>NC_060143.1:137127657-138380384 GCF_021461385.2 Schistocerca piceifrons | reverse complement strand
TGCGGAAGGCAACGGAATACCACCGCAGATTATCTTCCCTGCATAATGCAGTCTCCATTTTATGCACAAAAAATGGCTTCCTCTCATGTTAAATCAGTGTCCGGAGGTAAAATAGTCCCCCATTCGGATCTCCGGGGGGGACAACTTGAAAGGAGGCAAAAAATCAAAACGAGAATTGGTACCTGGAATGTCAGAACTCTGCTACAAGCAGGAAAACTTGAAAACCTTAAAAGAGAGATGGAAAAGAATCATATGGACCTCGTAGGAGTTGCTGAAGTAAGATGGAATGGACATGGAGAGTTGCAGTCAGATAAATATGTATTCTACTACTCAGGAGGAGAAGTAAAAGGAATTAATGGAGTAGGAATGATTATGACAAAGGAATTGGCTAAATGTGTGGAATATGTAGACTATGCAAATGACCGGGTTATTGGTGTAAGGCTGAAAGGAGCACAAAAAGATTTACTGATTGTCCAGGTGTATATGCCAACTTCAGAACATGATGACCAAATTGTAGAGGAAACATACAATGTAATAGAGAGAATAATGGACGAAAATAAAAAATGCTGCAAAATAGTAATGGGAGACTGGAACGCCATTGTGGGAGAAGGGAAAGAGGGAAACATAGTAGGCAGTCATGGTATTGGAAAGAGAAATGACAGAGGTGAATGGTTAATTGACTTCTGCAGGGAAAGGCAGCTGATAGTGGCAAACACATGGTTCAAGAACCATAAGAGGAGGCTCTACACTTGGAAATCACCAGGGGATAAATATAGAAACCAAATCGATTTTATACTGGTAGAAGAAAGATACAGGAATGGAATCAAGAAGGTGCACACATTACCAGGTGCAGATATTAATAGTGACCACAACTTACTTATGGCAGAAATAGAAATAAGAATGAAAAAACTGAAAAAGGCGACAATGGTGAAGAAATGGGATCTAGAGAAGATAAGGTCCAACAAAGAACAAATTACAGAAATGCTGTCTCGGGACTTTCTGTGGTGTCACCGCCAGACACCACACTTGCTAGGTGGTAGTTTAAATCGGCCGCGGTCCATGTAGTACATGTCGGACCCGCGTGTCGCCACTGTGATCGCAGACCTAGCGCCACCACCAAGGCAGGTCTCGTGATACGAGAGTGGACTCGACCCCAGTTGTACGAGAACCAAGCTACCGCCCCAGTTGTACGCGAACCTAGCTATCGCCCAGTTGTACGAAGCCTTTCTCTCTCATTAGCCGAGAGACAGAATAGCCATCAGCTAAGTTAATGGCTACGAACTAGCAAGGAGCCATTTGTATCTGTGCCTATAGCTTACGAGTATTCAAGAGAGATGTATTCCAAGGAATTATTAAAAGTTAAGTAAAAAGCATCTACATACTTTTCTTCTTATTCATTCATAAGTTTTCATGTTCCAGACTTCACGCCCGTATGCTTATTGCCGTGCGTGCACTATCGGCTACAGCTTTAGTTTAGCATTCCTTTTCAGCAAGCAACATCACGGTGTCGGTCCAGCTACCGACACTACACTTTCTAATCACATTACGAGACAAAGAAGCACCTGATAATGCCAATGAGTACTGGAATATGCTGAAAGAAGGAATCATTAAAGCAGGACAGCAAAATATAGGATATGTAAAAGGGAAAAGGTCAAAAAAACCATGGGTCACACAAGAAATGATTTCCAAGATGGAGGAGAGAAGAAAATTGAAAAACAAGAACACTTAAGATGCAAGAAAGATATACCGAAGGTTAAATAATGAACTGCGAAGAGAAACAGAGCAGGCTAGGAAAAAATGGCTAAAAGAGGAATGTCATGAAATTGAAGAACTGGACAGGAAAGGAAGATACGACTTACTATACAACAGAGTAAAGACTATGACATGGGAACAAAACAGAGCAGGAAGTGCTACTATGGAAATTTTGAGTAAAGACGAAGAGGTAGTGTATAAAGATCGTGACGATGTCCTCCAGAGATGGGAAGAATATATAAAAGAGCTATATGACACAAATAGCAAACCAGAAACTCTAGAACTTGAACCACACAACAGTGTAAGTGATGAAGAGAAAGGACCGACCATCATAATGCAAGAAGTGAAGTCTGCCATTGATGCAATGAAAAATGGCAAAGCAGTAGGTACAGATACAATACCGGGAGAAATACTAAAATGCTTGAACCACAATGGAATAAGAGAAATATTGAGGTTATGTAATAAAATATATGACAGTGGTGAATGGCCTGAGGACTTTTTGACAACAGTAATGATTCCATTGCCGAAAAAACAAGGAACCAAGAAATGCAGCGAGCACAGGACAATCAGCCTCATTTCACATGCAGCCAAAGTGATGTTAAGAATAATTAATAAAAGACTTGAAAAAGTAATAGAGGAGAATCTCGGCGAGGAGCAGTTTGGCTTTAGACGAAATACGGGCACCAGAGATGCAATAGGGCTCCTACGAATCTTGGGAGAACGGTTTATTGAAAAAGGAAGAGACCTATATATGTGCTTCATCGATTTAGAAAAGGCATTTGACAATGTGGTTTGGGACAAGCTGGCGACTATTATGAGGGAAAAGAGAGTGGACTGGAAAACCAGAAGACTTATAAACTCATTGTACCTTAATCAAAAAGTTTCAGTTAAAGTGAGAGGAGGAAGTACAAACTGGATCAGACTAGGGAAAGGAGTAAGACAAGGATGCTGTTTATCACCTACTCTTTTCAACCTGTACTTGGAAAATATGATTGACCAATGCTCATTAGATGACAAAGGAGTAGAAATTGGAGGAAGAAGAGTAGGGTGCTTGAGATTTGCTGATGACATGGTCCTTCTAGCCACAGGGGAAAAAGAATTACAGGATTTAGTGGACACCATTGCAACTAACGGAAAAAAATATGGAATGAAAATTAACACAAATAAAACAAAAGTATTGGCAATAGGAGGAAATAAGGAAATAAAAATTGTGCTGAATGGAGAAACACTAGAACAGGTGCAAAATTTTAAGTATCTTGGAAGCAGGATAGACACCGACTGGAAGTGCACCACAGAAATTAAAACAAGGATAGCAATGGCAAAAGAGGCGTTTTATAAGAAAAGGAGAATCTTCTGCAGCGGTATGGACAGAGAACTCGGAAAGAGACTCATAAAATGTCTTGTATGGAGTGTTCTTCTATATGGCGCTGAAACATGGACTATGAGGAAAAAAGAGAGAAAGGCTGGAGGCTTTTGAGATCTGGACATGGCGGAAGATGGAAGGAATAAGTTGGATGGACAGAGTAAAAAATGAAGAGGTACTGAGAAGAGTGGGAGAGAAAAGGCAGTTACTAGATGTAATAAAGAGAAGAAAAAGAAATTGGATTGGGCATATATTAAGAAAGAATGACGGACTGATAAAAACAGTTTTAGAAGGTTATGTAGAAGGGAAAAGGAAGCGAGGAAGGAAGAGATTCCAGATACTGGATGACATGATGGACGGTACAACATACAGCAGCCTTAAGAAGGAAGCAATGGATCGCAGAAAATGGAGAGGCAAAGGACCTGCTAATATAGCAGATAACTGATGATGATGACAATGAGTAATGACGTGACAAGATAATTTTCTTCCATTCTTTTTCTTATTTAACCCTTTCCATTCCAATGTCGAGTGCCACTCGACATCGCGAAATTTGTTTTCTGCTCCAATGTCGAGCCTCATTCGACACGACTTTTCGAAGCTCTCAGACGTATTTTGAGTCTACTAAAAAAAAGGCATTATTACTGCAGTGTGCTGCCATCTAGGAGAAGTACTGTTAACTCGGTGTCGAACAGTAGCAGCTATGTTAAGTCAAAGATTCTAATTATTACATTCAAGTCCACGCGCTCGAAATGGCTAGTTCTTCACGTACAGTCCTTTCTGAGGAGGAGATTTTAGATCTTTTAGAGCAATCTCTAAGTGAAAATGATTTTGATTATGATAGTGACTCATTTCAAAACAATTCGAGTGACAATGATGAAGAAAACAGTGACAATGTGCATGTTTCTAGTGATTCAGCAGAGGATTCGTGGCGAATGTGGAGCGACACTGACACTGACTTCACAGATTTTCCTTTTGACGAATCAAAGTGTGGTTTTATAACAGAAAGTAGTTCTGTTCCATCATCGCCCGTCGGATTCTTTCAATTAATTTTTACAGATAACCTTTTTCAACAAATAGCAGATGAAACGAATAGGTATGCTACATCAAAAATACGTAAAGTGACACCACTTCCACAACATTCTGCATGGTGGGAGTGGTGAAATGTTACCATGGAAGAAACGAAACGTTTCCATGGTGTGCTACTGAATATGGCATTACAAAAGTGTAAGAACTTGCAGGACTATTTTTCAAGAGAATGGTTACAATCATCCAACTTCTTTCCAGACTGTTTTAGTCGCCGACAATTTATGCAAATTTTCTGGGCAGTTCATGTTTCTAATCCGACGAGTGCTACACATGTCAACAGTCAGGTTCAGTCACGTCTGAGTAAAGTGACAAATGTACTGAATTACTTGTCTGGCATGTTCCTCGAAATTTATCGACCATATCAGTATTTAGCTGCTGATGAATCTACAGTATCATTCAAGGGTCGTGTATGATTCAAAATGTACAATCCTCAAAAACCAAGAAAATGGGGACTCAGAGTTTATGTAATTTCGGATTCATCAAATGGCTATATCTGCAGTTTGATACCCTATTTTGGCGCTGTAACAACTGAGTCATTGATTTGCCCACACTTGAATTTTTCTGAGAGAATAGTTCTTCAGCTCCTAGCTAATGCCAGAAATGCTACAGAGCAATCAGGGTATCATTTGTACACTGACCGTTTTTATGCAAGTGTTGCATTAGCTGATGAGCTGTTGAAACAGAACATGCATCTCACAGGAACGATTCAGGCCAATCGCAAAAACCTTCCAGCTGCAATCAAGAAAGGAGCTCTGCGTCTAAGGAAGCACGAAATAAAATGCCTCCGCAACAACAAAATGATGGTTCTGGCATGGCAAGATAAACGAACAGTTCTCATGCTTTCTACAAAAGCCAATAACCCAGTGTCACTTAAAGAAAGCAGATTATTGATTATACTTCAAAGATGGGTGGAGTTGATCAATCTGACCATTTTATTTCCAGTTACGGTTTTCTAATGAAAAGTCTCAAGTGGTGGCGAAAACTATACATCTGGCCGTTGGAGGTAGGACTTGTAAACAGCTATTTACTATACAAGAACCACTGTGAGTAAAACAACTTGACAATACCGTCTCACAAAGCATTCCGTAAAAGTGTTGTAAGAGGATTAGTTGCCGAAGAAAGAACTCAAGGACAGAAACGATGACGTCGTTCAACTTCTGATGACGAGGAACGCTTGAATGGAAAGTTGCACATTATCAACAAGCTTCCTGGGAACAAGCATAAGGATTGCGCAATGTGCTCAGACAGAAAAAAGAAAGGTGGCAGGCGTGAAACTGTGTATTACTGCGAAACATGCTCACGAAACCCAGCTCTCCACCCTGAAGAGTGTTTCAAAAAATACCACACAATGGAAAGTTTTGTACTGTAAAAGCTTACGTAAATATATGAATGAAAGCACACATTTTGTTTTAATGTATACCCCAATTGTTGGCCAGCGGCCACATTGTTTCCACAAAGAGATCCGCGCAAATCTCTGCGGTGCACTGCCGCCCAGGCGGCGGCGATGTAAATAAGAGCGCACGGAGCTGCCCTGTGTCTGCCTTACAGAGTGCAAAGGGTTAATATACGACTCAGATAAAACAGGTAATGGGGCACTGCCAGACAGTCAGCTAGTATGACAAACAAGACAATTGAGACCTCCCTAAACTGTACTTATTCTTCATACGTGCAAATGAAATATGAACTGTACATCACTGCTGCACATCATCTCCATTAGAAATAACTGCTATTATATATGGAAGCATTATCATAGTTCTAATACTCAAGATCTATCAATAAGTCTCAAACAAGTGCATACAGTCAACTTCTAAATGGATGAACAACTCTACCAGTCGTAAGAAAAGGGGAATATCACACTACTACATGTATGAGCAGTTCATGGGACTGCAAAACTTTGTGTAATTTGTCAAAACGTCACTTTTGGAAAATGCGAGAGATTTTGTCTGCTCTTTATGCTTTCACATTCTTTAAGAGATTGGGTACATTTGAGAGATTTAAAAAAACACTAGCAATTACATAAAATATTAATGTGCAAACAACAAATATTTCAGCAGGAAGTTTCAAAATCATGCCGAGTCCTGTCAACTGTATTTGATTTAAGTTATTAGTAAATAAATTTGTTATTGTTACAGGTCAAATGACCAATAAAAATGTGTACTGTTACAGGTCAAATGACCAATAAAAATGTGTACTTCAAAAGCTGAAAGAACAACAAAGCAATTAAAACTTGGTTTGATGCAGCTCTCCATGCTAGTCTACCTCTCCATCTCTGAATAACTATTTAAACCTACGTCTATTTGAACCTGATTACTGTAGTCAAGCCTGGGCCACCTCCCACAATTTTTAACTACTACACTTTCCTCCATTATCAAATTGATTGTCCCTCGATGCCTCAAAATGTTCTTTATCAAACAACCTTTCTTTCAGTCAAGTTTTGCCTTAAATTTCTTTCCACCCGAATTTGACTCAGTATCTCTTCATAAGTTATCTGATCCACCCATGGATATCGTAAGACAGTTAAAATGACATTACAGTATATGCAATTTTTAGGTACTAAACCCATCACTTTTCCTTTTGCTTTCTGGGTATTCCATTAATCATACTGATAAGAAATAACTTTAAGGCACGAGAAAATCCACATGCAAATACTTTTCCAAATGAAAAATTTCAATACTGTACACGAAAGTGGCTGTTCAGTTTTGCTACATTACTAACAGATATAAAATACTTAAATTCCTTCATAATTCAGTGCTCATTTTATCAAGATTAGCAACTGCAGAGGGTACTATCTTGCTAAACATAACAGCACAGCAGTATACAAAGTCTCTGTAAGCAGTCCAAGAGCTGGGAGCAAACAATTACCAGCCACAGTCAGAGAAAAACAGCTAAAATTCCACATCAGTCATGACAAGGTATGTGAAATTAACAATGACATACCAGGTTCCACTGTCTTCGACTAAGCAGATTCAGAAGGATGTAGGTTGCAGTAGGTACTGGGAGATGAAAAAGCTTGCACAGGATAGAGTAGCATGGAGAGCTGCATCAAACCAGTCTCAGGACTGAAGACCACAACAACAACAACCAGGCCACGGTATCTGCCTGTCATAGGCTGTGCTCTACTGTTTGCACCATCCGCATGAGCAGCTTCAGAATTTAAGATTTGCCACCAGCCCATTTACATTCTTTCCAAACTTCAATTACACAGCACATACTGCACGAATTGAAAAGAACGTCACCTCTGTAACAGTCATGAGTCTGTGAAGAAGTCACAGTATCTAGTATGTCTATTCAATTAGACAGGCTAGAGCCGGAGCATTGTAGGGCAGCTTCTGTGAAGTTCAAAAGAATGGAGAGAAGCTATTAAAAATTTTCATTTAGTCCATCAAAAAAGTTATGATGGGTCAAACAGTAGAACACTGCAAGCAAAAGAAATGTATACAGGTACTAAATTGAACTCTGGTGTGGTGTTCACTTTCAATCTGTCACATGTAACACAGTCCATACAGAGTGAAACCATTCTCTCCCATCAATAAATGTGTGCTACGAAAAACATATCATCCTGAAAAATAGCAAATATTAAAACTTATCTAATTGCTACTATAAAATTGTCAGGAATGTACTGCGACAGGAATCAACAAACATTCACCACTACCTCGAGGAATGTTTCTTCCTTCCTGAATATTTGACAAGGGAAAGTTTACGTGAGACAGTTATGCAGTTTGCCTCTTTACAGTACAACTACTCAATTTTTCAAAACAATGGTATTTAAAAGCTAACATAAAGCTGAAACTGTGTTTTAGCATGAGATACACATATGTCCTGTTAAACTACTGTTCAATTAACTTTTATTTTTATATGTTTGTTTCTCACCTGAATCCCTTCTCTTACACTCCAAAATGCCACTTATTATCGGAATTCCAAATGCAAGAGTTTTTCCGCTTCCTGTTTCAGCAGCACCCAGTATGTCTCGTTTCCCTAGGATTGCTGGTGGTAATGCCATGGACTATAACAATGCCAGACATGTAGCATTAGAAACAATACAGAAAATCAAAATGACAATGGTTATTACACAATTACAATACCTGTATTGTAGTTGGTTTTGTAAATTTCAGTTCAGATAAAGCTTGTATTATTTGAGTGGGTACATTTAATCCATGCCATGCTTCCATTCCCTCCATTATACCTTCATAAATATCTCCTCCATCTTTAATCGCTATCTTTTCACTACTGCCAGCATCAGAACATGATTGTTGTGTTGCTTCATACTTAATTTTTTTTGAAGATGCTAGCTGACTTAGATCGCCATCCCTGTCTTTCCTCTTGCTTGTTTTAGCAATATTGTCACTGTTGTCTGTCTGAACTGGTTTCTTCTTCTTCCTCCTCTTCTTCTTTTTCTACACAAATGTACAAAAAAAAAGTATATAAAAGGGCAAAAATAATAAACAGGGCTACACCTAAATGTTAAAATCTTCCACACTTAGACAAAACTAATCCAAAAACTTATTTCTTGATAGATAAATATCACATAACATCAACATTTCCAGAAATTAAAATGAATAAGTTCTGTAAAGTGTATTGCAAAAATGGGAAAACGCAATATCACCTCCACTGTATGATCAAATTTTACAAAACAAAATAACTCAATAAATATTCAATAACCATAAGCTGCTTACAATCATATTATCATCATCATCTCTGAATTACAGCAAGACTTTTTTGATGAATACGACACAACTGGATCAGAAGCCTGATTGTAAAACAGAAAGCAGAACAATTGGTGGACTTTACTTCAGCCCTTAACACTAATTTGACTGCCATGACACATAAGAAACAGACAAGCAACCACCTCTTAACCACAGTATGGCAGTGCCAGAGTTATTGCAGTTTTGAATAAATGTAACATATGCTTAGTTCAGAACACCACTCCTAATAAGTTTGATTAGTATGTGATAGTTTAAATTACTTAAAACAGCTATTACTAATTTTATTTAACTGGACAGACAAAAAAATCTACTCACCAAGCGGCGGCAGAATACACGCACAAAAAACTTTTGTCTTCAGTCTTCACTACAGTCAACAGTTCTTCACTGTAAATACTCTTTGATTCACTCCGTTTTAGTTTTCTACATCTTTTATCGTCTTTCCCATCTATTTTCATTGCCCCCCTCCCACCGCTGTTACGTACAATGCACTTAGATTTTCAGTCTTATTAACCCATGGAAGATGTAAGCAGTAATCTCTGTTTGCTTATTACCCTGTCTTCCACCTTTTAAGATCTCAGGTTTTCAAATCTCATCCGATACAGTCCCCAACAATCAGCCTTTCCTTCTCATCCCATACGGTAAGTCTCCCCTGACCCACGGTTCTGGGTGACTTTTCTGAAATCTATCCCTTTTCCTAGACCTCTCAAGTCCTTTTCCTTCACCTTTCTTCCTTCCCCTTCGACCCTTCTGTCTGAAGAAGGAACCACGGGCTCCGAAAGCTTGCCAATTACAACAGTCTTTCATGTGTGTTCTGCCACCGCTTGGTGAGTAGATTTTTTTTATCCATCCAATTAAGTAATTTTGTCAATAATTGATTGTTTTTGCTATTACTAACTTTGTTATGCATGCAGCAGATTTCTTTCTAGGTGGATTACTAAAATAAAATATTTTGATTTTTTGATGATTTGTTACAACATTGCAGAACTCTCTAAATGAGTGTATTTGTGAAAATGTCGTAATGTAAGGGAAAATGAAAAAATTAATAAAAAAAACTACTAGTGATAGAGATCTGAAATTATTTTTAATAAAAACCTTGTTTATAACACTATCTGATTTGATTAACACATACACACTTCTGAGCTTTTTTTCATCTTTAATTTGGAAAAAAAGACTATGAAAATTTTTAACTTTAGCAAACTTCAAATTTATCTTTTGAAAATATGAAGTCATAGGATGTTAACTATCTTGAGAAATGATAAAAGCGGAAAGACTGCTAATTGTTCTTTTTTAACGGGTTTTAGAATTATTTTACGGTAGGTATGTGACTTTAAACTTGTAGCATGTCACTGACGGAGTTGCGAGAGGTTAACGATGGCAGACCATTGCAATAAGGAAATAAGGCGCCCAATAGCACAGCGTTACCGTCAAGCACACAGCTGTAACCACGCCACAACACCTAGGCACGTCAGTCCACAACAGCTCCCGAGCCGGCACAGTGCAACAGCATACTTGGTAGCTATGGGACGGCCATCGACTTGTGTCAACAACTTCAATGTAAGACGAGGACCCACAGTCCAATATACTTTTAATTCTGTTTTACTCTATGGACTTCCCAACTATTTGTGATGGTATTTTGTCTTTTTAGTCCGTTTAATTTCATGACATAGACTTTACAACCTGATGATGAGAGCATTGTCTCTTGAAATGCGTTGTTAAAATATATGTACAAGAATCGCAGTTGAATGTTAACAGTGATAACCAGTATAACGACAACTGCTACCTCAACTCCATAATGGATTATATTAAAATTTAAACTGATTGCTGATGTTGAGCAAATGTAATGCAAAACTGGTATACCTTAGTCAGAATAATTATTTTACAGTCTGGTAAGTGTGTGGGAAAATAACTGTTTGTTTAGTTCCAGCATTTTATTTAAAAAATTGGATATAGAAATTAACTTTGTATATACATTTTTAAGTTTCTGTCATGATTCTACTTCTTTATAACATTCCATGAATTAAAATTGCCTACAATGTACTGTTGAAAAGAGCTTAAATGGAATTTTCCTAATGTACTTTCATTTAGAAGTAATAGTTCCGTGTTTCTTAGTAATTTGATATGGTTTGTACAAATCCAATAGCACCCCTTATACAGGGTGTGGCAGGGAACTTCCTTACTAAAAAAAAATATCATAAATCAGAAAGTATTATAGACTTCAGTTTAATTCTTTTTAATTTACAAACAGCAATATCCAAAGTTTTGTTCCATTATGTTTTGAAAATGATATCTTGAAGGTGGCCTCCGTTCTGCTCAATGCATTTGGAGAATCGAAATTGGAAGTTTCAGTCCATTTTTTGCAACATGTCTGTGTTGATGTTGGCAATAGCAACAAGAATATTGTTCCGTAGCTCAGCCAGGGTCTGCAGATGATGAGTATACACAGAGGATTTGACTTAGTGCCATAAGAAAAAAATCACATGGCACTAAATCTGGTGAGCGTGCTGGCCACTGGAGATCACCCCTCAAAGAGATGAGACGATCAGGGAAGTGTTCGCGCAACATGGTCATCGATGTTCATGCCTTGTGAGCTGTGGCGCCATCTTGTTGGAACCAGACATCACCCACATCCATTTCTTCAAGTTCTGGAAGAAGAAACTGTTCAATCATCTAAACAGAACTCTTCAAAGTGACCATCACTGCCTTATCGTTCTCTTCGAAAAACCATGGGCCAATAATGCCAACTTTAGACAGTGCACACCAAACAGTCACACATTCTGTGTGCAGGGGCTGCTTATGAAGTTCTCGAGGGCTTGTCCCACTCCAATACCACATATTTTGTTTATTCACGCAGCCACACAAATGAAAATGTGTCTCATCGTTGAAGAACACTAAGGTGTCATGAGGCAGCTAATCGATCAAGGCATCACACACATTTTTTCGTAAAACAAAATCACATGGATGAAGTGTGTGCACCACTGACAGTTTCTACAGATGAAATTTCACCTCTTCATGAAGAATTTGTCTCACTGTGAGTTCAGAAATTGTAAGGACTGCTGCATCTTTAAGTGCAGATCGCTGGGGAGAATTCAAAATCGACATCCTTAGCCTCTCAATGTTTTCAGGCATTCTGGTGGTTCTTGAAGGTCCTGTTTCTTTTTCTGCATGCTTCCAGTATCCATAAAAGTGTCTACATACATAACAATTGACTTCCCATCAGAAACACGACCTGCAGGCATGATGTCAAACTGTTTCCTGAATGCGCGCTGAGTTCTGATGTGACCAAATGTCCATCCGAAAATAGACCATAACGGCGAACGCGCGCTCCTCTCTTGCCCACTGCATGGTCGCTCGTGCATTTCAAATAAGGAAGTTCCCACGCCGCACCCTGTAACATCATCAACTTCAAGTTGGAGATTAAATCTTGTTGCATTTTTTCCATGACCTGTTGCTCAAAATATCTTTTTTTTTTTTTTTTTGTCTCAATTTCTGCATTGTGTTTTCCAAGCTCATAAAGCTGAAAATAGTTTTTAAAATGAGATGCTGCCCCATCAGTCTCACACACACACATTTAGGAAATGTACGGCCCCTATATGCTATGTCACCAATTATCGTGCTGCCACGAATGAGATCATCACTGACCATAGCAAAACAGTGTGAAGTTCCACGGAAGTGAGCAACATATATGAATATTGACACTTGTGATTTGTGTCAGTGGCAACTTGGAACTTCGTTCTGCAAAGCAACAGACCAGTTCTCAGCAAAGTCGAAATGAAGAACTAATGTGTCTGTAGTCTGGGATAAGGCTGATTTTACTTCTGTCTCTGAACCCTGCAGATATAATGACAAGCTTCTCCTTTTATGACAACACCTAATCTCTGTAACACACTTCCCTAGCTCCACTGTCTTCCACACCACCTCTCCTCCCTCCCACTATGCATATGTTACATCATTGTCAGTGTCCTGAAGGCGTGATGCTTCAACAATCATCCATTCAGCAGCACGACACACTGCACACTACTGCCATCAGCATTAATCTTCTGGCTCTTGACATGTAAACATAAGCATCAGGTCCATCTCTGTGTTGTTTTTCCCTGTCACACTACTTATGGTGAAACACATAAGTTTCGAATTAGTGCAGTAAATGCATGTGCATACTTCCTTCATTGGCTCACATATTACCCATTTTGGTTAGAAGGAGAAGAATTCTGTGAGCCTAATTTTTAAATTCAGATTCTCCTTTTTGGTAATTTCCATGAAACGGTGCACATTAACATCAAGCCCTCACTGCAAGCAATATATATCAAATGGTCAACTCTCAGGATGTTGACAAGATAGATGACAAAAGACAAATGCATCGAAAACAAAGTCTTTAAAAAATTGGCAGTAACAGCACCTTTTTCATTGGTAGGACTTTATTGAAGAAATGAATAATATCACTTGCATTACTCATGAAGTATATAATCATCATGCATATCATGTGTGGTGTAGGCAAAAGGCACCATTCCTTTTTTTCTTGTACCCAGGATACTCTTCTGACACATCTTTAAAAAAAGTAGTGGAGTCTTACAAGAGAGATGTGCCACATAGTTCTAAGCTGTGAAAATATAAAAACTGAAATATGTACATTTCATCTCCTCTTCCTTAACAGATGATTTACGTGACTTCCAGAGATGCTCAATGTTATGTCTGCGCACAGATGGGTTATTGGACAGTACAAATTCTACTGAATGTTTGACATGATCAACTCCCTCATTTTTCCATGTTTTGTATGATTCCTTACAATCAGTGATCAATTTTGTGCCTGGGAAAACGAAATGTCTAATGACAGTTGCTACCATTTTCTTTCTCCTGGAATATACACATAAAATGAAGCACTTTCTTGACGCCAGCTCAATTTCCACAGAAAACCAAACGCATTCTATTTCGTTCTTAAGTAATCGTCCTCTTCCAAACCCACGGGTGGCAATGTGAGATCCACTGCTTCTACAATTTTGTCTTGACCACTAGTGGCGACAGTAACTTTAGTAACAATAACATAACACACCTCCCTACAAAAACCGTGATAGTCAGAAACCACATTAACTGAAAGATGTAAAATTACTTATCCAGCATGCAACAAGTATGATGCTCTGGTCAATACTTAATTTTGAACTGCCAAACCATGTGTTCTTTGTTATACTACTTCTCTCCCTACATTTCTTACATTTGAGCTAGAAAGGAAAATTAACTTTCACTGTCGTCTTCAAAGCATCATAAAATTTCCAGAGCCACAGTGAGCGCAATTTCTCATGTCGTGATCTGGAAGCAATTCATATTGCCAACAGAATTCTTCACATTTTTCAGTAGGCCTATCACTCAAATTGGGAATGAACTGGCACCACATAAGAGAATTCAACACGGAAATTGAACTAGATTCACTCATGACTTCTACTACTCTCATGTGACATTCTACTACTCTCACGCGACGTTCTGTTGTCAAAGAAGAACACAGTATCATATTTCCCACTCTGAATGTTGAGTGTTTGCTATAATATATTGCTTGCAGTGAGGCTGCGAGTTAACTGTGCACCTTTCTTGGAAATCATCTCCTCCTTCATTATGAGAATGCTTCTCTTGTTTATTTTGTTACATATCTACCTTTAAACTTTTTGACCATTTTCACTAATAACATCAGCCTGTTAGGACTTTGCCGGCTGTAATCTTTGTCATCAAAACTAGTTCAAATGGTTCTGAGCACTATGGGACTTAACATTTGAGGTCATCAGTCCCCTAGAGCTTAGAACTACTTAAACTTAACTAACCATAGCGGTCGCAAGGTTCCGGACTGAAGTGCCTAGAACTGCTCAGCCACTGCAGCCGGCAGATAGTATACCACAGCAACATTAAGCTTATCGTCTTGCAATGGATACACAATAAAAATCTGGACATGTCTAAATACTGTTTTCATTCTTTATTTTACGAGCTTTTGAAATAAAGTAATGTGAAGAAGTGCGCATGTATTTTTGTAGTAGGGTTTAGGTTTCAAAACCACACATCACGTTGTGTGCGCATGTCACCATCTTCAGGTTCTGTACCAAGTCCATCTACATTACACACTTCACAAAATTTTGAAAATGTTACTTGTGTTAATCTTCTTTCTAGTTCCTCCACTTTTCTGTATACATGCTGTTTTCTTCTTGTGCTTCTTATCTTGCCTGGGTGTTTAAGGGGGGATATATTATGCGTTACAACAGAAATGATAACATTCAATGCATCAAAAACTTCACACACAGGAATATAAACATCTGCACTGTCTTCACCAGTTTAACTTTCTGGGGACAGCTATCATTCACGTGGGTTTTCACTAAATATCTTGTTGTAGTGAGTATAGCAATTCCTGCACAACAGACGTTCATAATGAGAGGGACCCTCTATAGTATACAGTCGCTATGAAGAAACTTATTACGAAAAAGGTACTACTGCATCACAGTTTTATAGAAAACCAGAGAGTTATAGGTCAAAAGATGCTGAATGAAATGTGTTTGTATGTCAAAAGGACAATATGTGAATCATCAATTACTATTGTAGCAGAATCTCACAAAACTCAGAGAAATTCTGATAATAAGTAAAGACTGTCAGTGGCTCCAAAGTTTGTAAAAAGTCATGGTAGATAACACAAAAGCTGGAACAGAGGGTAGCAAAGGAAACACAGAAATGCTGGACTCAGTTTCCCAATCTTCCTTTACACAGGAAGCTTCAGGAGTCATGACCAGGTTAACTCTCTTACCAATGAAAAAAAGATACAGATGTCAGTGGCACTGAGCGACAGCTGAACTAAGTAAAATTAAACAAGGCCTCAGGGTCCAATGGAAGAATTTGCAGCCGAATTATCCCCTCTCAAACAGAAGAGCTATGACACAAAAAAGGTTATACCAGTCTACAAGAAGGGCAGAAGAAAACTGAACAACCAAATTATTATCCAATACAGTTGACATCCATGAGGAGTAAATTTTACAGAGTATTCTGAGCTCAAACATCACAAAGTGCCTTGAACAGAATGACCGCCTCCATGCTAATCAGCAGGGATGGCGTACATATCAGTAATGTAAAACCCAACTCATGCTTTTCTCCCACGAAACCCTGGAAGATGCAGTAAATACTGACTTTCACAAAACATTTGACTTAGTTACCCTGTCAACAGTTACTAACAAAAACAAAATCACAAGTGTATCAAATGAAATTTGTGAGTGAATTAAGGATTTACTGGTAGGAAGGACACAGCACGTTATCTCGGACTAAGAGTCATTGACAGATGTATGAGTTAATGGCAATGGGAAGGAGGATAAACTAGAAACTATTTGAGCATCAGAGCTATTTGCTAGGGCATGTTACTGCAGTCCATTACTTGACAAAAGAAATAACACGCAGGGCAGGAATGCACCAAATACTAGGAAACCACTCTTCTTTTATGGAAGCAAAAAGAAAAGTAATATATTTAAGACAGCCGGGACTAATTAGTACAATGCATGGTGTGCACCCACGTGACTGCCATCAACACCATGTCACAGAGGATGCACATAACACAGACTATTTTATGCAACCATCATAAATCACTCAAACAGATCTTAAATGGGTATCCATCCACCAAATGCAGATATACGCAGGCAAACAGACCCAGTATCCGGAATATCAACAGTACATCAAGACAGCATCAGGACTATGTCTACAACAGCCAAGAGGAGCTGAACTGGATATTCTATAAGTAATCATAGTTACTGTTCACTGGATTCAGGTCTAAACCAGAGTTAAAGGAAATTCAGTGCAAATGAAATTTAAACAATAGTCACGCACCAGCTTCACACTTAAGTTCAGTCATGCAATATTTCTTTCAGTAAATTATTGTAAACTGTTGCCAGCCCACATTGTCATATATTTTTGTTTAATCATTGCCGAACCACATTAGGCCCTGTGACAGGGGTGTACAGTTGCTGCATGAAAGCAAGTCACCACACAACAGCAATTAATTTTGGTGATGGAGGCTTCTCTTCCTGCCACACTATTATGTTTGACACTAAGCATATTTTATGAATAAAAAACAATGTCTAGTAACTGTAGTCGTTTCCTTAGCTATTTGGTCATTTCCTGGCATGCCATCATAGTTTGGTGTCCAGATGAATGTTATAGTAGCACCAACATCATGGAGTCCAGACAGCAGACCTTCAATGATCAAAACTACTGTGCTCTGCACATAGCTTGAAGGTTAACCTTTTAAGTGGGCACGACGGATATATCCGTCCATGCTCTGCTATGGCACACTGGGTTCGACAGATATATCTGTCCACTGCGTTCTGTGGCTAGTAGCTAGTGGGAACGACAAGTTATCGGCCTGCCGTTTGACACTGTGGTATTAGTTGAGCTTTGTCCAGTAGATGGCAGCTCTTTTCATGCAACACAGCATGTTCTAGGCTAGTTATAACATTGTCCACACGAGCACGCGTCGAGAAAATGCGTCCTGTGAAGCAACCACAAAAGCGCACCTTTTTCGTCTGTGTTTACAGCAGCGTTAGTGAGTAATCTTTTGCAATGGCGAAAAGAAGTCGTTTCCAGAATGAGATTTTCACTCTGCAGCGGAGTGTGCGCTGATATGAAACTTCCTGGCAGATTAAAACTGTGTGCCCGACCGAGACTCGAACTCGGGACCTTTGCCTTTCGCGGGCAAGTGCTCTACCAACTGAGCTATCGAAGCACGACTCACGCCCGGTACCCACAGCTTTACTTCTGCCAGTATCTCGTCTCCTACCTTCCAAACTTTACAGAAAGTCGTTTATCAGATTCGGAGATTGAGAAGCTGCTTTTAGAAAGTGACGATAATTTCAGTGACAGTTCTGAAAGTTTTCAAGATACAGATGTTGAGGCTAGTGAAAGTGACTTTGATTCAGAAACATCTGACGATGAGACACTACTGCAGCAGACGGCACCTAGTGAATTTGTGCGTGCTAGTTCAGTTCGTATTCAATATTTGTTCAGTGGTAATAGTGGTACAGTTGTGCCTCTAAAACAAAATGATGTGAGCAGTTGTTTTATGTGTTTTGTGGATGATGCTTTGTGCACAATGATAGCTGAACAGACGAACTTATGTGCAGAATAGTTCATAGCGTCTCATCCCAATTTAGCAGCACACTCCAGGGTTCACAGTTGGCAGAATACTACATGCGACGAGGTAAAAATACTTATTGGAATGCTTGTACTTCAAGGAATTCTTCACAAACCAGACCACAAAATGTACTTTTCAAAGAGGGAATCAGTTGACACACCTTTCTTCAGGAAAGTGACGAGTGAAAAGCGGTTTCATCTTCTATTGAAATTCCTCCACTTTGCTGACAATACCTCATATGACCCACTAGGCACTATCAACAGAAAACTATTCAAAATTCACCCCATTATGGAGCATCTGCGGCGTAAATTCAGATCAGTGTACCTGCTAGAAAGGAACATCATCGTTGACGAATCGTTGTTGCTCTGGAAAGGACAGCTTGGATGGAAGCAATATATTCCATCAAAGCATAGCAGATTTGGCATCAAATTGTACGAACTCTGTGAAAGCAGTTCCGGGTATGTATGGGACTTTACTGTTTATTAGATTGGTAGCCACTATCCAGACGAAAAAATAACCTCTCGAATTGTTTTGGAGCTTGCACACGATCTACTCGGGAAAGGCCACTGTATTTATCTTGACAACAACACCGATGTTGTCGGCACAATGTGGCAAGACAGAAAGGGGTTCCCTGACTTCGTAAAAAAGGAAAAACTGAAGAAAGGGGAGTACATAACAGGGTACAAAGGCAAGCAGATGGTAATGAAATGGAAAGACAAAAGAGACGTTGTTATGGTCAGCACCTTCCATGATGATACATTTGTAAATGTGAACTCGAAGAAGGGAATCATTCAAAAGCCACTCGTTGACTACTACAAGAATATGAGGGGGGAGGGGGGATAGGTGCGATTCTCAGTTACAAAGCTACCAGATGGCCAGAAGCAGGCTGAAAAAATACTATCGGAAGCTTTTCCGCCACTTGTTGGACATTGCATGCTACAATGCATACATTCTGTACAAGAAGCATGGTGGCAAACAAAGTGGAATGAGCTTCCTGATTAATCTTGGTGAACAGTTGACCATATCTTCACCACATCAAGGGACATCAGTAGGACGCCCACATCCAACACCAAAAGCAACACGTCTTACAGCCAGGCATTTTCCATTCCTTCTGCCACCCACGACGAAGAAAAGACCAACAAGGAGATGTGTGGTGTGTACGAGAAAAGGCCTTTGCAAAGAGACTTCATACTGGTGCGCAGAATGCGAAGTTTCCTTGTGTGCAGCACCTTGTCTTAAAATGTTTCACACTGAAACTGATATGTAACATTGTGAAAATACAGTTTTGTTAACTTCTGCAATATATTTTATTCATTTCCACCAAATATCAATTTAAATTCAACAATGAAAACGTGAAGGAAAACATGAGAACAGTGCGCAGTACCACTGCGAAAGGGCGCGCTGGCGTATATTACCCACTGTGGAAGAGGCGCGCGCGCGCGCAAACTACCCACTTAACAGGTTAATAGCTTAAAGACAGCTCAATGAGTCACAACACAATAGAACATTTTACTGCCTTGGGTTCCAATGTGTCACAAGGTATGGGTGATAGAGTGTCAGCTCTGCAAGAAAATGCTGTATACATTTGGCAGCGATTGTAGTTCTTAGTCACCACTAAACACAGGCATACCCAACGCTACCAATAATTTTAGAAGTCTGTGCAGATGTTCTCTGAATTATGATATCCATGAAGGACTCAAAGAAAACATGTTAAAGTCTGTGTTCCATTCAGGTGCAGAGAACAGGTCAACATGTATTTTCTGATACACAGAGAGGAGCCCGAGGACAAGATCTGTGCATGAAATCAAAAAGGGGAAGCAGCAATTCAAAAACTCCATGCGCTAAAGTTAAAATGTGTGTTTTCAGAAGTGATAAATTTAAGCTAGGTGAGCAAAAGCTACGTTTGTTCAGTTTGAAGAAAATAACAAAGAACAGTCACAGTGACACTTCCTCTGCCATGCTTCTTGGATCTGTGAGCACGACAAATTGACTGGCTAACTTCAAAGTTAAATAATTCAGAAACAGTGCAAAGTATTGAATTTTTTTTCTTAATAATTATTTCTCAGCACAACTTCCCCACCAACAGCCTTACAAGTTTTTCACGCTGTGTATTAAAATCCTGTATTTGGTGTGATAAATGGTAGTGAAAATTTGGGAAAAAACTTAATTATTGCAGAACATTACGAAAAATAGTTCTGTAATGTTAAAATACAGTACTGTTGATATGGCTGCTTGGTCACACACATCTATTAAAAATCTTACAAAGTGTAATGTTGCAAAGCGACGTGAAATGCAACATGCACATAAAGCTGGTTGCAAGCATGGTCAGTGTTTGACTTTGGTTTATAGGGAGAATTCCATGAAGGTGTAGCTCATCTGCAAAAGAGATGCATACAGAACACTTGTGCAATTTGTTCTTGAGTTCTACTTGAGTCTTTGGGATTTTCTGTAAAAGGAAAACACTGAAGCAATTCAGAGCATGCTGCTAGATTTGTTACCTGTAGGTTTCATTAACATGCAAATACTATAGACATATTTTGTGAACTCAAGTTGGAATCCCTGGATGGAAGACGTTCTTTTCGCGATGCACTACTGAGGAAGTTTACATGGATGGATGGAGAGGGTTCTAAGGGCGCACGATGGCAAGGTCTTCAGCATCCGCTCAGTAACGATTAGACAGGTGTCAAGAAAAGACTCAGAACAATAAGATAAAACAGAACGTAAGACACAGGAAACAAGCTTGGAAAAGTATGTGCCTAGCCACACTGAAGTGTGGGATGAAGCATGCCGCCAGCAGTACAACATGGACAACCCAGGAAGAAAGTGGTAGAGGGAGCTATAACAATATAGCAGATGGTAGTGGCTGACTGACCGCAAGGAAAAAGTGAGGAGCCAGCTACTGTGCAATACACTAAAACCTCCAGCCTAAAAGTTTAGGCCAGAGTCCAGACACATCACAAAACTTTAAAATCCTAGACACACGTCTCATCATTAGCTAAATCAAAGGACAGATCCCCATCAACTTATGCTTCTGCCCTCATATCACAGTATAAAATGCAGTCTGTTAAAATGTGCCAGGCAGAGATGTGCACAACACAAGCATCACAAAACGGGGGATCCTCCCGCCGTAATAGAAAGCTATGTGTGAGAGGACAGTGCCCAATCCGAAGACACGTGAGGGTCACTTCTTCTCGGCTGAGCACCCGGCAGGAGGTACGCCACGGCTGAGTTGTTGACTTCACCAACCGCAGTTTATTGGCCGTCACCCGCCAGCCATTCTTCCTCCCACAACTCCATGCACTTCTTGTGGAGTGAAAATGACACATTGCAAAGGAATAGGACACTGGACCACATCCTGCTCTCTGCAGGCCTCCTCGGCAGCTCAATCGGCCTGTTCATTGCCACATATTCCTACATGACCAGGCACCCAGCAGAAGGACACCACCTTACCCTGCCATTGGAGCAAGTACAGTTGGTCATATATCAGCTGGACAATCTCCACAGTTGGGTACAGATTTTGCAATGATAGTAAGGCACTAAGAGAATCGGAGCAGAGGAGAAACCGAATGCGCCGAACACGATTCATTCGCTTCACTGCCTTCAGGACTGCGTGGAGCTCTGCTGCGAAAATGGTATATTCACCAGGGAGGCGAATCCGGGTAACATGATCAGGGATCACTACAGAACAGCCAAGGAAATTTTCCTGTTTGGAGCCATCAGTGTAAACGACGGTAAAACCGTGATGCGCATCTAAAATGTTAAAAAACTGAGATTGGAATGTAAAATCTGGTGTACTATCTTTCTTAAAATTAGTCAAATCTAAAATAAGTCTGGGTCTCTGGAGGAGCCAAGGTGGAAATCTGCTCCAACTGCAACAGAAAACGTTAAGACCAGCGCCATATCCATAACAGAGAGGCAATCCTGTGCGCGAATCCCATAGGGCCGCGTAGCTCGTTGCCGGTTATGAAATAGCAGTGCCAGAGTAAGCTGAGCAACGGTATGGTATGCAGGTGTGTATGGTGTGAACAAAGTTTTATAAGCCTGGCGCACCGTAAGTAACCGCCGCTGCATTTGAAGTGGCGGTTCACCAGCCTCTGCACAGAGGCTTGGTATGGGGCTAGTTCTGAATGCCCCAGTGGCCAACCGAAGCCCTTCATGGTGCACAATGTCCCACATCTTTAAGTAAGAAGGCCTCGCAGACCCATACACAGTGCACCCATAATCGAGCCAAGATCGCACAAATGCCCTGTAAAACTGGAGCAGATAAGTCCTGTCGGCTCCCCATGTACTGTGGCTAAGACATTTTAAAATACTTAAAGCCTTAAGTGACCGTCATTTCAGGTCTTTAAGATGAGGTAACCACGTAAGCTTCGAGTCAAAAATGAGCCCCAGAAATCTCACCGTGTCTTTAAAAGCAAGGACAGTGTCCCAAATCACATTTGCAACAGATTGTAAATGATCCTACTACCAGCAACAAACATTTTGCGAAAAGACCACGAAGACAACATAAGAGGAATCACGATTCCTACAGAAGAATATGGACTGTAGTCTTTCCCACATTCCATCTGTGAGTGGCACAAGGAAGGGACCGACTAGCAGTGCACAAGGTATCCTCCACCACATACTGCATGGAGACTTGCACAGTATGTATGTAGATGCAGATAAGTAAAAACCCCAGTTTAACAGCAAAACTGATAGTATTTCACATAATATTGTCTGTTCATTATGTAAATGTTTAAATTATGAGGAAATCTTGTAAAAGTAACTGAAATTAAAAATCCAGTGTATTGTCCAAAGAGAGCTAAGTTGAGAAATCTGCACTTACAACAGCTGTTACATTGAGCTTAGACACATTTAGCAGCAAGTTAAAAGTCAATGAAAGCAACTAGTTGTTACTGTATTACCATATAGTGAAGATGCTGAGTCGCAGATAGACAAATCAGCATCTCTGCTATATGGTGACTAGCAACTATCCTTTCCATAGTATTGTTACATTCCATCCTGGATTTTCCATTGTTTGGTTGTTGTCACTACGTATTTTACAGTTCATGGAGCATTTTTACAAATGGTTTTGCTGTAGGACAGTGAAACTAACATTGCTAAAAAAGAAGCGAAAGTTGAAACTGAAAATGCGGTATGATGACATCCCGCTCTTCCTTTGTTCGGTGTTCTCCAATGGGTAGCACCGTTCATACATGCCACCGGAGGACAGAAGCTGACACGACCTAATTGTCCACAACTCTGATTGGCCATTGCATCCTTAGACTTACTTACAGACAGCTTAACCTTAGTTGGTTCAAATGGCTCTGAGCACTATGGGGCTTAACATCAGAGGTCATCAGTCCCCTAGAACTTAGAACTATTTAAACCTAAATAACCTAAGGACATCACACACATCCATGCCCGAGGCAGGATTCGAACCTGCGACCGTAGCGGTCGCGCAGTTCCAAACTGAAGTGCCTAGAACCGCTCGGCCACTCCGGCCGGCGCTTAATCTTAGTGTGGAAGACTGCAGTGATGTAGAATGACATTACTAATATTCAGAAACACACCTAACCATATCAGCATTCATGATTATTTGTTAGGATCAAGAGCTTTACTCTCTTCATGTATAGCTCAGCACCACAGAAAAACCTACAGCATTAAAAGTTATGTATAAATTAATTACTCTGTGTACACATTGTAAATAAGCTTATTAATGTGTTGCCTTTTTGCAGATGTCTGTCTGGCCACCTCCATTACTGACACAACAAAAAACAAAGTTTAATAATACATGGTGCAAAATTCACTTGTGCATTAACCGAGGTAAAGGTGATTATAATGCTCTACATGGCATATTCTTGACATTTTTGAGTGTGTTATGGAAAAGAAAATAATCTTAACAAAACAACAGCACTCAAATATCTCAACATTCCTTACGAAAAACCTACAAATCCTGGTGTCACTCATGTAACAAGGGGCTGGGAACGGTGTGAAAGAAGAATCACATCAACGAAAGCACTGCATACCCCAATATGTCATGCAGGTGTGTTGCTACCTGACTGTTTCTATACCAATTGGAAGGTCAATGCTGACATTGTTTGTAAACATACACACAGTAACCATGGGTGTCACCTACACATGTACATCTACAATGTATTATCATGTGAGGAGAAGAAAAATGATTGGTTGTCATCCGATGAGGCTTTGGAGGCACCATATGAATATTGAGCCAATGTTTCTGATTTTTGGTCAGATGTGTAAATGGGGGATGCACTTCACTAGTACAATTAACATGGAATTTACGGGAAGGATAATCCAGAGGGCTGTTTTGATACATGTGCTAAAGAATTGTAACATGTAGTATGACATAGTCCATATCAATTCAGGCAGGCTAGGAAAAAAATCTTAGATTCATAGTCTCGGATGTTATTGAATTTAGCATATGTTAAAATGAAGGACCAAGTAAGGAACATGTATTTTTTTGTTTTCTCCAAAAAAAAATTCTGCTCCGAGATACTGCCCTCCAAAGATGACGCTGCACATACGATTGGAAGATGCCAATTCTGGGAAAAATTTTAAAATGCTGTATCTCTGGAACAGTTCTAGATGTTCTTTGGTGTTTTTTAAATTTGAAAGATAATTGCTTTACGATTACAAAGAAATCCTCCATTTGGACTTAACTGTCAAAGTTCTTTTACGATAGCACTCTGAACTTCTTTTCTAATTTACAGAAAAACAATACAATTGAAATTTTTGCCATACATAAAACCTATTTTATCACCATATTATCACACAACAGGCTCATAAAAATCAAAATCTAGCCTTATTTAACATAATTTTAGTTTTGAAAAATGAGTAAGAGACTTATTTTTCAAGCATTGTAAGTGATTCCAAAATGAATGTGAAAGGTCCAAAGACTTAAAGGTTTCAACTTATACAACTACTGTGCACTCTGTTTTGTACTAAAA
This sequence comes from Schistocerca piceifrons, assembly GCF_021461385.2. Lineage (NCBI taxonomy): Eukaryota > Metazoa > Arthropoda > Insecta > Orthoptera > Acrididae > Schistocerca > Schistocerca piceifrons. The sequence continues at coordinate 138,355,397 of NC_060143.1, read as the reverse complement.
TTCCTCAGTCAATGAACTAACAATTTTTTCCACTGCCTCAGTATCTTCCTTTGATAGAGTGACGCCTTCCTGTTGAACCAATAGGAACTGGAGTACTTACAATCTGCAAAACATTGTGAACACGGAGTGAGTACAGATGGCATATGAATATTATCCCGGTGTTTCCGAGGTGTTGGCCAAGCGAACAAAATTTCTTGTTTCTTGTTCTTTAAAGTGCATGCAATATGAGTTCGCCCATCACTCTGAACCCAAAAATGTGTCTTCTGAATTCTTTTCACAGGAGTAGTTTGTTTGGACCATTCTTCTTTTTTCTGCTCATGAAATTCTTCGATTTCCTCTTTGGATAAAAGAATGAGGGCTGCTGATGTGTAAGATTTCACGACACTCATATAACTCTCAGCATTCTGAATCACAGCTGTATTTTGTCTGGAAATATTATATTTTGTAGCATCATGATTCAGCAGGCCGCCTACACCCTCACAAGGCCCCTTGCCATAACCAGTAGCACTGTATACCCAGTCAGTTGGCACAAGCAACTTACTCCATTCAAACAGATGGTAATTATTTATAAAATGACGAGGAGCACCATCAGAAATAATGATCTTCTCTGCCCCTGTTTGCAGCTGAAGAATTTTGCGAATTGCTGGCAAAGCATGTGCTGAGTCAATTCCTGTGTCATCATTTATAACTGCAACATTTGTGGTCTTGTTTTAAAAACATGTCACTCCTGTAAAAATTGAAACATGGTCATTACTCCAATGATACCCTTGTACTTCTTGTGGGAGAATTACAGACCAGTTCTCAGCAAAATCACAGTGAAGCACTAAACATCTTGAGGCTGCACACACCCTTTCACTTCTGCAATGTGGTGGTGGTGTTGTTTCTCCACATGCTGGTGTGTTGCTGCTTTCACTGACCATTTACCAAGTTCATCAATGAAACTGTCAAGGGCAAAAGTTTTCTTAATTAGTTTAGTTTCCTCCCATGTCACATATGTAATTTCTGCAGAGTTATGTGCTATGTCTTCTAGGCCAGAGCAAACACCACATTGTTGAAAGAAACAAGTCTCTCCTTTTACATCACCGACTACTAATGACTTCACACACCTAACCAGGTGTCATATGTCACGTGTTTCAGTAAGTTCTTCAAAGTTACCACACAAAGTTCAACATTCATGCAGTACACACATAAACAAGACATCTCCAGCTGGGTGTGGAACTACCCACTTAGGTCACAGTGCATACAATTTTCATCTTCGAGTATGTGAAGTTGTTTAGTTGTTCTTATAAATTGTAAAAGTTTCTTTAATACCGTGAGTCCTGTACCTCTTCACTTTCACAACTTTTTGACCTTCAACTGTCACAGTTGTAGTGTCCTTTTTGATGTCACTCTCACAAGAACAGTCCCATTTCTCTTCCAGATAAAATGACTGCACTGTTTCACATGAGCTGCTTTTACGGGACGACCATAATAGGGATCTGGTCTTCCAAAGACTCCTTTTACAGACCTCACATGCCTTGATTTGTCTGCCATGTACTTTGATACTGATGGAACGTGGTTCAAAATTGTTTTCTTTGAAAATGTCTCTGGAACAATAATTAAAACTTGCACCTTTTCACTGTAGGATGCACAATATTTAACAGCTGAATTTATATTTGTGAAAAATTCCTGGCAAGAGGTACAAAAGTGCTTTGGTTCATTTTTGTCTGAAGATGGAATTACTACTATGAAGAGTGTGGTCAGTTTTGCTGTAGCGTATTCATCCATAGCTTTAGTAATTTCTCTGTGCTATGGTATTTTATCCAAGGAAGTAAGAAGAAGAGGGAACTTCACTGACCACAGTTTCTTAAACGAACTAACACCTACCTCTGTAGTTGACTTACTCAGGGTATTTAATTTTTCCTCTATTGATGCAAAATCTGCACCATGGGAGGCTTCACCTTGCTCAGATACTAACATTGTTGTTATTCTGTCAAAACATTTAGAACACAAAAAGTCGCCACTGGAAACATCTTCACTTTTTGAAACAGAGTCTTCAAATGAGAACACCTATTCCTGACCTGAACAAAGTCTTTTTTTTTTGTTTGTCTTATATATCACTCTTTTATGGCTATGCAAATAGTCAGCACACTTCACTCTCCTGTGGCCCCAGTCAGAAGACATTCAAACAGTCTTTTTCACAAAACACGCTGCAACTGTGTCAACTGGTAAATTCCTCACGAAAACACAGAACTCACTGGATGGTCTCACATTTCTTAGAAGCCTCTTCAGTAAACAAATTAGCACTGAACAAATACAATACAGAATCCTGCAATGAACAACCAGGGCAACGAAACTGACAAGAAACTACAAGAAAGTGTAAGAATTATGTGCAACAATGAAAGTGAAAAGAAATAACTGCAACAAAGAAAATGATCAGAAATAACTGCAAGAAAGGCAATAGAAATATACATTGTAACAGACAAATTAGTAAGAAACAACTTCAGTGGAGACATATCTTACTCTTGAAAGTTAAAAAAATGAGTTTTTCTAAAATAAAACCTGTCCAACTTAAAAGTGGAATCTCTTCTTATCAGGGAATGGAGAACTACATGGTACTAATCAACAGAAAAAAAATCAAAATTTTCAGTTTGGCATTTATGGAAAAAAAAATTCAAAAGGTGACACTATAAGAACTTTGACAGATATGTCCAAACGGAGGATACCGTTGTAATCATAAAGCAATTATTCTTCAAATAAAAAAACTCTAACAAATTATGTAGAACTGTTAAAGAGATACAGCATTTAAAAAAAATTCCGAGATTCGCATCTTCCAAATGGTGTTCACAGTGTCCTCTTTGGAGGCCTGTATCTCGGGTCAGGAATTTTTTTTTTTTTTTTTTTTTTTTTTGAGAAAACAAAAAAATATGTTTCTTACTTACTCCTGAATTTTAACAGATGCTAAATTCAATAACATCTTACACTAAGAAAGTAACCCCCTGCCTGAAGTGATACGGTTTATGCCATATTAACACCCTGATTCTGAATTGCTTTCCATTTGTATTTATGAAAATTGACTATGTCACCATAAAGATTGTCCTACAGAAAGCATTCCGGCTTACCTTTAGGTTTCTGTCATTGTTTGCATACGACGCTGTTTGAATTATGTTACCATCATACTCCGTAAGCTCCTCAAATCCGGCTAATCCCAATGTCTGTAAGTCCTCTCCAATACTCACGGCATTCCAATTGAGATCCGGTTTCTGATTCTTCATTATACCAAAAAAATATTAAAGGAGAGTCAACGTCTTCGTTCACAAGCACTACTTAGCAGCACACGCATATCCAAACAAACAGACCACGCGTTTCATATCGTGTAAACTCACCAAAGTTCGTTATTCAAAGACACGGCAGTATGATGTATTTGACGTTCGATAGTCATCTTTCTTTACTGCGCTACGTTTACCGGAGTATCTCGCGCTAGTAAGCCTCCTGGCTCCGTTGACATTTCGGACCGGAAACCGGTGTAATGTGACTAGCTGCTATACACACCCGGCTGAAACAACAGATGAACAACTGACACGGAACTCTATGCTCGAGTGGAATTTGATTGTATATTCGTACCTATAAAATTCGTGTAATTTTCCTCATTCTAATCGCTCAATTATCTGTATGCGCTAAACAGATTAGCGAGTAATCGAGTATATAAAAGTGGCTGAGTGCTATTAAAGGGAAATTATGGTGCTAATTACTTTTCGGTTGTGCTTAAGAGCGTTCACTCATCTAAAAGAGAGACATTTGGGCTGTAATTTACTTGGTCAAGTTAATTACCATTGTGCATTAAGTATCAAGACATGTGTTATAGTACTGAAGCTTTCCTCGCAAAATTAATACAGCAAGACCACACACATTGCAACTGGCACATTGGGAATTATTTTAAATACCCTTATACAGAAAATTTAAATGCAATTATTACTCTATGTCCATAAATTACTTTTCTTCTTCTTCTTTTTATTATTATTATTCTCGTGTCAGAAACATACAGGTACATCTACATACATTTTACACAGTTATGATTAAATTACTTTCGACCAAAACTTGGTCACTTCCAGTGCTTGTTGAAGATTATCTTCTGTACAGGAGACTGGGCACAATCGACACCAAAGCATGTGCTGTACTGTCTGTTCTTCTCCACAGTCACGCTGAATAACATTTTTATCTTTGTATCCCCATCTTGCCAAATTAACTTTTGATCTTCCAACCCCAGATCTCAGTCTATTCAGGGACTTCCAAATTGTCCATTCCCTATCATGGTCTGGATGTAAAGCTTCAACAACTCTTTTCCAACCAGGGGAAGGTAGGTCGAAGCCCTCCATAGTTGTAACCTAGCTTTTTCAGCAGTGGTTATAAGTTTCTTTGATGTCCTAAGTAAACTCTTCCTTGACTTCAGTCGTTGCGGATGCGGTTCATGCCCATACAGAGAGTGGGTAGTTTCCTGCTCCACTGCTTCTTTCCTTTTTCGCAGCTACCTCTCTTCGAATAGGTGGTGGTGTTATTCCTGCGAGGTGGTAAAGCCATTCGACTGGAGTGGATTTTATGCAGTCTGTTATAATTCTGTAGGTTTCGTTGAGAGCTACATGCACCTGTTTGGCATGAGTTAAATTATACCGAACAAGACATTACAGGAAATTACTTTAATGCTGTATAATAGTTTGTCTAAATCAAGTACAAAACCATCAGAATGTTTTCGTGACTTTTCTCTGTCAGTACCTGGTGTATGATACGAAACCCTCATCTTTTTCTAAGCATCTGTATCATTAGTAAAGATAGTTCATAGACATCTTCATCCCAGCATAGGTAAAACTGTTGTGACTTATTCAGCACAAAAGCGAAATCTAGATTACTACCATATGTCGAGTCATATATGTGTACACACGTCTTTGTGATAATAACTCATCCAACTTCTGCTTACTTTTGGAATAATGCCTGTTTAGACCATAATAGTAATGTAATTAATGTTCTAAATCATTGAGAAGGGTGTTCCCATATGATTCAGTCACATGTTCAATATTCCTTTGATAGCTATGGTTGTTTTCTTTTCACACAGGAATACTGTTAGTGTGCAGTGTAGTTTTCACAGCCACTAACACAAAGAAGAAAATGTTAACAGAAGAAAGTGTAGCGTTAAGCAGCTCTGTTTCACTTACAGTGGTTCCTAATTTGTGAATGATATAACCACTTTTAATAGCTTGCTATTTAGCAGTCTCACTACATCACTAAGTTTGTCATGCAAAATGTGAACAGATCAGCTTCATTGTTATTTAAAGTGTGAATGTGCTGTGAAAAAACACTCAAGATTACCAATTATGATTACTTTCTTTCCCACCTTAAATTTGGGGTTGTAGCGACAAATGGACTATGTGTCGCCTCTAACTGAGCAAATAAACGTCACTACCCTGTGCAATAGAGTAATCGGTAATCTCTGTGATAAATTAGTATATGTCGAACCTCTGACCAATGTAGACCACAATGTAATTCTGTCCAGTAAATAAAGTAAGGGCTTGTCTACCACACTCTATGTACCGTTTATTACGTATGCACTCTCGCTGGTACTGCATTTTCTACAGTGGTGACTCCGTCTACAGCGCCGCGTCGTGATTTTGTGGAGATCTTCCACATCGGTTGGATACTCGACTAAGCTGCCATTGTTCGCCGCGTCGTCTCGTCGTATCAACGACGGCGCTGAGGATATTTTGCAAACAGTGCCACGATGTAATGTGAACATTCCATGTGGCAGTTTACAAAGTAACACTCGACCTGGACTAGAGGAGCTTCGGTGCAGTGATATAGACGGAAACAATCCCAAGTAAAGAACGATGGCGCCCTGTTTACCCTGCAACTGTTACATCGTGGGCTCCTTAGTGTTCCTCCGTTCTGGCTCTCATGCCTACCAGGAGATTTCCGAAACTGTCTGGTGACGTTTCGAGTGATATTCTCCAGCCCCAATGCAATACGGACACTCTTAATGGCGCATTTCGAAAGCATCAGCAATGGACTCTATTAAATAATCCTATGATCATCTCATCTATTGCTTCGATTTATGGACAGCAAATTACAAAGGCCAATCCCTCTATGGTGTCTGGCTCTCTTGTCGCAACTATCTCTGCACCACTCGTTCAGCTCATAAGTGATCTTGGTGCATCTTAGAGTGATGTCATACTAGTTCAAGCCGACCCTGGCCCACTGCCTACCATGTTTAACCTAACCACCGCCACACATCTCGCGTCTCACTCCTCTTAGGTGCATTCTGCATACAGTGCTAAATTGCTCTGCAGTCCTGAACTTTTGCAGCATTCACCACTTCAGGTTACATCTACACTGCGCCAACCCATGTGTGACATCACCTCTGCATCATCTGCATTTTGCACCTTTGACGTCTCATACTCTGCTCATGGAGATGGAACGCATCCGTTCGTTCGACCGAGCATTATACATCCCAAGCCTGCCATGCCGGTTTTCGAGCCATGCAACACAACATTTCTGCAACTGCCTCAACAGTACGGTATGTTGCCCAAAGCTTATTCTCCATACAATGTGAAGTCCATGCCATTTGCGTCGTGGATTTTCGCGTTGCCGCCAGACAGGTACTTCCAAGAGGTGCAACAATGAATGCTACATGTGTCGTCGCTCCCACACTGGGCGCATTGGTCAATGCCATGCTCTGGCTGGTCCTACTTGTACAACCCACAGACATTCTCCGCACCACCCGGCCTCATTTTAAACTGCCCACTTTCTGTACTGATCTGTTGACAGTATGGTTCACTCTGTGTGAGTGCTTGATGTCCGCCCACAGGATCGTCGATGATGACGCAAGCTTTATGACCTATTTCTGGCAGCACCCACTCACAAGTAGGAGTCTACTAAGGCTTTGCTGCTCCAGCACCTCTCATGCCCTCTGGAATAGCAACTACACATAGTTACGCAAAAAAAAGTCCTTGGAGACAACCCGCCAACCTTTCTCTGGCGATATCTATGGATGCAGATTGATCCTATCCTGATGCCTGACCATATGCTCTGAACACTGTGGCTATTGAAACTTCCCAAACACATCCAGACCGCAATACTGTCAGATGAGGATGACACCCTCGACACCTGACTTCCACTCTCAGACTCAATTCATACTCTGGTGCAGCGTCGTACTTTCATCAATAGTTACTCTGACATCAGAGAGGCCCCCCCCCCCTCCTCCAGTTGGCTATGTCACTGGGCGTCCCCTATAAATCTCGTTTAAAGAAAGGCAAATTGTGGCGCCTGTGTCGTGACTACTGGTAGCTCAATGATCGAACTATTATAGATAGTTATCCAGTCCCTAACTTGCCTGCATAAACGACATCCTTAAATTCTCACCATCAACAGAAGGGTAGAAAGCTCACTTACAACAAGCTGCCCATGGAGTCATTATAAATGAAGACAAATGTTAGTCATGGCAAGCCCGTGTGACCTTCGCTGGCCACCATGTAGACGCCTCAGACATTCACCCCACACCAGGGAAGACCAACAAGATACGACTCTTGCCACCTTCCTCCACCTACCAAGAGTTACACAGATAGGCGTCATAAATTTCTACAGGAGACAATCCCACACAGCTGAGACTCTCTTTGAGCAAAGTCCCGTGTGGGAAAAATACTGTAGGAAAACACCACGTCGAGTGGACACATCCAATGCAATCTGCCTTTGATAAAATCAAGGATAACTTATTGCACGTGACCACACTGGCTCATACGTCTCCTCATGCCCACCTTACTATGAGAGCAGGCGCGAGTGACCTCACTGTCAGTGACATTTTACAACAGGAGATAGCTGGCCTTCCCCAGTCTCTGTGGATTTTTCTCGTAAACTTTCAGACATGCTGCCTAAGCGATCAACCTTTGAAAGTGAGCTACTCGATATCTACGAGGCCATTTGTTACTTTCGAGAAGAGATAGTGGACTGTTTACACAGATTACCATCCCCTGGCTGATGCATTATGCAACCTGCCTGAGAACCCTTCCCCCACACCCAACGCGTTTTTGATATCTCGATCTCATTTCACGTTCAAGACTGATTATGTCAAAGATGCTGACAACATTGTCATGGACCATTTGTCGCGCATTGCCTCTTCCTCCACCCAGCTCGATTACAATGGATTGCCGAAGTGCAAGACTCGAATTAAGACTTACAGAATCCCCTTCATGGCCCAGACACAAGCCTCAAACTTGAGCAATATAACTTTCCTAGCTTCAACAAATCAGCTTGGTGCACAAGTGCCACAACAGGGTCTGATTAGTCGTCCCAAAACCTTTTCATAAACAAATCTTCAGTCTCGCACATCCTGGGGTATGGTAGTACAAGGGCAAAGCAGACGTCACCCCACGCTCCATTGTTGCCAGATGTATCAAATTTGGTGGCAATGAGGTCATCCAATATGGCGGCCTGTAGACTTGGCAACAGTTCATGACGCCATCTAAGTTGGCGACCATGGCGTCAGCTGTTGACAGAAGTACTGTTATCCAAGTTTGCAGCTTTTGACAGAAAAGTGTCACGTCCCCCTACCATGCCCCACTGGTGGAAAGTTCAAATTCCATCAGGACAATGCAACCTCTACCAACCTAAGAAAATGGCGAGAAGATAGGTCACTTGGGCTACCTCCAGTAAGCTAAGTCTTCCTATCACCACCTCTTCCTAGGAAATGGCGGGAAGAGCTGTGCTGGACATAAGTCTATAATTTGCATGCACTATTTTTTTTTTAACAATTAGAGGCAGTAGACACGCAAACAACCCCTAAATTACCGAAATAATTTCAGTACACAGCACACAGACATGCAAACTCCTCCTAAATAATGCAGTACACTGACGTGCAGACAACGAAATCAACTCGTAAACTGTCCAAACAATGCATAGCACAGCCTACAGACCTGCTCACAAAATAATGTAACAGATACACAAACAACCAGCAACGCCATGAAGTGACGTGGCCGTCAGCTGTCAAGCCATGCACAGTTGCCCATTTGGGTCCCTCAAGCATGAGGTGGGGGCATCCCTTTCATAGTTGACACCTGAGATATTCCTCTCGAAATACGTGACCAGATGGGAGCGGAGACATATTTGCAGAGCACTGACACTCCAAGGACACGCGAGCATCGACACTTCACAAGCCACCACCGGGCACAAGCCATCACTCTCATGCTACTGCATGTCAAAGTCACCTCTACAGTTAAAGCTCTTCGAGTGTTATACTGACATCACATATCTATCTAAATAAGTACCAAGTCATCCTCTTGGCCATGTGTGAGTGTATTTTCCACTGCTGGTGTGATCCCTCTCTCTGTCTGCGATCCAGCAAAGACCTAATTGCCGAGCGGCTCACCCTCACATACGCTGCAGAAATCCATTCCAGAATAGCACAGGCTGCTTTCTCCTTAGCGATTCTAATGGGACATGCATGACGTGTGGCTAACGCATCGCTGCATGTAGCTACATACCATTACAAGCGCATCTAGCAACGTTCTTAATGTTATACTGAAACCACATGGTGATCTAAAATAAGAACCAAGTCTAACTCTCAAAAATTCTTAAGTGTCCCAGAAATACTTAATGTGCCCTTTTGTAGGAGCTTTCATGATGTCTCGGCTTGTATGCACGGAAATTCTTGCCCTAACAGAACCTGTTTACGAAAATAGTGCAGAATAACGTCGAATACATTCTTCCTCGCGATTCTAACGTGGCATCCCGTCCATCACGTGTTACCCTTCCTGCTTTCAATACATGCATACGTTCTCACCACTATGTAGAGACTCCTATATCCCAGCACAAAGGATGCCTAGTAAATGAATGCGCATTATGATTGACTCTTATCAAATTTACCCGCCGATGCAGCCGGTGTGGAAGTTGTGTCCGCCTTTTTTTTCTTTCTGCAGATGATGCTTTCAACAGCAAAAAAACTATTTTACACATATCGCCATATTGCACTGACAATTAAACCTTGCAAAGTGCCCCTACATATCGTCAACTACTGAGAAACTTTTACTCAATTACACTGCTCTCCCAATGAGGACAGGAGCTTGGATATTAGAGCCAAAACAGATCTCCAACCCAGAAATATATTACTGCGTACCGTATTGATGTAGTAAACATACAATTCGTATCCTGTGCCATACAAAATCAGCCCTTTTACATAATTCGTACATATACCGCAAAGACAGACAGCACCGTATACACTCCTCGCAGCACTAGATATTTCCCTGCAAGGTCAGTGGTCATCCACACCTGATGGGTGACCAGAGCGCCCTCAATGGACTGAAGCCACTCTTACAACTGTTCTACAAATTTGGGCTCCTTCCCCCTTGGCAAAAACGCGTTACTGTTTCTGGTCCTAACCCGCTTCCTTGCTTGCTTTTCTACACCCATCTCTAGACTCTGGGGTTACACGAACACATGTATTTTCACATGGTTTGCCATAATATTATACTATTTTCGCGGTACTTCTCGATATCAAGCACACAGCAGTATCCTAACAAGCGCTCGTGCAACATAATTCCGAAGATATAGACTGAAAATTGTCTCTCTCCTTTAGCGAAGTGGAGCGTTCTGTAGACCACTCAGTAACTATAAATTTGTCCCGTCTGTAAAGACCTTTATGTGAGAACATGAAACAATATCGCTGATGTAACAGATTCCAAATCATCCCTATAATTTACAAAGCCAACTAAGGTGTTTCTCATGTCTAGAGAACCAGCAAACGTGTCTTTCACCTACTAGATGCACACACTGCAATCGATATTCCCTGAACTAAATAAAGGCGCAAAATGTGCAGAAGCAGTCATCCAAGGGGTTTGCAGGGAAGGGGATAACAGCCCAGCGCAAACACACGTCCATATTCGATCTTCTCAAATTTCCACGCGATCACGAAAGCTATCCAACACATATTATCTATTAGCTCGCTATGCGGTCGTCTAGAGGACAATATGGTTAAGGCAGCTACATTCTTACACTCCAGCAGGCCTCTCCATTCAGATGGCTCCTAACGTTAATGGGAAACGTGAATCATTCCCGCACAGATCACCAGCACTGCAAGCCAAGCACTCATAGATAGAATCGTCCTAGAAAAAAACCCAGCCTCATATATATTTTATCCCTGTACGTAACAACTAAATTTTACGATTGTGGTCTCAGTTGAACGACATTCGACAATGATCAAAGTATCAGAAATACACCCTGCTGATGGATGTGGCTCAGGAAATAGAAATGTTGATACCATTCTTATGACCTGGCATTCTCTTCGTTTGCTATCACAGTACTCCACGTCAAATCCATACCTTCCTTACTACTAGACATAGTCATTCCCTTTGCAAATATTGGAACACAAACTGTAATGACACATTCCTATGCAGAGACATACAATATCTTAAAAGCTGCGCCAAAGATAAATTGAGAGGCATGTATATTATAATCTTTGTAAAGTTCACATTGGATTCTCTTTTGTTTGATACTCCAAGGAGCTAAGGGACACTTTCGATTGTTGCCTTGTGGAGGATGGACGTGATTTTTGGACTGTGTGGAAAGGCAGCCATATGTTTGGTAATTATGGTTTGTGCGACGAGCACAGCAAGTCTTATTGTGTTGTGAATAAAAAATAGTGAAAAGTATCGAAGTGTTACGAAAATTATTTAAAGCAACGTAGCATTGTATTCCTTGGTTTCCACCGTCTTCGTGAAGTGAACCGATGCCGACTCATGATGGTACACACGGTCAACAAAGAGAAGAACATCGATGGCGACTAATGAATTAATATTGTGGCAGAAGGACTAATTCTACGTCTAAGGTGAGAATTCTGATTAAATCAACAATGACGTGGAATTTAAAATGTAAAATGTTTTTTATTTATTTCGCCACACTGGCGACCGCTGACAGGGACACTGCTGCTGGAACAAAGAGTAAGTACTTCATTGTTGTGCTACAAATGTACTTGTACTAATTACTGTTTCTCTGTTACATGACGCACATGGAAAATGACGAATAAGGTGAAACAATATTAACTGTATAAACGGATGGCACAATAACCAGGAGGAACAAGGACAAGGATTTACAAACCTAACGTAATCGTGAGTGACGCAGCTCAGCCGTAATTAAGGTAGGAAAGCGCAAACGCATGCAGTGGCTGCACCTTGGCTTAGCTCCACTTAAAGCAGAACCTTTTCCATCCATATTAAAATCCTGGTAGTGTTTGTGGCAACACACAATTACACTTTGATAATTACTTTTTTATGTTCAACAATCGCAGAATTAGAAGACGTAGTGCGCCATCTTGTAAATTTCCGACGCGCAACAAATAACAATCGCGAGATATTTTTATTAATTCAACTGCGAGAGAATTTAAAGATTTAGATTAACAGTAAAGTACAGATAAAAATAATATCTTCACAATGGAATCGGAGAACTTTAATTTAACAAATGTTCATGGACACGTCACCGATTCTGACAATAGTGATGTAAATGATGACGCAATTAGTTTTTCAGCACAACATAATGTAGAAGTAAATACAATTCAATTGCACTCCACAGGGATTAACAATAACGAACCACTTGCAAATGAAACCTTGTGCACAGTCGATGAAGCATCGATTACCAGATCAGATGAAAATATTTCGCGTGAAATCAGTGAACCTAGCCCGGTTTCGATTCAATCAGACCGTGGCAGAGAAACAATGGCAACAAATAATGGCATAAATACAAACACACAAGCTTCGTCAGTTACGCTTGAGGCATTATATAGTCTGATGTCAAACGTGAGCGAGCAATTATCTGATTTAAAGATCAGTCACAACACAACGAACACAAAACTGGCGAACATGCACAGACATTTCGATCAACGCTTAAATAAACTCACCAATGAAATCGATCAAAAGATCGAAGACAAAGTCATCAAAACCGTCAATAGTGTATACAATGTATTGGCAAATGATTTAGAAAAGAAATTGTCAGATCTTACAAACAAACAGGAACAGGAACTGTCAGAAATAGTAGAAACACACAATCAAACACAAACCGTACAAAAAGAAATACATGAAAACGTACAGGCTATTCAATTAAATTTAACAAGAGTACAGTCCGCATGTGAAGAAATACCTGACCAAGTTAATAAAGTTAACGAAGAAGTCGGTTTTCTGAAACAGGAGACTCGACGTATCAACGCCGACATTATCAAAATAAATGAAACTTTAGAAAACGGTAATGTAAATGAATCAATAACTGACCGGGAAACAAAACTTTTTGAAAAATTAGGTAATGAAATCAAAGTAGCCGAGGACAGAATACGCAAGGAAATTGCTGGTAGACTGAATGTTTCAAATGACTTGCCTACGTCAAGCAACAAGCAGCGCGACACTTATTCGCCCGTGCCAGATTACGATGTAAATAACGCAGAACATCACGCGCCCTGTCCGGCGTATGTGCACGCACCGGCACAGGCAAACAATGGCTATTCGCCAAACGCTGTGCTGCAACAGGCAGCAGGTGTGTCGCCTTGCATCTCGACGATTCTAGTCGATGAGAGCCTGTTGAAACATAGACAGTTTCCAGTTTTCTCCACAGAATCCAGAAAAACTCATCCAGTCGTATTCGTAAGAGCATTTAAAAATGTCTTACCAAGAAACTGGACTGAGGCACAGAAGATTAGATATGTAGTAGGCTTCACACAAGGCGACGCACTTTTGTGGGCCACAGACATGGCTGAACAGTGCGTCACCTACGAACAATTTGAACGGGCTTTCTTGGAGAAATATTGGTCTGCTGGGGTTCAAGAAAGACTGCGCCGTGAAGTATTTAACCCACAACCGTTCAACCTCAAAAACGGCGGGTTGAGAAAGTATTTCGAAAAGTACTTGAATAAGACGCGCTATTGGAACAATCCAATACCGCACGTAGATGTTCTCAAAATTCTGAAAAACAGACTACCCGCGAACTTACGCGAAAAATTGGTAACCATACCGGAGAACGACCTTGAATACTTTCTTTCCGTGCTTGACTCAATTGATCTAATATACGAAGAAGAGTCGAGCACAAGTAATCGGAATGAATATTCCGGAACCAATCAAAACAACGGTAACGGATATCATTTTAATGGCAGTGGACAAAACCCACACAGTTGGCATCCGTATGCGACAAGGCCAAATAATGGAACCTGGAATTACGGAAATCGGAGGAATTCGGCGCCACAGACACGTGAAGACCGAAGGTATAGTACAGATTACGGTCCACGCCGGTATGGAAATGATAGAAATCACGTGAATGATTGGTCAAGCCCGCGTGATGAAAGGTGGCACACAAATGAAAATTACAATAGTTACAGTAATAGGAATGATAGACCAAGGAGGAATAGCGACGGCCGGTCGCAAGAAAATGTTGCACGCAGCGGTCCGGAAACTAATTGGCGACAGAATAACCACTCAGTACACTTTGTAGAGGTAACGGACAGTACTGAAGCAACGCCTTTGTCTCCCCCGGTAAACAACAATCGGTCGTAATGAGCCCCCACCGGCCGACCGATTTGACAACAGGGGGCACAAACAAGCACACATTACATCTTAGACAATTATTTTTAAGATATGATCAGGATGCGACTGTAGAAGATGATCTATGTGAAGAAGAGACGAAAGCACCGGACAAGGTAAGTGACCTCGTGCAGGCTGTAATAACAACAAAAAGATAGGAAACGTTACAGAATTTAACATTGGACAGGAAGTACTATTACGTACCCACCCAAAATCCTCTAAAATTAAGGCATTAAACAAAAAGTGGCAGTTGTTGTATGATGGCCCTTTCATTATAATAGACAAACCTCACCCAGGATGTTATCTGTTAGGTAACACACGAACGGGCAAGGTGAAAGGGTTATACCCCCACAAGGACATCAAGGAATTTTTTCATTAAAGGTTATATGTTATTTTAGCAAAATTGAAATTGTACAACCTTGGATCACATAGTAAAATTGCTGTCATTAACCTAAGAAACTTGCGAACAACTGGGGGCATATGCCAGCTTAAAAACGCACAGTTAACCACACCTAATGAAACATGTGTTACTGTGAGTCTTAACACTATAAAATAAACCATACAGTACTTTTGTAGTCTAACTCAGTTATTTAAGAGAGGGGAACAAAGACAAATTAGAGCGAAGGTCAGAGTTTGTTCGCTTGAGACGAGCAACAAACCACACGTCGAAGTTGCAATCCAACGCTCAGCTCATGAGCACGCGATAGCTGCATGTCAAGACGAGGTCATTGGCCGCGCTGTAGGCAGCGAGGCGGGGAGAAATCTTCCCCCCTTCCATGTCCGATCAGCTGAGCGTATACAAAGCGCGAAGGCGCATGCGCAGTCGAGTCCAGGCGTCAAGTGACTATTACACGATGGTGGCTATCACGAATAATGTTCACCAACAATGCAGAGTTTTCCCCGCACCTACAGTCCAGTCGTGGTACGTAAGCGCGCATGCGCGGAAAGTTTAAAAGTTTTGAGACCACTCTTACTATGAGACACAGAGACGAAAGTTATTCAAAAACAAGAAAGGAAAGGGTACACAAGTCTTGTAAATAGTAACTTAGAAAATTTAATTATAAGCTGGTATTACGTAATAAAAGTGAACATACAAGTACATACTGGTCATGGACGGTATTGTAATATTATATTATACTGAGTAAAAATCTTAGCTTGTACGGAAGGAGAAACAATAAATAAATAAATAAATAATGCAGATATATAACCGGAAGAAAGGCTATGTACACGAGAACAGCACACAATTACATATAGGGAAAAAGCAGCAAAGAGGAAATCAAAGAGATAACGCATACATTTACGTTACACAGTAGCTAGCGATCTTCAGAATGAACAACAAGGTAAACTCGGGAATTTTTGTGACTAAGGAAAAGAGTGACACAAGCTTTAAAATAGGGTAATAATAAACAGATCTATGCAGCGTGAGTAACGAACTGAATCGCTCTCAAAACAAATACCTAGGGTTTGTTTATAGAGAGAGAGAGAGACGCATTAACGTTAGGAAACACCTGAAGCACTCAGCAAACAACTTTGTAGAATATATAAGCTATACACGAGGGTACATGTACGAAAGCTAAAGTGTAAAGGAGGAAAATAGGGAATGTTGCGCATTAATGGACTGTAAGGCAGTTATGTATGTAAGAAGAAATATTTAGTTGTAAGTATTATTAGTATAAGGGACGATGCTCAGCACACCCTGAATTATTTTGGAATATTGAAGGAATGGTGCAGGGTACCGAAAAAGGGCCCCACCAGCAAAGTGTATATTATAGTGGTAGATATTTTTTTGTGTATAAACGTATGTATGAATGTGTGAAAGGCGAAAGAAGCTCTGTACATGTACGGAACTTAAACAACGTAGAAGTGTATAAGGAAAATTAAACTCTAAGACAACCTCTTATAAACATGTATACCTAACATCAAGAAACAACTTAATTAAAACCGTAAGACTCTACGAGTTTACGAGAAAATACGAAAAACCTGATACAAAGTGCAACATTAGCGATGCTTCACTCATGTATGCAGAAGGAAGGTATGAATTACTTTACCCACTTGAAACATGAAAGGATAAATCATGTTAAAATTATATCTTTCATACATATAACGATTTACGGTCACGAAGAATGAAAATGACATCGCCGCTATACGAGAAACAGGTAAGTAGTGTGATCGACGACCTGTAAGCAAAGGAATCGTCTATAAAATAAACTATGAAAAAAAAAGGTCATAAAGAATTTCATGCTGCACTGAAGCTATGAAAGTGTGATTATTCGTGTACATAGATTTTCATGACAACCAATGCATTAAAATGTCTATTTTTTCTCCAATGATAACACAAGACGCCTATAAGCGCACTTTAATTGAAAATGATACACGTACACAAGGGCGTGCCGCTATTATGAAACACTGTACATATTAATAGTAGCTAGACCCTGAACTTCAAGATTGTATGTTTATATGTCTATGTTAATGTAGGAAATTTTATTAGAGGTAATGATTTACAAGCACACCAGAACGTGCTTAAGCACAAAACACTGTACATATTAGGGTTATGCTGCATATAAATGATTATTTCGTGCGTTTTCAGATTTTATACGCAAAAAACCGTAGCATACACGTAGTCGTTGCCACTACCCTAAGTAGAAGGTAGAAAATTCCCTTCCCAAGCTTCAGTGGAGCGGCTACAGGTGTATTCTCTGCATGCTGATGCATGTCGTTGCGTATGAAGAATACGTAGCGGAGGTAAACCTTAACTTATACTCGAGTTCAAGAAGGAAAACAAAGGACTTGTTCCTTCTAACAGATTAATGGAAAAAGGCGAGTGTGTGTGTGTCAGTAAAATCCAAGACGAAGAAGCCACTATGAGTGGTCAAAAATTTTTTCAATTTTAGTCGATAGTTTTTTCCTGTAGTTAATGTAAACAATGTATTGGATGTATTATATGTTATTCCATTGTATGTGATGTATTTTGTATTTCATGCCAAGTCCCGTGACTTACAAATTATGTGCATTGACCAGAAGTATTGAGGGGAATGAATCTCAGTACAATAGGTAAAAGGGGTTAATGCGAAGAAAAAAAAAAGTGTAGTGAAAAGGAAGTTTCGATCGCAATACTCGCGGTTAAAGTGGTGTGTGTAGAAATTAAAATTGTGCAAAGTAGTGCTACGTTGCAAGTGTCAGCGAGCCTAAACAAGTGACATCGAAAATTGAAGCTTGTATCGTCAAACGACCCATGGCGTCACAGTAGGAAAGGACAATGCCAAACAAGTTTGACATGGTACGCTTCTTACCAGGAGCTGAATCGACGGGATCGTCCTCCGCCTCGCACATAGTGTGGTGTGTTCTTCGGGGCACATATTCCAATGTACCTCGTCGTATCCAGTCTAAGTACTGGAAGGAACTACAAAAAGCACACGCATACTGAGGTTCGGAAGTCTCGACGGTACCCGCACGTCGGTGTATATTCAGTGCACTGGCGCGCGTATTCAACCAACGTCGCCCGCTAACGGACGACCAAACAATCAGGCGCGCGTATCACCCGCCCATATTCAACACGGGCTAGCGAACAAAGCTCGTCGCCCCAGAATAAATACAGAAAGCAATACAAGGACTTAATTTTCACCTCTGATGAGGAAGGAAACATTTGTATGTAACGTTGTATTCAGTGTATATTTTATTGTACAAACTTTACTACATGATGTCATTTTCTCAGTATTAACCAGAACTTTGTATATTAGGATTAAGGTTTGTAAATATTAGCATAAGTATACCAAAAAACTGACACACACTCAGAAATACCAAAGAATTCACAGTGCCATGAAAATGAGACAATAAAAATGAAGTGTGTAAATAAAAGACCCCCAAACCTATTAATTGCAAGGTCGGCTACTGTATCCTGTCAATCAAATAAAATTTTCTAGTGACAGTATACAGTAGGGGGGCAGTTGTAATGACACATTCCTATGCAGAGACATACAATATCTTAAAAGCTGCGCCAAAGATAAATTGAGAGGCATGTATATTATAATCTTTGTAAAGTTCACATTGGATTCTCTTTTGTTTGATACTCCAAGGAGCTAAGGGACACTTTCGATTGTTGCCTTGTGGAGGATGGACGTGATTTTTGGACTGTGCGGAAAGGCAGCCATATGGTTGGTAATTATGGTTTGTGCGACGAGCACAGCAAGTCTTATTGTGTTGTGAATAAAAAATAGTGAAAAGTATCGAAGTGTTACGAAAATTATTTAAAGCAACGTAGCATTGTATTCCTTGGTTTCCACCGTCTTCGTGAAGTGAACCGATGCCGACTCATGATGGTACACACGGTCAACAAAGAGAAGAACATCGATGGCGACTAATGAATTAATATTGTGGCAGAAGGACTAATTCTACGTCTAAGGTGAGAACTCTGATTAAATCAACAATGACGTGGAATTTAAAATGTAAAATGTTTTTTATTTATTTCGCCACAAAACACATACCTGTACTTTATAAACCCCTGCAGCTTTGCGCATGTGATCGTTCCAATGTAAGTCGGAATTGTGTAGAAGTCAGAGGAAACTATATCTACCACATTCTGCATACCGTGTAGAAACAGGCTAAGCTGCGAAAGGGCTGTGTTTTGACCATTCGATGGAAATTGGAACTGAGAGAAAGACAAGGATTTTTGCTACTGCACTGAGGTGCACCCTCAAACTACATACAAGTACTACAGATCCACGTCCATTCACATCTAACTACCCAACATGCTATCTTCGTTATTCTGTACCATCCATGAGAGAAAAATTACGAACTGTAAAAGCTGAACTGAATTCATTGCATGTAGAAATAGGTAAGATTTTTACCGCATCTCCCTCCTCCCATACATCGAAAACAAAGACCACATGCATGCAGGCATTGAGCACATGTGATGATTTTATTAAATATACAGGTGTTGATCATTGCACAGACGAGTTTAAAGTTCCATCACCTGTACTCTAGGAGGATGACCGTATCCCGTGGACTATACTGTAAGTCGCAAGAGACGAGCCCTGTGGCCCTGTCTCGTTGTTTGAAACATTATTACTCTTTTCTGCTCTAACACGCCAAACATTTTGTTTTTCTGCCACGACTTCGAGGTCTGTGTCAGGTTCTAAACTGACATTAAGACTTTCTGATCCACTGTCTCTCACAGACAACAAGGACATCACCCCAAAGTACCATTATCGAAGATATCGTACTGTGACGTGATTGACCTCACTCAAGATGGCTGCTGTGATAAGACCTGAAGAACTTTAACTGTAGAGGGGACTTTGCCATGCCGTCAGCAGCAGCATGAGAGTGATGGCTTGTGCCGGGTGGTGGCTTGTGGTGGTGTCGATGCTCGCGCGTCCCTGGAGTGACAGTGCTCTGCAAATATGTCGCCGCTCCTATCTGGTCACGTATTTCGAGAGGAAAGGGATGCCGCACCTCATGCTTGAGCGAGCCGAACGGACACCTGTGCATGCAGCTGACGACCGCATCACTTAATGGAGTTGTTGGTTGTTTGTGTGTCTGGTACATTATTTTGCAAGCAGGTCTGTAGCCTGTGCTATGCGTTGCTTGGACATTTTACGAGTTGGTTTCGTGTCTGCCCATCAGTGTACTGCATTATTTAGGAGGAGTTTGCATGTCTGTGTGCTGTGTACTGAAATTATTTCGGTAGTTTAGGAGTTGTTTACGTGTCTGCAGAGCGTTATTTCGGTAATTTACGAGTAGTTTACAGGTATGTAGGCTGTGTGGCATGGTCCCAAGCATGTCAGAGTGTCTGTTTTGTATCAGTGTGATAAACATACTATCTCAAATCCATCCATAAATAAATTGTTCCAAAATAAATAAAGTACACTCCTTCCTCTCTCCAGCAGCCCAGCAAAGGCTGAGTCATTTTCCCCCCCAGACAGCCATCTTGGGTTATGACACAGAACGGATGACAGCGCCCTCTGGTGGCAGTACTGTGTACCAGTTCAGTTGGACTCTGGACGCCATGGCGACTACACTTGATGGTGGTACTGCCTCTAATTATGTAAATAAATAGTGCATGCAAAATATAGACTTAATGTCCAGCTCAGCTCTTCCCGCCATTTCCTAGGACGAGGTGGCGGTCAGATGACTTAGGTTAGTGGAGGTAGCGAAAGTGACCAATCTTACCTCCAACATTGAAACTTCCTGCCAGTTCCTAGGAAGAGGTGGCGATAGGAAGACTTAGGTCTCTGTAGGTAGCCCAAGTGACATATCTTCCTGCCATTTTCTTAGGTTAGTAGAGGTTGCATTGTCCTGATGGAATTTGAACTTCCCACCAGTGGGGCATGGTAGGGGGGCGTTGCACTTTCCTGTCAACAGCCGCATCCTTGGATAATGGTATTTTTGTCAACAAAAAATGGTTCAAATGGCTCTGAGGACTATGGGACTTAACTTCTGAGGTCATCAGTCTCCTAGAACTTAGAACTACTTAAACCAAACTAACCTAAGGACATCACACACATCCATGCCCGAGGCAGGATTCGAACCTGCGACTGTAGGGGTCGCGTGGTTCCAGACTGTAGCGACTAGAACTGCTCGACCACTCCGGCTGGCTTTGCATCAACAGCTGACGTCCATGCCGCCACCTCGGATGACGTCATGCACTGTTGCCAAGTCTACAGGCCGCCATACCAGATGACATCATCGCCACCAAATTGGATACATCTGGCAACAATGGTGAGTGGTGTGATGCCTGCTTTGCTGTTGTACTACCATACCTCAAAATGTGCGAGACTGAAGATGAGATTGAAGATTTGTATATGAAAAAGTTTTGGGACGACTGATCATACCCCATTGTGGGACACGTCGCACCAAGCTGATTTGTTGAAGCCAGGAAAAATATAGCCCAAGTTTGGGGCTTGTGTCTGGGACTGAAGGAGATTCTGTAAGTCTTAATCTGAGTCTTGCACTTTGGCAATCCGTCGTAATCGAGCTGGGTGGAGGAAGAGGCAAAGCGCGACAAATAGTCCATGACAACGTTGTCAGCGTCTTTGACATAGTCGGTCGTGGACGTGAAATGAAATCGAGGTATCGAAAATGCGTGGGGGGGGAAGGGTTCTCAGACAGGTTGCATAATGTGTTAGCCGTGGGATGGTAATCTGTGTACAAAGTCCTCTATCACTTCTCAAAAGTAGCTACGGCGTCGTCTATATACACAGATTGATCTTTACCTAATACCCCACCACACACTATGGACCTTGTGGACTCCAAAGTTAACCCCACAACTCCAACTGGCCACAGTCATCCATGGATCCACGCCTTAAACTCGCTGATCGAATATACTCTATGATAAAGCGTAGAAAATACATTAATAATGCCAACAACAATGGCAGCAAGGGTGACTTGCAACTACAATGGCTCCACAACTGACCACTGGCCAATAGCGAGTTGAGCTGACCTCACCTGACTTCCGTCAACTCTGATGTCACCACGCTCAGCTGCAGCGATGACCTCAGCACAGCCACTACGAATCTCCTCTCACCTGCCATCTGCGCCACACCTGCCCCTATAAAGAACACTGTCAACTATGTCAGGCCTGCACCTGTGCAGAACTCCACTGACTGTGCCCCACCAAGTCACTTTTACTGGTACCAAGAACGATACAGCGATTCTGCTCACAACTTTCGTCCATCATGCAACATCTCAAAGTTCACACAGTTTGCAGAAGATGCACTGGACAGTGCAGGATATCTAAGTCACCAGGACAATCAAAACTATGACAACAGACTGCATCCACCCAACCTTTCCAAGTCAACAGGCTCTTTGTACACAACCACATCAGTGGCCCACTATACCTCATTAACACTTGTTCGAATGCCAGTACTTCGCCAACCTCTTCACCATGTCAAACGTCAGTGTATGCGCCGTCCAGGTCTGTGCAGCAGATGATCTGGCAATCTGAGTCAATGGCTCGCAGGTTTGCTCACTAGACCTCAGCCTCAATGATGTATTCATTTGGACATTTATCATGGCGAATGTGGACAAACCAGTATTCGGTGCAGACTTTCTCTATCACTTCCGTCTGGTTATGGACATGTCTGTCAGAGTACTGACTCAGACAACTTGCTTTCCCTCCGCCACAGGTGTCGTTGGCCACCCCCCCCCCCCCCCCAGGGCCCAACATAATGGCATAGCCTGCATCACGCCCCAACCCCTACTTCCGTCAGATGTACCAGATGGTCATTGGTTCATTCACGAGTGCCTCCACACCATCGATCGTATTCTATATGGTCAATAACTCTACTTCGACATGCATGACATTAACTTTCACTTAGAACATGACAAGAATTTCATCCAATACAGAATTCAAGACTTTGAGCGGGAACTCTACATGACACAACAACACCTCTACCATGTACATCAACCACCCACACCCATAACTATCACCGCACTGACATTTCTACACCATGCCAACTCAGCAACTCTACCGTCATCCATGGAGAGGCCCAGAACACCACATCCATCTACTACTACAAAGGTCAGTACTGCACCACTTGTGTTCCCACTCTCTACCATGTATCCAAGCATTACCCCACAAGAACATTTCATACACTGTGCAGTTAAGACTGAAACATTTCATAAGACAATCACCGTGCCTAGTACCCTGGTATGAGGCTCTGAGCACTATGGGACTTAACTTCTAAGGTCATCAGTCCCCTAGAACTTAGAACTATTTAAACCTAACTAACCTAAAGACATCAAACACATCCATGCCCGAGGCAGGATTCGAACCTGCGACCGTAGCGGTCGCGCGGTTCCAGACTGTAGCGCCTAAACCGTTCGGCCATCGCGGCCCCCTGGTATGTCACAGATCACGTCAACTACCTCCAAAGTGACAGTGGACAAACTCTTACAAACTGGGATTGTTCGTCCCTCTGACAGCTCCTGGCCTTCAGTCATAAAATAGGTATCAACAAAAAAACGGATCTCTCAGGCTGCGCTGTGATTGCAGAATTCTTAATGCTCGTTTCATTATGGACAGCTACCTGGTACCAGACAGCCAGGACTGCACCCATTATTTAGTAAAAGCCATTGTTTTGATGTATTGTATTTTGTACCTACAAATACCTATGTGTCCAGAAGACATTCACAAAATGGCCATTATGATGCCTTTCGTTTTGTTCAAGTTTATGTTTATGCTGTACAGACTGAAGAATGTAGCATAAACATGGCAATGCTTCATTGATGGTTTACTATTAAAGTTCCCATTCTGTTACTCTTATTTTGATGACACCTTAATTTTGTCACTGGCTGATACCTCCCATAAAATACACCTCAGAAAAGTGCTCGACATCGTCTTTCACAACAGCACCACGAACCACGAAGACAAATGCCTAGTTTAGCTCAAAGAAGTCATCTCCTTTGGATGTACTGTGTATGCTTTGGGCATCTAACCTACACCTTAATATGTAGAACTAGTCAGCAACTGCCACCAACACAAAACTATCAAGAGCTACTTTGGCTCTTAGCCATGACAACTTTCAACAGAAGATACCTTACACAGGCAGCATCCTTGCAAGCACTGCTCAAGCAGGCCCTCACCAGCAAGAATACCAGTGGCAGACGCAAACTCACAGGGATTTTCAAGATGCTGTCCGCTTTTGAACATGTTAAATACTGACTTGCCCAGGACAGCACCTGGGCACATCCATTCCCTGATGCTTGCCTGATCAGTAGATGTGAGTGACTCGTCCATCAGTGCTTTGCTGGCGCCATCATGAAGCAAGTTATCTGCCTGTGACAGGGACTTACTGGCACTATACAAAGCAGTGCGCTACTTCTGGCAAGATGTGGGACACCCCCTGATTATGTACATTAATCATCATCTGCTCACTGACTGTATTCGAAACCCTCCCGAGGACACTTTCCCCTAACGGTTTTCGAACCTAGACTATATTTCTCAGTTTACCACGGATATCTGCTACCTGAAAAGCGTGGAGAAGCTTGTGGCAGTCTATTTCTCACACGTCAGCGCCTTGTCATCTCATCCCAAACACGAACAGTTTGCTGAGGCACAACAAGACCAACAGTTACAAGTCCTCATTCATGTCCCATCCATAAAACATACTGATTGAACTTCGACCTATCCCTAGCGTGACCCACCTGATCCTCTGTGATGTTTCACAAAATCAGACACGACCCCTTGCACTACAACAATTTTGCTGACTTGTCTTCGAAGAACTCCATTATTTGGCGCACACCAACATATCCAACCACTCACCTGGTGATGGACAGGTTCATGTGGCCTAACATGAAGAAAGATTGTAAATATCGGGCACACATGTCAAAAGAGCAAAATTTCATGTTCTATGCAACTGCCTCTACGTCGCTTCAAAATCCCAAAAGGGTGCTTAAACATGTGCGTATCGAGCTCATCAGCCACTACCTGATTCCGATGGCAACTGCCGCATTCTCTCGGTGATTGATCATGTCACATGATGGGTTGAAACAATACCATTAAAAGAGATAGTAGCTAAATCTATTGTCAAAACATTTAATGTGTATCTTACACTTTGGCTGCCCCATGTCAATAAACAACTGACCTGGGTTGGCAGTACAAATCCACTCTCTTCCTAGAACTATGGAATATGACAGGAACTAGATGATTCCAAGACACAGAGCAGAATCCACAAAGCAATCCTCATGTCAAGCAGTGGCATCGCACATTAAAGGCAGTCCTCATGTTCCATGGTGGACTATGGACTAAGGCACTATTGTGAGTAGTTCTGGGAGTCCACACAGCGCAAAAATACCTCAGAGCCTCATTGGATGAAATCCTATATGGTGAAACGCTATCCCTGCTAATGTACTTTATGCTCCAAGAACTATCAATTACGCTGTCAGACCCATCTGACGTGGTCTCTCCTGTCAAGTGACACATTGCTCATTTCTGCATACCTCCACATCTTCTGCACTTGGTGCCTAAAGTCTTACTACATAAAAGATTTTGACTTCTTTATATTACGAGGTGACACGGTACAACCTGCCCTACAGCCCCCCCTCCCCCCCCCCCCCAATACTCAGGCCTCCACAAGGTAATTTAAAGACACTATCGTACTTTCCACATATTACTAAATGGGAAACCTACAACAGTGTTCATCAACTCAAACCTGCATGGACACTACAAGATACCTCACCAGATGACAACACTTGCCGAGCTCTCCCCTCTGCTACATGTATCGACACTCCCTCTACTGGAGCTGTACTGTCAGCCCTCTAACTGTTACAGAACGTCGATGACTTCGTCCCTGAACAACTCAATATTAAGCTCACAGAAGTGAGCTCCTCACCGGAGGTCAGCACACAGCAGACTGCCAAATTGCAGACTGCTCCATTACACAGCACTTCTGCAAGACCATCAAATTACCACACAGCATTGGCACTGCTGCTCTCACATCTCACCTTTTTAGCAATAGTATCCTCACAATCATGGCCCCGTGTTTGCCTCCAATGGATCTCACACCATCATTGGCACCATATGGTCCTGGCGAAACACCCACCACTCTGCCAACCTCCAGCCTCGAATGCCCCCCCCCCCACACACACACACACTACAGCTGCCCCTACCGCATGGTGGGCAGCCTCCATGACTACCACCCGAATACCACCAAGTGCACATCACTTCCTGATGACTGCTGGCACTCGGCCAGGACGTGGCGCAAAACTCTCTCACTGTTAGTCAGCCTTATGACTTCGTTGAGTTCAGATACTTCTGACATGCATGCTGCTTTCGTTAATAAATGTGTGTTATACTGTATTTGTGATTTTTCATTGTCATCACTGCCTGTACACTGAAGCACTACAACAGTAAATATTACCAGTCTTTTGCAACTCAATTCACTAATCTACAATACAAAAAGCATACCAGTGACAATTGAGGGAGATGGCTTCAGATATTAACACAGACTTTTACCTTCCTCTGTCAGATGCTACTGATAGAAATCATTTCACTAAGCTGAAGTGACACTAGCAAGTAGATATCGTAAACAAAATTCTCAGTTCTACTTGCTTCCTACTTAGAAATCTCGCTCATTACTTTGACCCACAGAAGGGACTGCTACCACACTTTCACTCAGTACTGTCCTGTGCCAGAACTTCATGTGAAAGTGCAGAAAAAAGTAGTCCTTATTTATTCTGTAGCAGAATGCAGTCTGAATATAATGTTAAGCTGATAATAGGAGAGCTTGGAACAGTGCCTTAAGGGTCATTGGGATTCTTACACTTCTTTTACCTTCTAACATAACATGTGGTTCATAACAAAAGTGAATTAGAGGTGAACTGTAGAATTCACTACCACAACACTAGAAGTTAAACTTTAAAGGGAGACTATGTTTCCTTGTCTAGAGTTTAGAAAGGAGTTTTATTTCTGGTCCAAATGTCTATAACAGATTGCTGATAGGCTTCAGGCAAGGAATTGAAAATCCCAACTCAGAAACAATCTGAACTATAGCTTACTGGTCACATCTATAATTTCTAAAAATATTCTGAATTTCAGACACTTCTAAGACCTTTACAAATGTTACCTGTAACTTTTAAGAATTGATATATTACAAACCTGAGGTACTTTACTTGCCTTGATGAAATCCCCATTCAGGACAGCGTAAATAGCCTAACATATGTGATATGATTCCACTCAATGTTTATTTAGAAGTAGCACCAGGAAATCCTAGATCCCTGTAGCTTCTTCCTTTTCCAAGGAATATTAATGTCACCATCAGCTGTTCAAGTGAAGAAATTTCTGTCTTTACAAAAATATTTTTGTGCTATATGAGGAGTTATAACCGTGAAAATATAATTGTATGTATCGAAATACATCGACAAACAATTGCGCCAGTCGTCGGGTTCGCCATGCAACTCATGAAACAAATTTATGTGCAGAAACTGTCTTCACTTAAGCAGCCATCGTTTAGAACATTTTGATCTGTCTTTTTATTTATTGCATTTGGTTTGCATTTTTTGCAATGCAAGTTGCAAACACGCACCATAATAGAATTTTCTCCATTACTAATTTCTGAATTAATGAAATAAACTGAGGTTGCGAGAGGGTAGTCGCTAGCCATTGAAAGTTCTTTCCTGGACCGACAGATGGTGGGTGGACACTAGATTGAAACTTGTGTCACATGAACCACGTTCATATCTCTCTGCAACATCACCATGACGTGTAAGTCACAGTTTCGACTATAGGAATGTCTATCGACTTTTGTGGTCGTAACGAATTCTGAGAATTTAGAACGTGGTAAATGTCTCCTGCTGAAGGAATGTTTCACTTGGCAGTTCATACCGTAAGTGTGATAATACAATGCCACCACTCAGGGAATGTTTTAATAATAGCAGTTTACTGATTTGTAGGACATGTAGTACAAAGGTAACGTGGCTCAGTGCATCTGGTATACTTCGCCACCATGACTATTTCATGATTCTTAGAAGCAATGTGACTGGCTGTAGTACACAATATCTAACGATTTTTTTGAACATGAAAATTTGCCCACGTTATGATCAATGCAGAAATGCTGTCTGGAAATGTACAATACTATTGTATGCCTAATTAATATTTAAAAAAATGGATACATTTTTATAGGTTGTGTCTCAGTGGATAAGACATATATTATCTCATGTTATTCGATTTTACCTGTTCATTGACTTTGTTTTCATTGATCTCTTTATTCATTTTATAAGGTGTACACGTCATTTTGATTTTTGTAAGTTATCGATGTACATGGGAGAGCAAGTTATGTTACTGTTAAACAATCTTTCGTCTTGTTGCAGCACAGTCTTTGCCTGTGCACAGTCTGATACATTCTTAGTTGAAGTGTGATACGTGATGGACATATTCAGTAGTGCTGTATTGATTTATGATTGTATCTATTAGATAAATAAAGATTTATTGTAAAGGCTTGCAAGCACGAATATGCTGTATACTCTGAAAGTCGAAAAGAATACAAATTTTGAATAATATTATGTTTTGAAGATAATGCATTTTAGGTAAGACTGCAGCACCACACAGCTAGTTGGCAGAATGATTATTGTCAACTAGTTAACTCTGTTCACTTGCTCAGAGCTGAGAGAAAGACCATGCCACTTCCCTGAATCATGCATTAATGTATCAACTGATTAAGCTGTTTCGTTTTTATAGAAATTCTCTTTAAGATTCTACCCTTTTTAAATCATTATTTACTTTGTTAAGCATACTATTGTTCAGACCAATGTTATATGTGACCTGATTCTAAAATCGTTGTTTTGGATTATCATTTCATAGGAGTTGTTTATTTCCTGCTTATTCCATAGTACCACATCGCCCCAACAGTTTGAATATTCTTTGGAAATTTTACTTAAAATTAGAAATCTTATTTGGCTTCTGCCTCCTTGCTGTTTGATATTGTACTTTCGATAAATCTGCAACAATTTTGTCAAAATGCAAGGTAAGTGGGAATTTTTGTTAGGACCAGATAATTGTTTTACTTCAGTTGCGCATTTAATAGAAAGACAAGTTATGTTGAGACCAGTTACAGTTCAGTTCAAATTAGGTTCTGTTTACTGAAAGGTTAGATACAAATTTAAGTTGGATGACAGTTTGCGGGTACTTAATTTTGGCAATACGTAGATCTTTTATAGAATGGGAGGTAAATTTGAGACAAATTTCACACAGAAACACATAGTGGGGTGCTTAGATATGTCGACCATTTCAGTCATGATAGTTCATTGGTTTTTTTGGTAATACATAGTCAGTGCTGGATTTCTCGAACGCAAAAAATACTGCTTTACTAAAACTTCCTGGCAGATTAAAACTGTGTGCCCGACCGAGACTCGAACTTGGGACCTTTGCCTTTTGCGGGCAAGTGCTCTACCATCTGAGCTACCGAAGCACGACTCACGCCTGGTACTCACAGCTTTACTTCTGCCAGTATCCCGTCTGTGAGTACCGGGCGTGAGTCCTGCTTTGGTAGCTCAGATGGTAGAGCACTTGCCCGCGAAAGGCAAAGGACCTGAGTTTGAGTCTCGGTCAGGCACACAGTTTTAATCTGCCAGGAAGTTTCATATCAGCGCCCACTCTGCTGCAGAGTGAAAATCTCATTCTGGACTGCTTTACTAATTTTACTAATGTTGTATATCTTTCTCAGGTAATTCATTTAAAATTTTGTGTTCAATTTGTGATATTTTGTGTCATGTGCCAATTACGAATTAGTTTATTATGCAAACAATTGGCATAATAGTACAAGTTCTATGTGGATCGCATTCATTGTTGAATTATTTGTGGTCATGATAGAATGGTTTTTTTGTTTGAGCAGTCATTGCAGCAATTTTGTTTTTCCAAGAAATAGATTTTCATCATGTCTGCCACAACAGAAAACAATATGAAAGTCCATAATAGCGCAAGACCACAGAGGGTATTACAAAATAATGATTAGGTACAGGATGAAATAAACCAGCTTCACTAGTTAGCAACTACCAGTAGTTTACATGAGACTGCAGGAAACTGCATGGGTCCATAATTATTAACGAGCTTAGCGAGCAATAATGAAACAGAACAAACGATAGGTAATGAACATGCAAATTCTGAAGTTGAGTCGGTCGGCGATAAGTCGCCACAAGCTAGCGAAAACTTACAAAACTCGCCACAGTCGTGCGAAATTTTACGATAACTAGTAGAAGATACATCAGAATCAGGTTTTACATCAATTTCTTTTCAACAGACAGTACACATAGCACCTTCAGTGAGTAATAGTACGGTATCACATGATGTAAGTCTGGTAAATTTGTTAGAATCAATTTGTCAAAGGTCTGAAAAATCACAGAATGAAATAGGTAAAAGATTCGAAAAATTTCAGGCAGACAATAGAAAAACACAGGAAGTAATGGAATTGATAGTGCAAAATTTATCATTCGAGATTAGGGAAGAAATTAAAAATGACCTTCACCCAATCATTGGCAGTTTTGAATCTAGGTTACGTAATCTTGAAGCAGGTCAGAAAAACATGAAAATGAATCAGGGTAAAGACAAAGACCAACTGTTAGCTAAAATCAACACTATAGTTACCGAGTCTGATAATTACACAGATAAAGGAACAGAACGAACAGCTTAACATGACAGTAAAAGAAATAAGCGAACAAGTGGACACTTTGACTTTAAATTCTGAAGAACAAAAGGAACAGTTCAGCACAATTAAAGAAAAAATTGATGACCTGACAACAAAATTGCAGATTTGTCAATCAGTGTATATAGAGATTGAAATGACCCACAACATGTACAGTTTTCAGACATAGCAGAGTATCAGTCATTAATAAATTTTAAAGACAACAAGCAGAAAATTAATTGAGAAATCAAGAATAGTAGGAACATTATGAATGAAAAAGTCGAGCATGTTGAAAGAAAGCCTAACCGCAAAGGCGAAAAGGACGAATTTGACTGTTTATTGAAAAAACTTTGGTGACCATAAAAATTTATGGTATTCAGATTATTTCGTCGAGAACAGCACCATACATCCAGACACGACAATGAATCACCAATGTGGTGGAGTAGAGAACAATCTATTTCATATAAAAACGGTAACTTTGATTGCAGACACTTATTGACAGTATGTAAATTCAAAGTTTTTAGGAATTACAGTAACGAAAATAAACATCAAGCTTGTATTGATCATTTCCAATATTCTTGATCATCAAACTGGCGGCCTGTACACAAGTTAAAATTTCAGTGCGGTTCTTTAGCAAATGAACCTGCATTGGGAATGCACTCTGTACTAAGAGGTTGCCAAAGGGTAAATGATTTTCGCTGAGGGTTTTTGTCAGCCTACTTGTTCACATTGCACAATATTGGGTAAATTATAGCATTTTAATGTTATGAAACTTTGAACAGTCTGTCTTCTTTAGCCCAACAAAATACTTCTTTGAAGATATGGTATGCAGAAATCCTTACTTATCAAACTCATACAGTCTGTCAGAGCTAATTCGCATTTGTTAACAAAGTTACCGACAATTTGAGACTTGTAATTTTGGCCAATAGATGTAAAGATAATTTAGGAGAATTTCAGATATTACTTCAGGAATTAGAATTGGACAGTGACAACAACTTAAAGAGAAAACACAAAAACTAAGGGAACTAGCATAAATAAGACAACCATGGAAACAGTTGCACAAGGGATAATCGACATTGTCCATTCGAAATAAGTTCTCACAGTTGAATAATGATTGTTCTGACACAAGTAATTTCCAGAGCTCCGACTATGAGCTTAATAACAGATATGACAGGAATTACAGTATTGAGAATAGGCGTAATCATAATTGTCATAACAATCATAATTATCATAGACAATACTCTAACTCAGATGGCAATCATGAAAATTCTCAGGAGCACAATTAAGATAGATCAACTCCGCAAAATATATGTCACAACAATAATTATGCAAATAGCAACCTACACAGTCAAAACTAACACAGTGACAATACTCTGGAACAACATCAAGAAGACTGCAGAAAGAAGGAAGAAATATCAACAAGGACAGGTAAACGTCTAAAAGCTACGGGTTCGACAGAAAATTCTGGTTAACTCTCAGCCTTTATCCTGTGAAAGCAGTGTAGATGGGACCTTATGGGATTCGTGGAATTGTACCCGACAATGTTGTGGAAACTAAAACTATTCATACACGCAAGAACAATTGACATCATTATATATTGCATATCAAACAATATATAGAATAATTCTATTTACCAAAGTTGAACCCAGGTCATAGAACTACATCTCATCTGTTTCTAAAATATTTCTTCTCTTACAGTGTACAGCAACAGTCAGCATTAAACGATGCTATTGCACTGTATGCCAGAGCGACTCCCATCGCGCCGCAGGCAAGTTTTGACAAGAATCGAGCTAATTTTGTTGCACAGTGAACTTCTTTTTTCACACAACAAATCAAGCGTTTCACTGCCACGACACATATGCTAAACAAACTGCTATAAACTTCGAAATTTCATTTAGAGCCTCAATAAGAACAAATAATATCTATCGAAATTAACATTGAGAGTGTTTTTAAATGAGTTCTGAGAGTATACACAAGTTGTTAGGAATGTGTTGTTCACTTCAGAAATTTTATTTCTTTGCTATACCAGTCATGAAAACAAGGAGATATATAACATTTACTACCACTTTTGATGAGCTATTCGGGTTGTTAGGATGGTAATTGTGTTGTCTGGCAAGAAGACTAATAGGTATTTTGATGTAAGAAGTTTTTCTGGATCTATTGTGAGGTAGTGAAACTGTGTTAATTGAAGTGAAATATTTACAATTATAGCTATGAGGTGTTGTTTATGTAGAAATAAGCGGACGCAAACAGAGCAAGGAATTGTTATTTGAAGTGTATATTGGGGCGAAGATAGTGAAGGCTGTAATAGAGTAATAATAGAGTAATAAGATTTAGGTTAGTTAGATACACAAGATGACAACTGAGATTTCTGATGCATACTGTAATAGAATGATGCAATGATTATGATGATTAAAGAAGAGAAAGAGTAATTGAGTAATGTTTAGGATATAGGGACCCTATTTATTGTTGTAGTCAATTTTTATGCCATGTGGGTACATTTCGCGTTTATAAGCGTAAAGCTGGATTCACCCACACAAGTAATGTGGCGCCACGCCTTTCTCTAGTTGCATCGTCAGAAATTCGACATAGTTGGAGAGCTTTCAATATGGCGCCAGTTGAAATCGTATGGGCAGGTAAGAATGTTATAGTGCAGGTTGTGGCATTAGAGCTGTGACAGGAGTTAAAATACAAGAAAGACGAAACCCAAACGTTGGATCCAAAAAGATATTTCGCACAGGGATGAACCAGAGGCCACAAACACATTTATAAAAGAAATATCACTTGGAGACGAAATTGCTTTCTGTAGTTTATTTATTTATTTGATTAGCCATCCGTAGACATTTTGCAATGTATGGATGTTGTCAATTTGGATACAGTGATTTTTGCAGATACATTGACACTTTTATATGCATTTACAGAGTATACAAATACAATGACATTTATCACTTAAATTACATTCAAACAATTAAAAATTCACTTATTGTTTAGAAACAGTGTTCCTGAAAATATAGTTTAAGGGTTTTCTGTAACAGTACATGTTGTTAATTTCTTTGATGTCCTGTGCAGCTTGTTATACATTTACAGAATATACAATACAATGTCATTATGTCACTTAAATTACATTCAAACATTTAAATATTCACTTACTGTGTAAAAACAGTGTTCCTGAAAATACAGTTTAAGAGTTTTTCTGAAACAGTACATGCTGTTAATTTCTTTGATTTCCTGTGGCAGCTTGTTATACAATTTTACACCTTGATACAAGAAACTTTTTTGTGTCTTATGCTTGTTTCTCCTATCTAGATGAAGGCAGTGGCTTGTTCTTGTGCTATAGCTGTGTAAAATGCTGTTTGTACTATAATTCACTATATTTTTCTTTATATATACTATAGTGTGGAACATAAATAAACAGGGAACAGTTAGAATACCAAGTATTTTGAATAGTTCTCTGCAGTGAGCCCACTTACTGCTTTTAGTTATAATTCTCACTGCTCTCTTCTGCACTTTAAAAACTGTTTGTAAGTTGAGTACATTATTTCCCCAGAAAATTATCCCATAGCTTATGACTGAATGTACATAGCTAAAATATACAGTTCTTAGACATTCATCGCTGCATACTGAGGAGAGAACTCTAAGTGCGTAACACGTTGTAGATATCTTTTTTGTGAGTTTTTTAACATGTTCACTCCACCTGAGCTGGCTGTCAATATGCAACCCTAGGAATTTTGTGGTGGGCACTTCGTCTACAGAGGTGTTATGTAGCTTTAACTTTAGGGGACTGTTTTTTCTGTTTATTCTAAAGCGTATGCTATTTGTTTTCTTAATATTTAAGGTCACTTTATTCTCTGTAGACCATTTGTAGACATCTTTCAGTGATTCATTACAATTTTCCAACATTTGTGCTGATGTCTCACTGGTGATTATAATATTGCTGTCATTGGCAAACAATATCTTCTCTCCATGTCGGATATATTGTGGAAAGTCATTTATATAAATCAAGAACAACACCGGACCCAGCACACTTCCCTGAGGGACCCCAATATTAATATGCTGTGGATCTGACAGGTGTTTTTCTATGAACTTTGATCTACTGGAGACATGCGAGATCTCTACCCACTGTACTCTATTTTTAAGGTATGAATGGAACCATTTGTTGATTACCCCTCTTACTCCTAGTGCTTCTAACTTAAGTAATAGATTCTGGTGGTCAACTGTATCAAAGGCCTTTGACAGGTCAAGGAATATGCCAGATACATAGTTGCCTTCATCCAGTGCTTCTAGAACCACTTTAGTGAAATGTGCTATTGCCATTTCTGTATCTCTGCCTGGT
Organism: Schistocerca piceifrons; assembly: GCF_021461385.2. NCBI lineage: Eukaryota > Metazoa > Arthropoda > Insecta > Orthoptera > Acrididae > Schistocerca > Schistocerca piceifrons. The sequence continues at coordinate 138,320,388 of NC_060143.1, read as the reverse complement.
CTGAAACCAAATTGGTCATTTGAAAGAAGGTTGTATTTGTTTAGATAGCTCATAAGTCTGTTCTTCATTATGGACTCTATTATTTTGGAAAATGATGACAGTAGGGCAATTGGCCTGTAGTTCTCAATGTTTTCTACATCATCTTTTTTGTGTAGAGGTAAAATTTTTGCATGTTTCAGATAATCAGGGAAACAACCAGCTTTGAAAGATTCATTTATGATATTGGTTAGGGGGGCTTTGATACTATTTATGCATTTTTTCAGCACAGACATTGGAATTTCATCTAAACCTGCTGAATTTTTGCTCTTTAATTTCCTTACCACATTACATACTTCTTCCTCAGTAGTGGGTAGCAATACCATTGAATTTGATGTATATTCCCGTGTTCGTGGATTATGAGATTTTGAAAAATTTTCCTGTAACTTTGTAGCTATACTACTAAAGTAAGAATTAACAAAGTTTGCTAGTTCTTTTGGGGTACTTGTTAGGTTTTCTTTGTTCCTGATTTGGGTGTTTATTTGCCTTTGTGTTGCTGTTCCTTTCTCTTGTTTCACTATAGTCCATGTAGCTTTACTTTTATTTTTAGCTAGATTTATTAGTCTATCATTGGCCTTTTTTTTTGCAACATTGAGCACCTTCCTATAGATTTTTTTTGTAGTTTCTGTAGTAATGAAGAAAATCTGGATCACTGTTGTTGTTTTTTATAGAGTTTAGGTATTTAAAAGTTTGGGCAGATTTTCTAATTCCTGTGGATGTTCCAGTAGAACTTAGTGCTTTGGGGAAGGCTTCTTCGAATATTATCTTAAACTCCGACATGAATTTGGAGAATTTCTGATTCACATTATTTTCTGAATATACTTCTTCCCATCTTTCATGTCTTAATTGTAAGCAAAATTTTTGTATTGCTGCGTCTGAGTAGACTCTTTTAAACATGTGGAGGTTTACTGGTTTTTCTACAGAAGCTTTTACTTTTATGATTTGGCATAAATGATCTGACAGTCCAAGATTTTTGACAGTTATGACACAGTTTTCCCCACCTATATCTGTAGCTACATGGTCAATGGTAGATGTTGAGTGTTTGGTTATTCTTGTTGCACAATTAACTAAAGAGGACATGCCAAAACTATTCAGAATATTCAGAAAAGTGTTACTGGTTTCATCTGCCTTAGCTGTGTTAATGTTTAAGTCACCACACAAGAGTATATTACTTTTCAGGGATGACACTTGTTCTAGGCTTTGCATAAGTTTTGAAAAGAATGTTTCTAAATCACCACTGGGAGAACGGTATACACATAGTACAATTAGTTTTTTGGGCACATCTACAGCTGGTATCTCTACTGCTGACACTTCAAAATGCTTGTCTACACTTAGTAGGATAATATCATTCCTGACCTTAAATGAAATACCACTCTTAACAAAAATACATGATCCTCCACCTTTCATTGAGTTTCTGCAATAAGAACAAGCTAGTACATATGAGGGCAAATTTATGTATTGAATTTCATTGACTTTGCACCAGTGCTCTGTGATGCAGATAACTGGACTGTCTAAGGATTGTAACTCAACTTCTAGCTGTTGCACTTTGCTTTTTATACTCTGAATGTTTTGGTGAAGCACTGTTAGAGATTTAATGTTACTTATCTTGGAGGTTTCTTTTTCATCATGCTTGTGACTAAAAAATCTTGCAGATGGGAGGGAGGCACTCTCTTCCGTCTGCTTGTTGCTCCATGTGAGGTTGTGTACTTTTCTGCCACTGCTGATGTTGGAACTGCTGCTGCTCCTGTTGTCTGTACTGCTTCTGTTGATTGTGCTGCTGCTGACGGTGCTGTGTCTGCTGTTTCTGGTACTGCTGCTTTTAGTGACACTGGTGGCAGTTGTGCTGGTGTTTCTGCCTCTATTTTTGTTGATGTTACTCTTACTTCTACTAGTGTTGAGTTTTCATCGTTTTTGCTATTGGGATAGCCTGGGATGGCGGCTAATTCTGCTGTAACCTCCTTTGAATGTGTGTTTTGGTCATCATTGCTTTCTGCATGAAAGTCCAGTGGCATAACAGTTTTAGTTAAATAGTCGTCTTGCATGTTGAGTTTGTCTAAAGTTTCACTGATTTTTTCACTGAGCAGTCTTTTGCCTCTTCTGTTTAGGTGCATTCCATGATTTGTGTAGCTGCATCTCTGAAGAAAATTCACACTGAGAAAATAGGCATTTGAGTAGGCTTTACAGATTTTCTGGAATTGCCTGTTTGCTTTTTTAATTTCTAAATTTGCGCAAGAATTAGGTATGAGATCATGCCTATGAGGTATTCCTGTTACTATCACTGTGTCCTTTTCGGTAGCATGAAGAGTTTTCTTTAGGTTGCGGACTGCAGTTGCCAGTTCATTCCTATACACATCGTTTGCGCCCGCAATCAGTACAATGCGCCGATTTTTGTTTTGTAATCTGTCTTGCTCAATGTTTTTAGCTACTTCCTGTATAGGAGCCCCTGGTTTAACATATCCACACGCTATCACATTGTGTTCAGCACGCAATATTTCTGCAAGATTTCGTCCATGGTTATCAGAGTAAACTGTTACTTTTGTACGTTTATAACACTTTTTCGTCTTCGTTCTTCCGATAATGCATTTATCAATTTTGAATTTGTTCACTTCACACGTTTCTTCCGCTAGGCCTACTGTGTTTACATCAGTCTGTACAGTTGTGTAACAGTCTTGTGTTTCATTGCACTCAGAAATTGTGTTTATGCACTTTTCTTGTGAATGTTTGTTTAGTTCACACGTTTCGCGGCCTATCGTGTTTGTGCCTGGATACAAGGCATCAAAACGATTCTGCAACGGTACTTTGTACACTGTTTCACCAGATTTGGAGCGGAACTTTTTAGGTATTTCAAAGTCACGGCTAGTTTCTGTTAGTATGCCGTTACAATGAGAACTGCTTGAGATATACTTAAGCATGTTGAGAAGCACTGATGCGTATTTTTTGCTAAGTTCAAGATCACGCTGCAATGCACTCGCTACACAATCTTCAACACCAGAATATACCATTTCTGTTGCGGCTCGGCGTCCGTTACAAGTCACTACGCCGCAATTACAGTCCGACTTTTCCAAATTTACTTCTGCAATACATTTCGTATGACACCAAATTTGTCTCACAGAACAAAGTCTGACTGTATGGCAGACCTCAGCTTTTCAAATTGTTCCGTTTGCCTCGCAAAATTACAGCAACTTAGCATGAACCTTTGTTGCTCATTGTCTCAATTGCATTGCCAAGCAGGGTCCCTTCCTTTTCCGAAATGAACCCGAGTGTCGTTGAAATTCAAACGCCAGCATTAAAATAATATAATTAGATTTCACTGCTTTAATTTCAAAGTTCAGTAGCTGGCTACAATATTTAGGTTACACGAGCACAAATTTAGAGTGCGAGTTTTGTTAGCATATTTTAGCTTACCTGTGACTGCAGCTCAGCTTGGTACGTACTAAATTTTACTATTGTTAATAGTTCAGAATCATTTAATTCAAGTTCAAAGTTAAATCTCTTGTTTCTAAATTGCGTAGAGTCAAGTTGCTTTTGAAATGATTGTTGAGGTAGTCCAAGACTAACCGTATTTCACTGGATTTCGATGTGCTTCAGAAAGAAAGCTCACTATTAACTTCAGTCACTAAATTAACTTTCGATTTTCCGGTTTTATTAATTCTTTTGCTAAATTAAGTCAGAGTGTAGCGAAATTTATTACTTCTCACAAACTTTCAGTTTTCACACTACACGTGTCAACCTTCAGTTGCCACGCTTCTAGTGTTAATTATATGTGTAATAACCTTTCTTTTTCAGTTACTATAGTAATTGTCCTTAGGACTGGCGACCGTGATTTCCCCCAAATCTCAAATATCTAATTACCGCTAGTTGATTGTTAACGTAACGGCCGCACATTTACTTTCTTTATTAACTTTATCCCTATTTCAAAATTAATTTCCACCAGTTTCACTGGCATTTTTCCGTTCATTTAGATGTAACCCTTTCCTCCCTCTTTACCGACAGGTTAACTTCGGTGACGATTGCTTTTCCAAAATTCCCATTAGGTACACGCGGTTTAATTTTTCACTGTCATTAAGGTCGATAAGTGAGGGGGGAGGTTACAGGTGGATGAAATTAAGTCGGAACTCATCAAATACAGTGGAATGTCAGGTCTTAAATGGCTACACAGGATAATTGAAATGGCCTGGGAGTCGGGACAGGTTCCATCAGACTGGACAAAAGCAGTAATCACACCAATCTTTAGACATGGAAACAGAAAAGATTGTAACAACTACAGAGGTATCTCTTTAATCAGCGTTGTGGGTAAAATCTTCACAGGTATTGTTGAAAGGAAAGTGCGAGTATTAGTTGAGGACCAATTGGATGAAAATCAGTGTGGGTTTAGGCCTCTTAGAGGCTGTCAGGACCAGATCTTTAGCTCACGGCAAATAATGGAGAAGTGTTATGAGTGGAACAGGGAATTGTATCTATGCTTTATAGATCTAGAAAAGGCATATGACCGGGTTCCTAGGGGGAAGTTATTGTCTGTTCTACAAGATTATGGAATAGGAGGCAAACTTTTGCAAGCAATTAAAGGTCTTTACATGGATAGTCAGGCAGCAGTTAGAGTTGACGGTAAATTGAGTTCATGGTTCAGAGTAGTTTCAGGGGTAAGACAAGGCTGCAACCTGTCTCCACTGTTGTTCATATTATTTATGGATCATATGTTGAAAACAATAGACTGGCTGGGTGAGATTAAGATATGTGAACACAAAATAAGCAGTCTTGCATATGCGGATGACTTAGTTGTGATGGCAGATTCAATTGAAAGTTTGCAAAGTAATATTTCAGAGCTAGATCAGAAATGTAAGGACTATGGTATGAAGATTAGCATCTCCAAAACGAAAGTAATGTCAGTGGGAAAGAAATATAAACGGATTGAGTTCCAAATAGGAGGAACAAAGTTAGAACAGGTGGACGGTTTCAAGTACTTAGGATGCATATTCTCACAGGATGGCAACATAGTGAAGGAACTGGAAGAGAGGTGTAGCAAAGCTAATGCAGTGAGCGCTCAGCTACGATCTACTCTCTTCTGCAAGAAGGAAGTCAGTACCAAGACTAAGTTATCTGTGCACCGTTCAATCTTTCGACCAACTTTGTTGTATGGGAGCGAAAGCTGGGTGGATTCAGGTTACCTTATCAACAAGGTTGAGGTTACGGATATGAAAGTAGCTAGGATGATTGTAGGTACTAGTAGATGGGAACAATGGCAGGAGGGTGTCCACAATGAGGAAATCAAAGAAAAACTGGGAATGAACTCTATAGATGTAGCAGTCAGGGCGAACAGGCTTAGATGGTGGGGTCATGTTACACGCATGGGAGAAGCAAGGTTACCCAAGAGACTCATGGATTCAGCAGTAGAGGGTAAGAGGAGTCGGGGCAGACCGAGGAGAAGGTACCTGGATTCGGTTAAGAATGATTTTGAAGTAATAGGTTTAACATCAGAAGAGGCACCAATGTTAGCACTGAATAGGGGATCATGGAGGAACTGTATAAGGGGGGCTATGCTCCAGACTGAACGCTGAAAGGCATAATCAGTTTTAAATGATGATGATGATGATGATGATGATGATGATAAGTATCTTATCCTATGCCAGGACAAAAAGAATAAAGCTGAAAAAAAATCATGATTAGTATCTCACATACTCCCTGTGTTTCATTTGTCTTGTTACTTTTTTTTCCCACTCTAAGTACATTGTCTATTCATGTCAAACATCGTGAGCCTTGTATTTCATGTTCACTTCCAAAATTTCCCAAACACCTGATTTCATACATACATAAAGTTTACCTGTTATACAAGGAAGAGGCAGATTGGTTCCATAGAATTCAGCTGAAGCTCAATTTTGCTTGAATTTAGCTGTATACATGTCAGGTAAATGTCATTCATCAGTATAAATAAAAAAATAGACATTACCACAAAGATAAGTCACAAAAAGTTCATTGAGGTACTTAAAAGGTCATGTCACAGCGCTGGCTAGCGATCAATGCTGTGCCAAATCTTTGCAGAACATTTTTCACACACAAATGGAGACAAAAACGCCACCACTCTTTTTGATGGCAGTATTTTGAAACACAAGCATGCTGTCGCAGTTTTTGAGGAGTAAATACTGCTATACTCCATTCGATTCCAGTGTATTATCATGTTATTACTGAAAAAACTGAAAACAGTGGTGGACGGGTGCACTTTTGCAGCTTCTGGATCTACAAGGACAACAACCTATGTTTGACTATTGTAGCAGCGGTTTTTGTATGTGTGTGTGTGCGTGTGTGTGTGTGTGTGTGTGTGTGTGTGTGTGTGTGTGCAGATCAATGACGTATTCCACAATTTTCAATGTTTTTGGATGAATAAATAAATAAATTTAATGTGTTGTTGTTATAATCTTCAGTCCAGAGACTGGTTTGATGCAGCTTTCCATGCTACTCTCTGAGTAACTACTGCAATCTACGTCCTTCTGAATCTGCTTAGTGTATTCATCTCTCGGTCTCCTTCTACGATTTTTACTCTTCACGTTTCTTCCAATACTAAACTGGTGATCCACTGATGTCTCAGAATGTGTCCTTAATGTATGTAATTAAAGTAGCGAGCCGTTTAACTCTCTGATTTGGGGCACGAAATATTGTATAAATTGTGGATTATATGCAGGGAATAACTCCATAGTGTGAAGTGGCAGCTGTTAAACTAAAAATTAGTTCTTTGGAATGCCTGTATAAAGGAATAAAACCGAGATCCTAAAATCTTGGAAGAGTGGTATGTCTGCAGGCAACGAGTTAAAATTTCATAGAGTGGCTGAGATACTAGTTACAGCGCTCCTAGCGGCAACCAACGTTAACTCGGCCGCCATGTTCTCCTTAGTCAAAACATTAGGAAAGCGTTACTGTTGTTTGTGTTGGAAGTGTGTCAGCTGTTGTGATATTACTGCAATATTTAACTTTTCTAGTTGACACTTTTGTTACAAAATATAAAGTCAACATGCCTGCAGTTGTTCAGCGTTCAACTGCACAAATCGCAGCGATAAAACAACAAATATTTCATATTATAAGTAAGTATATTAGTACCGAAATACGACACACGTTTTTTAATGTTTATTAAAGAGTCATTTGCATTGGAACTGTAATTATGCTTAAAACAAATGCAGGAAGTAATTTATTTATCGTTGATTACAGATTTCCTTTAAAAGATAAGGAAATTACAAAAAGATGGGTTATAAATATGAAGCGAGAAAACTAGTTTCCTACTACAGCCAGTTACCTCTGATCAGCTCATTTTGAAGAGAAATATATGTACCACACAAATGTCCAGAGGCGCCTTTTGTCAAAACCAGTACCTACTATCTTTAACTTTCCACCACATTTACAAAAGCAAGATAAAGTATTACGACCACACGGTCACCAGGCGAAACGGGCTCTTGATGTGCGCCAGCTAATGCTTCCCGTCCGCGACACCATGTCAGAAACTATCATCGCGAGTCGAGCGCAATTACATGCTGCCAAACCCCGAAAGCGCGGCAACTCGCGGGAGCGTCACACAACACACCTGCTCCACTCGCTACTCCCGCCAGACTCTCCCTTACCCTGCCCGCGCTCCACGCGGCAGCGTTAACACTACCAAAGATCCTACACACTTTGATTCTTCACACGACCTATCGATGTAATCGTTCGATAGCAGTTTTCCCTAGGCAAGACCCAGCGTAAAAATACAAATAATATTTACGAAACAAACCAATTATACATCGACATAAGTGCATAAATATATATATCCAAACAGTAAAGCAATTACAATATATAAAGAGACAGAAATGTCATATCTTGAGGTAACAAAACAAGGAAAAAAAATAATAGTACAATAGATGGAAATAGGAGGATATGCATTTCCGGCGTTACACGTGCCCCACATTGTCTGAGGATGTTCGTGTAACGTAAACAGACTCAGAAAATGTCCCAAAAAAGAAACAGCGGAAATGCATATGCTCAAAACATCAACAAAATTTAGCATTCGTCTAATTAAGCATAAATAAATTTTTTTAGACCATAATAATTGAGTGGAGACACTCCTAATCTTATTCCACTCTGTCATCTTGCACAAAATAAAACAGGTTGACAACATATTAAAATTCATAGAAAACATAGAAAATGGTTTAGCTATTCTAAAATTGTCAAAATTCCCAACAGTATCAAGAAATGGAATACTATTTACAAAATTAATCAGAGTACATGGTCATAAAAACAGGTAGATCAAAATACGCAAATTAATAATTAATTACATAGAATACACATTTTTACATAACCCTTTCATAATTAATATTCTCGTCATGGGAGTCCATTAAACGCTAAACAAGAAAATAACACACATCAGATCGAAAAAAACATAAATATTGACAGTAGAATTCTTTCAGCTGTCCAGGAAGAAAAACAATTCCGCCTTCCGTACTCGCAAGTACAAAGAATGCCGACAGCGGCCCAAGAGCCAACAGCGGCACAAGAGCCGACAGCGGCTCGCCTCGCCAGTATTGTTGCGCCCGCGTGTGCGGCACGCTTGATCTCACTCGCCCTTGTGACGGCGTTTCCAGAACGTCCGTTTCACTGAATTCTTTAGGAAAAACTCACTCCCGAGTAATCTCAAGGAGTCCCTTAATACTATCACAGTGGATAACTCAACACTGTCCATCATCACACGCATGTACTAGCCTGAAACTTAAAACAGCGTCTAAGTACATCGGCAATGACTAGTAAAACACATATTTATGGAATCTTACAGCTATTTACAAAATCATATTTACATTCCTTAATCTACTGTGACTCAGCTGAAAACTTAAACTAGCAGCTTGGATTTTTCAGTTGATTAGATCATGATTAAATTGATTAAAATTAAATTGATTAATCAAAACGCGCTTTAGTGTCATGACGACATATGCGAGCATCGGCTTTTAGCTTCGTTACTTCTCGCAAACGATCTTTTTTCACACCAATACTAATGTCAATCCGTGGAGGGAATTTGATTATCACTTCCACTAAACTTTTACTTCTGTCATCCAACAGGATTTCCTCTGGAGAAAATCCCGTAGATTCATGTCTCAAGGTGTTCATAATTCTCTTAAATACTGCTACATATTTGCCCCATGCCCTATGGTTGTGATGGCAGTAGGTACGGGAAAGTCGGCCTCGTCTTTGTTCGTGTGTTACGTTTGACACACCTTCTACAATACTTTCCAATTCACTTTCTACATTATTGTCAATGCCGAGATTCTTCACATTACAGTAGTTCAGATTCATACCTACGTCAATACCATCCGGCCAGTTAACAATGTGTATAGGCTGGTATTGCCTATGCACACCGTCTCCTGCCTCGTCAAAACCAACTACCATTGTTTTATCTAGTGACATACATGTCAAAGTTTTGCTTTCGCAGTTAATCACTGCACGGTACTTTAATAGCCAATCTAACCCGATAATTACTTCCGTAGTTAAGTCTGGCACGACGACAAACTCTTGTTCAAATCGTGCCCCACATATCTCGAAGTTGACAAAAATCTGTTTTATGACCGGTTTACTGGCCTTCCCAGTAGCACCGATAATTTTCACTCCTGTTACTGGCATAACTACGATGCCAGGTCTGTCTTTCAGTAACTCAAATATTTTCCCAGATACAGCACTCAATTCTGCACCGGTGTCAATCAACACGTTTAGTTGTAGGTCGTGCATATTAACAGACACTACTATCTGTCTACACTTGTCCTCGACTGTTTCTTTATTTTCCCACAGTAAATCCTCGTCTATATCCCGGTCATTCCAGAAAAAAACCATCCGGCTTTGATCCCAAATCCGGTTTATCTGGCGGCTTTTTCAGCCTCTGTTCACATACAGTTTTAATTTCAACACGTCTGTCCTGAGGCTTAGTCTGTAGCTTCGCCTCCAATACCGAAACCTTTTCCTGTAACTCGTCAACTAGTGAGTGTTGCTTTGCTATCAATTCACTAATTGTCACCTTCGTTGATTCCTCTTTAATCAGATTGATCTCATCTGCCAATCTACCTGGAGACATGTGCCCAGTAGTATCTGCAATTACTTCCTCTAGATCTGCGCAACCCACACTGCTACCGTCTGACCGCATAACGTCAGCTCTAACCTCATACACACTGTAATCTATGTGGTTTTCTACCAATCGTGTCCGGCTATCACTAAAATTTTCGTAATCTTTCTCCTTAATACTCTCGCAATGTTTAAACTGGATGTTCGCGTCGGATGGGTCGGCTACTTCTACCATTACAACTTTCGGTAAAGTCTGCCGGTTAGGGCCAGAACTTTCCGTTACTACTTCAACATTCAACTCCTGCGGGACGAAACACGACGCATCTTGCTCGTGCTCCCCATTAACATCAACTATTTCTAGTAAAGTCTGCCGGTTAGGGCCAGAACTTTCTATCACTTCACAATCACTATCTTCCTGCGGGACGAGACGCGGCAAATCCTGCCCGCGCTCCCCATAAACACTTCTCCCGTACAGGCCCCTATAATCTCTTAGTTCGTCGTATAAGCGACCGAACTGCCTTAACCAGACCTCATCCCTCTCTGCATCTCCTCGCTCGATGACGGACTTTTTATCCGACATCTGATCTTCTTTCAACACTTGCGAATCATTCTTAAACTCAATCTCCAGTTCCGCTGTGGGTATTACAGCTGCCACTTTATAATCGATTTCCGGAACACTACTTAAATTGTTCTCACTGACAGTGAATGTACTTCCTACTGCCGTATCTACAGCTGATCTACTACTTGTGGGCGCACTCCTTTCTCCTAACACTGGCACACTCTCCCGCCGTTGATTATTCCATACGGAATTTTCATAACGACGACACCTGGGTTTTCTCCTGTTATTGGGCCGCCAAAATTTCTCCACGCCCGGTCGGCCCCTCACCGGCGCGGCTAATGGTTTCCCTGTCTCGTCCCAGCAGATACGCTCCCCGGATACTGCTGAGGCGGCTGGTCACACCCTCTGGCGTTATTACTATTCTGCGCAGCCCGTATCACGCTAGTATGATACTGGTATCCGTCATTCCGGTTATTATTTGCATTGTACCGATTGTTATTACGGTCCGAACCATTATTGTTATTGCTGCCATGGTTGCGGTATGCATTATTCCCATGGTTATTGTTGGTGTGGTTGCTGTGGTACCCGTTGTTGTTACCACGGCCTCTACCACTGTCGCGATTATTGCGCCAATTGTCCTCGTCCTCCACTCTTTCCAGGAAATCATTTATTGTCCTGTAATTGCTTCCTATGTAGCGTTTTGTATCATCTGGAAGCTTTTTGTAGAGTTCCCAGACTATTTCGGATTCCGTGCGGCGATCACGCAAATATTCCAACTTGCGGATCCAGCCCTCACAAAACTCCTTCATCGAGCCGCGCGAATTCGCATCGAAGGGCCTCGATACGACAAATTCGCGCCAGACACTTTGCTGTTTTTGCTCTGACCAGTATTCAGCCAGAAACAAATTTTTAAACTCGTCAAAAGTCAGGTTCGTAATGTTGAGGTTTAGGCCCCAACGCTTGGCATCACCAGCCAACACATCAATAACCGCATTAATTTTTCTCTCATTAGTCCATGATCTGGGTAAAACTCTTTCACAATTTTTAATGAAATCCGTCGGGTGTATACCGCCTTTTTTCAAGGGGTCGAACCGCTCCTCTTTCGTCAACAACTCCGAACTATGTGCACAGATTGGCACATAGCTCCGTTTTTCGTCAAGTTTCCTTTCTAATTCCGACACCCTCGTAATCACTTGGCAAGTGGTTGTCGCAAGCGTTTCCACTTCCCTCTTTTTCTCTTCGCAGGTGTTAGCCTGCTTCGTCACTTTGGTATCTACTTCGGATACTAAAGCCTTTAAAGTTTCCACCTTCTGTTGATCCTCTTTTCTCACTAATTGAATTTGTTCCGTCACCTTATTCTCGATGATCGGAGCAACTGCGTCTCCTACACTTTTCTCGATTCTGCTAATTTCGGAATCAAAACGAGTATTTATGCTCGCAATTTCCGCCTGAACGCCTATCATTTCCTGTTTAAGGTTACCGATTTCGGTATTAATCACGACAATATCGTCTTTGATTTTATCAACTTTTGTGTTAACAACTTCAACATTGTTGTTAACAACATTAATAGCTTTGTTCTGATTGTCTAGCATTCGTTCAATTTTTTTCAGACAGAGCTACTTGCTTGGCAGCCTGAGCTGCTTGCTCGGCAGCCTGAGCTTCTTGCTTGGCAGCCTGATCTTTAATTTCTGCCGATTGACTCTTGATTTCGTTAATCAAAACATTCAATAAATCAGTTAAATTCCCGGAAACCACCGGTTTTACTTCCGTAGCGGCTTCCTCTTTCATTGTCCCCCCGTATTCGTCATCAAGGGATTCAGATTTGATTTTCACTTCCGATTCCGAAACATTTTCTGAACTCTGGAATTCCATTTCTGCTCTTTGTTGCGTTTCGGCGGTCGCATCTTTCATGCTAGCCGCCTGCTCCGGAACAATGGCTAACGCTGTGCGCGTTTCCCACTGTTCGACCGATTGTTCCGTATCCAAGTCTACCAAATTTTGGTAATTGTTGCCTTCACTCATTTTAATAATTTTCAATATAAATGCAAAATCTCAACTCTAATTAGGATTCCTCACACGAATATTCTCGCTGACGTATCGACCATTTCGTAACCAGTACTTTGTTACGAGATTTGCACAATGCAAAATTCGTGTCCAGAACAACCTCAAATTTGAAGATTGTCCTGTCGCGAGGTCGCCACGTGTAACCTCCCCCCTCACTTATCGACCTTAATGACAGTGAAAAATTAAACCGCGTGTACCTAATGGGAATTTTGGAAAAGCAATCGTCACCGAAGTTAACCTGTCGGTAAAGAGGGAGGAAAGGGTTACATCTAAATGAACGGAAAAATGCCAGTGAAACTGGTGGAAATTAATTTTGAAATAGGGATAAAGTTAATAAAGAAAGTAAATGTGCGGCCATTACGTTAACAATCAACTAGCGGTAATTAGATATTTGAGATTTGGGGGAAATCACGGTCGCCAGTCCTAAGGACAATTACTATAGTAACTGAAAAAGAAAGGTTATTACACATATAATTAACACTAGAAGCGTGGCAACTGAAGGTTGACACGTGTAGTGTGAAAACTGAAAGTTTGTGAGAAGTAATAAATTTCGCTACACTCTGACTTAATTTAGCAAAAGAATTAATAAAACCGGAAAATCGAAAGTTAATTTAGTGACTGAAGTTAATAGTGAGCTTTCTTTCTGAAGCACATCGAAATCCAGTGAAATACGGTTAGTCTTGGACTACCTCAACAATCATTTCAAAAGCAACTTGACTCTACGCAATTTAGAAACAAGAGATTTAACTTTGAACTTGAATTAAATGATTCTGAACTATTAACAATAGTAAAATTTAGTACGTACCAAGCTGAGCTGCAGTCACAGGTAAGCTAAAATATGCTAACAAAACTCGCACTCTAAATTTGTGCTCGTGTAACCTAAATATTGTAGCCAGCTACTGAACTTTGAAATTAAAGCAGTGAAATCTAATTATATTATTTTAATGCTGGCGTTTGAATTTCAACGACACTCGGGTTCATTTCGGAAAAGGAAGGGACCCTGCTTGGCAATGCAATTGGGACAATGAGCAACAAAGGTTCATGCTAAGTTGCTGTAATTTTGCGAGGCAAACGGAACAATTTGAAAAGCTGAGGTCTGCCATACAGTTCTGAAACTTTACGTGCTTTTAGTCTTCCTTGTTGGTTGATTGAAGGTTTGAAGCCGTCGATCGAGGAGGTGGCGACAGTCACTCATTGTCGGCCGTCGCTGTTGCAGAAGCTGGATGTTGGCGCGCCTTCTTCTCGACACGGTCACCAGGCGAAACGGGCTCTTGATGTGCGCCAGCTAATGCTTCCCGTCCGCGACACCATGTCAGAAACTATCATCGCGAGTCGAGCGCAATTACATGCTGCCAAACCCCGAAAGCGCGGACACTCGCGGGAGCGTCACACAACACCTGCTCCACTCGCTACTCCCGCCAGACTCTCACTGCCCGCGCTCCACGCGGCAGAGTTAACACTACCAAAGATCCTACACACTTTGATTCTTCACACGACCTATCGATGTAATCGTTCGATAGCAGTTTTCCCTAGGCAAGACCCAGCGTAAAAATACAAATAATATTTACGAAACAAACCAATTATACATCGACATAAGTGCATAAATATATATATCCAAACAGTAAAGCAATTACAATATATAAAGAGACAGAAATGTCATATCTTGAGGTAACAAAACAAGGAAAAAAAATAATAGTACAATAGATGGAAATAGGAGGATATGCATTTCCGGCGTTACACACCCCAGTCGCTTTATTGCACTGCAATCTATTGATCATTTTTTCCACTTCCTCAAATGTGATCCTATTTCCATCATCATTCCTACCCCATTCTACCTCGAAATCTGAAACATTACTGATCGCATTTTCACCTACATTGAGCAACTCTTCAAAATATTCCCTCCATCTGCCCAAGGCATCCACAGGATTCACCAGCAGTTTCCTGACCTGTCCAAAATACTTGTCATTTCCTTCTTACCTCCCTTTCGAAGACTGCTAATTACACTCCAGAATGGTTTTCCAGGAGCTTGACCCATAGTCTCCAACCTGTTTCCAAAGTCTTCCCACGATTTCTTCTTGGGTGCTGCAATTATCTGTTTGGCTTTGTTTCTTTCTTCAACATAACTTTCTCTGTCTACCTGGGTTCTGGTATGTAGCCATTTTTGATATGCCTGCTTTTTCCTTTTACAGGCTGCCTTGACTGTATCATTCCACCAAGCTGTTTGCTTCATCCTACTTTTACACACTACTGTTCCAAGACATTCTTTAGCCACTTCTAGTACTGTGTCCCTGTACCTTGTCAATTTCTTTTCCAATGACTGTAATTGACTACACTCAACTAACTGGTACCTTTCTGAGATCGCTGTTATGTACTTGTGCCTGATTTCCTTATCCTGAAGTTTCTCCACTCTTATCCTCCTACATATGGACCTGACCTCCTGCACTTTCGGCCTCACAATCCCAATTTCACTGCAGATTAAATAATGATCAGTGTCATCAAAGAATCCCCAGAATACACGTGTGTCCCTCACAGCCTTCCGGAACTCCTGATCTGTTGTTATATAGTCAATGACAGATCTGGTTCCCCTGCCTTCCCAAGTATACCGGTGAATGTTCTTATGTTTAAAAAAGGAGTTTGTGATTACTAAGCCCATACTGGCACAGAAATCCAAGAGTTGTTTCCCGTTCCTGTTGGCCTCCATATCCTCTCCAAATTTACCCATAACCTTTTCATACCCTTCTGTTCGATTTCCAATCCTGGCATTAAAATCACCCATGAGCAGAACACTGTCCTTATTCTTTACTCTAACAACTACATCACTGAGTGCCTCATAAACACTATCCATCTTATTTTGATCTGCCCCTTCACAATGCGAATATACTGACACAATCCTAATTTTCTTGCTAGACACTGTCAAATCTATCCACATCAGTCGTTCGTTTACATACCTTATTGCAACTACGCTGGGTTCCATTTCTTTCCTGATGTAAAGCCCTACACCCGATTGTGCTATTCCTGCTTTGACTCCTGACAGGTAGACCTTGTATTCTCCCACTACCTCTTCTTTCTCACCCCTTACCCGAATGTCACTAACAGCTAAAACGTCCAGCCCCATCTTACTTGCAGCCTCTGCCAGCTCTACCTTCTTCCCAGAGTAGCCCCCATTGATATTGATAGCTCCCCATCTCATTACCATTTGTTTGCCAAGTCGTATCTTAGGAGTCCCTGGTTTGTCAGTTAGAGGTGGGACTCCGTCACCTCCAAAGGTCCGAGGCATTTTGCTCTGATTGTTGCCAGCATCATATTTAAAGTACCAGGGAAGCAGGTTGCTAGCCTTACTTGCCCCGAGTCCCATTGGGTTTTACCCCTAACGGTTGAGGGACTAACTGGCGGATTTGGTAGTCTTTGCCATATGAGCACAAAGGTGACCATGCCTCAGAATATGTCCGAGATGCCCAGCCTTATTCAAAAGTAACTGGTATCCCGACTGTCGGGACCACTTACTTGGCCACTCATACGTTGCCCATGGTTCATGAACTAGGACATGACTACAGGAACCCACACCATAAGATACTTATATATATATATATATATATATATATATATATATATATATATATATATATATATATATATATATATATTAACATGTGTGATGTTACAGACTAACTGTCTTCTTGTATTTACATATGATGTGACATATTAACATGTATTGCTTTACCTTATTTAATGTCTTATCAATGCATTTTCTCTGTATAAATTGTTGCTAAAGGTGGTTGCGATATTAGCATAATAGGTACGTTAAATGTAGTACTGTAGTGAGCTCTCATAAGTCATGAAAGGTGTTTAAGAATTCAAGAAAGAAGTGTAAGGAGGAGGCAAAGAAAAAAGGTAAGAATGGAAGTTGTACAACATATAAATGAATAAAGAAATGGTTACAAAGATGAATTTGACATGAAATGATTAGGTAGGGTAAATATCAGATCAAATATGATTAGGTGGGGCAAAAATGACAAATGGTTAGGTAGTACAATGGATCTAAATAATATGAACTTATAAAAATGTATGAAATATATGACAAAAGAAGCAAGACATAGAGTAAACAGATGTGTTTATTGGAAGTTTGATGAAATTATAGGTAAAATGATTAAGAGGTACACAAGCTAAAGGATGAAATATAATTAGATAGTATGCTAATTACTGACCATATAAGATATAATAATAGACTGACATTTGACTTACTGCATAAAGTATTCTTTGATGTGAACCTTGGTTACTAATTCATATTTTGCCTAATTATGTATTTCTGTTCTTCTTATCTGTGTGTTTGACCACTGACCTCATGTATTTGTTTCTTGTGTGTGATCACTATACTTATGTGTCTCTTTCTACCTTACTCCTTATCAGTTCATGTATTTTACTGATGGAATGCATACATATTTATTTGAATAGATTTTCTGTACACTGTTTCAAATGATTTATTTGTCTGATGCCTCTGTAATTCATTATTGTAAAACCATGATGTCATTCTTTTCTTACTTTTATTACAGACATGGAAATTTGTTGCTATCATTACACTAAATGCACAGTACATATGTACAGCTATGTAAAATCTTATTACTCCTTTCTTAATATAGGTAACTGTATATTGTAGATGTAACAAATTGTAACAGATTGACCATTCTTCACAAATGATTGAGACTTGCCAGGGCAGAAGAAATATGTATATTGATTTTATATTGAAATGTTCTCTGCCAAATGTTGGGATACTTCACCGATACAAGCTGCAGCTGACTTTTATAAGGAACTCTTCAATACTACAACATGGTTGTGGGGTTATAAATGGATCTAAAGTCTGCTTCAAGCAGACACCACTATGTATTTTACTGTTTGTGAATGTGTGGGTTGTCAGCAGAGAACCACACTTTTAGTCTCACTGTGTCTGCTTCCACATAACTTCCCACAACAGTGACATAATTGCAAAGAGTAAGAGAAACTTTGGTCGTTAGTGACAAGGACACTCGTCTACTTCATTTCATCATGTAAATTACTACTGCCATAGGTGGCTGTGCTCAGAAATGTAGGCATTGTGTGATATAGACACTTTCTAACCCACTTCCTGTATATCACATAAAACATCGTAGATCACCAATACTATTCACTACAATGCCAAATGTGACATATAAACTTTCAAAATAGCCCTGTGCAGAGTGTTTTCATAGAATCATAAAATATGATAACCTATTTATGGTAAAGTCTGTTGATTATTTCATTCATATGTTCTTGAATTTTGTAAATTTTCTTTTACTTATAGGTCTCTATCTCATATTCTTGTAAAGCTTTTTTCTCTTTACATTTGTAACATGTTTTAGAAGTTCCTATCTGTAATGTTTAGAATTTTGTCCTTATCCCATTCCTGTCTGAAATGACCCTCATACAAAATTCTACTCAGGGAAGACTGAGGATATGTAAGGTGGTCATGTCTTTTTGATTTTTGTAAGTTATCGATGCACAAGTTAAGTTGCTGTTAAATAATCTTTCGTCTTCTTGTGAGGCAGTCTTTGCCTCTGTGCAGTCTGATACATTCTGAGTTGAAGTTAAGTGATGGACATATTCAGTAGTGCTGTGTTGAATTGTGACATTATCCGTTAGATAATGAAAGATTTATTGTAAAGAGTTGCAAACACAAATATGATGTATACTCTGAAAGCTGAACAGAATATAAATTTTGAATAATATTTTTTTTAAGATAATACATTTTAGGTAAGAGTGCAGCAGTACATAGCTAGTTTGTCAAAATGATTATTGTCAACTAGTTAACTCCGTTCACAAACTCAGAGCTGAGAGAAAGACCATGCTGCTTCCCTGAATCATGCATTAACATGTCAACTGACTGAGCTGCGAGGTTTTTATAGAAATTATCTTTAACACTGTAGCCCTTTTAAATCATTGTTTCCTTTGGTAAGCGTATTATTGTTCAGACCAATGTTATGTGTGGCTTTTTGAATACGTACATCCTTCTAAAATCGTTCTCTTGGAATATCATTTTATGGGGATAGTTACTCTTCCTATCTTGATGTTTATTCTACATTACCAAGCCGCACCATATGGTATGCAATAGTTTGAATATTGTTTGGAAATTTTATTTAAAAATGGATATATAATTTAGCTGCTGCCTGCTTGCTGTTTGCTGCTGTGCTTTCAAGAAATCTACAAAAATGTTGTTTAGGTGCAACATAAGTGGAAATTTTTAATAGGACCAGATAACTGTTTTACTTCAGTTGTGCATTTAATATAAAAACAAGGTGTATTCAGACCAGTTACAGTTCGACCAAATTAGGTTCTGTTATGTCAAAGGTTAACATACGAGTTTAAGTTGGATAACATCTTGTGGGTACATAACTTTTACAATATGTAGATGTTTTATAGGGTGGGAGGTAGATTTGAGCTAAATTTCATACAGAAACAAGTAGACGGGAACTTACAATTTAAGAACCATACACATAACGTAAAGTTGTCTAGTACACACTTTGTACACCAGAATAATGTACACTGACACGCCAGAGAAACTGGTGTAGATATGCATATTCAAATACACAGATATGTAAACAGGCAGAATATGGCGCTGCGATGGGCAACGCCTATATAAGTGTTTGGCGCAGTAGTTAGATCGGTTACCACTGCTACAAAGCCATGATTCAGGGAAGCAGCATGGTCTTTCTCTCAGCTCTGAGTTTGTGAACAGAGTTAACTAGTTGACAACAATCATTTTGACAAACTAGCTACGTAGTGCTGCAGTCTTACCTAAAATGTATTATCTTAAAAAAAATATTATTCAAAATTTATATTCTGTTCAGCTTTGAGGGTATACATCATATTTGTCATTGCAACTCTTTACAATAAATCTTTCATCATCTAACAGATACTGCCACAATTCAACACAGCACTGTTGAATATGTCCATCACTTAACTTCAACTCAGAATGTATCAGACTGCGCAGAGGCAAAGATGAGTTTGAACACAGTGTTATTGTCGGCACCCAAGTGATGGGACACAGCATCCCTGAGGTGGCGATGATGTGCTGATTTTCCCATACCACCATTTCACGAGTGTGCAGTGAATATCAGGAATCCGATATAATGTCAAATCTCCGACATCACTATGGCTGGAAAAAGACCCTGCAAGAACAGGACCAACGACGACTAAAGAGAATCGTTCAACCTGATAGAAGCGCAAACCTTCCGCAGATTGCTGCAGTTTTCAATGCTGGACCTTCAAAAGGTGTCAGCATGCGAACCATTCGACGAAACATCATTGATATGGGGGCTTTCAGAGAGGAAAGCCCACTCATGTACTCTGGATAACTGGACGACACAAAGTTTTACGCCTCGCCCAGGCCCGTCAACATCATCATTGGGCCGTTGGTGACTGGAAACAGGTTGCCTGGTTGGATGAGTCTCGTTTCAAATTGTATCGACGGAATGGACAGTGCGAGTATGGAGGCAATCTTATGAATCCATGGACCCTGCATGTCAGCAGGGGAGTGTTCAAGCTGGTGGAGGTTCTGTAATGGTGTGGTGCATGTGCATTTGGAGTGATATGGAACCCCTGACACATCTAGACACGACTCTGACAGGTGACAAGTACATAATCATCCTGTCTGATCACTTGCATTCATTCATGTCCATTGTTCATTCCGACGAACATGGGCAATTCCATCAGGACAATGCGACACCCCACACGTCCATAATTGCTGCAGAGTGCCTTCAGGAACACTCTTCTGAGTTAAAATTCTTCTGCAGGCCACCAAACTGCCCAGACATGAACAGTGTTGGGATTCCTTGCATCGTGCTGTTTAGAAGAGATCTCCAGCCCCTCGTACTCTTTCGGATTTGTGGACAACCCTGGGGGATTCGTGGTGTCAGATCCCTCCAGCACTACTTCAGACATTAGCTGAGTCCATGCCACCTTGTGTTGCGGGACTTTTGCGTGCTCTTGGGGGTACTACACGATGTTAGGCAAGTGTACCAGTTTCTTTGGCTCTTCAGTTCAAATGGTTCAAATGGTTCTGAGCACTATGGGACTTAACTTCTGAGGTCATCAGTCCCCTAGAACTTAGAACTACTTAAACCTAACTAACCTAAGGACATCACACACATCCATGCCCGAGGCAGGATTCGAACCTGCGACCGTAGCGGTCGCGCGGTTCAAGACTATAGCGCCTAGAACCGCTCGGCCACCCCGTCCGGTGGCTCTTCAGTGTGTATAGTCTTACCATAACACTGTTCTGAAACTGTAAAAAGATTGTATGTATGGAGTATCATCATGTCTGTGGTAGCTATTTATTCTTGTACACAAATTAAAGCAGCCGCTCATTATATCCTAAGTTGGTACATTCATTGCAATTTTGGAAACTATTGCTGCCTCTTCTTTCTTTGAATGTGCTAACAACGAACTTCATACTTGCTATTTTCATATCTATTACGAAAACTACTGAACAATAAGCGCCCCCAGTAGCAAATGAAATTGCTGTTTGTATGAGGTATGATATAATTCGTATAAAAATTTACAATATACTGTGAGAAAAATAAACTCTCTCCTTTGCACTTGAAAGTAACTGAAACAACGACAAAAACAGCAGCAGGAACATTACTGGGGTGGTACTGTAACACATTTCAACTGGATATGTACTTTACTTTAGACGAATCCTAAAATAACTAGTTTGTACATTTTCTTTAGTACTTCATACGCAGCTGAGACTAAGTTACCCTTTAATTCTTTATATTCTGAATTGTAATTTGTTTTACTAAAAGATCAACATATTTTGAATATTTACTCACATTTGTGTGTTCCATGTTTAATTTGCCACAGACTGTGACAACTCACTCATGGACAGAGCGCTATTATATGTACAATTACATCGAATCTTACAGAATATACGTTTATTAAATTAAAAATGAAGCCCCAGAATCTCTCAGACAAGCGAGGATGAATACAAAAATAATATTTGGAAGTAACAGGATGTGTACCACCCACTTCTGACTTCTAATCTCAATGCCTCTACCCAGTATGTCGCAGTGTACACTCGCAACTTTGATTGTGGCATTTATCTTAGATTTCCTTAGCCTTAGCTGCTGATATGTATTTTAATTTGTTTTATTGTTTGGAAAATAAATCACCTAAAATAACTAATCTGTAAATTTACTTTTATACCTTATGGGTGGAGGAGATGTTTCAAATTGGTTGTGCATCAAAATCAGAAGGGGTCGCAAAAAGGGGAGTATTATGGTCTGATCAATCTCACTATATAGAAGAAATATTAAATAAATATAACATTGAGGGTTGTAATCCAGTGTCGACACCTTTCGACAAGAATCGATAAATTAGACATCAGCCCCAAGATAGAAGGAGAGAGAAAAGCAGTAAGAAATATTCCCTACTGAGAAGCTGCAGGCAAACTGGCGTATGCACAGTTGGGAACCAGACCTGCACACATTTGCAGTTGCAGTTATAGGCTGATCCAATAATTATCCAGTCATGCTTCACTGACAGGCAGTCAAAAGAATTCTGGGATACTGTAAAGGGCCTAAGAACTTGAGGCTGCAATTTTCTAGGAGAGAGAACCAAAACATCACAGGATATAGTGATACAGACTGTGCACGAAACAAAGAGGACATGAAGTCAGTCACGGGTTTTCTGTTTAAATCAGAAGGATCTGTTATTTTCTGGAGTAGCAGAGAAGAATCCATAGCAGCTTTATCAACTACTCGAGCTAAATACATGGCTCTTGCCTCAACTTGCCAAGAGGTACTCTGCGTACAGAGGTAAAAAGTGGAGACCCTTCCATTCTCTGAGAGTGACCCAATTAAAAATTTTTGTGGTAGCGAGGTGTGGTCAGTGTGTACAAAACCAGAGGCCGCAGTGGAGGAACAAAATATATTGATACAAGAAATCATTTTATTAGAGAAAATATAGACTCGCCCCTAGCTATAGTGGGACAAATCTCGACAGAGTAGCTGCTTGCAGATATATTAACTAAGTCACTTCTTAGGACAAAATATCATCAAATCTACATCTATAGCTAAGTCTACAGACATACTCTGCAAGCCATTGTATGGTGCAGGGCGGAGGATAGCTTGTACCACTACCAGTCATTTCCTCACCTGAGCATCTCAGTAATACCCACATGTTGATTGAATCTACTGGTAACGAATCTAGTAACCCACCTCTGAATTCCTTCAATGTCTTTCTTTAATTTAACCTGATGGGAATTTGAAACACTTGAGCAGTACTCAAGAATATGTCGCATAGTGTTCTATATGAGGTCTACTTTACAACTTAATCACATTTTTCTAAAACCCTCCTCATAATCCGATGTCATGTATTCGCCTTCCCTACTACCATCCTTAAGTGGTCGTTCTATTTCACACTCCTTTGCAGTGTTGCGCCTAGATATTTAATAAACGTGACTGCATCAAGCAGTAGACTACTAATTCTCTATTCGAAGATCATGGGATTGTTTTTCCAACTCATCTGTATTAACTTACATTTTTCTGGATTTAGAGCAAGCTACCATTGTTCAAGGAAAGTGAAAGTTTTTTCTAAGTCATCTTGTATTCTTCTACAGTCACTCAATAACAACACCCTCATGTACACCACAGCATCATCGTAAAAAGACACAGAACGAACAACAGTACTATCACACTTCCCCGGGGCACTCCTGATGATACCCTTGTCTCTGATGAACACTCGATGTCGAGTACAACGTACGGAGTTATATTATCTAAGAAGCTTTCGAGCCACTCATATACCTGGGAACCTATTTCATTTGCTCGATCTTCATTAACAGTGTGCAGTGCGGCACACTGTCAAATGCTTTCTGGACATCTAGGAGTTAGGGAACTGCCTGTTATCCTTCAGTCACGATTCGCAGGATATCATGTGAGTAAAGAGCTAGTTGAGTTTCGTACAAGTAATGCTTTCTAAAGCCATGCTGATTTGTGGACAGAATTTCTTCTGCATCAAGGAAATTCATTGTATTCGAACTCAGAATGTGGTCAAGAATTCCGCTGCAAACTAAAATTAACAACATTGGACTGTCGTTTTGCAGGTCCATTCTTTTACCCTTCTTACATACAGTAGTCTGCACTTCCTTCCAGCCGCTTGGGTCTTTGCACTGGGCGGGATGCTGTGGAGTACTTTCTCTCTGTAAAACCGAATTTGGTTCCTTGCGGACCAGGCGACTTTCTTCTTTTCAACTCTTTCAGTTATTTCTCTAGGCGAGGGATGCCTGTTACGTACTTTGCCGTTCACATGGCAGTCTGTACAACAAACAGAAGGCGGCACATTTGTACGATTCTACTGCGTGAAAGAGATCTTAAACACGAGATTTAAAACTCCCGTTTTCTTTTTGCTGTCTTCTGTTGCCACACTAGAGTGGTCAACAAGTAACTGGATACGAGCCTTTGACCCTCTTAGCGATTTTATGTAGTACCACAATTCTCAGTTTTTCAGCAAAATCTTTTACTAAGGTATGTCTGTGGGAGTGCTGTACACTTCGCGCAGGATTCTTTCTACACACTCACAAATTTCTCATAAGTTTAGGCTGTAGTCATTTGCGTGTTCTTGTTTGAAGCGAGAGTGCAACAATCGCCGCTACTTCATCAATTTCCGATATTTTTTTTTTTTTTTTTTTTTTTTTGTTAAAGCACGATGGGCCACTTCCATCTTCAATCCACTTACTCAGCTTATAATTCCCCAGGTCTCGATTTACAATCTGTTTAAACTTCGTCTGTAATTCCGCTACGTCCACCATACTGAATCTAAATCATGCTCATTCATTTTCTAAATGGATGCTAACAGCTGCTTATCTGCTCTTTTTAACAAGAATACTCTACTAGCCTCCTTGATGGATTTATTAACTTTAGTAACTATTGCCGCTATGGTCACTAATTCCTGTCCCTATACAGACATTGTCGATAAAATCAGGCTTGTCTGAAGCTACAAGTGCTAAAATACTTCCATTGCATGTGGGCTCTCTAACTATCTGTTCAAAATAGTCTTCGGGAAACATGTTCAAAAGAACTTCACAAGACTGGCTGTCCATACCACATGCAGTGAATCCTATAGATGTCCCAGTCTATAATTGAGAAGTTAAAGTGGCCTCCAACTAATATTGTATGATCTGGGTGTTTCCAGGCTACTGAGCATAGATATCTTTTGAATGTTTTCAAAACTGTTATTGTGGAAAATGGAATGCCAGTAATAAATGCGACGATTAGCTTGAGCTCGTCTAGATCTGTTACATGTGTCCAGATAACTTCACAATTAGATTCCATTTCGATCTTGACAGATACAAAATTTTTGTCGACTGCAATGAACACTACCATTTCTATGGTGTCTAATCTGTCTTTTCGATCTATATTGTATGCTTTGCTAAATCTTGTTACTGATATGGATAAGGTAAATGTAAGTGGTTATAAGCTCTCTGCACATGTAATGAGAGAAAATATGGAGAAAGGAGGAGTTGCCATATATGTCAAAAGTTATCATTGTGCAAAAAGTATAGAAACAAAAAAGTTTTGTGTAGAGAAACATATAGAAGCATGTGCCTGTGAGCTTAAATTAAATAAAGGCACATTTATAATTGTAACTGTATATAGGTCCCCATCAGGAAATTTTCATCTATTTCTGAAAAATTTGGACTCCTTGTTGTGCTATCTGTCAGACAGGGGGAAGCAAATTATTATTTGTGGGGACTTCAATGTAGATTCTCTGAAAGAGGGTAATAGGAAAAATGACCTTGAAGTATTACTCGGTTCTTTCAATTTGACACCCGTTATCGATTTTCCTACTCGGGTGGTAAAGGATAGCAGCTCACTGATAGATAACTTCTTTATAGACCAAGATAAGTTTAACCAGATAAATGCTCAGCCTGTTGAGAACGGTCTTTCTGATCATGGTGCACAGCTAGTTACAATATATGACATAGCTCCATTCAGCAATACTAAACAGTCCTCCAAAGTAGTACGTTCAGTCAACGATTTAACAATTGCAAATTTCAGGGAAAGCCTACAGCAGTTAGACTGGGATGAGGTGTACCGTGAACCTGATGCCAATTTAAAATATAATTTATTTCATGACATTTTTGTAAATGCATTTGAAAACTGCTTCCCCAAGAAAATAGTTAAATATACTCGTAAGAAACCTTGTAACAAACCATGGCTTACTAAGGGTATAAAAATATCTTGTAACCGGAAAAGGGAAATGTATCTGACAGCAAGAAAGAGTAGTGACCCAGAAACTATCAAAAATTATAAAAACTACTGTGTTATATTAAGAAAAGTTATTAAAAAATCCAGGAGTATGTGTATCATGTCTGAAATCAGCAACTCTGATAATAAAATTAAAACAATTTGGAATATTATTAAAAGAGAAACAGGTCAACCAAGAGCAGAGGAAGACAGTATTACCATCAAATTGAATGAAAACTTTACGAACAAAAAGTCAGAAGTTGAAAATATTTTTAATAATCATTTTCTAAATGTTGTGGATATAGTAGGATCCAGGTGTTCATTAGAAGATGCTAGGCTGTTAATGGAAGAGGCCATACCTATGCAATTTGATACAATTGAAATCTCACCCACTTCTCCCTCTGAAATTAGGAAAATAATAAACTTGCTTAAAAGCAAAAACTCACATGGAATTGATGGCATTTCCAGCAAAATACTAAAAGCTTGTTCTCAACAGATAAGTAAGATTCTCAGCCACCTGTGTAATAGCTCTCTGGAACAGGGCATTTTCCCTGATAGACTGAAATATGCTATTGTTATACCTTTGCATAAAAAGGGGGATAGATCTGATGTCAACAATTACCGTCCAATCTCCCTTCTAACAGCTTTATCCAAAATTTTTGAGAAAGTAAT
This sequence comes from Schistocerca piceifrons, assembly GCF_021461385.2. Taxonomy (NCBI): domain Eukaryota; kingdom Metazoa; phylum Arthropoda; class Insecta; order Orthoptera; family Acrididae; genus Schistocerca; species Schistocerca piceifrons. The sequence continues at coordinate 138,293,748 of NC_060143.1, read as the reverse complement.
GTATTCAAGAGTAGCTTCACATATCTGTAAAAATGAAGTACTAACAAAATGTCAGTTTGGTTTCCAGAAAGGTTTTTCAACAGAAAATGCCATATATGCTTTCACCAGTCAAATTTTGAATGATCTGAATAACCGAACACCACCCATTGGGATTTTTTGTGATCTCTCAAAGGCTTTTGATTGTGTAAATCATGAAATTCTGCTAGACAAGCTCAAGTATTGTGGCATGAGTGGGACAGTGCACAAATGGTTGAATTCGTACCTAACTGGAAGAGTGCAGAAAGTTGAAATAAGTAGTTCTCGTAAAATGCATAGATCAGCACATTCCTCAAACTGGGGAACTATCAAGAATGGGGTTCCACAAGGGTCAGTCTTGGGTCCTTTGTTGTTCTTATTATATATTAATGACTTGCCATTCTATATTCATGAAGAGGCAAAGTTAGTTCTCTTTGCTGATGATACAAGTATAGTAATCACACCTGAGAAACAAGAATTAACTGATGAAATTGTCAATACTGTCTTTCAGAAAATTACTAAGTGGTTCCTTGTAAACGGACTCTCACTGAATTTTGATAAGACACAGTACATACAGTTCCGTACAGTGAATGGTATGACGCCATTAATAAATATAGACCTTAATCAGAAGCATATAGCTAAGGTAGAATATTCCAAATTTTTAGGCATGTCCATTGATGAGAGATTAAATTGGAAGAAACACATTGATGATCTGCTGAAACGTTTGAGTTCAGCTACTTATGCAATAAGGGTCATTGCAAATTTTGGTGATAAACATCTTAGTAAATTAGCTTACTACGCCTATTTTCACTCATTGCTTTCATATGGCATCATATTTTGGGGTAATTCATCACTGAGGAATAAAGTATTCATTGCACAGAAGCGTGTAATCAGAATAATAGCTGGAGTCCACCCAAGATCATCCTGCAGACATTTATTTAAGGATCTAGGAATATTCACAGTAGCTTCTCAGTATATATACTCTCTTATGAAATTTGTTATTAACAACCAAACCCAATTCAAAAGTAATAGCAGTGTGCATAACTACAATACTAGGAGAAAGGACGATCTTCACTATTCAAGATTGAATCTAACTTTGGCACAGAAAGGGGTGAATTATACTGGCACTAAAGTCTTTGGTCACTTACCAAATAGTATCAAAAGTCTGACAGATAACCAACAAGTATTTAAGAAGAAATTAAAAGAATTTCTGAATGACAACTCCTTCTACTCCATAGAGGAATTTTTAGATATAAATTAAAAAAAAATAAAATAAAATAAAATAAATAAAAATAAAAAAACACAAAAAAATAAAGTTGTTATATTAACTTAAGTATGTTGTTAAATTAACCTAATTATGTCATGTATTGGAAAATTTGACTCGTTCCACATCATTACGAAATATCGTATTCATGATCCATGGAACTAGTATTAATCTAATCTAATCTAATCTAATCTTGCATAGCTTTCTACTTTGGGTTTCAGCCAGCTCTCGTTTCTGAAAATAATTTGAGTATGAGAACTCTCTTGGAGGGTAGTAAATTCAAGAACTTTGCTACGAATGCTTCAATAATATTTACTGTTAAAATTTTAACAGTGGAAGCGTCTTTACTTTGTATGCGATCTGATTTCACTCTCTGTGTATTGACTGGCGAGCGTTCACAGAGGACCTAGCCTAAAAACCCTAATGTGCACTCCACAAGTACTCTGTTCCTCAAGTAGCTGCTTCCAGTGTGTAGTGTGACCCTGACTATCTAGGGGAGTCGTGCAATTCTCCACCCCATAACTCAAATCCAGAAACCTGCACCCAGGACTGTCAACGAATCAACAGAGCCTTTGGTTGAGATTCTGCACTTGGTACCAAATCCCAATCAGTTCTGGGAATGATGCTGCATATTGTGAGCTCTGCTTGTACCATGTACATAAGGACATAAGGCTGGTACTGTTCACCACTGTTGTCAGCCACCCATATAAACTGAGAATGGCCTCAGAAGCCAAGTGACGGATATGAGCTACAACTTATAGATCACTACACCCCGCATCCTCGATAGTTGCAGGCAGTGTCTCTTCCACGACTTGGGTGGGTCCTCTGACAGACATACTGAGTGGAAATTAGATTTCTTTCCAGCCTGGGGTCCTATTTTCCCAAGGGGCTCCATGAAATGCCTAACTATAGAAACCCCAATAACTAGTGAATAACTCCCCCTGTGTGCTTGCTTCAACCATGCTGTAGGAGCAGTCACCTCTTCATCCACAGAGTGGGTGCTTTTGCTTCACACGGACTCTCCACGTCCAGAAATGTGAATTTGATAGCACCCACCACTCAACCTGCAGTGAATTCAGACCCGCTGCATTGGGTACACTGCAAGGTGCCTTGTCAGCAGAACCTGTGAGTGCAACAAGTGGCACATGGGGTGTCCAATGTGACATGCCAGATTCTCTGCCACCACTACACCCTGAGGCAGCAACCTGCAGACAGCTGACAGTGGCCATAATGATTTAGCAACGTGGACTAATAGTATGAAGTTTTATTAGTAGGCATTCATTATAGTGGGAGTGTTAGAAATTAGAATCTATGCCACTGCTGTTATATAAGTTCTTTGCCATTTATTTCCACGTAAGCTGTTAATTTTCATTCAAATGTGTGTTCTGAATATTATGTGGGCATATTAGTACAATAAAAAGTTCTTGTGTGATACTTTAAACTGTCATCACTTTACTTAATGACATTATTGAATATTTAAAAAAAAATAAAGCAATGTTTCTATTTGCGTTTGATGCACTACACTAATACTTTTGAATGCTTCAGGAAGATAATTTAATCAATCACTTATGAGATGTGATCTAGTGATTCTCCAAATCCGTTATTCAAACACTTTTTTATAATAAATATAAACTGAAGCGTCAAAGACACTGGTATAGGCATGCATATTCAAATACAGAGATATGTAAACAGGCATAATATGGCGCTACGGCTGACAGCGCCTTTATAAGACAACAAATGTATGGCACAGTTGTTAGATTGCTTACTGCTGCTACAATGGCAGGTCATCAACATTTAAGTGAGTTTGAACATTGTGTCATTGTCGGCACCTGAGCGATGGGACACAGCATCCCTGAAGTGGCGATGAAGTGGGAATTTCCCATACAACCATTACACGAGTTTACCGTGAATATCAATTCGGTAAAACATCTAATCTCTGACATCGCTACGGCCAGAAAAAGATCTTGCAAGAACAGGACCAACGACGACTGAAGAGACAGAAGTGCAACCCGTCTGCAGATTGCTGCAGATTTCAGTGCTGGACCGTCAACAAGTGTCAACGTGTGAACCATTCAACGAAACATCGATACGTTCTTTCAGAGCACCCTTTATGACTGCATGACACAAAGCTCTAAACCTCGCCTGGGCCTGTCAACACCATTATCGGACTGTTGATGACTGGAAACATGTTGCCTGGTCGGACGAGTTTCGTTTCACATTGTATCGAGCGAATGGACATGTATAGATATGGAGACAACCCTATGCATGTCAGCAGAGGAGCGTTCAAGCTGGTGGAGGTTCTGTAATGATGTTGGGCGTGTGTAGTTGGAGTAATATGGACCCCTGATGCGTCTAGATACTACTCTGACAGGTGGCACGTACATGGACATCCTGTCTGATCACCTGCACCCGTTCATGTCCATTGTGCATTCCAACAGACTAGGGCAATTCCAGTAGGACAAAGCTACACCCTACACTTCCAGAATTGCTGCCGATTGGCTCCAGAAACACTCTTCTGACTTCAGACACTTCTGCTGGCCACCAAACTCCCCAAACATGAACATTACTGAGCATATCCAGGATGCCGTGCAATGTGCTGTTCAGAAGACATCTCCACCCCCTCATACTGTTACGGTTTTGTGGACAGCCCTGCAGGATTCATGGTGTCAGTTCCATCCAGCACTACTTCAGACATTAGTTGAGCCCATGCCACCTCGTGTTGCGGCCCTGCTGCATGCTTACGGGGACCCTACATGATATTAGGCAGGTTTAACAGTTTCTTTGTCTCTTCAGTGTAAATGCTGATCAACAATCAAAACGTTATTGATTTTTTAATTCTATATGTGTAAGTATTGGGTATTTAAACCTCCTTCTTTTTCTCTAATTTCTTCTCTTCCCCCTCATCAGCTGCTTGTTTTACATATTCTGTATGCCAAGTCTGTCTTTACTTCATTTGATTTAAAATATCACAGAGAATAAAACTACAGCCAGCAAATCTGTTGATGAAAGTGTGTTACGTTCTCATAGTTAATCTGCAGCTGGAGCAGCCTTTGATCTGCAGTCTTGTGGTTTTCATTGAATTTCATCAACTATAAAACCACCTCTGGAATTCTTAAATTTTAATTGTTTTTGCAAATTTTTCAATATCAAAATTACTTAAAGGATGAATATACATTCCAATAACTATTTTAATTTATTTCACACCTGACCTTTTCAGTTTCTCTGTTTATGAATTATATCTCCTTTGTTTAGCTAATTAGGCAGCTTGCAACTTTTTCTGTTTTTTATTATCCAAGCTTGTGATGGTTGCTGCATCACCTACTAAAGATCATAAAGCTCCAAACGCAGCAATGAGGAATTGAAGGAATCTCCCTTCATGCTGATTAAATCTAGAGCCTTCTTTTTTCCATCATAAGTGCTCTAAAATCTTTTTACTGACTGAATTCGATAATGTTAGTGGTAAGAATCTACAATTTAAAATTTGTATTAGATTATTGTCTTTTCTGTGTGTCAGTTAAGTAATTATCAAGAAAATAATAATTTCCAACTCATTCTTTGATAGTTACTTATTTACCAATTTGCTTTCTGTTTTTCCCATGGAAGTAATATTATAATAAAACAGAATTATATCATTTGTAGAAATAAAAAATAATATAAATACATAATATGAACAAAAATTTTCCCAGCTCTCTGGGCCAACTCTAATACCAATAACTTACCTTCTTTTAGCATGCATAATTTCTCTGACAGTAATTGCTGCAATTTTCTCTTTCAAATTGACATCTGGAGTGTACAGTTTTTTTGTTCACTTTATGTTCTAAAATTTTATCTGCTTCATATTTAGACTCTAAATGCTTGTTATCCCTATTTTAGATGTCATACTATCTACATTTGTTATTGAACCGATTAATTCCTTCATTTCCTGTAACTAATTTTTCTTCTAATGTCTTTCCTAACTGCAATTATTATGTCCAGGAAAATGCATCAAAAAGTAATCTGTTAATTAACATATTAACACATCCTTTACCATCTTCACTTAAAACTTCCGGGCTGATAGGCCGTGGTCGAAGTATAAAACTCTCTCCTGACGTTTCGTCTCCGACTGCGGGAGACATCCTCGGAGGTGAAGCGCCACTTTACCTCCGAGGATGTCTCTCGCAGTCAGAGACGAAACGTCAGGAGAGAGTTTTATACTTCGACCACGGCCTATCAGCCCGGAAGTTTTAAGTGAAGACAATACCGGCCGTGAAAGCTTACATTCTATGAACATCCTTTACCATGTTTCTTAAATTTCTGAAACCTGTATGATAAATTATACAAAAATGTTTACGCTATAATATTTCTTTAGGATTATTAATGAAAAAAATTATTGAACTTTTTGTTAACATTTTTGTTAATTCATGTTTTTTTTTTCGTTCTTATAATTATTGTCTTCAGTGGCTTCTTTCCCATGAATAGCCATCAATCCACCCATTAACTGCCTAATGTCATACACTCTAATATACTCCACTTACACTTAAGAATCTTTCATCTATTTTTGCTGTCAACATCAGATCATAAAGATACCACATTAAGTCTACTTGCTTGTGAGAAATATTTCTCATTAGTATCTTTCGTCAAAAATGTGTATTTGTCACATCCACTGGACATAATTTTGTTTAGGTTGTATACAGAACATACTGCATGTGAAATGAGTAACTTATTTGAATATTATCATAAATAGAAAAGACAAATTTTCCATTCCAGCACCCCATAGTAATATGTTTATCTGATAAATGTTTCACTAATCCATAAATACCTTCATAGCTTACTTCATTAACTGTTAATTTATCTTCATTGAATTCTCCTCATAAATTAGTAATATACTTAACACACCAACTGGTCTTAGCCTAAACATCTCATTACTGTTATTTATGTATCTTAAAATTTGTGCTCTCATGCTTGTAAAAGTGTCTCTATTTTAATATATCGTCTTCTTATTTTTAATCTCTTCTTAACACTTACTCATCTCATACTGTATTTATGATCTACTTAAAGTATAATCATTTGGTTTTTACACTGACAGAAAAAAATATCACAACACCGGGAAAGAGTTGTATGCACGTTTCTACATCTGAAACACGATGTCTATTAAAATTCGGAGCCAGTCGCATAAGAGAGCTCTAGTAGCGTCACCATGAGGATGAAAATCAGGTTTGCTGTAAGTGCGCACTCTAATAAACATGAGCGTTAGTTAGCTTTGAGACTGGACGAGGTGAGGTGATGTTAGTCAAGAATGCCTTTAGGGTGACAAACACACCATTACCAATACCTGACTGAGTTTGAACAGGTCGTGTAATAGGACTATGATGAGCTGGATGTTCCTTCTGTGATATTAATGAAACTCTTTGCAGGAATATAGCCACTGTACATAATTCCTGGCAGCTGTGGTCATAGTCGCAGGAAGCTAGGGCTCTGGGTAGCCAAGTGGCACTATTAAGAGGGAAGACTGTTGTGTTCAGTGCACGGTTCTGGCACATCATACTGCATTGGCTGCAGCAATTTCAGCAGCAGTTGGCACCATAATGACACAAAAAACTGTTACAGCTCTGAATCACAGGCTCTGTAGCGACCCCAAACCACTATCATTTGCAACTTCAATGACATCGAGAGAGGGCTCATTGGAGGTTAGGTTGGAGGTCAATTGTGTTTTCTGATGAAAGCTGGTTGTGCCTCGGTGCAAGTGATGGTGTGTGTTGGTTAGAAGGAGGCAAGTTGATTGCCTGCAACCAACCTGTCTATGTGCTATACACACTCGACTTACACCTGGAGTCATGGTCTGGGTGCGACTTAGTAAGATTGCAGGAGCACTCTCGTGGCTGTCCCATGAACCCCGTCTGCAAATTTGTAAACGAGTCTGATTATTCCATTTGTTGTGCCACCATTCATGAACAGGATGTGTTTTCTAAAAGGATAACGCTCGCCCACATACAGCTGCAGTAGCACAGCATGTTCTATAGGTACGGCTGTAGTTGCACAGCATGTTCTGCAGGCTGTCGAAATGTTGCCTTGGCCTGCTCGATCACAGATCTGTCGCCAGTCGTGTACATATGTAACATCATTGGACGACAACTCAAGTGCCATCCACAAACAACATTAGCTGTATCTGTATTGACCGACAAAGTGCAGCAGACATGGAACTCCATCGCACAAGCTGACATCTGGTACCTGTACAACACAATGCATGCACGTTTACATGCTTGCATTTAACACTGACAATTGCAGCCATTTTTAATGTACCAGCATTTCACGTCTGACAAGGGTTATATCGCACTTATATTAATCTGTGATCTTGCAGTGTTAATCACTTAAATATGTTACACTGACAAACGTATTCTCGAAATTTCATTATTGTGTATTAACTATTTTTTGATGTTGCGACTTTTTTCCATCAGTGTGTTATGGAGCAGAAGAAATTGAAAACATGTTGGTCAATATTATATCACACAGAGAATACTATGCCACACCAGAGTTGGCAACATGACTCAATACCACAGACATAAGCGAGGGCTTGCTGCAATCCGCAACGAGATATGGGAGGCACTTCAGAAGATCATGCCTCCCTCTCAGCAACAGCAATGCCCTCATACTGAGGTATAGGGCTGAGCATGCGAGGGTTCACCCCTGTTCTAGAGCATAGCTCAGGTGCGGATTAAATGGGGGGCAGAGAAAGTGAGTTGAATCTACATTAAAATGAAATGGTAATTTTTGCAATTTGCATCAAAGTTAAAATAGAGTCTTGGTCAGCGGAATTAGTCATTTAATTCAGTATTCCCCACCACCTTACTTTGTGTGCCCATGAGAATGTACTACCTGTACCAGTGACTTGCACTCTCCCTCCTGTTCGAACTGTGGGCACAAAATATTAGCAGAGCCGCATGATTTGCCGCAGCAGCTCGCGCTTTGCGTTTCCCTTAGGACACTATCTGCTTTGCCCGTTTGTTTTCATTGCTACTTTTGTTAGACTGCTTGCCCAGAAATCAGGGGCATATTCAAACAGTTTGGACGCCTTCACATGACGCCACAGTGAAGAAATCTGTGGAAACAAATACCCAAAGTTCACAACAAAATTAAAATAAACAAAGATTTCTCTTCAGTTTCTGAAAGTCACAGCAATCAACAGGGGTTTTTGAAGATGTCAAATATGCCAATATTAGTGACAAAGATAAAGTGGATGAAGAGAACAAAAATTCCCAAATGACTGGACCAAAATTAGATAAAACTGTGCTGAACACGATGAAAAGCCTTAATCTTGATCTTAGTAAATGCATTGGTATCCCAACAGATGAATGCTCTGTCATGAGTTCTGAGGTTGTGGGAGCAGTCACTACACTAAAGGAAGCACTTAATAACGCTGGACGAGCCCCCTGTTCTAGCCATTCTTTGAATTTGTCTATTTCAAAGTGCTCTGACGTGCAATTAGTGCGAAACTCAGTTGGTGTCATTAGAGAGGTTGTCTCTTTTTTCTACAGTTTCGCCAAAAAGAAATTCTGTGCTCATAAAGCGTGTGGGTACCAGCTATTCACTATGTGTGAAACGTTGTGGATAGAAAGGCATATTTCTTAACGTCCTTTCTAAAGAAGAAAAAACATTAAAAAAATCGTGTCATACCTTGAGGAAATTTTGCAATGCTCACATTTTTCAAGTGATATTTCCGGCCTGATTGCTAGGACCCTTTTATATGTGATCAGCAATGGAGAGTTTATCGAAATTCTAGTGTATCTTGCTCCTAGCAATAATGCTGGTGGTGTCACTTGAAAAATGTGACCATTACCAAATTTTCTCAATGGATGACATGATTCTTTCAATGTTCTTTAGAAAAAAACGCTACAGGTAGATGCCTCTCTATTCACCATGTTTCACACATAGATAGTAGCACATGCTTTATGTGCACAGCATTTCTTTTTGGCGAAGCTGTAAAAAAAGACACAACCTCTCTAATGATACGAACTGAGTTTCACACTAACTGCATGACAGAGCATTTCAAAATGGACAAGTTCAAAGAATAGAAAAGACTATAACCTAACACAAATTTTGAAAAGTTGATTTTTACCGTTAACATTATCGAATTCAGTTAGTAAAAAGATTGTAAAGTGCTTAAGATGGAAAAAAGGAAGCTCTAGATTTAATCATCATTAAGAGAGATTCCTTCAATTCCTGCTTGCTGCATTAGGAGCCTTAGGATCTTTATTAGGTGATGCAGCCACCATCACAAGCATGGCTCATGAAAAATAGAAAAAAGTTGCAAGCTGCCTAATTAGCTAAACAAAAGAGATATTATTTACAAATCGAGAAACAGAAAACCTCAAATGTTATATAAAATAGTTACTGGAACACATATAGATCCTCTAAGTATTCAAAGACATCTACATTTACATCTACATCCATACTCCGCAAGCCACCTGACGGTGTGTGGCGGAGGGTACCTTGAGTACCTCTATCGGTTCTCCCTTCTATTCCAGTCTCGTATTGTTCGTGGAAAGAAGGATTGTCGGTATGCCTCTGTGTGGGCTCTAATCCTGATTTTATCCTCATGGTCTCTTCGCGAGATATACATAGGTGGGAGCAATACACTGCTTGATTCCTCGGTGAAGGTATGTTCTCGAAACTTCAACAAAAGCCCGTACTGAGCTACTGAGCGTCTCTCCTGCAGAGTCTTCCACTGGAGTTTATCTATCATCTCCATAATGCTTTCGCGATTACTAAATGATCCTGTAATGAAGCCTGCTGCTCTCCGTTGGATCTCCTCTATCTCTTCTATCAACCCTATCTGGTATGGATCCCACACTGCTGAGCAGTATTCAAGCAGTGGGTGAACAAGGATACTGTAACCTACTTCCTTTGTTCTCGGATTGCATTTCCTTAGGATTCTTCCATTGCAGATTAACTACGAGAATTTAATACAGTTAAATTGATATCTTACAATTTTTGGTAAAGAAACTCTGGTATTGACTGATACTTTCTAAGTTTCCAAAACTAAGCGAAAAAATGTGGTTGTAGAATTCAGCCTGCTGTATGATCAAGCAGAAAAGCTGGAAAATGGTATAAGAAGCATCATTCAAACACCCAGGATCACATCTTGACAAATTAACAGGCCTAACGCTGCTCCATCAATTATGGAAAGCTATTTTAGTGTGAATGCCGTTATTCCTATTCTTGACACAATAAACACTGACTTAGAACAGAGTTTCTCTAAAGATGTTCTCAGTATCTATAACCCCAACACACTTCTACCAAAATCTGCTCATCTTCAACAATGTCCTTGGAGTTATTTATCATGGATGCAAAATCTCTGGCTACAAAGTACTACAAGTAACTGGAGAGGATGAAAGTGGCTACATTTCTAACCTGAAGGCAGAAATCAAGCTATGAGTGACAAAAAGGAGAAGGGAAGACGCAAACAAAACACTTATGCCAGGCTACATAGTTGAGTGTTCGCAGTTTTGCAATACAGAAATTTTTCCTACAGTTAGATCTTTGATGTTGATCCTTTCTTCTCTTCCCATGCCGACTGCAAAAGCAGTAAGATCTTTATCGATTCTCAAACTTATTAAGAATTGGTTGGGAAATCATTGTGGGCAAACAGGGCCTGCTTTGTTGTATGTCCATAGGGACATCATTATTAACAAAGGAAAAATTATGGATAGGTATATTAAGCAGAGTGGAAGAACAGAAAATATACGTTTTTTTAAATACAGATAATATTTAATATAACAACAATTGCTCTTCTGTGAAAGACTGATTAATTATCATTCACACCTGTAGATTATAATTGTGTGAATCAGAAGTTAATACGCATGAAGTATGACAAAAATACCCTGTATGTGTAGAGAACTAAAATGAAAAATATAAACACGATTTTTCTGTAAAAAGATCTTTGCCAGATTTTAACCACTCAGTGTATCAAAGAAACACAATAGTACATTCAAAAGTATGGCATCATGTACCTGCAAGTAAGCTTTGAGCTATTGTGATTATGTACTATCATTCTCGCTGTTTGCATAGTATTTCTTTGACAGTATTAGTCTCAAATATATTGTTTTGATAACATAATTAATATGTTTATTGCATTTCTACTCCTGGTGTGTTTGTTTAAAAACGAATATCATTGTGAATTAGAAAAAAATTGAGTATTTACTCAAGATTTTAAAATTTTTATTTTCAAAACACACACACACACACACACACATATGGCAACTGGCAAAAATATATCTGTCAACAAATTGAGAACTGAAGTTTTAAAAGTATTTTATTGTAATTTCAGTTGTTGTTGTTGTTGTGGTCTTCATCTCCCAGTACCTACTGCAACCTACATCCTTCTGCATCTGCTTAGTGTATTCATCTCTTGGTCTCCCTCTACGATTTTTACCCTCCAGTAATTTCAGTTAATTTGCTTTTTAAATTACCTATCAAGTGTATGTTAACAAAAGGCTTATGAGCTTCTTGCTGTGTGTTAGCATTTATATAAAAGAAATGACTCAGAAAAAGGTTGTGAATGATACACATTTCGAGCAATTTAAAACTTTTTGTCTAAAATAAAACACATTTTTTCAATTGTTGATTTTTTAAAGTATCAGAGCAGTTTAAAACAGTAGAAAAAGGTTTATTGGTTAACTTTCAAGGGAAGGCCCCTGGGTCTTCTTTCTCTTCTAGGAAACTGCCTCCATTCACAAAACTTCATTAATCTGCCCCTGCCCCAGTTTCAGCAGTCAACATCTACGACTAGGACCAATGAGTAGTTAAAGTTTCTGATGAATAGATCTTTTTTAAATCTTATATTAGCTACTGCATGAGAACAGTTTGTTACTTAGTGCATCAAGTATGCTCTCTAATCCATGACATTTGTAAATTACTCAGTACTCCTGTGACAAAGAAATATGTCAAAGTTAAGTAAATCTTTTATACATTTATGTGATAAAGTGAACTAATATTTCATATGTTCTAGTATGATAAGCCTTCATCCAGAGCAATCAAAGAACCCACAACTGTGGTCAGATGAAAGTAGTTTCACCTGATCACAACAGTAAGAAACCATTTGTTTTTCTGCTTCTCTGTTTTCTTCAATTACTTTCAGCACATTATCAATCGAATTAGATTCATCATTTAACTTGTTCAATGTATACTAGTAAATTGCTACAGTCACTCAGATTTAACTATAGTTTGACTATGTAAGGGCTTTCAGGAGCAAATACATTTTGATTTCCAGTATTTCATACGGTGATTGACCAAATTTAAATATTTAAAGTGCCGTAATAGTCTATTCAGTATGAGAAAATATTTTACGCTAAAAATTTCAGACAGTATGCCAAATATTAAACTTAGAAACTGTGTATATATCTTGAGACAGTCTATCTTGTTATAGAAAAATACCTAGAATACATTCATCTAATATTTTAAAATGAGTACATGTAGCGACTTCCAACAAACTTTATGCATAATTTCAAACTTTGTCAAAATTTTTATTGCTGACATTACACACAAAATAACGAAGGGAAAAGAGTTTATCATTTAATACATTTTTGTTTTTGCTATTCATACTGTAAACACTTAACGTCAATCATGACGTTTTCATTTATTACTTCTTTACTACTAACTCTTTTTTCCAAGATGTCTTGTTGAGAGTACCCACATGTGTCATTCAATGTATCTACAAAATTATATCATTCTGTGACTTATAACGCAGGAGATATAACGTCATAAACATCGAGGTGCATGAAAAATTAATTTTTCTTAAAATGGGTTTCGATCCCTTAAAGAATCTGGGGGAGGGGAGCTGCTGATTTCATCTATCACAGGTTGATCTTCAATTTTGTATTCCTTGTACTACGTTCTTGAAAGTTCATCCCATTTTCACATACCTTCTTTTAACTCTTCGTTTTCTTTCTTCTTTTTCTATCTAATTCACTTTGCTGCTTTCACAATCCCTACATCGTAGTTAGCTAGCCTTTATGTAGGATAAAAAGTAAGTAGTTAAAAACTGCTGACTGGACGATTACTCAGTATGTTCCTTTTATTACACGCACACAAGTAAACACAAAGAATATCTAACAAAACTGTCTATGATAGTCAAGACTCTCTGTCAGGCCAGCGACTCATCTTCTATCTACTATGTCAGCTACTTGCACAGGAACTGAGGAAATGATTGGCCAAACCAGTAACCCCACCCTGTACAGGATGGCAGCCAGTCAAGGAATATTTTAGGGAATTGGTTTGTTGTTGTTGTTGTTGTGGTCTTCAGTCCTGAGACTGGTTTCATGCAGCTCTCCATGCTACTCTATCCTGTGCAAGCTTCTTCATCTCCCAGTACCTACCGCAATCTACATCCTTCTGAATCTGCTTAGTGTATTCATCTCTTGGTCTCCCTCTACGATTTTTACCCTCCACGCTGCCCTCCAATACTAAACTGGTGATCCCTTGATGCCTCAGAACATCTCCTACCAACCGATCCCTTCTTCTTGTCAAGTTGTGCCACAAACTTCTCTTCTCCCCAAGCCTATTCAATACTCCCTCATTAGTTATGTGATCTACCCATCTAATCTTCAGCATTCTTCTGTAGCACCACATTTCGAATGCTTCTATTCTCTTCTTGTCTAAACTATTTATCGTCCATGTTTCACTTCCATACATGGCTACACTCCATACAAATACTTTCAGAAACGACTTCCTGACACTTAAATCTATACTCGATGTTAACAAATTTCTCTTCTTCAGAAACGCTTTCCTTGCCATTGCCAGCCTACATTTTATATCCTCTCTACTTCGACCATCATCACTTATTTTGCTCCCCAAATAGCAAAACTCCTTTACTACTTTAAGCATCTCATTTCCTACTCTAATTCCCTCAGCATCACCCGACTTAATTCGACTACATTCCATTATCCTAGTTTTGCTTTTGTTGATGTTCAACTTATGGCCTCCTTTGAAGACCCTGTCCATTCCGTTCAACTGCTCTTCCAAGTCCTTTGCTGTCTCTGACAGAATTACAATGTCATCGGCGAACCTCAAAGTTTTTATTTCTCCTCCATCGATTTTAATACCTACTCCAAATTTTTCTTTTGTTTCCTTCACTGCTTGCTCAATATAGAGATTGCATAACACTGGGGAGAGTCTACATCCCTGTCTCACTCCCTTCCTAACCACTGCTTCCCTTTCATGTCCCTTGACTCTTATAACTGCCATCTGGTTCCTGTGCACATTGAAATAGCTTTTCGCTCCCTGTATTTTAACCCTGCCACCTTCAGAATTTGAAAGATAGTATTCCAGTCAACATTGTCAAAAGCTTTCTCTAAGTCTACAAATGCTAAGAACGAAGGTTTGCCTTTCCTTAATCTTTCTTCTAAGATAAGTCGTAGGGTCACTATTGCCTCACGTGTTCCGATATTTCTACGGAATCCAAACTGATCTTCCCCGAGGTCGGCTTCTACCAGTTTTTCCATTCGTCTGTAAATAATTCGCGTTAGTATTTTGCAGCTGTGACTTATTAAACTGATAGTTCGGTAAATTTCACATCTGTCAACACCTGCTTTCTTTGGGATTGGAATGATTATATTCTTCTTGAAGTCTGAGGGTATTTCGTCTGTCTCATACACCTTGCTCACCAGATGGTAGAGTTTTGTCAGGACTGGCTCTCCCAAGGCCGTCAGTAGTTCTAATGGAATGTTGTCTACTCCTGGGCCCTTCTTTCGACTCAGGTCTTTCAGTGCTCTGTCAAACTCTTCACACAGTATCATATTACCCATTTCATCTTCATCTACATCCTCTTCCATTTCCATAATACTGTCCTCAAGTACATTGCCCTTGTATAGACCCTCTATATACTCCTTCCACCTTTCTGCTTTCCCTCCTTTGCTTAGAACTGGGTTTCCATCTGAGCTCTTGATATTCATACAATTGGTTCTCTTTTCTCCAAAGGTCTCTTTAATTTTACTGTAGGCAGTATCTATCTTACCCCTAGTGAGATGAGCCTCTACATCCTTACATTTGTCTTCTAGCCATCCCTGCTTAGCCATTTTGCACTTCCTGTCGATCTCATTTTTGAGACGTTTGTATTCCTTTTTGCCTGCTTCATTTACTGCATTTTTATATTTTCTCCTTTCATCAATTAAATTCAATATTTCTTCTGTTACCCAAGAATTTCTACTAGTCCTCGTCTTTTTACCTACTTGATCCTCTGCTGCCTTCACTACTTCATCCCTCAAAGCTACCCATTCTTCTTCAACTGTATTTCTTTCCCCCATTCCTGTCAATTGTTCCCTTATGCTCTCCCTGAAACTCTGTACAACCTCTGGTTTAGTCAGTTTATCCAGGTCCCATCTCCTTAAATTCCCACCTTTTTGCAGTTTCTTCAGTTTTAATCTACAGTTCGTAACCAATAGATTGTGGTCAGAGTCCACATCTGCCCCTGGAAATGTCTTACAATTTAAAACCTGGTTCCTAAATCTCTGTCTTACCATTATATAATCTATCTGAAACCTGTCAGTATCTCCAGGCTTCTTCCATGTATACAATCTTCTTATATGATTCTTGAACCAAGTGTTAGCTATGATTAGGTTGTGCTCTGTGCAAAATTCTACCAGGTGGCTTCCTCTTTCGTTTCTTACCCCCAATCCATATATCACCTACTACGTTTCCTTCTCTCCCTTTTCCTATTGACGAATTCCAGTCACCCATGACTATTAAATTTTCGTCTCCCTTCACTATCTGAATAATTTCTTTTATTTCATCGTACATTTCTTCAATTTCTTCGTCATCTGCTGAGCTAGTAGGGATATAAACTTGTACTACTGTGGTAGGCGTGGGCTTCGTATCTATCTTGGCCACAATAATGCTTTCACTATGCTGTTTGTAGTAGCTTAGCCACATTCCTATTTTCCTATTCATTATTAAACCTACTCCTGCATTACCCCTATTTGATTTTGTGTTTATAACTCTGTAGTCACCTGACCAGAAGTCTTGTTCCTCCTGCCACCGAACTTCACTAATTCCCACTATATCTAACTTCAACCTATCCATATCCCTTTTTAAATTTTCTAACCTATCTGCCCGATTAAGGGATCTGTCATTCCACGCTCCGATCCGTAGAACACCAGTTTTCTTTCTCCTTATAACGACATCCTCTTGAGTAGTCCACGCCCGGAGGGGGACTATTTTACCTCTGGAATGTTTTACCCAAGAGGACGCCATCATCATTTAACCATACAGTAAAGCTGCATGCCCTCGGGAAAAATTACGGCCGTAGTTTTCCCTTGCTTTCAGCTGTTCGCAGTGCCAGCACAGCAAGGCCGTTTTGGTTAGTGTTACAAGTCCAGATCAGTCAACCACCCAGACTATTGCCCCTGCAACTACTGAAAAGGCTGCTGCCCCTCTTTAGGAACCACACATTTGTCTGGCCTGTCAACAGATACCCCTCCATTGTGGTTGGACCTAGGGTACGGCTATCTGTATTGCTGAGGCACGCAAGCCTTCCCACCAACGGCCAGGTCCATGGTTCATGGCGGGGGGGGGGGGGGGGGGGGGGGGGCGAATTGGTTTAAGAAATTTATTTCAAATGCCCAGTGGGATCTTTACAAGTTTTCTCCCAGAGTAATTCACGCCATGTCTACGTGACACAAGTAGCTTGTCTTTCAAAACCGAGGCAGTTTTGTTCAGTTAAAGCTGCTGACAGGAGACGCCCTGAGCCCTCTGCGAAACTGCTAGTGAATTCACGCCATTGATTTTAGCCAACAGCGTGCGCGGGATACCGATCACGTGTGGCGACGCTGGAGCGTCCTGCAGGACAGAACACAGTTGCCTCGCTCTCTTGTAATCCAGACCTCGAGCAGAACAGACGTCTTTTTGGAAGGTAGAGCCTCTGGCTCTGCTTTTCACGATCGGCCACCAACGTAAGTTAACATGAACCGCTTCCCCTTCCGTTGCCCATTTTAATTAATTGTTCGACCTCCTAGACTGACCTAAACCTCCTAACTTCCGACCCTAGGCGCGCCCTTTGTACTCCCTATATTGAAATATATCCTCTTTATTGTACTTAATTTCCTGTTTTGTCATTTAACGGCAGCGCTGGATGCTCACTATCAAATCCTGACCGCTCGACCTCCTGCACACTGCCGCCACGAGGCATATTTAACAATCTTCTTCCCCCTTCCCTGCCACTTTATACATTAACATTGGTGTAAGTTTCTCTCCCCATCCCCAAACCACGTACTCTTTTACAATTGTCTCAGAAGTGACATGTAACAATTGTATCCCCCTTTCCCGGCACGAACTCTTTTACAGTCCTGTTTTAAAGGCAGGTGCACCCAGAATACTGAGATACTGGTGCTTAACATGTTGGCTAGCCCTCGTGAGGTTTGTCAGGGGAGGAGGGGATGACGTCGTAGCAGAACAGCATGGGCCTCTGGAGCCTTCAGGCCGACTGCAATGTCACTTGGCATTGCAAGCTCAGGGCAGGTTGGTTGAAAACTGACAGGACGGTCCTATGGAGGGCCCTCCTCGTGTAGGTTGGCAGGTCTTGCTTGTTAGACGCTCTGTGGAGACTGTGACGTGCCTGGCATTCTGTTAAATCTTGAAAACGTTCTCATCTTTCGAAAGCACCCTGTAGAGATTAGTATACGGGGGGGGGGGGGGGCATTTAATGGTGAGAACACTGTATCATCTTTGAGCCAGACTATTATGCTATAAGCAGATCTTTTATGTTTGAAAACCCTTCTGGAAGCTGAAGTTCCATGTTTCTGGAGCGGTTGGCTGAAGTGGTGTTAGTATAATGGGTTTACTTGGCACATGCAACTACTTGCAATAGTAGCCAGACTGGCAAACGTTGCAGATACTCCTTTATTGATGTGCACAGGCCTAATAATACCAGCGGCAAGGCGTCCATCCATGCTGATGAGTAACACCTCAGTGCTACCATTAACGTGCGACACAGCCTCTTCACCATTCCGTTACTGGTGGAATGGTAGCTAGTGGTGTGAAAATGGTGCAATTTGCATTCATTAAACATCTGAGACTTGAAATGGCGGCCAAGATCAGCCGTAATGGTTAGATGAAGACGAAACATCAAAAACCATGTAAGCAATAACGTCTTCGCAATTCTCCTCGGAAATGTCTAGAAAGAAAGTAGTTTTGGGCCGTCTCGTAAAACAATTACCATAATTATCTAGTGGTGACCATGTATGTGCGAAAACCTTTCTTTTGGCGTTGGAAAACGCGTAACCAGTGCAATGCATGTCAGCTGACTTTGCTGCGCTAGAAATTGTACCATCTTGCCTGCCATTAACGTTGCTGTTGTCTGAATGCCTGGATGAGCCAGAGTACGAATCGCTCGGAAAACTATCTGCCGAAATTTTGCCGGAATGTACAGGCGATTTTTTGACCCATGATGTGTCGCAACATATAACTGCGGCACAATATGGAACAGAAATATGTCACAGCCGCAGGGCTGTGTATTTACTTTGGAGCATGTCGTGCAGAACTGTTTTCTCGTTCCCTAGCAGCATTCTCAGTCCATGGCACCACCTGTAGGCTGGCGCAATTTCCTGGCAGACGATTTGCAACAATGTTGTTTCTACCTAAAATGTGAGCACATTGGTCGTAAATTAGGCTGTACATTTCGCCTGTCTACACTGACATGGTGAGTCATGAGCCATTGCGTGTTGGAATAAACAAGTTAGTGGTTTGTGGGAAGTAAAAAACGTAAAATGTCTTCCTTCCACAGACGATAAAAAATATTTAATGGCTGATTAGATCGCCAGCAGTTTGAGACTGACAGCACTCCATTCGTTCTGTTGCAGCATAGGTTCTACGAGAAAATGGTGAGAGTGGTCGCCATCGACGATCCACGATCTGTTGCTGTACTGAGCCGATTGTGTTTTGGTTCACGGTCACCATGGCAGACAATGAGGCACTAACGCTTGGGTGAGCCAGCCTTGCTACTTATGCCAAACATTGATCGACTTTATGAAATGCCATTTCATTTGTTGGGGTCCTAGGTATCTTCCGACTTCCGGCTGTATGCTTGTCTGAGAGTAGCATAGCAAGTGTTCCTGCTGACTTGCCAGCCCTAGAAGATATTGCCAGTAGTAGTTTAACATACCTAAATGTCTGTGCAATCGTCTGTATGTTGTCGACAAAGGTATATCTTGCACTGCTGCCACATATCTGGGTAGCGGTGACAGGCGAGCTAATGAGACTACATAGCCTAAAAATTACACCTATTATTTGCCAAAAACGCTCTTTGCATTATTAATGACGATACCATACTCCTGTAGAAACTTACAAAGCTGCCACAAGTGGGTCACATGCATCGTAACTGTAGGTGAAAATATGAGGATATCGTCGATTAACACCATAGGAATGGTAACCCACAAAATATCAGGCGTAAAACGCTGCCTTGTATGCAAAATATTTCCCAATCCAAAAGATGTGGATCTGTACTGCAAAAGACCAAAAGACGGAGTCAAAAGGAGTTTTTTTGTACATCCTCCGGTGCCAAACGCGTTTATAAAAATGCCTTAGCACAAATGACCACACTAAACACCTGAGCATGAGCGATCAGGCTGTTGAAGTCAGTCATGTTACGTTTAGGGTAACGATCGCAAATTATGCAAGCATTGATTGCCCTCTAACCCCTGCACAGTTGCCAGGAATCCTCTTTTTTGAACACCATGTGTAGTTCAGATGACCAAGAACTATGTGATCTAGTTGTAACACCTGCTTTCAACAGCTTCTCTAATCCCACTTTCGCTGCCAGGAGCTTGGCTAGTGGTAGACTCCTCGCACCAGTTACAACTGTTTGGCCTGGTGATCTGTGGATTTGATGTTCTGTGGAGTGGGAACACATTGCTTAGGTGGCGCTGAAAATACTCGCAGTGTGCGTTCGAGATGATTGACGTAATTTGCTTTTATAATGGTTTCCATCAGCCAAATAAGGAGCCCATGGACAATACTGCAACGATGACTCTCCATGTCTTGCTATGACTCTGCAAATACCAACTGGTAACTTGCAAACCATAGCGACTGTTCGGACAGCAGATCAGGGCCACCTAAAGCACTTATAGTTCACAACATCTGAGATAGGGATCTGTTGCCTAACTGTTCATTGTTAAAAGCTTTCTGCAGCTGAAGCTCTGGTGACAATGTGTAGCACTGTATGAGTGCCTCATTTAGTGATGTATGTTATGGCGTAAAGGCAAGTGCCGGCAAGCCAGTTGGGAACGAGAGAGCAGAAAGGTCTGTGAAGAAGACGTCGTCTAATTGTATGCTGACTGACCCCTCTCCAGGACCACAATGCGACAGCAGCGCCCTCTATATGAAGAGGACATAAGCGCCGCGCCCGACTGGTCGCGACCCAGTCAAAGAGAAGCTTCAAGACTAGCAGCCTGAATAGGAGAGTCAACTGTATTATTTCGCTTGTATTAGAATTGTTATACTGAAGAAGCTTGTTTATTTGGGATGCTGCCCTTTGCTTGCAACATAATGACAATACTTAACTTCGAGAATTACCTATGTAATTCACAAAGTTAAGTATTCTCATTTAATTTTCGTAATAAAACTCATTGATACGATTTGTTTGAATTGTTTGTCTAGCGATCCGAGAAAGCAAGTTTCCTAGACACCCCAAAATTGATGACTAGGCAGAATTTAAAAATGTATAGCAACGTTTCAGTAGAACATCTTCTATTTCTTTCATCACTGACCCATTTAAATGTGCAACCACAATTACATAATTGTCATCGTTAGTGTGCACACTGTGTTGTTGAAAGATGCACTCTACATACATACATGTACCTTGTCAGTGGCAGAAGTTTGGCATGACCAAAACAGGTGGTTGCATGTTGTGGCACAGCTGGCTATGTGGTATGTTACATTTTGAATTCAGTCTCTGGAATCTGCAATGATATATCCATCATTATTGCAAAAAAATGTACGCAGTTCCGAAGTCCTGTCTTCAGGGAGTCACATCAGGGTCACCACTATATATAGTTAGTCAACAAAAGATCGTTTCCATATAAGAACCGTGGACATGACGATTACTCAGTATGTTCCTTTTACTGCACACACATTAAGTCATGAAAAACAAATAAATGCAAAGAATATCTAACAAAACTCTCTATTGATAATAAAGACTCTGCCAAACGAGTGGTTCATCTTCTGTCTCTTCCATTAGTTATTTGGATGGGAACTAAAGTCACCACAAAGGTTTACGATTACCATTTTAGGTTTATAATTAATGTTTCATATTTAGAATTAATGTTTAACATTTGTATTCATGTGAAATCTTTTATTGTATTTCTAACTTTTGCATCATTAGCTGTCCTTGTGAAATTTACTGCAGTAAATCCGAAAGCTTCATTTCAAAATTTTCGATATATTTCTTTAAATTTATCAAATTATAAATCTCTGTCCACAAAATACAGTAAACAAGATTTAAATTTGTGTTGTGTTGCCAAAAGTTACAAAAAATTAGATTATCTCTGACTAATTGTTTAGAAACCTTTGAATATGTTTAACATAAATAAAAAGAAGTCCACCACTTCACATCTACCTTCAGAGAAATATGCTCTGAATATATCCTAGTTTTCAAAAATGAAATCATGAAGAACAGCACTTGCGTTCTCTTCATATTCACATAGAGGAACATTTCCAACATTATTTTCGATAAAAATATGAATTTGGACCTTAATTTTCTTACATTTCTTTAGAAATCTTTGATGGTTCAAAAATGGCTCTGAGCACTATGGGACTTAACTTCTGAGGTCATCTGTCCCCTAGAACTTAGAACTACTTACACCTAACTAACCTAAGGACGTCACACACATCCATGCCCGAGGCAGAATTCGAACCTGCGACTGTAGAGGTCGCACGGTCCCAGACTGAAGCGCCTAGAACCGCTCGGCCACTCCGGCCAGAAATCTTTGATATTAAGGTTGATCGAAACTTTAAGAATAAACATGTAAATGACTAAAATTATTCGAATTTAGCCAGCTAACAGTTAAAATATATGTGGGGCCATCAATAAGTAATGCAACAATTTTTTTTCTAGATGCAAATTCATTTTAATTCAAGATTTTATTCCTAATACTCTTGGCTATAGAACCCAAGTTTTCAACGTAATCTCCGTTCCATGACACGACCACATGGCACCACTCTACTGGTCGACGTAGGAGCTAAGGTCTTACTACATCAACAACCTCCCCATCACCCTTGTGATGCTGCTGTGGAGTGCCAGACAGATGGAAGTCATAAGGTACGAGTTCTGGGCTGCAGGGTAGATGAGGAAGAACTGTCCAATGAAGTTTTCTGAACTCTCTTGGGTGCACAGATTTGCGTGAGGCCTTGCGATGTCATGGAGAAGTTCTTTTGCGTTTTTGTGGAGATGAAAACATTGCAGAAATCACAGCTGTGTGCAGCTGTCTGACACATGGGAGATCGGTCAGGTGTGTGTGAGCTTGTTTAGATAATGACAGGTATTTTCTCCCAACGACTCACTGTGATTTTGTTCACTGAAAGGTTTCTGTAGACATTCTGCAAGCTCCTATGAATATCAGCATTGCTCTGGTTTTGTGCGAAAAGGAACTCAATAACGTTCCCTTCTTGGAGCACACCTCTACATCTACATCTACATGTATACTCTGAAAATCACATTTAAGTGCCTGGCAAAGGGCATTTTGAAGGTTATGTATAACACCAGTATCTATGAGAACTTAATGAAACAATAAGGGCTGAAATGGGAATATTCCATGATGTCCCATAACAAACTCTGCATTTTTAACCGAATTTGATCGAGAAAAAAGTGTTACATTTCTCATTGAACCTCCCTTGTTGTTCTTTTTCCACACCTAATTGGTGCTATCATTCTGCATCTTTATAGACTAGCTAATAATGTCATACATTTTTGTTCTTTTACTTTTCTTTTCATCCTATGTTTGAGTCACAATATGCTTTTATTTAATTAGAATTTTTACAAATAAGTGAGTAGATTATTTCCTTTGAATGACAAAAGTTCTGTTTATTCATACAAATAACCCAGTATAAGAAAAAAAGTAGAGTGGTGATAAGTGTATACTGAAATACAGCATAGTATCTAATTTATTAGATATTAGTAAGCAAATTACTGAATAAAATAAAATGGCTGCTGCTAATGGTGTTCCTAAGATTATTCCTCTTGAATTAATGAATGTAAGTTTTAGTTTAACTGAAGGAATGTTTGTTGAAAATGATGGTCATTATCACAGAGAAGAAAATATTGTTGCAACTTTTAATCCAAATGTTTACAAATCAAATCATCCTCCTTTTTACCAATATACGATAAAGTTTTGGTAGTTATTATAATTGATGAAAATTAAAGCTTATGGAACTGATTATTAACATATAATAGAAAATCTAATAACAAGTTGATAGGTAACTATGCTGCAAAATGTTTTGAGTGTGTAATCACAAATAAAGGAGACAATGTAAATGATGAAAATGATGGATTAATTGTTTTTAAAGGACATGACATGACCGCTGTATATCAATTAGAGTATTATTGACACTTTGGAGACCAAGTCTGTGTATAGCTCAGGTCGCTGATTTGTGTTAGGAGTCATGGTATGTCTCTGTTAGCAACTTATTTCTGGTAAAATAATCACTGAGTTGTGTCAGCGATAAAGCTTCAAATATTTTACTGACTATGACTTTTAGTGGTACAGGACTAAAGTTTGAAACCTCTTCCTTGGATTCTATTTCATGCAATGGTTTAAGTGTGCTTCACTTTAATACGTTTGGAAAGTTGTGTTCAGTGATGCAACAGTTAATCAGATAAGTAAGTATTTCAATTAACTTGTTATTACGTTTTTTTTAATAATGACACTATACAAACCATCCCAACCTGATGAGTACTTATTCTTTAGATCATTTATTGCCCTACCTATTTCCTGTTAACTCACTCCTATGGGGACCAATGACCTCAGCAGTTTGGCCCCTTAGAAATTAACATACACACAAAACTCACTCATTTGAATTCAAAAGTTAGCTCTTCAGTGGGGCAGAGTATCATTTTGCAACTCATGTTTGAGGGAATAAATGGACTGACAGATGTAGATATGAAATATTTATTAAAAATGTTGCAGATTTCATTGGGATTTTTAGCTATGTTTCTCAATATCTCATGTTAACATGCCAGCTGGGGTGGCCGAGCGGTTCTAGGCGCTACAGTCTGGAACCGCGCGACCGCTACGCTCCCAGGTTCGAATCCTGCCTCAGGCATGGATATGTGTGATGTCCTTAGGTTAGTTAGGTTTAAGTAGTTCTAATTTCTAGGGGACTGATGACCACTGCAATTGAGTCCCATAGTGCTCAGAGCCATTTGAACTATGTTAACAATTTTAGTTTTTGGCACTGGAGTAATTCTGTGAAATTCATTTATTATTTACCGTGAAGTCATGGCTGCATTATCTGATTGAGGTATTTCACTGCTGTATGCTCTTTCTGAAAGATTTTCTTGACTTCATTACACTTATTCCTGAAAATCAGTAGTTTTGATAACTTGTGTAGCACATCCAGGTTTTGGATCTGTTGCCTGACTTCGACCATATTTGTTGGAAGCGTTAGTCTGGTATTTTTTGCACTTTGATTATGGCTTAGTACTCTCTGCATTTCCTTAACAGGGCAGCAAAAGTTATAATGTCTTAGTATTATACCATACAATTTGTCCCATTTGCTTTCTGATCCTTCAGTCTGTTAAACCAGTTCTCAATGCTCTGTAGCTAATTTATTTTTTTAGGGCATAGATGTTACACTCAATTAGGACTTGTTTATTTTCAACAACTTTTGTTATTTTTCAGATGCTTGTGTTAACATACTCTGCCTCCTGACATTTAGAGTCAGCGTAGGGGAAATCCACATTCTTGCACCTAACATTTGTTTACTATGTATAATAGTAGTAGTAGTAGCTTTATTCATCTGTAGATCTCTTTTTACAAGTATATAGGACATATCATAGTATTTACAAGTTTAGATCAATTTAAAATAAGCTAATTCGTATACACATATATTTACAGACTTTTAGTTAGAGACGATCGTTAGATTTACTCTTGGTATACAATACTTTTTTCAAATAACTTATTAAATAATGTAATGCCACACTGTTCATTCATATCTAACTATCAGTCACTGATAATGAGACTATACACACATTGTTTTGGAACACTTCACTCACTACACACACACACACACACACACACACACACACACACACACAACACACACACACAAACAAACACACACAGGATTCGAACCTGCGGCCGTATCGGTCGCGCGGTTCCAGACTGTAGAACCTAGAACCGCTTGGCCACACCAGCCGGCTGACTGCGGGTGGAACAGTGAACTAGTTGGATTTGTATGCCATTGCATTCTCAGAATGTTTTAAATTCATTTGGCGTGAACTGAGGGCCATTGTCCGAATCTATGACTTCAGCCAAAGCTTTGAGGCAAAAACTAGAGGACGACTCCTGAAGTGTGCTATGTGACGTTGTCAAGCACAGCAAAAGGAAACTTACTGTAAGAGCCTACCACATTCAACCAACGAATGTTCGACAAAGGACCCGCAAAGTCTATGTGCACACATTGCCATTGTGATTGTGACTTAGGCCACACATAGAATTTTTGTCACGGAGCGGACTGATTTCCCACACATGCATGACACTGTGATGTCATCTGTTTGGGTGTCCATACCCTGCCAAGTATAGTGTATTCGCGCTAGTTGTTTCTTGTGAACAATTCTTTATGCTGTGCAATGAGAGAGGCCTGGATGTGCGAATTTATTTTAGCAAAATGTTCAAATCTGAATCAGCTTCCGTGGCCTGTGCAGTTTTCCTATAGTTCAGAGGAAAGGACTGAAGCAATTCAGTATCGTGAGCATCGACGTGACAACAAGGTGCAACAGGAGCGTCGAAGTCTGTATCATGGCCAATCGAAAGACATTACCATGTTGAGCTGTCGGACGATACACAATCTCGTACTTGTATTGAGACAACAGCAAAGCTCATCTTTGCAATTTTAGTACATTTCATACAGGAATAGGCTTCATTGGATAAAACAAGGACTGCAATGGCTTATGATCCGTTACTAAGCAGAATTTTCTGCCATTCAAATAGTGGTGGAATTTGGTCACACCATACACAATAGCCAATGCCTCTTTCTCTATTTGTGACTAGTTACATTGAGCTCTGGACAAGGCTTTTGATGCGAAAGCAATAGGCCTGTCTTCTTCACTAATTTTGTGTGAAAGCACTGCACCGATTCCGTAAGAAGAAGCAACACCTTTCAACACAACTGGTTTGTCAGGATCAAAGTGAACCAAGCATCGATCACTGAGCAATGCATCTTCAAGTTTTTGAAATGCTTCTTGGCACTCATCTGTCGAAACAAAGGGGACGTCCTTGCTACACAAGCGATGGAATGCAGCTGCGATCTATGCCAGCATTCGGTATGAACCGAATATAATACTTCATTTTCCCTAAGAATGACAGCAATTCTGTGACACTGCGAGGAACTGACAGGTCACGTATGGCTAACAAATGTGACTGAAGAGGATGTACACCTTGACTGTTTATGGTATGACCAAGATACTGCAGTTCAAGTTTAAAAAATCACACTTGTCTAGGCTACAGTTTAGTCCTGCATCAGATAACATACGAAACAAAGCAAGCAAATTTGCAGTGTATTCTTCAGGCGCACCATCTGCTACGGCAATACGGTCAAAATAAGTAGTTTGAACAGTTCGGTACTTGAGCAGTCAGCTGTTCCAAATACCGTTGTAAAATGGCGGGTGCGGAAACACTGCCTAAAGGCAAACGCAAATACTTAAAAAGTCCAAATGAGTGTTCACAGCCGGCCGAAGTGGCCGTGCGGTTAAAGGCGCTGCAGTCTGGAACCGCAAGACCGCTACGGTCGCAGGTTCGAATCCTGCCTCGGGCATGGATGTTTGTGATGTCCTTAGGTTTAACTAGTTCTAAGTTCTAGGGGACTAATGACCTCAGCAGTTGAGTCCCATAGTGCTCAGAGCCATTTGAACCATTTTGAGTGTTCACAACACACGCGGTATGGGATTCTTTATCTAGTGGTATTTGAAGATACGCGCCGCGTAAGTAATGACCGGCACCTAATCTGTCCATTAGATCCTCTGGGAGTGACAATGGAAAAGTATTAATTACAGTTTGTGGGTTGACTCTAGACAAAGTTAACACAGAGACGAGTGCGACCTAAAGGATTGGGGAACAAAACCAGTGGACTTGCCCATTGACTAGTTTGTATGGGCGCAACAGCTCCGCTATCTTGCAATTCTTTAAGTTCAACAGGGGCTTTTTCCTATAATGCAATGGGAACAGTTCTGACCCCGCAAAATTTCGGTTGGGCATTGTCTTTCATGGTAATATGTGCAACAAAATTGTTAGCCTTGCCTAAACCTTCAGAAAAGGGTTCAGGGAATTCATTCAGCAAGCTAGCTACACTGTCTTTGGCATTGAATGCAGTCACTGACAACACATTGTCCTGAATTTGAAAGCCAAGCAAGTGAAACGAATCAAAGCCAAAAATGTTCTCACAATCGAGTGATTGGAGCACAGCGAAAGTTACAGTTCGCGTATGCGAGCGATACATGGCAGGCAAAGTACATTTTCGGAGAACTGGAATGTCTTGACATTAAAAGCCGTCAGGTGCATGCTAGCTTTAGAAAGGCATGGTGAGGTGGGGGGGGGGGTCTAACAGTTCATATGTGTTACGATTCAGCAACGTAACAGAGGCACCCGTGCCCAACTGAAATTTCACACATTTGCCACTGATATGCAAATGAACAAAAAGTTTGTTGGACTGGCGTAGCACTGAAGAAACTGTTTGCTTATTAGTTTGATAACGCCTGCAGCAGGCTTTGAATACACTGCATTGATTACATGGCCCTTGTGACTAGATTTCTGTGAGTGGGTGCAATTCTTACTTTTGTTGCGTTGCAAACATATGGATTGTACGTGACCAGTCTTGCCAAAAGCATAACACTGTGCATGTCTGGACGGGAAATCTTGGCATTTGTGCCGTGAATAGCACTTAAGGCATGACTTAATTCTATTCACTGATGTAGCCGCCTGTTTAGGGAACTGTTTACGCGGCTTGGCGAGCGTGTGCTGTTGCTGCCTTATGGAACGGTCGTGAGTAAGGGACGACTCAACCTGACAAATTGGTCCCTGCCTGAGGTTGTCATCCGCTTCGGGACTTGAATCATACTGATCTAGAATTTGTACTACGTGGTGAATAATGTATCGGACTGTTTCAAAATCTGTTCTCTAAGCTTTGACATCAACTACATGTACATGATCGCATCACACAACATAACATCTGAATATAAAGCGCCAAGGACACCTTTGAATTTGCATTTCCTCATCATATCCTAACCTGTTACCCACTCGCGATAAGTTTGTTCTGATAAAGCGCCAAGGACACCTTTGAATTTGCATTTCCTCATCATATCCTAACCTGTTACCCACTCGCGATAAGTTTGTTCTGACCTTTCCTTGCAATGAAAGAACTGATACCTAGTTGCCACCACATTCACTTGTGGGTCATAATAGTTAGTTAGAGAACCTACAACCCGACCATAGGAGAGTTCACTCGGAGTGGCGTTAGGGAGCAATTTCTGAATGAGGTGAAAGACCGCTGACAAAACGTATTGTAGTTTCACAGTACCTGATACTTTGTGAGCAATGATGTGGGCTTCATACTGCTGCAACCACTCGAGCCATTTCTCTTGTTTTCCGTTAAACAGGCGAAAAGGCCTTATGGCGCTTGGAGGTACAGGTGTTGCATGTTGGTCTGTTGGTCGCACAGTGTTAGTTGCTTGCTTGACAAGTACCGTGTTTAGAAGAGTTGCAAT
Organism: Schistocerca piceifrons; assembly: GCF_021461385.2. Taxonomy (NCBI): domain Eukaryota; kingdom Metazoa; phylum Arthropoda; class Insecta; order Orthoptera; family Acrididae; genus Schistocerca; species Schistocerca piceifrons. The sequence continues at coordinate 138,264,532 of NC_060143.1, read as the reverse complement.
CTGCTGCGTCTGAAACTCAAACATCTGCGTTAGCTGCACTGCATCTATTGCTTGCAGCTGAGACACCTGAGCGGGGGGGGGGGGGTGGGAGAGCTGGATTGCTCATTTTGGAATAGGCAAATGCAATAAATAGCCAATGCAAGGAATAAAAATAAATACACAAGCAAAAAAATTTCTGCAACGCCCACCTGAAAACATTGAATAGAAAAACACTATAAGAGACACTGTTAAAACATGTAAACAAACCCCTGCAAAGAAAAGACAAGGTAGAATTAAGGCACCAGCAAAACACAAAAGCCCACGACAAAACAAAACAGAGACAATCTGTGGCAGCTTGTGTCTCTGGTTTGTAGCGTGAACAGGTTGTCGCTATGTTATTCGGACATCTTCGTTGCCATGTTATTCGTCCACCCTCATCACCATGTTGTTGTGTCTAGGAATCCTGCATACACAGTTCACTAGGCAAACAATGAAACAAATCGTATTAGGGGGGAGTTAGAACGGAAAAAATTGTCACATTTTCGGATTTTTATCTCATTATAAAATTTAAAATTTTCCGAATAAAATATATCAACTCACATAGGAAGGATTTTATTTTATTTTTACGTGCATTACTTCAAGATCCAATAAAATCGGTAATTTTTAGTATAGAATGCTTTGGATTGCTGTTTTATAAAGGTTAAATTAAGTGTTTGTGTCGGTAGCACTGTCAAAAACAGCATCGTATTGTTTCATACTATAAACACGCGTTGCATGTCAAAGTGCTAACATTTTTCTGAAGGAAAGTGACGAATAGATTGGTAAAGCTCTCAAAAAGTAAAATCTGAAGAAGAAACGAGGTGTTCTTAAGAAATGTGGGTTTCATGGTTATAGATTTTCGAATAATGGGAAACATTGTGTAAACATGTGATGCGTGAAGTTACAGTCAATGAAACACAGGCAAACTCGTCAGTATCTAGAGAAACAGCCATTAGTGCTCCTAAGATTAAAATAAAACGTTGTGATACACAGTTTTTCTCAAAACGAAAGTGACATAAATCGTAAGTTAGGATATATTCTGATAGATTTACACATCCTAACAAGGGTGTGAGGTGAATGTGTGTATTGTAAAATATATGTTTGAAGCTCATTATTTTGAAGTAAATATTAGCTGGTTTTATGGATTGAGAACTACTGGCAAAGGACACACTGCAGCAGAAACAATGGGTGCCATGATGAATATGCCACGCCCACCTTGTAAAATCGACAAGTATGCAGGATTTCTTGGACCTGCTGTGGAATCTGTTGCATATGAGTCAATGAAGGGTGCTACAAACGAAGCTGTTGAAATAAATAATGGTATGACCGACATACCAGTAGCTTTTGATGGCACTTGGCAGAACTGCTACTACAGCTCTAAGAATTCTGTTGCTATGATGACCAGTGTGGATACTGAAACGGTAATAGATTTCCAGATTTTAATCAAACATTGTTATAAGTGTAAATCAGGGAATGGTTCAAATGGCTCTGAGCACTATGGGACTTAACTGCTAAGGTCATCAGTGCCCTAGAACTTAGAACTACTTAAACCTAACTAACCTAAGGACGTCACACACATCCATGCCCGAGGCAGGATTCGAACCTGCGACTGTAGTGGTCACGTGGTTCCATACTGTAGCGCCAGAACCGCTCGGCCACCCCGGCCGGCAATCAGGGAATGAAGAAGGGCATATCTGTGACAGAAATTATGAAGGAACAAGTGGTCGTATGGAGGCCTCTGCAGCTATTGAAATTTTTAGTCGATCTGTGAATGAAAGGGGAGTGTGTTACACTAAGTTCTTAGGTGATGGAGACTCAAAAGCGTATAAGAGTGTGGTAGCCACTCAGCCTTACGGTGAGAAGATTATCACAAAACTGGAATATGTTGGTTATGCCCAGAAGAGGATGGGCACCGGGCTGGGTAAGGTGAAACAAAGTTTGAGAGACAAGAAACTGTCTGATGATAAAACCATAAGAGGTAGCTGACAGACAAAATAATTGATGAACTGCAGCAGTATTATGGGATGGCCATTAGAAATAATACTGACGATTTGTTGAAAATGAAGCAGGCAGTATGTTCTACCTTCTTCCACAAACTGTCAACTGATGAAAAACCAGTACACCACCTTTGCCTTCCTGGACCTGATTCATAGTTCAATTACTGCAATACCCAGTACTCAAACAGTTCATACAGCCATAAACATTCCATCTCAACAGCAGTCATGGATACCATAAACCCTGAATGAGATTTTCACTCTGCAGCAGAGTGTACGCTGATATGAAACTTCCTGGCAGATTAAAACTGTGTGCCCGACCGAGACTCTAACTCGGGACCTTTACCTTTCATGGGCATGTGCTCTACCACTGAGCTACTGAAGCATGACTCACGCCTGGTCTCACAGCCTTACTTCTGCCAGTATCTCGTCTCCTACCTTCCAAACTTTACAGAAGCTCTCCTGCGAACCTTGCAGAACTAGCACTCCTGAAAGAAAGGATACGGCAGAGACATGGCTCAGCCACAGCCTGGGGGATGTTTCCAGAAGGAGATTTTCACTCTGCAGCAGATTGTGCGCTGATATGAAACTTCCTGGTAGATTAAAACTGTGTGCCCAACCGAGACTCGAACTCGGGACCTTTGCCTTTCGCGGGCATGTGCTCTACCACTGAGCTACCAAAGCATGACTCACGCCCGGTCTCACAGCCTTACTTCTGCCAGTATCTCTTCTCATACCTTCCAACCGAGTGTGAGTCGTGCTTTGGTAGCTCAGTGGTAGAGCACATGCCCGCGAAAGGCAAAGGCAGTTTTAATCTGCCAGGAAGTTTCACCATAAACCCTATTTACAGAGACCTGGCAAATCCTGAATTACTGAAGAAGTGTCTGCATGGTCACACTCAAAATCCCAATGGGTTGTTCAGTAATCTTATATGGACTCACTTACCAAAAAATGTTTTTGTTGGAATGAAGGCAGTAAAGTGGGGGTCAGTGATGATGTTTTTGCTTTTAATGATGGCAACATTGGTAGTGTGAAAGTGCTACAGCATATGGGAATTAATCCTGCAGCAAACTGCATAAGAGAACTTGAACGGATGGACAAGGTTCGCATTGATAAAGCGAAGTATGCAGCACAGTTGGCCAATAAGGAGTCCAGAAAGAAGAAAAGAAGGAAAAAACTTGGAAAAAGATCAAGAGGATGCTGTACAGTATGGTGCAGGGTGCTTCTGAGTGACTAAAAATAAAAAATTAAGCATATACTAAGTGAGTTACAGTCTTTTGAAACTTCAGAAGCCCTTCCTGAAAATTTACATTTCCTGTTGCATTTTTCCTAAATCTCAGAAACTAATTTGAGTAGAGTATTCAAATTTTCAGGGAGTAATGACATATATATCCTGAGTCTACTGAACTAAAAGAATATAATGTTATGTATAATTTAAGTTATTTAGGATGACATACAAAAAAGTACACATAATTTTAACCATGTAATTAAAAAAATTGTATTTCCGAAATCTGTGGCTGAAATGCAATTATTGTAGTTCAGTAAACTCAGAACATACAGGTTAATGTCTTGTAAAAGTTTCATGTCAAAGGCTACAGTGGTTCCTGAAATACAGGGAAGCCAAGTCACTAAATTTAACATTGTCGGGATAGGGCGTTCCAAGTCCTCTTAAGGATACAGCGTACTTTTCCAGCTCAATATTATGTGAAAATCAACACCTATTTCTTTCAGCCACTGTTTTTAATGCATATGTTTTACAGATTTTTTGTTGATATCAGGTATTGCAGCACACGTTCTAAGCAAATTAGATGTATTTTCAATATTTTTGAACCTGCATAGGGTTATTAAAAAAATTACAAAGAAATTGATGCCATTTTTTTACAAAATGCTTCCTCAAATTGATGTACCATTTAATCCAATGCTATATGTTTGAAGGAGACCAAATTTTTACCAGATATGCATGACATTATAGCTGAGGTACTAGACCTATTTACTTCCACCTGTTATGTATATTACAAGGATAAAGAATATCACACATTACATTTTAATTTTTATAATTTTTTCCCTATAGAAATGCTATTTTTTCTGTAATTTAGTTGATTCTGCGATAAAGCTTAGGTCTACTGCAAAAGTATGGACTATAGCAAATTACAGAAAAAATAGAGCAATGCTTTATAAACTTTAGGAAATATTTGTACTTGAATACTGAAAAATACAACTTGTGGGATATTGCAAATGACGATATGAGTCCAATTAAACTGTGCCTCAGACGTTCCTGAAGCATAGTCTTCATCCTGCAGCGTTTCTTCATCTTCAAGCTCCCTCTTGGCATTCCTTTTAGCACTTCTTGCTTCTTTGGTAGCTTGAAGAGAGAGTCTTTCAGCTTCATGCACCCATTGTCTGTCATATGCAAGCAATTGAGCTTCCATATTAGAGCCACATTTTATGCCTAAATTTCTCAGGACTTCCAACCTTCCTATCACTCCATCATTGAAACATATAACTGCATCTAGTACACCTATTTTTAATGTATTTAGTCCTACAAAAAATTCTTGGGTAATCTTTACCATATGCAATGGTTGATACCTTCATTTGTATTCTGAGTGCCCCCATGAAGAAATTTACTAAGCAAAACAGGGTCACTCCGGTCTCTAAAAATTGGTTTTATTTCATTCATAACAGGCTCAGGAAGAGAATGCTTATGATGGTATATTTGACCACTTTCTTTTGCTTTTTGGCAACCACACCAAGAATCTGTTCCTGTAGGGCAATGTCCATTAACAGAATGGTCATCTATGGACAACTTATGAAAGAAGGTGGTCCATACAGCTTTTCTCATTGCTGTAACGTCATTCAGAGGTGCAGTTCGTCTCATGACCAGTCCATAATAACTCTGAAGAAGGTATTTTCAGTTTCTGTCAATCTGCCTCGGCCAGACAGAGATTTACCATCAGATAGCAACTTTCTTTTCATTTCTCTTCATAGCTTCGTCGATCTAGCACCCATCCTCTTTTGCGCATGTCCACAATGCTCCAGCTTTGTTACCACGGTATCACCTTAACAATTGAACTCATGAATTTTATTGAAAGCTTTAGAGTCTCCATCACCTAAGTACTTCGTATATCTAACGTTATAAACGGGCACCGACCTCTGAAATATTTTAGAGCTCCATCACACTCCATACCTCCACTGTAGCCATCATAATTCTTAAACACTGCTGTTCAGTACATCCTTCAGTGTTACCATGGCAGTTGTGCCAGCACTCAGATAACTCAAATAACCCTTCCTGCTACTTTGTCGTTCAGTTATTTCCAGACAGCCTACACTATCACATTGTTTACATTTCACCATTTCCTTTATCAAAGAAGATAAGATGCCCACATCAACAACAACAGATCCCCTACAAACAGCATCATTGTTAACACAAAAATTTGGATCACCATGAGGCGTGCCTTGTGGAAGTTTCTTCCCTGAAGAACTGATACATAGGTTACTTTCAACAGTGTGGCTTACTTTGTCTGTGAACTGATTACCACGGAATTTCCTTTTATTAAATTTCTTGATGTGTGGCATAGTTTGTACTTATTGCACACCAAATGATGTGTACTTCCACAAATATATTTAGCTCTTGGGCAACAAACATTCGGTAACACATGAACAAACTAATTCAGCGAAACAAAAGAAAATACTAGCAAAGATAATCATTTACAGACACTAGAAACCTGCAGTGTTACCAACATATACAATGTATTATACATATAATCGCTGGAAACATAAAGTTTAGTTCTTTTCGAAATAATACTGGTTTCTGTAACAGAAATAAAGGTGGTGAGGTGGCATACATGACCATGACTTTAAAACTCGGTATATACAGGTCATTTTTCATTTGAAACCTTATAACATATATATCAATGTAACCGGGAAAAACTATAGAATTTAATAAAGTCATAAAAAATTTCGATTTTTCCACCATTTATAAATACCCTGTGTCCTTAATGAGTTTTATTACAACAAGACTATTACAATTATTTAACTTTCATAGACTTGTCGCAAGCATAGGGCACCATACAAAATTATCTATTTTCATCAGAATAGACAAACGCAAGTCTGTGGTACATAGAGACTTCTAATTATAGAGACTATGACGTGTAACTAATAAAATGGCTAATTTTGAAGTTGCTATCGAAGTGTTCTGCCACCAGTCGGGAGTGGCTCTTGTGTCGTTTTCACCTAGGGCTGCTGTAGTCGCGTTGTCGTCCCAAAGGGAGGTCGATCAGTGTGCAATTGGCTGATTTCTTCTCACAGCCTTTCTTTCCCTGTCGTTCCCGACTGCCGTGCCAGCGCTGACTCTACGCTGTAACATTTACTACATTTATAAGATTATACCAATTAAGAGTATCTGTTAACCTCATATTAGACATATTGCAAGATTTTGGCTTAGTATTCAGATCAGGAAGTATAGTGAGATCACTAGGACCACAACTCCCCACTATAATTGAGCTGTGGCGTGCTGGCGCCAATCTTATTTTGTTCATATATCGTTGAGATCGATTGTGGTTGAGATAGGAAGCGAAGCGAGTGGGTTGTTAGCCTTCGACTGGTAACCCTCGAGATCACGTGACATTTGTGGGGAGACGAGTGTCAACGGCTGCCAAAAGAGCGTAATGACCGTTACACATTGTGGTGTGAAATTGGTTGGACGTTTTGTCGACATGGGCAGCTTGGAGATACAAGTTCTGTGACTTCGCTGGGAACAGAATTTGAAGGGAAGCAGTGAAGCTGTTAAACCCGCTCCCTCGTATTGTGTACCTGATGTGGAGTAAGTGGTCGTAATTGTTTGTTCACCGACGCACTCAGACATTTTAAACTTTATTATTATGGTGAGACTTTCATAGTCGAACCTTAAGATGGTGTGGGAGAGTTCAGTTGGCCAAGTTAAATGGTGGCCATTATTTTTAAAAAAATTTTCAGATGTTTTACTAGTGCTTTGTGTCTCTTGTAATCAAACGATTTTATGTTGCCGTTTTTAAAGCCTGCATTCTATTAATACAGTTGTCCATGTGTAAGTTAGTCAAAGGTTCTGCCAAGTGTTTCTATGTTTCCGAGTTATTAGAATGTCTTTATGATACAGACAGAAACTTTTGACTGTGCCAGCGCCTTGGTAGGGAGTGAAATGTCATCTGAGGTCTAGGCCTGGCAGTGTTAAAGAACCTGGCCACTACCGGAGTTGTTCACATATCGTCTTCCAAAGTTTAGTATTTATCTTCCTTCTGTCAAGGCGAGTTAAGCTGATAGATATATATATTGTATGTAACCTGTTTGCATATGAAATCGTTTTCTTAAATATTAGGGACTGGCAACTGGCTAAACCTTAAACTGCAAAGCAGCTGTCGAGTTCCTTGTGCTGCTTTTTCTGATATTCTTTTAACACACCTGAGCATGTGAACATTCGTTTTAAGATCAGTTAGTCTGTTGTTGTTTTTTCATTTAATTGGTTCTATCATGTTATGTAATGGTATCTTAGTTTGGCACTATAGTTGAATTCTTTTATCTTGGCGGCTCGCGCATGCCCGCCCAGACGCGGGAGAGTGCTGTGTTGCCAGTTGCACACGATGCACGCGCCAATAGAAGCAGCGCCATAGTATAGCTAGTTTGCAAGCTTACGTGTAGGGGGGAGCGCACAGTTCATGAAGTAAAGCCACCACGGCAGCATTAACCCTTTCGCTGTTACAAAGACGTGCTCCCTGCATTCCGCGCTGTGCGTGATTTTGTCACTACACCGCTCGCCTGTGCAGACACGTGGTGTTCCCACTGCTTTGACACACTTATCATTCGATTCCACAAAAACTATTTGGCCCAAAAATTTGATTTTTACATGTCTTCTTGACTGATACCTTCCCCCCCTAAATGACCTAATTTTGTTTCGATGTTCAACGCAGTTATTATGCAGCATTAAATGTAGTAAACCATTGCACGAAATTTTGAAGAGTTTGCAGAGGTAGAAGTCCATAGCGTATATTTCCGTATGGTCGATTTTAGTTGCCACAATGTTGAGAATGAAATGTGGACTAGATACCTAAATTTCATATAAAATTTACTGTATAACAATATCTCATTTAATTTAAGTACCACATAGGTGTCATATTTAATATTGAGAAATATTCCATCTTTCGCGACTGTAACAAAAGTTTTATTTACACTGAGCACGTTTGGTTTTATTTTAAAGCACTTCAGTGAATCAAAAGGAAGTAGACAAAATACATTAAACAAAACTGTGGACTTACAAAAACATTAGGACTTGAATATACCGTCTATCAGTGAAGTGCTCTGAGCTATGTCAAATATAATTTTTGTGTGTGGCACACACAAACATCATTTATTTGCTAAAACACTGATCTGCCAACACAAACGTTGAATATTGTGTTACCGCAGCACAAAACTACGAAAGGTGACTTGGCAATGGAGGAGACAAAATACTGTCCACTGAAGATGCTTCAAAAGAGAGAAACGTGTCTGGTCTAAATAAGTCGCTTATTACAGTTACGGAAGAGGAATATATTTCAGTACCATAGGTGAAACTGCGACTGTGGACCAAAAACAAGAAAGAGAACATGAGTACCATTGTGTATGTGCCATACCTTTCATTGATTGAAGTGCTTTAAAATAAAGCCAAACGCGTCCGGTGTAAATAAAACTTTTATTACAGTCGCGAAAGACGGAATATTTCTCAATATTACATACGACACCTATGTGGTACTTAAATTAAATGAGATATTGTTATACAGTAAATTTTATATGAAATTTAGGTATCTTGTCCACATTTCATTCTCAAGATTGTGGCAACTAAAATCGACCATACGGAAAGTATACGCTATGGACTTCTACCTCCGCAAACTCTTCAAAATTTCGTGCAGTGGTTTACTACATTTAATGCTGCATAATAACTGCGTTGAACATCGAAACAAAATTAAGTCATTTATGGGGGTAAGGCATCAGTCAAGAAGACATGTAAAAATCAAATTTTTGGGCCAAATAGTTTTTGTGAAATCGAATGATAAGTGTGTCAAAGTGGTGGGAACACCATGTGTCTGCACAGGCGAGCAGTGCAGTGATGACAAAATTGCGCACAGCGCGGAATGTGGGGAGCACGTGTCTGCAGCAGCGAAAGGGTTAATGAAGAGACAAAGCACTAGAAATTTCAAAAAATTGCATTCAAACGAATATAATTCATGAAAAAGGCACTCCGATATTGTTTTTAAATAATTAAAATATTAAGTTCCACACAAGGTTTGAACTCATAATCTTTCACGTAGAAGTCCAACACCTTAACAATTACGCTAACGCAGATTGTCTGCCTACAGAGCACAGTGAGGAGTCTAACACGTTACGCAAAATACTGACAAACACTTTTGGTATGACTATGAATTACTCACGCTTCGTCGAAGTACAATAGGAAATAAACAATTACCGCTCTTCTTTAGTGCGAAAAAGCGGTTCGTGAGATTGATACAAACACCTTTCCTTCCTATCACCTGAATTAGGAGTCTTATTGCTTGTTTGGTTTAATTAATTAATAGAATATGAAGCAATTGGTATAAAGAACGCTTTTTCCAAACTTTCTATAAAAGAAAGTCTGCTATCAAGACATTGCTTTTGTTCTATTACTTTATTTATGACTGAACGTTTCTAATACTGAAGACACTTGTCCATGCTATGCACTGCAGTCGAAATCTGGCAACATCGTTCTCTGTTCATTGGCTGACTGTGTTTTGTGACGTCAGATGCGCAGAACGAACCTAAACTCGGCCGCCAACATAAATGACGCGCACTTTAGTGTTCAAATGTTATTAAGTTACCCTTTACCTGTAATTGTTTCATTATATCTATTTCGAGGGAAGTCCTATATGGGAGTTTGAAGTTCTCAAGATTGTCAGTAACCCCCTTTTTTTTAATTTGGAATTGTTTGTTAGAGTATTGAGTACATTGGGTTTTTAACTGTATTTGCAAAGTTTTAGCTAGTGACTCATCCACAATTTATAATTGTCAATTTTTTTAAAGGGGCAATGTCAGTAAACTGTCTTAATTATAAATTGTGACTACCAACCGCTTCCTCTTTTATCGTATTTAAGATATGGTGTGTAGGTGTGGTACGATTAAGGAATCACATCTCAATCATACTAAATATGTCTATGTAATGTCCTGCCTCAACTTTTGGTGGATGATAAATCCTAATAACTTCATTTTTCGCATAATCTTTCTGCAACATCTGGTGTGGAGTTCAATGCCTTCTGCTTCGATCAACATTTCTTTGCTGCACTGATCTAAACTGTTGATTCTCTTAAACTCGACATTCTCACCAACATAAACTGCCACACCACCACACTTATGTTGCTGTCTACAAAAACTGTTTGATAAGAATTAACTCCCTAGTTTACAGTAAGTAATTTCATGGGATTTTAATCCATGCAAACACTAATACATGAGATGTGTGTTTATTTACAAAAGCCTGTAGCAAGTTAAACTTATTTCGTTCGTTGGTTGGATTGGAGAAGGGACCAAACTATGCAGTCAGCAGTCCCTCTGACCTTGGAATAACTAAAACTGATAAAACCTCACACTATAAGAGGGAACTACAATGGCCATAAAATTACAAACAATTGACAGAAAACGAAGGAAGAAGGCAGAAGAAGAGAGGAGGGAAAGAAAGTGACCAATGACAGAAGCATGAAAGAAGAAGCACAGGTAGACAAGATAGACACTCAATATAAAACAGATCCCATAAGGAAAGGAGTGGGAAGGAAGAGGGTAGTGTGGAACCACCTATCCCAGTCGAAGCCAGTCCAATCGGGGCGAAGGGGTAAGCAAGAGGGCCTGCCATCCCCTCCACCCACTGATAAGGCTGAAGGTCCCACACTTAAATAAAGTGATGAAAAACCCCATCATGAAGAAACCTTAAAACGAGATCAGCTGCCGAGGCACTGTCAGCTAACACCAGGGGTAGCGATTCAGGAAAGCTAAGAGTACATCACAGGGTAGATAAGTTGGGACAGTCCAGTAAGAGGTGAACCATAGTCGACATCGATCCACAACGACAGAGGGTGGGATCCTCATGACGGAGGAGATAACTATCAGTCAGCCAAGTATGGCTGATGTGGAGCCGGCAAAGGATGACAGGCCTTATGAGAGGCTCGTAAGGAGAACCGCCACATAGTTGTAGTATCGTTTATTGTACTGAGCTTGTTCAGCGAAGAAAGAGTGTGCCATTCTGCATTCCAAAGTCCCAAAACCTGACGACATAATGCCAAGTGAAGGTCTATTTCCGGAATGCCAATAGCAAGAGATGCCTTGTTAGTAGCCAATTTAGCCAGTCGATCGTCATGTTCATTGCCAGGGATCTCAACATGGCCTGGGGTCCAAATGAAAACCGCTGGGCATCCACATTGATCAAGGAGAGAATGGGAGTCCTGTATAGCTATGACCAATGGGTGGTGAGGGAAGCACTGGCTGATAGCTTGCAAACTGCTCAAGGAGTCACTACAGATAGTGAAGGACAGTCCTGAGCAGAAGTGGACATGGTCCAGTGCGCACAAGATGGCTACCAATTCTGCAGTAAAAACACTACAGCCTTCTGGCAAGGAATGAAGTTCCGTGTGTCTCGCATAGGTGTAAGCATAACCAGTTCGACCAGCAACCATGGAGCCATCAGTATAAATCACCTCTGGACCCTGGAATGAACTGAGGAGCCAGTAGAATTAGTAGTGAAGGGCTTCTGCAGGGATAGAATCCTTTGAATTGACGGAGACATCAAGACAGAGGTGTGACCAAGAGATGCACCACGGAGGGTACTTGCATGAGCGGAGAAAAGAGGCGGTAAAGGGCAGTGCTGGAACTCAGAAAAGAGTGACTGAATGTGGGCAGACATGGTAAACTCACATCGTGGCTGCCACTGCGGGAAATTGATCTCTGTGTCTGGATAAACGAGACCATAATTAGGGTGCTTTGGGGAGCAGTGAATGCAGAGAGCATAAGATATCATCTGTTGTTGGCGCAAAACTCGCAGCAGTGGAATCCCCACCTCTGCAAGAAGGCTAATGACGAGGCTAGTCTGGAAGGCATCAGTCGCAAGTCGTACCCCACAATGGCGGATGGGGTCTAGTATCTGCAATGTCGACGGTGACACAGAACCATAGACAGGACTCATGTATTCTAAATGAGACTGGACCAGTGCTTTGTACAATTGCAGTAGAATAGAGTGGTCTGAACTTTAGGTGGTATTGCACAGACATCTAAGAACATTGAGATGTAACCAGCACATCCTCTTCAGCTGGCGAAGATGAGGGAGCCATGTCAACCAGACATCGAAGACCAGACCCAAGAAGCGATGGGAGTCCACCATCTCAAGGGATTGGCCATCGAGTAACAGGTCTAGGTGGGGATGGACTGTATGGCGATGGCAGAAATGCATGGCACACAACTTGGTCACAGAAAACTGAAAACTATGGGAGAGAGCCCCCAAGACTACGCCAGGGAGACTGCCCCCGGAAGACAGCGTTCTGCAGCGCCCATGATGGAGGAAGTGAAGTAGATACAAAAATCGTCAGCATACAAAGAGGGCGACACTGTCAGCCCAGCAGCACCACTAGTCCATTAATCGCTATGAGGAAGAGAAGGACGCTCAGCACAGAACTCTGTGGAATCCCATATTCTCGCTGATGGGAAGTGATGTAGGACGAACCAACTTGGACCCAGAAAGAGCGACAAGAAAGAAAGTTACGGATAAAAATAGGCAGAGCGCCACAAAAGCCTCATTTGTGAAGGCTGGTGAGGATGTGGTGGCACCAGGTGGTGTTGTTGGCTTTATGCAGGTCAAAGAGGTGTTGCCCATGAGCAAAAGCCAACCAGATAGCAGACTCCAGGTGGACCAAGTTATCCACTGTAGAGTGGCCACAGCAAAAACCACCTTGAGTCGATGACGAAAGGTCCCGGGATTCAAGGATCCAAAACAGCCGCTGACTCACCAGGCGTTCAAGGAGCTTGCAGAGGGTGTTGCTAAGGCTAATTGGACGGTAGCTATCCAACTGAAGAGGTGGCTTCCCAGGCTTCAACACTAGGATAACAATGCTTTCCTGCCACTGGGTAGGAAATACCCCCTCACTCAACAGACATTTGAAAAGGGTCAGTATATGACGGTGACCAGCCACCAATAAGAGTTGGAGCGTTTGGTTATGTATCTGATCTGGTCCAGGAGCCATGTCAGAAGAAAGGGCGAGGACGCTGGCGAATTCCCACTCGCTACATGGGGCATTATAAGGCTCCAAGCAGCGAGAAACGAAAGACTAAGGCAGTCGTTCCAAGCGCTCTTTCTGGAGGAGGAACGTGGGCGGATACTGAGTCGATGGAGAGGCTTGGGCAAAGAGTTGAGCGAAATGCTCTACGAAAAAGTCCGGATGGGTAAGGACAACACCATGCACAGCAATTCCTGCAACGCCGGTGGGAGGACTATGGCCAAAAATTCGCCTGAGTTTCGCCCAGACTTGTGAAAACGGAGTGTGCAGTCCTATGGCAGCCACATGTCGTTCCCAGCATATCCGTTTCTGAAATTTGATTAGGTAACAGTCCTGGGCATGGAATCATTTAAAGACCAGGAGAGCAGCAGAAGGGTGCCACTTGAAGTGTTGAAGAGAAGGGCGGCGGTCTTTTATGGCCGCAGTAACTTCCGGAGCCCGCCAAGAGACCATCTTTCGATGGGCGGAACCCAAGGAAGAAGGGATGGCTGAAGCAGCTGTGGAACGAATGGCGGCAGTCAAAGTCTGTGTAGATTCATCAATACTGCTGTGCGGTAGTGCAGCGGAGGAGAAGGCACCCCAATCAGCTTTAAAGAAGGCACACCTGGGAGGGTGACGGAGTGAGATACACTGAAGGGAGGTCAAAACAATCGGGTAATGATCGCTGTCACAAAAGTCATCGTGGACACCCCACTGAATGGAGGGAAGAAGGCCGGGACTGCAGATGGAGAGGTCAATGGCAGAGAAAGTGCCATGTGCCGCACTAAAGTGTGTGGGAGCGCTGGTGTTTAGTAGTCGGAGGTCAAGCCCTGCCAGAACAGCTTCAACTGTCCTACTCAGGGCAGTAGTCGTGTGACTACCCCAAGGAGGGTTGTGGGCATTTAAGTCCCCAAGAAGCAGGCAGTGAGAAGGGAGTTGTTGAAGAAGGGTGGTTTGGGCAAGGGATGTGGGTGGCCTGTCAGGCGGGAGGTAGAGATCACAGATTGTGATTGGAGTGGCCATATGGGCCCTGACAGCAATTGCTTCCAGAGTGGTGTGGAGGGGAATCCATTTACTAACAATGTCCTTGCGGACCAAGGAGCAAACACCACCAGATGCCCCCAAGGGGACAATTCGGTTCTGACAGAAAGGGTGGAAACCACAAAGGGTGGGTGAGTAAGAATTGACAAAATGGGTCTCCTGGAGAGCAATGCAAGCAGCAGAGTAGGAGGAAAGAAGGGGATGCAACTCTGGGAGGTGGCCCAAATATCCATTACAGTTCCACTGGAGAGTTCTCAAGCTGGAGTCCAAATGGGAAGCAAATGGACTGGAGCCGGTCACGCCGCCAAGTTGCCATCGTCACCGATAAGGATGGGGTAATGTCCATATAGGTGGGGTCATACTCTGTTGGTGCATTGGCTGGAGGAGGGGAAGGAGGCACCTAAGGGGTACCGGAGAGGCCTTGCCCTTTTTCTTGTATTTCTGCTTCTTCTGTTGTGAAGGAAGAGAAGGGCAGACAGCAGTGAGGTCGGGCACAGAATTACACCTGGCAATCTTGGCGCCCACTGGCCGCAGATCGCGTGGCTTATGTAGAGCTGCAGATCACCTTTCAGGGGGGTGCCGGGAAGAGGAATCCAGGGAGGGAGCTCCAGCACTGGCACTGCCAAAGAAGGGGAGCTCTTCTTTGGCGGGGGAGGGGGAGCAGCCACCCAAAGGGGTTGGTACGGGCACTGATGGGGAGGGGTAAGGGAAGTGGGAGAGCGAGGGTGAGGAGGAAGGAGTGGGGCGAATGGGATGGGGCTGGGAACAAGAGGGGGTGGGAGGGGGTATGGACTTAATTCAAGGAAAAGTAGAAGTTATAGGCACGGGATGGAGCTGGTCATACTTTCGACAAGCCTTGGTGTAGGTAAGTCGATCTAAGGTCTTGAATATGTCGTTCTTTCATATACACTGGGCATGCTGGCGAGCATAGAGGATGCTGCACATTACAATTTATGCACACTGGTGGGGGAGCACAGGCCATCCCCTCATGGAGGGGGCGCCCACAGTCACAGCAGAGGGGATCATGGATGCAGTGGGAAGACATGTGTCCAAACAGTAAGCATTTAAGGCATCTCATCGGTGGTGGAATGCAAGGTTTTACATCACACCGATACACCATCACCTTGACCTTCTCTGGGAGGGTATCCCCCTCGAAGGTCAGTATAAAGGCACCTGTATCGGTGCAATTGTTTTTAGGGCCTCGCTGTACATGGCGGATAAATCGAACTCCCTACTGCTTGCGGTCTGCACAGAGCTCCTCATCAGTTTGGAGAAGAAGATCCCAGTGGAAAATGATGCCCTGTACGAAGTTCAAAGATTGGTGGGTTGCGATGGAGACTGGGATGTCACTGAGATGGTCACAAGACCGCAGGGCTTCAGATTGGGCAGCAGAAGATGTCTTTATGAGCAAAGAACCGGACCGCATTTTACTCAAGGATTCCACTTCGCCATACTTATCTTCAATCGTCTCCACGAAAAACCAAAGGCTTGGTCGTGGCAAAACTTTCGCCATCTGTCCTGGTACAAACCAGGTACCGAGGGAAAGGTTTCAACCCAAGCTGGCGAGCTTGACCCTCTTCCCAGGGGGTGGCCAGGGAGGGGAAGGCCAAAGGATCAGAAGAAGGAGAGTCATGTCTTCTGTCACTCTTAGAGACGGCCACAAAATGGCCAGGATGTTAATGCTTTTGTCGCTTCATGTGAAAGGTGTCCGCCCTAGTACCACCACTGCGACCAGGGGCTCGCCCCGTGAGCGCCACCCAGCCACAGCAAGGGCCGTCTGGCACAGCGGCCATTGCTGGGAGTTCTGACGTCCCAAAGTGATGAGCATCGACTCATTGGCATACATGAGGCGTTAACAGCTCAGGTACTAGCAGTGTGATCCCTGTGTTGTCAGGGGGCTCAGCCAAGTGGGTACTTAACAGCCCAATCACATGGACTGGCCACTGTGCTGGTGACCAGGGGAGGGGGAGAGGAGCCTGCGCCATGGAACCTAGCTTGGGAGTTCATCCCCAAATGGCTCACATTGAACAGAAAACGTTGGAAATGGAGGTCAAACCCCAAGGTGACCAAAAACGCCGAAAAGGGGATGGAAACAGCAAACTAAACAATAGCACATACCAAAACCAAAGCTGGGAGAATAGCCAGGACGATATAAAGAAATCCACCAAGAGGGAAGGGAGGGGGCATGGAGAAAGGAGCAAGGACAAGGAAGGTGAGGAACAGGGACAGTAATGCAGTCTGAAAAAAGGAAGAAGACTGCAATACCTCGAGGTATAAAGGCACATTTGCATGCTGAGCGTGAGTTTCCTCGGAAACGCGAGATATTAATTAAATAAATAATCAGTGACAAATAAATAAAGCCTATGGCACACAACTGCAGCGCTGTGTCGCTGATAAAACAAAAGCACAATTACGTTACTCGTATGTTTGATTAAGAAAGGAGAGCTCTGGTTGAAGTGGTGCGAGAAGCACGTATTTTAGTTTATTGTCTGGCACACCGCCATATTTCATGTTATAGAAAATTACTGCGAGTTGCAACCATACTAGGCACTCGATTCTGAAAAGAATTTATATTTATAAAAGTAAGTAGGATTATGAACTGTAGGCTTATTCATTGAATATATCTGATTTAACTAACTGTGTAATTTTTTTGTTTAGTAGACAATCACCTCTGTACGACGTTTTGGCATGGCTGGCAAATTATTGTAATATTGAGATTTAGATTATGAGTCCGCACCTACCGCAGCAGTCTTTGGAAACGATTTAATTACGAAGTCCGATTATTTCAGTTTTATTTCACGGTCAACTACGAGTAACATTGCCTTTACGAAAAAGCCATTGTCAAGCGTCTGATACCGAATAATTAAAACCTGACGACTCATAGGAGAGACAATCATACAGATAAAATAATTAATATTTTTATTTAATTTATTTTATTAATTTTATATTGGCGACTGCGTGTCGGACTTGTTATTTTGTCATTTGTTACATTGTTCTCTTTGTTTCATGTGAAAAATCAACTTTCTGGACCTGGACTTGACTATATGAGAAATAACAAAAATCAGAAGATATTTGCCAATTATAAAATTTTGCGGGAAGACGCAAAGAAGCTTCCAGCAAAATAAGGTAAGACGCAGCATCTTTGCATTAGCAGGCTTGACCAGACGTATAATTCAGTGTATTAGCTTTTCAGTAAAATTCTGTAGTGTTTCTTTCGCGCATAACAGTTTTCAGTGATAAATTTCATTCTCAGTACTTTTCCTTAAACAATAACGTATGCAACAATACCAATACACGAGTGTACAATATGGCCGACTTCTGTACGATATCATGTAACATGGCAGCAGCCATTACCAATAATCTCAAATTCAGTTTATATTTTTAAATTAACAGACAGCCATTGTTGCTACGAGCGATTCATGCTCAACTGCATTTTATTTTAAAATCAGTGTCAAATATTTTCTTGAAACATATATCACGTGTGGCATGGTAATAACTAGAAAACAATACGCAAAAATGGAACAGCAAAGACGTACTATTCAGACGCAATCCGACTCGGACGAGAGACAAATGTTAGAAAATGACTTTACGACAGCAACCGGTAGTGACGATTCATCAAACATTGACGCGAGTGTTGACGAAAATTTTGACAATAGGCCCTCCACCACAAAAATTTCGTAGTCTCAATCAGAGCCCATGTTAATGCATGACGTCACGTCTAATGACGCGGCGGGGGCAGAGACCTTGCAAACGGTAAACATTGCCGACATGTTACAAATGCTAAAGAAACAGAACGCCGAAAACATGGCAACCTTAAAGACACAAAATGAACAGTTAAAGACACAAAATGACGGAATCAAATCTGATCTCATAGCACTCAAGACAGGTAATGACACTTTATGTAAGCGTGTGGAACTTATAGACGCCACACTGACCAAACAGATGACTGAACTCAGTGCTAAATTTTCCCAGCTTAATACGAGACAAGAAAAGACTACAACTGACGTAGCACTTTTACAGACACAAGTAAAAAACCTTAATGTCACGTGTGAAGTTCTTACTGAACAAATTCAAACATATCCTTCAGTACATGACAACCTTGAAAAACGAATTACTGACGTACAGAATAAATTTGACAATGATGAACAACACCTGATTGACATCTTACAATCTGATGCCACAGCTCATTTTCAAAATATTAATAAAGAATTTCATGATTGGGTAGTCAACAAAGACAAACATTTTGATAGATGCTTACGTGAAAATTTACCAACAATTGTGCACGACTCCGTAACGCAATACATTACTAATAACAAACAGCTGATCAGTGACGCAGTACAATCCGTCACTGCACCCATGAGACAATTCACCGATCGACCACAGTCTGAATGTAACGAAAATATCAGTCAAAATGCTCAGTTCAGGAACCAATATACATCCGAGTATGACACACACATACCGCACACGACAAACACACAGGAGCAAAACACACCACGACTACAACACATACCACGATGTGCAAACACAAACACAAGCTATTATCATGGTAAACCACAGCAACATTATCGTAATTACTCGCCAGCTGGACATAGCAGTAATTACAGTGGGACAAATCCATATCATAATGCAAAGGAAGACGAAAGCTTAATGAAACACAGGCAATTTCAGATTTTTATCCCAGAAAAACGAACCATTCATCCGGTGATTTTTCTCAAATCTTTTAGTAACGCATTTCCACGCACTTGGAGTGACCGGAAAAAGATTTCATATATTGTCGGTTACATCCAAGGCGATGCAGCTGTCTGGGCATACAGTCAAGCTGACGTATGTACCACGTACAGTGAGTTTGAGCGTGCTTTTCTGAACAAATTCTGGTCGCAATCCGTCCAGGAGCGACTCAGAAGACAAATTTTAGAACCTGAAACTTTTAACAGTAAAAATGGTAACTTACGCAGATATTTTGAAAAATACTTGAACATGGGACACTTTTTAGACGAACCAGTCGCAACGCGAGATATACTCCGTGCGTTGAAGGCCAAATTGCCTTTCAACATTAAGGAAAAACTCCTACATATCCCGGATGACGATTCAGATTATTTTTTAACAGCTTTAGATTCGGTTGACATGTTACTTGAAGATCAGCGCTTCGCGCGGCAAAACAGCAGCCACAATGTTTACACTAGTGGTATGCAAAACATGCAGGCTTGCCAACACAATTCTGGCGCGCCCACAGTTGGATACGCGGTACAACAAAAACAGCAAACTCACATGCCGTCTCAGTACGGAAATCAAAATCAACACGCGTATTCCAATACAAACAATAGTTACAACAGTAATAACATTTCAT
Organism: Schistocerca piceifrons; assembly: GCF_021461385.2. Classification (NCBI taxonomy): domain Eukaryota; kingdom Metazoa; phylum Arthropoda; class Insecta; order Orthoptera; family Acrididae; genus Schistocerca; species Schistocerca piceifrons. Next base: position 138,244,868 of record NC_060143.1, on the reverse strand, counting down.
GCGGCAATCCATACAAAAGGCACCGCGGTAATAACTACAACGGTAACAACGGATACAAAGGTAATAACAAAAACACAAACAGAAATAGAAATAATAACTACGAGCCAAGACAGCATCAAGGTTGGACTCGTAACGATCAGTACTTTCATTCAAACTCTGCTTTACCACAACAGCCACCAGGTCAAAATTGGAGCATACCTTACGACCGACAGGTAAGTTATAATGCGCAACAGCAACAACAACCGCAAAAGTTTGGAGGTCATAATAGGCAATATCCGAATGTGAATATAATAGAAATGACACCTGATGCACAACCTCAATCTGTGTCAGTACCTAGTACAAATGCTAATCCAACAAACTAGAAACAGTCACTACTTTGCCCCAGGTCGTGGCTGAAGAATCCTTGGGGGGGCGGCTTCAATGTTAATCAGTTATTTGACACCACGCTTGAACAACAGAATAATGATATGCCGAGTAATTCTAAACAAAAACTACCTGTTTTATTTATAAGATACAACCACAATAACAATATATCAGATGAACTTTTACAAGACAGTACACAATGTCGTTTAAACACAAATGAAATTGTTTTAGCATCCACTACTGGTGTAGTAGGTGGGATTCCAACTACTATTATCCTAGATACAGGTGCAGCTGTGAGCGTTTTATCTTTTAATTTTTATAAAAAGATGTGTGAATTGGAACCTGTGCCTGAGTTTCCTGCCCAAAACTGTAAAATAACTACTGCACTAGGTAATAAGTCATGTAGGGTTACGAAGCAAGTTTTTGTAAACGTTAAAATAGGTAATGGAACCGTACAATGGCCATTCCTGGTTGTACAAAACCTTGTGACTAATTGCATATTAGGAATAGATATTATGAGCGAGAAGGACTGCATTATAGACTTCTCCAAAGGTAAATGTATTTTAAATGATAAAAGCAGGGTAATTATTATTGATTTGGACAGGAGAACTCTAAAGCATGACAAACACTGTACAGGGTACAAGGTTCAGTTAGTACTTGACAAAGACATTCAAGACATGCAAACACACTCATCTGACGCAGAGCTAATGGACTTGAAAACATTGCTTGATCATAAGATAAGTGAAGCTACAGCTCTCAGTGTACATGAACGTATAAAACTACAGGAAGTGTTATCCAAATATTTACAAGTTTTTACCAAACGATTAGGTGTTATCAACACGTATGTGTACAAGATTGAAGTGAAGCCTCACAAGATCTTCTACCATAAGACATATAACGTACCGTTATCTCAACGACCTGCTGTGTGGCAAGAATTAAAACAAATGTTAGACTGGAAGGTCATTGAACCATCCACCTCACCTTATTGTAGTCCTCTACTTGTTGTCAAAAAATCAAATGGAAGCATTAGGTTAGTGTTAGACGCACGAGCTATTAATGAAATAATTTTACCGGTTCACACAAAACCTGAAAATTTAGAAGAGCAATTACAGAAATTTCTAGATGCAAAATATTTTTCCACAATAGATCTCGCTAATTCGTTTTGGCAGGTGGGTATCACTCCTGATTCTCGGAAATATACTGCATTTATGTTCGGGGGGCGAACCTATCAGTTTTGTGTTCTACCCTTCGGACTGAATGTCAGCTCTGGGGTATTCATTACAGCCCTGGATACCGTGCTTGGCGACGATTTAGTTGAGACAGTCACACACTATGTAGATGATATACTGATAGCTACACAATCCTGGAACGAACACGTTGACACACTTCAAAGAATTTTAGAAAAATTTGCACAAGCTGGAGTCACAGCCAATCTTAGAAAATCGAAGTTTGGTTGCAGTGAGATAAAGTATTTAGGACATATCATTAATTCACAGGGCATACGTCCGGATCCCAGTAAATTAGATGCTATCAGAAACTTTCCTAGCCCTCGAACTAAAAAGCAGTTAAAATCATTCCTTGGGCTATGTTCATTTTTCAGACGTTTTTTGCCACAACCACTTTTGAACAGTAAACATCTGCTAAATCTACTCAGAAAGAATCAAGTTTGGATCTGGTCGGAACAGTGCCAGAATGACTTTAATACAATTAAACATGCTTTAGTGAATGCTAACATATTGAGCCATCCAGATTTCAATTTAGATTTTTGTATGACTTGTGACGCTTCACGTACTGGCTTGGGCTGTTGCTTATTTCAAGTTGTAAAGAATAAAGAGGAGGAACAGATAAGAATTATTGGGTTTGCGAGTCGCACTCTAACTGAATGTGAGCGTACATACTCCACTACTGAGTTAGAAACACTTTCCATAGTATGGGCATTCAAGAAATTCAATTATTATTTATTTGGAAAACATACGGTGATTTACACCGATCACCAGGCCCTGACATTTTTGTTAACTTGTAAACTTGTACATCCTAGACTATCACGATGGGCAGTTACACTTCAGAACTACTCTTTTGAAATTAAGTACATAAGAGGTAAGGACAACACCATTGCAGACACTTTGTCTAGACTTCCACAAGGTATGAATGATACCAACAGTGACTTAGAAAATATAAATGACTACAGGATTCTCTTAATGCAGGACAAGCAGTATCACCAATATTATATTGATATGTGCAGAAACATGGCTGAATTACAAAAATCTGATCCTCACTGGTATAAAATAATAACATTACTGGTAGAAAAACACAATCATCCTTTGACTAAGTATTACAAGTTACACAATGATGTGCTATTTTACCGCCGACATCCAAATGCTACTAACTGGTGTGTATGCATTCCCAAAGAGTCTGAACGTAATTTAATTTGGCACACACACTTAGTTTGGGGTCATTATGGGACAAAAAAGTGTTTAGCGAAGCTCAGTACATACTGTTATTTTAGCAATATGAGAAGAAAAATTTACAGGGAACTGAAAACATGTGTCATATGTCAAAAATCAAAACCTCAGAATTTATCCACAAAAACAGATTTACATTCTATTTTACCTAGTAAACCCCTGGAAATTCTGTGTACTGACATCAGTGGACCGTATCCAGCAAGCTCTGGAGGCGTCAAATATATCTTAGCTTTTTACGATATATTTTCTAAACATGTTAAACTTTATGCTTTAAAATCCGCCACTGCAAGTGCTATAATACGAAGATTCTCAAGTGATTACCTGACGCACGTGGGAAAACCTAAAGCAATTCTATCAGATAATGCAGCATACTACTCTGGGTACAAATGGAGAAATTTCTTGAAGGACAATAACATTAAAAGTATATTTATTTCGAGGTTTAGTCCACAATGTAACGCGACTGAGAGACTTTTCCGAGAATTAAATCGTTTCATGAGGACCTATATTTCATCAAAACATACTAATTGGGTGTCCTACCTAAGTCTTTTCGAAGACATACACAATAACTTAAATATTTACGATACAAATTACACACCTAACGAGATCATGTTCAATTGCAAACAGAACGATCAGTGGATAGAACCATTACCTAAGTTGTCAGACAAGGAAATCACACCTGAACAGAAAATAAAAGAAGTGTTGACTACATTGACACATCACGCACAAATACGAAACAAACATCACAGAAACATAATAAAAAGAAAACAAAAATTCGAGGTAGGAATGCTTGTACTACTTCGTACTCATCATAAATCTGTTGCACTCAAACGACGCAACGCTAAGTGGCGTCTGCTATATGAAGGACCTTATATAATTGTTAACATACCGCACCCTGGTGCGTATCTGTTACAACATCGTAGAACTAACAAAATTATTGGGCTATACGCACACCGAGATCTTAGAGCATTTCATGCTGAATAATGTCAAAGTCATACCCATCATAACATTACTAAGCAACTTAAAAAAAAAAAAAACTCTGTTGCTACAACACAGATGATAAGTAGTATAGAAATTTTCATTTCAGCTTTCCAGAGTCGCAGTTGAAGACAGAAGAACTTTTCTTTCAACGCTGCGGCTCCACCGAGAAGACTGAATATTAAAGTAAAATTTATGATTACGTAGCAGTGAATGACATATTAATTTTTCACGGAACATTTGTTATTGTAGGTACCACTGACTTGGTATGACACCTGACGAACTGACAGACGTCATCTGTGAAGCGATCTTTTACTTTGAGAAATAGATTAGACGCACATCTCTCAACACGAAAAGCATCTATCAGTAGTCAAGGCCACACAGACACTCTACACACACGCACAAAACGCGAGGAATCGAACATTTTCTCTCTCTTACTATTTTGAATATTTATTGAGTAGTGAAAACGCCTGGTCTTGCCTACTGATGTAATGAATGTTGTGTCTAACCTATCTTAATTTCAGATGACATCACAAAAAACATCGATAATATCCCAGCAAAACCGCTAAAGAGGATGTAAATATCTGCAATTCATGTAATCAAATGTGACACAATGTAATAACCTATAGCGATGTAATGATGATGTAAACATGTTTATGTGCAACTGTATTATGTTTATACTAAGAAAATATGTGACGTGTGTATGTATAATTACTTTTTTTTTTTTAACTGATGTATCATGTAAAAATTTGAACAAAACGAGTGCCAAAAAGACATTGCATAGTGAACCTCTGTTCACGGACATTAACGAACATTACTAACTCTGCAACTACGCAGAAACCTATGTGAAGGAAACGGTTAATGCCATTCATTATGCATCGTACCTATGTAAACGCGATGAACGATTTCCTTGATTAATAACTACGAACATTTAGGTGAGCTATATTCAGCAAAAAACTGAAAATGTGAAGTGCATAATTCGTGCATCGTCTAGTGACATTACTACAGTACCCAACTTCAAGATGCTAACTGGATTAAATGGACACAAAGTGCCTGTCCAGAAAACAACACGACGGGTGGAAGAATTTTGGTTGGAACTTCAGGGAATGAAATGTTCTCGAAATGTGACGGACACTCTTACCTGGACTGTCCAAGGATCGACGCCAGCTATGTGCCGTCCGAGGTTCTGCAACCAAGCTTCCACGGAATGTAAAAAACGAACTGCACGTGGACCAATTACTCGACGGGTCACGTCTGATCTGTAATAAGCAATGCTTTTACTCACAACGAACTGCATCACAACGACTATAATGGAAATAGGAAATGGACACGCTTATGTATTAATCACATTGTTATACAACGATGTTACTCTGATCAAAAAAAAAACTTTACCACGACGATACTAACCCGTAAAAAATTATTGTGCAGCAGATGAATATGAACTGTGATAACGACACGATGTGTATAGGTCAACGCACCTGAAACATACGGACATTTTTCTTTGAAGTATTTCAAAACAATACTATGTAACTAAGAACATTCAACAATCTAAGTTGTATTGTGTTATAACGAATATTGTAAATTTAAAACTAAGTTACCTGTCATAGAATGTAGTCTTCATATGTAATCTTGGTTGAATATTTTCTTTGTGCAACGACTGAGAAACGCGCGCACATGAACAATATGAACTGCAATACTGTGCCGCGTGATCTAACTGTACGACATAACGGCAGTCACACAGACGCTTCTGCGCATGCGCGCACTCTATCTGCCAACATAAGAACTTTTACGGCGCACCCGCGTCATTCAAAGTTTGTATATAATGTGTATAATGTAGGTCATGTAAATAGTTGTAGATAACTTAGATTTTCTTGTGCCTTTAGGTGAATTGCTCGCCTGCAGGTGTGTCCTTTCGCCTCGCAATTCAGGGGACAATATAAAGGCACATTTGCATGCCGAGCGTGAGTTTCCTCGGAAACGCGAGATATTAATTAAATAAATAATCAGTGACAAATAAATAAAGCCTATGGCACACAACTGCAGCGCTGTGTCGCTGATAAAACAAAAGCACAATTACGTTACTCGTATGTTTGATTAGGAAAGGAGAGCTCTGGTTGAAGTGGTGCGAGAAGCACGTATTTTAGTTTATTGTCTGGCACACCGCCATATTTCATGTTATAGAAAATTACTGCGAGTTGCAACCATACTAGGCACTCGATTCTGAAAAGAATTTATATTTATAAAAGTAAGTAGGATTATGAACTGTAGGCTTATTCATTGAATATATCTGATTTAACTAACTGTGTAATTTTTTTGTTTAGTAGACAATCACCTCTGTACGACGTTTTGGCATGGCTGGCAAATTATTGTAATATTGAGATTTAGATTATGAGTCCGCACCTACCGCAGCAGTCTTTGGAAACGATTTAATTACGAAGTCCGATTATTTCAGTTTTATTTCACGGTCAACTACGAGTAACATTGCCTTTACGAAAAAGCCATTGTCAAGCGTCTGATACCGAATAATTAAAACCTGACGACTCATAGGAGAGACAATCATACAGATAAAATAATTAATATTTTATTTTATTTTATTTTATTAATTTTATAGAGGCCCTGTGTGTGCTACACACATACCCACAAAAGGGACTGTGGGCCCCCTGGGGGATTAAGCTTATTTCTAAGGGACTTTATATTTAAGTACATTAAGCACATTAAGCTTATTTCTATGGGACTATATATTTAAGTACATGAGTTTTAGTGGTCGTTTTAACTGATCACTGATTATCTTCCTTTAAAAATCATCGACTTTGTACACTGATGTAAGTATTGGGTCCAGGCATCAGATTGAGTTTGTTCATGTTTTTTAAGATACATTTCAGGAGCTACTACCCATCTTGTCTTATGTCCATCTAGTTGTCATGGAAGGTACTGAGATGCTGTTGTTCTCCATCTGGGGCAAGAAGCTGCAGAAGTGCTTGGTGTTGCAGGCACTCGAGCTGTGTGTTCTACAACATTTGACTGGATATGTGAGGCTGAAGAGTCAGCACTTGTTGATGCTACTGCTTCTGTTGATCCCACGACTGACTTGGCAAGCTCTCTACTGGGAATCTGTAACGAGCTTGACTTTGCCACAAAAAAATGACGCTTTGAGCTCTGGGTTTTATTGGTTTTCATGTTTTTCTAGGGGCACACCTTGTGTCTGGCCTTTTGGGTACAGACTTACTGTTGCTGCAGACTCATCTTCCTACTCCATTGCTCATTACTGCCCTCTTGACGTCATTGTGGTTAGTTACAGGTACTATTGTTGGTTGTTGCTGTGATACCATTTTCATAGTTTCATCTGGATCCTTCCATCTGAGTGATATTGCAGCCTTTAGTTGGTTCTTTGCAGAGATGACTGCAAGTAAAGTTCTGGCCAGTACTTCTTTTCCTTTAGCGTTTAGGAGCAGTCCATGAGAAGTATACCAGTCTCTGTTCTTAGGGACTGTTACAAACTGAGTATTTTGTAAATTTTGCACTATTTTGACTATTTTCCTATTTGTTCATCTGTTTCAGCATTCACACAAGGTCAGTTTTCAATAACATATTTAAGTGGTATTCTATTTTGGCTTTAGTGTCCTATCAGTTTCGTTTTTGGCTACAACATTTGTGCCACCCCAGATGAATCTGTATCATTCATTGAGAGATTCTGTAAGTTGTTACAGTTCTCTAGTACTGTGGTTAATAGTGCACCTTGTATAACATTCCCTTGAATTATATAATTATTGTGAGTTTGATACATTAAATTCGCAACGACTGACCAGCAATGGCTATCTGCAAACACTTTATTCTTTTCTTGTGTTGAGGTGTGCTGCTTATGCAATTGGTCTTTCTGTTGAGTGAATATTTCCTATTATTTATTTTGTTTGCTTCAATTGTTAAATCACTTTCCTCAGCACTTTTTTAAATGATTTTCTGCTTTTCATGGCACCTTAAAACTGTTGCTTGACATAATAAGTAACTTTGAATTGTTCTCAATTTGTAGCACAGCTTTAAATGTTTTTAGACATAAAATACTGCTTAGTTCTCAGAAAGGTTTCCTTTGCAAGGTATTAGCTGTTACACGATTTAGCACTAAATTTTTTGTCTCTGAGTGTTTCGCCATCATTTTGTAGCTTCTGTCGTGAGGGCTCTTTAAATTTACTTTTTACATCTTTAACTTCATCAATGAGCACATTGATTATATCATAAGTACAGTCTTTGTTATTCAGATTTAGTCCTAGCTCGTCTTCCATGCACAATCATATCTTCCGTATCGAATTCACATATGTGCAAGAGAAATGAGACATTGCTTTTTATTTGGTGCTCATAATTTCTTTAAAGACACGATTTCCACAGGGCAAAGGTCTGAAACTTTCTGGCTTAACATTGCACTTTGCTTGTATGATGAAATTTCTACATTCGCGAATTTCTCCAGTTCTGTGTCTCTTTTTCGTAACTTTTGATATTATATACAAACTAAACACATCCTGTCACTAAATGTTTTGATTTTTTTCCACATGGAACACATTATACCTTTATTTATTGAGTAATTCTACTGATTATTTACATTTGACGATAAGTTGAGGGGGATTTGCAACAGCTCAGAGTTTTCATTTCTTAAATGTGTAATATAATGTCTTAGAATGTCCACATTTTTTTGTAAACACCTAATACGTTCTTTCAGTTTCACTATTTCACTATTACAATTCCCATAAATACCCTTTTTACGAGAGATCGGAAACTTTTACTTGCTTGATCATTATACACACCTGAACAACACGCCATCTTAATGGAAAATCTAATAAAAGTTGATAGATATCTCGGCTCAAAAACTTTTTAAGTGTGTAACCGTAAATAAAGGAAGCAATATTCTTTCTAGAATCAAACATCCGTTTTTGTTACATTTAAATTTGAATTTTTCTGATAAGAATCTGTGGAAGGCCATATTTTAAACACTGCTACAGCAATGAAAAGGAGAAGGAGTACATTCTCTGTTAGAATTGCTTGGTGGATTAATTAGAGATTATGATGAAATGAAGGAGGAAGGTGATTGAATTGTTTGTTTTAGATGAAGTTCAAGTTCTGGCGGTTTCCTTGAGAGAGAGGCAAATATTAATAATAGTAATGAATACATAGCAACTCTTCCAGCAGAAGGACAAATTGTTGCTGAAATTATGTAAATTCGAGTTCCTATTGTAAAATATGAAACTGAGTTAGAGGAAAATTGGCTTCAGAATCCTAAAATATCAATCTCGTTTTGTTATTTACAAACTCAAGACGATACTGGATTCAGTGGGGAAAACAATTTCCAATTTGGTGGAATTTTATATGTCTTACTTTCCTCTTACTTCAAATTTGTAGTATTTCAGACAGATAGAAAAAATAAACAAGGGGATTCCTTACTACTTGAACATTATTTATTCAAACAGTGAAATAAATTGAGAAATGTAGAATTTGGAGCCTACAGAACAATTCCTAAGAGCTTACAGTTTGTTTCAAGATTTGAACTATTAAGCAGTTGAAAAGAAATATTGATATCAGTCCAAAATTTTTTATTACATATTGACATATTTGTGTTATAAATATGTTCATACAAAGAATATTTGACAATACACAAAACAGCTATGAAATTTTATGCTATCTTTAATGATATGAGACTTGATAATTCACAGAGTGGCACATAAAACCAGCTCATAAAGTCAACATATGAAAGTAACATAACTGACCATCCTCTTCTATCAAGTTTGAATAAAACTACTCCAGGATTCCCAAATACAGGTCGCTGTTCACAATCATCTCAAAGAATGTGGGCCCCATAATGCGTATGGGGGAAATGGCACACCAAACACCAATCTTCTCATCATGCAAGGGTACCTGCTGGATTGTGTGTGGATTTTCTGTCGACCAGTACCGCTTGTTCTAGGATTTTATGTATGCAGATAGGTGAACCACGCCTAGTCTCTCATAATGGGCCTTAGTGGGTCCATGACACCACTGGCAACATTTCTCAGCAGCCATGAACAGAAATGCATTCTCGTCTGCAGGTCAGACTCCTTCAGTTCTTGTCCAACACTTATCTGGTATAGTTTTAACTTCAGTCCCACAAAAACGCATTGCAACTTCTTTCATTCACATGATCCTATTGCCTCAATCTCCTGGCTGACTTACGAGGACTTTGTGTCATTATCTCCTGTACCTGTCTCCTTAATTCAGATTGGCATACAGGTCGTGGTCTGTTCCAGGGAACATTTTGAACTGATCCTGTACGCCATCATTTTGCAATCAATTCTGTATGGTGCTTTTTACTGGCACAGAACGTCCTGGAAATTTCTCCTGAAACAAATTCCAAACAGTCACGCATGAACTAACCATTTCCTCTGATGTACTGACACTCTGCAGAACTCTGTTGTAGTGTAAGGCAGCTGCAGCCACAACCAGTGCAACTCGTCGAAACCAGTTGAGAAAAAGGCCTTGTCGTGTGAAGCTGGGTTAGTGTGTGTGTATGATAATGCAAAACATTTCTCTTTTTCCATTATTATTGACACATGCACTGGAACATTATCACTGCATGTGAAAGGCCGGTTTCACATGCCACACCCTGTACGTTAAGGTGGTTCTGATATTGCTGTCTTCTGGGGACGGGGAGGGGGGTCATTTTTTTAAATTTAGAAATCTTAAATCGTTACTTTAACGCTCTTTCTGTCAGAATTATGGGTGCAGCATACCAGCACATACTGTCACAATTCAAGTACTGCTTTAGGGTATACATTAATGTTTGTGAAAATGAATATGACATATGACTCATAACATAAAGTACTTACTGAAAATTTTTGATTTAAAAATTTGTTATCTATTATTAGATATTATTTTTTCACACATAAATAAAAGTGAATAAGACTGAGTCAAGTGAGATTAATAAAAAGTAACATTAAAGAGAAAACAGTAAAGGAAAAACTTCAAGAATAAATGAATCATAAAAGAGAAATATTAAAAAATATGGAGAAATTAGTATGTGTTTTTACTTACTGACTGTCAACTATGTGAAGTTATTGAATCTTAAGTTTAATCTCATAACAATTGGTTTTATAAATGTGAATCGATCTTCAGAGAAATATTGATTAAAATCTTCATTAAACTGCCGACTTTGAGCGGAAAAATAGTGATTTTTGTGTTAAGAATGTAGAATTTTAAGAACATTTGGAATATGAGAAATATGATACTTACAGCAAGAATCTCTCAAATTTAAGCTAAAGTCGTTGAATTTCGACAGAAATTTCGCTTATTTGCCTTAATTATTCGATTTTGAGTTGTTGAGCTAATAATGGACTAGGTTCCCGACCTTCCATCTACTTATAGAGAGTCTGTGTACTGATTGTGTCTCTATTACATCTGTCATGTATTGGAACAGGGAGTTGTAACTAGTATCACCTCAGCTGGTAATGTCTATCAATATGAGTAAATACTCTTGGCAGGACTATTCCTGTTTCTGCTTTCATGAAGACAGCAGTTTGTGAATCTTCACAATATTGGTCTTTGCATCAAATTCGTCTTGCAAAGCTGTTTTCAGTATGCCATAATGTAAAAGTCTTCATGCCCTGAATATATGCTTTGCAAAGCTTCAAGCTGTTGTCTTGCAAAAATAAGTACTTGCAATTAGTTCTTGCCAATTAAAAAAGCTGTCTTCTAGACGTTCAAGCTCCACTTTTTAACAGAATATTCGTCACTGTCACTAAATAATGCAATAGCTCTTTCACTATCACGAAACAACAATGAAAATTTGCACTGATTAGATGACCTTGGTGAGAACTGAAAATCTATTTATCGTTTGTTTTTTAATCAGACGTTTTAAATTTTTTTCTTCAGTGCCTTCAAAATATTCCTGCTGTTATTTTTTCTCATTGTTTCGATTACTTTCAAGATCGATTATAGAATTTACACAGCAGTGAAATGTAATTTTTGGCGCAAATTAGAACATATTTCTCGCAACCAGCACATTTATTTAGCAAGGAGGAGCTTCTTTTTAAGAATTTTTGTGATAGGCATACAACTATGCAAATAACTAGTATGTAGCTGACAGGTTCTCACTTTCAAAGACAGAAAATACAGCAATAGTTGTAATTTTTAGCACAAATTAGAACACACATCACACAACCATAATATCTATTTAGCATTTTGGGAGCTTCTTGCTTTCGTACTATATATCAAAAATGGTTCAAATGGCTCTAAGCACTATGGGACTTAACATCTGAGGTCATCAGTCCCCTAGACTTAGAACTACCTAAACCTAACCTAAGGACATCACACATGTCCATGCCCGAGGCAGGATTCGAACCTGTGGTCGTAGCAGTCGCGTGGTTCCGGACTGAAGCGCCTAGAACCGCTCGGCCACAATTGACAGCCTACTATATATCGCTATGTAAATAACAAGTATGAAGTGGATAGCTTCTCACTTTCAAAGAAAGAAAAGACCAAATCTATAGTGAAAGAACCAGCTGAAAATATAAACAGCTTCTGCTTTAATTCGTCTGTTGGAATGGCTGCTGCAGTCACGACGATATCTTGACAACAGAGACATCAATCGATGCTTTTGAGAAAGTCGAAGTATAACTTTGAAAGGAGCGCAGCCCATGGATGTAAAAATATTCTTACCTCCAGGGGCAGCCATAGTACCTCTCGTGAAGTATGTATAAATAAAGGCACGTATCACATTGTAGTTTAGAATACCCTTTGCTCATACACTCAATATGCATAGCATTCCCTGTGAATTCCCTCTGGAATTTTTATAACAGACCTATAAATTATGTTAAACGCAGTAAGGGGCATAGCCAATTTTTTCTTCTGGTGGGGTTGGGGTAAGGTAGTTCAATTGTGTTTAAGTACGACAGGGGTGACCAAGAATTTGGCTCGCATAGCATAGTCCTCACTCCTCAGCCTGGATGCACACTCCCCACACTGCATTACGTTGTCTGAGTGGGATGAGGGGGGAAAGCGATAAACTGCAAACGTATCGTATGTGTAGTCTGTCGGTGAACTGAAGAGCCAGCGAGCGAGTCCCCACTCTGCCTAGCCAGCTACGTCAGAAGGCGCTTCTACAGGCTGTTTCACAATGTAGTACCGCCCCTGCCGGGGCACGCGCTTTACATCTGTGGCGACGCGGTGAACAGATACGTCTGCGCAGCGTTTATTTTTAGAAAAATGCGTTAAGACCATAAGGAATACAAAAGATGATAGCTTCTTATAAACACAACGTTATAGAATAAATAATTTTCACATGGGAATGGAAGTCAGGATTCTACTACAAACATAGGACTGAATGACTGTTCATGTGAAAGTATGTTCCGGTACTGTTACCCCATAAAGTGCAACCAATCTGTAGACTCTAAGAATTGTTCTTACTTTGTGTTTCTACTAAAAGGTAGAAGTTTTATTCGAACGTTACAGTTCTTGCAGCATGAAGATTGTTTACAAAGTAAAGAGAAATTTATAATTTAGAGTTTTCTATTAGTCTGATTCACACTACTTTTTTGTCACTGTCTTCGAAAACATGTCTGAAAAGTATCTGTACAATGTTATGCATATTGTGTGTTTAATCTCTTGCCAGCTCTCAAAAAGGTTACTGTACATGTGTTTCAGTAGAATCAGCGATTATGTGTTTTGTGTATAACCTGATTGAGAATCTTTGTTAAACTTTGTTATAAGAATGAAATAAAGTGCATCAGATTTTTAGAAATGTTAAATATTGCTTTTGGAGAGCTTGCTATGAGTAAAATAAGGGTATACAAGTGGTATAAAAATTTCAAAGCTGACCTTAAATTATAGCGTTTTACAAGCATGGCTGAGATTAAAAATATATAGTTAAGAGAGCTGTAAACTATCCCTGAAAAAGCAGTTCCAAAAGTGTTTTGGGAATTGGAAAAAGCACTGGCATAAACGTATGGCATGTCATGGGGAATATTTTGAAGAGGTTAACAAATAAGTTCTCACCAAAAAATAAAAATTAATGTGTGAACGGACCTCGTACGTAAAGCTTTTTACATAGAAGTCCAGAATCAGTGTAAATGTTTCAAAGGAAATTTCAGCAATGCGAAGCATAGCTATTGCGTGCATGTTTTAAGCGATATGTCTTAGAATCAGGTGAACAGTAACTGAGATAGAGGTGTTGTGGCAAAATACATTCAAAGGCAGCTGTTCCAAAAGCATCAAAGATTTTATGTGATTGAATTACATTATATTAGCGAAAAATTAATTAATTGTACTATGAAGCTTTTAAATTATTGCTGATTTTGTACAACTCGTGACAAAGGATCTATTTCTTCGCACCGCATTGGACTGCACTTATCTTGGAAAGCTGTTTAACACTTATACTACCATGTAGTACATTTCTACCAAAAGAAACTTTATATTGTATGAGTATAGTCAGGTTTGAAAGCATACACAAGTTATTTTTTAGAAAATTATTCCTTGCCCAATTTGTGTAAATCGTATTTTAGAGAATACCATCAACAGTGTCACTGTCATTATCATCATCACTATCAAAATTAATAACTATGGCATCTTGTACATTTTCAATAATCCCGTCTTTAACCCAGTACTCCTGTTCAAGTTTCTCTACGTACAGGCAATATTTTCATCTGGAGTTATCATTGCAAAATCTGTAACAATTGGGACAAGTGTTTGTATACCCTTCTTTTCGGTTACTGCTAAATTTAGTTTGGAAAACAAAAACAAAAACTCAAGAAACTGCTACATACCTTCTTTCACCAACTGCAGTAACTTTGTCATGCAAATTTCCACAAATCTCCTAACCATCTCCTCAAATACTGTTCACTATCCTCCCACAAATCTTCTGACTAACTCTCCAAACACTGCACACTCTTGTCTCAAAAATAATACTCCTCTGAACTCCTTTTTCCTATCTCCTACAACACCATATGAAATTGAAGATATTATTAAAAAAAGAGTCAAAAAGATTTATTCTGCAGGGCATGATCTGATACCCTGCTTCTTACTTCATAAGTGTTCAAATTACATCAGTGGACCCCTGTCAAATATCATAAATACCTAATTTCTAGATGGAACATTTCCAAACCAGCTAAAACTTGCTAAAATTATACCTCTCCACAAGAAGGGAGAGAAAACAGACATGACAAACTATAGGCCAATTGCTATACTATCTGCCTTCTCAAAAATATTTGAATACTGTATGTTAACTAGATTGGAAATATATTTAAATTCTAACAACATAATCACATTTTCCCAATACGGATTTTGGAAGAATAGGTCCACCACACCTGCTCTGTATGCATTTGTAGAAAAGTGCTCAAGTTTCGTTGACCATAAACAACCTGCTGTCGGTATATTTCTTGATCAGCCCAAGGCCTTTGACATGGTTGACCACAAGCTGCTGATTATGAAACTCCATAAGTATGGGATTAGAGGTGTAGCCCACAGTTGGTTCCATAGCTACCTCAGTCAAAGAAAGCAAAATGTAGAAATAAGAAAATCAGAGACATTCAGGCACTGCAGGTCAGATATACTACATACAACAAATGGCGTCCCTCAGGGATCTGTCCTTGGCCCTGTTCTTTTCATACTGTTCATAAATGATCTCCCAGAACACATACCAAATGCCAGCTCCTTTCTGTATGCAGACGACACAAATATCCTGATAACCAGTAGAAGTGACACATTGCAAGATGCAGTTAATGAAACTATTTGTCATTTACAATCGTGGTTTGAAGCAAATAAACTAATCATAAATACTCAAAAAACTGGAAGTGTGAACTTCTACACTAGACAAAATCTAACCCTCTTCAATGAAGTTATAGTTATCGGCAAAGATGACATTACGAACAGGCAGGACACCAAATTTCTTGGACTTACCATCAGTAACACACTGAATTGGAAACGACATATTGAGGCATTGTCACAAAAGCTTATTAAAATCCGCTATCTATTACGATCATTAAAAGACACAGCTAGTGTAGATACCTTGAAGCTGGTGTACCATGCCCTGTTTGAGTCTGTTTTGAACTATGGCCTAATTGTCTGGGGAAAGAGCTCTGATTCTCTCACAATTTTGAAGTTACAAAAACAAGTAGTAAGAATGATGAAATGTAAAAAAAGAACTGAATACTGTAAACCACTATTTCAACAGGTAAAAACCCTGCCACTGCCATGCCTCTATATACTGGAACTAGCTTGTTTTATAGTACAGCACTTGGACGCCCTCGACAGAAATGCAGACCGCCACACACGACACCAGAAACAAAACACAGTTACAAATTATAGCCCACAACACAAAATTATATGCGAATGGGGTTAAACGTACGGGCATTAAAAAACCACCTCCCAACAGACATAAAAAGTAGCAAAAACCCAAAAATAATAAGAATTAAATTAAAGGAATTGCTACTAAATCACTTTTCTATTCTGTACATGAATTTCTTGAAACAAAATTTTAATTACTTGCAATAAGCTGTTTATTGAGTTGTAGATGTTTCTACTTAGTAAGATAATTTAATTATTGTATCTTATCTATATTCTGTTTGTATCTCATATATGTATTCTGCTATGTGAACTATGTACCACAATATTTTAATTACCTGTAATAAGCTGTAATATTCACTTGTAGATATTCCTACTTAGTAAGATAACTTTAATTATTGTTTGTTATTCATATTCTGTCTGTATCTCTTATATGTATTCTGCTGCGAGCAGTATGCACCACCGTCATCTATCATCACACACCCTTTTTTATATTTTGTCTATATATCCTATATGTATTCTGCTGTGTGAGTTATGTGCCACTACTGTCATCTCTCATCATATACCAACTTAGTATAATTTTTCAAACTGACTTGTCCTGTATCATGATGTGCTTTGCTGTACAAATTGTATGAGCTACAGGACCAATAATAAATCAAATCAAATCAAATCTCCAAGAATATTTCTTTTTTGAGTTTTGCCCTTGCCAGTTCAGTTGGATTTTAGTCAAAGTTGTTTGTTTAATTAAATGAAATAATTTTGTTTTTCTCATTGACAAATCAGCTTCAACCTTATTTTTTAATACCCAGTCAATCATTTCCCCTTTACTCGAGGACCTAGTTGAAGCTTTGTTATGCTCCTTCTTGTGATATAAAGCATTGCCCATAACAATAACACAGTTGGGTGGCAGATTCAGAATTACTTTAGTCGACATCCAAGTTCAAAAATTCTCTTAGTTCATTTGCCCATGGTAGTCCCCTGTCACACATTCAACTTTATAAATTAACTGTGCATTGGGTAAAAACCAATCATTTGATGTAATGTTGACCACAATAATCCTATTGCTTCCACTAACTTAGTCCATAATATCATCAACGCCAGGACCCTGCCAACATTTTCTGTAAATAATGTTGTTATCCACCCATGCTTCAACAATATAAAAGACGTTTCTGCCTAGTCCCCTTAATTTCCTCACTTGGATCAGGTACTTACATCGCCAATCAATTATACCCATTCTCTTTACCAGAACCTTTCGTTTACTTGCAGATCTTTTCCAGGTAAATTCCATTTCTTGCAGTGTCTTGTATAAAACATCTTTCTTCCAAGGAAAATTGATTTTTTTGTTTTGTGGGAGTAAAAATTTCCATAACGTCGTCACTATTTTTTGATTTATGTAAAAGTCCTCCATCATTTGTCGAATGAGCCATTTTGAGAAACTATTTATAGCGATAGCATTCTTGCCAAAATATTTAGTTTTCCTTCGTGACCATTCCAGTGAACCATGTGGTCTATTTTCGCGTTCCTTCCTTGTGGCGAGGCTGACTTTGCAAAGCTTGCAGCCCTTTGATTGGGTCTGGTAATATAAGCGAACAGCCCTTTTTGTGTTGCCTCTTTAATAGACACTGAAATAACATTAGAGATGATCGAATGCTCCTTACTCCCCAAATGCCTTCTCTTCTTAGTATTCTGCACTTTTTCTTGCAATGCAGTGCGATTATTCATCGCTTCTGAATGCCGAAGTATGTCAATAAGTATACAAAGTTAACTAAGTGACGCCGGCAATTGAGAACAGAAACGAGGTATATCACTGCACGCCGATCTACACCGTTAGACAGGTATCGCCCAAATAATTTTGTGAGCCCCTGTAGGCCAGTGGCAGGGTTCTTCTGGGAAAGTCCACTTCCCCCACCGAAAGCGCTTTTCGCTCTTGAGTTTACAGACAGAGTAAAGATGGCAATGTAGTCGCAGTGCATGTGTGTTGAGAAGCGTCTCGCGGGCCCCGAGGAATCATGACGTCATATCATGGCATGACGTCGTCTCTCATGCAAGCCAATATCGCTGGTAGTTTTCGAAACGCGCACATTCTTTGAACATGGCATGCTGATGCCTTGTGGATTTGTGTATGATGGCGTGATTTGTGTGCGTTAAAGCTTTTCAATCACGGAAAAAAATTGATAATACTTGCTGCAAAAGCACATGTTTGCAGAGGAGAAAGGATAGTTTATATTCCAGACAATGGACGGTAAGTAACTTCCGTTAGTAACCTTATCATGCGCATGAAAAGTAAAATGTATTACAAATCTACAGAAATTTCATTCTTTGTGCCTATAGTATTTGATGCATTATGTTACTCAGTAAAGTTTCTTTCAATGCATCTATGTGGATTACTTGTGGTAACAGCGTATTCTCATAACAAATGGCTTCGGTATTTAAATTGCAATCATCGTAACTTTTTCCTGATCAAAAATTGTGTAGTAACTGTATTCTAACAGTAACCTGCACATTTGAAAACTTTTGAATGTTCACAATTAATCATTGATCATAGTCAGTATTTTTGACAGTAAAATAGATATGAATTGCAGTGACTGAGTCCAGATTTGTGAGTGGTGTAATGTGTTTTTGTAATGGATGTTTCAGAGTTTCTAAAGTGAAAGTCCAAGGAAGAGAAGACAACGAGAAGTAGCTTTTTTGTCTGTTTCATGGTTTATAGGCCTACTGGGGAAACTCGCCATGTAAAAAAAAACGAGTAACGCATCCAGCTTGGTACCTCTGTGGTGATGAGGAAATCCGAGCATTGTTAATAAAGAAATTAATTTTATGTGTGTCTTTCTTTTGATTCCTTTATCATGTTGCTTATAGTAGACCAAATTTAATTAAAATACCCAGGTGATAATTTCAACATAAATTGGACTATGTGCATAGCTGCTTCTCACAGGCAAAGTATAAATATTCACCATACTCTGGTATGCGTGTTCACTAGTCAGTTATGGCAAAAGAAATCACTGACTCAAAGCGTAATTTGCTTGGTAGACATAATTGGAAATGGCCTTTTTCGTTATAAGTTTACATTATTAGATTATAGTACTCCCTGAGAGATTATCTTCTGCATTTCTTGGCCCTGACATGATTAGATCTGGAATACAGCATTAAGTGTACTGCTCTGCTGTCAGCAGCATGGTAGTCAATGTGTTAAGCAGTCGTTTAGGAACTAGTGTGAAGTATATGCATCTGTACAGCCTTGGCTAAAAAGATACAGCTAGAATGCTAATTACTGTTTCAGGAATTATCCTTTACACAGTTAAATATGTATCTAAAACTGAATTCATGAATAACTTTGTAGTCATTTAAATAAAAATACCGCAAACCGAAAAATCGTCTTGAAATGGTAAGGGATGTCAAATATAAGTAAATATTTTTCCTCGGTAAGATTAAAGTGTAAAATTGCTGATACCTGGTTGTTACCATGAGATCAGTGCTGGCCCCAGCAGAGCAAGCTGCTGTGACCACCGGCACCTTCATGCCAGCCAACGGGTTAATACACAAAACAGGGCAGTGCAAGACTTGGTCCGTAATTGTCATTGATTGAAGCAACTAAAATTAAATTTCTGAGGTATACTGGAACTGTGTTATTGGTATATTCCCCAGCATGATTTAAAATCTTTGCATTGAAATGGCACTGACAGTGTGTAATATATTTTGCAACCGAGAATAGATACTTCAAAATTTATGTGGGAATATATTTCAAGAAACCCTTTCAAACCAAACCTGACAATTATATTGACACACCAGTAAACCCACCTGAATGGCACACTGGGTTACACAAGCATTAGCTGTAGGTGTAGAATAGGTAATTTATACAGAAAACTTTTCATACAAATTTTATTGTAAAGCGCACTGAAGTTAAGGGAAAGATGCAATGCCTAGATGAGATAAACATGGACACACAATAACTTGTTTTGCTTAGATATATGGAAAATTAACTGTAGTATTATATGATGTATAACATATATATGACATATAACACATCTGAGGTGCAAATTTGTGGAGAGGAGAGATTGCATTGAACCTGTTGTGTATGGTGCATATTTTGTTGCAGTGCTGGGATGATGTCATCCAGATTTCAAAATTAGGGGTCTTGTAATGAAACTCTCATCAGTTTTAATATTTAAAAATAAACACGCCTGAAAAAGGAAGCTGAATAGGACTTTAAATTAAATTGCAAAAATTTTCTTGTTTTGCACATTCACTGCAGCTGACACTTAAAAGCTCGTGGCTAGTAGCTCTTATTGACCTTTGTGTCAGCCACAGTGAACATGTTGAAGATTTTAAAGTAACAAAGTAGTTGTTGACATTCTGGTATTAATGGATGGCAGCAGGAAACACAGCAATGAAATAATGTGAATGACTTAAACCAGGAATTAAACAAGTCTACATAGCTTTGAACACAGTCATTTCACACTTCTTAGTCACTGCATATTTGTGTGCTATAACTAATACAGCAACCTTTCATTTTCTCATCTTTGATCTGGGACACGTGTCACATCTTACTTATTTTCCTAGAGCAACTCTAGGTTTACTAGATTCACATTTCAGAATTCTGGTAATTGTAGTCCTACTTCATGCTGAAAGTGTGGGTTGATAGCTGTCTCTTCAGATATGATCTCATCAACTGCCATTTCAGAAACTTGAAGCAAAAATGTGATTTTTAAATTTTCTGTCAGTGATGAATATATCACTAATGTATATACCACACAAGTATTCATGATTCTATAGAATAGTGCAGGGCCATCTTCGGGAACACCTGCTGGGTAGACTAAACAGTGCATTTCACATCCAGTGCATCAATTTCTTCATAGATAGATTGTTGTGATGCTCAATGAAACAGCATTATGTCTTGAAGACACTAAACTAACAGCCTTCTTAAGTTTTTGGATGAAGGATATAAGTAAGTAATATATCCAAAACCAATTAAGTTTTACATTTTGCTGTAAGAAACTCGTTTGGTATCTCTCCTTTTATTATTATTTTGTACATGTGTGACCTTTTTGTGTCCTCTTCCCAGTTTGACAAGTACATCTGATTTACTTAATGAGGATATTTATGGTTACAAAAAAAAAAAGAAAAAAGAGAAAACGTGTGGTGACAATGCAACCTGCGAACAAAGATCATCCTCCAAAACTTTACGAGCCTAGGAAGTAAGCACAATGATTTGGACATAATAGCATGTTTTAATAAACCAGATGTTTCAGTTATTACTGAGCACTGGTATACCAAAAAAGAACCTTATTATGCACCAATTAACAAAAAATTTCTGCTCGTCTTTCAGTAGGGATGTTGCAAAAAGTGCCAATAGTTGGTGCTCAATTCCTTACGTGTTGAAGGTGTTACTGAACTTTCTGCAATAAGCTATAGATGGGAAAGCTAATCTCTATCAATTGCTTGTAGAGAGAGATAGTAAATACTCTGGGAAAACGGCTGGGTAATAATGCTGATAATTGTTCACAGTTTAATAAAACCTTATCTCACACAAATCAATTTTCACTCTTAAGAATGGCGAGTGGCACACACAGATCTAACATTACCGATATGTAATACAGGGTACCCAGGACTTTGTACTGGGATACTTTCTTTTGTTGATTTATGTAAATGACAAAATATTGCTCCCCAAATTCAAGGATAATTCTGTATGCTGATGCTACATCCATTGCATGCAAGTGTAAAGGTCATGAGCAACTACAAAAACTATGAAACTGTATTACAAATGAAATAATTCAGTATTTCTAAGAAAGTCATCTCATTGTCAGCACAAGATAGCAGCAGTAATGGATTTTCACCCCACAAGACAGATTTTGAAATTCAGTTGTGCACTGGAACTGATATTGTCATCAAAGAAAACTACTGCTTGGTTACAGTTAAACTTTCTATATTTAACATGTTATAACATGGAAACTAATTACTGTACAAGAACACAACTTGGTAGCATTAATGCCAAGGACATGAGGAAGAGAAATAATGCAGAATCAATTCAATTGAAAGACTTTTAATGTTTCCAGAATGAGAAACATCCCCCAGGCTGTGGCTAAGCCATGTCTCCGCTATATCCTTTCTTTCAGGAGTGCTAGTTCTGCAAGGTTCGCAGGAGAGCTTCTGTAAAGTTTGGAAGGTAGGAGACGAGATACTGGCAGAAGTAAAGCTGTGAGTACCGAGCGTGAGTCGTGCTTCGGTAGCTCAGATGGCAGAGCACTTGCTCGCGAAAGGCAGAGGTCCCGAGTTCGAGTCTCGGTCGGGCACACAGTTTTAATCTGCCAGGAAGTTTCACTTTTAATGTGCTGCTACAGTACACCACACCAGTACCATTATTGGTGACGGTGATGGAGGCTGCTATGAAAAGCTTGCGATTTTATTCAAATCTGATGTGGCAAGTTAACAAAACTTTTTATCCATGTGAGTAAAATTATTGTGTAAAATTGATAGCGCAGCGAGTCTTTTCAGGGCCCTTCGAAGTCTTTCACTTACATGTCAACATATTTACTCCCTAATAGTATTTGTTGTTCATAATAGGGGTAATTTTACTCTGTTCAGTGAAATGAACTTGCAAAATACTGGAAGTAAAAACAATGTCCATGTAGACTATATATCCCTGCCTACGATTCAGAATGGAATATCACATTCTGGCCGAAAGTCTTTAACAGGTTGCTGCTAGAGATCAGACAGAAAACTGAAAATCCTAAGGTAATAAAAAAATACAAAGTAAAAAAAAAAATTTATTAGCTTCTCCTTCTATAATTATAATTAAACATAATATTTAGACTCACGAATGCAATTGCTAGTTAATGTTAACACTAAGGTTCAAATTAAAAGGATTTTAATGTTACCATTATATGTACAGCTGACAATACTCATTGTAAAATTATGAAATGACTTGTACAAAGTATGAGAGAAAAACAGCACTTGAATTAAAAAAAACACAACCTTTCTAGCTTTCAGGGTTGTTACTTCCTTCCTCTGGGAAGATGAATATAGTTTGTTACTGGAAATGAGGGGAAGATCACTTACACCACCCATATAGAACAATTATGTGACACATTCATGAGTACTGCTCCAGTGTTTGAGATCCAGGTCAGATTTAAGCAACACATTGAAGCAACTCAGAGTGTGGATGCTATATAGGTTACCAGTAGTTTCAAAATATGTGCGAGTATAATGAAGATGCTTGGCAAACACATGTGAGAATCCCTGGAGGGAAAATAATGTTCTTTTTGTACAACGCTATTGAGAAAATTTAGAAGGCATGAGAAATTTGGGCTCGGATGGTAGATAGCCTTTCTTCCCTCTCTCTGTTTGCGAGTGGAACAGGAAAGAAAATGATTTGTAGTGGTACAAGGTACCCCTCCACCAGGTACCATTTGGTTGCTTGTGTAGTATGTATGTACATCAAAATATGGAAGACAATTGTGACTGCCTACTACATTAAGAAGTAATAGTTGAACTAACCTAAGCTTTGTGATTTACTTCAAATGTTTTGTCACACTGACACACTCTGACAATCAGTGACTTGCATCTATAGCAGTCTTACAATTTGGAGATGTCAGTAGGCTTACTGCTTAGATCTATTAATATTCCCTCATTGAGCTCTTTTTATCTTAAGATCACATAAACTGGATTTTTGAGAAACTATATACAGGGAGATGTGATTGGCATATAGCTGTTTGTTTACAGAAAAACAGCGATCAAAATTTAAGCATATCGGTAACGCACACTGGGCAAGAGCACATATCTGGGCTAGAGCACTATACTGGATTTCGCCCCCTTCCCCCCCTTTCCCTAGAAACCTTGGCTGGAGTAATAACTATTTGTAGCATAGTCTGAGGTCTACATTAGGTTGAAAAGCGATAATTTCGTCGACAGTTGTGGAACACAGCGAATGAGAAATAACGGTTGTGATAACAGACAGACGTGTGGCTTTCCCTAATATTCGTTTGCGGCGTATTTAAATGCACTTTCCCACATTTAATGCATTTCTCATAATAAAAAAATAAAACTACTGGGTCATCCTCAAAAAACATATATTAGAAAATGGGAAATACAGAAGCGTCCGATCTTACCCGTCGGCTTTGACCCATGACGTCACAAATACCGCGGAAACGACTATAAACAATTCCAATATGGCGGATATAAAAACATCGCATACGTATTGTAAACACTGAAATACACAAGTTTCACAAAAAGCCTAATGACTGTAACGGGACAAGCGTGGGAAATTAGGGGTTTTTGGGTGCGGAGAAACTAAATATACAGAAATATAGCCACCGACCGCCATTCAAAACCACGCAAAACAACGAAATAAATCAACATCACAAAACTGACCAAATACCAAAAAACACATTCCTATCCATAATCGGACACTTCCCTTAACCTATATAGCTCAACAGAACCTACCGATCACATCCCCCAATAGAAAACTAAGAAACGAAAGCTTCCCTTACACCTACATACATCGGCACTTATGCAGTTTAGCAGGTACGGAAAAAAATTTTTCATTTTTTTTCAAAATTTGATCATCATGTGTCGTTATGCGGTGGGGGGAGTCTGCAGTGCCCCCCCATCCCCCCACAGGCTTCATTAGTGTCAAATCAATATTTTCGAATCATAGGCGGCCGCTGCCGCGGCCGCATTCCAAAAAAAAACTCCCAACCTAACCTCAAGTGGGCTACGCTACAGATCAATATGTTCATCAAATTGCTTCATATTACGTATACATGTTCATTAGTGTCAAATCAATACTTTCGAATCATAGGCGGCCGCTGCCGCGGCCGCATTCCAAAAAAGAAACTCCCAACCTAACCTCAAGTGGGCTACGCTACAGATCAATATGTTCATCAAATTGCTTCATATTACGTATACATGTTCATTAGTGTCAAATCAATATTTTCGAATCATAGGCGGCCGCTGCCGCGGCCGCATTCCAAAAAAAAACTCCCAACCTAACCTCGTATTCAGGGCTACGCTACAGATCAATGTGTAGGTCCCTTACGTCACGGGTCAAAGCCGACGCGTGAGATCGGATGTTTCCAACCTATACCCAATACACAAAACATACATAAATAACCAAAAAAAAAAAACGGAACTTACCTCAAAAAAGTTCCAGCTCCACAAACTAGATTGGCCACCACAATCACACACAAATGCACACACACACGCACGAACGCACACACACACACACACACACACACACACACACATACAAAAACACACACACACACACACACCAACGAAAAAATACTGAACTAAAATAAAAACCCAACCCACCCAAACGTCAACCCCCTCCCCCACAACTCCAAAATACAACACACAAACACTATACAACAAAATAAACCACCCACCCACCTACCCAGCCCACCCTAACTAACCACTTTCGGTCTATACATTTTACCCACAGCCCTTAAAAAAACCCGAAGAATGCAATAGCCCTCTGGGACACTCTTCCGCCAACAGTACTCATCTAAATGAGACTGAAGGTTGGAAGAGCGCCTCTTCCCCCTCCCAAGAACTGACTTAACCGCTCCCCACATCCCCTCAATTGTGTTAGTGCAAGCCCCAGTATCATAATTCTTAAACTCTAGACTGTGGTTCACTACTAAATGATTAAATCCCCTCTCACCCAACCCCCTATATGAAGAAAACGCATCTGAAACTACTGTGGACCCCGCCTCTACATACTCCTCAATTAACCCCACTAATTCAGGCTTCGACCTCCCCTCCACAACCCTAAAAACACATTCAGTACCCCCACCCCCCTGAACAACAGCCCCCCACACCCAAAGACCAGCCACAGACTTCCCCCTCCCATACTTCCTTTTACCAAACTGCGACTCATCCACCTCCACAAGCACCCCATGCCCACCCAACTTACCCCTGTACTTAATAAATTCGGAACACACCTCACGACAAAAGGAATACCAGTCTAAAACAGTCCTCTCACTCACACCAGTCTCAAACGCGCAAAAACTCTGCCCGCAACTATAACAAAAATAATACGTAATAAGCACAATCTCACGCATGGCCAATCTAGACTTCTCGAACCAGGTACCACACCTTACAGAACGCCATACGCCATCTTTCCGGCAACACCACATGTATCCGTCCCTGGTCCGAGAGTCCGGAACTTTAACCAATTTCATAGGTTCACGGCACACACCGCACTTCACGACCTCGGCAATTAAGCCAAATAGCTGAAGAAATTTAATCAGCTCTAAAGCTGTCTCCCCCATCATCGCCCTCAACCGAACACTGTTAAGGCGGTCTTTCATATCCATTCCTGAACAAAAAACCACAACCAAATACAGTCAATAACAAACTCACCCGACGTACAGCAATGAGCATTAAATTAACCATTAACTCACTAATAGAAATTCCGCTTCAAATCCAACACCTGAGCAACAGAAAACTGACCCCACCACACGAAACAAACGAAACAAACGAAAACCATGAACACACCACCAGAGAGCACGACAAACAAAAACAAGACATCTACAAACACGCCACAATCGCAAATCAAACTCCGCGCCGTAATGACGTCACACACCACAACACGCTTACGTCACGGGTCAAAGCCGACGGGTAAGATCGGACGCTTCTGTTGACCCAAATGAACAATCATCCGACGTGTTTTGATGCATATTACTTACAGATATCGTACACAAACTGGAAAAATGCAATGGGCGTTCGACTACGTATCCTTTACCATATTGGATTTGTTTTTCCGCATTTGCTACTGCTGGTATGGGTTCAAAGACAAATTCGTGCTGCAAATGTCTCAGTGGTAGTTAGCCTACATTGGTAAGCTGCAGTTAATGCGTTAAAAACATTTATACACATTGTCCTCAACGCGTAATATGTGTTATGCTATAAATCACTCTGCCTTTCGACCAATAATTTGTTATCAGTTGGCTTCAATCAATCACGTAAGACTCTAATGTGTAACTTTGACTTGGCTGCGGATTATTATGTCACCATAATCCAGATTATTCGCATTCAAACTTTCTTTCTACATTTAATTCTGTTAATGGAAGCTTCATTCAAACAATCTGGATTGATTTGACGTTCCAAAACAATAGCTGATCGCAAGTCTGTATAAACGCTGTGGCCAACGTGTGACGTCACGTACGTCAACAGAGTTGTTTACAGGTCTAGTCACCAGGCAGCGCTGTCACGCTTTCAGCCTTACTGATGACGTCATGAAGCGATTCCTCGGGGCCCGCGAGACGCACGTATATGTGTTGTCTCCCTCTTTTATAATTCTTAATAACATTTATCACAAACAAAGCAAATTTTTAGTATTATTTTTGGCGCCCTTAAGACATAATATAATTTTTATCTGATAGAAACAGTCGACATACGGACAGATGCAGATTATTTCACATATTTCGCAATAATGTTGCCACATAATTGTGACTTACATACCGTACTTTCATATTTGAAAAAAATACTTCGCACACATATGTTGATCGAAATATTGTAGTACTTTTGCAACCTCGTTAAGGACTCATGGAAAATCTGCCTGATGAAAACTGTAGGCGTCCTGGACAGTTTTAACGTAAAAGGATTTCTCTTTAAAACTGGAATTACACTGCAGAATAATCAGTTACATCTGCACACGTCATGGGCACTCTCAATTGAAATGGCAAACGTCCTCGAAAACAAGGTGGCATTGTGCTCACAACGTTCAGAAAACTATTCTTATAATTCCTTCAAGGCACCAATAAATTCTTCACACCTCACGTTTTCTTTGTCGCCAGTGAGATTAGGGACCTCAGCTGTGTTTGTTAGAACCCGCCACTTGTACAATGCGATTTTATTTTTAAATGCATCCCCATCATATCAGAAAAAAGTTGTTTCTCACTTTTCCATGTCTTACTGTGGGCAGTGGGCAGTGAAGTCCATTTAAAATGAGTCCCTTTCGTATGCTCTAATTTTCGTTCTTGCTCCTGTTTTTCCTTCGTAAATTCAACAATAGCGGTTTTAACCAACATGCCTTACAGTAATACAGAAAGTCTCCGTTCTCCTACGTTCAGTTCCATCGAAAAATGCACCAACTGACAGTGGAATAGTGCGTGAGACTTCAGAAATTTCACTATTCGTACCACAACTTTCTTCATGTGATCGAAGCCTGCAAATTAAGCACAAAATGCTACTTGACGTACCTTACCGAACAGTGCATCACATATGTTGTTATTTGTAATTTTTTGCTCTTAAAATGTCATATAAAACTTTACATTCTTTGTACATGATGTTGAAACGACATTTCATACCAAATTTGCGGTATCCGTCGATTCTGTGACTGTATAATAGATACTGAAAATTCTTGTCCATCCCTTCCATCATTTACATTTAATTTTTAAAGAATTGTTATGGTAGATCACTAGACTGCTTCTTTTTGTGCCAACAGCCATCGGACATGTGAACGTCCTCCATGTTGTTGTTGTGGTCTTCAGTCCTGAGGCGGGTTTGATGCAGCTCTCCAAGCACTCTATCCTGTGCAAGCTTCTTCATCTCCCAGTACCTACTGCAGCCTATATCCTTCTGAATCTGCTTAGTGTATTCATCTCTTGGTCTCCCTCTACGATTTTTACCCTCCACGCTGCCCTCCAGTACCAAATTGGTGATCCCTTTATGCCTCAGAACATGTCCTACCAACTGGTCCCTTCTTCTTGTTAAGTTGTGCCACAAACTCCGCTTCTCCCCAATCCTATTCAATACCTCCTCATTAGTTATGTGATCTACCCATCTAATCTTCAGCATTCTTCTGTAGTACCACATTTCGAAAGCTTCTATTCTCTTCTTGTCCAAACTATTTATCGTCCATGTTTCACTTCCATACATGGCTACACTCCATACAAATACTTTCAGAAACGGCTTCCTGACACTTAAATCAATACTCGATGTTAACAAATTTCTCTTCTTCAGAAACGCTTTCCTTGCCATTGCCAGTCTATATTTTACATCCTCTCTACTTCGACCATCATCAGTTATTTTGCTCCCCAAATAGCAAAACTCCTTTACTACTTTAAGTGTCTCATTTCCCAATCTAATTCCCTCAGCATCACCCGATTTAATTCGACTACATTCCATTATCCTCGTTTTGATTTTGTTGATGTTCATCTTGTACTCTCCTTTCAAGACACTGTCCATTCCGTTCAACTGCTCTTCCAAGTCCTTTGCTGTCTCTGACAGAATTACAATGTCGTCGGCGAACCTCGAAGTTTTTATTTCTTCTCCATGGGTTTTAATACCTACTCCGAACTTTTCTTTTGTTTCCTTTACTGCTTGCTCAATATACAGATTGAATAGCATCATGGAGAGGCTACAACCCTCTCTCACTCCCTTCCCAACCACTGCTTCCATTTCATGTCCCTCGACTCTTAGAACTGCCATCTGGTTTCTGTACAAATTGTAAATAGCCTTTCGCTCCCTGTATTTTATCCCTGCCACCTTCAGAATTTGAAAGATAGTATTCCAGTCAACATTGTCAAAAGCTTTCTCTAAGTCTACAAATGCTAGAAACGTAGGTTTGCCTTTCCTTAATCTTTCTTCTAAGATAAGTCGCAGGGTCAGTATTGCCTCACGTGGTCCAACATTTCTACGGAATCCAAACTGATCTTCCCCGAGGTCGGCTTCTACCAGTTTTTCCATTCGTCTGTAAAGAATTCGCGTTAGTATTTTGCAGCTGTGACTTATTAAACTGATAGTTCGGTAATTTTCACATCTGTGAACACCTGCTTTCTTTGGGATTGGAATTACTATATTCTTCTTGAAGTCTGAGGGAATTTGACCTGTCTCATACATCTTGCTCACCAGATGGTAGAGTTTTGTTAGGCCTGCCTCTCCCAAGGCTGTCAGTAGTTCTAATGGAATGTTGTCTACTCCCAGGGCCTTGTTTCGACTTAGGTCTTTCAGTGCTCTGTCAAACTCTTCACGCAGTATCATATCTCCCATTTCATCTTCATCTACCTCCTCTTCCATTTCCATAATATTGTCCTCAAGAACATCGCCCCTGTATATACCCTCTATATACTCCTTCCACCTTTCTGCTTTCCCTTCTTTGCTTAGAACTGGGTTTCCATCTGAGCTCTTGATATTAATGCAAGTGGTTCTCTTTTCTCCAAAGGTCTCTTTAATTTTCCTATAGGCAGTATCTATCTTACCCCTCATGAGATAAGCCTCTACATCCTTACATTTGTCCTCTAGCCATCCCTGCTTAGCAATTTCGCACTTCCTGTCGATCTCATGTTTGAGACGTTTGTATTCCTTTTTGCCTGCTTCACTTACTGCATTTTTGTATTTTCTCCTTTCATCAATTAAGTTCAATATCTCTTCTGTTACCCAAGGATTTCTACTAGCTCTCGTCTTTTTACCTACTTGATCCTCTGCTGCCTTCACTATTTCATTCCTCAAAGCTAACGATTCTTCTTCTACTGTATGTCTTTCCCCCATTCCTGTCAATTGTTCCGTTATGCTCTCCCTGAAATTCTGTGCAACCTCTGGTTCTTTCAGTTTATCCAGGTTCCATCTCCTTAAATTCCCACCTCATGAATTAATAGGGTAAGCAGCACTGATACCATGATTCTGCTGAACTAAAGAGAATTGTGTCGACAGAAAACTGCTACAACACAATGCTAAACGAAGTGTCACTCTGTACAGAGTACTTCCGAAAAGGAATGCGCAAAGCCATGAGAAGAGAGGCTGGACCTTGGCCCACATATCCGGCTCACTTGCAGTTTGCCATGCCGTGGCTACTCCAGAAGTACAAGATGTTCAACAAGATCAGTATCGCAAAACATCAGCAGTTGAACTATTATCAACTGCTTCAATGTTTATAATTGGAATACAGTTTGCATGTATTGATAATTCTGATGCTATGATGGTCGTTAAGAGTGCCAGGTTGAGATGTGCACAACAGCTTTCAGGAAACACTTATATTAAGCTCATGAAATTATAAGTGAAATTAAAATCATGAGCCCCCCTCCCCTCCCGTGCGCCATGCACCAGTTGACCACACAATACAACACATAGCCTATAGTGACCTCAAACACAGCCATTAAAAGAATATACAGAACTGAATGGCATTTACAATAAACTATGATATTTAATTCTCACATTAGCCATTTTGGAATAACAAAATTAAAATACACCAGAAAAGTCAGATCTATGGCACCATTTACATTAGTGTTTATAAAAGTTACATAACATGCGTTATAATAATAAGCATTATAACACCCACTATGATTTCGAACCTAGATAAATCCTTCCAAAGAAAATCTGCCTCAAACAGTAATCACCAGGGGTTTTAAGAGGTCATTCTGCAAATTGTTACTCCCTTGAAGAGCTTCTGATGCATTGTACTCTTATCGCACTTCATTGGGATACCCCCTAAATTACCTAAATCTGTCGATTTTGTTCTATTAAGAGTGACATGTTGAGTTCTATCTGCAAGAAAGTCTTGAATATGTCACAAATCTGGTCTGATACTCCATAAGCCCTTTTTTTTTCACTGAATGGCAGGGCAGTACACTGTGAAAAGCCCTCCTGAAGTAAAGAACATGGCATCAACCTAAGTGCGTATGTCTACAGTGCTGTGGATCTCATGGAGAGACAGAGAAAACTGAGTTCACAGAACTCAAGCTGATTTTTATAGAGGAGTTTTTTGTCCTCTAAAAATGTCATAAAACATGAGTCTAAGACATATCCCACAATTCCACAACAGATTGATATCAGCGACAGTGAAATAGACCTGTAATTATGTGTATCTGTCCTATGAACCTTCTTGAAATTGGGAATGCCCTGCACTTTTTTCCAGTTGCTAGGTACTCTTTGTTGCTTCAGTGACCAATGATAAACTACTACTAGATGGGAAGCATGTTCTTTCACATAATCACCGTGGAATCTTACAGGCATTTCATCTGGTCCTGATGCCTTTCCACTACAAAGCAATTGTAGTTGTTTTATTATTCCATGATCAGCTATCTCAGTATCTGCCAGTTTTGTGATGATTGAAAGGAGGCATGTATTATGATCCTCTTTGGTGAAACAATTCTGGAGAACAGAATTCAGCATTTCATCCTTTTTTCTGCCATTCCTGCTTTGGTGCCATTATGGCCACTGAGTGACTGAATAGACGAATTTGAACCCCTTACTGACTTTATGTAACACCAAATCCTCTTAGGGTGTTTAGTTGGATTGGTTGACAAATTTTTACTTTCAGGCGTTGAATACTTCTCTCATGGCTCTTCTTATGCTCATTTTTCACTTCAACCAGCTTTTGTGTGCCAGATAGGTCTTGACTTCTGTTTAATCTGTGACAAAGCTCTCTTTGTTTATGTAGACATTTTCCAACATGGTTAGTAACCCATGAGGGGTCTTTCCTATCCTGTAAGATCTTACCAGGATCATACTGCTCTAAGGCAGTTGAATGATGCTTTTAAATTTTTTCCATTTGTTCTTGACATCATTGCCCTCAGCACTCAATATTTGATGTGATTACTCAGATACTGTGTAATGCGTGGCCTGTCATTCTTGCAAAGCAAAATTATTAAAATTATTTCCCTACCTTTCTTAACATTCCTTGTAATATCTGTATAGTCACAGATGCTACCACAGCCTTGCGACTACTGATACCCTCCTCTACATTGACTGATTCAAGAAGTTCCAGTTTGTTTGTTGTTAGGGAGTCAAAGATGTTTCTTTTGTGAGTTGTTTTCCATCTGCTTGAAGTAATTTTCAGACAAGACATTCAGAATAATGTCACATGAATCCTTGTCTCTGGCAGCAGTTTTGTTAGTATCACTCTTCCAACCTATATCTGACATGTTCAAGCCAACTTTCATAGAACAGCAAGATCAAGAAACATATTCATGAAATTCTGCAAATTCTCTGTGAAGTGCCCTGCCACTACAGCTCCTGGCACAGGTGGTCAATAAAAGCATATGGTTTCCATTTTTGACCCATCTTTGATGCTTAACTTCACCTATGTTAATTCACATGCAGAACCTGTGATAACTTCACTCAATATTATTGAATATTTTACTGCAAGAATCCTTACAATAAATATCCGAATCTGAATTTACGATTTTGTTGCTATTCATTTCTGGTTTCAACCAGCTTTCTGTTTCTAATGCTATCTGGGAATTATAACCTTCGATAAGTGATACTAATTCTGAGGCATTACCAAGGATGCTCTTGCAGTTAAGTAATATAATATTAACCTCATAGATTTCCTTCTACATAAATGTAATTCAGCAAGAGCATCTTCAGTTCCATATCTTCAATGTAGAATTCAATTAAGGCATTGCACTCTTCTCATTCTTCACTGTTTAAGAATAATTCACTAGCTGAAATCGGAAACAGTGAAGAAAATCCTGACAGCTGTTTCTTGTGATATGTAAACTTTGTTATAAAACTACTCTTCAAGACCTTCAGTACTACTCTTCAAGACCCCCTCATGGTTGCCATCTTCTTGTTACCACCCTTCAGCTTCATTGTCTTATTCTCTGAATTTCGAATATACTTTATGTATACCATCAGTAACCTGATTCTTGTTGCATTTTTATCTTTTTACTGTCATGTGTTTTGGCATATTGACTTCCCAAAAACTTGTGTTTATGTATTATTACATTTAGTATCTTAAAGGCAACATTCCCATGCATCTTAGTTAGTTCACATTATTTCATTTCAACAACTGTCGTTTGCTTTATTCCTATTGTATCCCAAGGGGGATCCCATCCGCTACACATAGGCTTACTCTCTTAACTCACTTTCCCTAGTCCTAGTTTATATCCTGTTTCATTCTTTGCTTATTTTTATTACATCTGGCACTGTGTGGATGCAAAATGCTGACATACATGTGCACATTGTTGTTCTCTTGCATTTATCATTTTAATAATACGTTTTTTACAATAATATGTTTTGCTCTGTAAAACTAGTCTATATATGGGTGCTGATCCTAAGAGTTAGCACCATTCTCCTACCCCATCTCACCACTCATTGTCTTATTGCTCAATTTTTAGATATATTTTTATATATCATCCGTACCCACAGTTTTAGTTGTATTTTTATCTTATATCTCTTTAGTCTGATGTACTCTTATCACACTGGCCTTTAGACATTTTTGCCAATTCCCCATATTTGTATGCTATTATATATGTGTTACTAGAAGTAAATCTTGTGTTTGTGTAATGATATGTCCCATGTAGTTGCATGATTTATGTTTGACTGTTTTTGCTATGGTGTGTTGTTATGTTTTCAGACACACTTGAGAATGGGCAGTGCCTAAAACTGGTGGAAAAATATGATTCTTCAACTGTTATTATATTGATTGAACAGTCTATGAGTGTACTGTCGGTTCACAGTGTCCAGTGGACACAATATTTCAGTGATTAGACATGTTGCCTTCCTCAGGTGTGCACCTGACAATGGCAATTATCTGAACTCCAAAATTTTGCACCCTTTTGATACTATGAACTGGCAGCATACTTGTGGATTGTTCAATCAACAAATATGCCTGGATAAACTGAAGAACAACGTTACTTTATTGTTCTTATTATTTATAGTTGTATATTTTAGCAATCTTTGTAAACCACACTTTTGTAAGTGGACGGTCCAGTCAACCCCTCATTCCCACTCTTTTGTGGCTATTTGCTTTGGTTCCTCACTTCATTGGATCCTACATTAGTCACTTCTGATGCTGTGGTCAGCTGGCTTCTGGGCAGTCTTCAATAGTCACTTTTATGCTGTGCTGTTCAGAAGGGCACTGTGGTTGCTGGTCCTACATGCGAGTTGAGTTACTTATTTATTTACATTATTGATGAGTTCATTTCTGTCTAGAATGCTCCACAAGGTTAGCGTTTTTGGTGCAGCCCAATGCGTTTGTCTGACTTGGGTGTGAGCCCCCATGACTGATTGGTTGGTTGATTGATTTAGAGCAGGGGACCAAACAGCGAGGTCAGCAGTCCCATCAGATAAGAGAAGTATGGGAAAGGAAATTGGCCGTGCCCTTTCAAAGGAACCACCCCAGCATTTTCCTGAAGCAATTTAGGGAAATCACGAAAAATATAAATCAGGATGGCCGGACATGGATTTGTACAGTCGTCCTCCCGAATGTGTGCTAACCACTGCACCACATCGCTTGGTCCCCCATGCCACACATTTAAGTTCCCATAACTATGTGAGTGCAGCACTTCCACAACTGCAGCTTTTACTTTAGTATGTCAGCCCCATAGTAGTCAAACATTAGTAGTCATTCCTCTTGTTCACAGTTGGTGGCACCTGAAGCTTTAAGCTTCGAAACCATTCGTGGACTAAATTAAGGAAATTACTGGCAACTGAAGTGGATTTTTATGCTATAAATATGCTACTCAATTGCATATGTTCACCTGATCAAATATTTTGTATATTACCGTGTTGATTGGGCTCTTAACAAAGAGTATACAGAATGAAATTTTCACTCTGCAGTGGAGTGTGCACTGATATGAAACTTCCTGGCAGATTAGAACTGTGTGCCGGACTGAAACTTGTACTCGAGACCTTTGCCTTTTGTGGGCAAGTGCTCCACCATCTGAGCTACCCAAGCATGACAGTCATGCTTGGGTAGCTCAGATGGTAAAATAATTGCTCGCGAAAGGCAAAGCTCCCGAGTTCGAGTCTCAATCCAGCACACAGTTTTAACCCACCAGGAAGTTTCAAATTAGCCCATACTCTGCTGCAGAGTGAAAATTTCATTCTGGAAACACCCCCAGGCTGTGGCTAAGCCACATCTCTGCAATATCCTTTCTTCCAGGAGTGCTAGTTCTGCAAGATCTGTAGAAAACCTTCTGTGAAGTTTGGAAGGTAGGAGATGAGTTACTGGCAGTACTGAAGCTGAGAGGACTGGTCGTGAGTAGTGTTTGGGTGTCCATGAAAGCAAATGTCCCGAGTTCGAGTCTCAGTCTGGCACACAGTTTTAATCTGTCAGGAAGTTTCAATGGTATATACGCGTGTACAACAGTCAGGCAGTTTTGTTCCATGTGTGAGTTTGTAAAAGATGATGTGACTTACCAAACGAAAGTGCTGGCAGGTCGATAGACACACAAACAAACACAAACATACACACAAAATTCAAGCTTTCGCAACCAACGGTTGCTTCATCAGGAAAGAGGGAAGGAGAGGGAAAGACGAAAGGATGTGGGTTTTAAGGGAGAGGGTAAGGAGTCATTCCAATCCCGGGAGCGGAAAGACTTACCTTAGGGGGAAAAAAGGACAGGTATACACTCACACACACACACATATCCATCTGCACATACACAGACACAAGCAGACATTTGTAAAGGCAAAGAGTTTGGGCAGAGATGTCAGTCGAGGCGGAAGTACAGAGGCAAAGATGTTGTTGAAAGACAGGTAAGGTATGAGCAGCGGCAAATTGAAATTAGCGGAGATTGGGGTCTGGCAGATAACGAGAAGAGAGGATATACTGAAGGGCAAGTTCCCATCTCCGGAGTTCTGACAGGTTGGTGTTAGTGGGAAGTATCCAGATAACCTGGACGGTGTAACACTGTGCCAAGATGTGCTGGCCATGCACCAAGGCATGTTTAGCCACAGGGTGATCCTCATTACCAACAAACACTGTCTGCCTGTGTCCATTCATGCGAATGGACAGTTTGTTGCTGGTCATTCCCACACAGAAAGCTTCACAGTGTAGGCAGGTCAGTTGGTAAATCACGTGGGTGCTTTCACACGCGGCTCTGCCTTTGATCGTGTACACCTTCCGGGTTACAGGATTGGAGTAGGTGGTGGTGGGAGGGTGCATGGGACAGGTTTTACACCGGGGACGGTTACAAGGGTAGGAGCCAAAGGGTAGGGAAGGTGGTTTGGGGATTTCATAGGGATGAACTAAGAGGCTACGAAGGTTAGGTGGACGGTGGAAAGACACTCTTGGTGTAGTGGGGAGGATTTCATGAAGGATGGATCTCATTTCAGGGCAGGATTTGAGGAAGTCGTATCCCTGCTGGAGAGCCACATTCAGAGTCTGATCCAGTCCCGGAAAGTATCCTGTCACAAGTGGGGCACTTTTGGGGTTCTTCTGTGGGAGGTTCTGGGTTTGAGGAGATGAGGAAGTGGCTCTGGTTATTTGCTTCTGTACCAGGTCGGGAGGGTAGTTGCGGGATGCGAAAGCTGTTTTCAGGTTGTTGGTGTGATGGTTCAGGGATTCCGGACTGGAGCAGATTCGTTTGCCACGAAGACCTAGGCTGTAGAGAAGGGACAGTTTGATGTGGAATGGGTGGCAGCTGTCATAATGGAGGTAATGTTGCTTGTTGGTGGGTTTGATGTGGACGGACGTGTGAAGCTGGCCATTGGACAGGTGGAGGTCATCTTCAAGGAAAGTGACATGGGATTTGGAGTAGGACCAGGTGAATCTGATAGAACCAAAGGAGTTGAGGTTGGAGAGGAAATTCTTGAGTTCTTCTTCACTGTGAGTCCAGATCATGAAGATGTCATCAATAAATCTGTACCAAACTTTGGGTTGGCAGGCCTGGGTAACCAAGAAGGCTTCCTCTAAGCGACCTATGAATAGGTTGGCATACGAGGGGGCCATCCTGGTACCCATGGCTGTTCGCTTTAATTGTTGGTATGTCTGGCCTTCGAAAGTGAAGAAGTTGTGGGTCAGGATGAAGCTGGCTAAGGTAATGAGGAAAGAGGTTTTAGGTAGGGTGGCAGGTGATCGGCGTGAAAGGAAGTGCTCCATCGCAGCGAGGCCCTGGACGTGCGGAATATTTGTGTGTAAGGAAGTGGCATCAATGGTTACAAGGATGGTTTCCGGGGGTAACAGACTGGGTAAGGATTCCAGGCATTCGAGAAAGTGGTTGGTGTCTTTGATGAAGGATGGGAGACTGCATGTAATGGGTTGAAGGTGTTGATCTACGTAGGCAGTCAGGTGAAAGGTTTTGTAGGGGGCCTAAGGTTCTGAGGATTCCTTGAAGCTCCGCCTGGACATCAGGAATGGGATTACCTTGGCAAACTTTGTATGTAGTGTTGTCTGAAAGCTGACGCAGTCCCTCAGCCACATACTCCCGACGATCAAGTACCACGGTTGTGGAACCCTTGTCCGCCGGAAGAATGACGATGGATCGGTCAGCCTTCAGATCACGGATAGCCTGGGCTTCAGCAGTGGTGATGCTGGGAGTAGGATTAAGGTTTTTTAAGAAGGATTGAGAGGCAAGGCTGGAAGTCAGAAATTCCTGGAAGGTTTGGAGAGGGTGATTTTGAGGAAGAGGAGGTGTGTCCCACTGTGGCAGAGGACGGAACTGTTCCAGGCAGGGTTCAATTTGGATAGTGTCTTGGGGAATTGGATCATTAGGAGTAGGATTAGGATCATTTTTCTTTGTGGCAAAGTGATATTTCCAGCAGAGAGTACGGGTGTAGGACAGGAAATCTTTGACAAGGGCTGTTTGGTTGGATCTGGGAGTGGGGCTGAAGGTGAGGCCTTTGGATAGGACAGACGTTTCGGATTGGGAG
Organism: Schistocerca piceifrons; assembly: GCF_021461385.2. Lineage (NCBI taxonomy): Eukaryota > Metazoa > Arthropoda > Insecta > Orthoptera > Acrididae > Schistocerca > Schistocerca piceifrons. The sequence continues at coordinate 138,206,235 of NC_060143.1, read as the reverse complement.
AGAGGTTTGGAGGAAAGGTTAACTACTGAATTAGGGTGTTGTGGTTCCAGATTGTGTTGATTGGAATTTTGAGGTTTAGGGGGGAGTGAAGCTGAAAGTGGGAGATTGAGTAGATGCGAGAGACTGGGTCTGTGTGCAATGAGAGGAGGTTGAGGTTTGCTGGAAAGGTTGTGAAGGGTGAGTGAGTTGCCTTTCCGGAGGTGGGAAACCAGGAGATTGGATAGTTTTTTGAGGTGGAGGTTGGCATGCTGTTCTAATTTGCGATTGGCCTGTGGGAGGATGCTCTGAACAGCCAGTGTGGATGTGGGAGAGGAAAGATTGAGGACTTTTATTAAGGATAGGAGTTGACGGGTGTGTTCATTGGCTGGCCACGTGATTTACCAACTGACCTGCCTACACTGTGAAGCTTTCTATGTGGGAATGACCAGCAACAAACTGTCCATTCGCATGAATTGACACAGGCAGACAGTGTTTGTTGGTAATGAGGATCACCCTATGGCTAAACATGCCTTGGTGCATGGCCAGCACATCTTGGCACAGTGTTACACCGTCCGGGTTATCTGGATACTTCCCACTAACACCAACCTGTCAGAACTCCGGAGATGGGAACTTGCCCTTCAGTATGTCCTCTCTTCTCGTTATCCGCCAGGCCTCAATCTCTGCTAATTTCAATTTGCCGCTGCTCATACCTCACCTGTCTTTCAACAACATCTTTGCCTCTGTACTTCCGCCTCGACTGACATCTCTGCCCAAACTCTTTGCCTTTACAAATGTCTGCTTGTGTCTGTGTATGTGCGGATGGATATGTGTGTGTGTGTGCGAGTGTATACCTGTCCTTTTTTCCCCCTAAGGTAAGTCTTTCCACTCCCGGGATTGGAATGACTCCTTACCCTCTCCCTTAAAACCCACATCCTTTCATCTTTCCCTCTCCTTCCCTCTTTCCTGATGAAGCAACCGTTGGTTGCGAAAGCTTGAATTTTGTGTGTATGTTTGTGTTTGTTTGTGTGTCTATCGACCTGCCAGCACTTTCGTTTGGTAAGTCACATCATCTTTGTTTTTAGATATATTTTTCCCACGTGGAATGTTTCCCTCATTTATGTTGATGTATAATTGGTTTGTTTTGTAAATATTATTTGTATTTTTATGCTTGGCCTGGCGTAGGTAAAACTATGCTATCGAATGACTACATTGATAGGTCGTGTGGAGAACCATAGTGTTTAGGATCTTTGGTAGTGTTAACTCTGCTGCATGTAGCACGGGCAGAGGGAGTCTGGCTGGAGTAGGGCGGTGGAGCAGGTGTGTTGTGTGATGCTCCCGCGAGTTGCCGCGCTTTTGGGGTTTGGCAGCATGTAATTGTGCTCGACTTGCTATGATAGCTTCTGACACGGTGTCGCGGATGGGAAGCATTAGCTGTCATACATCAAGAGCCCGTTTTGCCTGGTGACCGTGTCGAGAAGAAGGTGCGCCAACATCCAGCTTCTGCAACAGCGACAGCCGACAATGAGTGACTGTCGCCACCTCCTCGACCGATGACTTCAAACCTTCAATCAACCAACAAGGAAGACTGCAAGCACGTAAAATTTTAGAACTGTATGGCAGACCTCAGCTTTTCAAACTGTTCAAATCACAAAATTAAAGCAATGTAACATGAACCTTTGTTGCCCATTGTCCCAAATGCATTAACAAGCAGGGTCCCTTCCTTTTCCGGAATGAACCCGAGTGTTGTTGAAATTCAAACGCCAGCATTAAAGTAATATCATTCCATTTCACTGCTTTAATTTTAAAGTTCAGTTGAAGTATTCATAGCTGGCTACAATATTTAGATTACACAAGCACAAATTAAGAGTGCGAGTTTTGTTACCATATTTTAGCTTACCTGTGACTGCAGCTCGGCTTGGTATGTACTAAATTTTACTATTCTTAATTGTTCAGAATCATTTAATTCAAGTTCAGAGTTAAAATCTCTTATTTCTAAATTGCGTAGACTCAAGTAGCTTTTGAAATTATTGTTGAGGTAGCCCAAGACTAACCTTATTTTATTGAATTTCGTAATGCTTTAGAAACAAATGTCACTATTAATTTCAGTCACTAAATTAACTTTCAATTTTCCGGTTTTATTAAGTCTTTTGCTAAATTAAGTCAGAGTGTAGCGAAATTTATTACTTCTGACAAACATTCAGTTTTCACACAACACGTGTCACCTTCAGTTGCCACGCTTTTAGTGCTAATAATATGTGCAATAACCCTTCTTTTTCAGTTCTTATAGTAATTGTCCATAGGACTGGCGACCGTAATTTTCCCCAAATCTCAAATATCTAATTAACGCCAGTTAACTGTTAACATAACGACCGCACATTTACTTTCTTTATTAACTGTACCCCTTTTCCAAGTTAATTTCCACCAATTTCATTTGCATTTTTCCTTTCATTTAGATGTAACCCTTTCCACCCTCTTTACTGACAGATTAACTTCGGTAATGATTGCTTTTCCCAAATTTCCATTAGGTACAAGCGGTTTAATTTTTACTGTCATTAAGGTCGATAAGTGAGGTGGAGGTTACAAGTTCACTGTGTAAGGATAGACTTGTAGTTTTGAAAGAAGAAGATCAGTCAAATATGTTAAAAGTACAATTCAAATGATGGATAAAGACATGGATGGAAATGAATATGCAATATCCTATGTATTTCATGCTGATAGAGAACCTGTATGAGCTGCCAGTAGCATTAATGTTAAGGATGTGGCAAACTAAGACGTTTTGGGAAGGACTGTCACCAGCGAGGATTAAGCAGACGTACACAGACACATCATCAAAGAGATAGTCATGGTAGTTGACATCATGGGCAAAGTCAACAGCACTGGGGGGTTAACAATAGGTGGTCATCAAAGACAATGAGGCTCTCAACAGAACGGAAATGGCATGAGCAGCTTTATAATTGCAGGCTACAAAAATAGGAAATATATATTACTTATTTTTCCAGTTTATGATGACATGATTCCAACTGCAACAAAAAATGTAAGATAGGGATAAAAATTTGATTAGCTGTGCTAAAGTAACAGAAAAACATAAAATTGCATCTCTAGGCAATATCTGAAAAGTTTTTGATAAAGACAACAACTTACTTGTGATTGATTTGAAAGAGGATAGACTGTACAAACTGACAAGTAGAATTTATAAGAAAGAGATTAACATAAATAGTGTGAACTGTAAGGGCAGTATATCAGTACAGGCAAAATGGCATCACACACTTGGACAATTAAATTTTGACAATTTGAATAAGTAGTGTAAACATTATTTAGCAGATACATTACCAACAGATTTCGAATAAGAGTTTATGAAGTGTAAAGTTCGTATTGAAAATAAAATGCAGAATTTACCTTTTGAAAACAATAAAAGCAAAGCAGATGAAACAAAAGAGATTATTCATACTGATTTAAATGGGCCTCACAACTCACAGTCTGCATAGATAAAGATATTTTCTCACATCTATTGATAACTAGCCTTTTCCCTGTGTTTCCTTTGTGAAAGTGTTTGGCATATATATTGCACCCCCTCTCTATATCCACCTTCTCCTCTTCCCCCTATCTCTCTGTCTACCTCATCCTCCCTCCTCTATCTGTCCAGCTCCTCCTCATACTCTCTGTATCTCCATCTCTTCCTTCCTCCCTCTCTTTGTCCACCACCTCTGTTATCACTATCTGACCATACTTTCCTCCCTCTGTCCCCATCATCATTCTACTCTCTCTGTCTATCTCCCTCTTTTCCACTCTTTCTTTCCCACCTGCCCACTATTCCTCTATACTTTCTACCTGCCCTCCTGCATCTCCCCCTCCTCCCCCTTCTCTCTGTCCATCTCCTCCTCCCACTCTCTGTCTGTCCTTTCCTCACCCCTCTCTCTGCCCATCTCCTCTGCTCCTTCCTCTCTGTCCACCTCAACGTTCCTTTCACTCCCTCTGTCCACCCCTCCTTCCCTTTCTCTCTGCCCATCTGGTAATCACACTCTCTCCTTATCCACCTCCTCCTCCCCCTCTCCCTGTCCTACATCACCTCCTCCATATTTTCGCTGTCCACCTCATACTCCCCCTCTCTCATTATCCAACTGCTCCCCTTTCCCTCTTCACCTCCTGATTCCCACTTCTCTTTTTTTCATCTTCTCCTGCCCCCTTCTCTCTGTCCATCCCCTTCTACTCCCTCTTCCTGTCCATCTCCTCCTTCCTCCATCTTGCTGCCTATCTCTTCCCCCCCCCCCCCCCCCTCTACTCTCCATCTCCACCTCTTACTTCTCTCTTTGTCTGTCTTATGAGCAATATAGCTATAATGATTTGTACAACACAATACACCTTTTGCTGTTACAATATTTTGTAACAATGGTTATGCAAATTTTTTGAATATGAGATTTTCGGTTTATTGCAATGTTTAGGGACCCAGTTATTATTTTATGTAAGCTATTCCAAATATTACCGTATATACTACACTGGGGTGTGCGGATTATTCGAAACATTGTTGGTACTGCTCTGCCTCCAACAATACATCCCATTATACTATTGCATTGTTGTGGCCTCAGTCTGTGACGCATCAGTAGCATGTTACGAGTGAAGTATTAACGTCTCAAAACTTATTAATTATGGCTACAAGTTCTCGTTATTGCTCGTACACTGCTAAAGAAAAAGCGAAAATTATTGAAGAAGCCGAGAATATTGGAAACCTTGCAGCAGGAAGAAAGTACAACGTGAGTGAGAGTTGTATTTGTGACTGGCGAAAAAATAAAACGCAGCTTCAAGAAACTAATAGTAATCGCCGGGCATTTCGCGGCCAAAAAGCGAAGCATCCGGACCTCGAGAAAAGGCTCTGTGATTATGTAGATGAGAAGCGACAATATGGATGCGCGGTGACGAGTGAAATGTGCCAACTTAAAGCATTGTCTTTAGCCAAAGAACTAGGCATTACCAGTTTCAAAGCTAGCCGGGGCTGGCTATCAAGATTTTTCAATCAAAATGGTTTAGGATTCCGGAGGAAAACTACTATCGGTTAGCGGCTTCCAGGCAATTATGAGGAAAAAATAGTGAATTTTCATCATTATGTGATAAATCTGCACCGTAAACAGTCCTATATATTATCACAAATTGGTAATGCAGATCAAACACCAGTGTATTTTGAGATGCTGTTCAACAACGCAGTGAAAGGAGAATCCAGCATCATGATACGAACTGGCGGCAGTGAGAAACAAAGATGTACAGTGATGTTGTGTGTAACTGGCGATGGACGAAAGCTACCACCTTATGTGATATTTAAAAGGAAATATCAGTAAAAGGCATACCGGTATTAGTGAGAGCGAATCCGAAAGGGTGGATGGACAATGAACTTATAATTGACTGGGTAACACATATTTGGCAACGTCATCCTGGTGCGTTGCTGAATTTATACAACATGTTGGTCCTGGACAGCTTCCGCGGACATACAACTAAGGAAGTGCGAGACAGATTACAAAAAGAGAAAACTGACTTGGTCATTATCCCTGGAGGCCTAACATCCATCCTACAACCACTAGATGTGTGTATAAATTGGCCATTCAAAGCTGCACTTAAACAGCAATGGATGGCAGATGAAAACCATAAGTTCACACCTAGTGGAAAAATCAAACTGCCGGATTTGTCCCAGATTTGTGAATGGATGAAAAGTGCATGGGACTCCATTAAGCAACCACTGGTGGAAAAATCCTTCAAAAAATGTGGAACCACAAATTCACAGGATGGAACAGATGATGATGCTCTATGGGAAGATGGTGAAGATGACAATGATTCTCCCGCTAGTGATGATGATGAAAGTGATGAATAGAGTGGTAAGAGAAAAAAAATACCGGTATTGACTAAAATATTTTATTGCACATACTATATTAACAAATTCTTAAACAAGATCATTCACATTTCTTTTCTTTGCTATTGTAGGTACACGTAGAGTCCCGGCTATCGGTGATAATGTTTCCCGTCTAATGGGCCAGCCAGGCAGCTGCATGCCGCTGGCCACCCGCCCACCAGCTGGCCAGCTGCATGCCGCTTCAAACCAGTAGTTATTATACGTACTTTTGAACACATCATAACGTTGGAACAATTATTTTTTTTTTTTTTTTTTTTTTTTTTTTTTTTTTTTTTTTTTTTTTTTTTTGTAAATAAAACAAATTAAAGCAAAACATAATTTTTTTTCCTCTTCCTCAAAATTGGGATGCGCGGATTATTCGAGGGCGTGATTACAGATGTAAAGCTTTTGCACTTTTTATTTATGTTTTTCTCTGGCTAACAGTAGCTGAGAGTTGGATGTGAGCTGTGATGCAGAGAAGTCAAAACGTAACTTGTCACTGTTTCATGAAACATGAAAAAACTGTTTTGTGGTTATCTGAAAGTGAAGAATACTGGTACATATGAAAGTGACTTAAACTGGTATTTAATTTATGGGTACAGGATATGAATAGCGGTATATGGAATAAACTGTCCCCACTAATACCTGCACATAACCGAGCGAGGTGGCGCGGTGGCTAGCACACTGGACTCGCATTCGGGAGGACGACGGTTCAATCCCGCGCCCGGCCATCCTGATTTAGGTTTTCCGTGATTTCCCTAAATCACTCCAGGCAAATACCGGGATGGTTCCTTTGAAAGGGCACGGCCGACTTCCTTCCCCATCCTTCCCTAATCCGTTGAGACCGATGACCTTGCTGTCTGGTCTCCTCCCGCAAAACAACAACAACCTGCACATACATATATTTCGACAATTATCATACACGTGCACACAGTACGAGGTATAAGAACAGACTTACTTAACATGGCACCTCGGATGAGCGACCTGAGTCCCAAAGATTAATGTTGTCTATGACCTATCAACGCCCCACAGCCCCCTCCCCCCCTCCCCTCCTCCCCCCTCCCCCACACCCTCCCCCCCCGCTTCCCAAAGTATGGAGTACCTCATGTGAGTCTTGAGGGAAGGCCATGTGGGCATCGACGCTGTTGGTGGTCGTACAAACTGGTAGACGCACGTCCGGGACCTCCACCCTGACCGAGGCGGCGTGCGGAGGCAGAGTGATGGGAGGCAGGTCCACCTTGAAGTCGTTAAGCCAGCGAGGACGGACGATGCAGCAGCCAGCCTGAGAGCAGGCGGGATGAACAGCGGATGGCGGGGTGTAGGTGTGGCAAGCCCGGAAACTAATCAAACCGTCTGGCGAGATGAAGGCACGAATTGTCATCGGGTCACAATCACGAGGGAGGGTGAGGCTATGCGCAGCACTGACGTTTGACTGGTCATTGGGTGGTGAGGCCGTGGTGTCTGTGAGTAGAATGAGAACTTGGTCGTCGAGAGTGACAATTGAAATGTCATCCATGTGGTGTGGGGGTACATTACAGAGCAGGGTGACTATGGGAGAGGGCGTTTCTGTAGTCAATGAGGAAGCAGTGAAACCCGCACACAGGATGGAGGGTGATGTGTCTGAGAAACCCGCAAAAGGTGACAGTGAGGCGTCGGGTGAACAAAACGGCATGGTGGCCTGAGGAGAAACATTGTCGGACTCTATGGTGAGAGGGAGACTGGCGGGAGAGTCGTTAGGAGAATCAGACTGAGCCAGCAGAGGGACGTTGGGGTCCACGAATGCTGGTTTGAGTCGGTGTAACGAAACAGTTCACATACTGTCTTTGATGATGATGTCAGAAGTTGTATTGCCCCACCGGAGGACTTTAAAATGGCCGAGATAAGGTGTTTACAGAGGTTGTTGGACTGAATCACCTCTCAGCATTACAAGGGACCAAGTGTTTAGAGCGGTTGGCACGTAAGGGTCTGGTGGGGAGTGGCTGATAGGTGGGTGCAGGCATGCAAGTTTGAAGTGGGTGCGCATGCGACTTACAAAATCCGTGGAGGGGGGGAAGTCTTCTGGTACTTGAGGCTGAATGAGTTCCCTGTAAGTTGGGCTTGAAAGTTGAACGGAGGCCGAGCAGTACCCATGGAAGTGCTTCGGACCAGAGGCAGTTGTGGCACCTGAGTGCCATTTTTAGAGTGCGATGCCACCGTTCCACTGAATCGTTGCTTTGTGGGTGGTAGGCTGTGGTGTTAATTTTCTTTATGCCATAGACGTTACATAAAATGGTGAAAAGGGAAGACTCAAACTGCCAACCCTAGTTGGTGGTGATGGTGGTCAGACAACCGAACCTAGCGATCCATGAGGAGATAAACCCCTTCGCCACGGTGTCAGCAGTGATGTTAGGTAAGGGGACTGCCTCTACCCAGAAGGACGTGTGGTTAGTTGTGGATAGAATGTATCTGTGGCCCTCCGACTGGAAAAGGACTGATAAGATCGATATGTACATGACAAAATCGTCGTGGAGGGATGTTGAACTTGCCCAGTGGTGGGGTGAGGTGGCACCCAATTTTGCTGCGTTCGCAGGGGACGCAGCTGCATACCCAGGTCTGACAAACCCGTTTTATATTTTTTCAAATGAAATGCTTGGAGATGAACCGTTTAGTGGCACAGATGCCAGGGTGAGCAAGGTTATGCAGGGCGTTGAAGGCCTGCCGGTGCAGGGGGGTTGGGAATAAGGGGCGTAAGATACCGGTAGGAGAGTCGCACCATACCTCATCCACAATGCCGGGGAATTTAGCATTAGTAAACACAAGGGATGTTTGAGGGTCCATGAGGAGAGTTTGATATTCCTCGTCGGAGGCATGTAGGGTGGCCAGGTTGGATAAGTCAATGATGTGTGAAATAGCATTGATCCGAAAAAAAAAGAAAAAAAATCTGTGGTGATGTTGTCCATGCCTTTGATGTAGCTAATGTCAATTGTGAATTGGGAGACTAGATCAAAGTGACGGAAATGCTGAGGGGGTGGGTCCTCGGGGGGGGGGGGGGGGGGGGGGGGGGGGGGGGGGGGGGGGGGGGGGGGGGGGGGGGGGGGGGGGGGGGGGGGGGGGGGGGTTGCAGAAAGTGTCTGCGAGTGGTTTGTGATCCATGAGGATGAAGAACGAGCAACCCTCCACTCGGGGGCGGAAGTGTTTGACGGCCTTGTAGACCACAAGGAGTTCTCTATCAAAAGCAGAGTATTTCTTCTGAGCTGTTGATAGTTTTTTAGAGAAGAAATGAAGACTGTGTCTGCCTTGCATTGCTGTAGTACCGCTCCCACTGCGATGTCACTGGCATCTGTAGTGATGAACAACTCGGCCAAGAGGTCAGGGTGGGCGAGTGTCACAGCATGAGCTAAAGAACACTGAAAGCCTCCAGCATAGGTGCAGTTCAGCGAACGGATTTGAGTCCTGAAGTCTGTTTACCTGACAGTGAGTCTGTCAGCGGGGCCTGCATGGCAGCGGCAGAAGGCAGGTGACGATGGTAGTAATTTATTGTGCCCAAGAAATGTCGGAGTTTTTTGTAAGTAGCTGGGGGCTGCAGTGAAGTGATGGTGTGCACACAAGATTTGGGAGGCTGTATACCATCAGTGGGGACTGTGTAACCCAAGAAAGTGACAGAAGGCTGATGCAACTGGAATTTTTTTTTGGGAGTTCAAGGTCTGGAGGACCATGGATAAATGATTTTCATGTTCCTCAGCTGACTTACTGAAAATGAGTATGTTATCCAGATATGCGAAGCAAAACTCAAACTGTCATAAGATGGAGTCAATGAATCACTGCCACATTTGTGTCCCGTTTTTTAGGCCAAATGGCATGAAGTTGTATTGGAACAAACCAAGCGGCATGATAATAGCTGTTTTAGGGATGTCATCTGGCGCTACAGGAATCTGGTGGTAGGCACGTTTACAGTCAATAACGCTGAAGATTATAGTGTCCGATAACATATGAGTGAAATCATTTATGTTAGGCATGGGGTAATTGTCCATGACAGTACAAGCGTTTAAACATCAGTAGTTGCCGCACATTCAGGAAGAACCGTCATATTTGAGGACGAGGTGGATCGGTGAAAGCCAGCCGGAGTGGCTGTGCGGTTCTAGGTGCTACAGTCTGGAAACGAGCGACCGCTACAGTCGCAGGTTTGAATCCTTCCTCGGGCATGGATGTGTGTGATGTCCTTAGGTTAGTTAGGTTTAATTAGTTCTAAGTTCTAGGCGACTGATGACCGCAGAAGTTAAGTCGCATAGTGCTCAGAGCCATTTGAACCATTTGCATTGGTGAAGACCAGTTGCTGTCTGATGGTTGCAGGATACCTGCCTCGAAAAGTTCGTTAATTTGCTGCCGGAAGGCCGGCGTGGCAGACAAAAATGGAGCTGTGGGAGAGGCGAGCAGCTGAGCGGTCAGAACCAGGGCCACCTGAGAGTGGGCGGGCAGGGAGGGGGGTTTGTAACTCGTGTGACAAAAGTGTGAGTTCTCTGCACATGTTGAAAACATGCCCCATGGGGTCAGACTATAAATTACCGGTGGAATTGTGGAAGATCACTACAGTGTGGTAAGACACCCCTGGAAGGCGAAACGCTGAAAGATGTACTCAAACCCAAGTGGTCGAGAAGTTGAGCAACTGGTCTGGCCGGGTGCGTTTTGCGGCATTGCACACGGCACAACATAACTGTTGTTGCAGCCTGTTGAAAGTCAAAGTACGTGCGTGAATGTAGATCACTTTGAACATTATACGATCAATTGATAGATACACAGTTCTGAATATTATCCACTTCATACTTCACATGTTGGCGAGCACAGTCCGGCGACACGTCGGCGTTTGGGTGCTGGCAAGGTAATTGGCACTTCTTGGCATTATCGCCGAAAATCTTGTGGTACCAGCAGTATGGATGAGCCCGATGCGGTTGTGGTGGTGACTGCGGCAGCAGAGGAGGCTTGTCGTCATTGATTTGTTATGGCATCTATACTGGCACGTATGGTGCGTGGGTGATCCCGGAGTGCTCGGACAGTGGAGAGAGTGAGCAGATACTATCAGGGGATGTAGAAGGCGTGGAGGCGGAGCAAGCCCTCCCTCTGCCAGCAGACGGCCGGTAAGCAGGAGCAGTTGTGCCAACTAGTGTTTGAGTTAACAGTGTAGCACTCGACCGTTGTGGAACAAGAAAGTTTGAGGTTAACGTGGTTGGAGGCTGCGAATCACTATGGAGTAACGGAGAGCCAGCCGTTGGCAAAGGGTTGAAGGGGCCCGACGGTCATACTTGGGCTTCCAAATCTTTGAACAAAGCATTGTTTGAGGTGGTCATGGTGGCGTGTGCGTAACCTGTTGATTTACAACATCCGGCGCGGAAGTCACGGAAGACATAGAAACTTCAGGGTCACTAGTATGGGAACAGCATAAGAATAGCAGTATATGGAATAAACTTCCCCACTAATATCTGCACATACATATATTTGACAATTATCATACACTTGCACACAGTACAAGGTATAAGAACAGACCGACTTAACGTGGCGGCTCGGATGAGAGACTTGAGTCCCAAAGATTAATGTAGTCTATGGTCGATATGACCTATTGATGCCACAAATTTTAAAGGAGCTGTATTTATACCTGAAATATGTCATTTTGAGAGCACAACTCATCTACATTATTGACAACTCTACTGAATGAAGGAATTGCACCATAACATTGAGACCAGGAGGAAGATAACTCATTATTCTTAAACTCTTCCTAAGTCCAGGAACCTTATCGATGAAATCATAATCCATTTATTTTCAATATAATGAGCAACAATATAATAACCAACAACAACAATATCCATAGAGACAAACAGAAAGATGAGTATTGTTTTCAACTACTGACTTTTCACAATAAGCAGATTTAATGAATTAGATCTTGGACCCATGTCTTGTAATTGATCTTAATCAATTCTATATCTGGCAAGCAGTAACGAATTGTGACTGTATTTTTGTTATGTCAGTTATTTAACAATTTTTCATTTATAGGCAGGACAGGGTTCCATTACAATCTCTTCCTCCCCTCCTCTCTCCCTGTGTATTCACTTCTGCCCCCTCTCTTTGCCCATCCCCTCTTCTATCCATCTCACTCTTCCCCCCAGCCTAGCTCATTCACACATGTATCCCCTACAAGGCAATCGTCCACTACTCTATAAATCATTTTCTTGCCCCTGATGTGTAGGCTGTCCTGCAAAGCAGATCAATAAGGCAGGCTGATATTACTTTAACACAACAGTGCTCTCATGTAGGGCAGCCTACACGTCAGAGGCTGGAAAACCATTTATTGCCCCTGATATTTAGGCTTCCCTTCCAAGCAAGTTGATAAGGCAGGCCAAAACTATTCCCAGACAACACTCCTGTTCTTAAGGGCAGCCTGTAGAGCAGGGGCTGAAAAAAACACTTTTACACTGTATCTCCACTCCAATTAGAGCTACGAGGTTGATAATACTCATTAAGTTCGCCAAATTTGGCTGAAATAGGTCCAAAAGTTTAGGAGGAGGACATTTATACATACTGCTGCTTTATATATATACTTGCCTTTTCCCCTGGCTTTTCCTGCATATGTGTTGGTCACAATATGTCGCATAGCTCCTCTCTCCTCCCTGTTTCCACCTCTTCCTCCATCACTCTGTCCGCCTCATCCTCCCACCTCTGTCCATCACCTCCTCCCTGCTGTCTCTGTCTCTTCATCAACTGTTTCTCCCTCTCTGACCATCTCCTCTTCCCCTTCTTTCTGTACATCTCCTTCTCCCCCCTCTCTGTCCATCTCCTCCTCACCCCACTCGTTGTCCGTTTCCTCTGCCCCTTCTCCATAGTGTCCAAATTCTCCTCCTCCACTCTCTCTGTCTGTCTCTTCCTCCCTCACCTTCTATCCCACTCCTCACCCTGCCTCTGTCCTTACCCTCCTTCCCCCTTCTCTCCATCCATTCCCTCCTGCCTGCCTCCCTCTCTCCCTAGCCATCCTTCCAACCAGGCTGATACTACTCCAACACAACACACCTGTCACACTGGCAGACTACATGTTGGAGGCTGGAAAACTGTTTCTTGCCCCCGACGAATCAGCTGCCTTGCAAAAGAGATCAGACAGGCAGCTGATACTTTTTATGTTTGTCATGCAGGGCACGCTATACGCCCGGCAATGGTGGTGGGGTGGGGGGGGGGGGGGGGGGGGGGGGGAATTGCCATTATCTCCCAAGTGCTGATACTTGTAAGGCTTACTGTTTCTGGCCAGATTTGGTTGAAATTGGGAGATCTCTCTCTCTCTCTCTCTCTCTCTCTCTCTCTCACACACACACACACACACACACACACACACACACAAACACCACCCCATGGCTTTGTTCATGGAAATGTTCGACACATATGAGAAATGGCCATGAAAATAAAGTCTGCCGGAGCCATGAGGGACGTTTTTACATGAGATCTGGCAACACTAGTGTGTAGCTTGGCTACCTCCTCAATCCCCACCAAGCCCACTGCAATGCTCAGTCTTCACTGGGCAGCCAGTCATGATGGAACACCCCTTCACTTCTGCTGCCAGGTGCAGCTTGTGTGCAGTGATCCGTTTTTTAAGTCCAAAGAGCACAACTGCCACTGACATTCATCTTCAGTTATGTGAAGTCCATGGGCCATAGTATATGGACGTCAAAAACATGCGAAAGTGCGTCAGGGGATTCAAGGACAAATATCCATGATGAACGGCGATTTGGTCGGCCTTCGGTTTTGGCCAAAGCAATTGCAAAAGTGGAGAGAAACATGCATCAAGATCAGCTTGTGATAGTTCATGAGTAGTGCGAACAAATCCATGAAGTCAGTAAGAGTATGGTTGACAAGATTTTGACCAAACACTTAAATTATTGCAAGGCTTGTGCAAGGTGGGTACCCAAAATGCTTACCAAAAACTACAAATGGTAATGTGTTGAAGCAGCCCGCAGAGTCCTGAGGCACTATGCAGAATAGGGCGAGGAATTCTTGGATCAAATTTTCACTGGTGATGAAACCTGGGTACACCACATGAGACCTGAAACTAAGGAAAAGTCTTGTCAGTGGTGGCATTCGGATTCGCCAAAGCCGTGGAAGTCCAAACAAACATTGTTTACTAGCAAAGTACTGCCAATGTTTTCTGGGAAAGAAAAGACGTTTTGTTGTGCAAGTTTATTCCTACCAGCACAACAATAAATGTTGCTTGCTACCGAGAGACTTTAAAACAACTTTTTCGTGCTGTTCAAAATTGAAGGAGGGGAATGCTCACAAAGGGATGCATTTTCATCATGACAATGTTGGTCCCCCTACTGCACATGCAACATCCATTCTCTTGGCCCAGTTTGGATGAGGTATCCTCACTCATCCCCCCCCCCCCCCCCCCCCTGCTGCCCAGACTTAGCACCTAGTGATTTTAATCTGTTTCCTGAGTTGAAGTCACACCACGATGGAACGCATGCCCAGGTAATGAGTAGAGAAATGAGGTCATGTGATACCTGTGCACTGTGATGGGAGAGTTCAGTCATAAGGGATATAAAAATTGCCATAGCAAATGCAAATGAGCCTTGATCACAATGGTGGTTACATTGAAAAACAGTTGAAAGTCCAGCCTTCCCATCAATGTAACATACATTGTCAATAAACGTATTTTCTTTGTGGGAAAAAATTGGAGACTTTATTTTATGGACTCACCTCATATATTGCACACATCTCCTTCCCTCTCTGTGTTCACCACAACCTGCCCCACCTCTGTCCACCTTACGCTCCTACATCTACTTGTCCATCATCTTCTCCTCCATAACCTCTCCCTTTCTCCATATCCTTTACACCTCCTCCCCTCTTTCCACCCACCATCTCCTCCCCCCCCCCCTCTCTCTCTCTCTCTCTCTCTCTCTCTCTCTCTCTCTCTCTCTCTCTTCCTCCCCACCTCCCTGCCCTTCTCCTCCTGCCTCCTCTCTCTGTCCATCTCCTCTTCCCTCCCCTGTTTCTCTGTCCATCTCCTCTTCCCTCCCCTGTTTCTCTGTTCATCTCCTTTTCCCTCCTCTCTCTATCCATCAATGCTTCTTCCCCATCACTCTCTGTCCATCTCCTCCTCCTCCTCCTCCTTCTCCTCCTCACCTCTTTGTCTGTCCTGTTCTCCCCTGCTCTCTATCCATCTCCTCCTGCTCCCCTCTCCCTACACCACCTCCTCCCCATCTCACCCTATTCATCTCTTCCATCTCTTCCTCCCACTGATATCCTCTTCCCCCTCTAACAATTTACTCCTCCTCCTATTCTCTCTGTCCCCTTTTTGACACATTTCTCTCTGTTCCTCCCCTGTTTCTCTCCTCTCTCTGTCCCTCCCCTTCTTCTCCCTGTGCAATATCCCTCCACTTGTGCCCTCTCTCTGTTCATCCTCCCCTGCCCCTATTGTCATGATCCATTCCCTTTTGTCCCCTCTCCATGTACCTCCCCACCTCTATCCATCTCAAACTTTCCCTGGGCATGCCCAGCCACACATATAGCGCCTGCAGAAAAGTCTATAGAACAGGCCAATACTACCGCCACAACATGTCCTTCATGCTGGGCAGCCAACATGTCAGGGATATGAAAACAGTTTCTTGATCCTGATGTGTCAGCTGCACTGCAAACCAGGTCAGTGAGGCAGGTCATACTGTTCCCACAGCAGCCTATATGCCAGGGACTGGAAAAAAACCCGTTTTTACCTATATCTCTGCACCTATTGGAATTAGGAGGTTTTACAGTCCACAGTGCTGATATTTGTGAGGCCTGCTGTTTCTGTGCTAAAATTGCTTAAATTGACCCTGGGGTTTGGGAGGAGAGCCTGGACACACATACACATGCATGCATGCATGCGCACACACATGCATGCGCTCTCTCTCTGTCTCTCTCTCTCTCTCTCTGCCATGTATGTATAACACGTTTGTGTGTGTTCCTTTGCACATGCCTGAAAGAATAGACACCATATATATAATTGTACAGATATGCCTCAACGGGCAATATGACTGTTTCAGTGTAGATGCATACAACTGTTTATCCCCTTGAGGGAATATGATGAGGCTGCAAGTAACAGATAAAATGAACAAGTGGTGAGCAGCACTTGGGACTTTGGTTTGGGTGGGAAGCATGTCCAGATGGTTCCAGTAGTCAATGCAGCTGTTCAAGAAGAGAGGATCCAGGTTCAAGGCCTGGTCCAGTTACAAATTTTCAGCTGCATTTGTGGAATTATTTCAACAGCCATATCAGCTAAGTCATACATATTTCCCTTTAGTTATGAATATGAAAAAAGCTTCTTAAGTCAATCAAGGGTATCTGTTCTTTCAGACATGTCTGAAAGAGAAGACACCACATGTGTATATGTACAGGTGTGCCTTGAGAGGCAGGATGACTATTTCAGTGTGGATGAATCCTATTGTTTGTCCTCTTGTTGGAATACAATGAGGCTGTGACTTATTGGCAAAATGAATGGGGCCATGTCATCAGTGGTGAGTGGCACTTGGGGATTTAAATTGGATGGGGAGCGTGTCCAGATGGCGGAGGCAGACAAGTTCAATGTTCACAAGAAGTGGAGAATCCAGGTTCAAGTCTTGGTCCAGTGTGTGAGTGTGTGTGTGTGTGTGTGTGGACGGGGGGTGTACACCATCAAATCTAAAAATCAAGTTCATGATTGTTTTATGGAATATATCAATGAAACTAAAAAATTTACTTGGTAAAACTGTTAAAGGAATTGAGCTATGAAATGGGAAGGAATATTTAAATTCAGGTTTTTATCAATTTAAACACTAAAAAGGAATCATTTTAAATGCCTATCATCCCTGTGTACATGAATTAAATGGCACACCTGAAAGATACAACAGGCTGATTATGGATATGTGTTAATGCCTGTTAGCTGAAGCAAGGGTAGATAGAAGATTCTGACCAGAAATAGTTTGTGCAGCTGCATACTACTGAAATGAAAACTCCTTATGAAATGTTGTTTGGTCAAACTTAATGTTAAACATGTAAAGTTGTATGGAAGTAGAATTTCTATACTTGTACCAAAACAATTGAGAAAGTCAAGATGGGATTGTAAAGCAGACTTGGGAATTTTAATAAGCTACAGTGGAGCTGGATACAGAGTATTGATTAACAGTAAAGTTATCATTGCCAAACATGTTGATATTTTGGAAGCAGAGATCAGGTGCCTTGATCTGCAGGACTCTGATTCAGAGAGAGAACATTTGAGTGATTGTGAGTGCAAAAGTGTAGACAATGAATCTGTAAATGAGCAGATGGAAAGAAAGGGTATTGAAGGGTGGTGAAGCAATCATAAAAAAGGACAAGAATATGAGTTTAGAAGGTCAACTACAGCACATTGAGGGCCTAATAGATTCAATGATTAAGCCATAATAACTTCATTTATGTAAACTTTTGTAGTGCTGACAGTTCACAAAAATTTGAAGAGGTGATGGATAATAATGAGTCAAAAGTTTGCATACAAACAATGGAGAAGGGAAGTGAACACTTAAATAAAAATAAAACTTGAGATCTAGTAATTAAACCAGTGAATGTAAATGTCCCTGTTGTAAAGTGAGTTTTTACAAGAAAATAATGTAACATTTATAGAGCAAGATTAGTTCTATGGGTTTTCAACAAAATGAAATTGTGGATGATATTTGTTCACCAGTTGTTATGATGCAAACATTCAAACTTTTATTGTATACTGTTGTCAAAAAGTTTCATTGTAGACCAAATGGATGTACAGACAGCATTTCCAGGTGGTAAAGTTTTCTCAGAAATTTATGTAAAGCAACCTCTAGGATACATGGATGAAATAGAGTTTGTAAGTTATTTAAGGGTTACATGTTCCAAAAGAAAGTCCTAGCGCATGGTATGTTTGCTGGATGTTTTTAAAAGTCTATGTTTTAAAAGAAGTAAATATAATTATTGGCTTTATACTGAACACTGATGATTATTTGGTCTATATAACGGTGTTTGTTGATGATTTGCTAATTTGTGGGAAAAGTGAAGGTAAAGTACAAAAAATCAAGAATCTGTAATTCAATCAATTTCAAATGAAATGCTTAGGTGAAATAAACATTCATCTTAGGGTAAATACCTTCTCTCTATATGTAAATTGAAGTTGCCTGCTCACTTCTGTCTGTATAGGCTACTCTCGGGAATTACTCTAGATATTTTGATACTGTTGTGGCTAATAAAGACAATGATTCTCCAGAGAGTAATAAATCTTGAGCAGAATCCAGTGATCTAGCATGTGCTTCAAAAGTGAAAGGTCACTGGATCAAAACCTAGGCAGACCACTGATTTTTTTACTGTTTTTGAAGATGGTATTCACCTGTCAATGATATGGACATTTGCCACAAGCGAAACATGGTTCGGATTCCATGTTAAACACCCACTCTAATTTTCCTGCACCTAAATCAAAGTCTAGTTTGATGCTCTAGATGTAAAGTATGGGCCTGGTAACCAAAAGGTTGCAGGGTCCAATCTCTATCATATCATGGATTTTTATCTCTGTTTTCTAATCCAACAGTCATCTCCCAATTAAGTGCAGGTTTGCCAGAAACGAAATGTGTTTTGAATTACACGTTGTGGATCACCTTTTCTTAGTTAGACAACTGTCTAAGGGGATGCATGTTGCTGAAGTATCGTTCATTTGAAAGACTTGCACCAGGACATTGAGTAACATGAAATTATTATTATCAGAATCTATACATGAACACATACATTCTCTTTTTGAACATGTTATAATTTAAAGTCCTCCACTGCCTTTTTCTGTCTATGTATGAAAGCTAACCTCAGGAACTACTGTAGGGATTTGATAACATTTTCAATAATAGATACATTGATGCATAAGGAAGATTTATAGGCATAATTTATAAATATCTGGTGCAAATTGGCTGAATTATAATTAATTACAGTTCCCCGCCATGGTTTTTTTTTTTTTTTTTTTTCTATCTGCATGTTGAGGCTCTTCTTAGGAACTACTGTATGGATTTTTATACTCACGGCAGACTGGTGCAATCACAGAGGTGACTGATGTACAGTTTTCACTGTTTACATGTTGTAATCGGGCAGTTCGTTCACACCTTTAGATGCTGCAGTACACCAGCAAGTGGCATGTGCTGCCTAAATTGTTCAATTAGTATGAAAGTGATGATGTTCAGTTACCTCAAATTTTTCTCTAATTTTTAATCATAAGTCTATGAAGTGCCCTGTAAACAAAATTACTGCTGTTCCAGACAAGTCATCCACCTGTAGACACTTTTAGTGCTACCAATGTGAAGTTAACTATAATTATGCAAAGAATGTAATGACTTTTAGTCAAGGAAGCTATACTGAATCTCTATCTAAGAAATATCAGATTGAACATTCAAAGTTGTACAGTACATCTATGGACGTTAATTTGAAATTACAACCAGTACAAAATGTAAGTCATGACATTAAGTACAGGAACTTGATATGTCCTCACCTGTTTATATAACTCAGGAACATGGCCAGATATGAGTTACAGAGTGAACTATATGGTTATATTTCAAAATTGTTACAATGGTACTCATATGAGCACTTACTGGTGCTGGTCTTGTAGGCAGCTTCCATTACATGTGGACTGGCACTTTTTTTATATATATAAGTCATATGTACAAACTTTCAGGTTTATTAAAATTTCTGCTTTAAATAAACATACTTCGGTAATGTTTACGTTGAATCTTGAATATGTAGATGAAACTTCAAATACAGTAATCATCACAGAAAAAAATTGAAAGGGAATTCTAGTATTTAAGTTTTTAAGTAAACATGTGATCTTCCTGTTTATAATTCTTTTACAGTCAAATTACATCTAAAGAAACACGTGAAACTCAAGATCAAAGCAAAATCGAGCGTTCATAGTGGTGTACAATGTGATGTAAATTGAAACGTGGAAAAGTACACAGTCCAACAACATGTTCATTGGCCTCTTATGCTCATTTACATTTACTGATGTACCTGAAGGAGAATCCATCATAATAACACAATCTGTGAAAACACTATGATAAACATGTGTAGCAACTCTTCAAAATATATAGAATTACTACAATTTTCAGATGATCTGTAATCTCAATCGTCATGAGATACTTCATTTTCATCATCTGTAGACACATGAAGGACTTTGTAAATCATTTTCTCCAAATGTTTCTCCTCTTCCCTGCATATTTTGAATACAAAATCAACAGAAAAGCACACAAAACAGAAATAACTGGAATGACAACTAATGCATACAAAGCAAGAGACAACAATAAAGTTTTAAAAAATGATGAATCAAAAAATGATACCACTACTGTCATCTAAGAAGGCTGTGGATCTAACAGATAATCTGAGAGCCATAAAAATATGTTAAAAACTGTGGAAACTCATTGTAACTGGTGTGATGTAATATTATGTCCGCTGCACATATTCATTTCCTGCAAGTGCTGTAGTATTATGTCAGCTGCTCACTAACTGTGAAGTATGGTGAGTACTGAAATATTTGTAACAAACAAAAGGTTTGAAGTTAAAATATGGAAGGACTGAAAATGCTGATTCTTTGATAGTTTTGTACATGCAGATTGGGCAGGTGATAATATAGATTGTAAGTTCACGTCAGGTTATATAATTAAATTATTTGGAAATGTAATAGTTTAGAAATCTAAGAAAGACAATATTATGAAAAGGATAGATTGCTACTCGCCATATAGTGGAGACATTGAGTTGTGGCCTCGGCAGTCCGAGACAGTGGTCATGTGTGTGTGAATCGTGATTGCATGAATGTGTGTCGTGTGTGTGTGTGTGTGTGTGTGTGTGTGTGTGTGTGTGTGTGTGTTTTGTGCACTGTCTACTTTATAGGGAAGGCCTTTTGGCTGAAAGCACACTTGTTTAACAGTCTGTTTGTTGTGCCTGTCTGCGACTTAACATTTCCACTATATGGTGACTGGCAGTCTAACCTTTTCATAATGCTGTCATTACTCCATCCTGGATTTTCCATTGTTGTAAAGCTAAGAAACAATGAAGTGTTAAAAAATCTTCTATGTAAATGTAAATTAATGTAATACTTTTGTTAGTATGTTGCATTTTCAGAAGTTGTCACTGAGATTAAATTCATTCTAGATATTTTGAATATTTTTTGTGCAAAGTGTGATGAACCCATTGTGAAAACAACTCAGGGGCAGTCAGTATTTCTGGATTTACATTACATTAATCCTTGTTCCAAAGATAATGCATACGACATTTTGTAATGATATGGAATGTGTCACTTTAAAATAAGTTTTCTTTACACAAAATAATTAATTACATTATTTTTTTACAGTTACTACATCATGTTACTAATTCATGTACTGAGTAGAAGGAGTTGTCATTCAAAAATTCTTTTAATTTGCTTTTAAATGTTGGTTGGCTATCTGTCAGACTTTTAATACTATTTAGCAAATTGATCAAAGATTTTTGAGGTAGGATAATTCACCCCATTCTGTGCCAAGTGAGTTTTAATCCAGAATAGTGAATATCATCCTTTCTTCTAGTGTTGTAGATGTGCACTTCGCTGTTATTTTTGAATTGGTATGGATTATTAATGACAAATTTCGTAAGTGAATATATGTATCGCAAAGGTAATGTGAATATCCCAAGTTCCTTCAATAAATGAAGCAAGGTGATCTTGGTGGGCTCCAGCTATTATTCTGATTACACCCTTTTGTGCAATGAATGCTATCTCTCTTAATGACAAATTGCCCCAAAATGTGATGGCACATGAAAGTAATGAGGCACATGAAAGTAATGAATGAAAATAGGCATAGTAGGCTAATTTACTGATACACTTATCACCAAAATTTGCACTAATCCTAATAGCATAAGTAGCTGAACCTAACCATTTCAGCAGATCATCGATGTGTTTCTTCCAATTCGCTTTTTCTCTTCAATGCACACACCCAGAAATTTTGAGTGTTCTACCTTAGCAATAGACTTCCACTCATAGTCTATATTTATCAATAGTGTTATGCCATTTACTGTACGGTATTGTATAAACTGCGTTTTCTCAAAATTTAGTGATAGTCCATTTGCAGAGAACCACTTAATAATTTTCTGGAAGACATAATTTGCAATTTGCTCAGCTGACTCTTGCTTCTTGGGTGTGATTACTATACTTGTATCACCAGCAAAATGAACTAACTTTGCATCTTCATGAATATAGAGTGGCAAGCCGTTAATATACACTCCTGGAAACTGAAATAAGAACACCGTGAATTCATTGTCCCAGGAAGGGGAAACTTTATTGACACATTCCTGGGGTCAGATACATCACATGATCACACTGACAGAACCACAGGCACATAGACACAGGCAACAGAGCATGCACAATGTCGGCACTAGTACAGTGTATATCCACCTTTCGCAGCAATGCAGGCTGCTATTCTCCCATGGAGACGATCGTAGAGATGCTGGATGTAGTCCTGTGGAACGGCTTGCCATGCCATTTCCACCTGGCGCCTCAGTTGGACCAGCGTTTGTGCTGGACGTGCAGACCGCGTGAGACGATGCTTCATCCAGTCCCAAACATGCTCAATGGGGGACAGATCCGGAGATCTTGCTGGCTAGGGGAGTTGACTTACACCTTCTAGAGCACGTTGGGTGGCACGGGATACATGCGGACGTGAATTGTCCTGTTGGAACAGCAAGTTCCCTTGCCGGTCTAGGAATGGTAGAACGATGGGTTCGATGACGGTTTGGATGTACCGTGCACTATTCAGTGTCCCCTCGACGATCACCAGTGGTGTACGGCCAGTGTAGGAGATCGCTCCCCACACCATGATGCCGGGTGTTGGCCCTGTGTGCCTCGGTCGTATGCAGTCCTGATTGTGGCGCTCACCTGCACGGCGCCAAACACGCATACGACCATCATTGGCACCAAGGCAGAAGCGACTCTCATCGCTGAAGACGACACGTCTCCATTCGTCCCTCCATTCACGCCTGTCGCGACACCACTGGAGGCGGGCTGCACGATGTTGGGGCGTGAGTGGAAGACGGCCTAACGGTGTGCGGGACCGTAGCCCAGCTTCATGGAGACGGTTGCGAATGGTCCTCGCCGATACCCCAGGAGCAACAGTGTCCCTAATTTGCTGGGAAGTGGCGGTGCGGTCCCCTACGGCACTGCGTAGGATCCTACGGTCTTGGCGTGCATCCGTGCGTCACTACGGTCCGGTCCCAGGTCGTCGGGCACGTGCACCTTCCGCCGACCACTGGCGACAACATCGATGTACTGTGGAGACCTCACGCCCCACGTGTTGAACAATTCGGCGGTACGTCCACCCGGCCTCCCGCATGCCCACTATACGCCCTCGCTCAAAGTCCGTCAACTGCACATACGGTTCAGGTCCACGCTGTCGCGGCATGCTACCAGTGTTAAAGACTGCGATGGAGCTCCGTATGCCACGGCAAACTGGCTGACACTGACGGCGGCGGTGCACAAATGCTGCGCAGCTAGCGCCATTCGACGGCCAACACCGCGGTTCCTGGTGTGTCCGCTGTGCCGTGCGTGTGATCATTGCTTGTACAGCCCTCTCGCAGTGTCCGGAGCAAGTAAGGTGGGTCTGACACACCGGTGTCAATGTGTTCTTTTTTCCATTTCCAGGAGTGTATATTAAGAACTATAAGGGACCCAAGACTGAACCTTGTGGGACACCATTCTTGATACCTCCCCAGTTAGAGAACTCTGTTGATTTTTGAAGACTATCTGTACTGTTAATTTCAACCTTCTGAAGTCTTCCAGTTAAGTATGAATTAAACCATTTGTGCACTGTCCCACTCGTATCACATTACTTAAGCTTATCTAGAAGAATTTCATGATTCACAAAATCAAAAGCTGTTGAGAGATCACAAAATATCCCAATGGGTGATGTTTGGTTATTCAATGTATTTAATATTTGATCATTGAAAGCATATATAGCATTTTCTGTTGAAAAGCCTTTCTGAAAACCAAATTGACACATTGTTAGTACTTCATTTTTACAAATATATGATGCTATTCTTGAATGTATTACTTTTTCAAGAATTTTGGATAAAGCTGTGAGAAGTGAGACTGGGCAGTAGTTGTTAGCATCAGATCTATCCCCTTTTTATGCAATGGTTAACAGCAGTGTATTTCAGTCTACCTGGAAAAATGCCCTGTTTCAGTGAGCTACTACATATGTGGCTAAGAATCCCACTTTTTTGTTGGTAACATGCTTTTAATACTCCATTGTAAATGCCATTAACTTTACTCAAAATTCAAAGTACTCTGAAGTATGGTACCTAGTTCTGAGTGAAAATCAAACAATGAAAAATCCGGGATGGAATGCAACTACCAGAGAAGGTATGTTGCTACTCACCATATAGCGGAGATGCTGAGACGCGATAGGCACAACAAAAAGATTCACACAATTATAGCTTTTGGCCATTAAGGCCTTTGTCAGCAGTAGACACACATACACACACGCACACACACACTCACGCAAATGCAACTTACACACACATCTGCAGTCTGAGAGAACTGAAACCACACTGCGAGCAGCAGCACCATTTCATGATGGGAATGGCGACTGGATGGGGTTAAGGAGGAGGCTGGGGTGGGGAGGGGGATGGATAGTATGGTGGGAGTGGCGGACAGTGAAGTGTTGCAGTTTAGATGGAGGGCAGGAGAGAAGATGCGGGGGGGGGATTAGACTGGGTGTGGTGGTGTAGTGACAACTGTGTAATGCTGCAATGGGAACAGGGAGGGGGCTGGATGGGTGGGAACAGTGACTAACGAAGGTTGAGGCGTATTGCAGGGAAAGTTCCCACCTGTGCAATTCAGAAAAGCTTGTTTTGTTGGGAAGGATCCATATGGCACAGGCTGTGAAGCAGTCATTGAGATGAGGGATATCATGTTTGGCAGTGTGTTCAGCAACAGGGTGATCCCCTTTTTTTTGTGCACAGTTTGTCAGTGGCCGTTCATGCGGACAGACAGCTTGTTGGTTGTTATGCCTACTTAGAACGCAGCACAGTGGTTGTAGCTTAGCTTGTAAATCACATGACTGCCTTTGATGGGATAGGTGATGTTAGTGACCGGACTGGAGTAGGTGGTGGTAGGAGGGTGTATTGGAAAGGTCTTGCATCTAGGTCTGTGACAGGGGTATGAGCAATGAGGTAAGGTATTGGGAGCAGGGGTTGTGTAAGGATGGATGGGTATATTGTGTAGGTTCGGGGGACAGCAGAATACCATGGTAGGAGGGGTGGAAAGAATAGTGGGCAGGACATTTCTCATTTCAGGGCACGACGAGAGGTAAGCGAAACCCCTGGCGGAGAATGTAATTCAGTTGCTCCAGTCCCGGATGGTACTGAGTTATGAGAGGAATGCTCCTCTGTGGCCAGACTGTGGGACTTTGGAAGGTGGTGGGAGACTGGAAAGATAAGGCATGGGAGATTTGTTTTTGTACAAGGATGGGAGGATAATTATGGTCAGTGAAGGCTTTAGTGAGACCCTCAGTATATTTTGAGAGGGACCCCTTGTCACTGCACATGCGATGACCACGGGTGGCTAGGCTGTACGGAAGGGACTTCATGATATGGAATGGGTGGCAGCTGTTGAAGTGGAGGTATTGCTGGTGATTATTAGGTTTGATATGGACAGAGGTACTGATGTAGCCATCTCTGAGGTGGAGGTCAACACTAGGAGGGTGGCTTGTTGGGTTGAGTAGGACCAGGCGAAGCAAGTGGGGGGAAAAGTTGTTGAGGTTCTGGAGGAAGGTGAATAAGGTGTCCTCACCTGCAATCCAGATAGCAAAGATGTCATCAATGAATCTGAACCAGGTGAGGGGTTTAGGATTCTTGGCTTTTAGGAAGGATTCCTCTAGATGACCCATGAATAGGTTAGCATAGGATGATGCCATGTGAGTGCCCATAGCCATACCACGGATTTGTTTGTAGGTAATGCCTTCAAAGGAGAAGTATTGTGGGTGAGGATATAGTTGGTCATGGAGACTACGAAGGAGGTTGTTGGTTTGGAATCCATAGGGTGTCTGGAAAGGTAGTGTTCAATAGCAGAAAGCCCATGGGCATTAGGAATGTTAATGTACAGGAAGGTGGTATCAATTGTGATGAGCAGGGCACCGTGTGATAAAGGGACAGGAACTGTGGAAAGTTGGTCGAGGAAATGGTTGGTATCTTTTATATAGGAGGATAGGTTCCGGGCAATAGGTTGAAGGTGTTGGTCTACGAGAGCAGAGATTCTCTCAGTGAGGGCACAGTAACCGGCCCCAATGGGGTGTGCTGGGTGATTGGGTTTATGAACTTTAGGAAGCATGTAGAAGGTGGGAGTGTGGGGAGTGGTAGGGGTAAGTAGAGAGATAGACTCTGGGGAGAGGTTCTGGGATGGGCCTAAGAACTTGAGTAGTGACTGGAGATCCTGCTGGATTACTCTTTTTCAGTGAATGTTATATGAATGGAATGATAGACATTTATATAGTAGTGTCAGAAAACAATGTAGCCAACATTTTTACCAAATCTTTGAGCAAAGATAAATTTTTAAAATTTTGAGAAATGTTGAACGTAACTTGATTGTAATTTAAGTTTAGGGAGGCTTGTTGGAATGTGGTACATTTATAACGAAAGCATGAAGAGGGATGTATGTTGTATTTGGCTTGTCATTAATTATTGTTCTTAACATTATAACATTATGCATATTACTTTGTAAATTATGTGCATAATATGTACATAAAGAAATCGGGATATGTAAAATCAATGAATTTTAAACACCAGTGTATTGTGTGAAAAAAATAAGGATGATTAACATTAACCAATTAGATTAAGTTTTATTATTTATCTTACAATTGCAGTCATAACAGTACCTGAGTATGAATTGTCAAACAACTTTATTTTTCACGTATATGTCCAAGTTATTCATTTTGGTGACAGAAAACATTAATATTATTTCAGATATATCCTGAGGATGAAGCATGTCTAGTATTTTACAAGGTGAGAAAAAATGGGACATACCGATATATGACAAATGGTGAAAGTTGGACCTTGGTGGTTAATGTGACAATAAGGTCTTCAGAGAATCCAGACAAACAAAATAAACTGTCTTCTGAGAATGAATAAGATCATAATCTTGTTTGCCATAAAGATATTTAGTCTTTTTAGCAAGAAGATGCATAAATCACAAATAATTTCATTAATGTAAATTAGATGATACATAGATTTTTGTCATAGTTTCTCTTATATTAATGAGCTTGCAAATGTTAAAATTTGGACAGTCTCATCACAATATTTGTATGCATTTTGGTTCATCATTTCTTTGCTGATTTGTTAAGATACATTATGTAATAATTAACATTAACACAAGTTCTGCACTGCTCTGCTTATGTCCTGGCAGAGTCTTCTGCATAATTCTTATGTGTAAGACTGACAAGGGGCTGGGGGGCAGTGGCAGAGGGGTTTAACACCTAGGATAGGACATACTGAAATGCCCAATACCAGGACTAGGGACATTTTCCATTCTATAATCGCGTATTTTTCTTGCACATTTTGAGTACCTGTTGTTTTGCCTATTGGTATTTTCACTTCATTGAAGACTTTATTTTCACTTTTGTGTCATGTTTACACTATTTTTGATCTCTTATTCATTTTATGCTGTAATATTACCAGCATTATTGGCTTGTTAAAGAGCAGCGGGATGAGACATTAATACTTATTTATGTCTGAAGATACGCTTACTACAGGATCAACAAACATGGGGCTATAAACACTGGTAACATGTTAGTGGTGGGATTTGTAAAGTAATTAAAATGTAATTAGAATATAATGAAAAACCATTGTTTGAAAATCATCATTTAATTGAATTCATATGAACACGTTACAGAATCACAACTGCAATGATATTGAGAGATTTCTATTGATTCACACTATTATGAAAGATAAGAAACCTCTCATAAAACATAAACTATTGATTGTAATTTGATTAATGTGACATTGACAACAATGAAATGCAGTGTATATAACTGTTGTGAACTTATTCAATGTGGTGAGGCAGTGACCATGCGGGTCAGTCTCTGGTGGGATCAGTCTGGAGTTAGACTTTGCCAGATTTCAGTTAGTATGTAAAATTCTTTGCAAAATGTAATGTATTTTACTGGTTTTAATTAATATAGTAGAAACGAACTTCAAAGTTTTTTCTTCCTCATTTCAATAATTAGAGTGCTATCTTTTTTTTCATTCACACACAATGAATTCAGTTATAAAATTATATTACAGCGGAGCAAGATCAGCAACAATCACCCCCATAATATGAGGACAACTTGAAGTAAGTTACATTTTACTACAGACAGTTATAATATTGAGCAATATCTTTCAGAAAGCAGTTTAAATTGAATGACAGAAAGAGTTTGCTATCTTTTATAAATTGAAATTGTAGTAGAATTGTTATTGTGCGTGGACTGACATCATTCCAAGAACTGAGGACAGGAAATGGTCAAGTATGTGCCACTCATCATGAAGCTTGCCAAGCATTAAATCTTCACAAAAACAATTCACACTGGGACACTTCACTGGTTGATGCATTGAACACTGCTCAACCACAGTAGCTATGCACATTACTTGCAACCATATTGACAATATGCTTCCCATACAATTCAAAAGATCTTTGGAAAAAATACAAAGACTACAAGACTGAAGATATTCTACAGCATCTGCAGGCTACAAATCAAAATCTGAACATTCAGTCCACACCAGGTGGGTATAACTGATTTTGATTGAGGACATATGTTTGGCAATCGCTAACAAAGCACTGCTAGAATTGAGAATGGCTGTGCTGAATTGCTCTACAAATGACCTTTTCAATTGTGATTTGAAGTAAGAAACACACTTTGATGTTGACGGACTGGGTACACTTGTTCAAATCAATCTTCTGAAACTGGTTCCTGAACAATGACAATGACAGAATTATGCATGCCATTATGAGCTAATATTACAGATTTTATTTCTGCCCACAGATACAGTCAAAACTTTTCTCATTTCACATATTTTGGAAATCATACACGCATGAAAAAATATTGCACTGGCAATCACATCATCTGGAATGCTTTTGAATGGTGGCCAAACAGTGCATTCAGCACTGAAACTGCCATTGAATATACAATGTAGAGACATCAACATGCAGTACCAACAAAAATTCTGGAATGGGTAAAGTATACCAATCATGTCAACTCACTATATGGAACAAATCTCCTATGGCATGCAGAAAAGCATTAGAAGTACTTCATCATACACTCAAAGCTTTGAGAGGAGTTGAATAGCTCTTCAGTGGCACACTCATTTTATTGTCTGGTGATATTCAACAAATTCTACCAGTCATACTGCATTCAACAGTCACTGACAAACTTGATGTATGTCTCAAATCATCAGTTTTATAGCAACATCTACAGAAATTTATTTTGAAGACAAACATGTGTGTACAACTACAACATGATGCATCCACTGCACATTTCACAATACAATTGTTGGATACTAGGAATGGGAAAATGTGTCAAAGAATCACATTCCCAACACATTGCTGTAAAATCGTAGCAACCACAGACAAACTGAGTCAGAAAGTTTTCCCAAATATTATACAGGACTGTAAAAATCATCAGTGCCTCATTGTACAAGCTCTATTAGTGGTCAAAAACAATGATGCCAATGCTGTAAACTTCAGAAATCAAAACAAAGTGACAACATATCAGCCCATCGATATTGTCATGAATCGAGATGATGTGTCAGTTATCCGATTGAAGTCTTGAATTAACTTGATTTGTAAGGCACATTGGTGCATGTTTTAACACTGAAAATTGGCATGCATATCATTCTTCTCTGAAACATAAATCCACCACAACTTTGTAATGGTACCAGGTATTCAGTAAAAAAGGTGATGAACAATATCACTGAAGTTACAATTTTAAACAGAAAATTTACAGGAAAAGATGTATTGTCACCACACAACCCAATGATTCTGACCTATATGCTACTGGAATTCTAATGTTTGCAGTTTCTGGTTCAACCTGCATTTGTAGTGACCATCAACAGAACACAAGGACAACTGCTACAAGTATGTGGACTACATATGGCAAATCCAAGCTTCTTGCATGGACAATTGTACGTGGCCCACTCACTCAGAAAACCAGCTTTATTTGTATAGTCACCTGACA
Source organism: Schistocerca piceifrons (assembly GCF_021461385.2). Lineage (NCBI taxonomy): Eukaryota > Metazoa > Arthropoda > Insecta > Orthoptera > Acrididae > Schistocerca > Schistocerca piceifrons. The sequence continues at coordinate 138,176,166 of NC_060143.1, read as the reverse complement.
GAAAAGTAAAAAAAAAATTATGTATTCAAAATCACTTCAGTAAACAGAATTTAAGCATACGAAAAACTTTTCTCATTTCACTTATTTTGGAAATCATGGAAAAATATTACACTGACAATTGAATTTAAGGAAAGACACTTTCTTTGAGTGGCACTCCAACACATGTCAGGTACTTGTTAGTATTTCATGAAGTTCAGTCATCTTAGTGTATTGTACTTAAATAAAATGAACGTCTTCGACTCATTTCTGCATCCTTTCAATGGGATTTATAGAATTTGTTAAATATCTTGCAAAAAATGTAATGAGAACTCCATTAATTGATTGTGTTGTATTATAGTTTTTTTTATTAAAGTGCAAATTCCTGTTATCACTACAGTCAGTAGGAAGAAACAATGAGAAAAACTTTCTACAACCTGACAACAGAAAAAAATCATACAAGTTAGCAGATTCAGAGTGATAATAATCAATGAAATGTAAACATTAATTATGTCCAGCTTAAGTGTAATGTCATAGCTGTATTAGGGTGTCATGACTGGCTGCATTCTTCTTTGATAATTACAGGTTTTTGCTCCAAAGTGAGACATCAAGCAGAAAATCTTTTGTGGAAACTGGCACTAAATGACTGATGACAAACAAACCATAAAATATCAGTTTAGAAGATAACTGGCTTTTAGAGACTAGTAAAAGTTTCATATATTTCCGTAAGAGCAGTGTGAAGTGTTTGTTAAGACAACTGAAAACAGTGTGGTCAACTTATCATTAATTTTTTAAGTTTCATACAGTACTTTTTCTCCTTTCCACATACTGTTATTATTGTAATCTTTTGTTCGTCTAACAATGTTGATATGGTTTGTATTAAAATCATATTAAAGCCAGAAAGTAGATTTGCATAATAACAAGGCAAAAAATAAAGCAATGTTTTAAATTTTGTTCATGAAAAATGGTTTCTTCATATACAATTAGAACATACATTAAGTAAGTTTGTACATTTGAGAAATATGAGCAGTGTCTGTCTGAGAAGTATTGAAATGCATCAAAAAATAGAATTAAAACAGTACATGGAGACAGGACAAAGAACGAAATGAAAAATATAATGTAGTTTGACTCCAAACAATTAGTGGGAAAAGAAAATCATTCCCATTTAGACAACAACAACAAAGGGTGTCATGCCAAAACAGTTAAATGACAGGCTGATCAGCTGGATGATCTTCCACCATATACTCATATGTTCATCTATATTTTCAGCATGCTAAGCACCTCATCATCTACCAATGAAACTCTTTTGTACCACTGTTAGTTTATTTAGACAGCAATTGCTGTCAACTAGATGACTGATGTATATTTGAAAATAAAATGAAGAGTCATATAATACAAGTAGTTCTCTAATACCACAAAAGACAGTGAAGTTATCACTGTTACATAAAATGACTTACTTCATTTGTAAAACTTGCAGATCCCATCGCAGATACATATTTAAAAGTAACATGGTTTCCTTTTTTTAAAAGTTGGCATATTGCTCAAAAATATTACTGGTGAGTATTCTCACAGCTCACACTGTTAGCAAGGAGAATAACCATTATGGCATGCCACACATGTTTAAATCATGGTGAATATTCAAGATTGCATTATCAATAAAGGAAAAAAAATTAAGTTATATGGATATAATTACAGAAACCCCTTTCAAAGATTTCTTTATGAGCCAAATCAATTATTGTTACACCGAATTTTTTTTTCTGAAATATGCAACCTATTGAACTAAAATATTTAGTCTGCATCTTGTAGTCACACAAAACAATTTTGAAGAGTCACACAGATTCTCATGACTTCGGTTGGGGAAGAAAACGCAATTTATAGAAAAGCAAGAGTGTCAACTGACTGTATATGACTTTTACATTTTTGTTCACCTTCTTTTTGTATTTTTCATAATTATTCATTCATACTCATGGTTATTCTTCTACAGTCTTTCCCAACTTCTTCTTGAAGAGTAGATTTCTGCTGCCTTACTTTTTCCCTTTTACACTCATGCTACTACAACAGTTTCTAAAACACAATCCTTAAATATCTACTTAGACTTCCATAATGGTAAGGTCACCCATGTACACATCAACTTCACACTGAAGGTGGATCTTGATCAATTTTGGTGTACTTTTCAGTGCTAGTTGTGGCAGCTTTCTGCATTAGTCAATAATTTTGGAGTATTTGTGCTCTGTTTCATTCCAAGAGTTGATTTTTGTTTTATGGAAAAAGTAATTTTACAGAACCAGTACACCAAGTTTATAATTTAATTTACAAGTTTTGCTCTTTGAGATCTATGGTCAGGAAAATTACACCAGAAAAAAGAAAGAACTCAATATATGTTTTAAGTTCTAGCATACCGTGCCCCATTCACTAATGTATGTACATAATTTGTCTTCATATATAGGTCACATTTCAATATATTCAATTTTTCTCTGAAAATTATTTGCACAGTACAACTTAATTATCAATACAATCTTTACAATAACATTACTTTGTTATTAATAATAAAAAAACTATTTTATACAAAAGTAATAATCGTGACTATTGCGGCATCTTCTTACTATTTATGCATAATTATGAGACTGTATCATTAAGCTCATAAATTTTAAATAAAAAACAATTTAAACAAATTCATATACAGTTTCAATGTTTGTTTTAAAATTCAAGTTCCATAGTTACTAGCCTTTAATGGCTGTAATAAGTTCAATCACAGAAATGTATCAATATTAACACTGACACACATCATAAGAAGCCCATGTCCAAAGCATTGTACAGTGCTGCTGTGTCACTGTGACTCGTGATGCGCCAGAATGGGAAGTTCAACTGAAAAGAAGCATGCATTAGTAAGGGGAAAAAACATTTAATTTCACAAGTACACCAAACGAAGATATGTATTTTTTGGATTATAACCAAGTTGGCAGTTTCATTTTTGTACACAGTATTGTGATTTCAATTGATGGCCTAAAGAAGAGAGTAGGTTAGTTTGAAATCTGAAAACATTTATTCAATAAATGATACATAGAAAACCTCAAGATATAAGTGACTTTATTAGATTGTACCGTCAAAGTATAAAAAGCTGGGCTCCTTAAAGAAGGAAACATAAACACATAATGAAACATAAAAATAATTGAAATGGAGATAGGTGAGAATTTTGAGAAAAGGCTTGGATGAATTGGACTTGTGAAATGAAGGGGTCAAATGGAGGCAATGGGTAATCAAACTGCAGTGAATGTAGTTTGACCAAAGAAATGTGAAACAACAAAGACTGAAGTAAACTGCAGAAGTAGGGATATTTAATCACAGCAATCAGTCTGCAGTTTGATAATAGAAAATTATGATAATGATATGATCTGTAACTGCCTCAGACAACTGAAAAATAAAGGTGAGGTGGGACTAAGTGAACAGTAATTTAAATTTAATAATATACAAAACTGACACCTTCTCTAAACGAGAAAGCTATAATTAGTGACACATTTCTTTTCCATTTCCATCACTATACAGAATGCACCAGCCATCCCTTCATATCTGATTTTATGCAGAACAAATATTGGCTCCTCTTTTCAGACACCATGAGCATCTTTATGTGCATAAGGAAAGCAGAAATTGATAGTATCACTTTTAAATGAATACTGAAAATAGAGCATTCTCATAAAATGGTCACTAACTTAAATAACTGTAAAGAACACATACAGGAAGTGAGCACAAATACTAGGAAAAGGTACTGCATTAGAGGGATCTGGTTGCTGGAGGCCTAACTTTGCAGCAGCTCACATTTCAGGAACCAAGTCAAAGATAGTGTAGTGGAAAGAGCTTGAAAATAATGAGGTTTCTATATTGTAGTGTAGTGGAAAGAGCTTGAGAATAATGGGGTTTCTATACTTTATAAGTCCTGTCCTTTTTTCCTTTTCTGTTATTCCCACATATTATCATGGCTGTGCCAAGATTGCATAATTTTTTCCAAATACTGCTTTGTTTATCATGTCAGGGGAAGAATCTATTAAAGTAAGCATGGTGATGATTTTGGAAGACCACTGAGTCAAGATGAAACTACATCCTGCTGTGGTCCAGCAATGGCATATGTTTTAGAAAAAGTAGATGTTTATCTTTGAGAAACTACAAGTAATTCAGTTAGATGACTGTCAAAGAGATTGGGTCCAGTGAAATGATCATACATGATTTAACAGCATTTGTTCATACCCCACTCTCTCTTAAATGCTGTCTGATGCATCCAATGGGGATTATTCACACTTCAATAATGCATTTTGTGGCAATTAAATGGCCCCATGTAAATACTGTTAAAAACATTATGCTGAATCCATTGACAAACACTATCCATATGTACGAATTTGAAGTCACATACTGTTATCATTCTAATTTGGTATGCATCACCATTCTGTTCTGATGGGGCATGCTTTCTCTTTTATTCTGATTAAAAACTAAGGCTACAGGCACAAGACTTTAACTTGCCTATGGATATCCTGGAAACTTTCTCAGTACTGATGCATTCAGTGCAACTGAGGCTTGATGTGGACTAATGTGTTTCCAATTCATAATTACTCTTGGTCTGTGTATGCACCATTTGTTGTAACGTATGTATTATTCATACTTGCTATTATTCCATACATTTATACAGGTTTCCAAAATTCCTGCTCTCTTATAACAGGAAAATACATATCATTATATTATCTCAGGATATGATGAGGGATCAGTGGTTGGCAGAAATCTATGAAAAACTTCAGGTTAGATAAAATGAGAGTGGAAAAATAACAGCAGTCTGAACAACAGTAGCTTCTTTGTGTAATGTGTCTGTATGCAGACATATACCATCTTTACTACACCCTTTTAGATGGATAGATTCACAGTGAGGAGATCCTTAAGGATGTAGTACAACCGGTATTTGTAATGTGGAGTTTTAATTATGCTCTTTTCACCAGTATTAAATTATTTGTGTTACATAAAAAGACATAGCACTCTGATATAGGTCAGTAATATTTTCAGATAAATATAAGAGTGGTAAATAATATTATCGCAGTGGAATTCTCCACTCAAAGTCTTTGTGTCAACATATTAGGTTTCTGCCTACGTTAAGTGGGTGCTAATCATATGTATATTTGAGAAAGATATACAACATTTCACAGTTACCTGTTTTGCTGCAGCTTCCTCATCTGTCCCATCACCAACTACAACATATGTACATTTTCTGCCATATCGGGAGACTATGCGCTCAAAGCAGCTCTCTTTGCCTAAAATAATGTTGAATTACATAAATAGCAATCAGATTCAGACAGGAGAGAAGTAAATACATCAGCCATAACATTTAACAACTATTTTATGAGTTTACTATTACCTATTTTTGTAGCTGAATAAATGTTCTCAATAGGAAAAATTCCACCCAGGCCGAAAAGCAGTACTTTTGCCAGTGCTGGCACGAGCTGCGTTGTCGTCACCAACACATTCACACAGTTGGGCCTAGAAATTAAATTAAAAACAATGAACCACTGAATAAATACTCCATGGGTTATCTCACACAAAAACATGAAGGCCTCAGGACATAAAAATGTATGAGATGCTAACTATGACACAAAACACTTCTTGATTAACTCTTTTTTTCAAGCTTGTAATTTAGTTCTATTAACTAGCAGCAATTTACATTGTTCTGAATGGCATTTATGCACTAGTTTTTTAATTATAAGAAAATTAGTTGACAAAAGTTAAGCTATAATTTGCAGATAAATGGTGTTCCTTACTAAGAGTCAGAAATAAATTGCATGTTTGCTTAATGTTTACCAAAGGAGGAAAGAGATGTGAATAGTTAGTAACATGTAAGTTCTACCTAATAACACTACTATGATCACTGCAGAAGGCACATCTATGCAACATATCTCTTTCCTGAGTCACTACTTTAACACGTATAGGTATTCTTTGCATACAGGGCAACCCAAAACTCACCAATAAAATTTCAAAAGTTATTCAGGGTTATTTTCTGAGTATTGGTATGATAACATGCCACAATAGTGCACAACTTTATATATATTTGCTCTCAGTCATGTAAGGCTAAGGGCACATGTAAGATATATGGAATATTTGTCATCAAAGCTTTTTGATTATCCTGCAGCCAATAATGGCATCCAGGCCAAAACTGTAAAATCAAAAAATTTAACAGTGGCAGATGGTGTGGAATTATGTTGCAATGCATTAGAGTACACATATATATGTGCATCCTGCCCGCCCTCTGCCACTCCCCCCTCTCCCCCTGCCCTCCCCCCCCCCCAAACACACACACACACACACACACACACACACACACACACACACACACACACACACACACTGCTTTGTTATTTAACCACAGCCTTGTTGTTATTATTTTTAATTTTAACAGTGCTAAATCTGGGATGAAATAACATCAGTATTAGACTGATAGATTGCTACTTATTACATTGAGGAGGCACTGAATGGCAGACAGGTGCACTGAAAAACTGTTGTTATTTCATCTCAGATTTTCCATTGTTAAACTTGGAAATCATACATTTCCTTCAGCTGCCTATTTGCAGATCATGGCATCTACGACATTGTTGGGTTTATAGCCATTTAGACTGCACCACGTATCAAATCTCTGATAAGGAACTATGCCTGACAGCCCCAGACCAAAGATTAAATTTAAGTATTCATCACGTTCTTTCCTTTGTCTGTGTGTGTGTGTGTGTGTGTGTGTGTGTGTGTGTGAGAGAGAGAGAGAGAGAGAGAGAGAGAGAGAGAGAAGCTGTTCACTTTCACACTAATGTGCTGCATAGTTGTCTCATTCAGAAACTGGATACCTCATTCATTTAATAAATTCATAACATGGTGTTTTCTTGCATGAAAATATGTCACAGGATACCACCACAGTTATGAGAAACCAGATTTTTTATCTAAATATTAGTACAGCATAGCTGTAAAAATAAAAAAAAAGAGTTCTCACTGGCAAAACAGGTGGTTAATTGTGTAAAAAATGAAAATCCAGTTCAGAAAACTTTGATTTTTATAGACAGGTGGGCTGGCCAGTATTTATAGTCAGGAGGAACAATTTCTTCTTACTGCCATAGAAACATGTAGAAACAGATAATAGTAGTTTCAGTTTCTGGAAACCCAGGCTCATTCTTCACACATAACCTGGGTGCATTCTATTTAGCAAGATAGATGGCACCAGCTTCACGTGTACACTGAAGAAAGAATTCCTGCGTTAAAATCCACAAGTGTCAGCTACCTCTTACAAGGGAACCTCCCCATTGCACTCCCCTCAGATTTAGTTATAAGTTGGCACAGTGGATAGGCCTTGGAAAACTGAACACAGATCAATCGAGAAAGCAGGAAGAAGTTGTGTGGAACTTTGAAAAAAATTAGTAAAATATACAAACTGAGAAGTCCATGTGAAGATAGGCAACATCAAGGACACTGGGAGTCAAGGAGCACCGTGGTCCTGTGGTTAGCGAGAGCAGCTACGGAACGAGAGGTCCTAGGTTCAAGTCTTCCCTCGAGTGAGAAGTTTAATTTTTTATTTTCAGTTTATGTGACAAATTCTTATGTTTTCATCACTTTTTTGGGAGTGATTATCACATCCACAAGGAAACCTAAATCCGGCAAGGTAGAAGAATCTTTTTACCCATTCGCTAAGTGTACAAGTTAGGTGGGTCGACGACATATTCCTGTCATGTGACGCACATGCCGTTACCAGTGTCATATAGAATATATCAGACGTGTTTTCCCATGGAGGAATCGGTTGACCTATGACGTTGCGATCAAATGTTTTCGGTTCGCATTGGAGAGGCACGTCCTTTCGTCTACTAATCGCACGGTTTTGCGGTGCGGTCGCAAAACACAGACACTATACTTATTGCAGTGAACAGAGACGTCAATGAACGAACGGACAGATCATAACTTGGCGAAAATAAAGAAAGTAAAATTTGCAGTTGAGGGACGACTTGAACCAAGGACCTCTCGTTCTGCAGCTACTCATGCTAACCACGGGACCACGGTGCTCCTGAGCTCACATTCTCCTTGATGTTGCCTACCTTGCATATGGACTACTCAATTTGTATATTTTATTAATTTTTTTCACGGTTCCACACAACTTCTTCCTGTTTTCTCGATTGATCTGTGTTCAGTTTTACAAGGCGTATCCACTGTCCCAACTTATAACTACATCTGAGGGGGGTGCGATGGGGAGGTTCCCTTGTTAGATACATGTGTTATTATCTGAAATTTCAGTTTGTCGAATTCCATCCTTAATACATCAACTTACTGTGGTGTCACCTCATAAGTTCAAAGCAATGTGAATTCATTCACTGCAAAGAAGGCATTAAGTGCTGTAACAACATTATCATATAGGAACAGGCCTTACCACTATTGAACACTACTTTTCCCAATGCCCGACAGATTCCAAACCAACAGCCTCCTTCCTAGTCACTACTCCTTTGAAGGCATTACCTACAAACAAACCTGGGGTACGGCTATAGGCACCCACATGGCACCATTCTATGCCAACTTATTCACGGGCCATCTAGAGGAATCCTGCCCAAACACCCAGAGTCCTAAACCCTTCACCTGGTTCATATTCACTGATGACATCTTTGCAATTTGGATCGAGGCTGAGGACACCTATCCACACTCCTCCAGAACCTCCATTTGCTTCACCTGGTCCTACTCAACCCAACAAGGCACCTTCCTAGGTGTTGATGTCCACCTCGAAGATGGCTACATCAGTATCTCCGGCCATATCAAACCTGCTAACCACAAGCAATACCTCCACTTTGACAGTTGCCACCCATTCCATACCAAGAAGTCCCTTCCATATAGCCTAGCCACCCATGGTCATCACATCTGTAGTGACGAGCAGTCCCTCTCAGAATGTACTGAGGGTCTTCAAAAACCGTAATTTTCCTCCCAAAATTGTACAAAAACAAATCTCCTGTGTTTTATCTTTCCAGTCTCCCACCATCTCACAAATTTCAACAGTCCAGCCACAGAGAAGCACTCCCCTCATAACTCAATATCACCCAGGACTGGAACATCTGAATTACATTCTCTGCCAGGGTTTCAACTACCTATCATCATGCCCTGAAATGAGAAATGTCCTGTCCACTATCTTTCTCACTCCTCCCACAATGGTATTCTGCTGTCCACCAAACCTATATAATATACTCATTTGTCCCTACACAGCCCTGCTCCCAACCTCTTACCTCATGGTTCATACCCCTGTAATAGACCTAGATGCAAGACCTGTCCTATACATCCTCCCAACACCACCTACTCTTGCCTGGTCACAAACATCACCTATCCCATCAAATCCAGGGCTATCTGTGAAACCAGTTGTGATCTACAAGCTAAGCTGCAACCACTGTGATGCATTCTATGTGGCCGTGACAACCAACAAGCTGTCTGTCCGCATAAATGGCCACCAACAAACTGTGGCCAAGAAACAAGTGGACCACCCTGTTGTTGAGCGCACTGCCAAACATGACAGCCTTCATTTCAATGACTGTTTCACAGCCAGTGCCATATGGATCCTTGCCACCAATACCAGCTTTTCCGAATTGCGGAGGTGAGAGCTTTCCCTGCAATATATCCTACGTTCCCGTAACCCTGCTGGCCTCAACCTTCGTTAGTCATTGTCCTCTCCCAGCCAGCCCCTTACCTGTTCCCATTCCAGCACTACACAGCCCTCATTCGTCCCTCACACCCAGTCTTTCTACTTCTCTCCTATCCCCTCCCCACCTACATCTTTGATGCCCTTCGCCTAACCTCCCGACTACACATAGCTGCCATACTATTTTTCCACATCCTCCCTGCGCACTCCCCAACAGCAGGTCACTGTCTGCTGCCCCTACCCTACTATCCCTCCCACTCCCCACCCCAGCCTCTTCCTTACCCCCACCCAGTTGCCACTCCCATCATGCACTGGTGCTTCTGCTCGCAGTGTGGCCTCTGTTGCTCGAGACTGCAGTCATGTGAGTGTGAGTTGCATTTGCGTGAGTGTGTATGTGTGTGTTTGTCATCTAATTTTGATGAAGGCCTTACTGGCTGAAAGCTATACTTGTGACAGTCTTTTTGTTGTGGCTATCTACGACTTTGCATCTCCACTATACGGTGAGTAGCAACTATCCTTTTCACAGTATAGGAATAGAATTAACCATTATAAGCTTAATTCCTGCTACTTACCGTGAATTAATTAATGTCAGACATTTGTTGGCTAATGTTAACCAGTTGTCTGTTATGGTTTCAATTTCAGCTCTAAGTTGCAACCATTGTTCACGCTTTGCTGGCCCGAGAAGACCTAAGGAAAAGAAATTCACATACATGAATATGAGAAAGAATAGTTGCAATTTTCAGTAAAGACATTAGAAAGTGTTGGGTAAATAATATCTCAAGTAATAATATGCCACTGCAAAGTAATAAATAATGGAAGGTATAAAAGTAAGAGTTCATCATATAACTGAGGTGTTGAGTGGCTAACATGTGCATAAACAAGACTGGGAACATTGCTAAGCTTTTTGATGATGTCTTCCTTCAGACCTAAGTAGTAAAATAACTCTCAGCTCTGTGATGAGTGGTAACTCTTACTCTTTCAATTTATTCAAGTAAGAATATAATATATGCAATGTCAGTGTGCATTCAACTTTGCACTTCATCAGAAAGGGTAACTGAAGTCACACAGATTGCATTAGGGAAATACAGGGACCATCTTGTAATTTTTTATTATTATTATATATTTCACTGTTAGATTACACAAGTGATGTCATTATTGATTTCAACTTCTTACCAAGTTAGCATTAGATGATCCATTTAAGTAAATACTAGCAAACTAAATCACAAATCCAGTTAGCTTCTATGTACAAAACCATATATACACTAGACTCTCGCCATTCCTGGCACATATAGGTGCTGGATTAGCAGAAGTGCCAGATTATTGAGTGTCTGAAATTTATGTTATTCATTTATCTGTTTTTTTATTTATTTTGAAAGCACAGTGGATATAGTGTACTGTACTTTATTAAACTGAAGCATACAATTTTAAAACATAGAGGATATACTTTATTAAATCCAAAAATACATTAATTTTCAAAGAAAACTTAGTCCTTGACTGTATACTGTACATAACTATACAGCAGTATCACTCACTATGAAACATGTTCCTAATTTATAACTGTCACAATGATGATACGTGATGGTGACATGCTTTATCATGCAACCACTTTACAAGCGTTACATCGGTGCTGCACGTATCTGGTTGTTGCATAATGTACTCCAGGAAGACTTTGGCACCTTCAGTGCAAGCAGTGTGAGAAATCTTCATGCTCTCTCCTCCTGCATTTTCTTCTTCATCACTTTTATCATTACTTTCTTGCACGCTTTTGATTATTTCTTCATCTGTTAAAGTTTGGTCTCTATCACAGTTTTCCTCACTCAGCTACTTAGTAACATCTTCATCATCAATTTCGTCTCCTCCTGGAAGGTTGTGGAACATGTCAGTGTACAAAGTAATTGATAATTTGGAATTGACTGGCTCATTGCTGTCACTCACTACTGGATTCAACTCGGCGTCAATGGATGGCCACAATTTTCTCCAGCTCTTCATTATGGTAGCACTCTCCACTTTATCCCATGCTTTGGCTGCTTGGAAAACAACATCACATATGTTAATTGCTTTCCATGCCTTCAGCATAGTCTCGATAGAGTCATTTTCACTTTCATTCAGCAAGGAGATGAGCTCTTTTCTCACTGCTGGTACAAATGTTTCATGGAACCACCAAAAGAATATTTGTCTGTCCATCCACGTTTTCTTCTAAGCACAATACTGCACTGGTAGAGTATTTATGTCAGCATGTTGAAAACAATGTGGATTTTGGAATTTTCCAGTCACCGTAAGTGGTAGTTTATGACTTCCATTTGCATTACAACGTGCCGTTAATGTTACATGCTGTTTCTGTTGCTTATAACCATGAGCTTCCTTCTCATTCTTGGCAGCTCATGTTTTTGAAGGAAGCATCTTGTAAAAGAGTCCTGTTTCATCAGCATTATACAAGACATCAGCAATTAAATCTTCTTCCTCTATTATCTTCCGTATCTTGTTTACAAACTCATCAGCATCCCTATCGTTAGCTGAGCAGGTTTCCCTGGTGCCTGTCAGCTGCTGAATCAGTGATCATAAGGCCGTTGCAGCATCCCTGAATATGGAAGTTAATAGGAATATAAAAAAAGGGAGGAAGGTTTATCTGTTTAGCAAGAGTAATAGAAGGCAGATTTCAGACTACCTAACAGATCAAAACGAAAATTTCTGTTCCGACACTGACAATGTTGAGTGTTTATGGAAAAAGTTCAAGGCAATCGTAAAATGCGTTTTAGACAGGTACGTGCCGAGTTTAACTGTGAGGGACGGGAAAAACCCACCGTGGTACAACAACAAAGTTAGGAAACTACTGCGAAAACAAAGAGAGCTCCACTCCAAGTTTAAACGCAGCCAAAACCTCTCAGACAAACAGAAGCTAAACGATGTCAAAGTTAGCGTAAGGAGGGCTATGCGTGAAGTGGTTCAGTGAATTCGAAAGTAAAATTCTATGTACCGACTTGACAGAAAATCCTAGGAAGTTCTGGTCTTACGTTAAATCAGTAAGTGGCTCGAAACAGCATATCCAGACACTACGGGATGATGATGGCATTGAAACAAGAGGATGACACGCGTAAAGCTGAAATACTAAACACCTTTTTCCAAAGCTGTTTCACAGAGGAAGACCGCACTGCAGTTCCTTCTCTAAATCCTTGCACAAACGAAAAAATGGCTGACATCGAAATAAGTGTCCAAGGAATAGAAAAGCAACTGGAACCACTCAATAGAGGAAAGTCCACTGGACCTGACGGGATACCAATTCGATTCTACACAGAGTACGCGAAAGAACTTGCCCCCCTTCTAACAGCCGTGTACCGCAAGTCTCTAGAGGAACGGAGGGTTCCAAATGATTGGAAAAGAGCACAGATAGTCCCAGTCTTCAAGAAGGGTCGTCGAGCAGATGCGCAAAACTATAGACCTATATCTCTGACGTCGATCTGTTGTAGAATTTTAGAACATGTTTTTTGCTCGAGTATCATGTCATTTTTGGAAACCCAGAATCTACTATGTAGGAATCAACATGGATTCCGGAAACAGCGATCGTGTGAGACCCAACTCACTTTATTTGTTCATGAGACCCAGAAAATATTAGATACAGGCTCCCAGGTAGATGCTATTTTTCTTGACTTCCGGAAGGCGTTCGATACAGTTCCGCACTGTCGCCTGATAAACAAAGTAAGAGCCTACGGAATATCAGACCAGCTGTGTGGCTGGATTGAAGAGTTTTTAGCAAACAGAACACAGCATGTTGTTATCAATGGAGAGACGTCTACAGACGTTAAAGTAACCTCTGGCGTGCCACAGGGGAGTGTTATGGGACCATTGCTTTTCACAATATATATAAATGACCTAGTAGATAGTGTCGGAAGTTCCATGCGGCTTTTCACGGATGATGCTGTAGTATACAGAGAAGTTGCAGCATTAGAAAATTGTAGCGAAATGCAGGAAGATCTGCAGCGGATAGGCACTTGGTGCAGGGAGCGGCAACTGGTCCTTAACATAGACAAATGTAATGTATTGCGAATACATAGAAAGAAGGATCCTTTATTGTATGATTATATGATAGCGGAACAAACACTGGTAGCAGTTACTTCTGTAAAATATCTGGGAGTATGTGTGCGGAACGATTTGAAGTGGAATGATCATATAAAATTAATTGTTGGTAAGGCGGGTATCAGGTTGAGATTCATTGGGAGAGTGCTTAGAAAATGTAGTCCATCAACACAGGAGGTGGCTTACAAAACACTCGTTTGACCTATACTTGAGTATTGCTCATCAGTGTGGGATCCGTACCAGATCGGTCTGACGGAGGAGATAGAGAAGATCCAAAGAAGAGCGGCACGTTTCGTCACAGGGTTATTTGGTAACCGTGATAGCGTTACGGAGATGTTTAATAAACTCAAGTGGCAGACTCTGCAAGAGAGGCGCTCTGCAGCGCGGTGTAGCTTGCTCGCCAGGTTTCGAGAGGGTGTGTTTCTGGATGAGGTATCGAATATATTGCTTCCCCCTACTTATACCTCCCGAGGAGATCACGAATGTAAAATTAGAGAGATTAGAGCGCGCACGGAGGCTTTCAGTCAGTCGTTCTTCCCGCGAACCATACGCGACTGGAACAGGAAAGGGAGGTAATGACAGTGGCACGTAAAGTGCCCTCCGCCACACACCGTTGGGTGGCTTGCGGAGTATAAATGTAGATGTAGATGTACAATGCCATGTTGTTTTTTCCAGTTTGATAGCCAACCTTCGCTCGTTGGAAACAAGTTCCTACCACCAAGTTTTTTGTTAAATGCAGCTGCTTTTTCCTTTTTAATCAGGCCACTGACTGGAATTCCTTTACTGTGTTGTTGTATGAACCATCTATAAACAGCTACGTCCAGTTCTTCATTCTCACTCTTTCACATAATCTTCCATTTTCCCAACTCACTATCCATTTGTGTTGAGTACTATTGAATAACATCATCTTTCTTCTTGATGTCATAAATAGCTGCTCGTCCAACAATGAACTCAGCAGCAATGGCTTTCTGCAAAGAACCTCGATTTAACTTATCTAAAATTTTGAGTTTCTGCTTGAGGTCTAGTGTAACATGTTTCCTTTTAGAAGACATGATTCTGAACTGTAAAGAAAGCTACAATTTCAAATACAGTATATAAAGAATTGTTTAACTAAGCATTGTTGCACACAATAATTCATTGTGCACATGTTTTTAGATGTGCACCAAATTACTGTGAGGCTGGACTACTGAGGGCCAGATTAGTATGAGTCTAGTGTACTTGAATATGTTACAAAGTGACCCGTCAATTGAGGAGACCTGGAATGATGCCTTTATGGATCTCTTCAACCACAGTTGTTTTATCACAATTATTTTGTACTGGTAATTGTTGACATTTGGAAAGATCAGTCTGGACAAACACAATATCAGAAGTAAATGCAACTATCCAGCAACACGGTGATGTGTTCTCTAACATTTGGGCAATGTCAAAACAGAGTGTCTCTACTGAACTGTCACTGTGTATTTGCTGTGGTTTGTCCAGATTATTCATAAACACTAGTTGCTAACAACATAAAATATATAATTGGTTGATGGGCTGAGTCCATTCATATTCCTACAAAGATATGCTGATCATGAAAAATATGAAAGAAATTGCTGGATACCATTTGTACCAAATTTCTGAAATTTACATACTCTCAATGTGATGGAACAGCTTGAAAATATTTGCTCACAGGCCAATGAAAGCCCATACTTTACTCTCATTAACATTCTGGATAATTTCACTCAATTTCCCCAGCCATAGTGCTCTCTAAGTATGAATTACACTGAACTTTTTGCTTAAAAACTGATACAGGTGATATAGCTCTCAGTGAATACTGCAGTAAATAAAGTTCTGGCAGTATGTAAATACTTAAAGAGCAACGAAGACCATTCACCGAACAGCAGAAGTGTTGCGTCGTCAAAACACACACACACACACACACACACACACACACACACACACACACACACACACACACACAGAGAGAGAGAGAGAGAGAGAGAGAGAGAGAGAGAGAGAGAAAGGGGGGAGGGGAAGAGTATGTTGTGTGTGTGTGTGTGTGTGTGTGTGTGTGTGTGTGTGTGTGTGTCACATGCGCATACTCTGGCTCATCAAAGGATTGCTTCAAAAAGCTAGCAACATTTTTTTTTTTTTTGTTTCTGTCAACGAATCAATGGTTCTGCTATTCAGTGAGTGGTCTGTTTTCTTCATAAAGTAATTTACATTCTCACTGAACACTTATGTTTAAGGAATGAAATTTTAGATCACCATATTTATCACAATCCCCCCACACTTCCAGCCATTTTGGTAACAGCTTCTCAACAATGATAAAATAAATCTAACAAAATACAATATACAAACATACACTCACCTCCAACACTATTGCGATAATTGTTGTACATATCTTTAATCTTTCGATAACGGAATGCTAGCTTACGCATCCAGTCAACACCACCTCGAACACCTGTAGCTAAGCACAGATTGCCGTTGCTGGCTGCTGCATGGAAACCATCAGTTCCAAAGTTGTAAGTGCTAAGATCCTGCCCATTATCATCTGAAGAGACATCATCTATGTGCACCTGATCACAATCCTGAAACATGAATGAAAAGTAATCAACATTGGTTTAAGACATTAAGCTTTTCATTATTTTAGATAATGGTAATATCTTGGGTAAACTATTTGCACTTTAATGCATTTCCATGAAGAAATAATTTTTTATGTTTAAATTAATCATGACAGTTTATTTTTCGTTCTTCACTTTAGCTAGTGAAGGAATTAGGCGAGCCCCTCGTTCTTTTTAATTTGTCAGCTAGAGACTTATTTTATCAGTCCACCTCACTTTCTCTGCTCTGTATGAGGATTTTCTCAATACAAAATTCCGCAAACACAATTTTTAGTTACAATTGCTTGTTTACTTCTTCTTGTAAAGTGTGTGTTTTTTTATCACTTCTACTCAGGTGTATAATATGACATCTGGGCACAATCCAAGCACTCATCTGAAGCAGTGCGGAAAACATAAAAAAATTCAGCTTCACATTTGGTATTTTCATCTGGCTCTATGACCTATTAATTGAGTTATACTCAACATTTTCCACAACAGTTAATAACAACTTATTTGTACTCTTAGGAGCAGCTTAGTCATTGCATGATGTTAATGCACAATGTACATAGTTAATGTACAATGTTTTTATTAACTAGTGCAAGGTCAGAATTCATTTGTCTTGCTTTGTTTTTTTGTATTTATTTATCTACTTTGTATTCCAGTGATCCATCTTTGGAATATATCAAGGGATATGAAATGTGTCTGACAAGTTTGTTTTGGTTATATTCTATGATATTATGTAATAGTACTAAAAATTTCATATTAAGGTATCTACAACTTAGGTTCTATTACAGAAAAATAAAGTACATAATCATGTTTAGATCAAGTTTTAAATATATATGCGCCAAATGTGTGTGAAAGTACCTGAGTGCTATGCATATTCA
The DNA here is from genome assembly GCF_021461385.2 of Schistocerca piceifrons. NCBI lineage: Eukaryota > Metazoa > Arthropoda > Insecta > Orthoptera > Acrididae > Schistocerca > Schistocerca piceifrons. The sequence continues at coordinate 138,158,986 of NC_060143.1, read as the reverse complement.
CTTACATGAAATTATTATTTTTACATTAAAATTTCAATTTATTGCTTGATTCTAACAGTAATGTTGATACTCTGATATGTATTTTGAAATATTTACTTTGTGACATTGATATTTGTTGGACAGAATTTCTGTTTATTAATGTAACTGCTGTGCCCTTGACACAGGTGGTACACAGCATTAGACTTCAGAGGGCGACACAGTCCACACAATCTCAGTGTGGTGCCACTCATAGTATGGTCAGTTGTTCCCTAGATGGCACACATACTGGGAATGTTATGTTGATAATCATTATTTCAGATCCATCTAATCACAAATGAATAAATCAAATTTTTCGTGTCATATGCATTTCAGCTTTATTATTTGCAAGGCATCTTCAGTGGCAAATTTCAGAGATCTTGGTCTACCTGGGTTCTTTTTCCTGTTTTACAGCTGTTCTTCTGATTTTTGCCACATTAACTTCTGTTTTCACAGAGCTAAGAAATGATAGTTTGCTTACTTGATGTTATATCGAAGTTCATTTGCTTACTTGATGTTATATCAATGTTCATTTCCTAGTGCTGTGAAAACAAAATTTTGTAGGGCAGAACCAGAAGAAGAGCAGCTATAAAGCAGGGCTGGCCACAGTGGCCGAGTGGTTCTAGGCACTTCAGTCTAGAACCGTACAATTGCAATGGTCACAGATTTGAATCCTCCCTTGGGCATGGATGCGTGTGACATCCTTAAGTTAGTTAGGTTTAAGTAGTTCTAAGTTCTAGGGGACTGATGATCACAGATGTTAAGTCCCAAAGTGCTCAGAGCCATTTGAACTATTTTTGTAAAGCAGGAAAAACAACACATGTAGTCCAGAATCTATGAAACATACTACTTAAGATCCCTTGCAAATGATGAAGGTGATATGTGTGTGAAAAGAAAAATTTGAGTTATTCAGTTATGATTACACAGAACCAAAGTAACAATTATCAACATAATATTACATTCAGCTGAGGATGACAGGACAACAAATAGTTAGCAATGATACCAGTAACTACTTTATGCTTCTGTTACAAGACATTAAGTCCATTCATCCACCGAAAGTTATGTATGCCTCTACACTGTGAGCTGAAACCTGAGATTATCTGATGCAGGTGCCAAATAAATTGCTGTTGCACATTCATATGCTGACACCAAGGCAACACCCAGCCAGTCGCCTGCAGTTCCAGTAGTCTTTGGTTGCCTACAGTGGTTTGATAGCTCTCATCTACAGCCATCAGTTGCCGACCAGTTCTAATCATCAGATGATTAACTCCGAGTGTTGAAGATTGATCAAAGTGATATTCGAAGGGATTATCAGATGGAAGACTGAACTTATGAACTCTCTCATAGCAGTCCAAACTGAACTTCAATAGATTATTTAGGCTTCATCTTCTGTGTTAGGTTAGATTAGATTCAGAACTTTTGCATGAGTACCACACTTTCTCAACAAAGCAAAAGTTGAGTACATTCTATGTACATTGTTTTAATAAACGATTGTTATTGTTTCTCATGTGTTGACACAAGAAATCTGTTTGAGAGAATTGCCCTATGGCATGAACGTTGTAAGCATGCAAGTAGGCCACTTTCCTATGGCCATGGAACTCAGTAGCTGGGGGTTTGCTGCCTATTACCTTTACATTGAACATCTAATTTATTGGTGAATACAACAGAAAATGACTGACTTAGTCCAGAAATACATATTATAAGAAACTGGACTTATTCATTCAACACCTTCTGGTTTGGTAGTATTACTCATTTATTAAGCTGTTTTATTATTATTTTATTCAAATAGAGACTTTTAATAAAATATTGAGGGCTTATGAGTACTAAATCTAGGTTCTAAAGGAAAGAGAGAGATCTGATCCCAGTAACTGATGCCTTGTTATCATTCTGCAGTTGTAAGGAACATGAAATGCGATAACTGATAGTCATAAGCACCAAAGCCAGTCTTGTGCTTCAGAAATATGTGTGTATCTTTTATGCAAGTCTTAGTGTCAAAGAGTGACGGAATTGTCTATGGCAGTGATGACTGATAGCAACATCAGGGGCGGACATCTGATTTCCAAGTTTCCCATCATCATCCACACACCTGAAACATTTACACTTTCCATTCCACCTTGTACCACTGAATGGTTAATTTATGGTATTTCACTAATGTCATTGGTGATTTACTGATCATATTACATTTAAATTTTATGACCATTTTCTCTGCTTATAAGCCTTACAGTGCTTGAATTTGCAAACCTTCCAACATTTCACACATGATAGCATTGATTTTTTTTCAGATTTTATTCTTAATTTGTAAGGGCACATGAGATCATTTGAACCAACACTATTACATAATGGAATGATTCTCTGCTTAATTAATAGAAAGTGCAACAAAAATGTAAAATTAAAAACAAAACACTTAGAAAAATACAAGAGATTTACCATATTTGATACAACAAATAATAATTGCCTGCATATAATTTTAGAAAGTGATCAGTATTAATTGCTGAGCCATTTTCATATACTGTACACAATAGTACAACTACATCTGTTCCCTTATAAATTGCCAATCATGATTGTCTTCAAACTTTCTTGGAATATAAACATTAAAAAAGGATTTAAATGGATTAGATTTACTGCTAAGATGAGTTAGTATACTTTACCTCCACATCATTGAAGAAAAAATGTGTGTCTGCAAGATTGAACACCAGTTCCTCCATTCTGAATCCAAGCTGTGCAACTGTCTGAGCATCCTGTAACAGTAAGTTGTTCATTGTATTTTTGCATGTATACTATGCCTAATTTACAATGTTCAGGACTTTAATCAATTTCAGAACATAGTTCATTTGAGACTATCACTGGACATCTACATGCATTTATCAACAGCTTACCTTGCCATAACGGGAGGCATAAGTGCCAGTGAGAAGAGAGTGGAAAATAATTATGGTTTCATCAAGATCCCAGATGAATACTCTCTCTAAGCTGCTCTCTGGGTTGCTGGGGGAAGGGTTATTCTGTCTTCTCCCTCGACCTCTACTAGACCTAGAGGAACCTTCTCCTCCATTTCCTTCCCTGTTTCTCCGAGACCCATTTGAATCTGTTTTGAGGGGTGATGCTGGCCCGTTTTCTGACAGATGGAAGCTGCCAGGACTCTCTGTAAGACATTAAAATATTACGAATCAAAACACATGTTCAAATGACATGTTACTACCTGATTTGACAGATCTTTTGGCTCTAAGATAGGCACTAGGTTTACTGGAACATTACATCTTTTTATCTAGCTTAAAATAAAATAAAAATATATTTTATAGGTCTTATACATGTGCAGCCCACAGAATTGCAGATGAAAGAATGTCAATAAACAGGGAATACCTCTAGCAAGATCATAGCAATTTTGTCACCATTGTTGTCCAGCTAAACACAGTCTCTAATAGCCACATTGTACCTGAGGTTTTAAACTATACTTATTCCCTTTCAGAATTCACATAGCGATATTATAAGCTAATTTTGTAGAGGAGCTGCAATTTTCAAGAGTCTTTCCAAAAATGTACAGGTTTCCCAACAATAAGATCCATACATCAATTACATTACATATTTTTTTTGTAAATACAGCAAGGGAAGTTCTAGCAGAATTCAAATAGTTTAGGAGTAAAGGAGACCAGTCACCAAACAACACAAGTGTTGAGTAGGTAACAGGCAAACACAAAAGAGAAAGAAAACTTCCTAGCCTTTGGAACAGATCCTTTGTCATGTTACACACACACACAAACACACACACACACACACACACACACACACTCTTGTGCCCCTACATTGTGCAGGCTGGACACAATATCTATATCTGAGTGGTCAGCGTGACTCACTGGTTTGATTCCTGATACTGCCAGGGATTTTTCCGAGGTGAGAGGAGGGAACAGATTGCACACATCCTTGAGATGCCAACTGAGAAGCTACTTAACCAAGTAGTAGCAGCACCAGTTCTGCTACCCCAACAATGGATGGAAAGCCGTGTGCTGATCCACACCCCTCACCCATACCACATCTCGATGATGCCTTAGGCTGAGGATGAGATATGGTCAGCTGAATATGACGCCCTTCTGCGGCCAAAATGGCAGTGTTCATCCTCCTCCTTTTATTCTGTGTGTTGAGCTGGCACAATATAAAGGTGTGTGTGTGTGTGTGTGTGTGTGTGTGTGTGTGTGTGTGTGTACTCTAGCTCAATTTATCAATATTATGAGATATGAGAAGGAAAGTTGCCACTCACCATATAGAGAATAAGCTGAGTTGCTGAATTGCGAAAGTCTTTTTGTTGTGCGTATCTGTGACTCCGCTATATGGTGAGTGGCAACTTTGCTTCTCATAATATTGTTACATTCCATCATGGATTTTCCAGTTTTTGACCTAGGTCAATTTATGCTGTACCAAAACCATACCACATTTTCTTATGCACTTTTGTGCATAAAATTGCATTTGTATGTCTATATTTTGATGTTATTATTTATTAAGTGGACCACAAACACTTGCCAATCATTTTGTATCTATTTTGCAACTCTTCATATACTTAATACATACTCCACAGAAGACAGCACGCTTGATGTTACAACCATTTATGACAATGAAACTTCCTGCAAACCAAGATAATAGCTACTACTTGAAATCCTGTACCTTTCTTCCAGCATAGTGAACTATATCTGTATTAAATCCCATCTAGAGTTCAATAAAACACAGGATTCAAACTAATTACCATTATGGCCTGTATCAACACACAGAAGTATTACTTTAAGCACAAGCAAATGCAATGATTGTTTCAGTTTCAGCAAGGTTTCTGCATCAACTGAAGAAAAAAATATGTATTACACACTCATCAAAATGTAATTTGTATCACATATATTTACCTGTTAAAGTAGGTGTGGCGAGCTGGTAAGTGGAAGTCCCCATGCTCCCAGCACTGCTTGCTGAACTTGAGCTTGACATGTAAGGTGAGTAATTTGGTGAAAAGTAGCTAGTAGGATACTGTACAGTTTGATGGCTTGCATACGAGTTGCCATAAGTGCTGTAATCGAGACTCTGGAAGTAGAAATGAGAATGTTATTTTATTCATAGCTGTAATTTTCAGTAACTGTAGTATATACTTCAGAACAAAATTCAAATATATTTGCAACTGACAATTGAATTTTATTCTGAAATGAGAAATGTATAAGACTGACTTTATTTATTACCCCTTAAAGCTGTAAATGTGAAACATAGAAGCACTGTACAATTAAAACATTAATGATCATTAAAAATTCTCTAATGTGTTGAAGCCATGTCTAAGAACACTCTTCAAAATAAGAGTGAGCCATTGCACTGTAGTGACTACAGCACTATTGAGATCACTTTGCTGACAAATTTCTGATTAAATATTACCTGTATGATGAAATTGTGAATAGTGTGCACACCTATGGCTGATTAGAGAACTTTTTTACACATACGTGTCTTATTATTTGCCTCCCCATTTCCCTCCCCATTTTCCCCTTGACTATTTTCATCTGCATCAGTTTTTGCTACTAGTTGTGATACACACTGTGTACAAATCATTCTCTTGGGCATCCCTCAGCTTGGTGCCACAAGTGGTCACTACTTAATTTGTGTTACTTGGGTCTCAAACCAGTCCTGAACACAACGTACTCATACAGAGAGGGCATCAGTAGAATGAATATGTTACATGACAGCTAACTTCAATGCAGGAATAAAGTAATGCCAGGAGAAAGATCCTGCATTCATTTCAATGTGGGGTGCTGAGTGACTCTGACTGTCCCTTTTGTTTTTCTCAATTCATCGCATCACTTTGTTTCTCTTACATTACTTTTCTGCTTCCATTAAATGTATCATTAACTACAAATGCTCTACATTCATTTACTATTTGTCTTTTGCATGCAACAGACAGTCTGATTATTTCAGACATCACTAGTGTATGCATCATATGATCTCATTCAGTATTACAAAGAGAAGTCACAGTGTCACATCCAATGCATCTAACCAGACACTGAACACACAGACAGGGAATTTCATCAGTGACCAAAACAGACTATATTACAAGTATGTACTTCAGGACAGTGTTCTAACTTTTATATGACTGTATCAGAAAAGATAAATCTTAACATTAATTTAAATCCTTGCAGGTTTCAAGTACGTTTAACAACTAAATTTCATCACGTCAAAATACTATATTCACAGCTAATAGGTATTTTTATTTAGCCTTATGTCCCACAAGCATATTCAAAATCAAAGATCATGCACATAATGTCAGAAATCAGTACTTCCAACAACAGACTTAAGGCAATATGGGATGTAGTGGAGAGAGAGAGACAGGACAACCAGCCACAGAACAAAACAACAGCACTACTGAACTGAATGGAAGGGCTATAAACTATAAGTCACAGATAGCAAATCCATTTAATAATCATTTCTTAAATGTAGTAGCAAGCACAGGGACAAACAGTTTAAGAGAAAAATCACAGCAGTATGTTGAAAATGTAACTTCCATAAAATTCAATCATAGGAATGTATCACCAACTTCTCCTTCAGAAATTAAGAAAACTATATGTTCTTTCAAAAATAAAGGCTCATCTGGTTTTGATGATGTTTCCAAAATAGTACTAAAAATTTGTCCCCATGTAATAAGCCCAGTCTTATCTGAAATATGTAATGCATAACTACCTCAAGGCATTTTTCCAGGGAGACTGAAACATGCCATTGTTAAACCACTCTTTAAGAAAGGTGATAAGACTTTTTTTACTTCTGACATCATTCTCCAAAATTTTTGAGAAGGTGATATATTCTAGAATAGTCTCATATCTTAGCAGCAATAGTATCCTTGGCAAATTCCAGTTTGGTTTCAGAAGGGTTGCTCTACTGAGAATGCAATTTACACCAGGTTTTACAAGCATGAAATAATAAAATAGCGGTGGTTGGTATTTTTTGCAACCTCTCTAAGGCATTTGACTGCATGAATCACAGGATTCTCCTAGATAAATTAACATTTTATGGGATTGATGGTATAGCCAACAAATGGATACTATCATATCTAACCAAAAGAATGCAGGAAGTTGCACTCAGTAATTCATGCAATATAGTCCAGGGACATAATTCTGACTCAGTAGAAATCAGATATGGGGTCCCCAAGGTTCAATCTTAGGTCCACTACTGTTCCTCATCTATGTAAACAATCTGCTGTAGAGTATACAACAATCATTATTAGTTCTTTTTGTAGATGACACTGGTACTGTAATCAATCCAAGCATACATACAGATACAGAAGAGACGGTAAACAAAGTTCTTCAAAGTATCATTGACTGGTTTTCTATGAATCGTATCACCCTTAATTTTAAAAAGATGTAACACATTCAGTTCTGCACACCCAAAGGTATTACACCAATGGCGACTGATGACCTCAGAAGTTAAGTCCCATAGTGCTCAGAGCCATACACCAATGGCAAGTGCAACAAAATTGTGAGGAAATAATAAACAGGGTGGAAACTTTAATAAGAATTCAAACTGGGAAAAAAAATTTGGAACTCTAAAACAACTTAGTTCAACCACAGTGCATATCGAAACATTACTACTCTTGGGGAGAGACAAATTCGTATGCTGACATATTTTCATTCAATAATGTGATATGATTAACTGATCTGGCCTTGTAACATTAACCAAAACAGCCTTGCTGTGCTGGTACTGTGAATGGCTGAATGCAAGGGGACATTACAGCCATAATTTTTCCCGAGGGCATGCAGCTTTACTGTATGGTTAAATGGTGATGGCGTCCTCTTGGGTAAAATAGTCCCCCATTCGGATCTCCGGGTGGGGACTACTCAGGAGGACATAGTTATCAGGAGAAAGAAACGCGTTATATGGATCGGAGTGTGGAATGCCAGATCCCTTAATCGGGCAGGTAGGTCAGAATATTTAAAAAGGGAAATGGATAGGTTAAAGCTGGATATAGTGGGAATTAGTGAAGTTCGGTGGCAGGAGGAACAAGACTTTTGGTCAGGTGAATACAAGGTTATAAATACAAAATCAAATAGAGTAATGCAGGAGTAGGTTTAATAATGAGTAAAAAAATAGGAGTGCGGGTCAACTACTACAAACAGCATAGTGAACGCATTATTGTGGCCAAGATAGACACAAAGCCCACACCTACTACAGTAGTACAAGTTTATATGCCAAGTAGCTCTGCAGATGATGAAGAAATTGATGAAATGAATGATGAGATAAAAGAAATTAGTCAGGTAGTGAAAGGAGACGATAATTTAATAGTCATGGGTGACTGGAATTCAATAGTAGGAAAAGGGAGAGAAGGAAACATAGTAGATGAATATGGATTGGGGCTAAGAAATGAAAGAGGAAGCCGCCTGGTAGAATTTTTCACAGAGCATAACTTAATCATAGCTAACACTTGGTTCAAGAATCATAAAAGAAGGTTGTATACATGGAAGAACCCTGCAGATACTAGAAGGTTTCAGATAGATTATATAATGGTAAGACAGAGATTTAGGAACCAGGTTTTAAATTGTAAGACATTTCCAGGGGCAGATGTGGACACTGACCACAATCTATTGGCTATGAACTGTAGATTAAAACTGAAGAAACTGCAAAAAGGTGGGAATTTAAGGAGATGGGGCCTGGATAAACTGACTAAACCAGAGGTTGTACAGAGTTTCAGGGAGAGCATAAGGGAACAATTGACAGGAATGGGGGAAAGAAATACAGTAGAAGAAGAATGGGTAGCTTTGAGGGATGAAGTAGTGAAGGCAGCAGAGGATCAAGTAGGTAAAAAGACGAGGGCTAATAGAAATCCTTGGGTAACAGAAGAAATATTGAATTTAATTGATGAAAGGAGAAAATATAAAACTGCAGTAAATGAAGCAGGCAAAAAGGAATACAAACGTCTCAAAAATGAGATCGACAGGAAGTGCAAAATGGCTAAGCAGGCATGGCTAGAGGACAAAGGTAAGGATGTAGACGCTTATCTCAGTAGGGGTAAGATAGATACTGCCTACAGGAAAATTAAAGAGACCTTTGGAGAAACGAGAACCAATTGTATGAATATCTAGAGCTCAGATGAAAACCCAGTTCTAAGCAAAGAAGAGAAAGCAGAAAGGTGGAAGGAGTATATAGAGGGTCTATACAAGGGCAATGTACTGGAGGGTAATATAATGGAAATGGAAGAGGATGTAGATGAAGATGAAATGAGAGATATGATACTGCGTAAGGAGCCGGCCGTGATGGTCTAGTGGTTCTAGGCACGCAGTCCAGAACCGCACGAATGCTACGGTCGCAGGTTTGAATCCTGCCTCGGGCATGGATGTGTGTAATGTCCTTAGGTTAGTTAGGTTTAAGTAGTTCTAAGTTCTAGGGGACTGATAACCACAGTAGTTAAGTCCCATAGTGCTCAGAGCCATTTGAACCATTTGATACTGCATAAGGAGTTTGACAGAGCACTGAAAGATCTGAGTCTTAACAAGGCTCTGGGAGTAGACAACATTCCATTAGAACTACTGACAGCCTTGGGAGAGCCAGTCCTGACAAAACTCTACCACCTGGTGAGCAAGATGTATGAGGCAGGCAAAATACCCTCAGACTTCAAGAAGAATATAGTAATTCCAATCCCAAAGAAAGCAGGTGTTGACAGATGTGAAAATTACCGAACTATCAGTTGAATAAGTCACAGCCGTAAAATACTAATGTGAAATCTTTACAGATGAATGGAAAAACTGGTAGATACCGACTTCGGGGAAGATCAGTTTGGATTCCGTAGAAATATTGGAACACGTGAGGCAATACTGACCCTACGACTTATCTTAGAAGAAAGATTAAGGAAAGGCAAACCTACATTCCTAGCATTTGTAGACTTAGAGAAAGCTTTTGACAATGTTGACTGGAATACTCTCTTTCAAATTCTAAAGGTGGCAGGGGTAAAATACAGGGAGCAAAAGGCTATTTACAATTTGTACAGAAACCAGATGGCAGTTATAAGAGTCGTGGGGCATGAAAGGGAAGCAGTGGTTGGGAAGGGAGTGAGACAAGAAGAAGGGATCGGTTGGTAGGACATGTTCTGAGGCATCAAGGGATCACCAATTTAGTATTGGAGGGCAGCGTGGAGGGTTAAAATCGTAGAGGGAGACCAAGAGAAGAATTGTTATTAATGTAATGTGCAGAAGGTGGTGGGTAGGAATTACTAACTCACATCTGTATATCTTTTTTCTTTTAGTAAAAATGTTCAGAATATAACTGTAAGTATGAATTAATTTGTGATGTGAATGTATAATGACTCATTCCACATGATTACAATCTATCATGCAAAATGATCCATGGAACATGTTACTAACTAACAAATTTTATGGAACATTGGTACTACATTTTATTTGGCTTCTTCAATCTTTTTGTCACTGAATAAGTATTTTTCAACTTTACTTTGTCTTATCATCTTGTTTCTTTTATCCTTCTTCTTCTTGTTCTTGTTCTTCTTCTTCTTCTTCCTCTTCTTCTTTTTGCTTTCACCATTTCTTTGAATGCATCTTTTAAGAAGTATTGTCTTCTTAGCCAGAGTACTAGCCAGTTTTTAAATCACCTTATTACATCTTGCAGAATTTCTTTTCTTCCAGCAACATTTTATCACTTACTCATTTGTAATTCTTTCTGTCCAACTTACCCTCTGTAAATTCCTAAATGCTCATGTCTCAAAGCTTCTAATCAATTTTTGTATTCCTTCTTCTTCAGCCATACTTTTGCCCCACACAAAACCATGCTATACACAAATCATTTGGCCTTTTTATAAATTGTAGGTTCAATTTTATTTATAGCAGCTCCATCTTTCTGTTAATTGTTTGCTTGGTCACCATAATTATGATTATTATTACTTAACTAACATGTCAAATCTTCCTTGGCTAAAGAACCTAAATATGCATGAGGTGTGAGAGATATTTTATTTACCAAACTTTTTATTTTTTTCAAACAAAAATATTGTCCCCTTCAATGTAATTCCATTCAGCAGCTATACACTGTTGCAGATGTTGTTCCCAGCCTTGGTAGCAGCACTGAAAGGCTTCAACTGGGAGATCCTTCACCATGTTCGTCACATTATTTTGAGTGGGCTTAAGAGTCCCAAATGATGTCCTTTTAAGATATTTTTCAATTTTGGGAAAATAAAGAAAATCACAAGGACTCAGATCAGGTGAATTAGGGGACTGTGGAAAAAAAGGAATACCTTTTGAGGTCAAAAATTCCATGATGGAAGTGACCATGTGACATAGGACGTTGTCGTGATGCAGCATCCACTTGTCTGCCTAGTCTGGTCTCACTTGGTTAACCCTTCCCCTGAACCTTTCAAGGACATCTTTTTAAAACACTTGGGTGACACTTTGTCCTAGAGGAAAATCTCACAAGGGCATGCACATGTTTGACATTTTTGTCAGTTTGTGAAGGTCTCCCTGAGCAATGTTCACCTTAAGTGTGTTCTCAGCCTTCCAAAAATGAGTTGTGCCTGTGAAAAACTTGTGTTCTTGATAAGGAGTGTTTCTCGTAGGCCTGTTTCAGCTTTTCATAGGTCAAACTCATGGATTCATGAAGTTTAACACAAAATTTGGTGGCCTAATGTTGCTCTAAATTCTGTTGTTACATTTTTGTAACACACAACAAAAGCACGATCTTTGAATGTAGCTGAAACCTGGACTGAGCATATGGAAAGGATGGACACACTGGTCTAAACAAGCAGAACCACTACAGTGTTGTCAGATAACTCGTACGGTTGTCAGTCTCATTACTTTTTTAAACACCATGTCTATATTGTGTCATTAATTGACTTTTTGTCTTGTTCTGTTATTACACACTACCAAACCTTCTTTCCTTTATTGCAGCTATCATACACATGGTTCTGTTCTTATTACTTTTTAATCAAAAAAAAAAAAAAAAAAAAAAAACTATGAAATGCTGCATCATGATTCATTGTCATAGAACATGTCAATAGGACACTTCAGAAGTAACAATTGATATGTGACTGGACATGATCCCCTTTCTCATCTCACATCATCTTTTTTGATGGTGTAAAAATAGTATGATAATACTACCTGATAACATACCCAAATGTATAAATTATATCAGAGCAGTAATCTGTAAACCAGTCTGGTGTGGCAATAGAAGACAGCAAAAGGAAAGCTGAAGTTTTAAATTTCACATTTAAAAAAAAAAATCTTTCATGCTGTAGGACGATACAGACATACAATCATTTGACCACTGCACAAACTTATGTGTTGAGGATACACAGGAAAATGGAACCCTGACACTGAAAACAGCTGAAAGAGTTGAAAACAAATGAGTCACCAAGTCCAGGTAGTATCCCAGTTTGGTTTTACAGAGGGTACTCTTTGGCAATGGCCCTACACTTAGCTTGTATCTGTCATGAATCTCTCGCCCAATTAAAAGTCTCAAGTAACTGAAAAAAGTTGTGGTTACTCCTGCATATAACAAGCATAAAAGAGTGGATCTGGAAATTACAGACCAATATCATTAATGTCAGTTAGCTTCAAAATTCTTGAGCGTATTCTAATATCAAATATAATAAATTACCTTGCGAGAGAAAAACTTCTATCCAGAAATCGACATGGATTTAGAAAGTTTCAGTCATGCAAAAATCATCTTGCCTTTTCTCACGCAATATCCTTCGAACCATGGATGAAGGGCAACAGATAGATTCCATATTTGTTATTTCTGTAAAGCATTTGACACAGTGGCACACAGCTGACTGTTATTGAAGGTCCAAGCATATGGAATATGTTGTTTGGTATGTGAGTGGCCTGAAGACTTTAAGTGATAGAACACAGTATATTGTCCCGAAAAGAGAGAATTCACTGGAGACAATGGTACCATCAGGAATGCCCCAGGGATGTGCTTTAAAAGGAAGCAGGGAGTGTTGCCTTGTCAGCAGAAAAGCAGTAACAGCAAAATGGGCCAGTCAGGAGAGCTCAGTGACTTTGAAAGTGGACTAGTCATCGGATGTCTCCCAACATAGCAGTTAAAAGATATGGTGCTAGATTTGTTATTGGTAGGTTCAATCAACACAGTATTACATATATGTTAAATGAGCTCAAATGGGATTCCTTGGAGGGAAGAAGATATTCTTTTTTTGAAAAACTATTGAGAAAATTCAGAGAACCAACAATTGCAACAAACTGCAGAACGATCTTGCCACCACCAATATCTCACACATACTACTGTAAAGCCAAGAAAACAGAAAACAGGGTTTGTATGGAAGCCTATAGACAGTCATTCTTTCCCTCACTCCATTTTCTGGTGGAACAGACAAGTGAATGACTAGCAGTGGTACAAGGTGCCCTCTGCCATGTACCATATGGTGGCTTGTGGTGTATGTGTGTATATATAGAAATTATTATGAGTACTTTGGTTACACAGAACAAGTGTGCCAAATTTTGTGAAGTATGTGCATGGTGTAAAAAATGGTAAATTTCATGGGCAATTCCAAATGAAAGGTCTCCAAAGTATCTGGGATACAGGGAAATTGTTTGTGTGGCTGTTGGTCACACTGTTGCAATTGATGCTTTCTCACCTCCAAATAAGCATGCATGTGCTTCACAGCCATTCAAATTGGAGCTTCCATGGAACATTACCAAGCATAAAACTCATACAGTAATTTGATTTTTGGGTGCACAAGGTGTTAAACTGGTTTAAATTTGTGACCAACTGACAGAAGCATATGGACAGTCATGCATGGATAACAGAAAAACTCACAAGTGGTGCAGAGAGTTTACAGCTGTTCATACTGAAATTCATTATGAAGAAAGGAGTGATAGGCCATCAATTTGCTATGAGATGGTTTCAAAAGTTGAAGAAATCATATGTACAAGTTGGAGGGTTACTCTGGATGCTCTCTGCATTTTGGTTCCTGAAGTTTCCCAAAGCACTGTCTACAGGGTTTTAATGGAAAAGTTGCAATGTCAGAAGGTGTGTACAAGATTTGTACTGTGTATGCTGACAGAATACCACAAAAGTCAATGAGCTGATACTTCTTATGAATTTCTTCTCCACTATGCAGACAAAAGGATAACTTCTTGGACTTGGCTGTCGCAGCTGATAAATATTGGGCATTCCGCATTACACAAGAGACCAAACAAGTCATGCGAGAGGCAGTTTCCCTCTTCGCCCAACCCACAAAAATTCAAACACAGTCTGATGGTAATATCTTGGGAACTGTATTTTTGGATTAAAGGGATACACTTGGTTGACTTTCTGCCTGCTGGGACAACAATAAATACTGACAGGTACTATGAAATGCTGGAAAAACTCAGAAGGGCAATTCAGTACTAGAAAAGAGGAGTGCTGAGCAAGGGTGTAAGCAATCTCCATGACAATGACTGCCCACACGTTGTGCGTCAAACTGTTGATGTCCTGCAAAACTTTGGTTAGAATATCATCACCCTTGCACCATACAGTCCAGACTTGGCACTGAGCAGCTACCAACTGTTCCCTAAGTTGAAGGAGCATTTGTCTGAACAGCAGTTCTGCTCTGACGATAAAGTGAAAGATGAGGTTCAACATTTGCTGAAGGACATGGTGATGAGCTGCTATGACATGGACATTGTAAAACTGTCACAGCATCTAAAGATATGCATTGACCAAAATGGCAGTTATGTAGAAAAATAAAACATTTTTCAACTTTTAAAATAATGTAACTATTACAGAAATTAAACTGTTATTTGTATGTATAAAAATATAGGAGACTTTACTTTTGGGGCTGCCCTCAAATAGTTGCCATTCTTCTGAGTAATTTTATTCCATTTTATTTCATCTATTTATGTAAAAGTAAGTAATATAACACTACTTATTTAATAGAGGCTAGAATCATAAATTAAAGTTTCTCATTTGAATAATGTGGAACAGTCATAAATATATTACATTATATGAAGTGTATGCGCAAATGTGAAAGTTTTTCACTGGCACAATGACAAAAATTTTGTGACTAAATGAAACTAATCACTAACAATACTTTATGTGTTCACTGATCTTGTCTGAGACATTTTTCTCATAAAACTAAAAATGCATCCTTCATTTATTGCTAGATAATTAACTGAAGCAGATGTAACACCCATATATGTATAATGTTGTCCTGGAAATGAAGTTTTAGCTTCTAAATGCATTATCAAAAAGCTGTAACCTATAAGTTGCAGTCAGAAACAGCTATGAGTGAAATGAATGTCAATAACAGTAATTTCTGAACCAAGGAACTCACATCCAATTTATCTTACGGGAAGCAGACTTCTGACCACAGCGGCTGGAGATAGTGGTCATTTGTGGATGATGTGTGCTTGCTTGTGCGAACATGTGTTTGTGTTTTCTTTTCTGAATAAGGCTGTGGCTAAAAGCTCAATATGTAGCAGTCTTTTTGTTGTACCTATCTGCAACTCAAAATATCTCCTTTCTTACGAGTGGCAATCTATCCTTTTCATTATACTGAGAATACTATAGAGTGTGATAGAAGTATTTCAGACCTGTCCACAGGTATAGTCATCTAAATATTCTTGTCAATGATCATGAAGCAATGTTATTGAAAATAAAAGTATTGATAACATAATGATCTATGCCTCTGCAATAACACAGCACTATGAAGACATAGCAAATTAAAAAGGTTACATCTACAGTCACATACTTGTTGAGTGGTGCTGAAAGCCTGTGCTGACGTCGAGAATCCTGCAGCAGGTGTAGCTCCTGCTGAGCAGCTGTAACCAGAAGTGTTGTAGGCTGCATAGGCAGCAGCCGAGCTGCTAGCAGTGCTGCCACTGCCAACAGCTGTCTGGCCAGTGTGGTGCGAACTAGCAGCTGCTGCAGAATTCACAGCGGCACCAAAGGAACTTGCTGCTGCACTGCTGGCAGAAGTGTAAGCGCTCAGGTAGCTGGGCGAGCCTGATGATGAGGGACCAGAGCTAACTTTGCCACCAGTCAGGTTTCGAGAATTTCCTGTGATAACATGTGAAGAGGAAACATTCATGAAATATAATTTTTTCTTGAATTTAATAGGTATGGTGAGGAGGGATATTTTCATGTTGATTTTGCTGCCATATAGACAACACAATAATCTCTGATCATAAGTTGAATGAGTTGTTTTCTGTTGGTAGCATCCTGTGTTTACATAAATTTGAAAACTGAGAACTAATTTCATTTCTTTACATAAGTACTTCCTGAGAGTTAACATAAGAAAAGGAAGCTCCTTGCTTAAATTGTGGTTTTCAAGTTTGCTTTTTTAACACTGAAAGTAGAGGCGCAAAGCCTCAACTTATGTAGGACTTTTTTTACATTGCTTGTTAAGAGAATGTTCACTGTGCTTGTCACTAAAAAGTAGTTGGCGTGCTTATTATTTAGGTCAAACTGCAGCATAGCTCAAATAAACTCTCCGTCTATCAACAGTTTTGTAGAGGTTGATGAAATGCAAACATTAAAGGCTTGGCCAGACAGAACATGTCCTGGCAGCATGGCATGTTGCCTAGAGCCACGGCAACTAGGCTGCATCACTGAAGTGCTCATTATTGCACTGTGTCAGTCACACCGAGGCAGCTTTCACACAGCAGCCAATAACCTGCCACTGCAGGCAGTACCATTTGTCTGAGAACAGAGATTAACCACTACGGCTGGCAGCTCCATGCAGCTGCCGGCACATTGAACTGTTGTGTTCTCACAGTGTTAGCTGAGGCAGCTATGGCAGGAGAGAGATTTGCATTGTTGGTGAGTGCGTAGTGCATGCAGTTGAAATCATGGAAACAGAAATAAAAGCTTATCTAGGAGATAAGGAAGTACAACTTCTTGTATGTTACAGGTGATGTAGATTACATTTTGAAGAAGGCCAAAGCATAAAGGGATACAGATGCTAAATTGAATAACAACATTAAACATTTCTGCAAATATTTCAATTTACATGCATGAAATATTTGACATAAAATGTACTGAAGTACATTGCTGTATTAAGTACTGGAAATTAATTAGTGCATATTACAGCATAGCTTACATCAAGTATGTACATAACAGTGTGATCATAATGGAAAACAATACATAGAAAATTGAAATGGATAGAACGGCCACTTTTGTTGAAATCACACTGTATGCAAAGCAGGAAATTACATGCCTAATTTAAGTGAAAATTAATTATTTAGATTCACATGGTACTTTTAATGTTGAAATAAAATATTTCCATCATTTTCCGTAACATTAACAACCAAAGATGTTATTCCACATAAGAGTTTCATAATACAATACAAGCAATATCTCTGACCTTATGAGAAATATTTTTGGCACAATTTTGCCATTGCTCCAAAAAAATGTTGTTCCCATAAATTTTTACTCAGTGAAGTGTTTGCCTACTGAATTATGTATGATTAATGCAAAAATAAAAATTGGATCTTGGATACAGTTTTGAAAATGTGTCACTTGGTTCTCTTTTCTTTCAAGGTATTCAGCAATTCACAAGTAATACTGTAGTAGTCTTTCAAAGTGCCCATTATAGCAAATGCTACATAGCTCCTGTACTGATAATTTCATTACAGATACAAAGCTGAATAACTCTGTGGTTATGACAGGCTCAGTTTGTTAAAAGTGTTGACATGGACTGGATAATTTCTTAGGCAGTTGCACAAAAGATTTCAAATTCCAATACACAATTGCTTTACTGCCTTATGAATGATAGAAGGTTCTGCCTCAAGAGGAAATGTGACTGTGCTGCTTGTGCATTTAGATGCTAGGTAAGTGGAAAACAACATTTGATACTAAATGAAACAATAACTGGCAAGAACAATTTTTAAATTTCACAGCATGAATGCTCAATAGTGGAGGACAATATAATGGAATATAAGTTTATATTTGAGTCAGAACAGTAGCATATCACAAGAGGCATTTGTTTGATTTTAACTGTTAAAATCTCCCTGGTGATTACATTACCAAAACAGTTTTTATTTGCACCTGAGACCATGAAAACGAAGTGGAAGAACTAAACAGATGCATACATGAAACACATAGTCTGCAGAAGGTTCCACTAGTCAGGTCATGAACAGGTACAAATCACAGCCATGGAGTGAACATACAAGGCTACTGGATTGCACACTAGAAGCATGATCAGCCAAATGAAACAATCTTCCCTCAAGAAAGAAATGCAGTAACAAGTGACAGATAACAGCGAAAGATACTCAATTGAACTTTCAGTGTGTACAGTTTTCTCTCAGTCGGTGTTGCTAAAAACTAAGTGTAAAGAACAATTGCAGGAACATTGCGTGGACATCATAGTACCACCCACAGCACACATGAAACCAGCAACAAAGAAGATTAGAAAGCAGGGACCAAGTGCTGATGCTGAATGTTTAATCAGTTTCTTGCAAAACAACTTCAATACAAAGGTAAACATGATGAAGCAGATCATTTATCTTTAAGCTATGCAAAAACATAGAAGTGTTTAATTGTTTGATCACAAGCTAAAGTACAAGTGGCACAATTATTTGCAGAAACTGAGTTCATGGAATTAGATGAGCAACATCCAACACATGTCTCTCCACTTTCAACAGACTTGCTTAGTGCTTAGCTCACTGAACCCCTGAAAATTATGTTATAAATACTGGCACGGCAAATGATGTTGTACCTGCAAGCATGAGTCATGTTAACATCACCCTGACCAGGCTTTCAAACATTACACATTATTATTGTAAACAATAGAATTGTAAATGTTTAGAAGTATGAATACACAATAGAGTGAACTTGTCAAAGAATCTTCTAGCCTTTCTCTTCAGATATATTGATCTTTTCTAGTTTGTTGTAACTTTAATTATTTCTGACAAAAGTGTGTTGTGTTCAGTAACTTCTTGAAACACTTGCAAGGCATTCTGGTCTGAGCTGCCAGAGATAGCAGTCATGTGTGTGTGAGGTGTGCTTTGTTTGTGTGAATGAATGTGTGTCTGTTTCTTGTTCTGAAAAAGGCTTTGGCCTAAAGCTAAACATGTAATAGTCCTATCATTGTGTCTGTTGCAACTCAGTGTGTCATCTTCAACAGTTTTTCATTAAATTGGCAATTTTGCACATGAACCTTTTCTTATAAAAATATGAGGTACATAAATAAACCAAATATACAATATAGAAATAGTTCAGGGAAAAATATGGAATAATGAGACTGAAGAGCTAATTAATGATGAAAGGTTGTTAAAACAAACAATTTTTGTTGTATAGAACACTGACATCTGGACAGTGCAGTGGAGAGAATTACCTGTAGTCACATAACCCTGCTGCAGCATGTTGTAAGCTGAAGTGTTATAGAAACTGGAACTCTGCATATAGGCTGCTGATGGTTGGCTGCCATAGGCTTGCTGCATACTGCAAAACAATTGCCAGAATCATATTAAATCATCTGTCTTATCTCACTCCCTCCTGAATGAATTATGAAACTGTAGTATTCAAATATTCATTGTTAGAGAAGCACTGAATCATCGATATGCACAAACAAAACAAAAGAAGGAAACTTGCTAGCTTTCAGAGTAAGCCTTTTTCAAGCTACAGTAAAGAACACACACACACACACACACACAGTATGCTGGGGTGTTCATGCCTCTACATGGTGCCAGCTGGATGCACAGCTTTAATGAAGCATTTTGGCACTTGGTCTACATTGCAGTGGGTGTTGTGTCAGTAGAGAGAGAGAGAGAGAGAGAGAGAGAGAGAGAGAGAGAGAGAGAGGAGGGGGGCTGGAGACAAGGAGAGGAGTGGGGGTGGGGGATGGGAATGGGGTTGGGAATGGGAGTGTGAGTTGAGGTGGGTGGCAGGCAGCTCAGAGGGAGGCAGCCAGTTTCCCAGCTAGAAATGCAGCAGGGAGGGGTGGCAGGTACATGTGCTAGGCATGTGATGCATGGTTGTCAGAAAGAGCGAGGAGTGTCACACACTGAAGGTAATCTGTGGACATGACCTGGTAGGGAATGACAGGATGGAGGAAGGAGAAAATGTTGGGTCCAGGGCTTAGGGAAAGTGGAGTACTGGAGACTGAGGCCAGGATGATTATGGATGTGAAGTATGTTTTGTGAGGATAACTTTCAACAGTATAATTCAGAGAAGCTGGTGATGGAGGGAAGTATCTGGATGACTAGTGTTCTGAAGCATCCATTGAAATTGAGCATGTTGCATTCAGCTGTACATTGTGCTGACGGGCAGTCAACTTTGTTCTTGGCAACAGTTTGATGGTGGCCATTCTCCTAGTAGACAGTTGATTGGTAGTCACAGTGATATAACAAGTTGTGGACAGTTAGTATATGTCATGGCTGATTGGACAGGGGGAGGAAGGGGGGGGGGAAGGAGGCAACCTCTGATGGGGTAGTATAAGACTGTGATAAGATTGGATTGGAAGTGCTACATGAGTTGACTGGACAGGTCTTCTACCTTGATCTACCACAGAGGTATTATCTCTGTGGCAAGGGGTTGGGAATGAGAGTGGTATGTGGACAGCCTAAGATGCTGTGTAGTTTGGATGGACAATGGTAATTTCAGGCAGGATGAGATATAATCAAAGCCCTAATGAAAGATATGGTTCAGTTATTCCAGGCCAGGCCGATACTGGATGAAAAGTGGAAGTGCTCGTTTGTAGCTGATTCTTGGGGGTGGCAGAAGAATTGGGGGTGTGTCAGGATATGGAAAGTGAAATCTGCTTGTGGACTAGGTTTGCGTGGTTGTGTGTATCTGTGAAGGCCTTCATCAGACCTTTGACATGAGGCAAGGAAGTTCTTGTCACTGCAGATACATCATCGGTGGGTGGTTAGTCAGTACAGGGAGGGATTTTTTTGTTATGGAAAGGATGGCAGCTGTCAAAATTCAGATACTGTTGGTCGTTAGTGGGGTTAATGAGGACAGTGGTGCAGATGGAGCCATCAGAGAGGTAGAGATCAACATCCAGGAAGATGGCACCCTGGGTTGAGGAAGACCAGGTGAAGCGGATGGGAGAGATATTGAGATTTTGTGAAGTAATGAGGATAGGGTGTCTTGGCCCTGAGTCCAGATCATGAAGATATCATTAATGAACATGAAGCAGACTAGGGGTTGGGAGGTTTGAGAGGCTAGGAAGGTTTGCTCTAGATGGTTCATAAACAAATCGGCACTGAAGGATGCCATGCAGGTGCCCTTAGCTGCACTGTGGATTCATTTGTATAGTGTCCCTTCAAAGGAAAAGTAGCTGTGGGTCAGGATATAGTTGGCAAGGTGTATGAGGAATGGCTTGATGAGTCTGGAGTCTGTAGGACATTGGGAGAGGTACTGTTTGATAGTTACAAGGCCATGGGCATGAAGGAGGTTAATGAATAGGAAGGTGGTATCAACAGTGATGAGTAGGGATCCAGGAGGTAAAGGCTTGGGGATGTTGGTGAATTGATGATGGAAGAGGTTAGTACCTTTGATTTGGGAGGTTAGGTTTTGAGCAGTTGGTTTGAGGTGTTGGTCAATAAGAGTGAAAATTCTTTCAGTGGAAGCATATCAGCCAGTTACAATGGCACAATTGTTGGGTTTGTGGATTTTGGGGAACATGCAGAAGGTAGGTGTACAGGGTGCTTTTGGTGTCTGTAGGGAGGCTGATTATGTCAGTATTTGTTTTCAGGTTGTGTATGGCTTGTAGTCCACCTGCTGAAACACAGCACTGGTGTTGTTTGTCCATTACTCCAACACTAGCAAGTTTTCTTTTTGCTGCCTACTAACTCAACATTTCTCCTTTTTGGTGAGTGGTCTCCTTCATTCCAAAATTATTCAAATATTCTGTATTTGGAATAAACATTAATGTCTATGCTTTAAATATTTATACTAGCTGACAAATATTTTTCTACTAACTTTTACAACTAATGTAAGTGGTGCTGTCAAGTAAGAGTAAAGATATTTTAAGAAAGAGAGGTCAACTTTTCATAAACTAAAAACAACTGGAAGGGAAGATTAGGATTTCATGGTATTTTCATGCTGGAGTCACTAAAGACAAAGCACAATTTCACTTTAGGAAAGACTATCTAGAACATCTGAAGCATTAAAAACACCAAATGGTTCAAATGGCTCTGAGCACTATGGGACTTAACATCTGAGGTCATCAGTCCCCTAGAACCTACAACCACTTAAACCTAACTAACCTAAGGACATCACACACATCCATGCCCGAGGCAGGATTCGAACCTGTGACTGTAGCGGTCGCGTGGTTCCAGACTGAAGCATCTAGACCCGCTCGGCCACAGCATCCGGCTTTAAAAACACCATCTAAGTTCTTGATAAAGACCCATTAACAGGAGCAGAGATAAATTTGAAATGGTCCACACAACAATAACTGGACCTTGATGTTTATGTTGTATACACTGTTCAACTAGGAAGTTCAGAGATTGATTTTACTGGTATACAAGTTATGTCAGGACAGTAACCACAGTGGCAGCTTGAATTAGGAACTGTAAACAACAGATGTGCATTTGACCAAAAGATGTGCATTTGACCAGTCAGTTGTGAGCAGGCAGTGTTAAATAGTGGATGTGTGGATATAGTGTGTCAACACTGCCGTGATACAAATCGAAATGAAGTAACACAATGAAAACAATCAATATTAAGCTTTGTGACAGGCCACAGATTTTCTTCCTTGACAAAATTATTCACTGGTTTACATCAATATGGCAGGTGGCAATTCATTGACAGGATATCAGGAATGCAAAACTTGTTTATGAAGAAGGAGTCCAATTACAAAATGTTAGACTGATGTGAGGCAGTGATTAATGCATAGTATGCTAATTCAGTTTTAAAACATTCAAATCATCTGCATTAAGTTTTCCTCTGTTATGCCAATCTATTACATCCAAGAAGTCTATGTGGCAGATTTCCTAACTCAAATGAGTTAGTGCAACATATTTTATGACCTCCTGTTGACAAGATGATGTACTTGTACATGTCACATTAGAGCACAACAATAACAGGAAGACCTCTGACAACAACTCTAAACAAAGATGGATTATTAAGAATAGATTTGAACTACAGCATATACGGAAGCAAACAATTTTCTAAATTTCCATGAATTATTTGTGAGAAGAGCAGGAAGTATGCTCAATAATGTGACAAGAGTGTTGTTGCTGTTATGGTATTCAGTCTGAAGACTGGTCTGATGCTAGGCTATTCTGTGCAAGCCTCCTCATCTCTGCATAACATTTGCAATATACATCCATTAGAGCCCATTTATTGTATTCAAGGTTTGGTCTTCCTCTACAATTTTTACTCTCCACACCCACACCTACCCCCATTACCAAACTGACAGTTCCCTAATGCCTCAAGATATCTGCTATCAAGTGATCCATTCTCTTAGTCAAGTTGTGCCACAATTTTTTTCCACCAATTTGATTCAGTACCCTGTAATTTTTTATTTGATCTATCCACCTAATCTTCAACATTGCAAAAGCTTCTATTCTCTTCTTGTCTGAACTGTTTATTGTCCAAATTTAATTTCCATACAAGGTTACACTCAGACAATTACCTCCTGGATAGACTGCCTAATACTTAAAAATTTATATTAGATGTTAACAAATTCTTCTTTTTGAGAAATGGTTTTCTTGCTATTGCCAGTCTGCCTTTCATATCCTCTCTACTTTGACCATTGCCAGACATTTTGCTGTTCAAATAGCGAAAGTCATCTGCTACTTTTAGTGTCTCATTTCCTAATCTAATTTCCTCATTATCACCTAATATAATTTGATTACAGCCCTTGTTTTATTTTTGGCGATGTTCATCTTACAATCTCTTTTCATGACACTATCCATTCAGTTCAACTACTCCTCCAAGCCCTTTTTGTCATCTCTAACAGAAATACAATGTTGTTGGTAAACCGCTAAGATTTTATTCCTTCCCCCTGAACTTCAAATCCTTTCCAGTTTCTCCTCAGATTCCTTCACAGCTTACTCAGTGTACACATTGAATAACATCAGGAATAGGCTGAAACTCTGTTTCACTCAATTCTCAACTATGGCTTCCCTTTCATTACCATCAACTCTTCTATCTGCTGTCTGGTTTCTGTGTATGTTTGGAACACTTTTGCTCACTGTATTTTGTCCCTGCTACTTCCAAAATTTCAAATAGAGCAGTCCACTCAATACTGTCAAAAGCTTTCTCTAAATCTACAACTGCTATAAGTGTAGGTTTATCTTTCTGCAACCTATCTTTTAACATAAGACTTGGTGTAAGCACTGTCTTGCATGTTCCTACATTTCTCTGAAACCCAAACTGATCTTCTCTGCAGTCATGAGGTTTTTCCATTCTTCTGTAGATAATCTGTGTGAATGTTTTCCAACCATGACTTATTAAACTAATGGTCTGGTAGTATTCACACCAGTTAGCACCTGCCTCTTTTGCAATTGAAAAATTTACATTTGTTCTGAAGTCTCAGGGTATTTCACCTGTTTCATATATCTTGTACACCAGATGAAGTAGTTTGTCAAAACTAGCTCTTCCAAAGATTTCAAAAGTTCTGATGGAGTATCACCTAGTTCAGGGGCCTTGTTCGCACAGTGCTCAGTCGTCTTGCGATTGTACATTCTCATGACCGCTGCTACCAGCAACCATGTACAGTGGCTACATTCTTACCAAGTCTTTCTGCAGTATCACAGAAGGAATATCCAGCTTCTAGTAGCCCTATTACATGACCCCTTTCAAACACACTGAAGTGATGATAATGGTGTCTCCGTCACCTTAAAGACATTCTTGACTGACATCAACTTGTCACATCCAATCTGAAAGGTAACTAACACTCATGAATGTTACAGCATTTATTTAAACCAAATCTGATTTGCATCCTCACAATGGCACTACTAGTGCCAGTCTTTTGTGACAGGCATGAAATTTGATTAGACATCATCTTTCAGATGTAGAAACAAGCTTACCAACTTTTGTTTATGTCACGTAATTCCTTCTTCGTGTGCCAATGTTTTTCTATCAGCATGTTTTTCCATCAGCATATATTGCTCAATGCTCCTAAAGTGAATGCTTATTGGCCACAAAAAGTCATTTCAATAATCTAAAATTAGGTACAAATAAAACAATTTAATTATTTATATGTTTAATGTGACTACTAAGTTCTAAAACTTACTATTCTCTCTAATGGAGACGGAATGAACTGATTTTCACATGAATAATTTTGAAAGAAATTGGTGTTGTGTATGTCAATAAAAATTACTATGTATTATCTGGTTGCCCGTAATGAGTTTCTTTTGCACATGGCATCCCTGAAATTACCTTGTGTAGTACTGCTGAGTTGGTGAAGCATAGGTATGTTGTGAATCCGAAGTGTTGTACGCGGCAGTTAGTGAGTCAGAATATAGACTATCTTGACCCAGTGATGAAGTTTCAGTCAGACCCGGGCTGCGACCTTCACTCTTGACAACTGTGAACGGAGAAAATATTTAGAATGAGTTACCACTGTGTGAAAATACTTTCCAAAACTTTTTGTCTGAGGATTCTACCAACATTTTTAGACTGTCAAAGTTCATAATTAATAACCAAATGGCATTAAACCATGAAAATACAAAAACTGATGTTATAGTCTTCTGTTTATACTCATTTGCCTCTACAGGCATATTTCTCTTGTTTTGCACAAAACTATTGTACAGAAATAATAGTGATGATAAAATTTTAATGAGCAAAATTCACAATGCTTGTTCAAATCATAGCCACAAATGCAAAAAACATCCTACTGCATAAGACTGCGAGGTATATAGTTTGTGGTTTTTTACAGTTAACTTCAGGAAACAAATATTACTAATTAGCTGAAATGGTCATTCAGTCCTAGTCTAACAGCTTCCAGGGGCAACAAAAATTTGATTTTTCAGTATTTTGTCTAATTATTGACCAAATTTGAAAATTTAACTTCTGTTGGAAGCTATTTATTAAAAAGTACAATTTTATGTTAAAGTTCAACACAGTAACACAAGTACTAAATGAGAAACTTTATATATCTTAGGCAATTTCAATTACGACATACAAATTCCCCATAATGCAATACGACCAGTATTTTAGAATGACAGCACTTTGCCACTTTCAACAAACTTTGTAAGTGATTGAAAATCATTCCAAAATTTTTATCGCTGACACGGCACAAAATTATGAAAGCAACCAAGTTTATTGCTTACTACATTTTCGCTGTTCATGCGATAAAACTTCAGCATCAGGCACAATGTTTTAATTTATCACTTCTCTAATACTAACTCTTGACAACAGATTTTACAGACGGTATCCACATACACCACTGAATGTAAAATTACATCATTGTACGACATATAGTTCAGGAGATATGATGTCACAAACAAAAAAACGACGCACCATCACGCAATTATTCAAATGGGACGGAAATCAGTAGATGTGATGAATACGCACAGACAAACAAATGATTACCATTTACGAAAAATTGGAAGATTTATTCAAGATAGAGAGCTTCACAAATTGAGCAAGTCAATAACGTGTTGGTTCATCTCTGGTGCTTATGCAAGCAGTTATTCGACCTGGCATTGATTTACAGAGTTGTTTGATTTCCTCCTGATGGATATCGTGCCAAATTCTGTCCAATCGGCGCGTCAGATCGTGAAAATCCCAAGCTGGCTGGAGGGTCCTGCCCATAATGCTCCAAACGTTCTCGATCAGGGGAGAGAGATCCGGCGACCTTGCTGGCCAAGCTAGGATTTGGCAAGCACGAACGCAAGCAGTAGAACTCTTGCCGTGTGCGGGACGGCATTATCTTGCTGAAACATAAGCCCAGAATGGCTTGTCACGAAGGGCAACGAAATTGGACGTAAAATATCGTTGATGTATCGCTGTGCTATAAGGGTGCCGCGGTTGACAATCAAAGACGTCCTGTTACGAAATGAAATGGCACCGCAGACCATCAATCCTGGTTGTCGGACGTATGGCGGGCGACAGTCATTGGTATCCCACATTGCTCGGAGTGTCTCCAGAAACGTCTTTGGCCTGGAATATTACCGACTACAGTAGAATTGTCTTCGGTGAAGAGACCCGCTTGGAACTGAGCCCCGATGGCCAGCGAAGAAGCATCTGAAGGCGCCCTAGACAGTGGCGGCATACCAACCTGACTGTCACCCGCCATAAGGCCCAGCAAACAGGAGTGAGGGTCTGGGATGCCAGTTCTTTTCACAGCAGGATCCCTTTGGTTGTTAACCGCGGCACCCTTACAGCACAGCGGTACGTCGACGATATTCCACACCCCGTTTTGTTGCCCTTCATGGCAAGGTATCCTGGGCTTATATTTCAGCAAGATAATTCCCGCCCGTCCACGGCGATAGTTTGTATTGCTTGTCTTTATGCTTGCAAAACCCTGCCTTGGCCTGCAAAGTCGCCGGATCTCTCCCCAATTGAGGACAAGCATTATGGGATGGGCCCTCCAACCATCTCGGAAGTCTGACGATCTAACGCGCCAAATGGACATAATTTGGCACGATATCCCTTAGGAGGACATCCAACAACTCTGTCAATCAATGCCAAGCCGAATAATGTTGCATGAGAGCCAGAGATGGACCAATGCGTTATTGACTTTCCCAATTTGTTAAGTTGTTTGTCTTGAAAAAAAATCATCCAATTTTTCTGAAATTATAATCATTTTTTTATCTGTACATGTACATCACTTCTACTGATAGCGATTTCCATTCCATTCGGATAATTCTTTCGTGATGCGTCGTTCTTTTTGTCTTAGGATGTTTACAACACAGTAACTCATTTGTAAAGTAGTCACAAATATGAAGCTGTTTTACGCATGGGAATTCGATTCTTTAAGGAACTGGTTATGGGGGACGTTACTGACAGATGCTAAAAAAAAGACGCAATTCACTTATTCACTTTTACGATCTGTTTTTTCTTGTCTGTATTTTAAGGATGCAGAGCGACTTTACCTCCTTTCAGCACAGGAACTCATTCACCCCTTCGTGTTTTTCTATCCCGCTGAACAAATTTTTAATTACCCTTTTTAGCTCGAGATTCGTCTTTATGTAACGTGGCTGATCTCCCGTGGACAAACTGACTCACGAGTATGGTATGCTCTCATATGAGTGATAACATTTTCCTATAAAACTTCATTATTCTGTCTTGACTCCCTGTTCATCAGATGTGATCGATCTTTAGGATAAGAGGATAAGAAACAACAGAGGTCACCAGGCAAGTGGGAACGTTCTGTCTGCACTACTGTTTTAGTGGTATGGTGGCAGTGAAACATCAGCAAAGGTTCAGCTGCAATGTGCGGGCGGCGTAGATATTATCAAGATATCTCTGCACGGACATGCGGAAGTGAGCTGGAGCACCATCATATAGTAACCAGGTACCCCTCGTACCACCAAAGCACATGTTCCATCAGTGGAGGCAGGGTCGCCCGCAGAAAGAGCAGATACGCCGCGCCTGTGAAGTAATGTGGAAGGATGATTGGTCCCACGAGGCGATCGCCAATAATTCCCACCGACAAACTGAGTCTGAATGTCTAAGTCTGATAATTATTCAGAAATTGAGGGGCGTAAAATCTGTTGGTTACTAAATTTGTGGAATACAATTTTATCAGACGAATTACATGGAAGTATGGTACCATCTGGTGAGCAAGATGTATGAGACAGGCGAAATACCCTCAGACTTCAAGAAGAATATAGTAATTCCAATCCCCAAGAAAGCAGGTGTTGACAGATGTGAAAATTAACGAACTATCAGTTTAAAAAGTCACGGCTGCAAAATACTAACGCGAATTCTTTACAGACGAATGGAAAAACTAGTAGAAGCCGACCTCGGGGAAGATCAGTTTGGATTCCGTAGAAATATCGGAACACGTGAGGCAATACTGACCCTACGACTTATCTTAGAAGCTAGATTAAGGAAAGGAAAACCTACGTTTCTAGCATTTGTAGACTTAGAGAAAGCTTTTGACAATGTTGACTGGAATACTCTCTTTCACACTCTGAAGGTGGCAGGGGTAAAATACAGGGAGCGAAAGGCTATTTACAATTTGTACAGAAACCAGATGGCAGTTATAAGAGTCGAGGGACATGAAGGGAAGCAGTGGTTGGGAAGGTTGTGAGACAGGGTTGTAGTCTCTCCCCAATGTTATTCAATCTGTATATTGAGCAAGCAGTGAAGGAAACAAAAGAAAAATTTGGAGTAGATATTAAAATCCATGGAGAAGAAATAAAAATTTTGAGGTTCGCCGACGACATTGTAATTCTGTCAGAGACAGCAAAGGACTTGGAAGAGCAGTTGAACGGAATGGATAGTGCCTTGAAAGGAGGATATAAGATGAACATCAACAAAAGCAAAACGAGGATAATGTAGTGTAGTCGAATTAAATCGGGTGATGCTGAGGGAATTAGATTAGGAAATGAGTCACTTAAAGTAGTAAAGGAGTTTTGCTATTTGGAGAGTAAAATAACTGATGATGGTCGAAGCAGAGAGGATATAAAATGTAGAATGGCAGTGGCAAGGAAAGCGTTTCTGAAGAAGAGCAATTTATTAACATCGAGTATATAGATTTGAGTGTCAGGAAGTCGTTTATGAAAGTATTTGTATGGAGTGTAGCCATGTATGGAAGTGAAACATGGACGATAAATAGTTTGGACAAGAAGAGAATAGAAGCTTTCGAAATGTGGTGCTACAGAAGAATGCTGAAGATTAGATGGGTAGACCACATAACTAATGAGGAAGTATTGAATAGGATTGGGGAGAAGAGAAGTTTGTGGCACAACTTGACTAGAAGAAGGGATCGGTTGGTTGAACATGTGTTGAGGCATCAAGGGATTACCAATTTAGTATTGGAGGGCAGCGTGGAGGGTAAAAATCGTAGAGGGAGACCAAGCAGATTCAGAAGGATGTAGGTTGCGGTAGGTACTGGGAGATGAAGAAGCTTGCACAGGATAGAGTAGCATGGAGAGCTGCATCAAACCAGTCTCAGGACTGAAGACCACAACAACAACAACAACAACAACAACATGGAAGTAAAACAATTCATTTAAAAAATGTGAGAGCATATACATTTCATCAGTGCTACAGGCCCCGCATGGCCTAAAACCGGTCCTGGGTTTGCCCACCTCTGCCCAGTACTTCCATGGGAGCGGCGTCCTTTTTTTACCACATTCCGTCGCTAACGCTTTTATTCGAATTACCCTGATGCGACCAGCCTATTTCGATTTGTAACTGATGGACGTTAATATCAAACTCGACAGTTACACACAGGGGAAGTTGAGGACACAGGTGGTACTGACCGCTGGACGAGTCCGGCATGGCCGCCCACGCGGCCGCGGAGAAGGCGGCTGCTGCCGCCCCCGCGCCGGCGCCGACGCCCACGGGCGACGCGCCGCCCCCGGACCCGTCGCCGCCTCCACCTCCGCCGTCCTGCAGCGCACCCGACGAGCCAGAGCCGCCGCTCGCCGGCACGCCTGCGCACACACACACACGGCGTCTTTGCGTCAAAGCTCGTACTTGTGAGGCTAAAAAGTTTACTTAATGGTACCGTAAGACAAAATACACAGACAGGAATGTGAAGTGTTACAAAAAGTTGCTCTGAGCACTATGGGACTTAACTTCTAAGGTCATCAGTCCCCTAGAACTTAGAACTACTTAAACCTAACTAACCTAAGGACATCACACACATCCATGCCCGAAGCAGGATTCGAACCTGCGACCGTAGCGGTCACGCGGTTCCAGACTGTAGCGCCTAGAACCGCACGCCACCCCGGCCGGCGAAGTGTTACACCATAAACGCTACCAACTGATACCGTCAATATTCCCATCCATGTGGGATACGCTGATCAAAAGTTCATCCTTATGCGAGCTTATTCTCAGTACAGAAGAAAGCCATTCTTAGAGATGAAGAGTGGTGCGCTTGTATGAAAAAAGCAATGAGACCGCCAACACTGCGAGTGATCTGGCAACGCTGTGTTGTTCTACTTGTGTAGACCGGTGTGTTCATCCCTTCCAGATGCTCTATACAGCCATCACATCATTTTTGAGAGCGCCATCAGTGAAGTTGTGTTTTTGGAGTGCGTTACGAAAATGGAACAACGGAATTTAGAGCAACGTTTTGCAATGGAGTTTCGCATTTAAGTTGGGAAGCCTTGAGTGTGACCTGTGACAAGTAGGAAGAGGCCTACAGGGAACATATCTTGTCAAGGGCACAAGTTTTTCGATGGCAAATATCATTTTTGGAAGGCCGAGAATACGTTGAACATGAACCTCACTCAGGGAGACTTTCAACTTCAAAAATCTATGAAAAATGTGAACTTCTGCGTGCTCTTGTGAGATCAGACCGACGTTTAACACTAAGGATGACGGGTCACCTGCTAAAGTTGAAAATATTCACCATTCATCAAATTTTGACGCAATTTTTGCACATATGAAAGGTTTGTGCTAAAATCGTGCCAAAAAACCTCACACTGAACAGAAGGACGGTCGAAGAAACGTATGCGTTGATCTTCTTGAGAGGGTTGCCAAAGATCATGAATGGTTCAATCGTGTGATCACAGGTGATGAATCTTAGATTTTTTAGTACGATCGTGAGACTAAGCGGCAAGAGTGGCACACTGAGACATCTTTTCGACCGAAAAAAGCTTTAGCGAGAAAATCAAAGATCAAAATTACGCTGATTTGCTTTTTTGACAATAGGAGTATCGAGCACAAAGAATTTGTTCCTCCACAACAAACTGTCAACCAAGTGTTTTACAAAGACGTCCTTGAAAGGCTCAGGAAAAGAGTGAGTTGAGTGAAACAGGACATTACAGACAAGTGGATGCTGCATCATAACCATGACCCATGTCACACAGCTACTTCCATCACGTAATTTTTAACCTCAAAAGGCATTCCCGTTGTTCCAGATCCCACCTAATCAGCTGGTCTGAGTCCTTGCGACTTTTTTCTTTTTGCTCTAAATCGAGAAATGTCGCAAGACGACGTCATTCCCGGACTCTGGAGAACATACAGAAGAAAGTGATCCACATGTTACAGTCTCTACCAGTTGAAGCCTTTCAACGCTGCTACCAAGGCTGGGAACAACGACTCTACCGGTGTATGGCTGCCGGAGGAAACTACTTTGAAGTGGACAACATTGTTATTTGAAAAAAAATTAAAACTTTGGTAGTTAATTAATCAGTCTCATCACTTTTCTCCCACACCTCGTATGAGAACACGAGGACTGTCGCGAATATCTAACGTTACTGCATCTTTTCAGGTCAAGATCTCCGCACAGCATACCCAGAGCACCTGCACTTGCTGCTTACCGACAAATCACACAGACAACTGATTGTAGTGCAGTGACTGCAGAACGGGTAGTGGAGATGAAATGGACTCAGGGCAACAACGCGGCAAGAAGAGCAGGCGCGGATTATTCCAGAGCTACAACACCATGATTTCGTAGGATTGTTCGACTGGCTCTGAAGAGCAGACGGACGGCAAAAGTTGAACTCCAGTTTAAGGTTACAGGCAGAGTGTCACCTCGAGCTGTTGCGATCAGATTACTGGAAGCGGGGTCCACATCACGGGCCTTTTACCACTGACACCATACCGCAGACAGCAGGGACTTGCATGGCGTAGAGCCATATTCCACTGGGACATTGGGCGGGATTCTGTTGTGTTCAGAGGTGGGCCTTGCTTCTCTTTGTGTCAGTCAGATTAGCACCGAATCCATAGACAACGTGGTGAAAGGTACAGGAAGCAGCGTTTCTCAAGAGTCTCCAACTCCTAGAATCATTGTGTGGAGAGCTACTGAATATGATAATAAGATATGGTAGCCTGTTGGCTTCTTGAACGAATTACAGCGTGATAATACGAGACTCTAAACACTGCATTTCACAACACCAAAGCCCTGAGGAATGTTTGGATCTTTGATTGACCTGGCCGATCATCTGATTTGTCACTCACTGAGCTCGTCTGGGGTGAATGGGAAGACGCATGCATTTCAAGAAAAAAGAAACCTTTATGGAACTGTCCGAATGCAAGGAAAATTGGTCGATGTGATGCTTACGCACATTTAAGAGAAATTAGATGATGCTTTCACGTAGAAGAGCTTCAGAAATTCAGCAAGTCAATAAAGCTTTAGTCCACCTCTGGCCTTTATACAAGCAGGTACTCGGCTTGGCACTGACTGACAAAGTCGTTGGACGTCCTCCTGAGGGATATCGTGCCAGATTCTGTCCAATTGGCACATTAGGTCGTCAAAAATCCGAGATGGTTGGAGGGCCCTACCCATAATGCTCTAATCGTTCACAATTAGGTAGGGAAGAAGCGACCCTGCTGGTCACGGTAGAGTTTGGTAAGCACAAAGACAAGCAGTAGAAATTCTCGCCTTGTGCGGGAGGGCATTATCTTGCTGAAATGTAAGCCCAGGATGGCTTACAATGAACGGAACGGCAACAAAACGGGGCATAGAATATCGTTGATGTACCGCTTTGCTATAAGGGTGCCGCGGATGACAACCAAAGGGGTGTTGCTATGAAAAGAAATGGCATCCAGACCACCACTCCTAGTTGTCGGCTGTTATCGCGGCAACAGTCAGTTTGGTATCCCACCGCCGTCTGGGGCGCCTTCAGACACGTCTTCGGTCCGGAATCTCACTGACTGATTGGAATTGTCTTTAGTGATGAGTCCAGCTTCGAACTGAACCCTGATGACCAGCGAAGACGTATCTGGAGACATGTCTGGGACTACGTTTCAGCACATAATGGCCGCCTGCACACGGCGACAATTTCTACTGGTTGTCCTCGTGCTTGCCAAATCCTAGCTTGGCCAGCAAGGTCGCCGGATCTCTCCCCAGTCGAGTACGTTTGTAGCATTATGGGCAGAGCTCTCCAAC
The DNA here is from genome assembly GCF_021461385.2 of Schistocerca piceifrons. Lineage (NCBI taxonomy): Eukaryota > Metazoa > Arthropoda > Insecta > Orthoptera > Acrididae > Schistocerca > Schistocerca piceifrons. The sequence goes on along the minus strand of NC_060143.1, from coordinate 138,125,121 downwards.
CAGTTCGGGATTTTGACGAACTAACGCGCCGATTGGACAGAATATGGTACGACATCCATCAGGAGGACATCGAACAACTCTGTCAATCAATGCCAGGCCGAATAACTGCTTGCGTAAGGGCCAGAGGTGAACCAACGCGTTATTGACTTGCTCAATTTGTGAAGCCTCTCTCTTGCACAAATCATTCAATTGTTCTTAAATTTTAATCATCACATATACCGACTTTCGTCCCATTTGGATAATTCCTTCGTGGTGCGTCGTTTTCTGTTTATGACGTCATATCTCCTGAACTATAAGTCGTATAATGTTGTAACTTTACAGGTACATTCAGTGGTGTATGTGGATACTCTCTATAAACTTTGTTGTGAAGAGTTATATTAGAGAAGAGATAATTTTTTTTGTCTTAGAGTGTACTTTAATACCAGCCTTTAGCCAGTGATCTTCACGAATTGTGTTTTATGCGTAGCAAGATGATATTCACACGCTGTTCACTTCCATGCCACGACGAATACAAGAGTATGTTATTGCCCATGCAGGTCATATCTCATGCTGATGACGCCGACGGGCATCAGTTTCGAACGGAATGAAAGTTTAATCGTTTAATACCCATTATGAGACGAACACCTCCACAAGGTTTGATGAAAATCGGACGGGCGCTTAATGATTTAACACTTTCGATTTCCGTCAGCGTACGTTACTCGCCTCTTAAGTAATCTGCATTGAGTGCAATACTTTATTGACAGCGTTTTACAACTGACGGAAACTGCCAGCAGAGGCCTCTTTTGGCATGATCAGAGCACTGATTTCACATCGGAAAGGTGGGCAGCAAACTGAGAATGTTCCGTGATGACGTCGGCATGTCTTGGACTGAATTTATGTCTGGTACGGTTAATGTCAGTTTGTTTTAAACATCGATAAATGTAAGTTAATATGGATGGATAGGGGAAACATTCATCTAATGTTCGAATACGTTGATTGACTGTCAGCTCAATTAAATACCTAGGCCGTAACTTTGTGAAACTATGGGGTGTTCAAAAATTCTCTCCGCAGTGCCGTATGATTGTTAGCCGTGCGTGCAGTATGCCGCAGTGAATATACCGAAATGAAACTTAGTGAAATACAGGATATTAATTTATTGGATATTCATTTTTACTTACAAATTTTCACTGTAAATGTTGAAAGTGTCCCCCCCCCTCCCCCCGTTGTTGAATACACAATTCAATTCGTCTAATCATGTTTCCAAGCACAAGCTGTAACATTTCTTCTGTAACAGAAGCAGTAAAAGTGAATATTGCGGTTTTCAATTCATCGATGGATTTTGGACGGTTTTTATAGACAGTTGCTTTCGCTGCACCCCAGAAAAAAAGTCAGGTGGTGTTAGGTCATACGATCGTGGAGGCCAAACTCCCTGTGAAATTATGCGATCACCAAAACCATCAGCAAGCAGTGACACTGAAACGCGAGCTGTGTGCGCGGTTGCACCATCTTGTTGAAAATAACCGTTCAGTATTTCACTTAAAACAAGTTCTCCTGTGAATGGGTACAGAATATCGTTCCAGTGTCGTTGGGCGTTAATTGTTTCGCTGGAAAACCCAGGCAGGCGAACAATCATACGGCACGCCCGGCCACCAACTGCGGAGAGACTTTTAGAACAACCCGTATATGAAATGGAATGAGAGCGGAAAGTCTGATGTAAGGCAGGCGAATGGTCGACTACTGTTTATTGGGAAAGTGTAGCGTACCTACAAAGGAGATCATGTACAGAATACTTGTGCGACGTACTGAGCACTGCTCGAGTGTTTGAGATACCCACAAGGTTGGATTAAAGGTTTAAATGGAAGCGATTCGAGACGCTTTCAGTACGTGGGTTTTGACAGGAGCGCCTTCCTACTAGACTTTTACACGGCAGTCGAAATAGTAGTTTAAATGTATGACACAGTATCGTTACTGATCTTGTTACCAGTCGGTTAGATCGATACGATAGTGTTGCGGAAATGCTCCCTGAGTCACGTGAGGATCCTCGGCGAGACCAATGTGATCTTTCGCGAAATGCTATTGAAATTCAGAGAACCAGTATTTGCGATTTACTGCAGAACCATTCTACTGTCTCCAGCTTACATCTCGCTTAAGGACTATAAGGGTAAAATAAGAGAGGTACGGATTCATACAAAGGCATACAGGCAGTAATTTTCCCCTCAACCCATCTGCGGGTGGAACACGAAAGGAGTGACTAGCAGTGGTATGAAGTACCCACCGTCAAGCACTATGCAAAAAAGTACTTTCCACTGATGGACAAGTCCGCTATATAGCAGCAACCCCTTCAGGACTGCCTCGTAGGTTTCAGCACTGCCGGGATGGCTTCTCCGTTCGTCAGTTTCGTCTTTTATCCGTGTCCTGTCTGAAATTTGTATTCCGCCTCAAGTGATATCTGTGTCAGCATGACGTCACACCCAAAATTTACTTCCAGGTGGTGACACTGAATCTATGGACTTTCGAGGTCGGGTGAGAGGCTTCCAGAACAGCAGCAGTAGCTTACAGGTTTTGACGTTTTTGCTGCAGTTTGAGACGCTTTCAGTACGTGGGTTTTGACAGGAGTGCTTTCCTACTAGACTTGTCACACTCCAGTCGAAATAGTAGTTTCAAATGCATGACACAGTGTCGTTATTTCTGGAGGTGGGACAATGCATAAGAAACCAGGAATATGGAACGAGTCACGGTATACATTAGCAGGCAGAAACAGCCACTGCATGCAACTTCTATACAGTGAGAACAAATTACGATTAGCACTAATTTATTGAAACTGATAGATATAGGAATTACGTACGGATTACTTTATATGTAGAGGTATATTATGAGAAAAGCACCTACTTTTTTAAAGAAAGCACCGATTCTTTTATTGAACCATCCATCTGCCGTTTCGTCTAATGTTTCAATATTATTTTCTTTGAGCGTTGTTTGCTGACTATGTAGACAACAGCGTACAAGAATCCACTGGGTTTGTACGACCAATTAAGAAAGGGTGCTTTTCAAGTACTGCTTGAAGGTCGAAAACTTTTTTAAATTGCTATCGGATGTCTGTTGCAAGTTCGCAGAGACTGCAATGTCGGAATAAAAAAACTTAACATCTACGAGATTCCAGTATGAGGAATTGTACTCAGCAAAATGACACATATAAAAGCACATGACATGAAAAAATAAGCGATTAACAATCTGCGGCTGCTATTCTACGGGCAAATTTTGAAATTACGAATAACGTAAGAGATAAAACAGAAGAAAATGTTTATCACCTACACAATTTCTTCGTCAGTTTGGCAAAACGTTCCCATTGCGAGACCAATTTAAAATCAAAGGAAAGATACTTGACATGGTATTTGCAAAAGAAATGAGGATTGCTCATATCATTAGAACCCGTTTCAGCGGAAGTGACAATTGCAGGAAGCAGCAGACTCAACGAAAGAAGGCAGTTTCTGTAGCAGCAAGCTGTATAGAAAGCTGCTCCTTACCCACGCAAGTAAATGTAATTACAGAGAATCATTTGTTTAAAATGAGTTCAATTAAGCTTATAATAAGTTATTCCATGTGAAAATAAAATATAATCATTAGGTTAAAATAACGGTGTTTATCTTACAGCAGGCAGTAATATTTCAATTACTCCAGCAGCCTTTCTGAATGACGTATTGATACTTTTTTCCCATAATAGTGTAGGAACACAGTGACTGTGTCCTAGATTACTATGGAAGGAACTGCAATCAGCAGTCACCATTTATAATAAATAATGACTGGTTGCTGCAGTTCTTCCCATAGCATTTTGTCTTGTTACATCGGGCAAAAGTAAGTGAAGGTGAAATGAATTTCTTGCGAGTTAGATAACAGGGTACTGAAAAAATTTTGTTATCTTTCACCCAAACAGAAAGTGTAAAATGATAAGCATTCTTTGGAATACAAGGTGTAAAATGATAAGCATTCTTTGGAATACAAGGTAGCTCCCCCCCCCCCCCCCCCCCCCCGCCACGCCTCTCCCCAGCTTGGTTCTAGTCTATGTGAGAAAGAGACGTGTGAAATATGGGCTCAAGAAGGGTGAGCAGCATCTGCAATTATTTGCTGACAACTCTGAAGTATAAGGGTAGGCATCATCATTGAGTGACTGTAGGAGGATACAGGATGACTTAAGCAGAATTTGTATTTTTGTTATGAATGACAGCGTGATCCAAATGCAGGAAGATGTAAGTTAATGCACGTGAGTATGAAAACAATCCTGTAATGTTCGAATGCAGTATTAGTGGTGTGTTGCTTGATACACACTGAGGTGACAAAGGTCATGAGATATTTCCTAATATCGTGTCGGACCTTCTCTTGACCGATGTCGTGCAGCAACTCTACGTACGTGCCATGGGCTCAACGTGTCGTCGGAAGTCCCCTACAGGAATACTGAGCCATGCTGCCCCTATAGCCGTCCATAGTTGTGAAAGTGTCGCCGGTGCAAGATTTTGCGCATTAACTGACCTCTCGATAATGTCCCATAAATATTCGATGGGATTCATATCAGGCGACTTGGCTGGCCAAATAATTCACTCGAACTGTCCACAATGTTCTTCAAACCAATCGCGAACAACTGTGGCCCGGTAACAAGGCGCATCGTCATCCATTATTTGGAAAAATGAAGTCAGTAACAGACTGAAAATAGTCTCCAGACAGTCGAACATAACAATTTCTAATCAGTTATCGCTCCAGCTGGACTAGAGGAGCTAGTCCATTCCATGTAAACAAAGCCCACACCATTATACTTGCACAGTGCCTTGCTCACAACTTGGGTCCGTCGCTTCAAGGTGTCTGCGCCACACTCGAACTCTACTATCAGCTATTACCACCTGATATAGAGGGGACTCATCTGTCCAGGTGACGGTTTCCAGTCGTCTGGGGCCCAACTGGTATGGCCACGAGCCCAGGAGAGGAGCTCCACATGATGTATGCTGTTTTCAAAGACACTCGCGTAGGTCGTCTACTGCCATAGCCCATTAACGCCACATTTCGCCACACTGTCCTAACGGATATGTTCGTCGTATGTCCCACATTGATTTCTGCTGTTATTTTAGGCAGTGTCGCTTGTCTGTTAGCACTGATAACTCTACACAAACGCCACTGCTCTCAGCCGTTAAGTGCAGGCGATCGGCCACTACTTTGTCCATGGTGAGAGGTAATGCATGGAATGTTGTGTTCTCGGCACACTCTTGACACTGTGGATCTCGAACTATTGGATAGTCTAACGATTTCCGAAATGGAAAGTTCCATTCATCTGGCTATAACTACCATTCCACATCCAAAGTCTGCTAATTCCGGTCGTGTGGCCATAACAACGTCAGAAACCTCATCACATGATTCACCGGAGTACAAATGACAGCTACGCCGGTGCACTGCCCTTTTATCCCTTTGTATACGATATTACCGCCATCGGTATGTGTGCATATCGCTATCCCGTGACTTCTGTCACCTCAGTATGAAGATAGCTTTTAAAGCTCAAGATGATGAGTTACAAATTTTTGAAGACCACCATTAATAAAATTTCCAGTAAAATCGTGCACTGGACTTTGACTAAAATATCCTCAAACCTGAAGTCATTTTTTAGTTTCTGTGAAGCTATGAAGTCGAACTATGATTTCACAATGGTTTCCTGTGAACATAACTCTTGGAGGAGCTGTCTGGAGCGCAGTGGATGTATTTATCTCGTACCGCTGGTGAGCACTTGTCACTCAACTGACGAACTGTCATCACTGAAGTAACGTCACATTCTTCACTTTCTGAGCCGCTAAACTGAATGCCAAACTCAGGATCATTACAGCTATCCATTATCGAAAGCACTGCCTAAACAACATATTGGACTGGGACTGAAACGGCGTCTTTTGTCGTCGAGCATCCAAAGCTGCACAAAGTTAAGACGATATCCAGTTACAATCTTCTCTACCAAAGCGTGACATCCTGGCTACAAATGTCGATCAGGTGCTCTCTAGCGGCCGAACACTTAACTACCAGTGCTAAAACGGACACAAGCGAGGTTTTATTTTTTTTCAAAGGTGTGTTCTTCAGTTGATCGATTATACTCGGGGTTCTACGTTTTTGACATAATAATAAAAACGAGAAACTCGTGATTTTATGTTTAGGGGTTAAAGGAAGACACTGGAACAATCCAGAGGCGTTCTCCTCCATTTGTTACCGGTAGGTTAGATCATTATGCGAGTGTTTCGGAGATGCTTCTGTAACTCAAATGGGAATTCCTGTGGGGAAGACAACATTGTTTTCGCGAAACAATATTGAGAAAATTTAGATAACCAGCGTTTACGACTCTCTGCAGAACAATTCTACTGCCGTCCAAGTAAATTTCTACTAAGGATCACAAAGAGAAGATAAATTAGGGGTCGTATGAAGGCGTATAGAAAGTCGTTACTCTCTCGCTCTGTTTGCAAGTGGAACTATAAATGGAATGACTAGTAGTGGTACAAGGTACTTTCCGCCCTACATCATATAGTGACTTGCGAAATATGTGTGTATATGTAGCTGTAGATAAGAGGAAAGGGTGCCATCGGGCCAACAAAACAGGAAATCCATAAATAAATATCAGAATCGCAAAAATATTACTTCTGCATGATAATTTCATTGATTGCATATCAGAAACAAGTTGTTTGCTTCGATTTTCTGAAGTGAATGTGTTCTCATTTCATAAATCACTGGTCGGGTGACACGCAGGTCTGGCTAACCTGAAAAAAGTTATAATTCTAGGTCTGGAACAGACGTTAATTAATTCCAAACTGGGGTTCAGAATGGAAAGGTCAAGAAACACTTGAATAAAGTAGTCATATCCCGGATAATCGATTTTATTCGATATATTTTGAGAGAGAACAGCAGCCTGAAGAAATTATACTTAAGTTTCTGAGTTACTTGCAATCTCACTTCAAGCATTATCTCACGGAGTATCCATCCGCGCTCCGTAGGCTACTTATCAAGCAAGGCGGATGTTTAAAGTTATTTATTGCTTGAAAAAGATTATATTTAGTGGTGATGTCGAATTATGAAACTTACTGGCAGATTAAAACTGTGTGCCCGACCGAGACTCGAGACCCGAGTTCGAGTCTCGGTCGGGCACACAGTTTTAATCTGCCAGGAAGTTTCATATCAGCGCACACTCCGCTGCAGAGTGAAAATCTCATTCTGGAAGTTGAATTATGATCACACGAAGAGAATGCAATTTGGTATATTTGTATTTCCTTTACCAATACTTACGTTGAAGCATGATTTTGTGCCTCTTCTGAAACCAAAGCAACATATTTGGATTTCACAATTTTTTAAAAACTTTATGTATATCAGGTTGACTGGATCCAAAATAGGATATACGTGTTTTCGTTTTATCCCTACTGGATCCAAAAAGACAATAACTTATTTTAATGCAATGGAGCCAAACTAGCGAAAAGTACAAAGAAAAATACCAAATCTAAAACATAGGAGCCACCTCACAGTAGGCAGATGTTGTGCAACCAAAATTTTTTATGTCGTCCTTTTCTTCTTTTCCTCTTCATCAAGCAGCACTCTAGCAACAATGATTTCATCACTATAATAATAATTCCGTGTGGTTCAACAGCGTGGTGTAATTCTTACAACTGTATGACACTTTGGCGACTTCTGTGTCCCCAACCTACTCTAGTACTCCTATCGGTGAAAGGGGACCTACATTTTAACGTGAAATCAGTAGCGTAGACAACATTTACTGGCGCCGAGGCACGACACTTTATTGCCGCCGCTCCCGCCCCCCCCCCCCCCCAATCGGTACCTGGGGTGCAACGCTTTATTGAGCCCCTCCCCTCCTCGGCGCCCGGGACGCGATACTACACTTTACTGGCGCCCTACCCCCTACGAGAACACATGTATTAATAATATATAGAATTTACTCTGATAATAATAATACATTTTCGAGAAAATTTGTTTGTCTTCTAGGCCATTTGGCGCCCCTCTGCAAGTGGCGCCCGGGGCATGTTAGACCCACTTGTCCCCTATGCCCCCGTCGCTACGCCACTACGTGGAATCCCAACCAGTCTTCATCCTGGTGAATTTTCATATCGTTGACAGGTGAGGGCTAGAAGGATTCGATCACGTGATATATTACGGTTTCCAAGCATTCGCTTGACCACAAGACCACCAGAGTGTAATTAGTGTAATCCATCTATTCCCTGTCACACACTACTATTGGAAAACCGTGCCGTTACATTCACGTCAGCAATTAGCTCTCATACAGCAGCATTCAAGATCATGAAACTAGGCCATAACTAAACATTTGCGAAGTGCAAACAAACAAAAAACACAAAACAGCATTTTCTACAAGCGAATAAAATTGTACAATAAATTGCCCACGGAAAGACAATTAAAACAAAACGCTTGTAAAGTCAGTTAAAGCACATCTCTTAAACAATACATAGAACAGAGTCAAGGATTATTTAGGTAACAGAGAACAGGGAATGGTAAAACTAACATAATTTAATAACACAAACCAATCATTCTTTAGTAAACTGTCATAGTTTAATAAATTTTACTGTATAATCCTATACCCAGAATCTGTTCAGAAAATTCGAACCTCTTTCCAACTCAAATCTCATTCATTGTGATGAGGTTCTAGCTCAGGTTTTTCCGGGTGCTTGGAGATTTAGGAAGTCGGAGAACATAATATGCAAATTTCCACTATAATATCAATTTTGCTTGGTTTCTGGACCCTCGATGTATTGCTGAAGTACAGGAGCATCGGATAGTAAGATCGAAATATCTTTAATACTGGCCAGACATATTGTTCAAAAAAGTCACAAGATGACGTGTATCGTTGAAGAAAAGGGCCGTTTAGTTCAAATTGTCTTCTCGGACATGATGTCGTGGAGGAAGACCTAAAACAGATAGGGATTTCTTCATTTAATATTATTACTCCTTTGGCGTCATTCTCTTGACACTAATGACGTCACTATAACTGCCATCCCATCAGTTACAAACTAAGTGGATGTACCAATTTCTGTGTGCGCGTGTGTGTGTGTGTGTGTGTGTGTGTGTGTGTGTGTGTGTGTGTGTGTGTGTGTGCGCGCGCGTGTGTGTGGTATCTATCCAATGATGTGATATAAATAAGAAGCGTAATTTTTTTATAAGATGATTTCATTGTGGCACCCCTTAGCTAACATCTTAAAAACAGTTTCCTTTTTAAATGAAGATGGCATGTCTGACATAATTGTGTAAACGAACTATGGACGAATAAAATCCAGCCGCGGTGGTCTCGTGGTTAAGGCGCTCAGTCCGGAACCGCGCGACTGCTACGGTCGCAGGTTCGAATCCTGCCTCGGGCATGGATGTGTGTGATGTCCTAAGGTTAGTTAGGTTTAAGTAGTTCTAAGTTCTAGGGGACTGATGAGCACAGAAGTTAAGTCCCATAGTGCTCAGAGCCATCTGAACCAGCCACGAATAAAGAGCTTACAGTTAGCTTGCTGTAACCATTCAACGGCGCGCAGGCAGCCGCTTGTGGTGGTGTTGTTGCTGGTCGGAGGACAACGTGAGTCGTGCAGTGCGGTGCGGTGTGTCTAGTGAACGTTTGTTTCACTTCTCTCAACTGTTGTTTTTATGCGGTACTTCATAGTAGTATGTAATGATTTCGGCTATCTATGTGCTCGAAATCAACATTAGTGTAAACCGGAATTTACTTTCTCGATTCCAGGTACTTCGATAAATTATTCTTTAATATCTGAATATTTCAGGCAGGCCGTTGTGGCCGAGCGGTTCTAGGCGCTTTAGTCTGGAACCGCGCTGCTGCTACGGTCGCAGGTTCGAATCCTGCCTCGGGCATGGATGTGTGTGATGTCCTTCGGTTAGTTAGGTTTAAATAGTTCTAAGTCTAGGGGACTGATGACCTCAGATGTTAAGTCCCATAGTGCTTGGAGCCATTAGATATTTCCGATCTCCTGTCTGGTATCTATCGGAAACCTGTCATAGACTTTTCCAGCACAACATAAAACTTCATTCTGGACCCTAATAGACAGCGATGTATAATCTATATCGAATGGAAGTGAATTTATTGGTATGTAATCCAGAGGTGCTGAAGAGGCTTCTGTAAGACGCTCGCTCTGTGAGACTACTGGCTACAAAACTGTTCGAAAAAACACTGTATTTTCATGGGCTGACGTTACAGATTCGTCCAGAAACGACATACAAATGAAAGGAAATCGGAAAGCAGACGACTTCTGTTGGCTAAGAGGCGGAGTACGTATTTATTTTCGGAAGCAGTGAGGTTCAATTTCCCGTCCAACCATCCTTATTTCATTTTTTCGTAGTTTCTCTAGATCGATTAAGGCGAATGCACGGAAGGTCAATTTCTTTCCCTTTCGCCTCTACTGACGTCTTTGTGAACGAGACTGCAGACGCTAACCTTCCTTCTTTTCTGAAATTTACCTGTGGCGGCGGCCGTGGTGTCACACGAGGACTCCGATTGTCCGCTGCCAGGACTCGACACACCGGCCTCCTGCGACCTGAAACAATACACGCCTTCATAATACACACACAAACAAACAATAATATGACATATACGCATAAATAGAGCTCACGCTACAGCTAAAGGAGAAAGGCTGCGCTTACTTTCAGGAGGTGCTGGAAGATACTCAGTAGCATTTTGACGCCTGGATATGCAGGTGGAGATCCACCACCGACAGCACACAACGAGCAATGTAAGAAAGCATAGCGAAATGCAGAATCGTCGCGGATTGCTATGTGTTTGGCTGAGGAAGTGCGCTATAAATATGGAATAGACTCGCCCCACAGCACAGCGAAAGGTTGTATTTATAATCCACAAAACAGGCAACTCACTAACTAACTAACCAACTGGTAACAGTTCCACAGCATGTAACCCCCCCCCCCCCCCCCCAAAGCAACCAGTGTGTTCTTTTAAGGGGGTGACTGACATTTTGTTCGGCGAGGCAAGCAGTGATCATACGCAAAATGTCCATTTACACGTGCCTTAAAACGCACAAAGATCGCGCTTCAGATAGCGTACATCTGTACTGAACGCACAGAGATGGTGTAGAGTGCTAAAAGGAAATCAGCAACTCTGCTTTCTCTGCGGCCGCTGCATTATATGCCATTGCGGGGAACAGCATGAAAAAATAAACGGTCGTTTTAGGTGAAAAATACGGATGTGCAGACGGGAGAAGGGTGGCAAGCTTAACATTTCTTCTAAATTAACTTCTTTTGGTGGACGTGTTATTACACGGATTACACGGAATAAAAAACTCCGAATTTCAATAAATGAAAATACGCTTTGTGACAAAAAGAAACGAATCACCCAGAAGACAAGGTTGGACGTCAATGTAACTTCGTATACGAACACACCATCGGCGGTTGTATGGATAATTAAAGATGCAATTCTTCGCAACAGGTAGAATGGCGAGCAGAGTGCGTTAGCGCTGTTCGTATTTAGTATTGGTACCGAGCCTGGTAGGGTACATAACAGGCGCGATCAGCACCAGATGTCGAATCATCGCTGTGAACGAAACGGCAATGCCGCATACCCGTGTGAGGTAGCGTTATCGTCACCCGAATAGTCTGAATGGATCCTCGTTGTGGGTCTCCATTTGGCCGTGCAATGGCCAGGTTTGTGGGGCTTTCGGATGTGATACTGGACTGCATAGGAAAGTGAGGGCAGGCAGCCTCTTCAACAAGGTTCCAAGGGAGAATGACAGTATTGCACACAAATGCGGAAGCCCTCCAACAATAACTAATGGACTCTCTGCAAAATTCTGTATCTTCCCGCATTATTAGTGGGATGTTAGTAGCAGCCAGACTGGGGATCACAAAACAAACGGCTGCGTTTGGAGTGGTGTCGTGACCAGAGAGTACGTACTCCTGATGAATGACATTGCGTTCTGTTCAGCGGTGAATATAGTTTCTGCACTAGCCCAGAAGACCATTGTCGGCGAGTATGGTGGCAACATGGGGAAAAGTCCTGTTCTTCAATTGTTGTGGAGAAGCACAGGGATGTTAGCCCTGGCATCGTGGTGCGGGAAGCCGTCGGGTATGACTTCGGGTCACGGCTGGTACCACCACTCTCACGGCACAACGGTACGTCAGGAACACCCTTCGCTTCATCTGCTGTCTCTCACGCTACACCATCGAGGCGCCTTTTTTTAACAGGAAAATGCTCTTCCCCACATAGCACGTCGTTTTATGAAATGCCTGTGTGATGCTGAAGTAGTCTTGTGGGTAACAAATTGTCAGATCTGTCGCGGATAGAACATTTGTGAGAGCAGCTAGGACATCAACTCTGTCCCAGTGCTAGTACAGATTATCAAGGACCAGGCACAACATTTGTGGGTCATCTTGCCTCAGAAGAGGATACAACAGATTTATGACAACCGAATCAGTGCATATATCCAGGTCAGAGGGGGCTGCAAGATAAGTGCGCTCATGCTGTCAAGTTTTTTGTAAATTTGAATCGATTTTGTAATCAATGAAATAACATCACATACCCTCTCAACCCATGAAGTTTCATTCCATTTCCTCCTCCCTTCTGGACGCTTCAATTTTTTTTTTGTCAGACAGTGTAAATAGCTACTTCCCATCAGAAACAATAGAGATGCTGTTTTTCAGAAATCCTGTCTTCGTTGTATATAGACACGTTGCTGGTTTCTGTCAAGCGCGTGTCCAGTAAACGAAATCTGTCAAAAACTACACTTTCAGTGCGTCAGTATCCTCACTGCAGCACGACTTCTCTTTGATGATTGTTTCTCGGCAGTAAGGTCAATGAAGAGTTCTTTTTAATTTGCTCCACTGTTATTGCGGCCTCTGCTCTTTCAACATACAGCAAATTTCGTTAAATGATGTATTACGTTTGCTCCTGTTGTGATAATCTTTACTTCTGATGTTAAAAAGAGACTGCTTCAGTTCACATTGTTCAATTCAAACACCCACTTGTTCTTTGCACCAAAGTTGCCATATTCTGCCTTCCTCCTCCTCTAAATCGCTTTGTCTGCGTGGCGCGGAGGCTGTGAAATGCACAGATTATAATCGGAGTTCAGTTGTCTTGTTTGAAATTTTCAAGTGCTCTCACATGCTGTGAGCTTGGACTGCAAACTCAATTGCTGCCAAATAACTGATTGGGGCTAAACTGAAATACTAGTACTTATCTTTCGGTGCGTTGTTTTCTTCAAAGATAAAAGTTTGTGTTGTATGCTCCCAGGTCCTGGAATTCGTGAAGAAAGGTTTAATGTCCTACGTTGCCTCTCAAAAACACAGACCGTGTAACTTTTTATATATCTTCATTTACTTACTGATAGGCATATCTCTGCCCAGTGTAGTATATAGCGCAGTCTTTGACAGTGTTGCGCAGCAAGTAAATTTACAGAACACTTTACACATATGTTCTTACTTTAAGACATCTGTATCAGAAGTAAGTTTCGCATCATGAAACTCTAAAGTCTTTGACAAACTCCCAATACCATAATATCTACTACAATGTGATTTCCTTACATCAGTGTTTATTAGGAAACATTATTAGCAAGCCGGCCGGCGTGGCCGAGCGGTTCTAGGCGCTACAGTCTGGAACCGCGAGACGCTACCGTAGCAGGTTCGAATCCTGCCTCGGGCATGGACGTGTGTGATGTCCTTCGGTTAGTTAGGTTTAAGTAGTTCTAAGTTCTAGGGGACTGATGACCTCAGAGGTTAAGTCTCGTAGTGCTCAGAGCCATTATTAGCATTACAAATAGGACACATATTAAAGATTCTTTTGAACAAAATATATATTATTGCATTGACGATAGATTACAAAAATATGGTTTTACAACTTTGATTGTTAACAGTACACGTAATTTGACTAGAGAGTAAATTTGGCATCCCCTCGCCAAAAATGTATTTTGAAGTTAGCTTTCTCAAAGCTGTGACTTTATTAGTGCTATTCAATTAATTGGACAGTGTAAAATTACAATTAGGATTTTGGTGTTAACAGCGATACAAATCAGTTGTTTCGAAGCCGAAAATACGACACCGTTTACTACTTATTTCGGTAAATCCTCAAAAAAGTACAAAGTTTCCCGGATTCTCCGTCACTTTCTAACAAGATATAAATCCCTGGAAAGTTAGTTTTCTTTACGTTCCATGAATTTCTATGTTGCTTCCACTATGTGACAGTTTTGAAGGTTACTTACGAGTTATGGTCAATAACAGCCTAGATTAAGAACCCATGGGTTTTAAACTTCCTCGCTATTAATTAGTATTTTTTATTGTGTTTTTTCGACTATGACAGTAATACTGGAATGTAAACAAATGTAGATAATCGGAAGAAAATAATTCGACCGATTTACTATTAACCACATGTCAGTTCAATGGATGTCATACAGAAGATTCTTACTCCAATTACAAGTGTTATTCGTTAACCTATAGCGTAAAATTATCAACTGGACTATTCAATAGCCAGCCCTCTGGGTTTTGGTGCTCGGCAACCGATCTAGATAGACAGTGAGTAGATCGATACCATGCGGAAAGTTGTTACAAGCTACATTCCAGCCGCAGACTGTCTTTCCGTTTTTAAAACACGCGAGTTAGTGAAAGCTTCGTGTTATATCGAATGCTCTCTCACTCATGGATATAGATTTGGCTTTGATTCGATGCATCATGCAGTATCCAGGTAAAGGGAACGATTTAGGCATTACGTCCGGGGACTCATGTACACTAAAAGTAACGTGTAGATAGACTTTTAGAGCCTTTTTACACATTTCTTTTAGCGCACAAGCCTCTCCAGGGTTACGCAGATTGCTGCCCCCCCCCCCCCCCCCCCCGTCCCTCACCGCTCTTACTGCTACATGTTGCATGGAACAGAAGGCTTTTTAAGCGTGCGTGAAAGCGCATGATTTGACACGAAAGCTGTCGACAGTAGCCGAAGCGGCCACTCACAAGAGCAATTTCAAGTGGTGAAGAAGCCTGCAGCTGTACACTTCACAGATCTCGCGGACGGCTGAGAAAGTGATTTCGAGAAGAAAGAAAATAGCATATGTCGGTAAGGCGGAAAGACTGCGTGATTTAACACGTTGACTGCCATGAGGACGCTGGCGGCCATAGCAGAGCCTTACCCTGCCCTTGCGAATTGTTCGCGGGAAGAACGATTGGCGGTATGACTGAGTGTGGGCTCGAAACTCTCAATTTTTATCTTCACGATGTTCGCGAGATGTACGTAGGAGCACGCAATGTATTGATTGACTCTTCTAGGAACGTACACTCTTGGAATCTTTACAGTAAACCAAACGGTGATGCGGAAGGCCTCTCTTGCATCGTTTGCCACTGTAGTTGGCTGAACACCTCCGTAACTTTTTCGCACTCGCTAAATTAATACTTAATGAAATATGCTGTTCTTCTTTGGATCTTTTCTATTTCGTCTATCAATCCTATTTAGTATGTATTCCAGAATGATGAGCAATATTCAAGTATTTGTCGAACGAGTTTTGTAGGCTATCTCCTTTGTTGACGGACTAGATTCCCAGAAAGACGGAAGAAAGAAGATCAGAGTTTAACGTCTCTTCGACAATACGGTCATTAGAAATGGAGCACAAGCTCGGCTTACGAAAGGGTGGGGAAGGAAACTGGTTGTGCCTTTTCCAAAGGAGTCATCCCAGAATTTGCCTGGAGCGATTTAGGTAAATCACGAAAAAGTAAATCTGGACGGCCGGACAAAAATGTGAACCGCCGTCATCCCGAATGCGAGTCCTGTGTCTTAACCACCTCGCGACCTCGCTCGCTTACGTTTCCTGAGGATCTTCCAATGAATCTCAGTCTGCATCTGCGATTAGTTTTACGCGGTCACTCTGTTTTATCGCTACATATGCATACTTCTAGATATTTTATGCACACATCAAAAAAAGTTTTGCATCACCTCGGTTCCGAGAGTTCCGGCAACTGTCCAGAAAATTGGAATGGAGATCAACATAAACATCATTTCCGTCCTTTTTATTGGTCTTGCGAAACCACAGATTGCATGCATTGCAGCGAGACCTTCAGAGGTGGTGGTCCAGATTGCTGTACACACCGGTACCTCTAATACCCAGTAGCACGTCCTCTTGCATTGATGCATGCCTGTATTCGTCGTGGCATACTATCCACAAGTTCATCAAGGCACTGTTGGTCCAAATTGTCCCAGTTCCTGTCTCTCTGTATCTCCTCCATGTTCGAACAACATAGCTTTGGTTCACTCCGAGACGCCTGGACACTTCCCTTGTTGAGAGCCCCTCCTGGCACAAAGTAACAATGCGGATGCGATTGAACCGCGGTATTGACCGTCTAGACATGGTTGAACTACAGACAACACGAGCCGTGTACTGTTGGAATGACTGGAACTGATCGGCTGTCGGACCCCCTCAGTCTAATAGGCGCTGCTCATGCATGGTTGTTTACATCTTTGGGCGGTTTTAGTGACATCCCTGAACAGCGAAAGGGACTGTGTCTGTGATACAGTAGCCACAGTCAACGTCTATCTTCAGGAGCTTTGGGAACTGGGGCGATGCAAAACTTTTTTGATGTGTGTATTTAGTTTTGGTATATATGGCCCCTGACGACAATTTCTGATGCTAAGGACAGTTTACCCAGAAGGTAGTTTAGCATGCTAATTACATCAGTGGCAATCACAGAAATGCACGAATGCGCGATCCTTGGCCTTTATGCACCCAGTACATTGTCAGACCATTAAAGTAGTGGGATGATGTGGCATCGGTGCAATTTTGATATCAAATTGATATGCAAATTAACTAAATTAACCAGTTAATTACCCCCACCCTCCCACCTCTACCCCCAGCCCCAACCCTGGATGACGTCATGTGCTTTCCCCAGCTGCACGTGGGTGCCCCCCCCCCCAATCCTTACCCTCCCCATCCCTCGCCCTAACCCTCACGCAACTACCCTATTAGCAGGAATTTCTTATTTGGGCGGGAAATTCACAAAATAGCCGACATTTCAAAAATGGCGGGAATTTCTTTGTCGCACGGCAGTGCTGATGTCTCACCCCCACCCCCTCACACTGAAATTGATGGGACATTCAAGTTTGGGTGCGAATTATTTTTCTCCGGTCACGTGACCAGAATTGGTGAGAGAGGTTCAGTCTATGCTGAGCTGTCGTTGTGGAAGCATCACGATGTGTTCGATCAATGAGATGAATGTGAAGAATAGAGCTATGGGACTTAACATCTGTGGTCATCAGTCCCCTAGAACTTAGAACTACTTAAACCGAACTAACCTAAGGACATCACACACATCCATGCCCGAGGAAGGATGCGAACCTGCGACCGTAGCGGTCACGCGGTTCCCGACTGAAGCGCCTAGAACCGCACGGCCACACCGGCCGGCTAGATCAGCTTTCAATAGATGTATTACATGTACACATTTGAGGGAGGACTGCAGCCACAATTCATTACATGGGGGTGGAATATTGTGATAATCACAGAATAAAGGAGAAAAAGTAGAATGATTCGGTTCAGCAGATTGTGACAATGCAGAGGAATGGAGCCAAGATGCATGTCGCAACTGATACACGCTCATGTGTAGGCACAAACTGCCGAGATTTTCCACTTGACACATTCACTTTTCCAAAACAGAAGAGGTGGGCAGTTGATGCTAATTTGCTTTAGTGGAAGCATATCCGTATATGTGCTATATACCACCGAAGAGCTTCAATAGCTCATCTCCAGCTACTTTCCCCTCAACCAACCAACCCTTTCATGCCATCATCAATGTCTTGCCACGCTCGCTACTGTGTGGGATGTCTTCTATCGAAGAACTGTTGGTGTCTGACCGGGAGGAGTTTAACAGTCTTGTTGCCTGTATGCACACAGCCGAGGACTGCACCCATAGCCTCCTACATGCAGAATGGAAAGGTGTTATACTGGACGAGTGCCTGAAGAAGAAGGAAAATATCGTGCAGTAAATAATGGTTACGCAGCAAAATGGTATGAAGATGCTGCTATTATAACTACTTGCCATTTTTTGAAATTCATAGTCAGTTTTCCACCTCACAAGAGACCTTTGACTCCGATCCAGAGGACCAAGCAACTGGTCTAGTCCACAATTATGCAACCAAAGATGCTTGAAACTGACAGTAGCCAACAGGAAGGCAGCATCGAATCAAATCAGGGATATAAGGTGGACCCAGCAGCCGTGCAACCTCAGCTGCAGTCAGCATGAAGCGTCAGCTGAGATCGTCCAGCACAGAGTAGGAAGAAGCCACAGAAGAGGAAACACTCCTTGCTTAATGTTTGTGCTGACTGTCTTGTGAGGAAGATGAAGTATTTGTGCTGCTATTATCGATTGTAACGGTTTTTCTTCTTAGTTCATCAGTGGATGCGACGTCCTCCAACCTGTAGGGATCTGCATCAAAGATGTGTCCCAGCCTGTCCGGACCCGCAGCAGCAGCACCCTGGGATCTTGTCGTGCAGCTGGCCAGCTTGTTGGAGCAGGACAATGAGCTGTTATTGTTGGTTGAAGACACCCATCCAGCTCCTGATTCGCAAAAGTGCACCGAGGGCCCTAATCAGCATGACGAAGGTCGGTACTGGACCCCATCATATGCTCCATAGCAGATTATTCCAGCGATACTGCATGGACAAAGTGAGGATGTAGTGGATGAGAAAATACCAATTAATCTGTGTGCAACGCTACTTTTCACTTCAGTGTATAATTTAACTGCTAGTGCTTCAAAGCATTTACATATCGGTACAGAAGCATCCTCAGACAGAGACTGGTGGGTTGTGATAGAGATCTAGAATTCAGCTAAAAATGTTAAGGTGTGGTTTATGGAGGTGGAATGCGATGAACTGTGTCGTGCAAAATCCTACATCAAGCAGCAGCTGACCGCCGAGTGTCATAAAAGCCCTCCTCCTCTGGACATTTACTGTGCTGCTCTAACTCTGTCCATTAAAACGGTGTACCATGATAATGTACTTCGTGTGAAAGGTGACACATCCATTTATCTGTAGCACTCCACCGTTAAAGACTCGTTTGGTCTACAGACGGTGCAATCCATCGTGCTGGAAAGACTGAACAGATGCCTGCCTTGTGTTAAAGCTGTGTATAGAGACACTGTACAGGATGTACTATGGACAGTGTGCATGTAGACGACTTTTAACGGTGGGTCAATATAGTGGCAGTGGAAACTAATGTACTGCAAATAAGTTTGAGAGACATACATGCTGAATTCTGTGCTTACAAGAAGGCTTTATTTTCAATATTCTGTACTGATGATAAGGTAAACAAAGAACCTGTTGATGTAGTGCATCCCACGTATGATTACTCGATAAAAATGTATCTACTCATGTATGTGTTTTCATTTATTACCTCTCATTATACTGTAATACTAAAGCTACTGTTACCAGTATTTCCATTGCAAAGATGCAACAGCAGAAAATTATGTCATTTAAGTAAATTAACTGTAAAAGCCCATTGCACGCCAGTACCTGAAATAGTCGGCACCATGGCAGGGGATAACGTTAAACTCCATTGCATTCCAGTATCTGATGTAGTAGGTATCATGGCAGGTTGGGTGCAACATCAAGACTTTGCTGTAAGCGACTGGAACTGCGACAGCGTGCAAGAAGACTGGAAGAAGAAAGGCGTGCTCCTTCCCGATGACATACATACAATAACAGCTGGTCCGTCTACAGCGGCGAGACAAATGTTTTCATGTCGCTGCTAACACATCTGGATAGTGTCTGCTTTGGGCAGGTATGTGTATTTTCAAAAACACTGTTGCAGCTATGTAGGCTGTAGGGTGCAGGGTGTAGATGGTGTGACTTACATATTGACTACATAGCTAGTAAATCCCATGTCACAGGAAGGAGTTATTGAAGATTCAAAGAGACCCTACTCGAGATACAGTACTTAGAGGCCTATATACAAGATCACGTTATCAAAAATCCTTTGCGTAACTTCGTTAATGAGCACTGGAACCTGAGGAAAGCCGTGCTACTGGAATCACTCTGGTCAGATCAGAAAGTGGAAGAATTAGAGGGGGAGGTCTCGCATGTCATCGTGTACGATGGCATATAAAATGACTTGATAAAAGTCATGAGATAGCGATTTGCACATGTACAGATGGCGGTGGTATCGCGTACACAAGGTATAAATTGCAGTGCATTGACAGTCATTTGTACACAGATAATTCATGTGAAAATGTTTCCGACGTAATTGTGGTTGCACGATGGGAATTAACAGACTTTGAAGGCGAATGGTAGTTGGCGTTAGACGCGCGGGACGTTAGATTTCGGAAATCGTTAGGGAATTTGTTAGATCCACAGCATCAAGAGTGTGCCGAGAATACCAAGTTTTAGGCATTACCTCTCACTACGGAAACGCCATGGCCGAAGAACTTTTACTTACCGACCGAGAGCAGCGGCGTAGGGAGTTATCAGTGCTAACAGACAAGCAACACTGCGTGAAATAACAGCAGAACGCATCCGTTAGGGCAGTGTGGCAAAATCTGATGTTAATGACCTACGGCAGCAGACGCCCTACGGGAATGCCTCTGTTAACAACACGACATCACCTGCAACGCCTCTCCTGGACTCGTGACCATATTGGTTGGACCCTAGATGACTGGAAAATTGTGGCCTGGTCAGATGAACCCGATTTCGGTTGGCAAGAGCTGATGGTAAGGTTCGAGTGTAGCGCAGACCCCACGATGCAATGGACCCAAGTTGTTAACAAAGCACTGCGCAAGCTTGTGATTTGGGCTGTGTTTAGCCAGCCGGAGTGGCCGAGCGGTTCTAGGCGCTTCAGTCTGGAACCGCGCGACCGCTACGGTCGCAGGTTCGAATCCTGACTCGGGCATGGATGTGTGTGATGTCCTTAGGTTAGTTAGGTTTAAGTAGTTCTAAGTTCTAGGGGACTGATGACCTCAGATGTTAAGTCTCATAGTGCTCAGAGCCATTTGAACCCTTTGGGCTGTGCTTACATGGAACGGACTGGATCCTTTGGTCCAACTGAATCGATCATTGACTGGAAATGTTTATGTACGGCTACCTGGAGACCATTTGCAGCCATTCATGGACTTCATGTTCCCAAATACGATGGAATTTTGATGGACGACAGTGCGCCTTGTCACCGGACCACAATTTTCGCGATTGGTTTTAAGAATACTCTGGACAATACGAGTGAATGACTTGGCCATCCATATCGTCCGACATGAATCACATCGAACATTTACGGGATATAACTGAGATGTCAGTTCGTGCACAAACTATTGAACCTGCAACACTTTCGTAATTATGGATAGCTATGGAGGCAGCAAGGCTCAGTATTTCTACAGGGAACTTTCATCGATTTGTTTGAGTCCATGCCACGTCCAGTTGCTGCACTACGCCAGGCGAAAGGAATTCCGACACGATATCAGGAGGTATCCATGACTTTTGTCATCTCACTGCAGTCGTGGACTGTGCGGCTAATCCCGGCGGAGGTTCGAGTCCTTCCTCGGGCATGGGTGTGTGAGTTAGTCCTTAGGATAATTTAGGTTAAGTAGTGTGTAAGCTCAGGGACTGATGACCTTAGCAATTAAGTCCCATACGATTTGAACCTTTTTTGTCATCTCAAAGTAATGCAACGGCCGCAAAGAAACCAGAAACAGCTCATTTCCTTTCAGCCCTCGACGACATGATAGCTTTCTCTCTGTGGGTACAGTACTGATGTGTGTTTTGTGGTCCGTGAAATTCGCGCAAATTTTCTCTTTCTCGCTGGCGCATGCTTAGTTGCACGCCTCGAGGAATGTGTAAATGGACACTAAGGCACCGCTTTCAGAGAGCCTGAAGACGAGAACTGAAGTCAGTCTCCGGCGTACTGTGGGCAACAATCCTAGTGACGAACCAAGTGATCACCTGAAAACACACGTCATCAAACAGGCCGGGAAGATCTCGGAAATGATGTCGTCGCATTGTGATATCGTGTTGTACAGCGACAGTCCGTAAACGGAGTCGATGACTGGGTAGGGAGCACAACAGGTCCATTAGGTATTAGAAGAGAGTAGGGGCAGGGGAGCGTGGGGACAGGGCGCTGACTTCCGTGACCTCGCGGGCAGCTGCCGGCCAGTTTTTGTGCCGCAGCGCTCGCAGATGCGCGTCGCCGCCGCCGCCGCCGCCACCGTCGTCGTCGTCGTCGCCGCCGTCGCCGCCCGGGGCGCTCGCCACGGCCACGGCCCACGCATTGTCGCGGCGCCTCGTGTAGTCTTTCCGCTTCGGCATTCCGGGGCCGCACAGCTCCAGCTAGAGCCGAGGTTCCTCGGTAATGGGGAGTCGGCGTCAAACAGGCTAAGCACTTTCTGCCCGAGGATTAGGGCACGTAAAACATCTTCGTGAAACACTAAAGGCCACAGCATCTTTATATAACCATCCTCATCTTTACCGTCTGGTCGTAGGTGCTACAGGGTCGGTTTAAGGCATCAGCGACACAAGCTGTCGCTTGGGACACCAAATTGAGAGGAGTTCCAGAGGCGCCACAACTATATATGTCTCTACAGGACGAACAAAAATACGGAAAGGCCAAAAACACGAGCACATTACCTTGACTAATACGGTGCAGGCAACTTGCTGGTATTCAGAACAGCTGCCAGTGTCTCAGAATGGGTAAATGAAGGTCCTGTACTGTTTTCGAGGGCGTCTTACACCATTCTTCCTACAAAATTGTGGCAAGTTCAGCTGACAATAATTGAGCTGGATAGCGATCACGCACTCTTCTCTCCAAAGTAGACCACAAAGGCTCAATAACACTGAGATCAGGTGTGGTGGCCAGGGGAGATGCGAAGATTCACCCCTGTGCTCACAAAACCAGTTCCTGGAAGATGTGAACTGTATGAGGAGGAGCCCTCTCAGTCCGCAGCTCGTGGTCGTGCGGTAGCGTTCTCGCTTCCCACGCCCGGGTTCCCGGGTTCGATTCCTGGCGGGGTCAGGGATTTTTCTCTGCCTCGTGATGACTGGGTGTTGTGTGCTGTCCTTAGGTTAGTTAGGTTTAAGTAGTTCTAAGTTCTAGGGGACTGATGACCATAGATGTTAAGTCCCACAGTGCTCAGAGCCATTTGAACCATTTTTTGAGCCCTCTCGCCTTGGAACATAGCGTCGCCATTGAGGAACAAACACTATACCATGCGATGTACCTGGTCAGCTAAAATCGTCACAATCCTTGGCATTAATGCGACATTGCCGAGTAACCACGGGGCCCATGGAATACCACGATGTGACTGCCCAAATTAGGGCGTAAACTCGGCCATAAGTTGGAAAGTGTGTTTAGTGTGTTCAACAAGACTCATCCGGCCAAATGACTTCCTTCCATTACTCAATAGTGCACGTTCTATGGCTTCGGCAACATATTTTCATGCATCGCGTTTGGTTTTGGAATTGTAGCTCACCCTACAGTTCCCTCCTTATGGAGCTCCCTTCGTGTAGTTTTGGTGCTGACAGAAGTAGCGAGTGCGACATTTACTTCTGCAGTGACTTTTTCAGATGCCATCCTCCTATTTTTCGTCATAATCCTATTCAACGACTGTCTATCGTAATCGCTCAAGACACACTTTCGTCCGCGTTGTCGTTTAGTGAATGATCTTTTTCCGGTTTACTTGTATGTGACATAAACCTTGGATGCGGTGCCTCTTGAAGCACCAAACACTTTGGGTTACTAGCACGAACACTTTACCCACCTTGGAATTCACTTAGCTGCGACGTAATTCGTTCACAACTACGCGGAACAGTTTCCTGGTTGTGACTGACACTTGCAATGTATTGAGGACACCGCACAGTCGCAGCTCGTAGTCAGATACAACAGTGCAGCCTG
The DNA here is from genome assembly GCF_021461385.2 of Schistocerca piceifrons. NCBI lineage: Eukaryota > Metazoa > Arthropoda > Insecta > Orthoptera > Acrididae > Schistocerca > Schistocerca piceifrons. Next base: position 138,101,280 of record NC_060143.1, on the reverse strand, counting down.
CACGCTTGGCTAGCATATGCTTCATGTTGAAGCATGGATTTCTCGTAGTGTTTCCATAGTTCTGTCTAATCCCTCTATCACAAATAGCATCGTTCGTTTGGGGCGCCAAACTGAGAAGGGCACCGAAGTGCGGGATTTGTATACAGAGCGTACCATAATTAGTAGCGAAAAGTGATACGGGTCGAAGTGTACGAGTGAAAGCGGGGATGGCAAATGAAAAGTCGCTTGTGTGGAAAAAATGTTCTCGAACCGGCCTGCACTCACTGATAACTGAATAGAGATGCTCTGGCTCTGCCTCCTGATTTTTCGGGTTATTTATTTCTAGGGTCTTTTCAACAAAGAACTGGATAGATATTCCGTCTTATGCAAACATGTTTTCCATTTTTTGTGCTATTTAGACTGTGACTTTTTTATTGTTCAGTCGAAAATTATTATCACATGGTACAGAACTGCAGCTTGTATAAAGGAGTGATAATCAGGCGTCAATTCTTTGCGCTGGTTTTCGTACATAGTCAATCAGGCCTAGAATACTAGTTTGGAGAACACTTATTTAAATAGTTTTACACATAATTTACATGAAACTAACATGTTATTTTGTGCTGACAGCTTTATAACTACTACACGTTTTACAAACTGTCACTTCCAAACAACAAAACCGTTTCTGACGATCGATCTGTTGTAGGAAGAAATGTAATTTAGCGAACCAAGCGAGAAACTTCCATTTATTCACGGTCGAATCTCGATGACCTCGTGCTCACTGCAGTGGTCCCCACGTTCTGCGACGAGGCGTAGACGTCCAACGCCTTGCCGCCTCCTAGCGCCTTTGCTGTCCTTCAGCCACTTTACATAGGTGCTCACAACAGTAGCACTCTAACAGCCGACCAGCTTCGCCTTTCCGAGATGGTCGTGTGTGTTCAAATGTTCAAATGTGTGTGAAATCTTATGGGACTTAACTGCTAAGGTCATCAGTCCCTAAGCTTACACACTACTTAACCTAAATTATCCTAAGGACAAATACACACACCCATGGCCGAGGGAGGACTCGAACCTCCGCCGGGACCAGCCGCACAGTCCATAACTGCAGCGCCTAAGACCGCTCAGCTAACCCCGCGCGGCAAGAGATGGTCGTTCCCAAGCGCTAGAATGAGTCCCCCATTCGTCTCTTCTGAGATTATAAACATCCCTTACTGTTTAACGTACGCTCGAAGCCACCAGCCGGCATTCAGTACTAATAAAGCTTTGGCTCATCAGCGTACCTCGCAGGTGCCCGTATTCAACCCTGATCGCACGGTACTATTTGTGCGTTAAAGGTTGCAAGATGGAACTCTAAGGCTGCCTGTTTCAGTGACACGACACGAACGGTATCGAATTGTTTAAAATTATTTAACAGCAAGAAGAAAAACTTGTAATAAAACCTGGGTAGCTATCCATAAAACTGGTGAACATTGAAAACTCCTTGTCTGTTGGTCAGTCGTACCCCGTTAAAATCATAATGTGTCCAGCGCGAAATGTATTATTTGTTTAACAGATACGAATCAGTAAAAGTGTTATTTCCAGAGTTAAGTTAAACGATGTTCCACCTTAGAAGACACATACGCGCAAGCTGAGCCACCTCGTTGGTCAGTGCGTGCGATCTCTTGAAGTCACTGCGAAGAAAAAAAAGGAAGGAAGGAAGGAAGAAAGAAAGATCATAGTTTAATGTCCCGTCGAGATCGAGGTCATTGGAGACGCAGCACAAGCTGGGAATTTTTCAAGGACACATCTCGGCATTTGCCTGGAGGAAAACGACGGAAAACTTAAATCTCAATGGACGGACGCGGATTCGAACCATCTTCCTCCCGAATGGCGTCCAGTGTACTAACCATTGTGCTACCTCCCTCGGTCGTGACAAATGGTTCTTACAAGGAGACCTACTGACAGCCATACAAGTTATTGCGCTGATATGCTGAAGGAGTAGCTTGGCTTTCTCAAACTAAAAAGACACTTCGAAATGGCCATAATTATAATGGTTCACTGGAGAAAATTGAACTGAAAAATGAAATGAAACATTTGGAGTTTGATTGAATTAATAAACAAATTCAAGTCCAGTTTAATTTTATTTCATAAATAAAGTAATTATACGAATGAAGATCAAACAAAATACCCGCCCGGCTAACCGCGTGCGTTACCCCGCCGCTTCCGGTATGCAGTTAGCCGCGCCGGCCCCGGATCGAACCCACCAGGGGGATTATGACGAGGCCTGTGTCAGCCAGCATGGATGTGGTTTTTATCCGGTTTCCCACTTCCCACTAGGTGCATACCTTGCTGTACCCACGTACTGCCTGAGTTACCCGATTCCCAAACATTGCGAAAACTTTCTCATCCTTTCACTTGCGATAACACTAAAAGCAGACATATGGTATACACAAATTCCGTCCCGTTCCCAGGAAAGGGGTGGGGACAGGAAGGGCATTTGACTACCCTCTACCGCTAAAATTACCCAGTCGTGATTAGCATGCCAATCCCCTGAAGGCAAAGGACGAGGCTGGGATAAAGAATAAATAAGAAGGTCAAAATAAATATTAGTACTCATGTGCTTCAACTTAGTAAGTTAGAAGCTGCTCGATTCTTCCCTCTCGTATTCTGTAAGACTATCGTAAACTGTCAACAGTCAAGTCCATAGGTTTCCATATATCGTACTTGACCCGTTTACTTGTATTGTCCCTCATTACATAGGCACCAGTTTCTATGTTTTCGATGAAGGAACTCTTACATTAAGTGTATCAACTTCGAACACCACAACCATATCTATGAATACAGATATACTAACAAATCCATCAGAAAAGAATAACTGCCACCCAGACTTACGTACTGAGAATGAAGCAGCAAAAACGCTAATCTTCAGACACAACCAACGGTATATTCAGTCGTGCACAGGAGCCTCTCATTTTTGTAGCTTTCGCGCAGACACCACGAAAGTGTGTAGCGGGCTGCCTATGAGACTGCACTCGCGGACACAGCAGCGCGACTGTCGTACCCAAGGCATTAACGCAAACTTGATACAACGCAAGGCGCTGACGTCCGAGCCTAACAAACGCTGGCCAACACAATATAGTACGTCTTTATACATGAAGTGGCAGATCTATAGACACCTGAAGTTGGCCACTCCCAAATCCGATCAGGTGGTGCCATTGTGTAACGAGTACGAATCCCTGCGAGAGTGCGCAGAATGTCTAAATTTGTCACCCACTCCTTGCTTCAGTAGTTGCGCGGAAATGAAGACAAGTCTATTTCTATGCGTGAAAGCGTATCCAATAATACACGAATGTTTCCGATGGAAGTTGAAGAGTTCATTCTCATGTGTGTTCGGAAGGTGAACGATCTACAGAGGCACGCTTCACCAGAATAGTAGAATTTTGAAGGAGAGAAGAAGAAGCAGAAGGAGGAGGCGGAGGAGGAGAAGGAGCAGGAGGGGAGGACCAGGCAGATCGGACATATCCAAGAATCTCAAACGAACAAGCAATAATTTGCCCTTAGTAAGCTATGCCACAAATCTAAGCCACAAACTTAAAGAAGATGGACACTTTGCACAGACAGCTCGACAGCCTCCATTCAGAGGGGATGGAAAAAAAAGTTGGTGCAATCCTATTCTGAGGCAAGCAGTACAAGAACAATTCATTCATCTCATTTTACTCTACACCTGTTTCCCGGAAGGCGAATGCCGAGGTAATATAAACGGGACTATCACCGGATCATTCTCCTAATATGGATAGGTGATGTGGTCAGACACAAATGCATTTAATATATAGCTGTAGAACGATGGACAGTATCATCATTAATAGCACCTTTGCAAGTTTCTTTGGTGAATGTAATGAGAAACGCGATTCCATGTCTTCGTTGTTGTTGTGGTTTTCAGTCCGAAGACTGGTTTTATGCAGCTATTCATGCTACTCTATCCCGTCCACGTCTCTTAATCTCCGAATACCTACTGCAACTCACGTCCACCTGAACCTGCATATTCGTCTTTTGGTCTCACTCAGTAATTTTTATCCCCCGTACTTCCCTCCAGTACTAAAATGGTGATCCCTTGATGTCCCACAGTGTGTCCTATCAAATGATCCCTTCTTTTAGCAAAGTTATACCACAAATTTCTTGTCTTTCCATTTCTGTTCAGTACCTCCTCATTGCCAGAATGAGATTTTCACTCTGCAGCGGAGTGTGCGCTGATATGAAACTTCCTGGCAAATTAAAACTGTGTGCCCGACCGAGACTCGAACTCGGGGCCTTTGCCTTTCGCGGGCAAAGTCTCGGTCGGGCACACAGTTTTAATCTGCCAGGAAGTTTCACCTCCTCATTGGTTTAGAGATCCACCATCTAATCCTCAACATTCTTCTGTGGTATCACTTTGCAAAAGCTTCCAATCTCTCTTTGTGTAAACGGTTTATTGTCCATGTTTCACTTCCATAATATGCTGCAGTTCATACAAATGTCTTCAAAAAAACTTCCTAACACTTAAATTTATATTCCATTTTAACAAATTTCTCTCCTTTAGAAACGGTTTCCTTCCTTTGACAGTCTACATTTTATATCCTGTCTACTTCAGCCGTCATCATTTATTTTACTGCCCGAATAGCAAACCCATCTATTACTTTTAATGTCTCATTTCCTAAAGTAATTTCCTCAGCATCGCCTTATACTTCATTAAACAAAAGCTGAACGATGCGAAAATGAGCGTAAGGAGAGCAATGAAACAAGCGTTCAATGACTGAAAGAAAAATTTTGTCAGCCGATCTGACTAAAAACGCTAAGCGGCTTGGGTCTTACGTAAAGTCAGTAGGTTGTTCGAAATAATCTATTCAGTCACTCAGTGACCACACTGGCGCCGAAACGGAAGGTAACAGAGAGAATACTGATTCCTTCTTCCAAAATTATTTCACCGCGGAAGATCGTAATATGCTCCCTCCTTTCAATCCCCGTACGAACTTCGAAATGGCAGATATTGAGACAACCGATCGCGGAACAGAAACGCTACTACAATCGCTTAGTAGTGGAAAGGTATCAGGACCAGACGAGGAACCTGTAATATTCTACAAAGATTATGCTAAAGAACCTGCTCCACTTCCACCAGCAACTTCCCATAATTCACATCAAAGGGCACCTAGCGACTGGAGAAAAGGACACTCCATTCCCGTTTTCAAAAAGGTTGTAGGACAAGTGCACATAATTATAAGCCTATGTCGTTGACGTCAATCTGTTGTAGAATTATGGAACATGTTTTAGTCTAAAGAATTATGACGTTTATGGAGAACGAAAATCTCATCTATAGAAATCAACATGGATTCCGCAAACAGAGATCTTGCGAAACTCGGCTCGCTCTGTTATTCCTTGAGATCGATAGCACTATAGACAATGGCGCTCAGGTTGATGCCGTGTTCCTTGACTTCAGTAAGACATTCACAAGACTTCCTTGCAGACACAACTCAACATGTCGCTCTTAACGGAACAGTATCGATGTATCTAAAGGTAATTTCCAGAGTACCTAAAGGAAATGTCACATTACCGTTACTGTTTAAAATGTATGTAAATGATCTGGTAGAAAGTGTCTCAAGCTCTTTCAAACTGTCTGCAGATTATGCAACGCCAGAATACAATATCTATTTGCAGAATGACCTACAGAGGACTGATGAATAGTGCAGGCTTTGGGCGGTTGACCCTGAACGTAACTAAATGTAACATATTGCGCGTATATAGGAAAAGAAATCCACTAGTGTACAACTACACTATTGATGACAAATTCTTGGAAACTTTATGTACCGCGTCTAGGAATAACTATCCACAGCGGCCTCAAGTGGAATGACTACATGTAACAAATAGTAGGACAAGCAGATGCCAGACAGATGCATAGCAAGAATATTAAGAAAATGTAACTCATCCAAGTAAGAAATGGCGTACAAGGCACCTGTTAGACCGATTCTGGAGTACTGTTCGTCAATCTGGTACCCTTACCTGGTAGGACTGATAGAAGAGAGAGAAAAGATCCAACGAAGAGCGGCGCCTTTCGTCATGGGATCGTTTAGTCGCCACGAGACCATTACAGAGATGCTCAACAAAACCCAGTGGCAGACGCTACAAGAGAGGGTTTGTGCATTATGGAGAGGTTTACAGTTGAAATTTCGAGAGGGTTTTTTACGAGAGGGGGCAGACAACATATGACTTTCTCCCACATACGACTCGCGAAATGACCACGATGAGATAATTCGAGAAATTAGAGCTAATACAGTGCCTTACCGCACTCATTCTTCCCAAGCGCTATTCGCAAGTGGAACAAGAAAGGCGTATCAGTTAGTAGTACCATACGTACCCTCCGCCACACACCATCGGGTGGCTTGCGGAGTATTGATGTAGATGCAGGTGCATAGAAGAGACATGTATGTAGTTTCTTAATGTATACGCAACACATTACCACAGTAACATCAATGAAGAGAAATCTTTCACTCGTCCTCATATGTGTTTTTTAAGTGGTCGTTTTACTTTACACAAGTTCCCAGAATTAGATAATATATAGATTATAGATACGATCAGCAACAATATGGTGTATAATTTCGGATCCAACACTTCCAGTGAGTTGCAGGTGGAAGGACCTAAACCACAGCATGTGATATGTAGGATCTTCAGGTCGAACGAGACAAACAGCGTTGTAGAGGTCATTATGGAATCATTTGCGTGCCCAAAGAACACTAAACATGCAATTTAGCATTAGCGTGGAAACGTGATACATCGTCCAAAATATAGAAGCGATCATAATAAACTGTAGAGACCACCCAACAATGAAAAGGATCGTTGCGAACGGACAGAAATCATCATTCATCCTCACCTAATTTTCGCAGCAATCGCAAATAAAATTTCTTTCTTAGCCGAAGCTGCCACTTATATTTCCCTCGTGGCTTTGCCTGCTTACATGTGCCACACATATAACGCGCGTGTCTCTTGGTCAAGCTCCTCCTCGTTCCTCTGTGCCCATCATCTCCTTGCACCCTATCTGTCCATCTCCCACTCCCACCTCTCAACCTGTCACCTCTTCCGCCCTCTTTCTGTCCATCTTCTCCTCCCCCTCCTTCTCTCCATCTTGTCCTCCACTTCATCCCCTCTCCCTCTCTGACCATCTCTTTCTTCCTCTCAATCTCTGTACAACCCCTCTGTCCCCCTATCTCTGTATCAGTCCCCTCCTCTCCCTCCATCTCCACCACTATCCATCTCAACCTTCCCCCAGGTATGCCCATCCGCACATGTAGCCCCTGCAAAAGAGGCCGATAAAGCAGACTGGTACTACTTCTACAACATCCCTCTCGTGCAGCACAGTCAATGTCAAAGGCTTGGAACTCTCTCTCGACGTGTGGGCTGCCTATCCGGCGGGTAACATACCTGATTGCCCCATGGGACCTGGTAAAGACTTCGCTTGTGTCTATTTCCATAAATATTAAGTTTGAGCTAGTGCTGTGTTGGTCCTCTCGCGACAAGGAGTTTGTGTGTCAGATTTAGTCCAAGGGGCTCAAAGGAGTTCTTACACGTACATCCATAAACACACACATGTGTAGACTGCAAAGCAAATCAAACACATCTGTTGTGTACTGCAGCCTATATGACGTGGGGCTTAAAAAACACGCAAATTTTAGAGCGTTATAAAACCTCCTTCGTTTGTCTTCTTGAGGCAAGAAGTTTTTATGTCAAATGTGGACCACTTCAGTCCAGTGGCCTGGGAGTTCTTATAAATGCATACAATCAGCTTATATATATATAACTTGTTTTTATTGTTTTGTGATTCCATGACTTTGATCCATATATACACACTGTGGTCTACAGTATGGGGTCCCAACACAAGAGAGTGCATTTGGCAAACGGATGATAAATGGTATCTACCAAGTTTCACTGGTGTCTAAAGTAAATTGGTTTTAGATTTAAAGGGGACAGGGAGGCGGAAGTGTACAGATACTCGCAGAAGTGCTTGTACTTAGCGTAGCTCCATACGATGAAGTCAGCTTAGTTAGTTTTAACGCACAGACATTGAATCAGGGTGACAGAATACCATTTCAAACTGCGCACACCATGGGACGCTCGTTTGAAATATAAAATCTTGTGATAAGGGACTGACTGGATGAGAATATTGACTTTGGATGAGAATCTTGACTTTAACCTTCCTTAATACATATAAAAATATTTTGGAACATCGACGTAGGGCAAATCCTACGAAGAGTGGTTATAAAATTTTAGTCATTACCTCGAAGAAATTGAAGTCATATAGTTAATTTTTTATTTGTTTGCAGATTAATATCTGTAGGCGTGGCACCCATTGAAATCCCAGCTCCACAGTACTCTGGCGCACCGGTGAAGAAATCAACACAAAATGGCGCAGCCCACTGATCAAATGGAGTATGGTGCGATAATTCGTTTCCTACATCCGCAGGAAACAAAGCTGCACCAATTGAAGATGAGTTGGTAGAAGTGAACGCCAACAATACGCCCCTATATGGCAGCAGTTAGAGGCCGCAGACGCTTCCAATGCGGTCAAACAAGTATGAATAACGAACAACGAAGTGGCAGACCATCTCTCGGTGAAGAACCGGGAATCGCAAGATAAGTGCTAAAAAACCGGCGTTTTATAATTGACCTGACAGAAGAAAAAGTGAAAAATCACTCGTGGACCAGTTTTCAACATGTTGCCCGATTTCTGATCACAAAGGTCGCCGTCCGCTGCACTCTACAATTGCCAACACAAATTGAAAACGCCTGCCGATACAGCAGCGGAAATGTGTCAGGTCAATCCAGGTGACTTCTGTAACCGCTTAATCGCGAAGGACGAGTGCTGGGTGTAGCACTATAAAGCAGTGGAGCAAAGCAGGCAATAAATTCACCACCGCCGAGAATGGTGATGCTGAGTGTTTTTTTTTGGAACTGACATGTTGTGGTGCTAACAGATTATACTCGTGATGGGTAAACTGTCACAGGGGTATATTTTCGATACCTCCTGGCGATGTTACGAGAGGCTGTCAAAACAAAGCGTTCCGGCAAGTTGTCCAAGGGGGAGCTTTTGCTCTCTGTCAGTGTCGTAGCTAATTCTGCAAAGGACACAGTCTCACATGCTGCTTCTTTGGCCTACCAAACTGTATGTGTCCACCTCTCCCTCCCTCCCCCTGTATTCTCCTGATATGGCATTTTATGATTTCTTCCTCTTTGCACATACGAGGGAGCGCACGGAGGAGATTTGGAAGACATTTATATAATGACGACTAGGTGGTTTTCGAGGTGGAACGTTTCCTGAACCGCCGAAAGTCCACAACCAAGGTCTATGGCAAGTCATCCATCGCTGGTAAAACGTGTTGCATTGAAAGGTGAATACGTAGAGGAGGATTAACACCACCACCATGGTTTGAGGGTCACAGGTTGTTTTTTCGACCTGACAGTCAAAAATTAATGACTAAACCTCGTAGCTACAGCTTTCCGCAAAAAATGTCCTGCTGCACAGGAAAATTTCCGTCGCTCGATCGGGAATACACAATGCCGAAAAAATTAGTACTCCCTTTTAGAGCTTTGCAGTTCACTCAAGACTTAATGTTGCAACAGTGCACAGGGAGTACGTGAAATGATTACATTTACAGATAAATAACACAAGCGGTTTTGAGGTAGCAGGTATCGACCCATGCTGAAACACCTATATTAGTACATAGTGTGCCCTCCATAGGGGGCAAGGCAGGCGCTCACTCTGGCATCCAGTCGATCGTACAGATGGCGAATATTGTCCTGGGATACCTTATGCCACATCTCCTAGACCTGTTCACGTAGTTCCGTAAGAGTTGTTGACTGACGAAACGCACGAGTCCCATCATATCTCGCACGTGTTCGACTGGAGACAAGTCTGAAGATCGTGCTGCCAGGAACTTGGTGCACGTCTTATAAAGCACGTTGAATTTCACTGGCAGTGTGTGGGTGAGTATTAGCCTGCTGGACCAACACATCAGCCACCAGCTGCAAAAGCGGCAAAAGAATGGGTGTAACAACATTCTGCATGTGCCGAGCGCAATTCATTCAAGATTTAGTGTTGCAATAGTGAATATGGAGTTCATGAAATGATTACATTTACAGATCAATAGCACAAGCAGTTCTGAGGTATCAAGTGAAAGAGACTTGCAGCTTATCGCACCATCAGACAATAAGGATTCTATGAGACAGTGTCACCAGATCTACGTCATACGAGCAAAAGACCATCACTTGCGTGCAGGCAGAATCTACTAACATCGCTGAAGACTAAGGCACGGTGTTCCATCTTCCAAGTGATCCTCCGACGCGCCAGTCGAGCCGTGCATGTCGATGCTGTGACACGAGTCGAAGATGGATTAGAGGTATGCGTGCCCGTAGTCTCACTTCTAATAACCAGTTCGCAACTGTTCGTGTCGACACATCTGGGCTCACAAGCCCTCTTATCTCTGCTGTTGTAGCTGTACGGTCTGCCACTGCTGCCCTTACAACGCGAAGATCCTGACGGGCGTCTGTGCTGCGTGGACATCCAAAACCTCGTCTACAGGTATGAGAACGATACCAGCATCGTTGCACAACTGACACAGCACGTTCAACCTGGTTGGCAGTTCTCTGAAAGCACCATCCCGCCACTCGGAAGACCCAATTTGACCCTTTCAAGCTCGCTCAGTTGCATGTAGGAAGCATGAGTGAATCTCTGTAGCGCGGTTGCCTGCTTGCTTCACACGCTTGCATCATACTGAGCCTTCTGGTTATGAGCATACCCATTTAAAAGGTAGAGACAGATGACGCTCTGGTAGCTATTCACGGAAGACGTTGAAACCACTATAAGTACATCTAATATCCTCTAGGTGGCATATGCCGCCAACAGATCAAAATCTATGTCATCTGTAACGGTCCCACCATAAGCAAGTTTGACTGTCGCAGCTTGATTTTTTCGAGATGATGATAACTTAATGATCATACCTGCTCCACGAGAAAACTCCCTCCACTCGATCGGAAATGTATTTGCAAAAGTAGACACCTCGTGGCGTGATCATAGTAGTGTTCGGAAACCACAGACCCTGACTGCGTCAGTGGCTAAGAACTTTTGAGTTAGGCGTGGAGGCGTGCTCAGATAGCGTACTGGTAAGGCGACAGATAGCGAAAAATTTTTTCCGGCGGTGTGGTTCATGGTGTGGGTTCCTGTAGTCATGTCCTAGTACATGAACCACGGGCAACGTATGAGTGGCCAAGTAAGTGGTCCCGACAGTCGGGATACCAGTTACTTTGGAATAAGGCTGGGCATCTCGGACATATTCTGAGTCGTGGTCACCTTTGTGCTCATACGGCAAAGACTACCAAATCCACCGGTTAGTCCCTCAGCCGTTAGGGGTAAAACCCAATGGGACTCGGGGCAAGTAAGACTAGCAACCTGCTTTCCTGGTACTTTAAATATGATGCTGGCAACAATCAGAGCAAAATGCCTCGGACCTTTGGAGGTGACGGAGTCCCACCTCTAACTGACAAACCAGGGACTCCTAAGATACGACTTGGCAAACAAATGGTAATGAGATGGGGAGCTATTAATATCAATGGGGGCTACTCTTGGAAGAAGGTAGAGCTGGCAGAGGCTGCAAGTAAGATGGGGCTGGACGTTTTAGCTGTTAGTGACATTCGGGTAAGGGGTGAGAAAGAAGAAGAAGTGGGAGAATACAAGGTCTACTTGTCAGGAGTCAAAGCAGGAATAGCACAATGGGGTGTAGGGCTTTACATCAGGAAAGAAATGGAACCCAGCGTAGTTGCAATAAGGTATGTAAACGAACGACTGATGTGGATAGATTTGACAGTGTCTAGCAAGAAAATTTGGATTGTGTCAGTATATTCGCATTGTGAAGGGACTGATCAAGATAAGATGGATAGTTTTTATGAGGCACTCAGTGATGTAGTTGTTAGAGTAAAGGACAAGGACAGTGTTCTGCTCATGGGTGATTTTAACGCCAGGATTGGAAATCGAACAGAAGGGTATGAAAAGGTTATGGGTAAATTTGGAGAGGATATGGAGGCCAACAGGAACGGGCAGCAACTCTTGGATTTCTGTGCCAGTATGGGCTTAGTAATCACAAACTCCTTTTTTAATCATAAGAACATTCACCGGTATACTTGGGAAAGCAGGGGAACCAGATCTGTCATTGACTATATAATAACAGATCAGGAACTCAGGAAGGCTGTGAGGGACACACGTGTATTCAGGGGATTCTTTGATGACACTGATCACTATTTAATCTGCAGTGAAATTGGGATTGCGAGGCCAAAAGTGCAGGAGGTCAGGTCCATATGTAGGAGGATAAGAGTGGAGAAACTTCAGGATAAGGAAATCAGGCACAAGTTCATAACAGCGATCTTAGAAAGGTACCAGTTAGTTGAATGTAGTCAATTACAGTCATTGGAAAAGGAATGGACAAGGTACAGGGACACAGTACTAGAAGTGGCTAAAGAATGTCTTGCAACAGTAGTGTGTAAAAGTAGGAGGAAGCAAACAGCTTGGTGGAATGACACAGTCAAGGCAGCCTGTAAAAGGAAAAAGAAGGCGTATAAAAAATGGCTACATACTAGAACTCAGGTAGACAGAGAAAGTTATGTTGAAGAAAGAAACAAAGCCAAACAGATAATTGCAGCATCCAAGAAGAAATCTTGGGAAGACTTTGGGAACAGGTTGGAGACATTGGGTCAAGCTGCTGGAAAACCATTCTGGAGTGTAATTAGCAGTCTTCGAAAGGGAGGTAAGAAGGAAATGACAAGTATTTTGGACAGGTCAGGAAAACTGCTGGTGAATCCTGTGGATGCCTTGGGCAGATGGAGGGAATATTTTGAAGAGTTGCTCAATGTAGGTGAAAATACGATCAGTAATGTTTCAGATTTCGACGTAGAATGGGATAGGAATGATGATGGAAATAGGATCACGTTTGAGGAAGTGGAGAAAATGGTCAATAGATTGCAGTGCAATAAAGCAGCTGGGGTGGATGAAATTCAGTCGGAACTCATCAAGTACAGTGGAATGTCAGGTCTTAAATGGCTACACAGGATAATTGAAATGGCCTGGGAGTCGGGACAGGTTCCATCAGACTGGACAAAAGCAGTAATCACACCAATCTTTAAACATGGAAACAGAAAAGATTGTAACAACTACAGAGGTATCTCTTTAATCAGCGTTGTGGGTAAAATCTTCTCAGGTATTGTTGAAAGGAAAGTGCGAGTATTAGTTGAGGAGCAATTGGATGAAAATCAGTGTGGGTTTAGGCCTCTTAGAGGTTGCCAGGACCAGATCTTTAGCTTACGACAAATAATGGAGAAGTGTTATGAGTGGAACAGGGAATTGTATCTATGCTTTATAGATCTAGAAAAGGCATATGACCGGGTTCCTAGGAGGAAGTTATTGTCTGTTCTACGAGATTATGGAATAGGAGGCAAACTTTTGCAAGCAATTAAAAGTCTTTACATGGATAGTCAGGCAGCAGTTAGAGTTGACGGTAAACTGAGTTCATGGTTCAGAGTAGTTTCAGGGGTAAGACAAGGCTGCAACCTGTCTCCACTGTTGTTCATATTATTTATGGATCATTTGTTGAAAACAATAGACTGGCTGGGTGAGATTAAGATATGTGAACACAAAATAAGCAGTCTTGCATATGCGGATGACTTAGTTGTGATGGCAGATTCGATTGAAAGTTTGCAGAGTAATATTTCAGAGCTAGATCAGAAATGTAAGGACTATGGTATGAAGATTAGCATCTCCAAAACGAAAGTAATGTCAGTGGGAAAGAAATATAAACGGATTGAGTGCCAAATAGGAGGAACAAAGTTAGAACAGGTGGACGGTTTCAAGTACTTAGGATGCATATTCTCACAGGATGGCAACATAGTGAAAGAACTGGAAGCGAGGTGTAGCAAGGCTAATGCAGTGAGCGCTCAGCTACGATCTACTCTCTTCTGCAAGAAGGAAGTCAGTACCAAGACTAAGTTATCTGTGCACCGTTCAATCTTTCGACTAACTTTGTTGTATTGGAGCGAAAGCTGGGTGGATTCAGGTTACCTTATCAATAAGGTTGAGGTTACGGATATGAAAGTAGCTAGGATGATTGCAGGTACTAGTAGATGGGAACAATGGCAGGAGGTGTCCACAATGAGGAAATCAAAGAAAAACTGGGAATGAACTCTATAGATGTAGCAGTCAGGGCGAACAGGCTTAGATGGTGGGGTCATGTTACACGCATGGGAGAAGCAAGGTTACCCAAGAGACTCATGGGTTCAGTAGAGGGTAGGAGGAGTCGGGGCAGACCAAGGAGAAGGTACCTGGATTCGGTTAAGAATGATTTTGAAGTAATAGGTTTAACATCAGAAGAGGCACCAATGTTAGCACTGAATAGGGGATCATGGAGGAATTTTATAAGGGGGGCTATGCTCCAGACTGAACGCTGAACGGCATAATCAGTCTTAAATGATGATGATGATGATGATGATGGTGTATTTTCAAGAGTGGAGGCTGCCCTGATGCTTAAGGGTGGGCCAATCCGGTATCAGACTCCGCTCCATGACTAGACCCATGGAGAAACTTTGCCAGCAGTATCAGTGGACGAGTGCGCGAAGGCACGATTTGTAGTCTGCAATGAATTTATTTTTGTGATTGCTGTCTCGGTCAGAAAGACACAGCCGAGTACCTGCAAGAGCAGCTTCCACGTTATTTTGCAGTAATTGCCTGTAATAAATGATGCGAATCAAACACAGAGAAAGGAAATGAACAATGTTAATCGGTATGAAATCAGGGAAGATACAATGATATGAAAGGACGTCGGTGTAAAACCGCTGAGATACGCCGAACCTGCGGGGCAAAGAATCTACAGCGACAACTGAAAATTTGTGCCAAATGAGTATGTATTGACAGTTGAAAATTTGTACGAATGTGTACTTGATGACAGATTTCACGCTCATCGTGAGCAGTCGCCTTACCAGTAAGCTACCTGAATACACCTCCACGCCTGACTCAAAAGTTCATAGTCACTGATGCAGCCACCTATGATTCAGACAACTACTATGGTCGCGCCACGGGATGTCTACTTTTGCAAATATATTTCCGATCGAGTGGCATGAATTTTCCTGCGGGGCAAGTATCATCATTAAGTTATTATCACCTCGAATAAATCAAGCTGGGTCGGTTAGAGAGAAATGCCACCAACCAACATGTGGCGACTCCTAGAGGCAAACATCCCTGTTTGGTGAGTGGGTAATGGTGGCTGTTCAGGTTGTAGCGTCGGCGCCCGCTGATATGCCTACAAGTTGCTGCGACTTGTGGCTCCTACCGAACCTCAGGAGGAACGGAGTCGGTGGCAGCAGTAGTCATCATCTTCTACTGGATGGTTCTGCTTGGAACATAAGTCTCTCCACCTTTTCCCATCCTCACTCCAAACTTCCCTCTCCAGCCAGCTCCAGTCATCTTCTTTCCTCTTCATATATTTCTTTTTACGCCAACGATCCATCTGTCTCTTGGTCTTCCTCTAGGTATCTTCCCTCCTATTGTCATTTCATGAGCCCGTCTCGATATTATGCCAACTCCCATTCTTTTAACATGTCCATACCATCCAAATTTTGTCTTTTCTATGGTCTCTTGCTTGAACTGCTCTTTCACTATTTTTCTCACCGTCTCATTCCTTACTCTATCCATTCTTGTTAGTGCTACCCTGCTTCTATGAAATTTCATCTCACAAGCTTGTATCCTGCCACCTGCCTTTTCTTCATTACCCAAGTATCCGAAGCATACGTGGCTACTCTGTATGACATATATTTTCATTTTGGTGGTGCATCCTTGCTCTAGACAACGCTCCTTACACTTTGGAGAAATCTGGGGGCTTGCCTTCTCGTTCCACTAATCTCCTTATCATTCCTTCCGCTGTCTTCTATTACGTTCCACAGATACTTGACACTTTCCACTTTCTTTGGTGCTTGTTCACTGATGCTTATATCCACTGTTACTGACCTCTTATTCCGCGTAGTCACCTTGACTTCAAACTTATTTGCATTAAATTACAGTCCATAAGGCCCCACGAATTTCTGCCATACATGTAGCCTTTCTTATACACTTCGTTTTCCATTCTCCCACATCATTAAATCATCTTCAAACACCATTGTTTTCATATTTTCATCTCCTATTCGCGCTATCGCTCCTGTCATTAACTCATCCACAACAGTGATGAAAGTAAGAGGGGTAGATTTATTGATGGTGATGATTATATGTTTAAAGGGACTTAGCTACGGTCATCAGTCCCTACAGGGGATAAAGCACACCCCTGCTTCAGCCCATATTTCTGTCCTAATCAGTCTGTCTGTGGTGGAAGTAGTGTTCGGAAGTCATAAGTAGAAAGTTTTTTGTTAGCTAGACAAAAAGCTGATAAAAATCCACAGAAGAAACGCAACGACACACAGAGAATCCAATGAGCGAACAAACGCTTCCAATGAAGCAGCCGATCTGACCACGAACAGGAGACGAACTTTGGTGTCACAGTACTTACCAGTTTCCCTTCTACGTCAATGCCACACACTGTGTGGGTGCTACGGGAGACAGTGTACCTAGCGGCTGGCGCCGGCCGGGAGCCGATTCATTCCTTTGGGAGACACTTAACTGGAGCGACACATGGCGGGCGGCACTTTTTCAGAGGCAAACAGAGCAAGCGAGCGACAGCTGTAAGCACACTTGAACCAACTGCGCCCACGGCCCAGTGCTTTACTGCGTCGCTTGTTTGTTTTCAAAAACTCGTTAAGCCGAAAATACAAAAGGGTTGCTCCGAAGAAACACACGGACGCCTACAGAGAGCGACGCGACATACTAGACGCCGTCTACGTGTCTGCTGGGGTGTATTCCGCAAGCGCGTAACACTCTACCCTGCCTGTGTTCCTCCGTTAGGTATATTCGGTACCCTGTATCAAGCGACCAGCATTTCCTCGTAAACGGCTTTACCAAGAACACATTCTCAGTTATCCCACAAGTCCTTTAAGACATCTGTTTCCACTTTACTGTCATACATCGTTGTTGTGGTTCGTTGTTGTAATAGTAAGCCACTGACTTCAGAGTAAACGCCCAAGTTTCGACACCGGCTTCGTCCTACTACTTTTTTATTGGCTGTTAAAGAGACAATGCTTTGCAAAACTGAAGAACACACAAAAAAGTTGCACAATGAGGTGGATTCCAGGTTTCTAGGTCCACCTAGAAACTAACTAACTGGGTGCGTCGGTACATTGGTCGAAGAACGATAGGGTATACGTAGTAGAGAACTGTGATTTCAAATCGACCTTCTGCTTCATGACTGCTTCGCTTTATCGTCGCAGTATTTGTTTTTCTCGTCAGTGTTTTGACTGGTTTGATGCGGCCCGCCACGATTTCCTCTCCTGCGCCATGTGCCTCACTTAAAGCAATGTTTCCAACCAACGTCCTCAGTTATAAAAAACGACGCACGTCGAAGGAATTACCGGGGTGGGACGGAAATAGATGTGATGCACATATAAAGACGAACCAATGATTACACTTTCAGAAAGACTGGATTATTTTTTCAAGAGAAAGAGCTTCACAAATTGAGCAAGTGAATAACGCGTTGGTCCATCTATGGCCCCTGTGCAAGCACTTATTCGCCTTGGTATTGATCGATGGAGTTGTAGGATGTCGTTCAAAGGGATCCAAATTATGTCCAACTGGCGCGTTAGATTGATGGAATCCCGAGCTGATCGTGGTACTCTGGCCACAATACTGCAAACGTTCTCAATTGGAAGAGATCAGACGACCTTGCTGATCAAGGTAGAGTTTGACAAACACGAAGACAAGCAGTAAAAAACTTTCACCTCTGTGGGCCGTTATTATCTTGCTGAAACATAAGCCCAGCATGGCTTGCCATGAAGGACGACAAGACAGGGCGTAGAATGTCATCGACGTACCGCTGTGCTGTAGGTGTGCCGCGGATGACAACCATAGAAGTTCTGCTGTGCACCCCAGACTGTCAGTCCCTAATGTTCGGTCTTATGGCGGATGAGAGTCATACTCGTATCCCACTTCTGTCTGGGGCGTCTCCAGACACGTCTTCGCTGGTCGTCGGGGCTGAGTTCAGAGCGGCATTTATCATTGAAGACAATTCTACTCCGGTCAGTGAGATTCCAGACCGAAGACGTACGTGTCTGGCGACGTCCTGGACAGCGATGGGATACCAACCTGACAGTCGCCCGCCATAAGGTCCACCAACCAGGATTGAGGGTCTGGGATGCCAGTTCTTTTCGTAGCAGGACCTTTTTGGTTGTCATCCGCGGCACACTTACAGCACAGCGGTACATCGACGCTATTCTAATCCTTGTCTTGTTGTCCTTCATGGCAAACCATCCTGTGCTTACTTTTCAGCAAGATAATGCCCGCCCAGACAGGGCGAGAGATTTTACTGGTTATCTTCGTGCTTGCTAAACCATACCTTGGCTAGCAAGGTCGCCAGATCTCTCCCCACCTGCGAACGTTTGGAGCATCATGGGCAGGGTACTGCAACCAGCTCGGGATTTTGACGATCTAACGCCCCAATTAGACAGAATTTGACACGATATCCTTCAGGAGGACGTCCAATAACTCGATGCCAAGCCGAATAACTGCTTGCATAGTTGCCAGAGGTGGGCCATCGCGTTACTGACTTTCTCAACTAGCGAAACTCTCTCTCTTGAAAAGGTCATCCATTTTTTTCTGAAATTGTAATCATTTGTTTGTTTGTAGATGTACATAACATCTACTGATTTCTGTACCATTCAGGTAATTCCTTCGTGGAACGTTGTTTTTCTTTTTCTTTTCTTTCTTTTTTTGTCTTGAGTATGTATTCCACCCTAATCCTCTGCATCGAGGCTAAAAACGCTTGCGTTATGGTTACTCGAAAAAAGGTAATTTCATGTTTACTACTTGCGGACGAATGCTGAAGATTAGATGGGTAGATCACATAATTAATGAGGAGGTATTGATAGAATTAGGGAGAAGAGGAGTTTGTGGCACAACTTGACTAGAAGAAGGGATCGGTTGGTAGGACATGTTCTGAGGCATCAAGGGATCACAAATTTAGCATTGGAGGGCAGCGTGGAGGGTAAAAATTTTAGAGGGAGATCAACAGATGAATATACTAAGCAGATTCAGAAGGATGTAGGTCGCAGTAAGTACTGGGAGATGAAGAAGCTTGCACAGGATAGTATCATGGAGAGCTGCATCAAACCAGTCTCAGGACTGAAGACCACAACAACAACACCGGTGTGCCGGCCAGCCTGTGGATGGTTTTTGAGGCGGTTTTCCACCTGCCTCGGCGAATGCGGGCTGGTTCCCCTTACTCCGCCTCAGTTACACTATGTCGGTGATTGCTGCGCAAACACTGTCTCCACGTACATGTACACCATAATTACTGCACCACGCAAACATTGGGGCTGCACTCGTCTGGAATGAGATGTTCCCGGGGAGGTCCACTGGGGGCCAAACCGCACTATAACCCTAGGTTCGGTGTGGGGCGGCGGTGGGGTGAGAGGACTGCTGTAGCCTGTTGTGGGGTTGTGAACCACTGAGGGCTATGGCGGGAACGACGCCTCGCCGTCGTTTCTAAGTCCCCCAGTTCAATGTGAGAACCAGGAAGCTACAAGAGGAACTAGTCTTTAGTGTAGCTTTTAAAATATGGCGTGACTGACAGCTTTTGCGTGCACAGACAAGTACCAGAGTTGAAATTTAGGTAAGGCATCCAAAAAGCAAAAAGGAAATGTTGAACCAACCAGTGATAAATGCTACAGCTTCTGGATTATTAACGTAATACTTAGCTAACTTCACTACGAGGCATAATAAATAAGAAATAATAATAACAGAAACAGTCATCGTGTCGGTCATACAAATCTATTGTAAAGAGTTGGGGATTCTAATTGCGCCATCTGAGTACAGCTACCGACCCATTATCAAATTTTGATAAACGCTACCAATTATTGCAGTAACAGCTCTATTTATGATCATGAAACAGTAACCAAACTTAACTTCCATCTACCGAGACAAATTACACGAAAACGCAAAACAGCACTTTCTACTAAGAAATAAAACTGTCCAACAAAATTGCCGAAGGAAATCAAAGCGAGAGCCCAAACTCAACCTGACGTAAAACGGCCATTATAGCAAAGTTCTTAAAATAATACACACTTACCGAGAAGGGTTACTTAACAAAGATTAGAGGTTGGTACAATATATTTTAGCTGATAGAAATTAAAAAATAAAACCTCTGCCGTTCCATAATACACTTTCAGAGTGCAATAATTACTAGCTGAACATTGTCATACTCAGTCACAGATTTTGGGCAATCTCATTTCATTTACGTGAGCTTCACATCTCCTTCATTATGGAGGGTTGATAGCCAATTTTTCAGTCAGATGACAACGGAGAATGAATGTGATGGAGAGGTTGTGGTAATTTCATGGTCCTGATGTCCGCCGAAAGAATGTATGTAGTTACTCTTGATGAGACACGAAAAAATAGTGTAACAATTTCGGAATTCAGCACACCTGTAAGTAGTTATATGCCCACATGTTAGTTAGTGTTTAATTAAGTTTTATTGTTGCATTCCAAATCTTCATCTACGTACGCATTCTGCAAACCAATGTGAAGTGCAAGGCAGAGGACTTAGCATTGTACCACGTGTTGCATATGGAGCGCGAGAAGGTAAAACAAGGTAAAGATCCGCGTTCTCTCATCCTCTGCCAATGGCCCCATCACGTGCGGTATGGAGGGGCACGTGGTCAGCACCCCGCTCTCTTGGTCGTTGTCGAATTTCTTTCCCTTGAAACCGCTATTAATCTGTCCAGTAGCTCCTCACTTGACATTACGAGGCAGAGCGCACCCCGTTCCAGTTTGCTAACCACTGCGCCACCTCGCTCGGTGGACAAAGATGGTCTCACTACACTTCCGCCAGGAACGTTTGAATTTACTTCTGATTCTGAGATAACATGCTGCGTCCTCCACGCCAAAACATCTTCAGTCCAGCCACAAATTTCGATTGATACCCAGTCTGATCATATTTTCCTTACTAAGAGTCGGTGGGTAATAATTCAAACACGTTTCGGAAGTCAAGAATGACTGCATCAATCTGACTATTTTGATCCGTGGCATTGAGGATGTGTGATAAGAATACAAGGTAGGTTTCGCTTGATCGATGTTTTCGGAATCCATGCAGGCTGGCAGGAACGAGGTCATTCTGTTCAAGATACCTCATTATGTTTCAGCTCAGAACATGTTCTAGGATTCTGCAGCAGATGGTCGAAAATAATAGTAGGCAATCGTTTAGAGGATCACTTCTACAACCTTTCTTGTAGATGTGTGTGACTTGGGATTTCTCACAATCATTGGGCAGAATTCCTTGTTCAAGGGATCTGGAGCTGACTCCGCTGCAACTTCTGTATAGATTCTCACAGGGATTCCATCAGGGCTTTGAGCCATCTTTAATTTTAGCTATTTTAGTTGTTTCTCAACGCCACCGATACCGCTGTCTATATCACTCATCTTTTTTTAAGCGAAGTGAGAGTAAACTGGGGCAGCACTTGCATATCTTTCTTGGTAAACGTACGTTTGAAAGATTAGTTCAGTATTTCTCCTTTTGTTTTGCTACCCTCAGTTTCAGTTCCTGAAATCTATTAAGCTGACAAGTCTAACATCATTGTAAAATGATTTGTGAATGAATAAACAACTAACAAAGAAATGTAGAGGAGTCTCAGTTTAAAGTAACCCATCCAGAATGTCATTTAGCGGACTCAATCAAATATGGAACAAGTGTAACAAAGCTAGTGTGAAGTCGTTGACAAATATTGACAAAATTTCGACGAGTATGGGACTGGACTTTTTAACGTTTCTTTTTATGACGGGATGGTATCTTAAAGTGAAGCCTGTGCGGGCAGCCGCGGCCGAAAACACGCCCCGCCCCCTGCCAGTCGTCTAGGCGAGGGAGCCGTGGGACTCGGCGGCCGTACAATGCGCCAGCACGCAAACAGAGCAGCGCTGTTTACGAGGCGGCGCCAAAGGCAGCGTCGCCTTGATGCGCTGCTCGCTTTATTTGTACGGCGCGTGTTTCCACTAACAGCGGCCATTAATCGCCCTCTTAACACTTTTTGATGGGTGCACCGCGCGCTCGCTACGTTTACTACAACACGCAACTATTCCAGCCCGCTGTCTCTCCGATCCCTGCCGAGTACTACCGGTGGCCGCCAACAACTATCCTCGCATCCCCACGTTGACAACTCGACGCAGCCCATCCCAGGTACGGACCGCATTGACGGCACGGTATTCTGTCAGAACGGCGTTCATTTGGCAGCTGTCTACAAGAGGGCAGACGAGAGGCTTCATTGAAGATTCTCAAAGTGGATAATGGGTCTTTAATTGTTTTTCCAACACAGACCGCAATGGTTTTATAATATTCATATCTGCTATTTTGGAGATCGTAGAAGAGGTGTTATTTCAGCCTCAGGCCCATGCTCATCAAACCAACGACTAAACTTTCTAGGCGTGTTAGTAGGAAGCGTATCATCTTGCAAGATGCAAGACGTGTTTATCTAAAATGGTTTCAAAGACCTTACTAGTTACATATATCTTCTCATTGTAGCCATAGCGAGCACTGAAAACAACGACAAGACAGCCTAAACCATTAACAGAAAATCACCACGCCTTCATAGCTGAAAGTATTCTCCACACGCAAACATATCTTGCAGGAGGCAATAGGGAGAGCAGACTATTTGGAGTACATCACAAGTTTCTACAAGGATCCAGCCAGGTGACGCTATAGTAAAACACTGGACTGGTTTTCCAGAGGACGACGGTTCAAATCCCTAACGGGCTATCCAGATTTAGGTTTCGCTAAACAACATAAGATAAAGAACAATGCCTATGTACTGTCCTTTTTTCCCACATCCCAGCATGTGGGCTATCTCTAATCTATATCTACATGACTACCCTCAAACTGACAATGAAATGAAATGATCGCATGGTACTGATGGCCAGGAGCCCCCCCTGCTGCAAGTCTTTTCAGTTGACGCCACATTGGGCGACTTGCATGTCGATGATGATGAGGACAACACAACACCTAGCCCCCGAGCAGAGAAAATCTCCGACCCGGCCGGGAATCGAACCCGGGGCATGCTGCATGACAGTCAGACACTCTGACCACTCGGCTAAGAGTGTGCAGAAATTGACGATAAAGGTCTGGCAAAGGGTTCATTTCATTCTCGAATAGCGCATGGGAGAAAAGAATACTTAAATCTTCCCGTGCGACACCCAACTTTTTTTTTATTTTTTATTTTTTTTTACGATGATCATTTCTCCCTCTGTCTGTGGACGCCAACAAAAACTTTTCGTATTCAGAGGAGAAACTTAGTGACTGAAATTTCGTGAAAACATCTTGCTGCAACGAAAAGCGCTTTTGTTTCAATGATTGCCACTCCAGCTCGGGCATCACATTCGCGACATTCTCTTCCCTATTTCCCAATAATACAAAAGGAAGTGTCCTTTATTGAACTTTTTCGATGACCTACGTCAATCCTATCCGATATGGATCCCATACAGAAGAACGAAGAGCTGGCAGTCTCTTTAGCAGATCTGTTCTATCTTCTAAGCGTACTGTCAATAAAACGCACTTTTGATTCGCTTTCACTTAACATTATCTAGGTGATCGTAATTGTGATCCCTAAGTTGATCCCTTAGTTCAAATGACAGGATTTAAATTTGTATGATTTACAGTGTAAACGAAATTTAACAGATTCCTTTTAGTACTCATGCGGATGATCTCACACTCTGCGTTATTTAGAGTCAATTGCCATTGATTTTGTTGACGGCAAAACGTTAAACCTAAACATTCCTTTTTTTCTTCCTTTTTGTTTCCATCCGTCGCTAGTCTCGTATTTGTGCTTCTTTTCCAATTGAAGCATCTGTGCCGACCGCGGTGGCCGTGCGGTTCTAGGCGCTTCATGCCGGAACCGCGCGACTGCTACGGTCGCAGGTTCGAATCCTGACTCGGGCATGGATGTGGGTGATGTCCTTAGGTTAGTTAGGTTTAAGTAGTTCTAAGTTCTAGGGGACTGATGACCTCAGATGTTAAGTCCCATAGTGCTCAGAGCCATTTGAACCATTTGAAGCATCTGTTTTGTATTCATCCGACTTCGCAAGACGCTCAGTAGTGACATGTCTACCATGAATGATACGTGTTTGTGTAGCGCCACAAACCACTGTTTTCGTTGACAAAATGCTGTCTAACATACACATTAAGCTCAGTAGTTACTTCCATGGTAGTGATGTTACTAGTAAAACTATGAAGCATCATAACAATACCTCCTGTTTCTATTAGCAAGATTACTCTTCTTCTACTAGTGCCATTATTAGGAAAGCCCAGCACACTGTTATGAAAGCTCGTACAATAATACCCCTAGCTGACTGGAGACTGTTCTCGAGGATGAACAACAGACTGACCGCCGTCAATTTACTCTCGTTGGAAAGATGTGAGTTCCGATATGGCGGTATGTGAAAGTAACATCATAAAAATGTCAGTCGTAATGGTGACTCGGAAAATATAAAGACATGTTAGATTACAGTATAACGGGAAAGCAAAACACAATGTGAGTACTTATAAGGGAAATCAACATGCAGAATCCGTAAATGAGATATTTATACCAGAGTGATGGTATACGAAGGATACCCATCAAAGTTTTAATTATTATCTTGAAAAATTAAATAATTATTTTGCTTGTTCGAAGATAATGTCTGCAATCCTGATACACCATTGAAATGCCCGAGCCGCAGCGCTTAGCTCGTCGCTAGAGGAGGGAAAAAAAAAAAAAAAAAAAAAAAAAAAAAAAAAAAAAAAAAAAAAAAAAAACGGCGCTGCCCACTGATCAAGTGGAGTATCGGGCGGTAATTAGTTTCCTGCATTCGACGGGGAACAACGTTGTAACATTCCAGGCTGAGATGATGGTATTGCACGGCAATAACTCAGTATCATATGACACAGCCGTTAGGTGGCTCAGGGGTAGGTATTAGAACGAAGTGGCAGAGCATCTTTCCGGAAAGAACCGGGAACAGGGATTTTGCCGCTCCATGCGAAATCTTCAAGCGCCGTCCTCCCCCTCCCTCCCTAAGCCATTGCATTTTCGGACATAGTCAACCTTTCTCCACAATATCATTCGTCCATAACGTCTCATTATCACATTTATTCAAACCTCCTTTTCAAGTGAATACGTCTCGAAGACCAAACACGGGGATGGGGCGCCAGTCAGTGAAACATACGAGAAACGTTTTCAGTGTCATACATTTTGTGTTTTAAGTCCAAAATTAGTTATGCATCCAGAATTAATGAATTAATGTATACCACTTGCAGAACATATGACTAAAATCTGTTCAGTTTTTCTCGTTCCCTGAGCAGAGGGGAGCTGGCGGCGCGAGCCCCGTGGCAACCAGCACAACTGACAACAGTACAGCAATGCCCGCGGTAATGCCGTCGCTTCAGCTGTACAAAGCAGAAAGTCAAAATACAGCGAGTCACATATAAATGCGTTATTTGTTTTAAAAAAGTGTGTATACATCGTACAGTGTCTACTTAATGTTACGTCGTACATAAAAGGGAGAAACGGCTATGGATGAATATCGTGAAGGAGTGCTTTCCAATAAGCCACGATCATGGCTGGTGACTCAAAGCAAGCAATTCTGAAATCACTTTCGTTTACTGTAGCGAAAGGTAACAGTTATATCCTAAATAAGGCTGTTGGTTCGCAAACAGAGCGAAAACAAAGAAATACGATAAACAGTTCGTGCAGTGCAATTTAGCTGCTTGAGCTCCAAAGTAGGGTCTGACAGGTTTTTTCCCTTTTATCTAAATATTAATATTTACTGATTAGGGCTTTAACGCCGAGAAAGAAGAGGGAACTAGGGAAAACTTAAAATAAATTACAGACGAAGCAGAAAAAGTTAATTCAGAGGATCTTGCCTAGAAGAAGACCAAATTAAATGGTATTAATGGCAGATGGAAACAGGCGGGACTGGTGGGGGCAACGCCCTTCCTCGCGACGTCTGGATACAAATGGGTATGGTATGTTACGAGCAGCGCGTACTTTCCTTTCTTCATTTATTTATTACAAAGTGTTTTTCTCGGCGGTAGTGCTGCACGTATTTAAGGAACTGTTAGGCAGTCATAAGCTGACATTTATCTCTGTTTCTTTACTAACGGATCCGGCAATGCTTCACAATTGCTAGATATGTGTCGGCACTGGAAAACCTCCTAATCGCCTCCTTTCCCCTTTCTTGCATAGACGTCCTAATCTCCTCCTCCCCTCACTCTGTCTATTTGCTCTTCCCCCACCCCCTCTCTGGCCTCATACTTTGTTTATTGTTACTGCCAACGAAACCCCGATGGGGAATTGAAGTCGCTTAAAATGATTGGGTAAATCGGTTGGAGTCATTGGTATATGGGGTATAAGCGACGTTTTCCACTGCTGATCTGTGAGGACAGGAGCTTCACTGGCAATATTTCGCGTCGCATTAATCGGCAAACTGGTAGGATTACATAGTTTCTAAAGATTCGGATTCTGTAGCAGTATTCTAATCACAAGACGAAAAGTCATAAATACAACTGTCATGAAGCCTGTTGAAGACGACTGCGAGGAAGTAAACAAAATAGCACGTAGTCGTGTATACAATTTTTGTTTGAAATTATTTATGAAGAGAAACAATTTGTCTAATGGTTTAAATGCCTTGCAATCGTAGATAAAAATGACTCCGAGAAAACTTGCGAAACCGCACATAGTCGCAGCACAGAATTTTCTGACTCGCAGCCGGTTTTAACAGAAAATCAGTACGTTGTTGTTTAAAGATATATCTAGCCTGCATCCGTCTAAATGTTTATTTGAGTATCGTGTAAAAATCTGAAGAAGCCGGACAGGATACTGTCGAGATTTTATATATACACATATAATGAGAGAGACCCTATATAACACTATGCACAAATACGAAGTAAAACGGCCACGAACTTTTCAGATTTTTGGTAACTGAGTTAAGCAATGACTTGCCTTTATATTATAATATACACTCCTGGAAATGGAAAAAAGAACACATTGACACCGGTGTGTCAGACCCACCATACTTGCTCCGGACACTGCGAGAGGGCTGTACAAGCAATGATCACACGCACGGCACAGCGGACACACCAGGAACCGCGGTGTTGGCCGTCGAATGGCGCTAGCTGCGCAGCATTTGTGCACCGCCGCCGTCAGTGTCAGCCAGTTTGCCGTGGCATACGGAGCTCCATCGCAGTCTTTAACACTGGTAGCATGCCGCGACAGCGTGGACGTGAACCATATGTGCAGTTGACGGACTTTGAGCGAGGGCGTATAGTGGGCATGCGGGAGGCCGGGTGGACGTACCGCCGAATTGCTCAACACGTGGGGCGTGAGGTCTCCACAGTACATCGATGTTGTCGCCAGTGGTCGGCGGAAGGTGCACGTGCCCGTCGGCCTGGGACCGGACCGCAGCGACGCACGGATGCACGCCAAGACCGTAGGATCCTACGCAGTGCCGTAGGGGACCGCACCGCCACTTCCCAGCAAATTAGGGACACTGTTGCTCCTGGGGTATCGGCGAGGACCATTCGCAACCGTCTCCATGAAGCTGGGCTACGGTCCCGCACACCGTTAGGCCGTCTTCCGCTCACGCCCCAACATCGTGCAGCCCGCCTCCAGTGGTGTCGCGACAGGCGTGAATGGAGGGACGAATGGAGACGTGTCGTCTTCAGCGATGAGAGTCGCTTCTGCCTTGGTGCCAATGATGGTCGTATGCGTGTTTGGCGCCGTGCAGGTGAGCGCCACAATCAGGACTGCATACGACCGAGGCACACAGGACCAACACCCGGCATCATGGTGTGGGGAGCGATCTCTTACACTGGCCGTACACCACTGGTGATCGTCGAGGGGACACTGAATAGTGCACGGTACATCCAAACCGTCATCGAACCCATCGTTCTACCATTCCTAGACCGGTAAGGGAACTTGCTGTTCCAACAGGACAATGCACGTCCGCATGTATCCCGTGCCACCCAACGTGCTCTAGAAGGTGTAAGTCAACTACCCTGGCCAGCAAGATCTCCGGATCTGTCCCCCATTGAGCATGTTTGGGACTGGATGAAGCGTCGTCTCACACGGTCTGCACGTCCAGCACGAACGCTGGTCCAACTGAGGCGCCAGGTGGAAATGGCATGGCAAGCCGTTCCACAGGACTACATCCAGCATCTCTACGATCGTCTCCATGGGAGAATAGCAGCCTGCATTGCTGCGAAAGGTGGATATACACTGTACTAGTGCCGACATTGTGCATGCTCTGTTGCCTGTGTCTATGTGCCTGTGGTTCTGTCAGTGTGATCATGTGATGTATCTGACCCCAGGAATGTGTCAATAAAGTTTCCCCTTCCTGGGACAATGAATTCACGGTGTTCTTATTTCAATTTCCAGGAGTGTAGATTATAAAGCTTTTCGCTTCTGTGTGGGCTTTCAAGCTGACTTAGTTACATTTCAAACGTTGTGTAGACACATGGTACAAACTGAGTTGGCAACATTGCCACTAGCAATCTTTGCTCTTTTGAAAGAGACAACCAAAGTAACAAACTCCAGCGCTTCCTTCGTCATCTGTTTGATTATACCGTAGATAATTTCTCATAAGGCACTAGATTGTGAATTATTTCCAGCTTACTCTTAAACTTCTTAGTTTGTGCAAAACTTTTCATTGTCTTGTTTAATTTACAGAAACTCAGATACAGACGGGCATAGAATACACGATACACAACCCGTTTATCGAGTAATAACGATTTTATTGAAGCAAGTTTACACATATCAGGCGGACATTACAAAGGCACAGCGCCCACTAAACAAAAACCTGTTGCCCTGAGCAGTGGCACCGTTTACTTCCCCTCCCCCGCCCCCTCCCATGCTCCCTCCCCCCACCCCCTCCCTCCCACGAGGAACCAGCCCTTACTGGGAATCGCGAGAGTAGGCCCTGGTGATCGAAATCGATGCGATAGTGCAAAAAGTGAAAATCTGTCATGGATCAGTTTTCAACATGAATCTGTCATGGATCAGTTTTCAACATCTTGAACGAAATTTTGGACATGACAAAGATCGCTGGGTTCCGTGACTGTACACACTTATTCAAAAAATCCGCCGAAACGAAGTTGTAGCGGAAATGTTACATCTGTGTCAGGCCCATGAAAATCACTTCGTTAGTCACTCAGTGACTCTGGACGTGTGGCGGGTGTATCACTATGACATCAAGACAAAGGAGGAAAGTTCGCAGTGGAAACATTTGGATTCATTCACCACCGCCGAAAAGATGAAGACCCAACCATCATTAGGCAAGGTGATGCTGAGTGGCTGCTGTAGTGTGGTGCTAACATATTATGCTCGTTAAATCCCCTGACAAAGTTAAGGAATCTGTCAAGACAAAGCGTCGCGGGAAGCTTTTGCTCTACAATAGCTCATTCTGCAGAGGCCACGAGTCACACATGCTGTTTCTTTGTGCTACCAGATTTTGCTTTGTAGCTCCCCTCTCAAATTCTCATGTCATGACACTCAATGAGTTCTTGCTCTTTTCTCAAATGAAGACCATGACGTGGCACGCATTTCCAGAAAGACGAAGGAGTGATTTTCGAGTTGCAACGTTTCCTGAACAGTCAGAATTTTTACACGAAAAATCTCCGCCAAGTCATCCGTTGTGTCGCACTACACATGGTTAACATGTACAGTAGGACCAACACAAGTTACCACGTATCATTATTGCAGCTTGATCTTTGAGAGGCGTTCATTAAAGCTTTATGAGAATTTCTTTTACTTAAATATGAAAGTCATGTAAAAAGGTACACCTTACGTTACACTAACAATATGTAGGAAGGGGCTACATATTTCCTGCGGTTCATCTGTGACAGAAACTGGAATTTTACATTAGTTTATAGAACACAGTTCCAGGTTTAGAAATGTGCAATTATTGGCATTTTCGACATATGTGCACATACGCAATGGAACGTTTGCACTGAACTCCAGACAGACGGAGGTACACTGTCTAAAAACTTTCCAGGTAATATCAGCTATGAAAATTCGCGTGACTTGTGCGCCGTTTTTCCTGGCTACAAACAAAATGTTAAGAGAAACACGAAGCGCAGAGAGAACAGCTGCTTCCCCAGTTTATGAAAGCTTTTCAGTCACGTTATGGCGTGGTGTCAAAATATTTTGAACGACGTAGCGTTCTCGGATACGGTGTGGCCACTGAGCGAATGGAGCAGCTGTTGACTTCGCAGAAATTTGTCAGCGTGTGTCATTCGGGCCACAAACAGGAAAGGAGGAGACAGACAGAAGTGCTGTCAGGTCGATGACGCTGCGTCTTGGCTTTATTCATGGGAGAAGCCAAAACACGTCACTGAACGTATGAACAGCACGTAGAAGTTTTAGAATGGCGTGACTGAAATCAGGCGGATAGTATCTTTCAATGTTATATAATGTGTGCTGTAAGAAATAAACCTAAATTGTGAGATATGAGGCAAAGGTACAGGTTACTTTTGGTAAGGTCACCTCAATTCAACAGAATAGTGTCAAGCACCGACTTCTAAAGTGACAAGCGCCTGTACTGACTAAATGCCTTCCGAATTCCCAAATATAAAAAAGAGGACAACACTTTAAAGTTCGTACGAAAGGAGGGGCAGTACAAAGATGAAGGCTATAGATGCCTTGTACTGTGTATCTGCCACAATTTAAAACATACCTCTCAATGGATTTTTAGCTCCGTTCTCAACAGGAAAAGGGTCTAAGAGTCAGACACAAAATTTTTTTAATGTGCCTCGTACGGTATGCTCAACGTGCAGCACATCTAAAGAGAATAGAGAGGCACACAGATAATACTCTGTGAAGTTTGGAGGAACATCCGAAAATTTGTCCATGTGTGAAGAAGGCAGGAAATTGAAGTTTAGATGCAAAAGCACTGGCCATCAATATCTCCTCTCTCTTTGGTCCCGCTGCTGCAATCTTAATCCATCTCTCTTTCTCTTTCACTGCCACTTTCTCTCTCCCGCCATCACTGTGTCCTTTCTCTTTCTCTCCCACTGGCACTGTCTCCTCTCTCTCCCACCGTCACTGTCTCTCTGCTGCTCCCTTTCAGCACAAAAAAGCTCGAATATGTTCGCATGACAAAATTCTTGGTGAGCAGGGCGGAATGATGATTAAGACAGCTGCCCCCCCCCCCTCCCCAGGAATATATCAGCCTTTTTCGTGCTCCGACAGGCGTCTCTTGCCGCTGGTTCCTTTCTTTTCTCTGCTACAACAGAGTGAGCTGCTTATATAAAACGAAAACGAATTCTATAGATCAGTAAAGCTTTGACAGTTTCCTTATATACTTCGACACACTTACATACTTCGATATACAGGGTGATTCAAAAAGAATACCACAACTTTAAAAATGTGTATTTAATGAAAGAAACATAATATAACCTTCTGTTATACATCATTACAAAGAGTATTTAAAAAGGTTTTTTTTTTCACTCAAAAACAAGTTCAGAGATGTTCAATATGGCCCCCTCCAGACACTCGAGCAATATCAACCCGATACTCCAACTCGTTGCACACTCTCTGTAGCATATCAGGCGTAACAGTTTGGATAGCTACTGTTATTTCTCGTTTCAAATCATCAATGGTGGCTGGGAGAGGTGGCCGAAACACCATATCCTTAACATACCCACATAAGAAAAAATCCAGATACTGTAGTCCAGATACAGTAGCACCTTCGAAGAAAAAGGGACCAAAAACTTTATTGGCTGAAATGGCACAGAAAACGTTCACCTTAGGCGAGTCACGTTCATATTGAGTTGTTTCCCGCGCATTCTCAGTGCCCCATATACAGACATTGTGACGGTTGACTTTCCCGTTAGTGTGGAAAGTTGCTTCATCACTAAACACAATCTTTGAAACGAAAGATTCATCTGTTTCCATTTGAGCAAGGATAAAATCACAGAAATCGATTCGTTTAATCTTATCAGCTGCAGACAGTGCTTGAACCAATTTCAGACGATAAGGTTTCATAACTAACCTTTTTCGTAGGACTCTCCATACAGTTGATTGTGGAATTTGCAGCTCTCTGCTAGCTCTGCGAGTCGATTTTCCTGGGCTGCGAACAAATGCTTGCTGGATGCGTGCTACATTTTCATCACTCGTTCTCGGCCGTCCAGAACTTTTCCCTTTGCACAAACACCCATTCTCTGTAAACTGTTTATACCAACGTTTAATACACCACCTATCAGGAGGTTTAACACCAAACTTCGTTCGAAATGCACGCTGAACAACTGTCGTCGATTCACTTCTGCCGTACTCAATAACACAAAAAGCTTTCTGTTGAGCGGTCGCCATCTTAGCATCAACTGACGCTGACGCCTAGTCAACAGCGCCTCAAGCGAACAAATGTACAACTAAATGAAACTTTATAGCTCCCTTAATTCGCCGATAGATAGTGCTTAGCTCTGCCTTTTGTCGTTGCAGAGTTTTAAATTCCTAAAGTTGTGGTATTCTTTTTGAGCAACAAACAAGTGCGTATATTACAGGGTGACACAGTATAACGGGAATGTTTGAAATGAGTAGTGGCAGCCATGGGCAGGTGGCAGCATTGCGGGGTTCGTGACAGCGAGTAGCCAGTCCGCCATTTCAGTAGTCATAAATCAGCAGAACGGACAACAGCGTGCGTTATCCATAAAAATGTTTTATAAAAACAGTGATAGTTTGCCGGCCAGTGTGGCTGAGCCGTTCTAGGCGCTTCAGTCTGGAACCGCGCGACCGCTACGGTCGCAGGTTCGAAATCTGCCTCGCGCATGGATGTGTGTCATGTGCTTAGGTTAGTTAGGTTTAAGTAGTTCTAAGTTCTAGGGGACTGATGACCTCAGATGTTAAGTCCCATAGTGCTCAGAGCCATTTGAACCATTTTTTGAACAGTGATAGTTTGCTAGTGGCGCTGAGGGAGTTTCGACGTTTTTATAATTTACGACTTCATGATGCAGTTCCATCGAAACACGCGAGAAGATGTTGGATTAATAACTTTGAAGAGACTGGATCTGTCCTCAAGAAGAAACCAACAGGACGATCAAGAAGTGTGCGTTCTTCAGCGAACAGTGATGCTGTACGTGAGTTTGTCTTACAGAGCCCAAGGCGTTCAATTCGTAAGCAAGCGGCAGTGGTTGGAATGTCCCGGGAGAGTGTTCGCAGAATTCTTTATCTTGACCTAAAATTTCATCTGTACAAACTACTGATGGTGCAACAATTGAAGGACAACGATTACCGGTTGCGATTGGGATTCTGTCAACAAATGACAACAAAAATAAACAATGACGATGAATTTTTAAACAAGTTGTGGACGTCAGATGAGGCACATTTTCATCTCACAGGTTATGTGAATAAACAGAACTACCGTTACTGGGCAAACACACATCCTAATGACGTTCATGAGCGCCCTTTACACGCTAGTCAAGTGACAGTATGGTGTGGTGTTTCATCACATGGGATTATCGAACCGTACTTTTTCGAAAATGAACATGGAAACACAATAACTGTCAATGCCGATCGTTACGTGGAGATGTTACGAACTTTCATTACAACTGCACTGAACAACTTTCCAAACGTTCAAGAAGCCTAGTTTCAACAGGAGCGGAGCGACATCACACACTGCGCGGCAATCAATGGCATGTGCGAAAATTGTTTGTCAACCGTGTGATCTCACGATTCGGTAACATTCCCTGGCCCCGTAAATCGCCAGATTTATCCGTTTATGATTTTTTTCCTGTGGGACTACCTCAGGAGTGGACCAAGAACCCTGGATGAGTTAAAACAGAGAATTCAGGATACTTTCCCAGTATCCCAACTGAGATGCTGCAGCGGTCAGTGAGGAATCTCAACAGCAGATTTCACGAATGTATTCCTAGAGGAGAGCGCCATCTAAAGGACGTAATTTTTTTTTTTTTTATGATAAATGCCACCAATGTTTCGTAAATGGCAAAGTTGTAAGGTATGACTATGAATGTAAGTTCTTTCCTTCATCACTTCTGGTTTTATTGTATTGTGGAAATGTTCCCGTTTTTCTGCGTTGCCCTGTATAAGAGTAACACAAAATCATTTGATTTATATTTTTTTGGTTATTTCACTTATTGATCACAGTTCATCGAAACCGTCCAGCATATAATTTTTGTGCTAAAGAGTAAAAATGTTATTAGAAATATTTTACTGAATTTGCAGTCTTTCCAGTTTTATATGAGTTTTAGTAGTCATTTTAAGTTCTTTTCAGACATATAACACACTTTTTAGCCAATTTTGTGTCACTGAAGTACCACTTTGAGCATATTTGTATAGACGTGAAGTGCCCACTATACGGAGACAGCGCGTCATGAAGTTTTATTGGTGAAAAATACTAATTAAAAACATAGACTGGAGGCCTCAGAACCCTTGCGATGACTATAGAACTCTTGGCTTTTGTTCACTAATTCAGTTAAAATTACACTTATGCGCTGACCGGATATTACGTACATATTTTACGTCCATAAGTACGAAAACTTTGACACTCTGGATGTCGGTAACGGATAATGATACCGAAAAACGATTCAAGGTTCCCCGAGGTCATCATCTTAAGAACGTATGGTAAAAATTTCGACGACCTGCCGTGAATAAAAATTGAAGAACTGGCCATCCCCACAACTGGCACTTCTGGTACCCAAAAATCATAGTTTTCGGGTGTCTCTAGAAAACGGATACAGATTTTCGAAAACTGGAAAACGGCGTTTCTAGATGAATGTCTAAAGAATGTACGTTAAAATTTGAGCCGTTTGGTGTGGTTAGTCAGACAATTGCGGCCCACGGTACAAAAACAGCTAAAAACCGGTTTTTGCGCTTTTCTGCTTAAGTACGGTTAATTTGAACCTATGGTTCTCGGTAACGGAAAATAATATGGAAAGAAGTTTCTACGTTCCCCGAGAACATCACTTTCAGAAATTTGGATGATCTGCTGTGAATAGAAATTATGAAAGTGGGTGGACCTCGCCGCAGCTGATACTTCACGTATTCAAAAGTCTTGGTTTCTAGGGTTTTTCAGGAAGCGGCGGTGAACAGATGGTGTTTTCATAAGCCGTCTAAGATCCATCCTGGAGAACACTTAATGCAAAAGAACCAAACCGATTTGCTCAATTTGCCTGGGATGGAGGAAGTGTATAATGTTTCAAATGGTGCTAAGCACTATGGGACTTAACATCTGAGGTCATCAGTCCCCTACACTTAGAGCTACTTAAACGTAACTAACTTAAGGACATCACACACATCCATGCCCGAGGCAGGACTCGAACCTGCGGACTGAAGCGCCTAGAACCCCTCGGCCACAAGGGCCGGCGTGTAACGTTTAAAATTTGACCCTGTACTATAGTACTGTAGGATATCGGTATTCCCGTTCTTCTGATAGGTATATAAATGTTCGCTAGGTCAATGTATCCAAACCAGCTGATCCCTTATCTCTGCGATCAATAGAACCCGAAATATGTCCCCCTAGAAAATCGCATTTTCGCGCGCTGCTTTTTGACAGTGCATGGACCTATACCGTCAAATTCGTTGTCCACGACGAATATTTTTGCCGTCCAGCCTTGCCATCTCCAAACGATGTGCTTATTTATGTCCATAGATTTCCACATATGTAAGTAGAGCCCCACATTTTATTTAGTTGTTGCGTCGGTACAGTAGCAGTACAGAAACAGAAGATATAGTACAGCTTTCTCTTTGAAGTTTATTATTTAAGTACCGGTAACAATACCGCAAGAAGATGCTAAAAAAAGTATCTTGAATTTGTTTTTTTCTATCCACAGGAACTTACACTTCATTAATCGATTATCCTCTGAATGTGACTCCTTACACTGAAGAGTAAAGGGAGAAGTGTATATGTCAAATTCTCGTGCTTCTCAAAATAGGCTACACAACAAATCAGATGAAAATTTTTAAACTTTATAGATAACGTACACTTATTTCTTTATTTTACGCCTATTATTTTTGACCTGCTGACTGCATCCATTTAGCCAGCTTCTAGTACATGAATATCGAAAACAGTGTACTATAAAAAATAAAATTACATCTATTTAATCAGTTACTCTTTGTGCACTGCATGCGCGATTGAAACGGGAACACCGACTTCAGGTGAAACGCTAATTATCCTGTGCCATGCACTTTACAATGGTCTGTTCACACACACACGCACATGCACAAACGCATACACACGTTATATATTACCTCGAATCTTAAATCTACGGTTAAACGAAAGCTTTGAAAATTATATCATTTTCTTCCCACTGGTCCCAACAATTAAATATGTGTTTGTATATCTCCACGTCTTTAGTCACTACCAATAGCTTTCTAGAAGTGGATGAGGTGCCTTCGCGACACAAATCCAACAATATTAGCGTGAAACGAGCGACGCAAGACTCCTCCATATTATACCAGTTTTATATTAGCGTTGGCAAAGATCTCGCTTCAGCTGGAACCTTATGCTTGTATACCTGCAGAATTAACAAAGGAGGCCGCAGCGGTTTGGATGAACCGGACAAAGTTTGCGGTCTGGCGTTACGAAACTGTAAACAGTGAAAACACCTGTGTGCAACACTTAACACCTGCGCCATCTGAATGTGCTTATATTTATGGCCGGCCGAAGTGGCCGTGCAGTTGTAGGCGCTGCAGTCTGGAACCGCGAGACCGCTACGGTCGCAGGTTCGAATCCTGCTTCGTGCATGGATGTATGTGATGTCCTTAGGTTAGTTAGGTTTAACTAGTTCTAAGTTCTAGGGGACTAATGACTTCATAAGTTGAGTCCCATAGTGCTCAGAGCCATTTGAACCATTTTATATTTATGCGCCACGTCCCTTACAAACTTAGTTCGAAAGACCTCTGCCCAAACGCAAAGGTATAAAGAGAGCGATCATAAACGTGTAACACTAAATTGTTGTCATTTTTACACAGCCTGCGAAACAGCATTTAAGAACCTTACACATTAAGAGGAAAAAATAAATAAGTAAAAGAAGGGATATGACAAAATATTGCAGTTCTGCTGGTAAAAATAATTCGAAGAATTGATATATTATTCTGAGATCAGATGGCAACGTCATTATGAATTTGACATGAGTAGCAGAGATTTAGTGTTTTACTAGGCGTCCTCTTGCCACAAGAGTGATCAAGGACATGATACAGGATTTGGAGTGAAAATCATTAAAAACAAAGGTGAGATCTCACGAATTTTCAATCACCAGCTTTCTCCTCCGCTTGCAAAAATATTTTGTTAATGCCGACCTACATAAGGAGAAACAATCATAATAATAAAATACGAGAAATCAGAGCTTACACAAAATATATACACGTTCGTTTTCTCCGCGCGCTGTTTGAGAGTGGAATAATAAGGAATTAGTGTGAAGATGGTTCGATGAACCCTGTGCCATGCATTTAAGTGCGATTTGCCCTGTAGTCATGTGGTTGTAGATGTAGATCCTCTGACTGCAAACTGGTTAATTTAGACAATTACGATAGAACACACAGGTAAGCTTTATAATAAGAAGTTTTACCTGAGGTGAAAGTCATGTTAAGTGCTGCAAAAAATCATGTGGCAAATCAAGATCATACATCATCTTTTTGTGTATGTATTAGTATTTGTATTGTATGTTTTACTGTCGTAATTCGAGGTATAATGCAATAACATCTTACAGGAACTAGTGCAGGAGTTATTTCTACACTCCTGGAAATGGAAAAAAGAACACATTGACTCCGGTGTGTCAGACCCACCATACTTGCTCCTGACACTGCGAGAGGGCTGTACAAGCAATGATCACACGCACGGCACAGCGGACACACCAGGAACCGCGGTGTTGGCCGTCGAATGGCGCTAGCTGCGCAGCATTTGTGCCCCGCCACCGTCAGTGTCAGCCAGTTTGCCGTGGCATATGGAGCTCCATCGCAGTCTTTAACACTGGTAGCATGCCGCGACAGCGTGGACGTGAACCGTATGTGCAGTTGACGGACTTTGAGCGAGGGCGTATAGTGGGCATGCGGGAGGCCGGGTGGACGTACCGCCGAATTGCTCAACACGTGGAGCGTGAGGTCTCCACAGTACATCGATGTTGTCGCCAGTGGTTGGCGGAAGGTGCACGTGCCCGTCGACCTGGGACCGGACCGCAGCGACGCACGGATGCGCGCCAAGACCGTAGGATCCTACGCAGTGCCGTAGGGGACCGCACCGCCACTTCCCAGCAAATTAGGGACACTGTTGCTCCTGGGGTATCGGCGAGGACCATTCGCAACCGTCTCCATGAAGCTGGGCTACGGTCCCGCACACCGTTAGGCCGTCTTCCGCTCACGCCCCAACATCGTGCAGCCCGCCTCCAGTGGTGTCGCGACAGACGTGAATGGAGGGACGAATGGAGACGTGTCGTCTTCAGCGATGAGAGTCGCTTCTGCCTTGGTGCCAATGATGGTCGTATGCGTGTTTGGCGCCGTGCAGGTGAGCGCCACAATCAGGACTGCATACGACCGAGGCACACAGGGCCAACACCCGGCATCATGGTGTGGGGAGCGATCTCCTACACTGGCCGTACACCACTGGTGATCGTCGAGGGGACACTGAATAGTGCACGGTACATCCAAACCGTCATCGAACCCATCGTTCTACCATTCCTAGACCGGCAAGGGAACTTGCTGTTCCAACAGGACAATGCACGTCCGCATGTATCCCGTGCCACCCAACGTGCTCTAGAAGGTGTAAGTCAACTACCCTGGCCAGCAAGATCTCCGGATCTGTCCCCCATTGAGCATGTTTGGGACTGGATGAAGCGTCGTCTCACGCGGTCTGCACGTCCAGCACGAACGCTGGTCCAACTGAGGCGCCAGGTGGAAATGGCATGGCAAGCCGTTCCACAGGACTACATCCAGCATCTCTAAGATCGTCTCCATGGGAGAATAGCAGCCTGCATTGCTGCGAAAGGTGGATATACACTGTACTAGTGCCGACATTGTGCATGCTCTGTTGCCTGTGTCTATGTGCCTGTGGTTCTGTCAGTGTGATCATGTGATGTATCTGACCCCAGGAATGTGTCAATAAAGTTTCCCCTTCCTGGGACAATGAATTCACGGTGTTCTTATTTCAATTTCCAGGAGTGTATATGGATTGATTCAACTAAGGTGTTCACTTCAAATACACCCGGTACCATTTACGATATTGCAGTTCTGTTTTCGCCTTGATAATTGTAAGAAAGTACTCACTTATAGTTTGTAGTTTCCTATCATAATTAACTAATTACAAAGATATCAGTATCAACCTTTTTTCCAGAAATGAAACTATAGTAATTTCAACTGGTAGTATCGTAATCTCGAAACAACGAATTCAACCGCGCCTCCCTGTCAGAATTTCGGAGAAATTACACTTTTTAGAGCTTAAGATTTACTTGCTATGACTATCAATCATTCTGCTGCCAAATGAGAAAGTCCTTGAATACATACCCAAATAAGCACACATGTCGTGTCGGCTAAGTCATAAACA
The DNA here is from genome assembly GCF_021461385.2 of Schistocerca piceifrons. NCBI lineage: Eukaryota > Metazoa > Arthropoda > Insecta > Orthoptera > Acrididae > Schistocerca > Schistocerca piceifrons. The sequence continues at coordinate 138,061,637 of NC_060143.1, read as the reverse complement.
CGATGTTACGTCGCCACGACAGCCGTATGAAAGAGACACAGAAAAAATACTAATGGAGGGATCATTGTGAAGACTGAAGGGTTGGATGGTGGGCAAGGAAGTCGTTTTCATCCGCATATGAAAATAGGCTATTTTGGGATGATGGGATTTCGGCATGTCAGCTGTGCAAAAGAGGGATTGTACTGGCGATAGGAAGGACCAGCGGACTACTCCTGCATGTGATCAGGAGACGTGGAGTTGGATGTGGTTACAGTACTGTATGATGTGCGGTAAGCAATGAAGGAAGCAATCAATCGGAAATGACTGATTGGAAGTTGTTAGCTTCGGAGTTTCAGTCGAGGACTGGAACGCCATACGAAGCCAAAAGCTATTTATGCGAGGGTTGCCCAGAAAATAAAGCACCGCATTTGTTTTATTCGACAATTCTTTGTTGAACATTATGAGAATCATACACACAAAAGAATGGTGTTTTATCTACACACCCTATCTTTCCACATAATCTCCATCCCGTTCTATGGCTTTCCTCCAGCGCGAAACAACGGTGTGTATGTCCTGTCGGCACCAATCCTTGTCCTGGTGGCAGAGCCAGTACTTAACTGTGTGAATCACCTTCTCATCGTCCTTGCAATGTATTGCACGAATAGCATCCTTAGTCGAGCGGTTCTAGGCGCTTCAGTCTGAAACCGCGCGATCGCTACGGTCGAAGGTTCGAATCCTGCCTCGGGCATGGATGTGTGTGATGTCCTTAGGTTAGTTAGGTTTAAGTAGTTCTAAGTTCTAGGGGACTGATGACCTCAGATGTTACGTCCCATAGTGCTCAGAGCCATTTTGAACCATTTGAATAGCATCCTTTAATGGCCCACACAAGTGGAAGTCCGAGGGGGCTAGGTCAGGACTATAGGGTGGATGGGGTAACACTGTCCAACCCTGTTTTGCGACGTGTTCGGTAATCCTCAGACCTGTGTGGGGCTGAGCGTTATCGTGTTGCAGCTAGACATATTCTGGGTTGCTGTGGCGCCGAAGTCGCCACAGCAATGGGGCTTGTGTGTTTGCAGTGGTCGGTCAGGAATGTGGGTGGATATGACTTCCAATACGTTTTATTGAGAAAGGGTACGGTGAAAGCTAATTGAGTTCTGGTAAGCACTAATTGGCATATGAGTGGTCTTTCATATTTTTGGAGGGGTGAGGGGTGTTTTGGATAGTGTTATGTCTGTTTGGCGTAGAGTTCGGGATAATGAGAAGTACTGAGATGGGATCACATCCAGTCGGGTCGAAAACATGAGGAATTTCGCAGTCAAGAATGTTTGGTGATGTTAGGATTACTAATAGGGTCTAGTTACTGTCTCATCGCATGTGTTGAAGGAAAAGTAATAACGTCGCCTTGTAGAGTATTCATTATTTTTTTAATTAAAATGGTAAGGATGAGGTTCCCTGTAGGATGATTGTGTAAGGGTTGTAGCAGAATGAGAATATCCCTGAGGAGCGCAATTGCAACCCCACCACGGAAAATGGAGCCAGCGAGTTATCGAATGCTCCGGTTGACAAGATAGTTGTCTACGAAGGTCTCAGGTCCCAAGTCGAGTTTCGATATAGTACAAAGTTTTATCTTACCAGAAAATTTTAAAAACTAGAGATAACAGACTTAAGTCCTTGTTGAGTCAGCAATAGTATACAGCACGGTTGCTCTTGATCGACACCATAATTTTAGAAATACAACATTCTCAGCATGGACTGTTACTAAATATGCTCTATTTATATGTGAGTATTTATATCATGATATGTCCGCTAATGTGCCATTCTGAGCAACGAAAACTGCACATGAACTTGAAACATGTAAACAGGTTTGACAGTGGGACTAGTCCTCTTCAGACGAATGAATATCTTTAATTGCCAATTGTTTTGGTTAAGCTTTACCGTGACTGTTACTGATATCATTTTAGTTTACTGTTAGTTCTCACAAATTTTAAAATTTTATTTCGATGACACGTTTCAGAGGTTTAAACTTCTGTCATCAGGTGGATTTATGTGAATTAATACGACATGTATGCGCTGCGCCTAACCTGTTGCACTGTCCCCAGTGATCAGAGGCGTTGTCAAGTGACTATTGTAATGTATATGATGTAAATACAACAGGAAAAGGAGCCTGAGGCCTTTGGAGACAGTGCCACAACATACCCTAAAGTCGTACACACGATACATACATGTCGTATTAATAGACATAAATCCACCTGTTGATAAAGGTTTAAACCTGTGAAATGCGTTGTGGAAATAAAATAAAAATTTGGTTGCTGGTAACAGTAAACTGGCAGTTTCAGCTGCGACATGAGTATGCGTTGACGCACTTCGTACAGAGATAGTTACAATGTTTAAAAATCAATTTTACCTCTCGCAACCACCGAAATCGCGATAGAACATAAATAAATAAACACATTTAATAACGGCCCAGTGGCAAATGCGATTTCTGTGGACGCGCGTAAACGGAAAATAATTTCATTCATAACTTAGTTCAGGAATAGTATCTGTTCGAATACTGAGCGTAAGTAATCCACAAGACTGCGGTTTCTTGTACAACTACTACTGACTGAAGTTCGGGTAGAGCAGTAACAGTTTCTTCAGAGGGGCAAGAAATGCAGTAAAACGTGTTGCTTCTCCGATGCCGCCCTTTGAGGACGGAAGGTCGCAGGGCACTGCCTCCCTTAACCGGACTCTGTCGTGGTCTACAAGGAAAGGTGGTTTCTGAGGTGAACCGGTCGCCAGCGCTTAATTATAGGCACTTGAGAGATGACCAATTGCGGCTAAATTTAGCGCGCAGCATTTCCGGCCGTGCCCTGGCAGGCACCTGTTATTTGGGAACAATGCGAGTGTTTACAGGAGCCGGCGGCGTATACAGGCGCTCTCCTCCCGCGCTCGCGACATCAAAGTGGCGGCCGCGCTGTTTGTTTTCGCTCGCAGAAGAAACTTTTGTGGGCCGTGCGGTGGCCGGCAGGGCGGGACTGAGGTGCGCGCGCCCGCACCAGAACAAGCCCTTTATTATTCCCGCCGCACAAAGTCGCCCGGCGAAAATAGAAGGCCGCAGAAACACGCTGCGTTTAGATCGCGACTCAAGAGGCGGTTTCCCGTTGAGGGAAAGGGTTTGGGGAGAGGTGGAGAGGAGCGGGGAAGGCAGATGTTGGGCTCGGATGCTTAAGGATGGGACAGCTGACTGACTATGCAACTGAGCTTCGTAACAGATGCTAGGAGGGCAATTTCAAGGGGATGCGACCGAATCATTACGTGCTTTACGGTCTACTCGTAAGGTCAGCGGATAGAACACTTATTGGAGCGCCAGTTACTGGATGGATTACCCGCAGTCACTGGATCAGTAACGCTATGCCTTACATTTTTAGCTTTCAAATCTAACTTTCTTTAATGTGTTGGCTTTGGAAAGACACAGTAACAGATTAACATGAAACATAATTTAATTAAAATTATTTATTAGTTGACAGTTCACACCTCGGAACTTGGTTTCTCCATCACAGTCCTTAACGACGTACACGAACTACCCGCTGTTGTCGATGCGTCACAACAAAGTGTCAATTCACTTGCTATGTTAAGAGTAATGCGGTATGCGCCGCGTTACCTGTTATCGTGCACAAGGGCGCGGCTCGCGCCGTGTACAACCTGGGTGGAGGTGACAAAACTTGCCAGGTTGTGTGGCACAATTAGTAAAATTACTTTTTTTCGTCGTTTTTTTTACTGACACTTACGGGAGCCGGCGAGCAACTAGAGAGCTTATGGATTGGGCCTGAATCTTTTGCATGCAATTGGGCATTTTACCGCTAAAATAGCTTGCAAACAGAAATTACTCTCACACAATACAGTGATGTGTGCAATAGTGTAATCGGAGTCAATGCAATTACTGTGCGTGTGACCGACGCGATTGTTGGCAGCCTTCTATCGATAGTACATGATCCGACGCGAGTGTTTAGTCTACAGAAAATCTAGTAATATAATTATTCGTTTGTACTTAAGAATGGAATTATTAACGAATGTTTTTGTATGTCATTTTTCCCTCTCTCAGTCGTAAGGAAGGTGTCAAGGAGTTTAATTTTTCTTCATTGAAAATGCCTGAACATTCTAGTTGAATTACATTGCGACAATGATGAATCTGTGATACGTTTCTCTGAGTTTCTAAAGAAATTTGGAATAAAAGTGATTGCTAGAACAGGACACAGAATTTTCGACTTGAACACATTTGAGGCTCTTCACACTTGTTCTTAAACATCTTGTTATCAGGTAAAAGACCCGCGGAGAAACATAACCATTGACAACTGGCATACCAGCGTCCCTCCAGCGAGAACCTTAATCGTTTTTCACTTGGTTTTAGCGAGACTGTTACGCAAAAGTAAACGTGAAATTTCTGCTGAACTTCGAACTATGCGGTGTAAAATTATATGACATTGCCAAATACCTTCAGTGGTATGTATGAATACTGTACACAAAATGTGTTGCAACAGAGTTAGTGGTGAAGATGCAATAAATTAAAATGTCATGCCTCATGGTGTAGTTCTACGCACGGTAAGCGATGAACTTTTTTGCTTACATCATTTTGCAGGCGGTGTCAGCGAGCAAAAGTTTCGTGAAGTTTTGAAATTATGTGGAAAGTTTGTTCTCAGATACTGAATGAATATAGTCTTGATGATTTGCGCGCCATATGCACGGTCTATAACAGTAATACTTGACTTAACGTGTTAAACATTTTACATTAGATTATAGCTCACAGATTATGAAAGCATTTTTAATTTCGGCCAATAAGTCTATGAAATATTGAAAATCGAATTTTTTACCCCTGTAGACTGTTAGACAGGCATCCTGCAACTAGGACCGTCCCCAGATTAACTGTTTAGTAATACAAATTAAGAGTGCAAAATTATGTAAGAACGCAGAATCTCGCGGCAGTAACACTGAATAACAAGTTCTCGGGTTTCCAACTGCGTCAAGGGAATAAAATTATATGAGCTTTCGTCCAAGCGCTCCTTGGCCATTTTCAAGTGATGTGACTGCCAGTGGGCTGCTGGTATGTCCCTTGTATACACTAGCTGCCGGCTGTGACGTCAATGGTGCTCGCAGCATCGCCATATATGGGCATGCGTCGATATGGCGATGCGGCGAGCACTAGTGACGTCACAGCCATCAGATAGTGTATATAAGGGGCGTATCAGCCGCCCACTGGTAGTCACATCACTTGAAAATGGCCAAGGAGTGCTTGGACGAAAGCTCATGTAATTTTATTCTCTTGACGCAGTTGGAAACCCGAGAACTTGTTATTCGGTGCAAAGTGGTGACAACATACAGGAAGACAGGGGTAGGCGTAAAAAAAAAAAGTGCAACTGCACTAAGAGGGAACTGGACACGTCCTAACATCTATGTAACGAATATAGTGTTGGGTGCAAATAAAGCAATTGGCCTTTTACTGTGTTCTATTTTTTAAATATCTGCACATTAGATTCCTATGTAATATATAAAATGAACATCACTAAAAAGATACAAAGAAAAGTATTTCTCAATAAATTACAAAACTAACATATTATGGAAAATCCTATATTATTAGAGAGAATGAAGTTGTTTGTGATGTATAGCTGAATAGAACTACCAACTCAGCAGCAGTAGGAGCATCACCAAAAACACGAGGAGATGAGAACTGGGCCACATTGCAAAAAAAAAAAAAATGAAGAGACGTCACATCTACCCTAGCACAAATGTTAACTAGCGTTCAACATATTGCACTCTTTGCAGGTTAAGCATGTACAAATGCTTCCCACGTTTTATGTAGAAAATGTTTAGCGAATTCAAATATTATAGTGCTACAAAACATTTTGTGTTATAATTTTAAAATACTATTTGCGTAGTTTGAACACTCCGGGGGCGTTCAGTAAGTAATGCAACACTTTTTTTTTTTATTTGCAAGCAGGTTGGTTTTATTCAGGTTTCTAATGCACCATATTATTCGGCGCTCTTTTGGTTACAAAACCCTACTTTTCAACACAATCTCTGTTCAATACGACGGCTTTGTGCCACCTTACTTGGAGGGACTTTATACCTCCTGGTACATCCCTACTGGTCGACATCGGAGCCAATATCTCGCTGCATCAATAGCCTTCCCATCATCCAAGTACTGCTTACTGCTTAAAGCATTCTTCATTGGCCCACACAGATGGATGGCGGAAGGTGCGAAATCCCGGCTGTAGGGTAGGTTGAGGAAGATCTGTCTAAGTTTTGTGAGCTCCTCTCTGGTGCCAACAGACGTCCCGTTGAACAGCGAGGTGATTGATTGTCATGAAGGACAACTGGCAGATTCCATATTTGTAGATTTCCAGAAAACATTTGACACGGTGCCCCATTGCGGACTGCTAACGAACATACGTATGAAGTAAGTTCACAGATATGTGAGTGACTCGAAGACTTCTTAAGTAATAGAGCCCAGTATTTTGTACTCGACGACGATTGTTCATCAGAGACAAGAATATCGGGAGCGTCCCAGGGAAGCGTGCTAAAACAGCTGTTGTTTTCTGTATACATAAATGATTTGGCGGACAGGGTGGGCAGCAATCTGCGGTTGGTAAGTGCTGAAGTTGAGTGACAGTAGGAAGATACCAGACGACTTAGACAAAATTCTAGTTGGTGTGATGTATGTAAGTTAACGCGGATGAGTAGGAAAAACAAACCCGTAATGGTTTTTTTTAAGTACTTATGGCTGGTTGCTATTTTCAACTGATAATTTTTATAACTGTACTAAAACTTCTGGTTTTGACAAGGAAGCGCTAGCTTATTTTAGTAGTGCGGTATGCTAGACACCAGTATTTGAAACTCTTTTTTCTTGTTTAATTGCTGTGGATCATTCGAGACAAATCTTCAAGTCGGCTCTTATGCAAGGAAGGGCCAATTTTTCAGGCAGACTAGAAGAGCAGTTCGATTGTCATCGAACACCTCGCATCGATAACTTTAGATCCGACATATTTACCATCCCTAATGCTGGCGTCTATACATAATTAATGATTCCTCGTCAGTGATTAAATGAAAGAATTCTAGGAAAGCCTAACCCACCAAAAAGGTCTAAGGAATTCGTAAGTGCTGCCAGTACTGCGACTGGACCAATTCACTCAGAGTGACGGAGCTGCTCTGAGATGTTAGTATGTCTATGGAAGACATGTGATGTTAACTTCCCTCTAACTGTGTGCCATTAATCACCAGATAAAACGTAAAACCATTCTCCTACCGTCATTACATTTCGCGTAACGACCTAAAAGACGATGTCGGATGTTTACGGTGTTTACATAGGCACATGGCATGTTTCGCTCACCGTGTTTGAGAGTTAACTGACGAAGTGGAGGGACGCTAAGTGAATAGTCCCTCGCCGCCGTACAATACACAACGCCTTACGAACAATATGTGTGGGTAAGCTGCGTATAACAATGAATCTGCCATAGAAACACTGGTCGACTACAAAGTCCTTCGAAATAAAGGGAATAATCTATACCACAGCCGGGAATTTCCAGGTCATAGCTTACCGACTTATCACTGAGGCACCAACTCTCCTACGAAGAGTCTAACGGTGCGACACACTTTGTAGGTATCGCCACAATACTGGAAAACCCCTCCGCATGAATAAATGCGAGAGCAGCAGAGACAATAAGGCAGGAGGGCGGTGGTACCGTAAATACATCAAATTTGTTCATCATTTTTACAATAACGTACTGTGCCAAAACGACGAGATTGTGAAACGATATAAAATTTTGTTAGTGTGACACTCTTTCAATATAAGGACTATCGCGAACGAAGCGTCGACTATGATGAATGGACGAAAGGGCTATACAAAAGCCGGCCGCTGTGGCCGAGCGGTTCTAGGCGCTTCAGTCCGGAACAGCGCTGCTGCTACGGTCGCAGGTTCGAATCCTGCCTTGGGCATGGATGTGTGTGATGTCCTTAGATTAGTTAGGTTTAAGTAGTTCTAAGTCTAGAGGACTGATGACCTCAGGTGTTAAGTCCCATAGTGCTCAGAGCCATTTGAACCATTTGAGCTATACAACAACGCAGACTTCTGCGGCTGATATCAGTTCAAAAAATTAGTCGCCCCCAGGCGACATCACGCTAATACCGCGGAACACCCACTATAGCCTTGATAATGACCTGAATTCGGCGAGGAAAAAGTGTCCACAAATTTCTTTAGATATGCCATATCCAGCTGAAACTACTCACTGATTATATCCGATAGAGCAAACGAATTGCAGGGACGTTGATCGCTACCTTTCACCCAAATGGTCTCAGATATTTTCTATTCGATTAAGATCGAACCAGTCGAGGTGCGATACGGTTCTACAGTGTTTGTCAAATCAGGAACATGTGCTTGGAGCCCTGTGTACAATGCTGTTTTCATCTTGGAAGACGGAAGAGTATACAACATACTCATCTTGAACGTATAGAAGAAAGGGCGAGTTTTGGTCACCGAGAATACGGAAATAAACGTCTTGGTTGATGGTCACGACCTAAATAAGTAGGCGCAAGTCGTGGTTCGAAAAACACTCCTGAAACATCGCAGAACCACCTCCGGCGTGAACTGCACCCTCCAGACACTGCTGGTTAAAAGCCTAACTGGGGCGTCGGTGCAACTGACGCATTGCTTCGTTTGAAAAGAGGTAAAACCTGGACTCGTCTGACCACACTACATGGCTCCAGTCAGCTACCGTCCATTTTATGTCCTGTTTGGTCCAGTAAAGACGTGCAGCTAGCTTCTTGTGCCGCTGTGAGAAATCGCCTTTTGAGTGCTTGCAGGCAGTCCCCTTCGCAATGATCACTCTGGAATTGGTTGACTGACAACCAGAGACGGCTGGGATCTTTTGCCGAGAACTGTCCCTACGCCGTATTACAGGGCTGCGAGTGGTACACCAGCCCGTGAAGGCACGTTGGACAGTCTTCATTCATAAACCTACAAATCGGTCAGTTTTATTCACGGTATGGTTTTGGGCATGCTCATATACGATACCTCACTTCTGTCATTATTCAGGAGTCCACGTTGACCCTTCTTACTGCTCTGATTCCAACTAACTGATGTACTAACATACACACCATTTCTCTGCCACGCGGCCCGATACCAGTTCTACATCAAGTACAGCGTTCCAAATCGACCAGTGTGCTCTTTTAAACAGATGGCAAACATTTTGTCCAGTGAACTAATAAATACTTAAAATGCTAAGTCGTATATTGTGACGCAGAAGTAAATTCGAAAGTAGTTAGTGAGAACGGAACTCAGTTTGAAACGATTAAGAGATGTCACGATGTCTGTGTGCGTTTTGAAAGCTTCTCCTCGATTAGGACAGTACACTGCTTTAACCTCAGCGCCACTTCGCTCAAAAAAATTTCTGGGATAACTTGAACGAATTCTATCTCAAATCAGAATACCGTAAGACAGCCTCTAGTGCTCCGTTCGAAACGAAAGATGGACCATTTTGGAGTATCAGCTTCGACAGTACCCGCGAGACGACGAAGTTGCCACAAGGTGCGTAGTCACAAAACATAAGCAAGATTGCGACTAGTGAGTACTGTTATTTATAACAGGATGCAGCATCAGCCTCCATTGTTCCGGAGGAGCTTCTTGCTGCTGTTAGTACCCGTGGTGCCTTTTATTTAATGCGTCACTGCCTATCTGTAACTTTCAGTCGCAAGCGTAAACACATACCGGTCAGCGGAATCCGTCTTAGGAGTCCCCCTCCTCTCCTCCTGTTTCGTACTGATGGGATGCTTCTGCTATGGAGCGTCGGCTGTCAGTTGAATACATCAGCTGAAGCTGTAGGCAATGTTTGCCCATTTGTCGCTCCCGTGTAGGAGCAGTGTGATGTATGGCTGCCACGGATTTAGCATTCACACTGCCTCCCATTCTCTCTGGTAGCTTTGCGAACAGAAAAAAGGAAGAACGGAAGATCTGTCTACCACTGGGTCATTAGAGACGTAGAATCCGCTCGGATAGGAAAGGAATGGGGAAGGAAATCGATTGAGCCGTTTTACAGGAACCATCCCGGCGTTCAGCCGGCCGCAGTGGCCGAGCGGTTCTAGGCGCTTCAGTCTGGAACCGCGCGTCCGCTACTGTCGCAGGTTCGAATCCTGCCTCGGTCATGGATGTGTGTGATGTCCTTAGGTTAGTTAGGTTTAAGTAGTTCTAAGTTCTAGGGGACTGATGACCTCAGATGTTGAGTCCTATAGTGCTCGGAGCCATTTGAACCATCCCGGCGTTCACCTTAAGCAATTTGGTGAAGTCACGGAAAACTTACACCTGGATGACAAGGCAGGGGATCTGAACCACTGTCTTCCCGAATATGAGGCCAGTCCCTTACTACAATACTATCTCCGTAGGAACTACATGGCGAATACGTGGCGTGTGGATTCCTAGGAAGCCGGCCGCGGTGGCTGAGCGGTTCTAGGCGCTCAGTCCGGAACCGTGCGACTGCTACGGTCGCAGGTTCGAATCCTGCCTCGGGCATGGATATGTGTGATGTCCTTAGGTTAGTTAGGTTTAATTAGTTCAAGTTCTAGGCGACTGATGACCTCAGAAGTTAAGTCGCATAGTGCTCAGCGCCATTTTGATTCCTAGGAAGCCGCACTTGCGGGAAACTCGCCATTGAATGGGATGGGACCCAGGATATTTCACTTGCGTAAAGTCGTGAACACATTAAGATATAATAGTAAATTTACACTTCATTCAATGCTATGACAACAATTAGTACCAAACAAGAACACACAATTCGCACAGGTGTTTGGTAATTCAAACGTACTAATATAAAGTAACAGGAGCACTGATGGATGATTTATTTTCAGACTGAGCTTTCATTAGGCGCCTACTGAAGAATAACACTTGGTCAGCTATCAAAATGTAGCACAAAGAAAATAAATTGGACAAACTGGCTGTGCAGTTTTTCCGTGAAAATCTAAGTGATGTAAATTGGAAGATTAATTATCATTGAAAAATACAGTATAGAGTAATGATTATTACTGAGCAGTAATATAGTCTAAGTTACACTTTTTTTTCGAGAATATCGAGGTAGTTACAATTACAGTTCTACTGGGAGGCGAGAACAACTGGAACCCTGACCAAGTAGCCGCTGAAATCAAGGTACGAGTATAACAAGTAGTGAACTAGAACGAAAGTTTAGTTTGGTGCTCGATGACTTGTATGGATTTATTAATTCAGAAACATTTATTTTTCGCTTTATTTTACTAGTCTCTTTTGTCAGTCGCTTAAGTTAAAAATATCTCAAATTTACTACCTTTAATGTGGTATTATGTCATAAGCACAAAAAATACGCAATTGTTGTACTTCCTTCAGTGTGATGATCATTATATGATCTACCAAACGCGAATGTAGTTATTGTTCTTCGTTCTTTACTTATAACACTAGGCGTTCCAGGAAACGATAAGGTTTGCCATGAAGGCGACGAGTTAAAAAAAAGAAACACGCTAATGTTCAGTCGTTAGGATGAGCTCTATCGCTAACTAGGAGACAGAAATATGTTTTAGGAATCTGCTATACAAAGCAAACAGGCCTGAGACCTCTCTACAGAATGTCTCAACTAAAGCAATTCAAAAATAAAGCCAATTCTCTTGTAGTGTGCCTATCAACAAAACGATTTTATTCTTGCCTGGTGCGACCGATCAGTAATGTCGGACAATTACTAGTTTTCGTTACGCTTATCTCGCTGAGCATATCACGGAGCTGTCGCAAGGCCTGGGTTACGAAGAGATAGCCCAACTACAGAGTCCTGAGACATTTTTAGAAAATTGCTGCTGCTCTAAAATATGTGAATTTATAGTTTTGTCAGGAGATTTTCGGACAATGAGATTACGGCTCTCTGTAGGGAAAACGATTGCATTCATGCAAGTCGAAAAGGGCTTTATCAATATGGCAGATTCACTGAAATGCCTCAGCGGCTGACCTAGTCTAAGGCTTACCGCCAGTACGAAAAGAGTGTTGTCGACCACGTATCGCTTCTTCCAACTTTACAGTGTGTGGTCCGACGAAGGTATTCCACAGTCTGTAAACTGAAAATCGAACAACGCCCCTGGAGGGGAAAATAACCTTTCTCGGAAGAAGGCTGCAACTGCCGTAGAGGATGACTAAGAATCAGTTTACCGTCCACCGGTGCAGTGCACCGTGCTGTGATTTACGTAGATTCTGTTCGCGTGCGTTTTTCCGTCTGTTATATTCGTTACTAATTATATATCCCTTATAAGTTTAACGCCCTAGGCGTATCTGCGTATTTTGTTGTCACTGATTTAAAATGCGGAACAGCCTGTACCGGTTGTCGCAGAGCCTAAAGGACGTGACTGTAGCTGTAGCAGTTTGTCTGATGCGCAGTAATTTATTTTAGCTTCTATTTTAAAAAGTACTTCAGGGAGGAAGTGAATTGTGCCTATGTATTTTAGTGTGCTGACTTGTACTTACTACTTAACTTAGAGCTCCAGCCTCAGAGCGGAATGCACTCAGGAGCAACAGTTTATCGGTTGTACGCAGACTGTATAATAAATTGATTTAATTAGTGGAATTGCTAGTTACTTCTGAATAAAGGGGAACAGTAGCTGATTATATACCTGCCTTTTTTAAGAGTTGGCATATTTTTAGACAGCTTGCCTTCAGTGAGTTCAATTTCTTGGTTTACTGCTACATTATCTCTGGTCCAGACAATAACTGATAAACGGTACATGGGGAAATTGGCAGCGGAAATTGGCTGTGTTGCCCATGGGCTGCTGCGGCGTTAGGGCATGTGAGAAGAATGCTGCTGCACCTCTGGAGCTTACTGCATCGCCTGGAATCCTTGAGGCCGCTGCGTCCTCCGACTCGCACCTTCCAGCTGGTCGACACTACCTGACGGTGACTGGCGAACAATGACGGGGTCGCCAATCTCTGGGTGGAAGGCGAAAGTGGTTCAAAATGGTTCAAATGGCTCTGAGCACTATGCGACTTAACTTCTGAGGTCATCAGTCGCCTAGAACTTAGAACTAATTAAACCTAACTAACCTAAGGACATCACACACATCCATGCCCGAAGCAGGATTCGAACCTGCGACCGTAGCGGTCGCTCGGTTCCAGACTGTAGCGCCTAGAACCGCACGGCCACTCAGGCCGGCGGCGAAAGTGGGTACTGGCCACAAGGCTGTCCCCCTACGTTTTGAAAACAGGTTTGATGTATTTCCTGCTGCTGAAATTGCATCTGAGACAGCACGGATGCCTCGCCTGTTGGGCCTGTGACCGATCTTACTGAGAGATCCGGACAAGTGCAGAGAGTGGGACTGTTTGTCAACGAGAGCCCCAGCATTAGGCGGGTGGTGGAGGCCCTCACGAGAACAACGGGTAGATCGGGAAAGAAGGCCAGCGTCCTCTTTGTGTGCCTGCAGTTAGTCTCACTAGAGATCTGTAGGAGGCCCTGCCAACAGCAACTGGGCGCACTGGGTGCAGCCGGCTGCATATCGTGGCTCATGTTGGCACGAATGACGCCTACCGCCTGAGTTCCCCCTTAATAGGTCAGGCGTGCACTGCTCGCAGGAAGCAGCTACCAGCTAGTGAAGTATGTGTGGCGTGCGCATGTGCTTTTATAGAATAGAGAAATCCCTCCACAGGCCCAATAAGACGTGTTCTGATTCGAGATAGTGTAGCCTTTGTCTCAGTAGTCCGGAGAAAGAAAACTGTAATATAGTATTAGTTAACCACAAAAGCATCTAAAGTAGGGTCAAAAAGCTCACTGAAACCTGATGTCACCCCCCCCCCCCCCCCACCCCTCGCCTTACCACAGGAGCAGCAGAGACTGAACATTTGAGGCGGTACTTGGAGACTTCTTTACATAAATTTCCTGGTCGTATTGTATTATTAGGTGGAGATTTCAACTTACCAGCTACATACTGGGAGACTCAATTGATAAGGTCAGGTAATATGGATAGAGAATCGTGTGAAATTGTTTTAAATGCCTTATCCGAAAATTACCTTGAGCAATTAATCACAGAATTGATTCGTGAAGGTAACATCTTAGATCTGCTTGTGACAAACAGACACGAACTTATCGACGCACTTAGCGGAGAACAGGGAATCTGTGATCTCAAGGCCGTTACAGCATCACTGAAAACGGCTATAAATTGGAGTACAAACAAAAGTAGGACGATATTACCGCTTAGCAAGAGCGACAAGAATCAAATATCTGATAGTTCAGCACGAAAATTTCATCTCCAGCACTAACAACGTTGCGTATCAATGGACAAAAGTTCAAGAGCATTGTAGAATATGTTTTAGACAGGTGTGTGCCGAGCACACTTGTGAGGGACGGAAAACACCCACCATGGCTCGGCAGCCATGTTAGAAAGCAGCTACGAAAGTAAAGAGAGCTTAACTGCAAATGTAAACGCAGCCAAAGGCTCACAGACAAATAAAAACCAAACGAAGCCAAAATTAGCTTAAGGAGAGGTATGCGTTAAGAGTTCGACAAATTCGAAAGTAAAATTTTGTTTACCGACTTAGAAAATTCTAAGAAGTTCTGGTCATAGTTAAATCAGTAAACGGATCGAAGCCATGTGTCCACTCAGTGACCATAATGGCAGTGAGACAAAGGAGGACACAGAAAAGGCAGTAATACTAAATGACTTTTCCCAAAGCTGTTAAACAGAGGAATACTGTAGTAGGCACGAAATCGTCGCATGAACGACAAAATGACTGATGTCGAAATAATTGAGCATGGGGTAGAAAAGTAAGTGAAATCGTTCAACAGGGGGACGGAAACTGGACGACAGGATACCAATACAATTTTACATAGAGAGTCCGCAGCTCGTGGTGGTGCGGTAGCGTTCTCGCTTCCCGCGACCGGGTTCCCGGGTTCGATTCCCGGCGGGGTCAGGGATTTTCTCTGCCTCGTGATTACTGGGTGTTGTGTGATGCCCTTAGGTTAGTTAGGTTTAAGTAGTTCTGAGTTCTAGGGGACTGATGACCATAGATGTTAAGTCCCATAGTGCTCAGAGTCATTTGAACCATTTTTTTTTTTTTTTTTTTTACATAGAGTATGCGGAAGAACTTTCCCCTCTTGTAGTAGTAGTGTTCCGTAGGTCTTTGGAGGAGCCAATGATTGAAAAAAAGCACAGATCACTCTTGTTTTCAAGAAGGTTCGTCGAACAGGCACAAAACTATAGACGTACATCTCTGACTTGGGTCAGTTGTTGAATTTCGTAGCATGTTTTCTGCTTACGTGTTATGACATTTCTGGAGACCGAAAGTCTGCTATGTAGGAATCAACATCGGTTCCGAAAACAACGATCGAGTGAGACCCAGCTCGGTCTGTTCGTCCACGAGACGCAGAATACTTTAGATACCGGCGCTCAGGTGGATTCCGTGTTCCTTGGCTTCAGTAGGGCATTTGATACAATTCCACACTGCCGCCTAATGAAGAAAATACGTGCGTATGAAATATCAGACCATCTGCGTGGCTGTATTGAAGAGTTTCTAACAAACAGTACACTATTCTCAACGGAGAGAAGTCTTCTGACGTAAAAGTGACTACGGGCGTACCCCAAGGAAGTGTTACCAGGTCCATTACTTTTCACAATATATACAGGGTGTTACAAAAAGGTACGGCCAAACTTTCGGGAAACATTCCTCACACACAAAGAAAGAAAATATGTTATGTGGACATGTGTCCGGAAGCGCTTACTTTCCATGTTAGAGCTCATTTTATTGCTTCTCTTCAAATCACAGTAATCATGGAATGGAAACACACAGCAACAGAAGGTACCAGCGTGGCTTCAAACACTTTGTTACAGGAAATGTTCAAAATGTCCTCCGTTAGCGAGGATGCATGCATCCACCCTCCGTCGCATGGAATCCCTGATGCGCTGATGCAGCCCTGGAGAATGGCGTATTGTATCACAGCCGTCCACAATAGGAGCACGAAGAGTCTCTACATTTGCTACCGGGGTTGCGTAGACAAGAGCTTTCAAATGCCCCCATAAATGAAAGTCAAGAGGGTTGAGGTCAGGAGAGCGTGGAGGCCATGGAATTGGTCCGCCTCTACCAATCCATCGGTCACCGAATCTGTTGTTGAGAAGCGTACGAACACTTCGACTGAAATGTGCAGCAGCTCCATCGTGCATGAACCACATGTTGTGTCGTACTTGTAAAGGCACATGTTCTAGCAGCACAGGGAGAGTTCAAAAATGGTTCAAATGGCTCTGAGCACTATGGGACTCAACTGCTGTGGTCATCAGTCCCCTAGAACTTAGAACTACTTAAACCTAACTAACCTAAGGACATCACATACACCCATGCCCGAGGCAGGATTCGAACCTGCGACCGTAGCAGCAGCGCGGTTCCGGACTGGAGCGCCTAGAACCGCACGGCCACCGCGGCCGGCTACAGGGAGAGTATCCCGTTTGAAATCATGATAAAGTGCTCCATTGAGCGTAGGTGGAAGAACATTCGGCCCAATCAAGACATCACCAACAATGCCTGCCCAAAGATTCACAGAAAATCTGTGTTGATGACGTGATTGCACAACTGCGTGCGGATTCTCGTCAGCCCACACATGTTGATTGTGAAAATTTACAATTTGATCACGTTGGAATGAAGCCTCATCCGTAAAGATA
Organism: Schistocerca piceifrons; assembly: GCF_021461385.2. Taxonomy (NCBI): domain Eukaryota; kingdom Metazoa; phylum Arthropoda; class Insecta; order Orthoptera; family Acrididae; genus Schistocerca; species Schistocerca piceifrons. The sequence continues at coordinate 138,044,996 of NC_060143.1, read as the reverse complement.
ACATTTGCACTGAAATGAGGATTGACACACTGTTGGATGAACCATTCGCAGAAGTGTACCCGTGGAGGCCAATCAGCTGCTGATAGTGCCTGCACACGCTGTACATGGTACATACTGACGAAACTAAAATGAGCTCTAACATGGAAATTAAGCGTTTCCGGACACATGTCCACATAACATCTTTTCTTTATTTGTGTGTGAGGAATGTTTCCTGAAAGTTTGGCCGTACCTTTTTGTAACACCCTGCATAGCGAAATGCAGGAAAAACTGCTGAGGGCCAACTTTTGGTGCTGGGAGTGGCAATTGACCCTCAACATAAACAAATGTAACATAAGCAGGTAGGCTAGGAGAGTTCTGGCACAAAGTAAGTCACCTAAGACGTCATCCATGAGTGATCGGATTTCCCCATCCCCTCTGACATAAACCAACTCCCCTATGTATAAAATGGCGTGAAATCGAAAAACTGGTGGAAAATTAAAAAAATACCTGTTGTTTTCCTCCCACGTCACTGTGATGTAACTTGCTTGTTGGAAAGTGCCGAGTGCTGTAGAGACCCACAGAGCTATTTATAGCAGTCAGGTCACTTGTTCTAAGTGTAGAATTTCATAATGCGTGTCCAAAGTTAAACATTCGCCTCTGACATCACCATTTAAACAATTGCCATCCTGAGTTTTAGTTTGGTGGGAAGATGAAATTACCCAGCACACACTTCAAACATCATCACGTTACTTAAATAAAAAAATCGTAAGCCTACTTATTCCTTTAAGCTGAAGTCTGAAGTCCAAACTTTAAAACTGTGTGCTGTGTAGTAGGAACAACTGCGTCTTTATTTAACACCCCACCGGAGGGAACGGCCCTCCGCGGACTCCGACTGGCGCCACCTTACGTGCTAATGCTCCTCCAACAGTGCCGGGACTGTCACGGCACGCGCCACCGACTGACAGTCGATATCGCCTGGGACATCAGTTGTGCTCCACGTGACGACACGGGGTGCCCGAATGCACCGCTACATAAAAACTGCTATCACCTATGAGTCTAGAGCAGCTGGTGCCAAGTCACCGCTGGACATACCTCGTCTTTCGTCCGATATGGGCTGTTCGATCCCAAGCATAGCCGGTGTGCTCTTTAATAAAACACAGCTTTCAGATGTATTCTTAAGACTACACGATTTTATGCTGAAATATATCCCAATTTTAGAACAATACTGCATAATGTGCTAGAGGAAGGCAATATAACAATTCTGACATTCCATAACTGGAACAGCCTACATGGCTCTCTGAAACTACCATTCATTTTCAACCGATACACGTTTGGTGCAAGCTCAATGTAGTTACCTGATGATTTCAGCACCCCCCATGGCTGCATGATGACATACTCTACCGCAATTTGCGATCTTTGTTGGAGCCTGGTTAACAATCTTTTACAGATGAAACCCGATTCCGATTCAGTGAAAGTACACACCACCCATAATAGATGGTTGTATTATTCTTTAATAATTCTTTAATCTTTAAGGACTTGGGAAATCCGATGACTCATTAATGACGTCATTGATGTCATCATATGTGACCCATTTTGTGCCAGAACTCTTCTAGCCCATTTACTAATGTATTGCATATAATTAGATAGAAAGGCCCATTACTGTATAATTACATGGGTCCAGAACAATCACTGGATGCAGGTACTTTCATAAAATATCCAGGAGTACGCGTAGAGAGCTATTTAAAGTGGAATGACTCCAGCACATAAACCTCAGAAAAAACAGATGCCGGTTCAAATGGTTCAAATGGCTCTGAGCACTATGGGACTCAACTGCTGTGGTCATCAGTCCCCTAGAACTTAGAACTACTTAAACCTAACTAACCTAAGGACATCACACACATCCATGCCCGAGGCAGGATTCGAACCTGCGACCGTAGCAGTCGCACGGTTCCGGACTGCGCGCCTAGAACCGCGAGACCACCGCGGCCGGCCAATGGTTCAAATGGCTCTGCGCACTATGGGACTTAACTTCTAAGGTCATCAGTCCCCTAGAACTTAGAACTACTTAAACCTAACTAACCTAAGGACATCACACACATCCATGCCCGAGGCAGGATTCGAACCTGCGACCGTAGCGGTCACGCGGATCCAGACTGAACCGCCTAGAACCGCTCGGCCACCTCGGCCGGCTGCCAGACTGAGATTCATTGGAAGAATCCACAAGAAATTTAGTCCATCAACAAAGAAAATTACTCAGAAAAAAACTCGTTCGATCAATACTTTAATATTGATCTTCAGTATAACATCTGTTCCAGACAGGAGTGATAGAGGAAATAAAGAAGACCCAAAGAAGAGCAGCATGTTTCGTTACAGGTTCACTTAGTAAGCACACAGAGATGCTCAACCGACTCCAGTGGCAGAAGTTACAAGAGAGGCATTCTGCATCACCGTGTGGATTACTGTTAACATTGTGAGAGCTTACATTCCTAGAAGAGTCAACAAATATAATGCTTCCTCCTATGTATATCAGAGTATAGCTGCTGATATAGATGTAGGTGTTTGTTGTGACATAGTTGGGTATAAGGAGCTCACCTGTTCGCTCTTCAGTTTGTTGACAGATTATGACACAAATATTCCTCTGAAACAGTGTTCTGGTGCTCCAGTCTTCATTGATTTTAAGCTGAAAATGACTTTCCCTTAGCGCACATCAGGGGGGAAGAGAGAGAATCTTGTTTACCGGCGAACACTATAAGCAGACAGTGGACGTGTGCCGCGTGGGTGGACAGAGCTCTGGCAGGCTGCTAAAGACGTCAGCAGAGGGCGTTGGGGGAGGCGGTAGGGGAGACGACGACGAAATGGCGAGGGCCGGGCCGCTACCTGTTCCCCCGGCCTCGGGGCCACAGGAATGCACACATGTGCGGCCCAAATGTCCTTCGCCCCACACACGCTCGCTGCGGACCTCGTGGACAGTGACCGCGGCGGAACCTTTTAGCCGTGCGTTCCTACATACTCACAGCCAGCTCGAGACCAATTTCGCCCACAAGCAACATATCATTTGGCACTACCTTCTCCCCTTCCCCCACCCTTCCCCCTCCGGTCCCGTCAATCCACAGACTTGCGTTGCTTCTCCTTGGGCTCTTGATAAAACCTTTAGAAATAAATCTAAATCTAGTGATTGTGGGATTCGGTTGTTTTCTTCTTTTAAAAGAAGTACTGCATAGCCACTTCTCTGTAACAAATGAATTCCAAAACCTTATTCCAGCGCTAAATATTAAGAGAAGAACCAATTCATTCCCTAGTTAATTCCTGAGATCTTTAAAGGAAATATAAAGACAGCCCATTTCCACGATTGCTAGATTTAGATTTATTTTTAGTTTCAATGATTTTTTTTTAAATGTACATACACAGTGGATCACAATTAACGCCCAAAATTGACACATGTGAAAATATACGATAACACAACTAAAAACGTTGTAGTGAATATGGTTTCACGAACAAGCTGTTCGCGACATTATTGCGGATGTGTTATTACGAGCTGCTACTGACTTCAGCACGAAATATTGTCCTGGGTAATGCAAATGTGTTTGAAATATAAATTTTTTGATGAAGTCCCATTTAACTGAGCTCAAATTTCACCCATGTTCTACATTCCCTTACGCAACGTTGGGGAATGTGGTACTTCCTTATAGGGGCACAGGTACATTCTGCTGCTGATATGATGTTTAACGCGCCAGTACCGTCGAAGATGGATAGGTCAAGCACAGCCTGAACATTGGCCTCCAAGATAACCTGACTTCAACCCTTAGTATTTTTCTTTCTGGAGTCATAGCAAAAGTGAACTGTACAGCACTCACTTTGATAAGGATGAAGAAATGGAGCAATGAAATATACAGCCTTGTCAAGATTTACGGGATGATATGCAGATGTGTGAAAGAATTGGTAAGGCAGTTAAAATTATAGAGCAGTCAAATACCGCATGCACCTTTCTTTTATGGACATGTTTCACTCGGCCGACGCGAAAATATTAAAAAATGAAGTAGCCAGGGACAGCACTTTTTTTCTTTTTTCTTTTTTTTTTATATGTGACAGTGGCGCTATACATAGCCAGACGTATCTAACGTGTAGCCCTTGGCTACCTAATTTCTGATGGTGCTTGCGTCTATCGAGTGGTTGCTCTGCAATTTTGATTTCTAAGGGTCGCTGTTCCCCCTGTAGGCAATGCCTGCACTCGCTAAATTCGTAACCCACTGCGGAGACGAGTCCAGTATTGTCTCCAGATGTGAGGACAAACCAAACATTCAACACAAACCAAAAGAAATTTTACCAGACAATAGATAACAAACACATTAAAATAGACAATCCACCAAACATAACAGACATGGAACATTTTTGGAGCAACATATGGTCAAACCCGGTACAACATAACGGGCATGCACGGTGGATACAAGCAGAAACAGATACATACGAGATGATACCACAAATGCCTGAAGTGATAATTTTGCAACATGAAGCCACCCAAGCAATTAATTCTACTCACAATTGGAAAGCCCCTGGAAAAGATAAAATAGCAAATTTCTGGCTAAAGAAATTCACGTCAACACATTCACATCTAACTAAATTATTTAACAGTTACATTGCAGACCCATACACATTCCCTGATACACTTACACATGGAATAACTTATCTGAAACCTAAAGATCAAGCAGACACAGCAAACCCAGCTAAGTATCGCCCCATAACATGCCTACCAACAATATACAAAATATTAACTTCAGTCATTACACAGAAATTAATGACACATACAACACAGAACAAAATTATAAATGAAGAACAAAAAGGCTGTTGCAAAGGAGCACGAGGATGTAAAGTGCAACTGATAATAGATGCAGAGGTGACATATCAAGCTAAGACTAAACAAAGGTCGCTACACTCTGCATACATTGATTACCAAAAAACTTTTGATAGTGTACCCCACTCATGGTTACTACAAATATTGGAAATATACAAAGTAGATCCTAAATTGATACAGTTCCTAAACATAGTAATGAAAAATGGAAAACCACACTTAATATCCAAACAAATTCAAATAATATCACATCACAGCCAATACAGATTAAGCGTGGAATATACCAAGGAGACTCATTAAGTCCTTTCTGGTTCTGCCTTGCTCTGAACCCACTATCCAACATGCTAAATAATACAAATTATGGATACAATATTACTGGAACATACCCACCAAAAATCACACATCTGCTATACATGGATGATCTAAAACTACTGGCAGCAACAAATCAACAACTCAACCAATTACTAAAGATAACAGAAGTATTCAGCAATGATATAAATATGGCTTTTGGAACAGGCAAATGTAAGAAAAATAGCATAGTCAAGGGAAAACACACTAAACAAGAAGATTACATATTGGATAACCACAGCGACTGCATAGAAGCAATGGAAAACACAGATGCCTATAAATATCTAGGATACAGACAAAAAACAGGAATAGATAATACAAATATTAAAGAAGAACTAAAAGAAAAATATAGACAAAGACTAACAAAAATACTGAAAACAGAATTGACAGCAAGAAACAAGACAAAAGCTATAAATACTTATGCTATACCAATATTGACCTACTCATTTGGAGTAGTGAAATGGAGTAACACAGACCTAGAAGCACTCAATACACTTACACGATCACAATGCCACAAATATAGAATACATCACATACATTCAGCAACTGAAAGATTCACATTAAGCAGAAAGGAAGGAGGAAGGGGATTTATCGACATAAAAAACCTACATTATGGACAGGTAGACAATTTAAGAAAATTCTTTCTAGAACGAGCAGAAACTAGCAAAATACACAAAGCAATCACTCATATAAATACCTCGGCTACACCACTGCAATTTCATAACCACTTCTACAACCATTTAGATCACATAACATCAACAGATACGAAGAAAGTAAATTGGAAAAAGAAAACACTACATGGCAAGCACCCGTATCATCTAACACAGCCACACATCGATCAAGGCGCATCCAACACATGGCTAAGAAAAGGCAATATATACAGTGAGACGGAAGGATTCATGATTGCAATACAGGATCAAACAATAAACACCAGATATTACAGCAAGCATATTATTAAAGATCCCAATACCACAACAGATAAATGCAGACTTTGCAAACAACAAATAGAAACAGTAGATCACATCACAAGCGGATGTACAATACTAGCAAATACAGAATACCCCAGAAGACATGACAATGTAGCAAAAATAATACATCAACAGCTTGCCTTACAACATAAATTTATAAAACAACACATTCCCACATACAAGTATGCACCACAAAATGTACTGGAGAACGATGAATACAAATTATACTGGAACAGAACCATTATAACAGATAAAACAACACCACATAACAAACCTGACATCATACTCACCAATAAAAAGAAGAAATTAACACAACTAATCGAAATATCCATACCCAATACAACAAATATACAAAAGAAAACAGGAGAAAAAATTGAAAAATACATCCAACTGGCTGAGGAAGTCAAGGACATGTGGCATCAGGATAAAGTTGACATTATACCAATTATACTATCAACTACAGGAGTCATACCACACAATATCCACCAGTACATGAATGCAATACAGCTACATCCAAACTTATATATACAACTACAGAAATCCGTAATTATTGATACATGTTCAATTACCCGAAAGTTCCTAAATGCAATATAACATATACCGTACAGCTAAAAGGAAGTCACGCTTGATCAAGGTCCGCGTCACTTTCCATTTTTGACCAGACATAACGTCTGAGAAAAGAAAGAAATAGTAATAATATTACGACGATCATTCGGAAAGTAAGGAACGTTTTTTTCTAGAGAAATTATTGCTAGTAATTAAACGAAACTGTATTTTACATACAATTTGAGACCCCTAGCTACTTTTCTACGTAGTCACCGTTCAAATTTAGGCACTTGTCGTGCCGTTTTACCAGCTTTTCTATGTCTTCTGCATACTCAGTTGCCGCCAAGTTGCTGAACCACTGATTAACGGCTTCTTCAAATTCATCATCACTTCCGTAGAGATGCCCGCTCAAAAAAATCTTTCAATTTGGGGAGTAAGTGATAATGACTAGTGGCCAAGTCCGCACTATATGGTGTATGTTGAAAAATTTCCCACTGAAACCGTTAAAGCAAGTCCCGTATCATTCTCGCTGCAAGTGGACGTGCGTTATCGTGAAGGACGATAAGTCCACTGGTTAACATCCCGCGTCGCTTGTTTTTAACGGCGCAGTGAAGTCGTTTGAAACGTCTGACAGTGGCCAGCTGCATTTATAGTCTCATCTCTAGGCATGCAGTCGATGAGCAAGACACCCGTAAGACCCCAAAGTACATTAGCGATAATCTTTCTGGTCATCAGATTTTGTTTTGCTTTTGCCGGTTTCTTTGGGACTGCGAATGATGCAATTCCATTGATTGGCGCTTGGCTTCTAGTCTGAAATGTGATACCCAATTCTCATCATCAGTGACAATGTGATTCAAAAATTCATCATTATCCTTTTCATAGCGACTGAGAAATGTCAATGCACCTGCCACTCGTCTGGTTTTGTGTTCGTACGACAAAATTCGAGGAACCCACCTGGCACACACTCTTTTATAGCCCAGATCAGCACTAATAATCTAGTACAACATAGTTGTGGAAATGTTTAGAAAGAATGAGTGCAGTCCACTAACTGTGAAACCCCTAACTTCTTGGATTTTTGTTTCAGTCCTTGCTTTGAGCCCGTCAGTAACCACTGAGGGTCAGCCCGAGCGATCTTCGTCCTGATTATTCATCCGTCCGCAATTAAACATGATACACCACTTCCGAACTGACACTTCGTTCGTCACACCAAAGTAAACCTCAGTTATCTGTACACAAATTTCGATGTGTGGGACTTTTTGTGCATTTAAAAAGCGGATACCACTGTGCAACTCACTTTTGGCGGGATCGTCAATATCGTCACACATTATAAAGTGGTACAGCTGAGCTGTAAGCAACACAATTGGATCGTAACTGTTATTAAACTGAAGTGGATGAATACCAAGATCGGTGGTCGGTTGCAGTGGAAGTGGGGGACGCGGTAACGTGTCGAAACAAAACGTTCTTCACTTTCCGAATGACCCTCGTAATAATAAATAATAATAAACTGCTGGTGATTAAGAAGCAACACAGGAAGGGCAGCAAGTAACGAGACTTTAATTGTTGTGTATATGTACTATAAAGAATGCAAAAATGAATTTGTGTGTGTTCTTGGGTACAGGGGGCGTTACAGGCAGCAGAATTTAGTACACAGAGCTACCACCTGTGGCGGTAAGAGCAGCTCTAACATGGCTGGGCACCGAATCACACTGAGCTTGGATAATAGATACTTGTATGTCATTCTTAATTGCGAGCAATTATTATTATTGTTGTTATTATTATTACGAAGGTCATTCGGAAAGTGAAGAACGTTTTCTTTTGAGACGTGTGCCGCAATTCATCAATTATAGTGGCTGGCGGATTGTGGCATGCTAGTCTCTTGGTGACCCATGACCAGATGTTTTCAGTGTGTGACAGAGCTGGAGAATGTACTGTCCAGGACAAAAGCCGAACACCCTCTGTATTGAGGTAGGCTTGGACAGTATGGTCCCAATCACTGGTCTTAATAATTCAGAAATATCCGTTTCCAGTCATAACTACCTTCTATGCGAGACAGAAGTGATCATGTTGCGTTATCCAATACCATTCCGTACCATCACGCCATGTGGTGGGCTCGTATGACGATGACGAATGCAGTCTGGCAATGTTCATTCTTCCCAGATCCTCCACGCACGGCTACTTCGCAGAACCGGATGGCGTGGTGCCACGACTGTGTCCATTGTCGTTGGGGCGTCACTTGCCGTCACACCGCTCTCTCCCGCTGCGTTAAGGGAAGCCGTAACAACGATCGCCGCGCTGACGGTCCGTGGTGGTGGTGCAGACATCGTCGCACAGTCAGTAACGTCACTTGTCTTGCTGTAAACAAGCCCGTTTCCTGACTAGTTACGTGACTTGGCTGTATGACCCTGCACGGCCTGTCCTCTCGGTCGGCAGTCGCGCGGAGCCACTGAGATCCTGCAACGTGTTGAATATGAGCCTCCTGAACTCATCGACTCCACATTCGCATGGGAGTAATGGAATGCCGATCAACGAGAACAGCAATATCTAGGAACAAGAAAGTGCAATCTCGACTGGACAGGATAGCGCTGCTGTGTAATTCCAGTACTTGCTGGTATACATTTCTGCTCCTTATTCAAAATACAACAACGATTTTCTCACGAACAACCAATATTGAGCTGTAATTTCTGAATGACAAACCTGATACATAATGTTTCCTTATCTACAGAATGTAGACGCCATTACTAGTATCTGTCGAAGTGCGCAGTACACTTCATTTCAGTTTGATGTTTGTTGCATGCTATCTTCGAGTGTAGCTATTCTAATTGCCAGCATACACACACACACACACACACACACACACACACACACACACACATTACACGAAAGCGTGATTTGTCCTAGTGTGCCACACTCACTCTTCAACCTACTCCTGAAGCGTCATAGGCCCTCCACACTCCGTCCATGATCAAGATTTCAGTTTGGAACTGAAGAGCTTGAGTTCGGGGATATGGATGTCAAAACAGGGCAGCGTATCAATCGAATTCTTAGAATTCTTATAGACATCGATTACGCCGGTCACTGAAGAGTACAAGCGAATTGCTAAACGTAGTGAACAGTGTATCAAGTGAAATTTGAGTGTGTAATGTAATATTCACATTTAACAGGTTGCTGAAACTTAAAAGAGGAGATCTTAGCAATGGTCAACTGAAATGAAGGAAATAGAAGAAAACAGCGAAAAAAATGGAACAATGAGGAGCAGGAAGCACATTTACCTTTATTACATTGAGAAGAAATTTATCAGATGAACAACGAGACAAATTCAGAGAATAGGAACGAATGAGTCACGGCCAAGCAGACAGAGAGAAACTGTTGAATAAACAAGATTACGAAATGAACTAAGAAAAGTTACGATGAGTGGGGTTCATGAACTGCAACGATCGCAAGCGTATGAACAAAACATTAGTGTATGAGAAGTGCTGAGCAAAAGAAGTAGAAATTATAGTTTGGCGACGAACAAACGGAAGTCAACCACTGTCGTGCTAATATAAATGGACTCAGACTGAAAATCATTGAAGAACTGCAGAGGATTTTACATACACACAATCAATTGAATTAACTATTCAGAACAGCACTGGAAGAAATCGTGTCCGATGAATAAGAAGCTGTGATTCGAGCCGGCAGAAGAGCAGTTGGAGAATAGTAACGCAGATTTAGTGTACCCCAAATCAATGAAATTGCTGTTATAATTTTGGACAGTGGCTACACAAGTCATAACATAATTATTCAACGAAGAAGAGAAGGTTTATAACGTATCGCAGGAACACGTCGTTCTTACGATGCACTTCAATAACCGTAAATTTTAATAAGAGGAGACGACAGGCACCATTTCAATTTCAAACACCTGATACCAAATACAGGTGCATAAAGAATGAGAAAAGCAACTTTTTCCTCATCCACAAATTTAGTTTGACTACATGAAGTAATGTAAAGGTAATTTCCGGAGCAGGACCGTTAATGTTTACAATGTATATAAATGATCTAGTAGAAAGCTTCGGAAGTTTTTTAAGACTGATCGGAGATTATATGGTTGTCTACAGGAAAGTAGCATGCCAGAAGGCAGTATCGATTTGCAAAATGACCAACAGAGGATTGGTGAATAAACGTAGCATATTGCGCATGCAGAGGAAAATAAATCCACTACTGTATAACTACACTATTAATAACAAACTGCTGGCAACAGTATGTACCGTAAAATATCTGGGAGCAACTATCCGAAGTGCCTCATCTACGGAGGAAGTGACTTACATGGCGTTTATTCGGCGGTCTCTTGCGTCTTGTTCATCAGACTGGAGTGCTTACGAGGCAGGACTGATAGAAGGGATAGAGCAGATCCAACGAAGAGCAGCGCATTCCGTCACGGCATCGTTTATTCGGTGCCAGAGCGTTACAGACATACTCAACAAACTCCAATGGCAGACGTTACAAGAGAGGCGTTGTGTATCACGGAGAGATTTACTACTGAAATTTTTACGGAGGACTTCCGGGAAGAGTCGGACACACGTTACTTCCTCCCGCATGCAGCTCGCGTAATGACCACGACGAGAAAATTCGAGAAATTAGAGCCAATACAGAGGCTTACCAACAATAATTCTTCCCACGCGTCATTCGCCAATGGAGCAGAGTAGGGTGGGATCAGCTAGAAGTATCCTCCGCAACATACCATTAGGTGGCTTTCAGAGTGTGATGTAGATGTAGAACTTTGCCTTTCGCTCGCAAATGCTCCACCGACTGAGCTGTCCCAGCACGACTCACGATCCGCCAATACCTCTTCTACTTTCCAAACTTGTGCCGCAAGATACGCAGGAGAACTTCGATGAAGCTTGGAGCGTACGAGAACAGGCACTGGCGTAAGAGAAGCTGAGAGGGCGAGTCGTGAGCCGCGCTAGGACAGCTCAGTCGGTGAAGCACTTGCTCGCAAAAGGCAAAGTTCCCAGGTTAGAGTCCCGCCCGACAAACAGGTTTAATCAGCCAGGAAGTTTCAAATCTTTTGGTCATGTTCGTCTATATTGATGATTTCCTAACTATATAAGGCTGAAATTTCTACATTACATTCCTATGCTACAACTCCACCTCTCGCAGAATGTTGTAGCTGACACAAATTTTGAAAGAACTCACATCACACAGTAAAGGAATGATTTAGTAGTTAACAAGAGTAGCTTACTTATACCGTCTGCTCTTCTCGTGGCCGGACAAAAGTCTTCCATCGGATCCGGTACGAAGTGCGGCGTAATAGCCGCCCGGCCAGAGTCCAGTTTTTCCAGTCAGCCCATTGTGTAGCGTCTCCCCCGTCGTGGAGGCTAACTAGCCGTTGCGCACCGCCGTTTCGACAGGAAGCAGACTGCACTCCACGCCAGATCGGTGGCTGTGCGAGTAAGGTTCAGACAACAAATCCGACGGTGCACAATTGATCCTAGGATCTTTTTATGTCACGCAGTTAACCCAATTTTCTTCTTTGGCATCGCTTTCCGTATACGTAAAATGGTTAGGAAAAATCGTTGTTGAGAGTGAAAGTCCCCTGGCGCTGGTCACGTAAGCCGGTCCCCAAATTGGAGGAAGGCGTGGGTTACCACTTCCAACAGAATCATCATTAGCAAAGCATGTTCTTATAAAAGTGTACTTGGCGAGGAGACGCGACAGGCTTTTGGCAGAGGGTGTGTTACTATCAGAATCTTACTAGGGAGTTTAATGTCTAATGTGGTACTTTAATATGCAGTCTCAGATTTTTCGTAGGTATATATGACGAATTTCTATACGGTGAAAATTGCAATAGCACCCAGTCGAATCTCCACAAAATATCAGCCTGGTGGAAAGATTGGCAACAGTCTTTTAATGTATAGAAATGCAAAGTTGTGCACTTCACGAAATCTGAAAGTGTAGCATCCTCTGAGTACAAGATTAATGAGCCACAAATGGAGTCTGTCATATGATACTAATACGTGCGATGATGCGAAGTGCAGGTAAAGCTAATGCAGGTAAAGTTAATGACAGGCTACGATTCATTGGTAGGAAACTGTAGATTAATTGCAAAACCACTTTTACAGCCCATACTTTGATACTACTCAAATGTGTGGAACGCACATTAGGTCAGTATAAGCTGGACACACAACATATACAATGAAGTCCGGTGTAAATGATCACAGGAGAGATAGAAACGTTAAAAAATCCTAACTGGCAATACTCGAAGAACAGTATATTTTGCAATAACCTGCTTAGACAACCTCAAGAACCGTCTTACCTAGCAAAAAAATACGTATTTAGTCCCCTCACGCCCCCCCCCCCCCTCACACACACACACACACACACACACACACACACACACACACACACACACACATCTGTCCTGCAGAGACCGTGGCAGTTTACGTTCTTGTTGACAGCCAGATGCATCCGCCTGTATGGAAGAGTTAACCGCAATTCGAGATATTTCTTTACATCGTTACTATTTTGGAGAGATAAAATTGGTTTCACAGAGTAATTGTCTAAACTCAGACAGTCCAGAGTACTTCAAGGTACAGCCATAACGCTGATCTTCACGATTTACATTACCCGGCCGTTCGCAGATCGTCTGACTGTAGCAGGTAACAGACTGGTCTGCGAAGTAATAGCACTGATGATGTAAAACTAATACTGCAATTAGAAAATTAATATTGTAACGACCCACAGCAGCATTATTTACAACTGAATATCACAAGACGATAGTAGATCGCTGGTTTCTCTTCTTCTTTCAAATGTAAACATACAAAGCTACGTCATAGTTTCTAGAGGGCGGCTCAATATGTAAGTAGCAACCAAAGAAAAAGAAAATGTTCGCAATGGACACAGTTGTGTACAGGAATGTAACACCATTAGAGGCATATCACGAAATGCAGAGGGAGTATCGGTCGTCAGCATGTGGCTTAAATAATAGCAGCTTACTCAGAACAAAAAATAAATCGAATATAACGCAAGAACAAAAAATAAATCGAATATAACGCAAGGCCCATAAACAGACGAAAAGATCCGATTTATTTTGATTGCGCGATCAGCAATCATTCACTGAAATCAGTTTCAACAGTAACATATCTCAGAGAATGTGTCCGAAGCGATTGAAAGTACTCTACTTCATCACTTCTTCCACTAATTCATTAGAAATTTTCAGTTTTATCTTCATTGCTTGCCTTGTAAAAACTATTGCCTTAGTATTTTTCATATTTGTCTTCATTCCACATTCCTCAGGAATGGTGTTCAATCCCTTTAACATCTGGTAAATTGCTTTCCATTCTCACTTAATCAGCAAATCCCAAACATCTTATTATACTCCCTTCTGTCGTCACAATACTGTTTCGTTGGAAGCAGTTTTAACTAAATCATCAAAACAGATATTAAACAGAGTAGGTGTAGCAGCAGCCTTTTATAACATCTCTCTTAATTTTATTCCTTCTTTCACTTCACCTTGTATCCCTACATTTACTTGTGTCATATACAGCTTGATTATCAGTCTACTTTCTTTCCAGTTAGCTACAGTCTGCTTCAGGATATCTAAAAGGCTTTTTCCAAGTCAGCAAAAGGTGGACAAAATTTCCCTACCTTTCTCTAGGTATACTTCCCAAAATATCCGTAACAATTCAAACGCATCTCTTGCACCTTAGCCTCTTATGAAATCGAACTGGTTTTCATCCAGTTATATTAATTTTAGACTGCAATCGTCTATTGCTTATTCTTAGTAGAACTTTTGCCAATGTTTCTGTGAAATCATGTAGCGAGTCAGCAACCTGATAAATTAAGTGCTCAGCCCTGGATGCTCACACAGGAAGGGGCAACTACCACAACATGGACACCGTACTGCAGGTCAGTGGTAAACCTCCATCAGCATCGATAGCAGATGTGAAAAGAAGCAAGGAGGCTATGAGAAACAGTCTAGCCATCACAGGTAAAAAAAAGCACTCGTTAACGTCAAGTACAAATTCATGTGTTAGGAGGTACTTTCTGAAAGTATCCGCCTGGAGTGTAGCCTTCCACGGAAGTGAATTGTGGTTATAAACAGTTCAGACACGTCACGCAGAAACTTGAAATATGGCGCTACAGAACAATACTGAGTAATAAGTGGGTATATGGAGTAACTAATGAAGAGGAATTAAATCGAATTGCGAACAAAAGAAATTTACGGCAAAACTTGGCTAAAAGAAGGATCCGTGTGATTGGGTCCATCCTGAGGTATCAAGGAATCATTAATTTGATAATGATAGAAAATGTGGTGAGCAAAAACTATAGAGGGAGATCAAAACTTGACTGCAGTAAGAAGGTTCAAATGGATGTAAGCTGCAGTAGTTATGCAGAGATGAACAGACTTGCACAGGATGGACTAGTGTGCAGAGCTGCATCAAGCCAGTTTTTGGACTGTGGGCCACAAAAGCCACGCTCATAGCTGCACAATGTGTTCTAGACTTTGGAAATTTCCACATGTTTAATTTACCTCATTATCTTTAGAATCCTTATTCATTTATGGAAATCGGTGTTTTCTTTTGTCACTACGCATAAAGTTTCTTCCGAGTTTTATTGTAGATCTCCTGCCCAGTGAGATGGTGCAGTGGTTACCACATTGGGCTCCCATTCTGAGGGAGAAGAGCTCAAAATTATTTCCGGTAGTCACGATTTTGGTTCTCTGTTTTTTCCTTAAACCACTTAAAGCTAAAGTCGGGGTGGTTCATTCGAAAAGGATACGGGCCTACCACTGTTATTGTTAAATTAGGGTTTGGGTTATGATTCTAATGACCTCGTCGCTGACGGAACGACCAAACTTAAGCTTTCGTCCTTACTTCAACTTCTTCCTTCACGAACAAAGAGGTAGATGAAGTTGCATTTTATGAGCTGAAAATAGTGTTCGCCGAACTTTGTGGAAGGCGCACTGAAGCCAGAAGGTCCAGAGGCCTACAATGACTGCCTGTCACAGTGAACTTAAACCAGAGAGTGTAATAGGAAGGCTCAGATTTCCACGCAGGCGAGGGCGCAGAGCGGAGCAGCGTGGCGGCCAGTGTCTTAAGTAGCGGCGGACGCGTGGCAGGTGCCCAGGTGGCGACAGCCAGACGACGCCCCGCAACTGGAACCTTGCCCGCCGCTCCTGCTTCCGTCACCGGCGGCCTGCGGGCATGCCGCTACAAGTGCTTTCTTCGGAAGATGGAGTATAGAGCAGCTTTGTGAGGTGTCCACATTTGGAGGAGCTGGGCACTGTTAAGAAGTCGCGCCACCGATAACAGGCCGTCAAGAGCAGAGGTAGTCAACATGGTCCCTACCACCTACTAGGAGGTGTTCCAACTTCCATAGTGGGCGGTATGTGGGAAGGGTTTGAAAAAAAAATTCATAACATGTTTGACATGAAATGTTTAGTAAGTAATTATTATTATTATTATTATTATTATTATTATTATTATACGCTTTAAGTTGCTGTAACTCTGCTTTATAAATTTTATTAAGTAAAGTTGTTTCCCACTTCATAAATCACAAGTAGTGTGGAACCTGTGGGCGGTTAGAAAATTTTACTACTAACAAAGATGCAAAAGTGGACGGTAGGTTAAAAATGTTGACTGCCCCTGATCTAGACGAAAGAAGCTGTACTACACCACGGAGTAGTTCACTGTATCTTGTTCGTGCAACGACGAAGACATAACTCATTAAAATGCAATAGAATTGAAAAACGTCATTTATTTAAGTACACATGAGCTGAATACAACGTTAAAAGGTGGAACCGAAGTATTTAACACGTAATTTATCGTATGTAATGTTCTTAGTCACCGTATCACTGGATCCACGTGTGTTCAGTGCATTCTTTGAAAGTTAGAAATGACACGGAACTATTATAGAAGCCGAGAGAAGTTTTTAATGCGGTGGTGGAGCCATTTAATGGCGATTGTTGTAATTCAAGAAGGTTTCGAGAGTGCATATGCGGGAGATAGTGACATGTGCTAATTTTAATTATCATTTTAGTTCAAAATAGTACAAAAATATATTAGTATGTTAAAGAAAATAAGATGCCTTTAACAGTCACAGACTAAGAGAGCTGACATTCAAGTTTGCTACCAAAAATGGCATCAAAAATAAATTTAACACTGAATGGCGGCACGACTGGCTGTATTCTTTTGAGCAGATAAATCTTGTTAACAGTTCTGTATGTGCTGGCAAAAAAAAGGCTTAATAAGAAGTATGCACTTGATGGGGAAAGTGAAGTTTTCTCATGTGATATCTGCAAAAGAGATCAAACTTAATGAACCCTATAGATTACAAATGATCGCCGAGATCGCCCTTGACTCTGAAAGAAGCAGACTTTTGTACATTTCATACAACTGAACAAAATTTCAGAATGGAGTAAGTATTATTCTTCTATCCAACAACTAAAGTAACTTGAAGAAGGTTCCTTACAATTTAAAAGAAAATTGAAATATTAAAAATTACGATGAATTAATCTATTTTCTCTTAACGTGCTGCTATGTCCTGTATGTGCAGTAATATCGCACTTTGCTGCAAAATATGATCGTATGTCTCGTATACATACAAGTTTTGCCATTGCCGTGGCATAATCAGAGGGTTTCCAAGAGTATTCCCGGAATATTTTCAAATTTCGGTAACAGTTCGTAGCAGTCTGTAAATTGACATTAAAAAGTGATCACAGGGACTTCAATTATGTGTTGTGGACAGCGATACACGGGCTTCCT
This sequence comes from Schistocerca piceifrons, assembly GCF_021461385.2. Classification (NCBI taxonomy): domain Eukaryota; kingdom Metazoa; phylum Arthropoda; class Insecta; order Orthoptera; family Acrididae; genus Schistocerca; species Schistocerca piceifrons. The sequence goes on along the minus strand of NC_060143.1, from coordinate 138,027,567 downwards.
GGAGGAATTCAAGTTTTCGTCTCTTGTGCCGTGTGCTTCGCGTGTTTAAAAACAAATAAGAATTTCCTGTTGGACCTACAGAGTTTGGTAATGACGGAGAGCAAGCTTCGACGTTGCCGAACTACCAGTAGAGGTTTGTGGACCGCTACAGAAATCTAGCATGAACCCTGTGCAGTCTGCTAACAGGAGATAAAGAGACAGACTTTCAAAATTTTCACCTAAAAGTGGCGATGCTGTTCATACTTGCCCCTGGGGCTTGCTTCTAACAAACACGTTGGCTGGACGTTTCCTCCTTGTTGAGAATCTCTCAGAAGGTAGCGAGAGTATAGTCAGTCTTCAGAATGTTGTCGAGAAAATCGATGTAATTCACGATGCGACCACGTTAGGTCGTGTCGTTTGTGCATGACGCACAAGTTGCGTTGGAAGACTGGGCATTTCTGCAAATTCTGCATGAAGATCGACGGATTGTACGAGGCACCACAGTTCGCATACGTATGTTCCGATTTCAATTAGTCAAGTCGATCTGCGATGGGGCAGCTGAGTGCATGCAGTTGCCTCAGTAAGCTTAGGACTGCTCACCGCAACACGATCGCCACCAAATCCCATACCTTTGGGAAAGGAGGAGGAACGAAGATTAGGGCTTAAGGTCTCATCGACAGTGAGGTATAGTGACGAAGCGCAATCTAGGAAAGGATAAGGATGGATAACGAAATCGGCCGTAAGCTGTTAAAATGAATTATTCCGGTATTCATCTAAACAAATTTAGCGATAACATGGAAAACTTCAGTGTCGATGACAGGGCAAGGATTTGAATTCTGCTCTTCCCGATCGGGAATCAAGTGCCCATAAACCACTGCGCGGCCTCGATCGATTAGACACTGCTCTGCAGTTCCATTTACATTACTACTCTTAACCCGAATACATAAAAGTATATATGTCTTTGTAGACTCGGATTAAGTACTGAAGGGAAACGGGAATTAGTTTGACATATCTGAAATCCGAATTATGCGCGTCCCGAATACGAGCCACGTAACTTAACCATTCCTCCATATCACTTGGAAATAGGCACGAATGTACCACCCAGTGTGGTAAGACACTGGACTAGTATTCGGCGGAACGGCGACTCAGATCCCAGTTCGGCCATCCATATTTATGGTTTTATTGATGTCCGTAAGTCGCATAAGGCAAGAGGTAGGATGGTTACTTTGAAGAGGAGACAGCCAATTTCTTACCTCATTATTAGCCAATCCCGGAGTGTCCTCCATCTCTAATGACCTCTTCGTCAGCGGAACGTTGAACTCTCGTCTTTCCGTCCCAAAGTGATGCCATGTTCCAACTCCACATCCTGCCGTCCTCTTGCCACAGCAAGGCTGGGGTGCGTGCCCTTCATTTGAAGAAACAATTGGGGGAAATCTGCGCTTTATTAACCAGCGAAATAACGTTTAAGTATGATGACACCGTTTCATCACACACTATCTGATCGAAAATATCTGGTCGCCTATTAGTGGACATTAATATGGGGTGTCTCGACATTTCGCCCTTATGACGATTTGAAGTCTGCTGGTGGTATTTTCAATGATGTGTGTGAATGTCTATGGAGAAATGTCAGTCCAGACTTCCCCAAGGACCGAAACCTGAGAGGATAGTGATGTTGGACGCCGGGATGTGGAGCCAAGTCGACGTTCCAACTAGTCCCAAAGGTGTTTCATTCGGTTCTTGTCAGGAGTCTTGGCAGGTCACTCCACTTCATGAATACTATTGTCAACAAACTATTGCTTCATGGATGATGCTTTATGACAAGGTGCAAAGTCATGCTGATACAAAAGATATTTGTCTCCCAACTGTTCCTCTATGTACGCAGTATGCTGTAAAAATGTTCATGTCCTCCTTTATTTAGCGTTTTCTGAAGCGTAGTAAGAGGAGCACAACCTAACCACGAAAAATATCGCCATAGCATAACACCACCACCTCTGTACATCACTGTTAGCATTGCACATAATGACAGGCAACGTTTTCCTGGTATTCGCCAAACCCAAACCCTTCCATCGGATTGCAAGAGAGTGTAGCATGATTCATCACTCAAAATCACTCGTTTCCAGTCATCCACGGTCCAGTGGCGTCGCTCAGCAATGACTTGTCATTTACGAGGAGCTATTCGGGGTATAGCTGGTCTTGGTCTAGCTCTAATGGTTGCTTTGCATTTCCGCTTCACAATCAAATAACTAGCGGTCAATTTGGACAGTTTCTGAAAAGCTGAAATGTACCTGATGGATTTGTTGCTCAGGTGATATCCAACGACTAGTCCACGTTCGAGGCCACTGATCTTTTCTGACCGACCCATATTGCTTCTGCTGCTTCTCTACTGACAACAGAATACTCTCTTCCACCATTTATAGTCTCGATCCACTTCTTGTGACATCTAGTGGTTAACCCCGCTTTACATTGGGCTGTCGGGATACTTTCGGTCAGTATTTATGCGCTGTCCTTCGCTATGTAATTTTGATTTGAAACTTGCTGGCAAATTAAAACTGTGTGGCGGTCCAGGAATCGAACACGAAACCTTTCCTTTCACGGACAATTCTGTTACCGACTGAACTGTCCAGAGATGTTTACTTTTTTCCAGAATGTCTGGACCTAACAAAAGCTCTCACGCATACCTTGCGGACGCGGAAATGAAGCTGTGCGAGGGAGTCGTGGCAGGACAGCTCGGTAACCGTTCTTGCAGGAGTCCCGCTAGATAATGACTTCTGTGAAAGCAACGTTTCGATTCCCAGTTTTATTCTACTACAAAGTTTCAAAAATAGCGCATGCTCCGTAGCAGAGTGAAAGACTCACTCTGAAACAACAGGCCATGAGTCTGTTCTTCTCGTGGGGACCTGTGAGAGGCAGAGACGACAGTGCATCGCAGCACGCACGGCGAGCGGCTGCCCACTGGGTCGGTGGCGGAGCCGATCCAGTCGGCCTAATTACGGCAGCGACAGGGGGACGACAAGCGGCCATTTGTACTGGTCCAGCGGCTATATCGAGAGTCCGTATTAACTAGCGGAATGTGGCGCGCCGGTGGTCCGCGGCAGCGGTCTGGCCGTCGCGACAGGTGCCGGGCTGCAGATACCGGCACTCATCTCCCGTACCAGATGTTCAATCTCGCGGGCAACACACGTGCTTTCTCGCTCGCTGCGGTTCACTCACTTCTGTAATAAACTGACGGCAAAAAAATCGCAACACCAAGAAGAAATTGTGCGACATAAACGGAATTTGGTAGGCGTTTTTCTACATCTGAAAGATGATGTTTATTCAGATTTCACACCAGTCGCACAAGTGTGACGCTAGTAGCGCCACTCCGAGGTTGCGAATCAGGTTTGCTTTAAAAAAACGCTGAAACGGTCGTGAGCGTTAGTTACCTTTGAGACTGGACATGGTTGTTGTTGTTGTTGTTGTGGTCGTTTACTACTTTAAGTGACTCATTTCCTAATCTAATTCCCTCAGCATCACCCGACATAATTCGACTACATTCCATTATCTTCGTTTTGCTTTTGTTGATGTTCATATTATATCCTCCTTTCAAGACACTGTCCATTCCGTTCGACTGCTCATCCAGGTCCTTTGCTCTGACAGAATTACAGTGTCATCGGCGATCCTCGATGTTTTTATTTCTTCTCCATGGATTTTAATACCTGCTCCGAATTTTTCTTTTGTTTCCTTTACTGCTTGCTCAATATACAGAGTGAATAGCATCGGGGAGAGGCTGCAACCCTGTCTCACTCCCTTCCCAACCACTGCTTCCCTTTCATGTCCCTCGACTCTTATAACTGCCATCTGGTTTCTGTACAAATTGTAAGTAGCTTTTCGCTCCCTGTATTTTACCCCTGCCACCTTCAGAATTTGAAAGAGAGTATTCCAGTCAACATTGCCAAAAGCTTTCTCTAAGTCTACAAATGCTAGAAACGTAGGTTTGCCTTTCCTTAATCTAGCTTCTAAGATAAGTCGTAGGGTCAGTATTGCCTCACGTGTTCCAACATTTCTACGGAATCCAAACTGATCTTCCCCGAGATCGGCTTCTACCAGTTTTTCCATTCGTCTGTAAAGAATTCGCGTTAGTATTTTGCAGCTGTGACTTATTAAACTGATAGTTCGGTAATTTTCACATCTGTCAATACCTGCTTTCTTTGGGATTGGAGACTGGACATGGTGAGTTGCCCAAGAATACCTTAAAGGCGACAAAGACGCCATTATCGACACCTCACTATGTTTGATCGAGGTCGTGTAATAGGGCTACGAAAAACTGGATGTTCCTTGGCAGAAATGTAGCCACTATACATGACTGCTGGCAGCGGTGGTCACGTGAACGTACGGTCGCAAGAAGAACGGATTCTGCACGGCCACCGAGAAGGAATACCATCGCGTACGGCGTATGGCTCTGGCGCGTCGTACTGCATCTGCAGCAGCAATTTAAGCAGCAGATGGCACCGCAGTGACACAACGAACTGTTAACAAATCGGTTACTTCAAGGACAGCTCCGAGTCAGATGCCCTGTAGCGTGCATTCCACTGACAACCAACCACTCCCATTTGCGTCTTCAGTGGTGTCAGGCGAGTGCTCATTGGAGGGGAGTAAAGACTGGAAAATTGGACAGTTCACATCAAAACACGAGAGAGGAAATGAAAGTAATCCGTTGAATTATCACTAACGTAGATTTGTAGCAGGATTTTTGGACGTGTATCTCGTTCTAACATTGTGAAATACCACGAAGAAAACGGTCTATTGACACTTGATCAGGATGTAAGCAGAAAATATCCTCTTTATGGAACACAACTGGCTCATTTTTCGCACGAAGTGATGAGTGCTATCGATAGGGAATCTCGAGTTAATTCCATGTTTCTATACTCCAGGAGGCTTTTGACATTGTTCCTCACAAGCAGTTTCCAAAAAATTGGATGCCTATGGAGTATCTTCATAGCTGTGCGACCGGATTCGTGATTTCCTTTGACACGCCACAACTCGTAGTATTCGATGGGAAGTGAAACCGAAGTGATATCTGAGGTTCCCCATGGAAGTGTTCTACGCCTTCTTCTGTTCTTAACCTATACAAACGAGCTAAAAACAATCTAAAGCCAAAATCGTATAAATATTTCTTTAATTAAAATAACCCGTTTCGACCGAATTTGTTGTCAACTTCTGGTCTTAAAAAATCTTTTTGTTATGAAACGTGTTCATTTTGAATTGAACGTCACGCAATAACAAAAAGATTTTTAAAACCTCAAGATGACTGCGAAGTCTGTCGAAACTAGTAGTTTTAAATACAGAAATATTTATGTGATCTTGGCTTTAAAACGTTTTTAGCAAGTAAAACAGACAGCTTCTTCTGTCTTCTCAAAATGAGAAAATTCAACTATATAAACGATTTAGGGGACAATCTATGAGTAGTCTTGTTAGATTGTTCGCAGATGATGCTGTAATTTAACGTCTAACGAAATTATCACAAGTCATCGCAAAATGCTTTAGACAAGATATCCGCATGGTATGAGAAATGGCATTTGGTCCCAAAGATGTGAGTGCCCCATATTAGCACTAAAATATTCCGTTAAACTTTCATTACACGATAAATAATACAAATTTAAAGCTTATAGATTCAATAAAATACTGATGGATTACAACTAAAAACCACTATACAGAAAATGCGTTTCGTTGGCACCTACGAGACGCAATAAACAGAGACAGTCTACACTGCGTTTTCCGTCGCTTTCTGGAGTACTGCTTTGCGGTATGGCATCCTCACAAGATAGTACTGACACAGGACACCAAAGAAGTTCAAAGAAGGGCAGCTCGTTCTGTATTATTTCCAAATTGGGGGGAGAGAGTACGGATATGATACGCGAGTTGATGCGTGATAATTAAAACAAGGGTTTCTGTTGTGGCAAGATCTTTTCGCGGAATTGCAATAACCCACTATCTCTCCAGAATGCCAAAATATTTTGTTGTTTCCCACCTGCATAAAGAGAAATGACCATCGTAATAAAGTAAGAGAAATCAAAGTGAGTACGTAAAGACTAGATGTTCATTTTTCACACGTGCTACTCGGCAGTGGAAATGTTAAAATATAGTCTGTAAGTGAAGTAATGAATCCGCTACCACACACTCAAGTGTGAATTACAGACTAATCATGTGAATGTGGAAGGAAGTAATATTTCACCTGACTCTTCTTGAGACGTACGTTCTCCGAATTTTAACAGTACACCTCTCCGTTGCAGAATTTCACACTGGAGTTTGAGGAGTACTTCCATAAGGAGCTCTCGCTTTACCTCACCCAGGAATGTGATTTTCTTACATCCTTTTATAGGGTCGGTGCACTTAGGGCACTTCTGACGGTTACTTCCTAACTGTTTCCAGTAATTTATTTCCAACAACAATAATGTATCTTACGCCTATTTATGTGCAGTAAGTTACGATATTTTCGTTGAGCATCTACTGGCACGCAATTCGTTTGCCTGGAACTGCTGGGCAACTAACAGTCCTGCGATGCAAAAACGAAGCCGTCATTGTTAATGACGTTGTCTCTGAGCGGGCAGCGGGACTTGAGTATGTTTTCTCAAGAGGCACCGTTCATCATGTCGCAACGCCAGAGCCTGACGGGCCGGCGGTTACGAAACGGTTTTTTTGCTGACCATCTTCGTTCTACTCATATCTCGCACTGGTCGTTATTAACCGAGCTGGTATATATATGCGCGCTATGAGGCAGTGTCTTCAAGTGGATGGTGAGCCCTAAGAGAACAGTAATTACGAACTAGTGCACTTTCTTACGACGCCAGACAGTCGATACACTTCAGCCAAAATATGGTGCACGCAGTTAAAATTCGTAAAATCAGAGTGAACATAGTTACTGTCACATTCTTAAAACAGCAAAAATGCTTAATTTCACTTCGTTATCCGTTTCTTGATTAAAGGTGAAAAATCTGTAGCCACATACACAATGAAAATTTCCGCAATGTCGGCCAAAGAAATGTGAAAGATCGGAGTGAAATGAGAAAATAGGATGTCGTGACTCCCACGTGGACTTAAATACTACACTGATGAACAACGTAAGGAAATACGTTAAATTTCAGAAGCATCCGTATTCCTAAAAATTCAGAACAAGGCACTTTCCATTAGTTTGTGTTCTTTACATTTAAACACCTCCTGCTTCACCGCTGTTTCGTCATTCCTAGTGTCAAAATTGGCGTCAAGGTGAGAGTAATGCTATCGTTGTATACTTCATCATCTTTTGTTACGATTAATTATAAACATCTTTTGTTAAGATTAATTGTAAATTTACAAATAATACTAATATGAAGTTTACTCTTAGATTAAAATTCTATGAATCTCGTTTACTTTCTTCGTACTTAAGGATACACTTCGCAGTGTCTTCCGAGGCACTTACCCTTCAATAAATTCCACCTCAAATTAATACTGAAATTAGCATCTACATCTACCTGACTGCTCAGCAGTTACATGCTTGTCGAACCACCTTCAGACTATTTCTCTGCCGTTCCACCTTCACCTACATCTACATCTACGTCTACATGATTACTCTGCTATTCACAATAAAATGCCTGGCAGAGGGTTCAATGGGCCACCTTCAAGCTGTCTCTCTACCGATCCACTCTCGAACGGCGCGCGGGAAAAATGAGCACTTAAATTTTTCTGTGCAACCCCTGATTTCTCTTATTTTATCGTGATGATCATTTCTCCCTATGTAGTTGGGTGCCAACAGAATGTTTCCGCAATCGGAAGAGAAAACAGGTGATTGAATATTTCATGAGAAGATCCCGTCGCAACGGAAAACACCTTTGTTTCAATGATTGCCACTCCAATTCTCGTGTCACGTCTGTGGCACTATCTCCCCTACTTCGCGATAATACAAAACGAGCTGCCCTTCTTTAAACTTTTTCGATATCATCCGTCAGTTCCACCTGATGCGGATCCCAAACCGCACAGCAATACCCCAGTACACGGCGGACAAGAGTAGTGCATGCAGTCTCTTTAGTAGACCTGTTGCACCTTCTCTAATGACTTAGATGTCGACTGGACATTAAACTCTATTCTACCTTTTTTTACCGTTCCACTCCCGAAATGCGTGCGGGAAAAACAAACACTTAAATCTTTCCGCATGAGCTGTGAATTTTCTTATTTTATTACGATGAGCATTCCTCCCTCTGGGAGTAGGCGTCAACAAAATATTTCACATTCAGAGGAGTAAGTTACTGACCGAAATTTCTTGAAACGATCTCGCAGCAACGAAAAATGTCTGTTTTAATGATTGCCACCCACAACTAGCGTATCATTTCCGGAACACAGTCTCTTCTATTTCACGATACTACAACACGAGTTGTAGTTCTCTGAACTTTTTCGATCTCCGTCAATCCTATCGTTTAAGGATCCCATACCACGCAGCACCACTCCCAAAGAGCACGAACAAGGGAAGTGTAGGCAGTGTCTTTAGTAAATCTGTTGCATCTTGGAAGTGTTCTGCCAATAAAACTTAATCTTTGGTTCGCCTCTCCCACAACATTTTCTGTGCGATGATTCCATTATAACTGGTTCGTAATTGTAATCTAATTGTAATCTCTAGGTATTTAGTCGAATTGTCAACCTTTAAATTTGTATGATTTATCGTGTAACCGAAATTAACGTCCTTTAAGTACTCATGTGGATGGCCTCACTGTTTAGTTTTTAGAGTCAATTGTCACTTTTCGCATTATACATATATACTGTTTACATCATTTTGCAATTGGGTTTAATCTTCTGATGATTTTACTATACGGTAAACGACAGCATCAGTTGCAAACAATCTATGAGGACTGCTCTCCTAAATCTTTTACAAAGACTAGGAACGGTAGAGGGCCTGTAACACCCAGATTACACATCTGTTTTACTCCATGACTTTCCGTCAGTTACTACGAACTGTGACCCTTCTGATAGGCAGTCACGAATTCAGTCACACAGCTGATATGATAATCCATAAGCAATTTGATGCCGGCCGTTGTGGCCGAACGGTTCTAGGCGCTTCAGTCCGGAACCGCACTGCTGCTACGGTCGCAGGTTCGAATGCTGCCTCGGGCATGGGTATGTGTGATGTCCTTAGGTTAGTTAGGTTTAAGTAGTTTTAAGTCTAGGGGACTGATGACCTCAGATGTTAATTCCCATAGTGCTTAGAGCCATTTTCAATTTGGTTTGAAGCCGCTTGCGTGGAACGTTGTCAAAAACATTCTGGATCCGCGAAATATGGAATCAATTTGAGATGCTCTCTCGGTAGCACTCATTACTTTGTGTGAATAGAGAGCATTGCATTTAGTTTATAACTATACAGGCACACCTCGACTGATCTAATACTTTAGTCGGGTGTTGTCTTCCGACGGTTTTAGAGCTAATTAAATAGGCGTACCACGCATTTGCGGCATCCTATCATTACCATTTCCGTGTGTGTGTGTGTGTGTGTGTGTGTGTGGAGATGTTAAAACGCTTAGCACTTTACACAGTTAATGGTGGTGGTGGTTAGTGTTTAACGTCCCGTCGACAACGAGGTCATTAGAGACGGAGCGCAAGCTCGGGTTAGGGAAGGATTGGAAAGGAAATCGGCCGTGCCCTTTCAAAGGAACCATCCCGGCATTTGCCTGAAACGATTTAGGGAAATCACGGAAAACCTAAATCAGGATAGCTGCAGACGGGATTGAACCGTCGTCCTCCCGAATGCGAGTCCAGTGTGCTAACCACTGCGCCACCTCGCTCGGTACACACTGTTAACTCCGGCGTAGAAAGTGGCATATGTTCTTGATGCTGATGAGGTCCTTTTCCACCTGAGCACTTACACTATGATCGTTGCACTGAAACACCATGTGCTCTGATGTCGCAAATTTACCATTTTATATGAAAACGTTGGAGATGGACAATGAGCATTTCCGCACCGTCTGCTAGTAAGTAAAATACGGGTTTATGGAATATAGGAGCAGTTTTGTACCTGGAGTGAGGTTTCCCAGCACATAAACTAAACACGTCGGGCATCCAAGAGTAAACGCTATACATACTTCAGGAGAGCCAGACACTAGACTGTTACATTTGTCGGAGGAATCGTACGCCGCAAATGTAATTTAAAGGTAGTTTCTGAAACCCTCGTTCTACCGATTAATAGCTGAGGCACATATATCCTTTTGAATCTGCTTACTGTATTCACCTATTGGTTTCCCTCACCGGTTTTTGCTAGCCACATCCCTTGATGTCTCTGATCCCTTGATGTCTCAGAACGTGTCCTATCAACCAAGCCCTTCTTTTAGTCAAGTTGTCCGACAAATAGGTTTTCTCCCTAATTCCGTTCAGTACATCCTCATTAGTTACGCCATCTACCCACCTAATCTTCAGCATTCTTCTGTAGTACCACATTTCAAAAGATTCTATTCTCTCCTTGTCTGAATGTTTATCGTGTAATAAGATCAGTGATGATCATGTGGAAGTTTGTCTGTTATGGTCAGTGGCTGGGTATGTCCACCAGTGGTATTGTCTGAGCAAGCAGCATTTGTGTTGTGCGTTGGTTGTGGCCTTGCATTATACTTTTTGTAGTGTGCTATATCATGCCAGAATCATCATTAACACGTACACAAACAACTAAGCAGACGTACGAACTGATTGTGTGACTACGTGATGCAGGTTTTACTAACATTCTATATCTTTATTCTTCATATCTAACTCTTTATTTCTGAACATACTTACCCTGAAGACGAACAAATTTCTCTCAACAAGAGACCAGTTTATTTATACCGTCACTGCACAATGTACATTGTTTACGGAGCTACAACCTCACCTCTGCTTGTACCGCTTCATGACTGTCATAGTAGCGGTTCTCGACCGTGTTCTTTGGCATTTGGAAACTGATGAAAATCGGATGTGGCAAGTCGGGAATGTATGGAGGATGATCCATGACTGTGTGCCTCCAAGGTGTCGGACTGTACAGCTGTACAGATGTCGCAGCGCTCGTGTGTGGTCTGGCATTGTGATACCGAAGGAGAGGGTGCCTCCACGTGTGGAGGCACTTTCCGAATTCATGCTTTCAGGAATTCGATAATGGAACGCTGTTGCTCACGCACCGACATAGTTACATTACACATCTTCATGTTATACGCTACGATTCGGAACCCTCTAGCGGCAGAGGGTTGTAACTTGCGTCAGAGAAGCGTGAAAGTCGACCGAGTAATGTGCACGACATGTAATATCTCAACCGATATTGCGAACACAATACAAAATTCGGAGGAATTATTTTTCAGTAGCCCCTCGTAATACAGTTAAACGTTGCATATCGCTGATACTATATTATTGTGTATTTCAGAAACTAGAGCTAATAAAAATACTATAACAGCTTCTTTTTCTATGACCGCAATTTGTAAAGGTCGAAATCTTTCATTCTGGTCTAAAAAAAGTTTTTTTATTGACCTGCGTAATGAACTCGTTGTCGACGGGACGTTACACCATAATCTTCCTCTGATCTAGGACAGTCTTGAAAGCACAATGTTCCAACAGAAACTGTACGATACATCCCTGTCCACAGTGAGAGTCGAACTGTTTACCTCCTCGAGAAATGTAAGGCGTCCCAACATCAGAGACATCCGTTCTAGAATCAGACAGTGCAGAAATACTGAGAGTAACAGCTAATTATGTGATACATGTGTTGTTGTTACTCGATCTTCATGGACAGCAAAATACACTGACGGAAATAAATCGCAAAATCAAGAAACAAGTAATGCAGACGAATGAAATTTCTGGAATAGATTTGTCTAGGTAACATATTTATGTGATCACAAGGCTGAATAACCAACGAAAGGATAATGTTCTACGACTCAGGCCGTAGAATGTCAGAAGTTTGAACGTGGTACGGAAGCTATAAATTCTGAAAAGGGAAATGCTAAGGCTCAGTTTAGATGTAGTGGGGGTCAGTGAAGTGAAACGGAAGGAAGACAAGGATTTCTGGAAGACGAGTATAGGATAATATTAGCAGCTGCATAAAATGGTATAACGGGAGTAGGATTCGTTGTGAATAAGAAGTTCGGGCAAAAAGAGTTACTGTGAACAGTTCAATGATAGGGTTATTCTCATCAGAATCGACAGCAAAACAAGCTCAACAACAATAATTAAGGCATACATGCCGGAATCGCAGGCTGAAGATGAAGAGATAGAGAAAATATATGAAGGTACCGAACGGGTAATTTAGTACGTAAAGGGAGATGAAAATCTAATAGTCATGGGGAACTGGAATGCAGTTGTAGGGCAAGGAGCAGAAGAAAGGATTACAGGAGAATATGGGCCTGATAGTAGAAACGAGAGAAAAGAAAGACGTAAGGAGTTCTGCAGCAAAAATCAGTTAGTGGTAGCAAATACTCTGTACAAGAATCACAAGAGGAGGAAGTATATCTGGAAACGGTTGGGAGAAAAAGGAAGTTTCAGTTAGATTACATCATGATCAGGCAGAGATTCCGAAATCAGATATTGGAGTGCAAGGCCTACCCAGGAGCAATTTAGTAATGATGAAGAGTAGGTTGAAGTTTGAGAGACTAGTCAGGAAGAATCAGTGCACAAAGAAGTGGGATATGGAAGCACTACGAAATGAAGACATACGTTTGAAGTTCTTTGAGGCTATAGACACTGCGATGACGAATGATTCAGTAGCCGGTACAGCTGAAGAGGAATGGACATCTCTAAATCGGACAGTCACAGAAATTGGAAAGAACATCGTAAGTTCAAGGAAAAGAGCTCGAGACGAAAGAAGGTAGTACCAAAGCGTTCTGGGAAATTCAGGAATACAGAAATACAAGTCACTTAGGAAATAAATAAATAGGAAGTCTAGGGAAGCTAAGGCAAAATGGCTGCATGAAAAATGTGAAGACATCGAAAAACATATGATTGTCAGAAGGACGGATTCAGCATGTAAGGAAGTCAAAACGACCTTCGGTGAAATTAAGAGAGTGTAACACTGAGAGTTCAATGGGAATTTCACTGTTAAAATGCAGAAAGAGCGGACAGGTGGAAAGAGTACATTGACGGCATCTACGCAATGGAAAACTTGTCTGATGACGTGATAGAAGAAGAAACAGGAGTCGACTGGGAAGAGATTGGAGATCCAGAATTACAATCAGAATTGAAAAGAGCTTTGGAAGACTTAAGATCAAATATAAGATCAAATAAGGCAGAAGAGTAGATAACATTCCATCGGAATTTCTAAAGTCAATTGGGGGAAGGGCAACAAAACGACTATTCATCAAGGCGTGTAGAATGTGTGACACTGGCGATATACCATCAGACTTTCGGAAAAACATCATCCACACGATTCCGAATATTGCAAGAAACGTCAAGTGCGAGAATTATCGCACTATCAGCTTAACAGTTCGTGCATCCAAGTTGCTGACAAGAATAATATACAGAAGAGTGGAAAAAAGTTGAGAATGTGTTATATGACGATGAGTTTGGCTTTAGGAAAGGTAAAAAAGGCACCAGACAGGCTGTTCAGACGTTGCGGTTGATAACATAAGCAAGACTAAAGAAAAATCAAGACACGTTTATAGGACTCGTCGACCTGGAAAAAGCGTACGACAATGTAAAATGGTGGGAGATATTCGAAATTCTGAGAAAAATAGGGTTAAGCTACAGAGAAACGCGGGTTATATACAATATGTTCAAGAAATAAGAAGGACCAATAATACTGGAAGACCAAGAACGAAGTGCTCGGATTAAAAAGGGAGTAAGACAAGGGATGCAGTCTTTGGCCCCTACCGTTCAATCTACACATCGAATAAGCAATCAGGGAAATAAAAAAAAAGGTTCAAGTGTGAGATAATAATTCAGGGTGAAAGGCTATCAACGATAAGATTCGCTGATGACATTGCAGTCCTCGGTAAAAGTGAGGGAGGATTCCAGGATGTGTTGAATGGAATGAATAGTCTAATGAATACAGAATATGGACTGACTAGGGGAGGCCGCCAATTGTGAAATTCAGATCCGATTCATACTGCGCGTAATAAAAGCTCATGGCCAAAGATGCACTTCTCAGCCGTTGTCGAGAAAATCGACAGTTAAAAGAAACCGTTGCGGTGAAATACTCTCTACGATTAATAATTTTCTACAGCGTCGTGGCGCAGCGGTAAGCGCTCGGGTTCGCAATCCGAAGGTCGCCGGATCGAATCTCGCGCCATGCAACTTTTTTTTGTTATTTGTTTTTGTAATTCAAATGTATATATATATACACACACGAAAAATAATACTTGAAATAAAACACAATATCACAAATAATATTCAAGTGGATACAATTTATTGAAAAGTTCGGTATACACTCGCACACATAATTAACAATAAGTGACCAGAAGTAGCTGGAGTATCGCACGAACCGGAGTGATGGTTATCATAGAAACATGGAAAGCAGAAAACAGCACGACATCGAGCACATCTGATAAACGATGCGTTTTTACAAGAACAATTGTTTTTTAAATTATCTGTTGGGAAACACACCTGATTGACATTCTGAAAAATTGTTCTATCGTTCGTCAGGTTTGATGCATACCATGCGTATCGTATCATATCGACAAAAATCGGAGAAGACAATTGGTGGTGGACGATGGATTGAATTTTTATACAAGTGTCTTTGGAGTTGATATCACGGTTTCGCTCGATTAAAAAAGCACAATTTTGAAGGCGCTTGATCAAATTTTTTACCTGCCGGTAAAAATACACGTCACACGGTTGGACGAGAGGAGTGCACTTTGGAGGAATGACTTTTATAGTGCACGTTGGTAACTTCTTATCGTCCTGGAACATCTCATCGTATAACGCCGGGTTCGTTTGCCCACCCCAAGAGTCGATCAGAAGGAGAAATTCTTTCTTTTGTACATATGGTTGCAAAACATTACGCAAGAAGTCCATGAACAAACCCGTTGTTAGTTTACCGGATTTGGAGCATGTAATAACAACGTTGGTATACTTCTTGGCGTACTCGTCGACTATCTTCTGTACTCTGGGTCCAAACGTACCTGTGGACTCTTGGAGGCATACGAAAACAAGAGGCAAGACTCGTCCAGACATCGTGATTGAATACTGTGCCATACACGAATGCGTCACCTTGTTCATGTCGTGTGGGGTTACCAGGACAGCCTTTGACCCTTTTTCGGCGAGAGTTCTGTAGAACGTGGACTGGTACTGGCACCCTGACAAACAAAATATAAAAATATCGTTTATATAAGAAATATACGAAATCTGTGTTGTCTATCATATATCAGATTATCATATTCTATCATCATGTCATATGACATTTGTGAACAGCTCTTTACGTACCTGTTTGATCAGTATTAATTATGAAATCTTTGTCGAAGTTAGTTATCAACATTCGCGTCTGGATCCGAAATGTGTCCGCTGCGGCCAAAATTTCGTCTTGGGTAGCCGTCTCTTTCCGGGAAACAAATTTTGTGATTTTCCGTTGCCGAATCCCATGCTTCTTTTTAAATTCGGTGACCCATGTTTTTGAAGCTTTGAAGTTGAAACCTGGGAACTGACTTGCAGCGCCCAAGGCCCACTGCTGCAGGTTTCTGGTAGTAACTTGCTGGAAGTTTTGTCGAGCTTATACGAAGCGATCATGCACCCATGAATCAATGGTACAATATTTATCAAATTTGCTACCGCCACGTTTGATTTGCTCTTCCGACCTGGATAAATAGCCCATATTTGTCAAACGAGAGCACCCCTGTTTTTGTAGAGTTTTGAGACTCCAGCCTGGATGTTCTTTGGCCAGATTGACAGCTCTAATTTTGTAATCCAGAGAAATATAGTCGTACCTTTTTTTTCTTATCGTCCGGCTCGTATCCGTCTGATGATTCGTTGGCAATGGGACTCGTTTCAACGTCTTCGTAGGCATTATTATCGTCGATTCCATTAATGTCTATCATTTCCTCATCATGAACGAGGGTTTTTTCGGCGAGCATTTGCAGCGTATTCTGGAACATTTCTTCCCCAATTACCATAGCTTCTTCGTTGATTGATGATGACGGTTCTGCTGCGATACGATTACTGTTACGAAGGAGGCTTTCAAAATACACCAACGCATCTTTCAATTGTTGTTTCGCCACTTCACTGTGTATAGAATCTTCTTCGATCACATCACTTTCATGCGAAGGGCCCGGATCGCTCTCCAATTGTACCGCCTCCATTTTTCCGTTTGTTTAACAGGATGTACCAAAGCTCTCACGTACGCACTGATTTTCGACGATGTTATAAGTTGCGCTAGGGACCGCATCTACCTTCTTTCGAAGTTAGCAGGCAACTACGCTGTTATGCGGCGGCTCGTTTCGGCCCATTCAACATCTGTCCTTCAAGTGTAACGAGCGAGTAACGGAGTTTATATTTCATACCTGCCACAGCAAATGTGTGTTCGTGGGGTCTCTATTCTAATTCGAACGTTTGACTTACACTATACGTATTCGTTTCGGAATCGTTTCTACGTCTTCCGTTAACTATACGTGGTAAACATTATGAAGACAATTAATAACATTTGTGAAATACAACTTTGTTTGCGGAAAACATAATGATGTTCGAAGTCGCCAGTTTTTCCACGACAAACGACTTTCAATAACTTGTTATATGCATAATTGTTGCAACTGATTGCCGGGGAATTTTATATATATATATATATATATATATATATATATATATGTGTGTGTGTGTGTGTGTGTGTATACATTTGAATTACAAATACTAAAAGAAAGGTTGCATGGCGCGAGGTTCGATCCGGCGACCTTCGGATTACGAACCCGAGCGCTTAACGCTGCGCCACGACGCTGTAGAAAATTATTAATCGTAGAGAGTATTTCACCGCAACGGCTTCTTCTAAACGTCGATTTTCTCGACAACGGCTGAGAAGTGCATCTTGGTGCTTTGCCACATTACACCTCTGGCCATGAGCTTTTATTATGCGCAGTATGAATCGAATCTGAATTTCACAATTGGCGGCCTCCCCTTGTGAGAGTAAATCGAAGACCAAGGTAATAAGAAGTAGCAGAAATGAAAACAACGAGAAACTTAACATTACAATTGTAGACGAAGTTAAGATCTGCAACCTAGGCAGCTAAATAACGTATGACGGACGCAGCAAGGTGACATGAAACGCAGGCTAGCACTGGCGAAAAAGGCATTCCTAGCCAAGAGAAGTCTGCTTGTATCAAACATAAGTCTTAACGTGAGGAAGAAATTTTTGAGAATGTACATCAGGAGCACATCATTGTATAGCAATGAGACTTGGACCGTGGGAAAACCGATACAGAAGAGAATAGAAGCATTTGAATGTGGTGCTACAGAAGAATGTTGAAAATTTTGTGGACTGATACGATAAGGAATGAGGAGGTTCTCCGCAGAATCGTCGGGGAGGGGAACATATGGAAAACACTGACAAGGAGGAGGAACAAGACGATAGGACATCTGGTAAAGCATCAGGGGATAACTTGCATGGTGCTGGAGGGAGCTGTAGGGGGTAAAAACTGCAGAGGAAGACAAAAGATTGAAACACATCCATCAAATAATTGAGGATGTAGGGTGCAGTTGCTACTTCTCGATAAAAAGCTTGGCCCAAGAGAAGAATTCGTGGTGGGTTGCATCAAACCAGTCAGAAGATTGATGAGCCCTTCCTCTCCTACCCCCCCGCCCCCCCAAAAAAAAAAAAAAAAAAAAAAAAAAAAACAGAAAAGGCCCCGTTATTTAGTTACAGATTTGAGTTACAGATTTGTGGAATTTAGATGGTTAAAGGGTTGCATTCGCAACGTTGTTTTAGTCGTATGAAACATCAGTTTCCGCATCACAAATTATTCTCCGAAGGTGATATGATTATAAAATAGTTCGATAAACTCATGTGCCTCGCTGTGTGGACATCGCTCGTTATATAAAAAACGTGCTCCAGCTTAGCGGTAAATGTGAAAACAGCAACAATGTACAAAGACACAGAAGCACCTATATTAGTGTCGATTGTTGAGATGGAGGTGGAGGGGTAGTCGTTGGTGCAGATGAGAAGAAGTATGCGCTGATAATTAATGGTACAGGTGTACTTACCTACTCCGCTCTGGAGTGTCACTGTCCGCTTCAGTCCGCGGCCTCTTAACCTGCAACACGAAAATAAATGTGTATTCGGCCAGCCAGTATTGTATTTTATTAAAATTGTATTGGTTTTGGGCAGTTCAGTTCCGCCTTTCACTGTTCGCGGAACACGGAGTCTCGAGTATGGTGCAAGCTATAAGCATGTCATAGATACTAAAAGTATAGAATGTGCGACCATCAAATTAAATTGTGCCATTTAGTCTGGTTCCAGGAAACAGCCTAAAATGGAGCGTAGTTACATGTGTATATGTGTATAGCCAAATACTCGTATGTCATTGATAGATCCTTCGGTGTCCATGGTAAGCTGTACGTCACTGTACAATAGGCTGCACAGGAGAATTCAAAGGTTGGAAAAAGGTAAGGGAATATCACAGCGGGTATGACATGTCTAGTAACAAACTGTGGTGTTCAGATGTACCTCAGCCGACAATAGATTAACCTCAGATTACTTATAGGTATTAGGGTGAATAGCAACTTTTTGTTACATCGGTAAGCATGCGAGGACATGCTTACCAATATGTTCCAAAACGCCGTGCATGAGAACACGATTTTCCGGAGCTCATACCTCGGTTTCTATTGGTGATGAAAAGGTGGAGTCAAATGTTTTGGACAGTTCTTGGGCTAGGGATTATTTGTATACCCAACAGAAGGATCGTCTTAGTGTCGCTATCCTACAGTACAGAGTCAAATTGTGAATACTACATACTTCCTCCTGCTTAGGCAAATGGAGTAAATGATTTTGTTCTTTTTTCAATTGATGTGGACTACGTTGGGCTTTATGGGATGATGGGGCTTATTTCATGAGCGGTTCCTCGCAATCCCCGCCGACAAAAAGAGATTTTTTACTATATTTTCGCCGTCACCAGTGGAACAAAAACCAGTCGAGGATTTCAAGATGTCTAAACACAAATAATGGCTGAAATATTTACGATATATTCCTAAAATCCCGATCTCGAATAACACTGAAAATTTTCTTGATATTTTTATCCATCATCTTACGACCGGAAGAGCGGTGTGCTGACCCCACGCCCCTCCTACCCGCATCCTCCACCGAGGATAACACGGCGGTCGGATGGTCCCGGTAGGCCACTCGTGGCCTGAAGACAGAGTGCTTTCTCAGATACAGAGGTTCAAAGTTACCCTACTCGTACACGTAATATATGCACGTAACAATTAAATAAACTGATTTATGATGAGTATATTCGTGATAAACTGCAATTTAAAGTGACTTAGCGAAGAGAAAAGTGATGTAAAATATCTCCGTTACCATCAGAAAGGTTCTCAAACTCCACGTTGCACTACTGAAGCACATGAAATTTTTTATGTATATAAAATCCGATCTGAGGTGCAAAATTTGCTTTGCGTTATTTCAATTTCACAGAAGTGAACTATCAAAATTTTACTGGCCTAGAAGTCCATTTCATATGAGTGACATGTCCTGCTGTGGCAGGGAAGAGAAAGGAACCAGCGAGAAAATCCTCCAATTGGAGTTCAAAAAAGTCGAATGTGCTCTTCTTTATTAAAAATATGCTGAAAAGAGCGATACCTGCTGCCTCATTCTACACTTCAGCACATTTAAAAATTTTCGCAAAAATATTGGCATGTGAACATATTAGCGCTTTTTGATGCTGAGAGAGAAGGAGACAGTGGCAGTGGGAAAGAGAAGGAGAAGTAATAAATATTAGAAGGTCATGGACAGTGGTTGTGGCATAGAAAGAGCGAAGGAGACGATGGCAGTGTGAGAGAAAGAGAGATACACAGTGGCAGTGGAACACAGTAGACAGTGAGAGAACAATGCTAGTGAAAAAGTGATGGAGATAGTGCCAGTTGGAGAGGAATAAAGTCAAGGAGAAGGTGGAAGTGCGTGAGAGCCAGTGATAATGAGAGACATAGTCTATGACAATGAAAATGGGGAAGAGAGAGATAGTGACATTGAGAAGAGCCAGCAGCCGTGAGAAGGAATGAGTGAGACAGCAGCAGGAAGAGAGAAGGAGGTAGCGAGAGTGAGAGGAGACATTAGTAGTAGGACAGAACGAGAACGACAGTGGCTATGACACAGGAGACAGCGACACAAAGAGAGAAACAAAGGGAGACACAAAGAGAGAATGATAGTGACTTGGGCCGAATGAGTGAGTGAGAATGGGTGATTGGGAGTGGATGAGCATGAGAGACTTACAGCGACGGACAAACGTGTGTGAGCAAGTTAGTTAGGGGAGCTTGCAGGAGTGGGAAGTGAGTTGCATGTTAAAAAGAACGCAAATATGTTCGCATGCCAATATTTCTGCGAAAAATTTGAAAGGTGCTGAGGAAGGTGCTATGAGGCAGCTGGTACCCCACTTTTCATAAAGTTGTGCATATTCGTCTCTTTTGTGCTGAAACGGTAGCATTTTTCCGCTGGTCTATATTGTTGTGACATCTTAACAGATAAAACAATGTTGTTGGAGTAGGAATCCGTCCTCTTCCAATCTCCTGATTACTATCTCGGCATCACCTTAATGTTACTACCAAGTCCTACTGAAACCGGATTAACCCTGCAAATAGTAGTAATGGCAATGGCGCAGTAAGATCGGTTCAGAAGCCCTAATTAAGTCCCCTCTTGTTGTTGTTGTCTAACACAAAAGCGCCGTTAAGTCAGAGCCACTGTCGAGGCGGGACCACCTGCGAAGCGCGCGTGCCGGCCAGGCCAGCGAGCTGTTGGCTCAGCACGTGAGGAATGTCCGGACACGGCTGCTCGCCTTCTGCGCTCGCCCCGTCTCGGGTGGCTCGTCTGCTCCAGCCTGGAACCCTGACCACACACGCTCTGCCTCTGTCTGTGTGTGTGTGTGTGTGTGTGTGTGTGTTTGTGTGTGTTTATAAACACCGCATGCGCCTCAGAAATATTTCGAGCATTCGAAAGCAGTAATGTACAGAAGTGTCATTAGATCATGGCGTATGAGTGTAGGGTACAGTCTGTCCTTTGGAATACTATTTCAAAGTCTTTTCGCTGGCGCCACCTCGCTCGGTCATTTACGGTTCAGTCACCACCACAATCAACAGGCGAGGCACTCTTCCAGAATTTTGTGTCCTCTCCTCCCTCCTCCCCCCCCCCCCCCCCCTCCACCAAAAAAATGCCAAAAATATAACTTGCCTTCATTCCAAATTTTAATGCGCCACAAGCGAGGAGCGTTCACTAAGCAATGCAACATATTTTTTCCCGTCTAATTTCGGTTTGGAAAATGCGGAATTTGTTATGGGACATCGTGGAATATTCCCGCTTCAGTCCCTATAGTTTCGTGAAGTTTCGATAGACGGCGCTATACGTAGCCTCCAAAGTGGCGTCTGTAACGGAACTGGATTCTAAGCAGAGAGACTCACTGAGTTTCCTTTGGTGGAAGACCAGAATATTGCAGATACGCATAGGCGTTTGCAGAATGTTTACGGAGACCCGGTAGTGAACAAAAGCACGGTGTGTCGTTGGGCGAGATGGCTGTCATCAAGGTCGCACAAACATGACAGATCTCCCGCGTGCCAACGGGCCGCACACGGCTGTGACTCCTGCAAAGTTGGAACGTGCGGACACACTGATTCGAGGTGATCGACGGGTCACAATCAGACAGGCCAATGCACAACTGGACGCTTCTGCTGATAGTGCTGTCAGTCTCGTCCACCAGATGGGATACTCATCAAAGGTGCATGCCCGCTGAGTTCCGTGACGCCTAACAGAAGACCATCCCAATAAAGGATGCAGTTTGCAGGAAGCAATAAATGGATGGTGGAGAGGTTACTAATGCAGCAAGACGGCTCCGACGTCGACCACTGCAGTGGTACCGTGCGGGCATACAGGCCTTCCGGTAAGGTGGTTCAAGGCCGTCGCACTGGACGTAGGCTGTGCTGAAAGACAGGGTTTTGTAGCAAAAAGGGTGAGGAATAATATGGTGTGTTGGAATTCTGGATAAAATCAACCTGCTTTCAGAAAACAATGTGTTGCATTACTTATTGAACGCCCCTCGTATGTTAATAATACTAACAATAAAATATATAATGTCTTAATATAATAATAATAATAATAATAAATTGTTTAATTACCATAAAATATATAATATATTTTAATTTCCTGATAATAATAATTTGTTTACATAAGTGATCAGTACAATGCTTTAGCATAACGTCCGTCAAAATACAGTTTAGATAATTATAGCCATTAAAAGTCACTAAGAAGTAAATGTGCTACACGATTAACTACGAACTACAGTAGGAACAAAGTCTCACAACTTTCCTACCGACATAATTCACACAATATAAAATCGAAGTGTGGACTCACAGTTATTATTTCACTAAGTACTATGACCGTGAACACTGGTCTGCAGACTATGGTTACACGAGCACGTGAAAGAGGAGAATGCTGCTTGTTTCCGTCGTTTCCGCTTGACTTCGAGAAATCAGTTTTTTTCCCGTTGTTAGTGAAGGGCTTTCCCTTTCTGTCTTTCCTTAATCAACTTTTTGTTGTTTTCCGGTTCTGCCTGTGGATTCACGAACCGTGTCGGATTTGTTGTTGACAGTGGGTACGGACAACCTGTGGATGTGCGCCTTTACCTGGCTGGAAAGTTAGCCGTCAGACCTCAGGCCCATCCATGTGAGCAGACACTCACAAGCAACTTAAAAGTATGGGCTGTGCGAGAAAAGTAATGAGACTGATTTTTTATTCACCAAAGTTTTTATTTATTTCTAACAAAAATACTGTCCCCTTGAAAGTATCCCCCTTCGGCAGTTATACACCGGCGGAGTCGTTGTTCCCAGGCTTGGTAGCAGGCTTCAGCTGGTAGGGCCTTTTAAAATGTCGGTCACATTGTTATGAATACTCTACAGAGACCCAAAATGACGTCCTTTTAGTAATTTTTCAATTTCGGGAAAAGAGTACAGTCCACAAGGACTCAGATCAGATGGGTTGTGTGTTGGGTTGTTTTGAGGGAGGAGACCAGACAGCGAGGTCATCGGTCTCGTCGGATTAGGGAAGGAAGTCGGCCGTGCCCTTTCAAAGGAACCATCCCGGTATTTACCTGTAGCGATTTAGGGAAATCACGGAAAACCTAAATCAGGATGGCCGGAGGCGGGATTGAACCGTCGTCCTTCAGAATGCCAGTCCAGTGTGCTAACCACTGCGCCACCTCGCTCGGTCAGATCAGATGAATATGGGGCTATGGAGCAACTGGAATGCCTTCTGAGGTAAAAAAGTTTCGTGACGGAAATGGCCATGTGACATGGGCCATTTTGGCACGCCTTTCACATGTATAAAACTTCGGTCAAAATTTGATATACTGTGAAAGTGTTTAACAGGTCACCCATCATCCTTATTGTTAAACGTCGGTGTGATCTCACAAGAGCACGCACACGTTCGACGTTTTCATCGGTTTTTGAAGTTGACGGTCTCCATGAGCAAGTTTAATCTCCAGCGTGTTCTCCGCATTCCAAAAATGATTTGTGCCAGCGAAAAACTTGTGCTCTTGATAATGAATGTTCCCAATGTGCCTGTTTCAACTTTTCACAGGTGACACTCGCAGTTTCCCCAGGTTCAACACAAAACTTGATGGCATAACGTTGCTCTAAGTTCCACTGTTCAATTTTAGTAACACAGAACAAAACGCAACTTCACCGATGGCGCTCCCAAAAATCACAGGATGGCTGCACGGAATTGAAACTTGGAATGAGCATGTGAAAGGGACGATCACAGTGATCTACACAAGTAGAACAACACAGCTTTGCCAGATCGCTCAGAGAATTGTCAGTCTCATTACGTTTCTCGGACACCTCGTACCCAGTGTTAAATGTAGCTTCTATGGCCTTGAAGTCCTTGTCTTTCCCAAGACAGTTTTCAAGCTACTTTATTCTCAGGTCGAAGCACAGAGAAACAGTGTTTTGACGTCAAAGGAGTCACGCGATAGCTGTACGACCCCAATATTCAGAAAAAGAGTTTGCTCTTGTGCTGATCGGTTTCGTGCTGTTTAATGTGTCCGCAACTCAAGCAGACGTTAAGTATTGGCATATCGAACAAGAGGACGGACGCATTATAGCTGCTGCTATTTTGTGCTCATTGCTGGACAGGACCCACATACCGAGCCCAATAAGCAATTACGCAGGAAAGTTTAGTTGCCTCTAAAAATTTACTAGTAGCTATGCAGTGACAATCCTCATTCCCGAGGATTTTTTTTTCGAGAAAGCTCGACATTTCTTCCGGTTGTTGTGAAGTGTGGGCGTTGTGTCACACCAAACCGCAGCGGTTGTTCTGGTGAGGACCCGTCGAGCCGCAGCTGTCAACAGGTGATGGGGACGGCCCGAGACGCCGGGCGACAAGCGCCTATCTGCTTCGCGGCGGCGGTTTTTGCAGCGCCAGCCGCGGCCGCAGCATTGGGCCGGTCTCCCTGGGGACGGCGGCAGGCAGCTGCCGCGCAGCGCTCGCTATCTCTCGCCTTCCTACACGCGCATCGCGCGTACTGCGCAAGCCACAGCATCCAACTACTTGTTGCGTCACGAGGGAGGGAGGGAGGCGCACTGTTTTCTAAGCGTTCCACGACCGGTGTACGAAGGGATTAAAATACTTTGCCAGATGAGACAACGAGTTAAGTACTGAAGCGATTAAAATGAACAGATATGAAGATGATCGTAAACACTTGCACAAATTTCTACGTGTGTCGTAATATGTTTCGTCGCTTACATGAGCGAATATTTCCTCTTGAACACGATAAGATATTCTCTCCCTGCGACTTACCTAAAACGAAAAATATGAAAGGCAAAACTACATATACAGCATTTGTAGATTGAGTAAACATGGAATTTGGAAGATTTCAGAGATAAAATACAGGAAACGTAACGTTATCCACAACTTGTATTGGAACCAGACAGCAATTGTAAAAGTCGAAAGACGTGAAAGGAAGGTACTAAATGAAAACGGACTCAGGCAGGATTGCAACCTGTCTCGCATGTTTTTCGGTTTGTACATGGAGAAATCAGAAAGGAAATCGAGGAGAAATTTGGAGAGGGATATAAAGTTCAGCGGAAAGAAACAAAAATTAAAATTTACCAATGACATCTGTGTTTAGTTAAGAGACGGCATAGGACTTCGAAGTTCAGTTAAACGAAATCGATAGCGTACCAAAAACAAAACAAAAAAAAGTCAGTTAAAATCTTTGAGGTGTTTAACTGTCTCAAACATCTCTCGGTTTTAGTACCCGCTCGTGGCTGAGAGGCCCTGGTTCACATGATACAGAATCTTAGAGGGTTTATCCTCCCCCGCCCCCCTCTCGATCATCTGCCTTCAAGTTCCTCTGTTTGTTCCTGCACCGTTCTGTTCGCATTACCACGTTCATATTTGCCATCTACACAATATTCTATAGATCCCTAGTTTTTATTGCGGTTAATAAGCATCCGTGGTCGACCTAAGACATTCCTGAATCTTCGACGTAGATTTTATGTATGACAGACATACTCCATTTTTCGATTTCCTATGGAGTCAATAACATTTTAACAGCAAAAAGTTGTTGGATTTCCCTTAGGGCTGAATCCACTGAGATCTTTTCGTGTCAGAGGAAGAATGACCATTCCTTATCAAAGTGCTGTCAAGATATGTCATTAGTCCTCAGTCCATAGATTTTCTTCGATCTGTTTACTACAGCTTTTATTATTCCAACCCTCCGCTGTGGATAGTCATTTGAATTCTGATGTAATTAAACATCGTGAACGTCTCCAATATTCTTTTTGGCCCGAGCTACAATTTCTGAAGAGTTTTTTTCATTTTTTATTTTTTGAGCTATCAGTTTGATGTGGACCGCCAGGAATTCCTCTACTGTGTCAACATTTTCTTCGCAGGTAACACTTGCTACCTATGTCCTCATTATTTGCTGGATGAATTCCAGTCTCTGTCTTCCTCTACAGTTTCTACCCTCTGCTGCTTGCTCTAGTAGCATACAACTTATTTCCTGATGTCATAACACATGTCCTGTCCCTTCTTCTTGTCTGTGTTTTCCAAATATTTCTTTTCTCGCCCATTCTGTGGAGAACACCCTCATTCCTTTCGCCATCCGTCCATCTAATTTTCAACAGTGTTCTGTAGCACCACTTCTCAAATGCTTCGATTCTCTTCTGTTCCGGTTGTCCCACAGTCCATGTTTCACTACCATACAATGCTGTGCTCCAAACGTACATTCTCAGAAACTTCTTCCTCACATTAGGGCCTTTGTTCAATATTAGTAGAATTCTCTTGGCCAGGAATGCACTTTGTCATTAATTATTTTAGTGTCTAGCTATCAGAATTCCGTAACTTCGTTTTCTTCTTGCTACCCACTTCTGATTTTAAGTTTCTCGCTCTTCTCATTTCTGCTACTTCTCATTACTTTCGTCTTTATTGGATTTACTCTCAATCCATGTTCTGTACTCATTAGACTATTCACTCCGTTCAGAACATCTTGCAATTCTTCCTCACTTCCACTGCGGATAACAAAGTCAAATAGCGAATCCTATCTTCGATATCCTTCCACCCTGAATTTTAATCTCACTCGTGAACCTTTACTTCCGTCATTGTTTCTTCGATGTTATGGATTGAACCTAGCTGCGAAAGACTACATCCCTGACTTACACCCTTTTTAATCTGAGCATTTCTTTCTTCGTCTTCCCGTCTTCTTGTTCCCTCTTGGTTTTTGTACACATTGTATATTACCCATTATTCCATTTAGCTTATCCCTATTTTTCGCCGGATTTCGAACATCTTGCACCGTTTGACATTGTGGAATACTTCTTCCAGGTCAACAAAGCCTATGAATGTGTCTTGGCTTTTCTTAATTCTTGCTTCCCTTATCAACTGCAACGTCAGAACTTCCTCTCTGGTGCCTTTACCTTACCTAAAGCCAAACTGATCATCATCTAACAGAACCTCAGTTTTCTTTTCCATTTTCTGTATATTATTCTTGCCAGGAACTTGGATGAATGAGTTATTATGTTGATTGTGCGATAATTCTCACACTTCCCGGCTCCTGCAAACTTCGGAATTGTGTGGATGATGTTTTTCCGAAAGTCTGGTGGCATATTGACAGTCGCGAGCGCTCTACACATCATCGTGAATAATCGTTTTCTTGCCACTACCCCCATCGATTTTAGTAATTCAGACGGGAAGGTATCGTTGCCTTCTGCCTTATTCGATCTTAAGTCATCCAAAGCTTTTCTAAATTGTGATTCTTATACTGGATCCCCTACCTTTTCCCTGTCAACTCCTATTTCTTCTTCTATCTCGTCATGAAACAAGTCCTCCTCCTCCCCCCCCCCCCCTCCCACAGAAGTCTTAAATGTACTCTTTCCACTTACCTGCTCTCTCCTCTGCGTTTAACAGTGGAATTCCTGTTGCACTCTTTATGTTACCACCCTTGTTTTTTAATTTCACCGTAGGCTGAGTCTGTCCTTCCGACAATTATTTCTCTTTGAATTTATTCACATTTTTCATGTGGCCATGTCGCCTCAGCTTCACTGCACTTCCTATTCATTTTATTCCTAAGTGACTCGTTTTTCTGTATTCCTGAATTTCCCTGAACATTTTTGTACTTCCTTCTTACGTCGATCAACTGAAGTATTTCTTCTGTTGTACATGGTTTCTTCTCACTTACCTTCTTTGCACCTACGTTTTTCTTTCCAACTTCAGTGATTGCCCTTTCCCTACTGAGCTCTGCAGTATCTGTAGCCCCAGAGAACTTCGCGCACCTCTCGTCATTCCTTTGTTCTTCCGTATGCCACTTCTTTGTGCACTGATTCTTCCTGACTGGCCTCTTAAACTTCAGCCTACTCTTCATCATCACTAAATCGTAACCTGAGTCTATATCTCCTCCTGAGAACGCGTTACTATCTAATATCTCCCGGCCTTTAACAATTATACCTCCTCCTCTTGTGATTCTTGAACAGAGCATTCGCAATTACTAGCTGAAGTTTATTGCAGAACTTCATTAGTCTTTCTCCTCTCACATTTCTACTACCAAGCCCATACCATTCCGTAATTCCTTCTTCTACTCCTTCCCCTATAACCGGATTCCAGCCCCCCATGATTATTCGATTTTCATCTCCCGTTACATACTGATTTACCCGTTCAATATCCCCACATACTTTCTCTACCTCTTCGTGTTCTGCTTGCGACGTCAGCATGTATACCTGAACTATTGTTTTCGGTTCCTGTTTGCTGTCGATTCCGATGAGAACAACTGTATCACTGAACTGTTCATAGTAGCTTACTCTCTGCCCCACTTTCTTATTCATAACGAATCCTACTTCCTTCACACCATTTTCTTCTTCTGTTGATATTACCCTATAATTGCCTGACCAGAAATCATGTCTGCTTTGCATTTCACTTCACTGACCCCCAGTATATCTACATTGAGCCTTTTCATTTCCCCTTTCAGATCTTCTAGCTTCCCTACAACGGTGAAACATCTGATATTCCATGCCTCGACTGGTAGAAAGTAATCCTTTCGGTGGTTATTCAATCTTTTCCTGACGGTCACCTCCGGCTTGGAAGTCCCCTCCCGGAGATCCGAATGAGGGACTAGCCCGGAATCTTTTGCCAATGGAGAGATCATCATGATACTTCTTTAATTACGGGTCACGTGTCCTGCAGACACTGATTATGTATATTTAATGCAGTGGTTTCCATTGCATTCCACATCCTCATGCCGTTGATCATTGCTGATTCTTCCGCCTTTTAGGGGCAGTTTCCCACCCCAAGGGCAAGAGAGTGCCCGAACCTCTGTTCGCTCCTCCGACCTCTTTGACAAGGCTGTTGGCAGAGTGAGGGTGACTTCTTATGCCAGAAGTCTTCGACCACTGTTGCTAATGATTTTTATTCATAATTTACCCGAGACTCAGGACGTTTTGATTACTAGTCGAAGACGCTACCCTTAGAGCACGGGTGGAGTAAACACATCTAACCAAAGTAATCTATCGTCAGCCTCTTGCCATTGTGAAATGATCTTTGTATAAATTTAGTCAGATGATCGTAAGAAAAGCTTAATTCCTTTTTGCAACGTTCCACAGTACGTATGTATCATATACGCACAGAACCGGATTTTCGGCTTTTTGTGAAAGTTACCAATGGCTGTCCTCAATATTTCTCCATGAAGAAATTTACTTTCACCGGCCTTAGGGCGCTGCCCATCATCATCCTACCCGTCCGATTGTAAGACTCGTCCCTCCAAGTGCGTGGTCCTGAGACAGTATCTGATGCGATTTAGTTCATTCAGAGCCACACAGAACTTGGCAATTATGTTCTCCTTTTGCACCACTGCGTGATTTAGTTTATTAATTAAATTGATTGAATATTTGACGTTATAGACCAATTGGCTCACGTGCTGTCGGAACAATGAAGTCAAATATTTGCAGCAGCATAGGTAGAGGAAACGACGGATTTTCTTCGTATAATTTAACAACTCAAATAGCCTCGTCGACAGTGCAAATGAACAGATCGTTAAGAGCCTTAGTTTTTTTTGCAGAGCTTTTCTTTTTTGTTGTTACCTGCGCAGATCGCTGTCTTGTGAAAAGTGTAGCCTGCGTTCAAGCATGCACAGCTGTATGGGCACAGATTATGGTGGTCAACAGCTATACAGATTAAGATGGCCAATGGTTACACACTGCTCTGAAAATGGTCATTTCGTGCAGCACTACTGTTAACAACATAAAAGTGAGGTGTTCTTGTTTTTTTTTGAGATTTTCCCTCTTCGTTGTTGCACTCTTCAGTCCGAAGACGGCTTGATGTGGCTCTCTTCGCTAGCCTACCTTCTACAAGTTTCTTCCTCTTTGCTTAACTGCTGTAATCCGCATCTGCTTGAAAGGTTTACAGTAGTCGAGTCTTGGTCTCCGACTACAAGTTTTAATTCCCACCCATCTTCCCACACTCACCCACCCACCCGGCCACCCACACTTCTCTCCATTACCAAATTAACTGATGTCTCCGAACCTGTCCTATCAACCTCTCTCTTATTTCAATCAAAATGTGCCATAAATTTCTTTTCTCCCGCATGCGATACAGTATGTCTTCATTACTAATAGCCCAGTCAACGAATACCAAAACAGGTCGATAAGGGGGGGGGGGGGAAATTGCCTGTTCGTAAATCGCCTATTCGTAAATTTTTGCACAATGCTAGGCGACAATGTGATGAACAACAACTAAAAGTCCTAATCTGTTGGGCGTGAGCGTTAGGATGGGAGGGTAGGGCATTTGAAGGTAACTTTTTATGTTTCTCGAATAACTCGAAATCCGTGGCTTCGGACGAAAACGTTTTCCGGTACAAAAGTAAACTACATGAAGTTTCCTACAGACACGGTGCTAGGACTAATAGTTTCTGAGTTGCAGGGAATAGAAAAATAACAAATTGTTGGAAACATTGTTTTAATAGTTAAAAATTAATGTTTATCTTTAAATGAAGTCGCTTAAAACAGACATTAAACGTGCGCACCACGTTTAAGTGCAGTAAAGCCGCATTTAGGAATAAAATGTGTTCCGACGGTGTACGAGGGTGAAGCGGGGCGTGTTTAGGGTGCATAGGGTAGGTCGCCGGATTATGTTATCCACTTCCTCCTTGACAGGTTGGCAAACTGATGATCAAGCAGGTGATTCCCCACTACGTCATAAGAAGCAGCTACAGTGTTTTTCACAAAGCTACACCGACCATCAGCAGTGTGTATTGTAGACCGAGTGCGGACATGGGCGGGGGTTGCTCTTATTTTGCATAGCATGCGTTAACACTCCATGGAATGGAGATATAAGTTCTAACAACACTAATACCAGGAACGAATATGGACAGAATATATGTAAATCTCCGCATGCCCTTCTTCACTACTAGATGGGAAATTCGTTCTTAGTCAACGTGTATGGCACCTGTAGTGTTCTTCCAAAGAAGGCAACTCCCCCACAGCGGACACTTCTCGATTTTCAGTTCACAGAGATACTGTACCTCCCCAGAATTTCCTGTGTAGTTCTTTTGTGAAAATAAACAAAATAACTTTACTTCATATAGTAGAGTTATTTTCAGTTTACTAAGTGAGTACTTATGTGCCAGTTGTTAACAAGCCATTATGTACAAAATCTGAACATCTGCATCTATCAACAGCCTACCACAGAGAACAGCCTATGCTGTGTGTAACATGCTGTAAATATGTATTCGACAATGTCGATTTCATTGTCTCCACTATCACTGTCTGGAATACTTCTCACAGCGTGAGGGCAACAAATGAACCAGCCGAGCCTCAGCTCTCCCAACTTCTGAAGAGACCAGAGGCTTAAATTGCATCCCTCTGTAACAGAAGTAGGTCTTCTAGGTATTATGGAACGTGAGATATTTCAACATAAATCAAGAAATGCAGTACAGCAGATTGCTGTTCTAGACATGAACATGGTCAGTCCCATTCCACCAGACATATTCACATCCATTTTAAAGATATTCTGTAGATGTGTGGAAAGTGGTTCCACTGGATGCAGCCCACTCTAGTGCCAGCAGTTCCTGAATAGAAGAGATTTATGCAGCCTACCACTATCTCAATTAATGGCGGAAGAAGTGCAGTAACTTTCTGGTCATTCATTAATTCACCACCAAGTGACTACAACACAGTTACACAGATTTACAACAAGCTAGCAACCATAGACAGCAGCAAGGTGCCACGTTTACGAATCCAATCCCTTTCCTATCAACACTACAAAGGTTACTGACAACATCACACAAATTAAACACTTCTCATCATTGTTCACAGGAACGCGTTTTACATAAAAGCTTGCTTAGCAGCTGTGAAAAGTACTCATTTAATAAACTGAAAATAAGTCCACTATATTAGGACGAACTCAGTGTAGTAATTTTGTGTACTCATATAACAGGTCAGGAAATGCTGGGGAGGTACAGTCTGTGTGTAAACAGAAAAGCGAGCAGCACTTGTAGTGGGGGGAAGTTGCCTTTACCGAAAGCACTTTACAGCCGCTGTACCGGCTAACTAAGAATCAATTTCCCCCCTAGCAGTGTAGAGCAGTGTGCAGAGATTTACGCAGATTCTGTCCACATCCGTTATTTGTGTAAACATTACTAGCCTCTATCTGCATTCCATGCAGTGTCAACGCACTCCGTGGAAAACAAAACGCCCTCGGGCATGTGTGCGCACTGCGTAGCTAGTGATTCAGAAGGGCACTGCAGAGGGGTCAGTCCGTGAAACACCTGTAGTTGCTTCTTGCGACTAATGGGGTAGATGGAGTTGGGAATCATCTGCTCGACCTCCAATTTGCAGACCTATCAAGCGGGGGAGTGCTTGAACACAAGTCGGCGACCTACCTTCCCTTGCGCTTGTAGCCCTCACATGCCCCCCTTCACCCTCTTGCACCCTCGGGACACAATTTATCCCTTAATACGAGTCTACTGCACTTAGATGTGTTCAGCATATTTAATATTTGTTTTAACCGACTTCATTTGAAGATAAACGTTAACTTTGTATCATTAAATCAACACTTTTAACAGTTCGCTTCTTTTCCATCCCATTCAACGCGGAAACTAAAAAAACATGAAAAGTAACCGATAAATACCCCCCACCCCCAACGCTCACACACCACTGATCAGGGTTTTTAAGTAAGTTCATGAAATTCGCGCCTAACAATGAGAGAGAATTTGCGACTATGCGAGTTATTCCTCTAATTTTCCTTCTGTTTATCGCCCACGAGCTACTTTCGTATAAGGCTACACTCCAAACAAATGCTTCCAGAAAAATCTTCCTAAACGTAAATTTATGTTAACATATTTCTCTTTTACAAAAAAATGTTTCCTCCTTTGTTAGTCTGCATTTCATATCTTCTCTACTTGTGTTATCGTCGGTTATTTTGCTGCCCAAACAGCGCCTACATTTCCTGAGAAACATTTGATTTAATTAGAAAATTTTTTTGACGTGCTGCTTATAACCAACTTTCAAGATAATGTCAAATTTCAAGAATCACAACGTCAATTCCGTTTAAGTGATGACTCAATTCCTTTGCTGTTTCTGACAGAATTACAGTGCATCCTGAAAACCTTAAATTTTTCAATGTCTTCTGCCTACACCCCACTCGTAAGTTTTACTTGATTTCTTTTATTGCTTGCTCTATACAAAGATTTAATAACATGGCGCACGGCCTACATTCCTGTCTCACTCCTTCTCAACTACTGCCTCCATTTCACATCCTCTGACTATTATAACTGCAGTTTTCTTTGTAAATGGCCTATCGTGCTCTTTGTTTTAGGACTGAAAAATTCAAAATTTTAAAGACTGTACTGCAATCAATTTCTCGAATATACGCAAACCAAGGTTTACACATATAATTGGAACACGGAATTAAATCTTTGCGAATCACAGCATACGTATCTCAGCAAACCATTTTGATACGCACCTAACCTGAGAGCTGAGAATTGAAAATTTGTTTAAAGACCAAATATTCGAATCCAAATTAACTGATTTTCGTGAGCAGATGCCTTACCAGAACTATGCAAGCACGCAACCTCGCAAAATTTAACGTCGGGGTCAGTCGATGTTGTCATTGTTGTTGTTGTTGTTGTTGTTGTTGTTACTGTTGCTGTGGTCTTCAGCCACAAGACTGGATTGATGCAGCTGTCCATACTACTCTATCCTGTGCAAGCCTCTTCAACTCCGAATAACTGCTGCAACTTACACCCATTCTCAATCTGATTACCGTACTCATTTCTTGTTTTCCTCTGCGACTTTTACACCCCACGCTTCACTCCATTACTAAATTGCTGCTCTTTTGATGTTTCAGAATGGTCCTATCAACCGATCCCCTTTTTCTAGTCCGGTTGTGCCACAAAATTCTTTTCTCTCCAGTTCTATTTAGTAACTGTTCATTAGTTACGTGATCTACCTATCTAATCCTCAACATTCTTCTGTAGCACCACATTTCATAAACCTCTTATCTCTTTTTGTCTAAACTGTTTACCATACATGTTTCACCCCATTCATGGCTATACTCCACATAAATGCCTTCAGAAAAGACTTCCTAATTCTTAGAACTATACTCGATGTTAACAAATGTCTCTTCTTGAGTCTATGTCAGTCTATGTTTTGTATCCTTCCTGCATCGGCCATCATCAGTTATTTTACCGCCCAAATAGCAAAGCCCCTCTACTACTTTAAACGTCTCGATTCCTGATCTGATTCCCTCAGCATCACTTGATTTAATTCGACTTAATTTCACGATCCTTGTTTAGCTCTTGTTGATGTCCATTCTATTCAGCTGCTCTTTCAAGTCCCTTGCTGTCTCTGACAGAATTACAATGTCATTGGCAAACATCAAAGTTTTTATTTCTTCTCCCTGCACTTTAATCCCTTCTCCAAATTTTTCTTTAGTTTGCTTTACTGCCTGCTCAATGTCAGTCGATACTCCTCCCTACATGCCGAACACTTCTGCATAAAGAGGGTCGCGTAACGGAAATAACGTAACTGTAAAGTAACAGTGGCAGAATGTGTTGGTTGTTTACCCACCCAACTGGGTGATTTTATTATACAAATGTGTTTGAAATAAGAAATCAGATATTTACTTGGAAACAGATACATATCGCTGTAACTAAGCAAGTATCCATCTGAAATAACAATCGAAAGTTTTTGCCAAAACCAAGACTCGAAGCTGCATTTACAGCTAACGAAGGGGTGAAAGTTCGCGAAAAGTAGAAAAGCCCTGTTTGAGTCTTGCTACACCTTTTCCATCATCACACTGGTTGGAAAACAATGAGTATGAACCGAGAACGCGTTTCTGAAGCGACGGGACAGGCCTCGCTCGGCTGTGAGATTGTCCGGTAGGGCACGGGCAGCGCGCGGCCGTGTTTTTTGAAGGGCGTCTGCGCGGCACGGCAGCTGTCAGCCCGGGTGATTTATCGCGCGCCCGCCCAGGGAAACATCCATCAGGCAAATCCTCTAATTGTTTGCGCCCCGTGGCCGCAGCCTGGCCGCGAACCTTGTTAATTGCGTCATTTATGAATTCTGAAACGCGATCCGTCCGCATTATCGCCGAAAGAGGCGAAAAATGTGCACCCGTTAAGCGACGAAATCCATACGCCGAACTCGGTGCAAGTTTTACGGACTTTTAAGTTATGCGTGTTTATTAATATTACCCACTAGAACATACGTCTACTTCGGGTTCGAAAAGACCAGGCTGCGCTCCTTTGCTACTCCTGTTCAACTGAGCTGGTGTAATAAATAGAATATACAGTACAATGTGTGTTAAGAAATATACTCTGAATTTCCGTATGCTGATTAACAACCGCCAACAGAAATTAATCTGTAACTGAGGATGTACCATATTTAACTTTGGAGTTCTATAGCCATGCTTGTATAATGCTTGGGGTAACTGAATCAGAATACTGAGAAACCTCAAACGTCCAAAAAACTTTTTAGAAGATACAAAGAAACATTCTAGCTTTTAAAATTATGCTGAAATTCCGATTTTTTCTCATTTTTCGTTAAACTGGATGTAGAGGGAATGACAACGAGCCGTAGACAATCGTGGTGCTCGTACGTTTTCTTGATGTTAAATTTAGTCAGTGAACATTTGGGCTTTCTCAATATTTTGTAATAAATAACCATAAATCACTTCTTAACTCATACTTTATTGCTAATGTAGGCAAAAGCAAACAAATCATGCCTACTTTCTATTCTCTTTGGAATCATACTCCACTCCACACATGCTTCATTGTTTGACACATGTCGGCCAATTGTATATGTCATCGCAGAAGTTCAGGATGATTTCTTCTTTTGGTAGAAATAGTAGAAATCGCCTTAGGGTATGGGCACGTATCGATTATTCTTTCTGTTTAAAACAGTGCTGACATCATTAAATTATGAAAAAGCACGTATCTCTTGTACATGCGAGGGTTTCTCTTCGGTTTAGGTGATACAATGGCTACATAAGAACACAAAAAATGCTAGAACTTTGGTGGTTTCTCTGTATCATGGTCGACCTATATGTTTAAAGTACAAAATCATAGGTAACTCGGCTTTGTAAAAAATGGACATGTGAGGTTCCTCAATATTCCTATTCAGTTGAGAACTTCGTCTTTATGTGCCAAGTTGGGAACAGGCACTTTTGGTTTGTGACTGTTTTCAAGCCTCAGAAGCTGTTTAAGTCTGTAGTCATCGTGCTGCTTGCAGTATTAAAAGCGGTAGTGTTGCTTGGTTCAAATGGCTCTGAGCACTATGGGACTTAACATCTATGGTCATCAGTCCCCTAGAACTTAGAACTACTTAAACCTAACTAACCTAAGGACATCACACAACACCCAGCCATCACGAGGCAGAGAAAATCCCTGACCCCGCCGGGAATCGAACCCGGGAACCCGGGCGTGGGAAGCGAGAACGCTACCGCACGGTAGTGTTGCTTCTTCTTCTTCTTCTTCTCCCTGTCCCTTACGATTCCCATATTTTCCTCGGTCTTCCAGGGTCTCGTTTTCCTTTGCGTTTGTATTGTTTTATTTATTTATTTTTACTGACAATCCTGAAGGATCTGTTATTTGCAAATGTGTATTCCACTTGCTATTATTTTCTTTTAAGTTTTCTTTTACGCTCGAATGTTTATTTCATTTCTGATTCAGTCGTATTGTTTCCGCAGTACTGTTTATAGTGATAAAATACCGTTGACAATCTGAGAGACAAAAACCTGACAGTAAACTTGTTATTTCGTTTAATGTCAGTAACAGTCACGGTAAAGCCTAACCTAAAAATGTTCGCATTTAAAAAAACCTGACAGTTTCGCTCATCATTTTTTAAACTCCACTCGCAGCTAAATTAGTGACTGATTTTTACACCACTACACGCCACACGTTTTCGTGTGTTTTGCTATATAATGCTGCTTAATTCATTAGGCGTCAGAATTTATAAGCGCCATTACAAGCATAAGAGAGGACTGCTGCCAGTACGTCGCACATGCTGGTCCGTGAGAACCAGATCCGATTTATGATAATTTCGGCACGTTCATGAGATGGCGGCCAGGTTAGCAATAGTTATATTAGGAACTACGTAAGAAATAGGAACCATATAAGAAATGGGAGCACGTAGCTTATAAAACGAATTCCTTTGTGTTTCGGCGCAAACAACAAGAAATAAGCCGGCCGAAGTGGCCGAGCGGTTCTAGACGCTTCAGTCTGGAACCGCGTGACTGCTGCGGTCGCAGGTTCGAATCCTGCTTCGGGCATGGATGTGTGTGATGTCCTTAGGTTAGTTAGGTTTAAGTAGTTCTAAGTTCTAGGGGACTGATGACCTCCGATGTTAAGTCCCATAGTGCTCAGAGCCATTTTGAATAAGAAATAAATACTCCGTGATGTAAGGCCATGACCTTTCCGCGCAAAGCAGATTTCCACAAAATAAAATAAGTATCATGTTGTGCAAATCTCTATGTAAGAACCGTGACGATTAAACGAAAGACTCCAGTGACAGTGAAACTGCGCCCACTGTTCCAGCCAACGTGCAGTTAAATTCTCGCCCCCAACATTTACGATGTGCTCAGAGAAGAAGACGTTTTAATGAGAAGCAGGAATTCCTTGTACCGCAGCAGCACTCAGTTTCGTCTGAAAGCAGAGGTCGTTGTCTATAATCACTGTCTCTGTTATACGCACTCAGTTAAAACAGCGTTGTCCATAAAAGCTGAAAAAACGTCTATAAATCACCTAATTCTATTTACAGCATTCGCAAACGTTTACCGACAAAGAGGGTTCGCGAATAGACGTGCTGAATGTCAGCACTGAATAGCGAGGATGTTAATCAATCTGATGCTGCAGTCACAGCACTTCGTGGTACAGCGAATGTAATGTCAAATGTGAGGTTGAGTCATGAGCTTACTAGTATTTAACACAACAAACCGATATTCTTACAACAATAATTTCATTTTACGGGCTAATTGGACAATTTTCACGTGGTTTGCCGCGCCTGGGTGCCCAAAAGCAAGTGTTCGAATAACGATAGGTCTCCTTACGAGAAATTACAACACTAAAGAAAGGGAAAGGGGGAAAAGCAATGAAAGAACCGCATTTTTTTTTTAATCTTGCTATGATTTGCGGTATTGTCGACAGCGAACATAGATTCAGACTGAAGAAAATAACCATGCTCTTTCGCAAGAAGTCATATATCACATTTTTGGAGCGGCGCTAGGAAACATTCTCTGTGAAACTTGGATGAGCTGCAGAGGAACCAGTGTCAAGCTGATGCTTTGAGTTTGATGTGTGAGGCGTGTTTTGACAGCTCGGTTTGAACGGCTATTCCTGCAAAAGTGAGGGTATCTGGGTTCGAATGACTTTTTCAGATAATATTGCTGAAGTGTTACCACAGACGTAAGCAGCTGTACATTTACTTCACTTGTAATTTTTAAGTATTTCCGTCTCAGATGCTGTGGTTTGCAGCAAGAGCACTGTGCTGACACTGCTGCGCAGCCAGAGGAATTCTGCAAGTTAGTGATGTTAATCGTCTAAGTGGGCTGTCTTCTTCTGTTCCGGAATTGATCGTAGTGTCCCTTAAGTATTACGTTGTTCTTATATTTTCTAATATTCATTTCTAAACCTCATCTGTTACGAAGACAACCACATAACAATTGTTATATTCTACAGAGGACACCTTCGAGTTGATTCTTTAGTACGAGGTTATGGACTCCTGCAGTTCTGTATACGGCATGTAAACTAGAATACTGTTTCAATGAATTGTTCGTGACTAAACTGATGACGAGGAAAACGAGCTGCTTCATATCGTAGAAGCCTGCCGCCGTACCCTGTTGGACAGCGTGGCTGACAACTGTGTGGAAGACTCGGGTTCGATTCCCGATAGCGCCAGGGAGTTTTCCTAGGTGGGGAACTGGATCGAGATGCACTCAGCCTCGTGAGGCCAACTGAGGAGCAATTTGAATGAGGCAGCCGGGAGAACGATGTGCTAATCCCGTGCACCCCCGTACCGCATCCGATAATGCCCTAGGGGGAGGATGACACGGCGGCCGGTCGATCCCGTTTGGCCTCAAGGCCAGAACACGGAGCTTTACTTTGCTTTACATATTGAAGATACTGGATTGGTGCGTAAGTTCATAGCGGTTTTCCATTAGTTTAATAAACACAACAGATAAACATAACAGAATTTAGTCATGCATATTATATTCTCCTCCTCTATTTACAATAGTTTGCCAACGCTGGGGTAACTTCTCGATTGTGTGACTAAAGAAAGCTCGTGGTTTCGAGGCGAAGAACTCGTCGGGCGTTGTTCGGAGCGAATTTTAATCAGGAAAGGAAGTTCGTAGAAGGTATTCGATAGAGAGCGCAAAGCGTGAATATCTGAGGGCTTAAGATCAGGTGAAGAAAGTGGGTGTGGAATGATTTCCCAACCTAACTCTTGTAGAGTGTTTTCTGTCGGTCTAACACAATGCGAGCGGGCGTTATCGT
The DNA here is from genome assembly GCF_021461385.2 of Schistocerca piceifrons. Classification (NCBI taxonomy): domain Eukaryota; kingdom Metazoa; phylum Arthropoda; class Insecta; order Orthoptera; family Acrididae; genus Schistocerca; species Schistocerca piceifrons. Next base: position 137,988,007 of record NC_060143.1, on the reverse strand, counting down.
GGAATAGCATCACTTCAAGCAGTCTTCCTGGTCAGTGTTCTTGCACTGCTTCTCCAAGACGTGCCAGTTGTTGACAATAAATGTCAGCAGTGATGCTTAGGCTTCGTGGAAGCAGGTAGTAGTACACTACACCGTCGCTGTTCCACCAGATGCGTAACATTTTTTTTTGTGGATGCGCGCAGTTCATTGTATGGGGAGCTGCTATTCCTTATGTTGGCATAAAGACGCAATTTCTCGTCACCACTAATGATATAGAAAAGGAATGGTCGGTGTTTTACGTGAGACAGTTGATGACGAGCAGGCAAAGTAGCATATATGGCCATCCGCAGATTTTTGTTAATTTGTCTTAGAGCCTACGGTATCCTTAAACCCGATTTTTGAACCTTCCCTATTTGCATACACATGTCGCACAATGGTGAAATAATAATAGTTCATCATATTTACCAATTATCCAGTACACTGACGTGGATCGCTGTAAATTAATGCGTATAAATGATATTCAGCAAACACCGAAGGTCTTCCTCGACTTGGAGAGTCACTAATGTCAAAACGAACCTCCTTAAAATGAGAAAACCATTTCCTTGCCGTGCTCTGTCCACACAGGGAGCAATTGTTTCTGGCTGCCTCTGCTGCCATCGCCCCTCTACTGAACTCAAACAGATGGATGAATAAGTCGGAAAGTTGCGATTTCTCCACTTGGCACTCCGTTTTCTACCATCCACTTCTCTACTATCTCCAAATGACAAAATGACAATATGTAAAGTCAAATAGTAACAGAGAACTACAAATAAAAAATGACAATCGATAAATAAACCCACAGGAACCGAATACCGACACGGAAAACCAAACCGTTACGAGCCTTTGCACTAACCTAATAAATGGATCCTTGGTATTAGCTAACATCAACATACCCGTCAATCTTGCATATCCGGCTTGACGATTTTCACGTCTTGCTTCTTATTCAAGAATCAGCTTACTGAAGCCATGATATTTCTTTTTTAAAGTTTGTTGATGCCACCGTTGTCAATAACCCTCGCTTTTATCATCCAAGGTAAAGTTACGCCCTGTGTTTGTCATTTCTGATGCGGTCTAGTCTCGTACACATCTTAATTTCCTGTAAGAAATTTAATTTAACTTGCCTGGATTACGTTTTTCTTCTTGTCTTATTTTCTCCAAGTTTGGCTACCTTACAAAATAATGGACTAGACCATCATTTTACAACATTTAACTTGAGTCTTTACTACAGTACGACCTCAGTACAACTGATTCATGCACTGAAGGCAAAATGCTGGTACACTCTCAAGTGACCAGTTCCGGAGGTTCCGGACGTTAAATTCAATATAAATTAATATATGTTCTTTCTTAGCAACTACACAGAAAATCAGGTTCAGACGTACTTGTCGTTTAATTGCGAAAGCACGGGCTTTTTCTGGATCTAGAAGGCCACAATAACCATGGCAGAAACATTGGTTTCACAAGGAATAGGGTTTCTTTTGCGATTGGACGGGGTACCACAACCACAAAACTTTTATGTAATTGTTGTGGTTTCCAGTAATGCATTCCTTTAGGTGTTGAGCAGAGAGCGTGAAAGATCTGACTCTGGTGCCTGAAAATGAAAGGTTTTCGGATAAGGAACGGAAAACCGCAACAGAAAACTCAGGTCTTACAGCCTGGGGGATCTGTGAAAGGTCGGTATCCCGCTTAGGTAATCACTGGGTTCGAAATATATTTTCATTTGTCTCGTAGCTGCTCTGCCCAACAGGAAAGTATTAAGGTCAGCACTTCTGTCTTTACATGTCATTCTACTGTGGCATGTATTGTGCAGCATTCAACTGTTTATACAAGTTTATTGTTGGTTTTCGTATGGAGGCTAAAGTTTCGGTATCAGCCATCAAGAGGAAGGATGAATATAACATTCACTGTGTCCCACTTCGTATAATACTTTTGCGAACGGTATTTTTACGCCTGCATTCTAACCTGTAAATTAATTCACCCAGAGAGTTAGAGGAGACTTACATTGAGGTGACAAAAGTCATGTGGTACCTCCTAACATCGTGTCGGATCTCCTTTGCCCGGCATGGCGCAGGAATTCGGTGTGATATGGACTGAACAAGTCGTTGGAAGTCCCCTGCAGAAACAGTAAGTCATGCTGCGTCTATGAGCGGCTCATAATTGCCAAACTGTTGCCGGCCGCACGATTTTGTGCACAAACCGATTCCTCAATTATGTTGGTTGGTTGGTTGGTTTTTGGGGGAGGAGACCAGACAGCGAGGTCATCAGTCTCATCGGATTAGGGGCGGATGGGGAAGGAAGTCGGCCGTGCCCTTTGAAAGGAACCATCCCGGCATTTGCCTGGAGCGATTTAGGGAAATCACGGAAAACCTAAATCAGGATGGCCGGACGCGGGATTGAACCGTCGTCCTCCCGAATGCGAGTCCAGTGTGCTAACCACTGCGCCACCTCGCTCGGTAACCTCAATTATGTCCCATAAATGTTCGATAGGATTTATATCGGATGATCTGGGTGGCCAAATCATTAGCTCTAATTGTTCAGAATGGTCTTCAAACCAATCGCAAACAATTGTGACCTAGCGACATGGCGCCTTCTCATCCATAAAATTTTCATCATTTTGTTGGGAACATGAAGTCCTTGAATGGCTGCACATGGCCTCCAAGTAGCCGAACATAACCATTTCCAGTCAATGATCGGATCAGTTGGGCCAGAGAACCCAGTTTATTCCACGTAAACACAGCTCTCACCATTGTGGAGCCACCACCAGCTTTCACAGCGCCTTGTTGAGAACTTGGGTTCATGGAATCGAGGCACACACGGACATAATCATCAATTCTTAGCAACTAAAATCGTGATTCCTCTGATCAGACTACGGTTTTTCTGACACCTAGGGTCTAATTGATATGGTCACGAGCCCAGGAGGTGCTGCAGGGGATGTCATGTTGTTAGCAAAGGCACTCGCGTCGGTCACCTGCTGCCATACATAACCCATTAACGCCAAATTTCACAAATTTCATCACACTGTCGTAACGGATACGTTTGTCGTACGTCCCACACTAATTTCTGCGGTTATTTCAGGCAGTGTTGCTTGTCTGTTAGCGGTGACAACTCTATGCAAACGCCGCTGCATTGACCGTGATGAGAGGTAATGCCTGAAATTTAGTGTTCTCGGTACACTCTTGGCGCTGTGGATCTCTGAATTCCCTAATGATTTTCGAAAAGGAGTGTCCCGTGCTTCTAGCTCCAACTGCCATTCCGCGCTCAAAGTCTGTTAATTCCCGCCGTGTGGTCTCAATCACCAGTTCGTTGGAAATCTCTTCACATGAATCACCTGAGTACAAATGACAGCTCCGCCAATGCACTGTGGTATCCCCGTGAACTACATATGTGCATTTCGCTATTCAATGGCTTTTATCAGCTCAGTGTACAGGCTAATGTGGAATCCAGAAGACACCATTTTCGCCCATTAGTCACAAATAAAACGTTTCTAAATGTTGAACAGACTGTCACAGAAAGACGTCGTACATGTAGTGGATGAGCCTCGAGTCTTGTAATCAGTTTACGCACGCTAGACGCCGAGCCGGCGGGCCTCATCAGCTCCACTATCGGCGCACCATTCCGGTTCGCGGACCACAGCAACTCCGGCCGCTGTACGCATGCGCAGTAAGGCACCAGTGTTGGCGGCGCCGGCGCCCGCGACCAGCGGGGCAATCAAGCCGCGCCGGCCGGACAGAGGTGCCTTGTTCCGTGTTGCGAAGCCATTACCCGGCTGTCACGGGCCGCCGCTCATTAGTCGGCACAACACCGTACGTCTCTGTGCCGCGACTGGCAAGCGCCCGTTTCACAATGAGCAGGAGGTCGATTCTGAGCCCCCTTGTTGTTGCTGCTACGGTGATTACAGAAATCATTATAGTGACGTCCTGTGTCATCGTTCATAAGTGTCAATGTAAAGGCGCAAACGAATCAAAACCTGGACCATGTGTAGAACAACATCCCAGCAATATGTTATTAAGGTTGCAGGTTGATGGAATACGTTCAGTCGCAGCAGCGCCGTCACTTAAGCCAGAGAAGGGATGCTAAACAAAATGAAAACGTAGAATCGAGTACCACTACGCCGAAAAAGTTCACGGGTGAACTGCCGGATGTCAGTGGCGAACGTACACAGTATTACGGCAAACGACCACGTTGCCATCATCATGTGCGCTGATGATGGCAACGTGATCAAAAATTGTGTGTGAAATCTTATGGGACTTAACTGCTGAGGTCATCAGTCCCTAAGCTTACACACTACCTAACCTAAATTATCCTAAGGACAAACACAAACACCCATGCCCGAGTGAGGACTCGAACCTCCGCCGGGACCAGCCGCACAGTTCACGACTGCAGCGCCCAAGACCGCTTGGCTAATCCCGCGCGGCACAACGTGATCGTTTCCGAAATATTATGCGCACTGGCCACTCACACCCGGAAGTTCATCCGTGAACTATTTCGACATGAAGTTCGCCGGGAGAAGCCGAAGAATCACCAGTAACTCTACGCTCCATTGACGTCAAAGGGCGACATATCAGCTTGTACGTGGATTCGTACAGAACAGAATGACCATCTCCATGAAACGATTTTCCCGTAGTGCGATATTTCAAAAAAGAAATATGGGAAATTAGCGTTAACATTCCGTTGACAACGAAGTCATAACTGACAGAACGTGCCTTTTCAAGAGAAACATCCCGGGATTTGCCTTAAGCAATCTAGGGAAATTACGGTAAACCTAAATGTCCGAACTTTCATTTGAACTGCCATCCTCTCCATTATAAGTCCAGCACCTTACCACTGGCCTCACTATCTCGCTCGGTGCGACCTTTCGACTCGTACAGGGCATGAAGCAACAATAGCCATGCGAGAGTGTAACAAGTCGACAGAAGACAACTGACGCGATCACAAGCGGGTACTTGTGCGATCGCCATTATTTACATACGACTACAATGGGCCCTACACTTTCAAAGAGAAAGTGGACTAGACACAGGAGCACTGCAACGTGGACTAGTTCGCGTCGACGGTTCTATGCCATCTGCTGTGAATTTGGCTTGTGGCACGCGTATCACTGTTTCGGTTTCTAATGTCTAGAAACCATCAGCGTCTGGGATCGCAAAAGACTCGTAAACGTAGTCGCTAGCTTGCTATGTGCTGAGATCAAGTGTTCTCTTCTCGAATTAGCATGCTTCAACTTGTCCTACAGCGATGGCGTCATACATGATGGCCGGCCGGAGTGGCCGAGCGGTTAAAGGCGCTACAGTCTGGAACCGCACGACCGCTACGGTCGCAGGTTCGAATCCTGCCTCGGGCATGGATGTGTGTGATGTCCTTAGGTTAGTTAGGTTTAAGTAGTTCTAAGTTCTAGGGGACTTATGAGCACAGCAGTTCAGTCCCATAGTGTTCAGAGCCATTTGAACCATACATGATGCTGGTGTATTGACCGTAGTTAAGCAGGCTGCATAGTAGAATGCCGTAGCCGACCAACGAATTCTGCCAGTTTTTGGCTGACACTGAAAACAGCGCACTATTTCGAGTCATGAAGACAAAGTGTACAGCAATCGTTGTATAGAAATATTTCTACATAATGAAATGTCCCTCGTTTAGGCAACTGTACAAGCTATATTCCAGTGGGACAATTTTCGGCAACATGTGGCAAGAAATATGCAGTCTTCTTCCAAGAATGAAGAGTGTCACTACTTCCATAGCCCGCATGTTCATCGCACCGAACAGTCTCGGGAACTGTTTGTTCGTATCTTGGTCTTCGCGGTTTTCCAGCTACACTGGTGATGTTTTGTTGACCAACATAAACGTATGGAGGGAGATTTTGTAAAAATATTTCTAAGCCATATTTCAGTCCATTACTCGACTTTTAGAAGCTCTGACTGTATCATACTGCATTATCAAAGTTACAGATTAGGACAGTTCTGCAGTCATAATCACTCGTGTACTGCCATGTAAATTATGTTTGTTATATTTTAAATTCAATCGCACGTCTCCTTACAGCTGCTACTTGCACAGACGTTACTACATGATAGCATCAAATCCCGTAGATGTACTTATGAAATGGTTCGAAATTAATGCCAGCTTATTCACGACCTAGAGCGGTTCTGACGGCCAGATCAATTCAGCTTTTTGCAGAGCTTAGTGAAGACAGAATTTTTCTGGAGTCCATTAACGTTCCACTCAGTTCAGCAGGCTGGATTTTTGTTACGAATATGTATCAATTGTACGCCGTTACCGAAAACGAGTCACCAGAAATTACGAGGTGCAAATATTTTCTGCCATGCTGAAACCGGACTCAATGATCAATCTTGGTCTGGTGCTCAACAATAGGGAGTAAGTAGTGGTAACTGTCTCTTAAGATATTATTATGCAAAATAACAAGGAATCAGGCAACCAGGTACGAGCTTTCCTTCCAATTCCCTGACAATGTGATCTGGGACGGCTGTTTGATATCTAGTTCACTGTGGAGCTCGGTTCCTTTCAGTCAAATCCCAGGCCACCTGGTGATGAAACAGAGGAGTTCCCAGTTGGGAATACATACAAGGAGATTACTGGTTCTGGTATTTGCCTTGCAAGTCAGGGAAACCACTCGAAATCTTTGATCGAAATCGATAGAAATTAGCTACTTTTATTCTCCTGCTAGGACGATACATTCAGATACAAAGGGAAGCATAGTGTGTGTCGATGTATGTGTAAATGAATGTAAAAAAAGTCAGTGGCATGCTTGATATGCGTAGCAATGTAGCAATGTACTTCACCGTTCAGAATGAGAAGTTTAATTCGAGAACAGCGTAAATATCACACTGAGCATTATTACGCTTGCGACACGCAGTGGAGAGAGTTCGTTGAAAGTTTGTGAACTCTATACAACGGCCAATTACTCTCAGTCAAGCTGGTTGTCTCCTTGCTACTGCGAACGCTATTTATATGACAGACACGATCTAAGATTTCTACGATCATATCTGAACACTGTTACTCCCGAACCGAAAAGGATCACTATTGGGCGATTTTCCACAATGCTGTAGATAGGGCAGAGCTTAGCATTTGCCGATATGCTTATGCTATTGCGCAAATATGGGGTGGAACTACAGTATTCGTTACTAGCCATCTGCGAATCTTTTGTTTAGGTGTGCGATCAGGGGCCGTGTAGGTGTCATACCACAGCTTCGGTCTTGTATCTTCTGTTGATCCAAGGATATATTTGCGTCACTTTTCGTTGTTTTGACCTACTGCAATGCTTTATATATCCGAAGAATACTGTATTCCATGGTGGTTCAGATTCCATTTTAAGCTTTAGGTCCCCACATAATTGGTTGATTGAGCTGGTTAGTAGACCGGAAGAAGGCAAGGGAGTACCATATTCAACAGCACCATGCACAATAGATTACCGTGCTCACACGCGTTTGTCAGACCTGGCTAGATATTTCTGCTGCTAACACCAGTTACAGAGAGACACTGAGCATTCTGCAGACTGGCAGATATCACGAGAATTTCTATAAAAATGGGTATTTGATGGAGGCGTAAATCATAAGACACTATTAATATTGTTGTTGTTGTTGTTGTGGTCTTCAGTCCTGAGACTGGTTTGATGCAGCTCTCCATGCTACTCTATCCTGTGCAAGCTTTTTCATCTCCCAGTACCTACTGCAACCTACATCCTTCTGAATCTGCTTAATGTATTCATCTCTTGGTCTCCCTCTACGATTTTTACCCTCCACGCTGCCCTCCAATACTAAACTGGTGATCCCTTGACGCCTCAGAACATGTCCTACCAACCGATCCCTTCTTCTAGTCAAGTTGTGCCACAAACTTCTCTTCTCCCCAATCCTATTCAATACTTCCTCATTAGTTATGTGATCTACCCATCTAATCTTCAGCATTCTTCTGTAGCACCACATTTCGAAAGCTTCTATTCTCTTCTTGTCCAAACTATTTATCGTCCATGTTTCACTTCCATACATGGCTACACTCCATACAAATACTTTCAGAAATGACTTCCTGAAACTTAAATCTATACTCGATGTTAACAAATTTCTCTTCTTTAGAAACGCTTTCCTTGCCATTGCCAGTCTACATTTTATATCCTCTCTACTTCGACCATCATCAGTTATTTTGCTCCCCGAATAGCATAACTCGTTTCCTACTTTAAGTGTCTCACTTCCTAATCTAATTCCCTCAGCATCACCCGACTTAATTAGACTACATTCCATTATCCTTGTTTCGCTTTTGTTGATGTTCATCTTATATCCTCCTTTCAAGACACTGTCCATTCCATTCAACTGCTCTTCCAAGTCCTTTGCTGTCTCTGACAGAATTACAATGTCATCGGCGAACCTCAAAGTTTTTATTTCTTCTCCATGAATTTTAATACCTACTCCTAATTTTTCTTTTGTTTCCTTTACTGCTTGCTCAATATACAGATTGAACAACATCGGGGAGAGGCTACAACCCTGTCTTACTCCCTTCCCAACCACTGCTTCTCTTTCATGTCCCTCGACTTTTATAACTGCCATCTGGTTTCTGTACAAATTGTAAATAGCCATTCGCTCCCTGTATTTTACCCCTGCCACCTTTAGAATTTGAAAGAAAGTATTCCAGTCAACATTGTCAAAAGCTTTCTCTAAGTCTACAAATGCTAGAAACGTAGGTTTGCCTTTCCTTAATCTTTTTTCTAAGATAAGTCGTAAGGTCAGAACCGCCTCACGTGTTCCAGTGTTTCTACGGAATCCCCGAGGTTGGCTTCTACTAGTTTTTCCATTCGTCTGTAAAGAATTCGTGTTAGTATTTTGCAGCTGTGACTTATTAAACTGATAGTTCGGTAATTTTCACATCTGTCAACACCTGCTTTCTTTGGGATTGGAATTATTATATTCTTCTTGAAGTCTGAGGGTATTTCGCCTGTTTCATACATCTTGCTCACCAGATGGTAGAGTTTTGTCAGGACTGGCTCTCCCAAGGCAGTCAGTAGTTCCAATGGAATGTTGTCTACTCCGGGGGCCTTGTTTCGACTCAGGTTCAAAATGGTTCAAATGGCTCTGAGCACTATGGGACTTAACATCTGTGGTCATCAGTCCCCTAGAACTTTGAACTACTTAAACCTAACTAACCTAAGGACATAACACACATCCATGCCCGAGGCAGGATTCGAACCTGCGACCGTAGCAGTCGCGCGGTTCCGGACTGAGCGCCTTAACCGCGAGACCACCGCGGCCGGCTTCGACTCAGGTCTTTCAGTGCTCTGTCAAACTCTTCACACAGTATCATATCTCCCATTTCATCTTCATCTACATCCTCTTCCATTTCCATAATATTGTCCTCAAGTACATCGCTCTTGCATAGACCCTCTATATACTCCTTCCACCTTTCTGCTTTCCCTTCTTTGCTTAGAACTGGGTTTCCATCTGAGCTCTTGATATTCATACAAGTCGTTCTCATATCTCCAAAGGTCTCTTTAATTTTCCTGTAGGCAGTATCTATCTTACCCCTAGTGAGATAGGCCTCTACATCCTTACATTTGTCCTCTAGCCATCCCTGCTTAGCCATTTTGCACTTCCTGTCGATCTCATTTTTGAGACGTTTGTATTCCTTTTTGCCTGCTTCATTTACTGCAGTTTTATATTTTCTCCTTTCATCAATTAAATTCAATATTTCTTCTGTTACCCAAGGATTTCTATTAGCCCTCGTCTTTTTACCTACTTGATCCTCTGCTGCCTTCACTATTTCATCCCTCAAAGCTACCCATTCTTCTTCTACTGTATTTCTTTCCCCCATTCCTGTCAATTGTTCCCTTATGCTCTCCCTGAAACTCTGTACAACCTCTGGTTCTTTCAGTTTATCCAGGTCCCATCTCCTTTTTGCAGTTTCTTCAGTTTTAATCTACAGGTCATAACCAATAGATTGTGGTCAGAGTCCACATCTGCCCCTGGAAATGTCTTACAATTTAAAACCTGGTTCCTAAATTTCTGTCGTACCATTATATAATCTATCTGATACCTTTTAGTATCTCCAGGGCTCTTCCATGTATACAACCTTCTTTCATGATTCTTAAACCAAGTGTTAACTATGATTATGTTGTGCTCTGTGCAAAATTCTACCAGGCGGCTTCCTCTTTCATTTCTTAGCCCCAATCCATATTCACCTACTATGTTTCCTTCTCTCCCTTTTCCTACACTCGAATTCCAGTCACCCATGACTATTAAATTTTCGTCTCCCTTCACAATCTGAATAATTTCTTTTATTTCATCAAACATTTCTTCAATTTCTTCGTCATCTGCAGAGCTAGTTGGCATATAAACTTGTACTACTGTAGTAGGTGTGGGCTTCGTATCTATCTTGGCCACAATAATGCGTTCACTATGCTGTTTGTAGTAGCTTACCTGCATTCCTATTTTCCTATTCATTATTAAACCTACTCCTGCATTACCCCTATTTGATTTTGTGCTTATAACCCTGTAGTCACCTGACCAGAAGTCTTGTTCCTCCTGCCACCGAACTTCACTAATTCCCACTATATCTAACTTTAACCTATCCATTTCCATTTTTAAATTTTCTAACCTACCTGCCCGATTAAGGGATCTGACATTCCACGCTCGATCCGTAGAACGCCAGTTTTCTTTCTCCTGATAACGACATCCTCTTGAGTAGTCCCCGCCCGGAAATCCGAATGGGGGACTATTTTACCTCCGGAATATTTTACCCAAGAGGACGCCATCATCATGTAATCATACAGTAAAGCTGCATGCCCTCGGGAAAAATTACGGCTGTAGTTTCCCCTTGCTTTCAGCCGTTCGCAGTACCAGCACAGCAAGGCCGTTTTGGTTATTGTTACAAGGCCAGATCAGTCAATCATCCAGACTGTTGCCCTTGCAACTACTGAAAAGGCTGCCGCCCCTCTTCAGGAACCACACGTTTGTCTGGCCTCTCAAAAGATACCCCTCCGTTGTGGTTGCACCTACGGTACGGCTATCTATATCGCTGAGGCACGCAAGCCTCCCCACCAACGGCAAGGTCCATGGTTCATGCGGGGGGGGGGGGGGTATATAAGGTATATAATATAATTAAAAAACTGACAGATAATTATGCAGATACTTTGAGCGTTCCTTCACGCTTCGACACAATAAACAGTGGAAATTTCAACTTTTTATTATTAATTTTCTCCTCGTGCATTTGTAACCACGTTGTATTCGGACTTCTTAGATAGCAGTAGAATCATTGTTCAATTTATTGAACCAAAGAACGGCTTCATGCGTTCGTAACTCATCTTCAGATGGTTTGTTCATGCCTGTCCGACTTCCTGTGCCATTGCTCCATGGTACAACGATTAATTCGTAGTGTAAATTTTTCAGAAGCAAGCACGCTTCGAATAAAATCGCAACCTGTAGCATTCTTTTTTCCATAAATTTACTTCTTTTTTACCGCGATTTTTACAGTTCATCAGATGCTTACTGGAAGTCCCAAGTGACTAGTAAATAGCGCACGTTCCTGCAATATGTGTGTTTGGTTGATTGAGGGGAGTGGACCTAACAGCGAGGTCATCGGTTGCATCGGGTGAGGGGAGGATGGGGAAAGAGGTCAGCTGTGCCCTTTCAAAGGAACCATCGCAGCATTTATCTGAAGTGATTTAGAAAAATCACGGAAAAGCTAAATCACGATGACCGGACGCGGGTTTGAACCATCGTCCTGCAGAACGCGAGTCCAGTGTGCTAACCACTGGGCCACCTCGGTAAAGCGCATGTGACTCCTGTATATAATAAGGGTAAAATAACGCACCCGTAAAATTAGAGACCAATATCCGTAACATCGGTTTGCTGCAGAATCCTCGAACATAGTCTCAGTTCAAATATAACAATTTTTTTTGAGACTGAGAAGCTTATGTCCACGAATCAGCGTGGTTTTACAAGAGTATATCTTTTATATGCATTCACATACAAGCTTGGGCTACTTTTTAAAACTGCGTTTAGGATCAGTTTTCATTTACCCTTAACGAATGTTCACTATGCCCTCCAGCGATCGTACGCGAAACATCCATATGGTTGACAAACTCATCCCATACTTTACGAGCACGTCTGGAGTTATTCTACTCATAGCTGTTGCTTTGCGTCACATTTTACCCGAAGATGTTAGGAAGTGAAGCATATAGGCGGAATGTTTCACAAACACACCACCCAAAAAAGTCATACCGTGAGATAAGGCGACCTGGGGGGAAATAGGGCAATGGGAGATGCTTACGCGTTGTACATACGATCCTTTATTGAGGCAGCTCACTGTTGAAAAATACTATTACCTGCAAGTAAAAGTGGGGTAGGGCTGCGTCTTAACAAAATGAAATTTTCGGCACGTTCTCGCTACTGTGGAAAACCAGTCCTCCAAGATGACTAGGTACATGACTTTGTCTGCTAAAAGAACGAACCGTAATCTTTTCTTCCGGAACAGCTCAACTCACATGAATCTTTGGAAAGCCTCTATCCTGCTTGACTCAGGTATGCGACTGCTGTGTTCTGCATAGTATTATTTATGGTGGTTCACTTTTCTACTAAAGTGAAACATAGGCGCACCACTGAACACTAAACGTGAGAGGAAATCGTTATCTTTGATCTCCACACCGAGAAGTAATGGGAAAAAAAAAGAAATACCGGCAGAGGGTCAGACCAGAAATGGCTAACTCTCCGATGAGACTATGAGTACATTTATGAAGAAACGTGCAAAGCTCTGCAGAACAAGGTCTACGTCATCAACGAGCTCACGGGAGCGATCTGCGAATTTCCCCTTACACAAGCAAACAGTTTCTTGGTTATGCTGGTTGCTGTTGTTGTTGTTGTTGTGGTCTTCAGTCCTGAGACGGTTTGATGCAGCTCTCCATGCTACTCTATCCTGTGCAAGCTTCTTCATCTCCCAGTACCTACTGCAGCCTACATCATTCTGAATCTGCTTAATGTATTCATCTCTTGGTCTCCCTCTACGATTTTTACCCTCCACGCTGCCCTCCAGTACTAAATTGGTGATCCCTTGATGCCTCAGAACATGTCCTACCAACCGACCCCTTCTTCTAGTCAAGTTGTGCCACAAACTCCTCTTCTCCCCAATCCTATTCAACACCTCCTCATTAATTATGTAATCTACCCATCTAATCTTCAGCATTCTTCTGTAGCACCACATTTCGAAAGCTTCTATTCTCTTCTTGTCTAAACTATTTATCGTCCATGTTTCACTTCCATACATGGCTACACTCCATACAAATACTTTCTGAAACGACTTCCTGACACTTAAATCTATACTCGATGTTAACAAATTTCTCTTCTTCAGAAACGCTTTCCTTCCCATTGCCAGTCTACATTTTATATCCTCTCTACTTCGACCATCGTCAGTTATTTTGCCCCCCCCCCCCCAAATAGCAAAACTCGTTTACTACTTTAAGTGTCTCATTTCCTAATCTAATCCCCTCAGCATCACCCGACTTGATTAGACTACATTCCATTATCCTCGTTTTGCGTTTGTTAATGTTCATCTTATATCCTCCTTTCAAGACACTATCCATTCCATTCAACTGCACTTCGAAGTCCTTTGCTGTCTCTGACAGAATTACAATGTCATCGGCGAACCTCAGAGTTTTTATTTCTTCTCCATGGATTTTAATACCTACTCCGAATTTTTCTTTTGTTTCCTTCACTGCTTGCTCAATATACAGATTGAATAGCATCGGGGAGAGGCTACAACCCTGCCTCACTCCCTTCCCAACCACTGCTTCCCTTTCATGCCCTCAACTCTTGTAACTGCCATTTGGTTTCTATACAAATTGTAAATAGCCTTTCGCTCCCTATATTTTACCCCTGCCACCTTCAGAATTTGAAAGAGAGTATTCCAGTCAACATTGCTGATGACCTCGTGAATTCCACTGAGTTGTAGGAGGTGCAGTGCCGTACTCTCTATGAAAATCAAACGGCACGGTTATAACAGAATCGCAGCTACTGAAACGGAGAACGCAGAACACCTTTCGTTGCTGTGTATCGCCATCCCGACTCGACGCACATTCAGTTATGAAGGAGCGAGCGAGCCAGCTACGCCATGGAGACCCGTACCAGCCTCAATCTGAAGAGGAAACTTTAAACTGGCGCCAAGATAAACCTTTCGTTTCGGTGCGTAAGTTAAAATGTACCCCAAGGTTCCAACTTCAGTCGTGTAAAACATATAGTGCTGTGAAATCGGATGGATCTTTTTGGAATACCCCGTATATCATCAATCAATTGGGACTGGAATACTAAGTCTTTGCCTATTGTGAAGTGAAAGCTGTGAAGAAATGTAATCTTCCAGTATGATGCAATCTTCTCCTTTTCGTGAGCGTTTACCCCGTCTAGTACCGGCTCCTCTATACTTAGCTTTGTCAAATTCATTTTATTTAACACTGAGGCCGGATGCTCTTCCTGTCACTTCAGTCGTGTGAGCCACCTGTCTGAGAATTGTGCAAACTTTGTTCCGTGCGTGATCATATTTTATCTCTTTTTGCATCGAATTTTCTGAGACAGACAGCCCAGCATCTGCCAAAACAAGCGTGAGACACCGCGCGAAAACCACACTCAGAATGGTCGATCAACCAACCACGGTGGTTAATGTGCCGCGCAGATTCGATCTGGGTCTGGCACATCTGTCTCACAAGCTAGCACGCTATGCATTAAGCTATATGAGCAGCCTGAAAAAAAAGGGGAGGGAGAGAGAGAGAGAGAGAGAGAGAGAGAGAGAGAGAGAGAGAGAAGGTAAGTTAATCAGATCACAAAGAAACTAAAGACATTCGCTGCCAGTGGGCACTGATTTATATCAATGTGGCAAGTTGAAAATTTGTGCCGGAGCGGGATCCGAACCCCTGCTTACTAGAGAGAGAGAGAGAGAGAGAGAGAGATGAACGTAAGTTAATCAGTTCACGAAGAAACTAAAGACATTCGATGACAGTGGGAACTGATTTATTTCAATGTGGCAAGTTGAAAATTTGTGCCGGATCCGAACTCACGTCTCCATCTTACTAGGCAGATGCGCTAACCACTACGCCATCCGGACACAGTGGTCACCACAGTCGCACGGACTACCCCAGCACACCTCCTCTCAGACTTAATATATATATAATAAAGGCGAAGATCCCTAGAGTGCAGATGCACACCAAGCTCTAACCCTTATGAGAATCTTTGTTGATTCATTATGGACTGTGGGACAGCGGCTGGCATGTATTTCTTGATGCAATAATTTACCAACAGCCGTATGTATTGTAGAAATTTATTTTAGAACTCCTTATATGCTACCTGTTTCGGCATTACATTGATGCCATCTTCAGGCCCCATACGTCATAGTCATAAAATCGCTATACACGGAAGAAGACATATAACTGGATCCGTGAACCAAATCGCTATGCAACAACTCTTGGTTGCCAGGCGACACAGACTGGGGCGGTTGATCTTTGACCACACATCGATGTTTGCAAACCGCCTCAGTCTGTGTCGCCTGGCCACCAAGAGCTTTTGGTTAGCGATTTGGTTCATGGATCCAGTTATATGGCTTCTTCCGTGTATAGCGATTTTATGACTATGACGTATGGGGCCTGAAGATGGCATCAATGTAATGCCGAAACTGGTGCATATAAGAAGATCATAAAATAAATTTCTACAATACATACGGCTGTTGGTAAATTATTGCATCAAGAAACTTATGAGAATCAGCGAGATGCCGCAAGTAATGAGGCTACTAAGCAGGGGCACTGCACTAGTAGTGTGTGATATAAGTTGAGAATTTGGGTCTGATGAGAGGCGTACTAGAGTGGTCCGTGCGGTTGTGGTACCACTGTGTCTCGATGGCGTAATGATCAGTGCATCTGCCTAGTAACATGTCCGAAAGAACGGACACCACATATATATAACTGAAGTAAAGACGGCTAATGACCCCTTCAGTGCAGATGCACACCAAGCTCGAACTCGTACGGGAATCGGCGAGATGCCATGAGTAATGTGGCAAATGAGAAGGGGCACTACACCAATAGTGTATGGTACAAGTTGAGAGTTTGTGTATGACCGGAGCCATACTACAGTAATCTGTGCGGATGTGGTGACTACTGTGTCCAGATGGCGTAATGGTCAGCGCATCTACCTAGTAAGCAGAAGATACAGGTTCGAATCCTGGTCCGGCACAAATTGTCAACTTGCCTCATTGATTCAATTCAATGCCGACTGACAGCTGATATATTTAATTCCTTTTTGTCTTCATTCAGAGTTGCTGCAGGATCAAAATGGTGTCTGTTCGTTCAGACAAGTCCGAAACTACAGGCATCACATACATATAAAGTAAATGAATTTTAATATTACCTTACGTTAATATTACCTTACGGTAGTATATTAATTCTTTTACCATATTTGTGGGTGGTGTTTCTTCCGTCTCCACTAGGAAAATTCAAGGCAAGTTTTAAGAAACATTTATGTGTATATTTCTTTTTTCTTTTACTATTACCAAGCAACTACACAGCTGTAGAAACTCACGGTTACAAAGGGCCGAGTGATGCCCTATGTCAGCAATTTCTTAAACAGCTGTTGTTGGAAAGTGCACATCGCAGTTTCCGAGCCGTGTGAACTCATTAGGGGGTTGCACGATGCCGTTGTGAAAGTTCGGCCCTGCCTCACGGCCGGGAACTGGGAAACGCTACGGCGGCCGGGGCTCCATCAATCACTGAGAGGTGAGGTGAGGCGAGGCGAGGGACTCCGAGCTGCGGCCTGGGTTCCACGGGCCTCCGTCTAACATCCTGCCTAAGAGCCCCTCCTGGCTGCAACGAGTGCTATCCTGAGGGTTTAATCTCACGGAAAACGAAAGGCTTTGTGACTTTGGTGACACAGTGAGCGAGTTTTAGCGCTCACTTGAAACTGGAAGAATGCTCTCAAAGTCCTGTGAGTACTTCATTTCGAGAGTCCGTGGTCGCGATTCGAAAGGTGCCTTCGCAGCTGCTTGGTTACGAATCATTGAACCGTTGCTAGATCAATATCAAATATTCATTTTTGATTGACAAGATAGGGTTAACACGCAGGTTCATAGTTTGATCAGTCCACTTCCCGCGCAGAGCATTACAGTGCCTTAAATAGAAATGTACATGAAACCGTTCAAACACTGACGGAATACAATACGCAGGTACTTGACCATAATTTACACTACTGGCCATTAAAATTGCTACACCACGAAGAAGACGTGCTACAGACCCGAAATTTAACCGACAGGAAGAAGATGCTGTGATATGCAAATGATTAGCTTTTCAGAGCATTCACACAAGGTTGGCGCTGGTGGCGACACCTACAACGTGCTCACAAGAGGAAAGTTTCCAACCGATTTCTCATACACAAACAGCAGTTGACCGGCGTTGCCTGGTGAAACGTTGTTGTGATGCCTCGTGTAACGAAGAGAAATGTGTACCATCACCTTTCCGACTTTGATAAAGGTCGGATTCTAGCCTATCGCGATTGCGGTTTATCGTATTGCGACATTGCTGCTCGCGTTGGTCGAGATCCAATGACTGTTCGCAGAATATGGAATCGGTGGGTTCAAGAGGGTAATACTGAACGCCGTGCTGGATCCCAACGGCCTCGTATCACTAGCAGTCGAGATGACAGGCATCTTATCCGCATGGCTGTAACTGATCGTGCAGCCACGTCTCGATCCCTGAGTCAAGAGATGGGGGCGTTTGCAAGACAACAACCATTTGCACGAACAGTTCGACGACGTTTGCAGCAGCATGGACTGTGAGCTTGGAGACCATGGCTGCGGTTACCCTTGACGCTGCATCACAGACAGGAGCGCCTTCGATGGTGTACTCAACGACGAACCCAGGTTCTGTTTACGGCATCATGATGGTCGCATCCATGTTTGGCGATTTCGCGGTGAACGCACTTTGGAAGCGTGTATTCGTCATCGCCATACTGGCGTATCACCCGGCGTGATGGTATGGGGTGACATTGGTTACAGGTCTCGGTCACCTCTTGTTCGCATTGACGGCGCTTTGAACAGTGGATGTTACATTTCAGATGTGTTACGACCCGTGGCTCTACCCTTCATTCGATCCCTGCGAAACCCTACATTTCAGCAGGATAATGCACGACCGCATGTAGCAAATCCTGTACGGGCCTTTATGGGTACAGAAAATGTTCGACTACTGCCCTGGCCAGCACATATCTTTCGCCAACTGAAAACGTCTGATCAATGGTGGCCGAACAACTGGCTCGTCAGAATACGCCAGTCACTACTCTTGATGAACTGTGGTATCGTGTTGAAGCTGCATGGGCAGCTGTACCTGCACGCGCCATCCAAGCTCTGTTTGTCTCAATGCCCAGGCGTATCAAGGCCGTTATTACGGCCAGAGGTGGTTGTTCTGGGTACTGATTTCTCAGGATCTATGCACCCAAATTGCGTGAAAATGTAATCACATGTCAGTCTAGTATAATATATTTGTCCAATGAATACCCGATTATCATCTGCATTTCTTCCTGGTGTAGGAATTTTAACGGCCAGTAGTGTATTTACTATTTTTAATCGATTAATTTTTCCAAAGCTGCATACGTCTGTTTACATAGCTTGGAAAGTTCTAACTACTTGAGAAGACCCATGTTGAAACAAATGCGCCCCTATCGTCTTCTTTCCGGTTCACATCATGAAATGTTCAGTTTACATTCGTCCAAGTGCCGTTTCTTCAGGAGCAGCTTCGTTAGACGTCTGACACACAGTCTCTGCCCGCGTACTTTTCCGATCAAAGTTCTATTAAACGCACAGAATGTCTCGAACACTTACACCTTTGGAGGTGCACCAGAATTCCGACATCTAGTCATTGTGAAGCTCAAAGTGGGGCTATTCTTCCGGAATTACTCTCAACGCTGAGCTGACATTGGTTCACTATCTAACTTACCACCAACAGCTGCATCTTTCCCAGCATAGAAAGTTCCAGAATACCAATTAAAAAATATCTTATCTCGTTCCAAATAGCATCCCGTACTGGGTAACATTGTTTTCTGGAGACTATCTCGAAAACGAAGCCGGTTATCGACTCCCACTTGCATCGTCGAAAATTCAATACCTATGCATCCACTGCCACAGCACGGCGAAGGAAGTAAGATTAAGGTTTAATAGCCTGTTGACGACGAAGTTATTACAGACGGAGCACAATCACCCACAGGAAGAGGATGCAGAAGGTACGCAGCAATGCACTTTCCAAAGGAACTATCGTGGCATTCATCCTGATCCACTTAGGGAAACGTAATCCGTTTGGTCGGACGGTTGATGAATGAACTCTGCACCTTCCGAATGCAAGTGCTGTGCGTCACCTCGGTCCGCAGAGTCCAAAGACAAGGGCTGAGAAGTGAGGAACATTCCCAGACATGGAAATGTTCATCTAAGCCTTCACTGAAACCGGTCTTCAGACTGCCCCCCGGGGAACCCCATCGGTCATAAGACAGAGGATAGAACTGCTTAACTTGAAGGAGAATACGCTAGTGAGACTTCCCTCGCACAATAAATCGGAGAGTAAATGTTCCACGCCTGGGCACTGATTAAGACCCGTACAATGGCTAATGGTTCAAATGACTCTGAGCACTATGGGACTTAACTTCTCAGGTCATCAGCCCCCTAGAACTTAGAACTACTTAAACCTAACTAACCTAAGGACATCACAAACATCCATGCCCGAGGCAGGATTCGAACCTGCGACCGTAGCGGTCACGCGGTTCCAGACTGTAGCGCCTAGAACCGCTTGGCCCGTACAATGGTGTGCGATTTTTTGTGACTACTCGCATTCGTATAGTTGCTGCAACTGTTGAGTAGTTGGATCATCACCAACATCTCAAATTCTGTTGCTCTCGATAGATAAAATATCCTTTAATTCTGATCTGGCGTGTGTCACTGCAACAATTTTGAATGTTTCCACAAGAAAGGTTCAGGAACGCTCATCATCTTCTCTCGTTAACTTCATTAGTCTTTTAGCGTGTTCTGCACACACATCTGCGCAGTGCTTTTAGGTATTGCTGTACCAAAGACTTTCTCAGTAATAATTACTTTCACTTTCTACCGAGTGGAATGGCCTCTTCAGCCAGAAAATCAAGTTTCTCAAATGAAAGAACAATTATAACCAGAAAAATTATAAAAGTTGCATCACACACTTGTTAAATAACTGAATGCCAAACGCCGGAAAGAAAAGGAAAAGAGAAACTAAGTCGCTAAAGGCTATAAACCAAATGATATTTCGAAGTGGACACTGGATTCGATAGCACAATGGTGTATAAATACGTCCATAACTTAGTTGTACTCTTTTACTATCAGTACCTGTAATTTTTTCCAAATTAAAGACGTTATGTTAATTAATACCGTAATCAGAAGTAACAATATCGAAAACAAATATTTCGCGACGTTTCGTTTTCCACCGTGGGAAGGGATGGGACATACAGGGGTATTATTCATAAGCGCCTCTGGCGTTTCAGAAGACGACTGTGCAAGAACAATAAGACATACAAAAAACTGTCACTTGTCTGTGGTTACAGCATCTCTGCATTACAGGTGCTCAATATGGGCACCATCTGTGTTGCGGCAAACATCAATGCCAGCGTGCAGTTCATTTAGACGAATTGCGCGGAAAGGCGCGACAGCGAAGCGCTTAGCAAACCTTTTCACTGGGTTGCCTACCTGCAGGTGTGAATTAATTCGGTGCTACAATACGGAGCGGAGGAAATAACAATTAAAACTTCAGAAGAGCAGGTGCAAGCTGTAATCATAAGAATTCTGCAAGTCATTAGCTCCCTTTGCCAGTGGGACTCTGATACACAGCAATGGCATACAGCAAATTCCCGCTGCTCCTATGTTCGTGGCATACGCACGTCCCAATGGCAGTGAAAGGGTTAAAGGCATACACCGTCTATTGAGTCTTACACAGTCAGAAAGAGAAAGATTCCTGTGACAGAGGGAGCGGTTTTGATTGAGTTTTATTTTAAAATTGTAGAATCCTTCCCTCGGTTTTCCATCACAAGTACAGCTACTTCAGTATTGTTTCTTTTGCCTTTGTCTTGCATATGTTTCCCATCGGGGCTGTGACGTCCGTCAGCAGAGCGCCTGTTGTACTACTGTACTGTACTGCGCGCGTGTGTGCGTGTGCAGGAAACGATGCAGGGCCGCTTTTTCCAGTCGCTATTATTGTTTTTTTGCTCCGTCGGACGGGGACCAGGACATGCGCGCGACGACGTCACAGCGGCAGAGGAAAAAGCGCGCCCAGGCCACGGCCCGTCCCCACTGCACCCCACCCCGCCCCATCCCACCACGCGGATGCCGTGGATTTGCACGAGCCCGCGTCCCCGTGCCGTGTCTCATACACTCAACAATCTCCGTAATGGGCATGAACTCCTCATTTCCAGAAACACAACTGGAGTCAATCGCGAACAAAACGCAGTAAGCGTTTACATTTCACTCCACGATATTTACGGAAGCACTTCTCTGTCAACTAGGAACGTACAAAACGAGCAAGTATCTACCAACAAGCAGAAAACAATAGCCGTTTGTGGGAAATGTTTTAGGAGGGCCAAAATTGTGCTCAATGTTGATAATACACTAGGTTGCATTACATCTTTAACCCTAGAACACTGAATAGGAGAAAATGTTACATTGTTACCAAAACATGGTAAATTTTAATACTCCATATTTTATTCAAAGGAAGTCACAATTTATAATTTATGCACTAGTTAATTACAATTATAAGATCTCAAATGTACGTCACATAGAAAATAGGTACGAATGTCCTCTTTAAAACCTTATATTGACAATAACAGACTGGCGGGAACCGCGAACTGGTACCAACAGCAATCGTTAATTTTACGAGAGCTTACTAATCCAGGATTACAAATGCCGACTTCAAGATTAATATAAAAAAATACAACAAATTAAATGGTCGTAGTAACAGACCCATTGGCAAACTGGTGAAATGACCTCTAAATTAGAATATGACAATATCTCAAATCTTGCACTGGTTTTTGATTGTGGGATATGAGCACATGTCTGTCCGCAGCTCGTGGTTGTGCGGTAGCGTTCTCGCTTCCCACGCCCGGGTTCGATTCCTGGCGGGGTCAGGGATTTTCTCTGCCTCGTGATGACTGGGTGTTGTGTGATGTCCTTAGGTTAGTCAGGTTTAAGTAGTTCTAAGTTCTAAGGGACTGATGACCATAGATGTTAAGTCCCATAGTGCTCAGAGCCATTTGAACCATTTGAAGCACATGTCTGCAGATTAAGAAAACAAAAGGGGAGAATATTAAGGTTTTAGATCCCATGGGAAACGAAGTCATTAGAGACAGAACACACACAAAGTGGGACTGAACAGAAGTGTGGAAGGAAGTCGGTTGTGTCTTCTTCAAAAGAACCCTGTCGGCTTTTGAGGTAAGCAATTAAAGGAAATTTCAGTCGCAGTTCTTCTGATTGCTAGCCCAGTGTCTTACCTCTGTACCTCCTTGCTCGGTGGCAACAGAAATATCGTAGTTGAGATTTGGGAGCAGACGGAGCTTGTGTCTAGTTAATTGTGGGAAACCACCTTCCAGCATCATTGTTTTGTCTCCTTCACCTATCTTGTCAGTTATTCTTCCTCTTTAGTTTTAGCCTTCTACCCCCAGTGCTTTTTCTTTCATTTTCTCTTCTGCTGACATTTTCCTATTACAGGTAACAGAAGGAGTTCGTGGCCAGGTGAACAGGAAGATGGACCAATAAGCAGCAGATATGCTTCAGCGTTTTTCCGGCATACGTTTTCATCATCATGCACGCCTCAAACTTTAAAACGTTTCAGCGTATTTGCTGTTTCTTCTTGGTACAGTACATTAATCGAAAATGGTGAATTTTTCGGAGTACAAAATTGGATGAAATGTGGGTTTTCGAAATTTATAGATAGCCGATTTGTGCAAATCCAATTAGTAATAGTAAATGTCACTTACTGTTTTCTCTGTCGATGTTGCTTTCCATGGCCCAACAAAAGTATTTGTATTATACGTAAAGCGATAAAATCTGTTTCCTGATTCATAAAAAATGCTAGATCATTGATGCAGAGCACGAATAGGAATGGGACCACGATCGAATCCTGCGAAACACCTGTTGTAATTTCTTGTAAAGATAACACAGCTTCTCTTTGCTAATTACTAGAGCAGTACTCTGTAGTTTACTGCCGTCTATATCTTACAGTGGAACGCATGTTTTCCTATAATAAATAAAACAAACGTCGGATGGCTCCCAGCCCAGGTTAAGTCTTGTAGTCGTTTTGTGTGTCACTCTCGCTGGTTATATCATTAATCACGTTCTCATTTGGAATAAACATGTGGACCACGTTGCAGACGATTCTCCTCAGAAAAATCTGAGATAGTCACATGGAATCGAACTCGGAACCTTCTCTTCAATAGTCAGTAAATGTAACGACTAGCCCAAGGAGCTGGTCATCTCATCTAATAGAATGTTTCGACTGGTATAGACAAAGTTCGCAGACTATGCGAACTGGCCGGATTTGATCTGGTATTTTTTATTACGAGCTCAGTGACTGTATAACTAGTAGTCCGATTAACTATTATTTGTACAGGTATCTGGCAACCTTTGATTACATTACTAATACCGTCTGGCAATTTTTTAAATTGTTGGAATGGGAGAGGGGTCGGTAGTAAACGACAGCGTAGGAGTCGAATTCCTTATAAAGAAGCCAACAGTGACGTCCTTTAATGTTTCCGGCTTAATAATGAGCATTTGACGATGAACACTGACTGCCGTTTGTCCAGGGCGATTAAAAAGTAACTGTACACACGTCGTGGTGTAATGTATGCATCAAAATAAGAGTGAAATATTAAATGAAGTTTATTTCGAAGTTGCTAAACAAAGTTATGGAGTAGAGTAGGGATCACAAGTGCAAAACAAACACTTTCTTCTCAGAAAGCAACGACTCGAGGAGGCCCTAAATTCAAAACAACTACATTCTGTACATAATGCCACAACATGCTCAAAATGACATTCGTGTAGATGGAGACAATGACGTGCTCGACGACTTATCGCTCACGGAATGTTGCTGGCTCCGTTCATCTCATTTTTCACAGTCGCACAGCCATTTTCAGTTCGCTGCTGTAGGTGTGCTACATTCTCAGTATCAACACCACAAACGAGCTCCTTGAGACGGCCCCAAATGTAAGAGTCCAGGGGGTTAAGATCCGGACATCTAGAGGGCCAAGCAACTGGTTCTGCATGAACTATCCACTTATCTGAATAAGCAATACTGAGATACTCTCAGGCCTTGAGACTGAAATATGCAGCGTCACCGCCGTCCATAAAACATAAGTTGGTTCGTGTAGCAAAACGGATATCATGAAGCAGACCACCCAAACCATGTTCCAAAAACTGTCGATACACCTTGCCAGTCGGGCGCTAGGAAACAACATGCGGGTCCGAGTAACTGATTGTACACTACACCACACCAAATGTCCACTACATGACGACGCTGACATCCTCGCAGTTACCCGAGGAGTCTCATTCGGCCACAGATGCATGTAATGTGCGTTCACGATACTCACGTGAGTAGAGAGGCTCTCGACCCTAAACTGTACGCGACTACCGATCAGTGGATACGCTGCATGGCACTCGAGTAACCAGTGACAGAAATTCTGAATTCCGGGATCATCTATAGGTGTCAGCTCCTGTACCTTCTGGAGGTGAAATTAGTTGGACTGCTTTCTCCGAAGCAGAGGCCATACAGTTGACTGAGAAACCGCTGCAGTGACCAGTATACGGCGCGTGCTTATGATCGGATTTTTCATGTACCGTTTCCAGGATGTTCTCGACACCCATTCCATCCAGCTGAGGCCGATATAAACGTGGCGCAACACGAATGTCATATTTCCTTAAATTTCTAGCCACAAATGTGAAAGTCTGATGGTTTGGTACTCTAGTGTTTGGAAACATTTCCATATACCATCGTCATGCTGCTCGGTATTGCCTTCCAGTGCGCTGTAAGAGATGGTACATATCCACTACTCACCATTTGAATACGTCAGCGTGCCGTACACAACGCCTGCAGTCTATGAACTACCGACTAGTCTATATGATGCCATTACACTACGACGGCGTCATAGAGTACAAAGGATCACACCGAATTCAAGTAAACAAAGGTGTTTCGTGCTATGATCAACCGAGTAGTGCAGAGGGGTGTACAAAGTAACATCAGTCGATATGCAGGCGAACACGATATGCCGAAAGCCAGTACTGGCCCATGATATAATGCCTGCCACAAATGACATTATTCACCATAATTCGGAAATTGCCGCGCGGGGTAGCCGCGCGGTCTAGGCCGTCTTGTCACGGTCCAGCGGCTCCTCCCGTCGGAGGTTTGAGTCCTCTCTTGGGCATGGGTGTGTGTGTGTCGTCCTTAGCATAAGTTAGTTTAAGTTAGATTAAATAGTAAGGACCGATGACCTTAGCAGTTTGGTCCCAAAGGACCTTACCACAAATTTCCAAATTTTCGGAAATTAATCAGGTTCAGACTAAACTTTATTTAACATTTTACTCTTATTTTCATGCATATGTTACACCTACGACGTGTTACAGTTACTTTGGATAACCTTGTATATAACAATCTTTTAATGTCTCACTAAAAATATCATTAACCCTAGGTCTATTCGAACTTGTATTTTTGAGGATTTTGGTGAGTTTCCTTATTTAGCAGGGAGGCTAGAAGATCGAGTACCTCTGACAGAAAAAGAGGTGAGACCGAGGGCCTTCCATTGATGTCGAAATAATTTGAGAAAATGAATTTGTGAACGTAGTCAACAGACAAATAACCCATTCTCTGTTTATAGTCTTTCACTACTACTCCTCTACTCTGAACAGCTGCCTAGCGTCACCCCCACGTAGAGAGCATACTTAGGCAAGGAGTCGATTTATTCTCGATGTCTGAGGAGACGTAATTTCGTAGAAAAACCAAAGCCGTGGGAATCCTCTTAGGCAGCCTGTGTCTGGGCCGGCGATTAGCGAACAGTAATCAGCTTAGGGCAAGGAGTGCGCCGGTGGAGCGCGAACGCTGCCGAGACAGGTCGCTAAGCCGACCGACACACGGGGCACCTGAAGGCCGCGCCGTGGGAACACTACTGCGGGTGCACCGGCGACACCGCCTTGCCTTGGAAGTCAACAATTGCTCAATGAAAAGAATTGCTGGAGCTCGAGCCTGCTTCAAAGGTAGTCCAGAAAATAAGACCCCCCACACAATGAGAACGTGGCACCCTGAGCGGTGAAAGAGCTTACGCGTGTTTAGGAAGCGGCTATCGTATGTAGCGGTTCTTCCTCCCGAAAATTGCAAAATTATGTAAATTTTCTAATGTGCAGAACCTAACCCCCCAGTAAAATTCATCGGCAGTAATTTTCCACGTCCTCGAAAAGTCAATGACAAAGTGGGCAGTCATCGCGCATCCTTTGTTATTGGCGACCTTGTGGTGCAGGTGTGGCTGCGCACCTTAGACAAAAGTCGCTTTGCATTACGATTAACCTCTATTATGTCTTCATCCGCAACCAATAACCTATTAAATCAGACGTTTTTATTGGTGATATGAGCACTGTACTACGCATTTCGTACGCACATACGCCATTCGTCCGCTGCCTTTATGCCATAAACTACAAAATAAAAATAAAATATTATCCTGTCTAAGCTACTGTGGCAGTCTGTCGTTGCTGTGCCCTTCCTTTGTTTATTAGTAGTTGGGTAGCGTCATCTCATGCTGCAAACTTGATATAGCGTCACTGTACTCGTATTTTACGGCAGTGTCAGTTATAGTCGTCAATAAAGATGCAACAAGTCACATCACGTGAGAAAGCAGCGCGTGGCGCTGTAAGGTCACACTGTTTTTCGTCGCGTGGCATGGCGTGTTAGGGCAAAGCGTATGAGTGAAAGTTACGCATGAAACGTCCCCTTTGAACAATTATACATGACTGTGCTTAAACTGACACACAATATTTTTAGCGCAACGCAATCTGACTTTCAATAATCCCTACAAAAGAATGGCCCTGACTAGCATTAACCTATACGTTTCACAAATCGCTTACCTCACAAAAATCTTGGTTACTCGAACTACTGCAATACAGCGAGCGCCACTACTGTCAGCTAAATAAAAGATTCAAACTACGGAAGGCACTAACTACTGATAGGGATAGTTAGCAAATGAAAGATTTTGATAGAGAACAAACAATGTGTTTACCTCAATAGTGTTCAAAAGTCATAATGTATATAGCAGTTCATGATATCCAGTGTTACAAATTTCAAAACTCCGCCATCTCTCTCCCACGTCCACCACTGCTGGCGGCTCACATCTAACTGCGCAACGCTACGCGCTGTTCACATCCAGCTGCCGCTGCCCAACACTACAATGGCAGACAACAATGCAAACTAGCCACAGACTGCACACAGCACATACAGAGCGCTACGTAACGTTGCCAATAAGAAAACATAAACAGCCTACTTACACGCATAATAAGCCACTAGATGATGGGTGACAACCGAAAACGGTGCCAACGTAACCAATAAAAACATGCGAATTAATAATACTATGTGGCTAGTCACGTCATAGATATGTAGCTACATTTACATCTGCAGTTAGGAGCCAATTTGGCACACGGTGTAATTTAGTTCTGTAAACTGGAAGCGACAATTCAGAACAAGAGGCGCGGAATGTTTATTGTAAATGCCGTGCTGACTTCATGCCGCGCCACGTATGGGCAGCGTACAACACATTTTCTGCAAGAGTTGTGTTAGCTGCGTGCCCATCTGGCTTGTAGTCGGCATCTTGTAAGTGCCAACAACCATCCCTTCTTAACTCTGATGTTCACAGTGATGGAAAAAGGCACAGACTGCTGCACATTGGTTCCAGAGGCAGGTGATAGACGTTAGTGACACAGGAACACAAAATCTCATACCACGATCTTACTTCCGATGGAGTATATATCGAAAAGCCAATCAATGATTGTTGTACCTGTTAGAATTGGCGATTCCATATGAGCTATGTTTCCCTCGTATTTACTGTTGCAAGGAAACAGTTTCTCGTGGATGTATGTTCCGTCTATGCAACTAATTGAAGGCAGCTTGTTTACTGCCATAAGACTTTCGCTTCTTTTGTTTGTTAAGCACCTTCAGTGGCGATTTCCAGCGCTGTTAGCTCATATGTGTGGTCCTAGAGATGTGTTCATTAGTCTAAATGCTCCAGTTCGCCGATTTGTGATGTGTGCAAGTGATGTATGCGATGTGTTGAATAACATGTTGGTGAAAGAACGCCGGAAATTGGCCAACAGTAGCATGGAGACCAATGAACACATCTCCAGGACCACACGCATGAGCGAACAGCGCTGGAAATCGCCACTAAAGATGCTTAACAAATAAAAGAAGCGAAACGCCTATAACTACAAACAAACTGCCTTCAATTAGTTGCATAGACGGAACATACATCCACGAATTTTCAAGCGACTAAGGAACGACGGTAAACAGAAAAAAATGAAAAAAAAAACAATTTCTGTATGACACAAATAATTCATAACGAACATCGAACAGAGCACTTACAAACAGAATAATTAAAAACAACAGAATGAGAAAAATTACGTGATTAAAATATTGACATGAAGGTTTCTCTCTCCACCAAACTATTTAATAACTCACCTACGTGTTTCGTTTTGTACGCTATGTTTCTTCCCGTAAGACTCGGAATAGAACTGGCTAAGTCTACAAAACCACGAGTTAATTCCTGAATGAAAATTTCCTGTAAAATGTATTTTTTAAACTTATTGCTTAATGTTATTTCACACCAAAAAAATACTGGTTAACAACTAGCAAACAAGTAAACAAAAAGGAAATGTGTCAATTCCGCGTAAGTGGAATGCCTGCAAGTTCAAATAATACTTTTGTTTCAGTACTATACGAGGGCTATTCGTTTATTAAGATCCGAACGGTTGCGAAATGGTTAAGTTCAGCGAAAATCCCATAAAGTTTTGCGCAGAACTGTTGGGCAGCGTCTCTAGTACGCCAGTCGATCGCATCATATCGCTCTTTTCAGTTCAGAGCGCACAGTGATCACGAAAATATCTCTCGCCAAGTATGAGTGCCTGCTGACAGATTTCGCCTGACTTCATACAGTCCACATTACGTAACTGTTACGCATTTCCTTCTTCATGACAGTTTTTTGCCGCATACTTCAGGGGCAATGCAGACGCTCCTGCAGCGTTTTCGACGGGAAGTGTTTGATCCCTCTCCGTACAGATCGGATTTGGCCCCCTCAGAGCCTTCACATGAGCTGCTGACTAAGAAGACAACATTTTGGCACAAAAAACGAAATGCAGACCAGCGTAGAGAACTGGCAGAAAGCACATGCGGCTGCCTTCAATGACGAGGGTACCGAAAACTTGGTAGAACGATACGACAGAATCAGAGCGGCGACTATGTAGAGAAGTAGCTGGAAGATTTTCACTGCGGCTTCCATTTCGCGAAAGATCAGCAATTAATAAATGAGTAGCCCTCGTACAATACTGAGTAGGTGAAACTGATATTATTAAATACCTGACCTTGGTGTTGTTACTAAACCTCCTACCAGCGACCAAGTTTCATCGTGACTACGTTCATAAATTTCAGTGCAGCACTGGAGCGCTAGTCAACAGTCTTTGCGATGACTGCCCAGTAAAGTTATTACGGAATAGACAATAGAAAACCCAGAATGCTAATACAGCTGTATGTTGGTACCCTTTGCAATTTTTCTATGAAATCACCGAGGGAGATAACGTAGTCTTGACGTTGAACTAGCATTCGGAAGAAGAGATGTTCAGACCTTGGCTTTCAGCAGTTTCCCTAAATTACTTAAGGCTAATGCCCGGATGTTTGCAGTATAAGCATCACACCCGATTTCATTCCGTATTCTAGTCCAGTCTGGGCTTGGGCTCGTCTCTAATGACCTTGTCGTCGACCGAACTTCAAATGCCTGCCTTTCTTCCATTACAGAGGGTAAAGAACCAATATCAGAAATAGTGTAAACAAGAAAACCGCTATGCATCGGTGTGATTTCATCTTGCTCAAAGTCTCTTAGCTTGTATCAAAAATAAGGCACCACGTTGTAATGGAACTAGCGGTACACGCAGTGCAGGGAAAACCAGGACGAAAACAAACCTTTGCTGTGCACAGGCAGAAAAGCACAACAAACGAGGGGCGTCTGTAACCTGAGTAAAATATGCCTCCACCGACACGAATCTATGGGGCATACGGCAGAACGTAACTCATACAGAAAGTCAACGACCACATACAGAGGAATCGGAAGGCGTGTCGTAGCGCAGGCGACAATAAATTTCGCAAGCGGCGCGAGATGCCAGCTGCAAGAATAATTCCGCCGACATTGTAAAATAAACAGCCTCCTCAAGAAAACATAGCTTCACATGACGCTTGAAGACGAATAGCCTAGAGTTTTCTCGCAACTCGTGACAAACCTGTGCTGAGTAATTCCTCTCATGCACACGGAGAGAATTTTTCTGACTACCAAGCAATAATTACTGGCACCAACGAATTAGATCTGAAACTTATGATCCTGATGTGTTCAATTTCCCATTCTCTCTACAATTTTTTCCAATTATACAACTACTGAAGCCAATCATAATAGATAGGAAACAAGAAAATAGGGAATAACATCATCTTTTGAAGCAAGTACTACCAGGCTTTCAGAAAACGTACAAGCCGAAACTCTACAAAAAATACAGCATGTTCACTTCCGTAATGAAAAATTATCTTTTATAAATTAATAAGCTCGAGGGAGTCTTCCATTCTTTTTTTTTTACATGGTATTTTCACGATTGACCAGTCCCTAAAATACTGTGTAGGAAATTAAAATCATCAGACCGACTGGAAACAAGGCAAGAAATCTTCTAGTGCTCACGCAGGGGAAAACATAGAAATCACAGTCTTCGAGTTGTTTGGGTTTACTTCACTATCAAAGTTAGTACTGTAACGGATTGCTAATTTTCGTACACAATTTCATTCATCATTTCGCGCGTCTATTAGCAGCGCCAGAGTCTAATACAACAAACACAGTAATCTGATGTATTTTTCAAGCATTCACTCATGAAATTTATATGGCATTACCCATTGACGTGAGTGATTCCATAGCAAGGAGTCGCTAAATGTGAAAATATGGCAAGACTAATACGAAATAATATGTATATCCTCAATCAATTTATGGTAACTATTTAGGTAAATACGCCTATTAATGGCATCATAATACTTTCATTCACTCATGAATTTGAAGCTAATAATCCAAAAGAGACTGACAGAAACCATAACATCTACAATAAGGTACCATGAGGAAAAACCTCAATTAAGCTTGTGCTCAGAAAGCTATTAACTGTAGGGGCGAAAAGATTTTTATGACGCAATAGAGCAACTGGTACACACTTAGATTACTACTTCAAGAAACTGAAGTCAGTTCTTACTGGTGAATTATTCTGGTCCACAGTCGAAGCATTAGCTATAGCTTCTAAAAACTAAAACAAAGTTTCATCATTAAATATTCTACAAATGTCTATGTATTATAAATTTACAAAATGATGAATTCAACATTGAACTAAGCAATTACAAAAGTAGCTGAGTCATCTTCAAAATTTCCAACAGGTGACTTGCTCTACTTTTTCTTTAAAATTTACCATTAAATATCAGACTTGACATCGTTAATTGAGGAAAAAAGCGATCCGTAATAGTGCACTAGAATTTATCTGTGTTGATTGGAATATAAAGAAGCTGTCAGATAATGTTTTGTTGTCGTTGAACAACCGTGCTCAGAGCCACAAAAAATACTAAGGAGCGGGTATAACCTTCAACAATGCAACTTTTTTGGTTACGTCTCATAGTGTGTTTTGTGAGACCAGTTGCATTATAAGCTATTGCACGTTATCTTGTCTTAATCGTTAAACATTTAAAAAAATAATTATGATATAATTACCTGAAATTGTCAAGATGGAGAGAAGCGACCTCAAATATATTTGTGTGTCTGTAATTGTTTTAAAAAGTATTAATTTTTTAAAAATTGTCTACATTGCACTTAGTAACAATAATGCTATTACTATCTAATTACGACTTAGACAATTAAACGTTTATAAATATTTAAAAAATTGTATATCAAAAAAGTTATATTTTGAACTTTCACCAACGTGCTTTTTGATCCTGTTAATCGTTTGCCTATAGTTTTCCTAACTCTGTAAATGGTTATTCAGCAAGTGAAACCGGTTATTCTGTTTCTTTATATTGCGATCAAGACAAATATATTTATAGTTATTTACATTAAATGGAAGGCAGTTTTATTGAACAGCTGTTAGCCTTATTATGACAGTTAATGATTTCTCGAAACAGGCTGTGATCACAGATATAGAAGAGATGTCTTTGAATTATATCGAACGCAATAAATGTAGCTTCTGCTGTGTTACTGTTTAACTACAAGGGAACCGAATAAGGCACAATGTTAACGATCTCACTAAAATAAAACTAAGAAAAAATTGCCCAATGAGTACATCTGCAAGACTCAAGGTGCATTGAACTATTAATTTCACCTGTCACCAGCTACCACTGCAAATACACTATGCTGCACGAAGATAAATTTGCAAGAAACTTTCAAGAATAAAATTCAGTAGTAACACGAGACAGCTGCGCATCTTTTATTCCGGCATGTTAACAATGCGAGGCTGCATGCGACTTAGCAGGCTATTCGATCAACTTAGCAAGATATTCATCCATCCATGGCAACTGTTGTAGGACAAAAGCAGGTTCGTAGGTTAATTGACAGTTGTGGCGGTCATTTTCGTTCTTGAGTATTACAGAGTTTCGTGAAGGAGAACAGGAAGAACGTATTAACTCGTAGCTTCCCTAATACCACTGGCCCTAGTTAAGCAGAACGTTATGGCGATACTAATACTTGAAATCTAGTAATAAGACCTCGGAAATGAAGAAATGACACAAAATGCATTTTCAGGTTTCGTAGCGTATTCTGCTCTTTATTAGATAATGAACTGTATTTGGAATCTTCTCGGTGGGGTGATCACGCTCTTTCGTGGTACAACAGCTAGTACCTTCTACGAAAGCGAGGAGAAACCATTGACAGAAGCCAACTAAGTGTCTTCAGTGCAAATTATTCCTGGAATCCAGGATGTTTCCAAGATAGATTCCAAGAAGAATTCATCAAAAGTCAAGTAACAGTGTGACGCAGATGTTAAAGACTAGTTTTTGTCAACTCATCTTTGCAAGGTGGATACGAAAAATTAGGATACGTGATCAACTTTCTCCGAAGAAATATTAGAACGTAGTTGTTTACATGCGCGGAAATAATCACATTCTGTGAATGACAATGTTTCACATCATTTACTGTCTACGTAGATGTTGAAAGCATCGGCACACTGCGGAAATTTGAGTAGTTACCTGTTATGAGTTCACTGTTCCAAATAGGGCCCGCGCTGATGATACACTTCAACAGCAACTACTTTGGCAACACAGCGCACTAAAGGCAAATAAAGGGTAATTTAGCCCATTTTGATAATTAATCAATAACGGCAGCCAGCATGATTAGGATTCGAATGTCGTACAGGGAGGAACTGCAGAAGAAAATTTAAAATTCAGTGTCCGGTGACATTAGGGTTATTACAGGCTGACAATTAGCTGCGTTAGTCAAGGCTGGCACAAGAAATGTATGTTCGTCTTCTGAAGGAAGCACCTTGAGGCTTTTCATGGAGAGACAAGACAAACTACGTTGTGTTCATAAAGTGGTAGTCTGCCTTTCTACTCAAAAGTCATAGATGAGGACTACGAACAACTAACCACCATCTCGGTTTCACCACAAAATAGTGCTGTCTTACACTGGTTGCACCAACTTACGTATCCAGAAACCTATTCAACAGGCAGATTGATTAACTAGAAATTTAATTACGAACTTCTAACTGAAAACCATAAATTGTCAATTGCTGTATTTTTCTCATGACGGTCTCATGCAGTTTCTCCATCTTCAGACAGATGCATTTTTCCTCTTCTACAAGACGTTTTACGTTCGCCACGGCTAAAACCTGGTGTTATCCACCGACATGATTATCAGAACTCCAAAACCGTAACTGAGAAAAATGAGCGTTTATTATTCATATCTATGTATCATGTCATGTGAGCCCCAAAGCGATCGAAACCATAAGATTGCTTGAAGTGTGAGTTTGATCTCCACAGAACTGAGAATTTCGTATAAACACTCACTGCCAGTGTGTGTTAATAAAAATAGCGATTAAATGACAAGTTATTTATGAAACACTCGCTGGGAATTGGACTAGCTGCCACCGAGGTATGGTGGTTAGAACTTTAGGCAACTATTTGAGAATATTTTTGTTTCATTCTTTGTGAAATCTCAGCTGCTGTCATTTCATTCTCAAGTGTGGTTTTCAAAAGCGTTGCTGAAATTACCACAATAGCGTATTGGCTCAAAGAAAACAAGCATCATATTTAAAATGCCACAACGTAATAAAAATGCATTTGAGAATTAGAATATTTTCTCTAAATTTGCCGTGCGGAAGACACATTAAATAAATAGAAACGATGTGACAGCAGAAAACCTCTTTCGTACTGAAAACTCTATCTCGATTCCCGGTGACTAAGCCAGAATAACCTGTAGCAGTGTGTAAGGTTGTCCAATCAGCTGCTTCTGTCAATGAGAATAGTTCTACAAACTAGAATGCGCTGCACTAATGCAAATCACTATGGGATTGTGTTTGACACAGCACTTTACATTTGTTCTAGCTGCTTTGTTTACGGTAACAGGTAAACATTAACAAAGTGTAACGAATTTACAAGAACATCTGCCAGTAACAGCAACATTTTTAACATGTCGAACATCTTGCAGGAAAAAAAAAATGAACGGAGCAGTCGGCATAGACGCAAAGTTCACGAATAATGTCACTGACATTTATGAAAAGAAAAGCTCAAGACAGTAATTGAAGGTTATTTACGTACGTAACCGCTCAGACTTCATGGAGTGGACCACACTACAACTATGTAAGGTAAAACTATCTACAAGCCGAAGGATGGTCATATTGGAGACAGTTTCCCTTTAGCTTCCTTCTATCTTTGATCTGATTTATTCGGTGCGGTTATAATGGCATTTTCAGTCTGACATAGGCTCCGAACCACGATGTGCCAAAATTTTTCACATTAAAGAAGTGATAGGCGACAGAAAAAAAATTCTTGGACCGCTTGACGAGAGAGCCCCGGGTTTTGGATTTATAGCCTGGCACATACCCAGTGAGGTAGAGAATCACACTTTAATAAATAAGGATTAAAAACAAGTCAGTGACCTCTCTTCCATCATAAAATAAGCAAGCACTATGTATGGAGTAAAGCAGAACAGCGCCATCGCGACAAGACCGTGCCGTGTTTTACAGGAGATCCTCCTTGATGGGCAACGATCTGCCGCAGATTACAGTAACACTGTTACGCTGTCGCATTCACGAGGACACCAGTAAAATAACCGTTTGGCTATAAGGATTTAGATTTTCTGTGTTTTGCTAAATCGCTTAAGTCAAATGCTATGATGCTTCATTTGAAGGGTACGCCCGATCGACTTTCCCACCTTTCCCGGATCCTACTTTACTTTGACTCTAGAATTCGTAGTCGACGGAATGTTGATCTCTAATATTTCTTTTTGCACTAACATATTTTTAGGTGGTCTGTTTTCCAAGTCAGAATCGTACTGTGTTATTTATAGCATTTTCTCTGCTCGCTTAAGGACATATGGGCTGCTGTGCCGTTATGTATTTGCTCAAGGAAGGGAGATCGAATTCAATAAATCACAAAGGTAGCTCGGATCAGGATAGGGGAAGTGAGGGAGGGAGGGAGGGATAGAGAGAAGGAAAGGCGAGGGCGAGGGGAAAGAGAGAGAGAGAGACCGCGTCTGTTGAAGAAACCATCTTGTCATTAGTTGGAAGTAATAGGGAAACCTAATGAGACTGGTCGTACAGAGATTTGAACCTCGCTTCTCTGGGATAGGATACCAGAGTCTTGACCTCTGCAGCGCTTCCTTTTGCTCCAATAATAGTGAAACTCATTTGCAAGAAGTCGACATACGAAATGACTGTTCGGGAAACAACAGGTCGAATTTACTGAGGACTGATCAAGTTCTATGCACATTGCCGTCAGCTTTCCCCAGTGAACAAATCCATTTATTACTAATGTCGTTGTAAATTTCTCAGTGTCTGTAGACAAATAACAATGGGTCTGAAACTAACTTCTAAGTGAATTGCTCTAAAGATATA
This sequence comes from Schistocerca piceifrons, assembly GCF_021461385.2. NCBI lineage: Eukaryota > Metazoa > Arthropoda > Insecta > Orthoptera > Acrididae > Schistocerca > Schistocerca piceifrons. The sequence continues at coordinate 137,951,641 of NC_060143.1, read as the reverse complement.
ATGAATCAAGACTCACTAAATTTACAGGTTGAAATATATTTTGCGCAATGATAAAACGGAACATCAGAAGCACTATTGGAAGTTCGGGGAAAGAGATACCTCAATGTTGAAAGAAACATTCAACACATTTATGTCATAGCTCGATTTTCTGACATGTGACTCTGTCTTACACCACAAGCAATATATCAAGGCAATCGTGGCTGTTTTAACAAATGGTGTGCTACATACTTGTCTGCATGTGAAGCGATGCTATGGTGATCCTTTTCCCTGACAAATGGCTTGGTTCAAATGGCTCTGAGCACTATGGGACTGTTATCTATGGTCATCAGTCCCCTAGAACTTAGAACTACTTAAACCTAACTAACCTAAGGACAGCACACAACACCCAGTCATCACGAGGCCCCTGACAAATCACGGAAAGGCTTTCCGGCACGATATTGTGTTACGCCTAACGAACAAGGATTATTCCGTCTCCCATTGAAGCAGCACTACAGCGTCGCACAGTAAACGACACTGCGACAGATGATTTATCAAAGAGTTATTGCCTGCCGAAATAGAATATTTCCCTAGATTTTTACTGTCCATTTAGGTGTATATCCTTCTTGTAGGTCCCGATACCTATCACATATGTCAACCGGGCTTTTGCTTTCACGTGGTTTTATAACATCGATATTGATCTATTTTATGCTACTGTGTTCTGCGAGAACGCAGCAAACACAGTCTAGAAGTCTTGCTGCTTATGCTGTATACAGACGGCGATCCAGCGCGTACAGCTTGCAGTATCGTTGTTGCACATATTATTACATTTTGTCCTAAAATATTGCTACACAATAATCAGATTGTACATAGAAAGCATGTTGGTACAACACCCAACTTGTGTTCTTCAGTTTTACGTCCCATGCATTACAGAATTGACACTGCGTCCATCAGTCATGCCATAGAGAATATAAGCCAGTGTGATACTTCGAAGCGCAATTATGTTGGGATGGTGAGAACGATGCGTAAATAAGACAGATAGGCACCTCATTATCCTGCCGGCAACTGATGCTGATATAACAACTGCCGACTATCTACTGAGAAGGATGGTATAATATAATTATTGACTTTACTTAATTACATATTACAGGACGCATACTTCATAATACCAGTACATTATTTACGGGCGATGAAGTTGGCTTCGGGAGAGTATTTTCATAAAGATCGCATAAATATCTGGTGTTACCTTAATAGATTGCAGGGAAATGCGGTTGCTGACTATGGGCCTCGAACGAGTACGCTCTACAGCAGTTCACTCTCCGTTTGGATACGCGTAGTTTTATTTCACTAAGGAAATTAGTCACATCTGAGAACTGTCTTAACGTACAAATGCCTACAGCAAAGAAGCTAGGTAAAATGACAACGGGTACCGCATTTTGTAATTCGTTTAACAGATTTACTACCAATTCTGTGCTCCTCGTGAAGGACGGTTTCAAATTGGTACTGACAAAGTAGATCGTACTATGAATCGACAGGCTGCAACTAGTTGCCTGCAACCTGTGTGGTACTGTAAATCTGACACGAACAAAAAGCTTCAGACATAAGAAAATATTATATGAAACAAATTTTTAAGTTTGCAGATTACGCAAGGAAGACGAGAACAGTTGTTCGAAATATAAGCGAAAGTTTCCTGGGTCGGTGTTTCTCAGAGCGATCGAAAAGCAGCCTACTGCCGTTTATGTATGACTGGTGTATGTTATGAAGTAGAGGTTAAACTTTCTGGTATATCAATACATGTCCCAGAGCGAGGAATCGACCCATACCACACAAGCAACATTTTCGGAAACTCTCTTCTGTATGTTGTTATAGCTTACAGTGACGACAAGATTCAGGAATAGATTTGCCACATGTACGGTGCAATTCCTCCCATGCTTTAACTGCGCCTGCTACAGGAAAAAAAACAGTAAAACGGGTTTGAGCAAGAGTGCATGCGTATATGAAGAATGGTGAACAGCCGGCACTATACCTGGGGTGAGGTGAGGGTGGCGTCGCCCAGTCGAAGTCCGAGGCTGGGGCAGCACGGGATGAACGTCACCATGGTGCTCAAGTTGTCGCCGTGATGCAAGGTACTCCGCTCTTTCCGGGCACAGTCACTTACTGACCTCGATTGTTCCGAATTAGCACTAATGCCGGCAGAGACATCTCTCGCGCTAGAAGAAGTTGACCTCTCGTGTTTTTTGGCACTATATCGAACTTCAGAGCGTTTCTTTAAAGGAGCACACTCGGAGCACTTAAAAGATTCCTACTGTTTATTCCTCGTAAATACGTCGAATGTGAAATACTTCGTACTTACCTAAGTTTGTGCTAGAGGAATAACGTGTTGAAGATAACTATAGGAAGAACACAAGTTGTACGTACTTCAGCGCGCTTGCGCTGGTAACACAAACAGCTGTGAGCACATTACTATAAAAGAAATTTCACGGTGCTATAACCGTGAATGACTGTTCAATACCACAAATTCTTGTCATCTTTCGTTCGTGTCGTTTCATAGTCTTCAGGACAGTTGAGATTTATTGTATAACTGTTTTTTATTTTCACCACTTTTCTACATTGTCAATATTTCTTTCGCAGCGATCTACCGTAACACCGCTGTACAACTTCTCTCTTTGGCAAAATTTTTCTTCGCCGTCGCGGTGGAGTCCAAATGATTCGCTCCAAAGTCCCTCACACAGTGTTTCTTGTTTTCGAGCATTCAATTACTACACGGTGATAAAAACTCCAACTCAGATCTAATGACAGTCGTACATACGTCCTCATACTATTTACGTGGCAGCTGATTAGAAAAAGCACTTCATTGTTTTACTTTGCACTTTGTATAGTGTGTACGGAAGACCACTGCAGTCGGCGTATGCACCAATAAATGAGTTAACAATCAGATCAGCGGCGCGCCAACAGCCCTTTTGCAGCAGGAGAAGAGGTGAGGTGGAGTGGAGGCCCGAGAGAAACACAACTGTTTGCTGTGACAGTGTAGGGCGGCCGGCACCGCCAGCGCTTTTGATCGCCCGCTGCTGTTGACGCGAGCGCGTCGTCGGCTTCGCTCGTTTCCCTGACGCCGCTTATGGGCACTGTGCGCTGAAAAGTCGGCGTACTCTCCAAACAAACGCAGCGGCTGCGGCAGCCGCCGGCAAGTAGCAGCGACTGACAACGGCTGCTGAAGGAGCAGGCGCACGTGCAGCAGCCGGCAAGCTCGGGACTCTGCGGTATCACAAGGCTTCGGATGTAAATTGCCGTGATAGTTGCCTATGAGGCATAAAACAGAATTACTGAAACATGCAGGCAACACGCACCTGCCGTTTAAGAGGCTCAGCAACGGGGAAGGTAATTTGCAACACAGTGTGTCACGACTTGGCCAGTGTCACTTCCAGACCGTGTCGAAAAATCACAACGCCGAGACAGTTAAAAATGTCAAAGATCATACTGACATATACTGCTGAATGGATGGTAATCAATGACTTGCTGTCTCAAACACACAGATATTTCGTGACAAGTCTAAAAAGTATCCAGCGTTTTCTGTGCCTTCTGATGCATAGCAACAACGAAATTGAAATTAATTCGCTCTCTATCTCTGTCTCTTTCTACGTTATTCACCGCGCAGAGTAGCTACGATTCGGCGAGGCGTGCGGTCGTTCAAGACTTCTGTTAATCCTAACCGAGAACGCTCTGCGGGACCGTCACCAGTGCCGACACCGAAGAGCCAGCGAAAGCAGTAAAAACGGCAAACTATGTTGTTCTCGGACCATGTGGGCAGATAATGAAGACCTCACTTCTATTATTTAAGTGGTAGCCTCAAATTGACATTAATGCGCGGAGAATTTAGCCGCGGTGTCGTCGCTGGCGAGGGGTCGCGGCGAGAGGAGAACGGAGAGGGGGGAGGGGTGCAGAGGCGGGGGGGGGGGGAGAGGAGGAGGGGAATCACCCACAAAAACAAGAGCGCAGCGCACACGCGCAGCCGGCCTGACGTTTGCTCGGGAAGACGAATGGCGCGTCCCACGCGTCCCACGCGCGTGTGAGCCGTGGCGCCGTACACACGCAAGGACTTACTCTAGCGAGAGAGCCTCAGCGGGTGTCTTTCAACTATTTACCCAGAATGTAGAGGAGTTCCGTTGCTGATTGCACTCAGCGGATATGAAACGATCGGTAAAATCGTATCACCTGCCAGCAGGTTGTAATGATCACTTGCCCAATTTAGTACAAAGTGGTGCCACAATTAAACACTTAATTGACTTATTATATGAGAGTATCAGACGTTGGGCATTGGAGGAGAGTTCGTTACCCGTGTAAGCACTTCACTCAGGTTGCGCTCGAGTTCTTGGGTGAGCAAGGACTGCTGCTGTTGTATTCGCAGAAACAGAGCGAAGTTTTCTGATCTGCGGTAGAAGATCGGATATTGCTACTGCTGCAGTGTCTCTCCAGTACCACACCTCTAGATCTGATACGAAAATAGGACCAAGTCGCGCCGTTTTCAGTGCAAGAAACAATAATTGCTTAGAACAGTCACTCTACATAGGCGGTGATTGTTTACATTCTCATACATAACATCCAGCTGTCCCTGTAGATCTGCGGCAGATTTTGTCGTCCCGCAGAACGTAAGAGACAACAGACAATCACTAGAGGATTTCTTGCTAGCTAAACAGGGAACCCATGTTGAAGACAGCCGCACGACAGCAGTCCGTGTCGCTATTGTTCAAGTGATGACTATTCTAACAAGATTACTATACGCAACAACAGATTTCACACTGGCGATTAGGTACGAACGTCACACGCGTCACATTCTCTGCTGGTAACATGGACAGATGCAGCGCGATGTCCGAGGCGCGGGACGCGTTCCTAGAAGCGAGGCGTCGGAGAAGGCGCCGGGCCGGCGCTATCTTATCCGGACGCGCGGTCAGCACGCACTCACTCGCTCGCGATCACGCTCACGCACGGTCGCGCCGCCTGCCACACGCGCACAACGCACGCGCTGAGAACAGTGTGCGATCTTCCAGCGAGGCGCCTCGGCCGGCGAGGCCGGGCGGCAAAAAAGACCTCGAGGAGGGAAAGCGCCCGCGCCAATGGCGAGCCGCGCATTCCGCCTCCGGCCAATGGGGCGTCGCGAAACGCCGCGCTGCCTGCGTCGCGCTCGGCACTACCAGCTGATCGCAGCCGCCTGTTTGCACGCTTGATGCTCGCTAAAACTCGCGAGGCTCAGACCGTATGCAACTTACTCTCCCGTAATTACCTTTGGGTGCGCCAACGGTGAACTCTGCTACCTAGGATAAGTCAATATTTATTTTGCAGTGATGAAGCGGGTATCCCATGCATGTTTGGTTTCGGAATGGTAACGGTTTGTTACATTCACTCTCCCCCCCCCCCCCCCCCCCCCAAAGTTATTATTTGCAGTCACCCACACTTGTAACGTGTCAAATACGCTTATGATTTTAATGATAATAACACGTTTCACTAGAATAATATATTTTTTAAAATCAGCGCTTAGTACATCGCTTCAGCATAATATCCAAGAAATTGCAATTCAGAGAAATATAGCATCCGAAAAGAATTCGTATGAAGATTTGAGATAAACATGTGCACCCGTTTGTTCGTTTGTTTGTAACTCACACAATTCTACAATTTTTTTTCCGATCTTGATGGAATTTTGCGCACTTTACCTACGCGACAAGAGGAAGATCACTGTCTACATAAGATTTCGTAATCTGACTTGAAACGTAAACGTAGGCAATATACATAAAGGAGAGAAGTTATTACCAAAAATCTCTAAAAGTTGTTGGTATATTTACTTCAAATTTCTACACGATCTTCTAATGAACGTCGGGCGGACATAGCCTATATTTTTCTTTAATATGCACAATCTCTGTGGGGGTAAGAACTATCTACCCAAGGCAACTAGAAATAGACAGGTAGGCCATTCCGAGGTGTCTAGCTGCTTTTGTAAAATGTAAACTTTCACGACCGGAATTGTCACAATTAATAAAATATCCCAGGCTATTACGCCGTGGTCGAAGGGATTTCACGCGCTGCTATTGGGTAATGCGTATACTGTTATCGGGAATACAACGCGAGAGCTCAACACCAGCCTCATGTGCTGATTGTTGTTAAGTCTTGACGCACATAATTAAGCATCGCTTACATCTAAAATTATGACATTAACACTTTTATGTTATAATATCAGCCACCGTCAAGGACTTAATATTAAGATCTTGGGCATGTTACTGCGGTTTTAAATACTCACTGTAGCTCAGTTCGATGACGACACAACCCACTGAAGATTTCTCTTTGCGACCAGTTCTTTTTATTCTGTTTCAGCTTTTGGCTGCTGATGCCTTATAGGCTTATTCTAGCGAAAGGTCTAAATCAGCTGCCATATTCCTAGTTATGTTAATAAAGAACACGGTTGTGGGAGAAACCAGTTAGTGGTGCATAGAAACCAGTTAGTGGTGCATATCGGGAAACTTTTCTGTTACTGTAGAAAACTTTTACATCACTCCATTACATGTCGCCCATGAAAACTGCAAAATATTACTTCAGACTCCTTTATTTTGTTGAATCTGTCAGCTTGAGGAAAAATCAACCCACCTTTGGAGGTTACGCAGATCCAGTTATTGCCGGTGATGCAATCTGAATTCAGAGGAAATTTTTCTGGTACTGAACTCAAGGGACTGTCAATGCGCTTGCATTTAAATGCTACGTAATTCTCAAGGTAGTTGTGCTTCGCGGGATTCGCAGTCCTCTCTGATTGCTGGTTCATAACTAGGAAACCGCAACATATCTAGTTCTTGTTCACTGAAATTAGTAAGTCTAAATCAGCTGCCATATTCCTAGTTACGTTAATAAAGAACACGGTTGTGACGAACTTTATGAAGTTCTGTTCTGTTTCTTTTGTTGGAATAACATGTGACAGTACCTCGCTAGTACACTCTATAACGGACGTATTTGCCGACAAAGAGATGTCATCTGTATTTGCAGTCAATATTAGAAGCCGCATTCTAATTTTCATTTCGTAAGGCGTTGTTGGGTTGTCGTAAAATGCACTCGGGCAACGAATTTCGGAAAAAATTCTCCAAAGAGTTTTGGTTTAGCCTGAAAGTTAAGAATTACGATGCTCCCATATTTTTATGTCACTGTAAAGTCAAAAGAGAGTGTTTATTGAAGCTATTAAACCCTTCTGGAATGGCAGCAGACATTGCTTTTTCCCACAATGCATGTTAGAACAAACCTAAAGGAAGCGTTTTAGTGTGTTCTGTCACAGCTTTCGTAAGATACAGCACTTTTCAGAGTACCAGGTCTGCACTTGAATTGTTTGCTCCATTCCTGAAGTGTTAACCGGCAAGGAAAATGGTAGTTTTTTTTTCTGGAGGTAAGTAGACGCTCTTAAGATGCGATATCTTCCGGAGCCCACTTCACTCACTTTTTATTTATGACAAGTTCGAAACTGGCCTGGTGAGAAACATCGAGACAAAATGCTATTTATAGTATCTCTAATTTTATTGTTTTATTCCAGAGTAAGCACATCTATTTATTTCCGCAGCATACTTCGATCACTTGGCTTCAGGGCCTTGTTACTTCTTTTCAAAGTATGCTTTTCATACCTCGGCAGTTGTTTTTCAGATTTTAATCTGTTTCTTTCTTCAGATCCTTGCGTTATTCACATTAATAAGGTCAGCTCTATCTTCCGGAAATCGAAAACGACATCCGCAGTTTTATGTGAAGTATTTTTGCATTCAGTAATGGCACAATGTTTTCTGCTTTTGCTCATAGTACTACAAAACGGCCAGCGATAAGAGTAGGTAAGACGTGACTGAATTCTGTTTATTTTAACAGAGAGGGATGGGAATTTGCTATTATTAACAACGCACTTGTAGTGTTCTCGTTACCCGTATTCCTAATGACGTCACGCCGTTTGGCCAGCAGTCTGCGCAGGAAAGCCAATATGGCACCCCCTGCCACCTACCAATCAAAGGGATGGGGATCAAAAAGAAGCTTAGCTCGGGAGGTGTGAATTCCCAGACTTCATTAGTCCCGTATTTCAGAATGAGAGCAATTAGCGACTCGCAACGAACTTTACACATAATTTCAAATCTTTACGATTTTTTTCTCGCTGGGAATCACTACAAGGAAAAAAATTTTATCGATTGCTACTTTTCCGCTGTTCCTGCAGTAAAAGTACCGCATGAGGCATTTATTACTTCTTTACTACTCACCATATTTGTGACACATGTTACGGAAGTGTAAAATTATATCACTGTACGACACAATTCAGGAGATATGACGTTATAAATAATGAGATGTGTCAGAAACTGCTGCATCATGGATGACTTTTAAACTTGTAACTCCTTTGCTACTAACTCTGTCCGCAATCAATTTCGCAGACAGTATCCACACATGCCGCTAAATGCACCAAAAAGATCGTACCATTGTAAAACACATGGTTCACGAGATAAGACGTCGTAAACACTCAGATGCGTTAAAAATTTCAGCATTGCTTTGCCACTAACTCTATTCGCAATCCATATTGGAGATAGTATCTACATATGCCGCTGAATGTACCTGCACAAATATAACGTTGTGCGAAGATTGTTCAGAACGTATGACGTCACAAACACTGAGATGCGTGAAAACTTCCACATCATGTATGAAGTTTTAATACCATTATTCTTTACTACTAGGACACTCCTCTGGGCAAGTTAAGGAAATCCCTGAAAGGGGCTGCACTTTTGACAGCTTTCAACTGTGAGGCTCAAACTGTTGTAGGCGAAAACAATTGCCGCCTATACAACCATGAAGAGGCGTTGCCATAGATACATTTACAGAAACCTGTTGTAGACAGGCGAAGCAGATGCGCTCAGCGTACAGTATAGAAACTGTCCGAGTTCATGTTTCTTAATTTACATGCAGTAGTTATACATTTGCACATAATGGATATTTCTTTCAAAGGCGTTGTCACGGATACATGGAAACGATTGTTTTGTTTTCAGTTCTAATAGAAAATTGACAAAATTAATAGCCGAGTAATGCCGGGTTTGTCAGCTAGTACAATATAGGATCGATGTGTGCACTCTCTATGTGTGCATTCGGCCTACACTAAGCACTACGAGTGTGAATACTGGTCTGATGATTATATGAGCGTGTAAATGAGTGGAATGCTGTTACTTTCATGTGATCCCGCCTACTTTTCGCATAACAGTCCTTCCGTTACTTCTTTTCTCTCAGTAGCGGGTTTTCCCCTTTCTGTACCCCCTTACGCAACATTCTGTGGCTTTGTCAGTTCGACCTGTGGACTTATGAACCGTGTCCGACTTCTTGTTGACAGCACGTGCTGTCAGCTTTGGAATGTCCGCCTTTACCTAGCTAGAATTTTACTGTCAGGTCGTGAGCCCATCCACGTGGGTAGTCCCGCACACAAGCGACTGAAAAGTATTTTTTGTTAAATGTAGCTCGTAATTTCTGAGTTCCTTGCCATTTTCATGCTACTTTATTTTCTAGTAGTTAGCTGTGAAATTTGGAAATTGATAGATGTAAATACACCCCAGGAAAAACAAAATACACCCTTTTATAAGTTTCCAATGCTCTCAAGATTTATTGTTGGAGCAGTGCATATGAAGTGCATGAAATGACTACATATACAGATCAATAGCACAAGCGGTTCTGAGGTACTGGGTATCAAGCCACGCTGAAACATTTATGTTAGTACGTGCAGGTGCTGACTCTGGCATCAATTTGATCGTTAAGATGGTGAATACTGTCCTGGGATACGTTATGCCACGCCAGCTCGATCTGATCACGTAGTTCTGTAAGAATGTTGGTTGACGAACAGCATGAGTCCCTTCTCGTTCCACAACCCCCCCCCCCCCCCCCCTCCAACGTGCTCGGTTGGAGACAACTCTAAAGATCGTGGCTGACCAGGAAAGTTGCTGCCCGTCTTGGAGAATACGTTAAGATACGGGAGCAATGTGTGGGCGAGTATTGTCCTGTTGGAACAACACATAAACTTCCTGTAGCATGAACGGTAAAAGAACGGATCTAACAACATCCTGCATGTAGCGAAAGCTGGTTAGCGTCCCCTCCAGAAACACCAAAGTTGTAACTTCTCGCAGACCAGACCATAAGGCCTGGTGCGAGGCTAGTGTGTCTTGGGAGAATGTATTCTACGAGATAGCGCTCACCGGATCTACGTCGTACGCGCAAACGACCATGAACTGCGTACAGGCAGAATCTGCTTTCTTTCTGAAGACCAAGGCGTGCCAGTCCGTCTCCCAAACGATCCTCTGACGGTACCAGTCGAGCCACGCACATCGATACTGTGGCGTCAGTGGAAGACGGACTAGAGGTGTGTGTCCCCGTCGTCCCACTGCTAATAACTGGTTCGCAAGAGTCTGCGTTGACACATCTGGTTTCACAAGCCTTCTTATCTGTGCTGTGGTAGCTGTACGATCTGCCACTGCTACCCTTACGATACGACGATCCTGCGGGAGTCTGTGCTGCGCGGATGTGCAGAACCTTGTCTACGAGTGTCAGAATGTTCACGCCACCAAAGATAATAGCATCGTTGCACAATTGACGAGGCTTGCCCTACTTGTGTGGCAATTCTCCGAAAGGACCATCCCACCACTCAGAAGGCCACAATTTGACCCATTTCAGTTGGCTGTAGGAAGGACGTGTGCATCTCTGTGTCATGGTTCCTTGCTTACTTCACACGTTTGCACCACACTGTGCCTTCTGGTTGTGAGCATTCCATGTTAAAGGCTACACACAGATGGCACACGGATAGCTATCCTACTACGCTGTCTGTTGGCGGACGACGTGAAATCATTACCAGCACATCAACTATTATCGACGAGGCACATGCCATTTCCGGATGAAAAGCGATGTCGTCTTTCCAGATGTACTAATTTTTTTCCGGCAGTGTATATAAACGGTCCTACTGAAATTTGCGTTGTTTTTTTAAGGCAGGCAGGAGGGGAAACAACGCCACCACCAGCCACTCTTCTCCCAGGTCACCCCCCCATCCCCCTCCTTGTACCTGTGTTGTGTCTGGTTGTGCTCCTAAAAGCTTTCTTGGCGAAATTGTTGGTTTACAAATTTTTGAATTTACAGCTGACTTGTCATTTTATCGTTACAGTAAGCTAACAGCTTGGCGGATGGTGTCAGTTAAAAGCATAAACTTTTTGAAGAAGATACAATTATCGACGGCGAAGCGTTAACTGACAAAACTTGTAGTCAACAGCCATTCATATCTAGCTAAAATAACAAACTGGTGCAAACACTGGCAAAGAACTTCTTCTGTAGATAATTGTAAAGTTGTGCACTTCACGAAACGAGTTTATAGGCTCAATGAGTTATAATGGGGTCAAATACGTTGTAGAAACAGCTGGCAGAATCAGTGCGTTGAGAAATCAGGTGCAATCACGAAGTACCGCTGTGAAAGTAATTGCGGGCTTCAGTTCACCGCTCGCACACTTAGATCTGCTGTTTCACAAAGAAGACAAGGGAGACCTGTACTGCGATATTGCTCAAGTGTGTTGTATCCCTGTATGACTGGTCTAACACAGGACATGAAGCGCATACAAAGAAGAGCAGCAAGAATGACTGTGGGGATGTTTGGCAGGCACAAGAAGATACCAGAAAATCTTAAAGTTTCAGACGAAGTAAAATGTCCAACTCGCGAAAACCTACTTGGAAAGTTTTAGGGAGCAGTTTCCAGGCTGGAATCCATGAATATAACTTATCTCCCGACATATCACAGATGAAATTAAATTAATAACACCATGCACAGAACCATGCAGTCAGTACGTGCACAGTACACCCATGGATGGAATAGAAAAATCCTTCAAAAACATGCACCCTCTACTGTTCCGATGTCAGACTGAGATTCGATGAAGAATTCACCCAAGAAATAAGTGGCTTACAAAATACTAGAAGAAGGGTGGAACTTGAGTATCTGTAATTTCATACTGTGTTATGAAATGGAACTGTGGCTGGTCGAACACTTGAAGAAAATAGATACCAACAGCCACAATTTTATTTAATATTTTTATTTAGTCACCAGTTTTGGTGCCTCATTTGCACCTTCTTCAGGCCTCTATACACGAAATTCGGTAAGTCATCTAGTCGTTTGTGTTATTGTAGGGCCCACTGCATCCAATTGGTTTCTGTATACTTCTAAAATTTCTCGGTAGATGTAGATCCTTGACACCTCACCTCTAACGACAACTGTCCTGGTAGTTAAATAGAATGTTGGTATATGTCTTCTTTCAACCTGAGTATTGGTCTTCAGTCTGCGACCCTTACCAGCAAGCGTGAGAACGTTACGGAGATGTTCAACAAACTCCACTGGTAGACTTTATGGGGAGGTTTACTGCTGAAATTCCACGTAGAGTCGAGTGATATATTAGTCCCTCCCACATATGTGTCAGGAAGTGATCACGACGAGATAATCAGAGAAATTACAGCTCATACAAGCCTCTGGCTGCCCACTTATTTAGCCAATTACATCGTCTCATATGGGAGTTTATCGACATCGTCCATCGCAAGCACAATTCGTAAATGAAACAGAGAAATGGCGGAGGGGGGAGGGTAAGATAGTTGTACTAGACATTATCATCCGTCACACACAATAAGGTCGCTTGCAGGGGCAGATATAGATGTAGAACCAAAGAATCCTCCCCGAGAGTCGGCGGAGATTTAGCAAATCACGGAACGGCCGAAAGACATTCGAGCTGATTTTCTCCTGAAGACGCTTCTTGCGTCATATCACTACGCCATCTCGATCGGTAAACAAGGGTCCGAGATAATACGAGATTCAAAAATATATGTTCACTCTATATTTACTGGACGCAAGCTGGAACTTTTCAGTAGAAAATGTCAGATATCTTCGTAAAAGTGGTCCCGTCGAGATCGAAGTCATTAAAAATGAAGCTCTAACTCACATGGAGAAACATCGGGAGGAAAATGCAAGGAATAATAGCAATATTATTAAAAGAATTTGGCATTTGCCTGACGTGATTTACGGAAACGAAGGAAAAGTAATTATGCATACTTTTGATGGCACTTTGTAACCCACTCCTCTTGAATATGATGCAAGTGTCTTAACAAATAAGCCATCTCTCACAGTGATACCTTAGCAAATTTGTATACAATAAGCTGTCTACGAAATTCACCATTATTACATTTTCTTCACTTTAGTTCAACAAATTGTGGAGGCGACTTCTCATACTTTGGTTACTCATTTGCTTGTTTATCTGACTGCTTATGGATCTGATCTTTAACTATGTCAAACCGTTCCGCTATTTTTTTTGCCCCTGGCTATAGGCAGGCGAAGAGCCGCTAACCGCTGGGCAATGCAAGGGGGTGCTGCCTCCAAGCGAAGGCTCTGCCACCCAAGAGGCGGACAAAAAAAAAACAAATCTTCAGCCCCCACTGGGGAAACGAGGCAAATAAATTACCCAACCAAACAAAAAAACTCAACGGGGACGAAATCGTGTTTAGGCTAGCGCATTTTTATATGCTCTTAAAGTTCCGTGTACTGGTGTCAGAAGCAGTGAATTGTGTCGCCTTCCGGGGAAATAATAAAATATAAAAACGATTCTTTGGTGTTACCTACAACACTGATCAACTCACGCTCTGTCGGCGCCAAATTCAAGGAATTTTTAGTCGGTTACGACAGTTAGCATCAATCGCAAGAAACAGTAATCCCTAGAATGCGACTTACTTCAGATTAAACCAGTTCATATTTCTTGTCTTTTTATGTACAGCTGATGTCTCGTTTTTCGTTTGTCCTCCATATTCCTATCGGCTGGTGACTTTCTTTGGACGACCAACCAATGAACACATCGCGACTAGTGGCCCGATGGTTAAGCCGGTTGACGAGCGAGATTCCTTTTCTTGCATGACTACGCTGAATTTGGTTTTCCATGATGTGCAAGGCCCATTCAGAATGAATACTGTGATTGTTCCTTTAGGACGGGTACGCTTGAGTCACACTCCCATTATCGCCAACTGAGCTAGTACTCTAATCCATTCCGATCAGCTCGATATTGTTAGGTGTTACTATTCAATGTTCCTCTCTTTACAACAGTAAACTACTTTAAACATTACTGATACAAGTATAAAAAGGCAATCACTTCCAAAATTTAAAAAAAAAACTGTATCTGTTATAAAACAGTACGTGGCGCAAGTTTTAAGCACAACAGAAAAGGCACCGCGAGAACAGTCCGCCACGATAGCTGAATGGAAGTCTGCCTTCGGCGGTGCTACGGCACGGACGTCTGTTTACGCCCCTGCCGGAGAAGTTCGCGCTCGCGCAGTTGTTTACCTCTTCGGCGTACTCGTGCGTTTAGACGACTCGATATAGAATGGCACATGCATACCGAAAGTCGACTCTCAAGATTAGTTTTTCGAATGAATATGCGAGACCGAAAGCCTACGAAATAGAAAGGTTCCTACGAGACGAAGTTAAACTTGACTACAACGAACTTATCGGAATCCACCTCTCCATAGTGAGCAGTGTCGTTTACGTCAATCTGATTAACGATGCAGTATGTGACAAAATCATCCGAGATACTAAACATGGACTCAAATTTCGTCACTCTGATGGGCATGTTGGAGAAGTAACTATTGATCATGCAGGACTGGGCTTACGAAACATACGTATTTTCGAACTTCCCTTCGAGGTTCCGTCTGACTTGGTCGTCGACGCCTTACGCCCATATGGAAGAGTGCTTAGCCACGTTGAGGAAAAATGGTCCAACTTCACGACTTACCCCGTTCTCAATGGGGTGCGTCAAATCAGAATAGAACTGACACAACATGTACCCTCGTACTTGTTCATCGGCGGATGCAGAGCTATAGTCATATACGATGGACAACCCAAAACATGCTCAGGCTGCGGGAAAGAGGGCCACGTCCGTTCCGAATGTATGCAGCGGAGGATAGTGCAAGTTCCAAACGGCGAACCCGTACCTCCGTCCACGTTGACGCCGCTGCCACTAACGTATGCGGACGCGTTTCGAACGGATCCCATCCCAAAGAATGACCAGCTACAGAATCCTGACAATTTACGGCAACCGACTGCGGCAGAGACCGCCTCCAGTGACGAAAGGACGCACACCTCTGCCGCTCCGGCGCCGACGACGCACTTAACCGAGCGGAAAGGATCGGTAGGAGAAATGGAAATTGATCCTGCTGTTGTGCCGACAGCTGCTTTCGTCCCTGAGCACCGGGAGTCACTTCCGCACTCGGATACGGAGGCGCACATGCGCAAACAACGATCGCCGAAGCGCCACAAGAAACGACGGCTAGCGCCGTCGGATACCTGCTTACTGCAGTCCACGGCAGACGAACTTGGGTGTAACGTCGATACAGTGCATCCGGATGCGCAACGGGAGGTTCTACCTCCCACACAGCAGTACGACGCGAATCATGCTACACAGGGGTTAAATACAGACACACCGGACGGAAAGCCGACGGAAGGAGTCCCTCCGCCCACCACAGCAACGCCACAGCCTTCGGCCAGCCCGGCCGGAGAGACACGACGGGAGCTGGACCTCCAGCACAGGAACTGGGCCGACGAATCCGATACTGACCCCCACACCGACGACGCACCCGCCATGGCGAGTGCTGCGTCCACCGGATGTTAACCGCGCAGAAGATGCAGACTGACGCACGGACAGCATGTCACCGGGCAGCAGCACACAAATTAACATAAGCGTTCATGTGCGCTTTACGCACTGAGGAACAGCGGCAGGCATATCGAACAGCCTCTATTAATATTAATACGATCAGAACGCCTGTCAAATTGCAATTATTACGAGACATGTTGCATGCGTCAGATGTCGACATCGTTCTGCTGCAGGAAGTATGAGTTGAGAGCTTCCCCGACCTCTATGAGTACGATACGTACATTACACCTACTACCGACGGCGGCAGCGGAACAGCGATACTTCTACGTAGCGGCATAGTAGCCGAGGACGTGGTGTACCTGCCGTTAGCGCGAGGACTGGCGCTCACAGTGCTGGGGGTACGGGTAGTTAACATTTACGCACCGTCGGGGTCAGACAGACGGCGCGACCGATCCCGATTTTACGCAGAGGAGAGTGCAACACTATTCTTAGGTCGGTATGAACATGTCTTATTTGGAGGCGACTTCAACTGCGTGCTCGCACCAAAAGATCAACACTCACGTTATACTTCGTGCCCGGAGCTCACGTTATACTTCGTGCCCGGAGCTGCGGCAACTCATACAGGACATGAATCTCATTGATACATGGGAGAAGATACATGGCGACAGACGTGGATACACCTACGTCACGAGTCACTCTGCAAGTCGTCTCGATCGCATTTACGTAACACGTCGTCTTGAACCTGCGATCCTCGATGCGGAATTGTGGCCTGTCGCCTTTTCAGATCACATAGCGTATATATGCACGGTCTCCCTGAGTCGTCAACAAGTGTGGAGGAGTCGCAGTGTTTGGAAACTGAATACAGCACACCTTAAGGAACCTGAGTGCAGACGCTTAGTCGAAGACACTTGGCACGTGTGTGAACGACGCCTCCCGACATATCCGACGATGTTGCAGTGGTGGCTGGAATGCGTTAAGCCTGCATTGCGCCGAGCGTTAAATGCATACGGAAGAGAGCAGATGATGTGGAGGCGATACACGACGGAATTTTATTTCACGATGCTCCGCGAACTTTCTGTACAAGCACCTTCACAGGAGCGTCGTGCCGGCATAAAACGAGCACGGGCCCAAATAATTTCCATAACGCGCCGCCGACTGGAGGGTGTCGCAATCCGTGCAAGGGCCTTTGAACGAGTCCGTGGAGAATCCCCGTCGATGTATCACGTTATCAGAGAAAAACAACGTAGCCGCAGAACCTTAATACAGACGGTCGTACTGCCAGATGGTCGCCGCATGACAACGCAAAAAGACATTGCCTACGCTTTCGTGGAACACTACGGTCATCTCTATCAAGAAGCGGAACACGATCAGGCAGCCTTTCATGAGGTCCGACTAACGCTCTCCGCGTGTCTCGTCGAGTCGGCCAACCTGGAGTTAACAGGTGAAATCACAGTTGACGACGTAATGGAAGCGATTGATAAGGGAGCGTCGCACAAATCGCCGGGGCCCGACGGGTTTCCGTTAGAGTTCTATCGTACATTTAAAGATCTCATGATTCCACGATGGACTGCCATGTACTGCGAATTGATGTCTCCCAACGTGACTCTTCCACCCTCCTTCGTGGAAGGAATGATCATCCCCATCCACAAACCATCTGGCGGCACAGGGATGCAGGCCTACCGGCCACTGACCCTTCTTAATTGCGACTACAAGATCTACGCCAGGATACTTGCAGCACGCTTTAAACGCGAGATACGCCAAGTGATTTCACTCGACCAAACCCAGCTAGGAGGAACTAGCAATATACAAACGGCACTCAGCGACTACCGCGATGTTATCGCACTGGCTTCAACATGTCGTCTCCGGGGTGTATTGGTATCGATAGACTCCGATCGCGCATTTGACAGGCTGAGTCATGCTTATCTCACGGACGTGATGACGAAAATGAAGTTTCCGGAAAGTTTTGTCACCGTCATCATGAGACTACTCCACGGAGCCGCATCCAAAGTGCTCATCAATGGACGCTTGGTGGGGCCCATCACCATCTCACGATCGGTCAGACAAGGGTGCCCGCTGTCAACGATATTGTATGCCATCGCTGTCGAGCCGCTGCTTTGCGGGCTCCGGAATCGACTCCAAGGAATGACGATAAGGCACAACAAGTTTATATGCCGAACATACGCAGATGACCTAGTGTTTTTGGCACGGTCAGGCGACGACGCAAGAGTGGCCTTGCATTGGATTAATTTGTATTGTATGGCTACGGGAAGTCGCCTGAACATGGCAAAGTCGGGAGCGATGAACATCGGGAGAGGACTCCCGACAGGAAGTGTAGCACCATTACAGCCGATCAACAAGATGAAATGCCTAGGAATTATCTTCACTACAGACGTTCGACGCACGGCGGCACTGAGTTACAGACATCTTCTGCAAACAATTCGTGCGAGTGTCCGAAGTCACAGGTTAAGGGCACTGGATATGATACAACGGGTCACCTTTGCCAACACTTATCAAGCCTCTCTCATCCCCCACCTGGCACAAGTTCTTCCTACGCCAGTGGTGTTGGCCCGCCGAATCCTGGCGGCACTAGGATATTTTGTGAGCACAGGTCTGCTTTTTAAGGTAGGATACGAAACCCTCACCCTTCCTCGTAGTCGTGGAGGTCTTGGACTAGTCCACGTACGCGACCGAGCAGTGGCTATTTATGTAACCACAGTGATAAAGATATGGACACGACACCAGACAAGTCTGACGGGCAGCTTGATAGACGAACTCGCTCCACCTTCTCGTTCGGCTCCGGTAGCGATGGCTCACATCTCACCGTCGCTTGCCCACATGCGAACCTTCTTTGTGGAACACAGTTATGTACATATGGAACTACCGACTACCAGGACGGCGACGGCACGTGATATATATCACATCTTGACTCGACGACGGCCGAATAATGCCGTAGAGCGCCGCCAACCAACAGTTACGTGGTCAGTGGTATGGCGTACAGTGCACCACCCACACCTTGATACGGGAACGCGCGCACTGTGGTATCAGGTGGTAAATGGGAAATACGTGACTCGTTCCAGGTTGCATACAATTCATATGGCGGACGAGCCACTGTGTCCGCAGTGCAATGTTATAGACACTGAGGAGCATCGCCTGATATGCGGTCCTTCGGCGGGCGTATGGTGTTTGGTCAAAAAAATGATCGCCTTCCTCCTTCGGGTGGGGCCGCAAACAATAGAACCACGCACACTACTTCTCCCAGATAGAACATATTATCCCCGAACGAAGACAAACGCAGTGACTTGGATTCGAGGTTTGACTGTGCGTTATCTTTTCCGAGACGGCAGTAAGAATGTGCTTGACTTTTGGGCCTTACCACAGGAACATCACTCACAGCTTATGAGACATCCGAGATATCGAACATATTAGGCAAATTTTTTAGGTAGTGCCTTGCTTGATCCCCCACCCAGTTGGGGTGTCCCGGGTAGGAGAATGTAATTATTGTCTATAAGTATCAGAACAAGAAAGGACTAGGACAGTGGAGAGGATCCACAAACACACGTGAAGACGTACCCGACACCGACGCGAGGTATGACGGGATTAGGGAGGTACGCGCCTAAAAGAGGAACGTAGAACGTTATTTTTTTGTACTGACAGAAGCAGGATATTTTATTTTATTTTTTCACTATTATGTAAAAAAAAAGTCCACTTATTTACGTTTCCCAGAAAAATTTTATTTTATAAAGTCATCGTGACGGACTGTCGTCCTAAGGGGCCCGGGTTCGATTCCCGACTGGGTCGGCGATTTTTTCTCCGCTCAGGGACTAGGTGTTGTGTTATCTTCATTATTTCATCCCCATCCAGCGCACAGGTCACCCAATGTGGCGCCGAATGTAATAAGACCTGCACCAAGGCGGCCGGACCTGCCCCGTAAGGGGCCTCCCGGCCAATGACGCCAAACGCTCATTTCCATTTACCGCAAGAACAGAAACCCTGAAATCTGTCTTACTAATACAATGAAGGTCCGACTTCAGTCACAAACAAAGAATTTATCGAATAGTCACAACGCGTTCCGACTGCCCTAGTGTGTCCATGCACTTACATCAAGTACTCGTATATAAAAAGAACGGCAGATATAAATATCACTAAAACGACAGTTTTTATCGTAATCGTTTTATGGTTCCCGTAGTGATTACACAGGAGGCATAAATAACAGTCATCGGATTACTATGTTTTGCACGTTACTGTAGTTTTTGTAAAAATAACAGCTACTATCACTGCATCGAATATAAAAACGTAAACATATCAAAGAGCTGCTACAAACAATTAAAGTATAATTCCTTCTACACAAAAAAGTTTTTATTGTTAAGATGATAATTTCATATAAATTTCGTAAGTGATTACAGGTCCAGTCCATGAATAAAAAAAAAAGGAAACATGACAAAGAGTAGCTATATACAATCACATCACACTTACTTCTATACAAAGACGTTTTTATAGCCAATACGATAGTTTCTCGTAAATAACGGGAACGATTTCAGTCCTGAAAATGGTTGTACCTGTGAATTTTATAATGGACTGCTAAGGTTGCTGCAAAAAATACCAGTTGATCTCGAATTTTTGTTCTGGAAATTTATTTTGTGGAAAATAATGTCAGCCTGTTCTGACAGTGACTGAAAGTGTTGTAATGTGAATGTAAAAAGAAGCAGTAATATGCATAATAATGCATACAAATACTGATGCAAAACAGATGTATGCTCCTCAAGACGTGCCCCCAGGGTTTGAACTGATATATATGATACACGAATGAAGCCCGAACTACTTGTCCATATTTTTCGCAACTACTTCTAGTATGTTTATAATACCCGACTACATTGAACAAAATGAAGAAAACGTGAAAATTTTGACGTGACTCTCCAACAAATATAATCAGGAAACGCGGTATAGAAATACCTGCAACTCTGTAACTGCATTAAGGAATATACGTTTTCTTCTTTTTAAAAATAAACATACCCATATCTCTTTCCAGAACACTGCTAGTTTGACCGTTAGTATCCTCTTCGAACACAGCATTTAGTGCATTAGTGTGTATGTGGATATCTTCAGCAGGAAAGTTCCCTTTCTGTTTCTTCTCTCGCCAGTTCAATTGTGACAAGGTCTTTTAGAAATTATTATGATGTGCTTTCTACGTTAGGCCCATAAGACTTCTTCTTGCAAAGTTATTTTGAGTTTTAGCACACCACAGAGCGGCTGTTTGACGCTGTTTGTAGGGAAACACTGAAAAGTAATGGATTGCCGTTTGCCTGTTCTGGCAGAAAGTTCGACAAAGATATAAAATATTCTGCCACTTGTTTGTTCATAGATTTATTTACTCTGATAAGATTACACATAATGTGAAAGTCTTAATATTTTATCAGTGAATTAATTGTGACGAAAGTTGTCCAACTTACCAGTTACATTAGGTCTTATATTCAATGAACCACCTAAGGCTTAAAGAACCGGAGAAGTTCCGTACAAACTTAATTATCTATATAGGCACATCATCTATAAGTTTTGATGAGCCAGCGAGTATCGAAACATGTGACATAAATGACTGTAATTTTTGACTCCATCGACTTAGAAGCTTATTTTTTTTACTCTCTCAAGAGACTGTAGACCTTAGTAATTGACATAAATTTCAACGTGATGCTTCTACCCGTTACAGAGAGAAAGAGGTCTTAACATATGGACAGACATACAAAAGTGATCTTATAAGGGTTTCGTTTTTACCGATTAAGGTACGGAAGCCTAAAAAGGGTAACAACTGAAAAAGTAAAAACAACAGTAGCTACAATAAAAGTAACCACAGTTTATGTTTGATTGTAAAGATAATGCTAGTAGAGAGAGTTATGGAATGTGAGGTAGAATTACACCGTTCAAAAATGGCTCTGAGCACTATGAGACTTAACATCTGAGGTCATCAGTCCCCTAGAATTTAGAACTACTTATACTGAACTAACCTAAGGACATAACACACATCCATGCTCGAGGCAGGATTCGAACCTGCGACCGTAGCAGTCGCGCGGTTCTGGACAGAATTATACCGTGGGCTGCGATAATACCAGTGACGAGAAGGGAAGATAAGGCCACTTAGTAAGGGAGAAGAAAAATCAAGATCGGACGAGTTACTGAAAAAGTAAGTGTAAAGGGAAGAGTAATGGAAATGGAAATGAAGACATACTTTACTCCAAGATAAAGTGAAACGACGATTATGTTAAATTTTTTAGGCAACAGAGTAGTTCAGCACAGAGGCCAACCGTAACAATGGAGCAGAAACTTCAGAACATTTTTGTTCTATAGGCGGAAAAGTTGCACACGAGTTCAATCAGAATTTGATAAGATTTTGTGGTGCAAAGATTGGTAACTTGTTTTAAATGTTCAGAAATGTAAAATTATGCACTTCACGAAACGACAGAAAACATAGTATTCTATGGTTACAAAATAGTGAATCACAGTTGGACTCACTCACGTCCTACAAATATCTGAGTGTAACAATTTGTAGGAAACTGAAATGGAATGATCACATACTTTCAGTCTTAGGTAAAGCAGGTGGCAGGTTCGGCTCATTGGCAAGATACTGACAAAATGCAGTCAATTTACAAAGAAGACTGCTTACAAAAGTATCGTCCGTCCCATCCTAGAATACTGAACAAGTACGTTGAATCCATACTAAATAGGACTACAGTATACAAAGAATGGTGGCACGAATAGTTGTAGGATTGTTTGGTCCACGGGAGAGCGCTAACGAAGTGCTAAAGTACTGAACTGGCATACGCATGAAGACAGACGCCCTTTATCTCGCGAAAGCCTGCTTATATAGTTTCAAGAACCAATATTAAGAGAGGAATCTATAAGACAACACAAGCCTCTACGTATCGCTGCTGTAGTCACTAAGTAGGCTCGCGCAGTGGCATTTAAGAATCTTTGCGCTCTCCATATGCGACTAGAACGAGATAAAACCTTAATATGTGGTACAATGGGTGCCATGCAGCTCTTGTGTTAAAACTGCAGCGAGAGGCATTTGATACGTCACGTGAGATAGTGTAGATAGGGAAGCTGACAAAGTAGACAGACTGTGTTATATCCACGTGACTACTATTGCCGTAACCATTCAAACCAGGTGTATGATAATCCAACGTGAGCGAAACAGGTCAATGTTACAGAGGCAACGCACGAAAGCATTCAAAGTTCTAGCCGTCTGCAGATTTCACTAGTACTGGCCTACTGTAAGACCGATAAATGTTTTGAGCCTGGGGTGGCTTCTCCGTGCCAGTACCTGTGAGCTGCAGCGTTCAGCCCCCCTAGCACTGGGGTGTCGGACCTCACCGGAAGCCAGACAAGCTGCGCTGCCCTCGCACGGGCCAATATTTCACCAGCGCCGCACCTCTGCATGTGGTCCGGCCTCCTACGGGTTCGTCCAGACCTGCGACCACCCTTAAAAAGTCTGACAGGCTTCCTAGTGTTGCCCACCCAGATAGCTGCTAACGCTCATCTTCCGCAATATGTCTTAGGTAGACGACTGTTTAATATACAGCGATCGTACATCCACTGTGGTGCATCACACTTTATTTAATTTACAAGGATTCAACAAGGAAGTTATATGCAATTAAACCATGGTGAGAGACTGTTAATGAAGAGAGCATTACGATACAGCAAGACCAAACAAGATTGACACAATAATCAGCTAGTCACCGTAAGCATGTTTGTGTACGTCCACTTTCCGCCCTTGGTCACAAAGCTCTTAGAGCAAAGCCACTTGCACTTGTCTTCCTTAGACCAGTCGTTGTCTAATTTCCCCCAGCGTGCCAAATATTTAACCGTGAAGTTTTACACTAAAGGAAAACTTTAACAAATGTCATTGCGGAGAATGAAGAAAATTTAAAAGGCGATCAAGTACTAAGTCATTACGGAAGGGCCGCGCTGGGTAGCCGCGTGGTCTGGGGCAACATGTCACGGTCCGCGCGGGACGTATTGCCCCACTTGACAGTTGGGTAATAATGTTGTTCGTGATTTTTACTTGTTTTGTGTTTTTGAATCTTATGACTTGAACACTGTTCATACTCGCTCGATGTTTGGATCTGCGGCTGTATTTATGCCTATACCGTTATGTGTATTTGAGGGTTCTGCTTGTAGGTAAGTAGTAATACTCGAAATGGCAATCGTCATAAATAAAAGAAGATATATTACTTTTCAGTCGTAATCAGAAACAATTATGTTTGTCACTTAAAAAGACACGCCAATGTTGAGACACATATAAGGACCATCCACGAAGTTGAGGTGCAATGCTTTAGCGGAAGACACACCTCTATGTGGAACAGAGCGAGCACTAGGATGGCACACAGCGCCGTGCAGGTGGAGTGGACACACTCGCTTACAGAGGAACGGACACATCGGAAGAGCTCTTAAGCGAGCGTACCGGTCATGTTGTAGATCACGTTGCTAGTACAACAGCTGGGCAGACGACCTCCGCAATGTCAATGCCGTGTAAGGTGAGCCGTCCGTTTGTCATGGCAGGCAACGCAGGGGCACCAGGCAGATCTATGCCCAAGCTGCTGTCTCAAATAGGAGACCGGATGATATCGTCGGCTTTGCGTTGCTGCTGCAGTACCCGCCACGGCACAGTGTGTACATGATACTTTATTCTTGAATCTGGGACATCCCTAGTCATTTCAGTTCAATAGCTGGATTCCGTCATACGCCTTCAAACAGGGCAATTCAAGCTAATCTTGCCGCCCAATTACAGAAATTCTTAACTATTTCCTTACACTACATCACAGGCACAACGAATAAGAAAAGAAATCAGGGATACAATGCGATACAGCCATTCTGTTCTTTTCATAATCGTGAAGAACACATGCATTTAAACCAAGTGGAAAGAAATGGCCGCATGGTCTCCACGTACTGGGTGAAAGAGATGCACAACGTACTGGGCAACGCGATCGTTGACTCTGTTGCTAAGGAAGCGGCGACTTCAGGTACACAAGTTCCAGCAGAAGATCTACTAAACTGACTTGCATAACTTAAGGACGCGAGTACCTTTCGCACGATGTGTCACTGCTAAGTAAATTGCCTCGATGACTTGGACCACATATGGAAAGAACTGCTACATTATAGCATAGAAGCACTCCGTCTCCAGGCCGCAAGTGGTCCATCTGGACCATCCGACCGCCGTGTTATCCTCAGATGAGGATGCGGATAGGAGGGGCGTGTGGTCAGCACACCGCTCTCCCGGTCGTTATGATGGTTTTCTTTGACCGGAGCCGCTACTATTCGGTCGAGTAGCTCCTCAATTGGCGTCACGAGGCTGAGTGCACCCCGAAAAGTGGCAACAGCGCATGGCGGCCCGGATGGTCACCGATCCAAGTGCCGGACACGCCCGACAGCGCTTAACTTCGGTGATCTGACGGGAACCGGTGTATCCACTGCGGCAAGGCCGTTGCCATAACATAGAAGATAACTGAAAAAAAAGCGCAATGAGACGAACAGAAATGACATTTTTATGCAAAGACAGTAATTAAACTGATGTTATTGCGGTTTATGATGGTGCCCTGGACATTATGAACGACGAGATTTGATCTTTAATAGGGTGTGTGATCACCACGGTGAGAACTGTATGCTCTGCAATGTGAGCCCAGGCTGACCACAATGTAGAGCGTTCCTTTTCTCCATCAGTGCGGTTAACTAAAGGAAAATACTACACGCAAATAACACCAGTGCTACCAACCAGACGGTAGAACCATGGACTCCCGTGTACACGGAAATTTGCAGTTACCATAACGCAGCTGAAGTTCGCCTATTGCCGCTTTGCATAGCACCTACACCTCATAACCTTAGCACTTTCTCTCCTATGTGACTGCGGCGAAGTAGAAGACACAAATCATATATTTTTTTGATGGATGAACCGGTGGGACATCACATTAGTGTTGATAAGGAATGTTGTGAGTAAGATATACCGGTAACCAACATTATTAGCCACAACAGATTTTGTGGTATCGTCCAGATATTCTGGTATCACATCAAAATCGGCAACGCGAATCGGTACCGCAGGCATAAACTAGGGCTCGCTGTAATCTACAATGACGTATAGGAGGCGCTGCTGAAGACCACACTCCGCCTTTGAGCATAGCAGCACATTCACGCTGCGGTCAATATAGTGTTGAAGATGCAAGACTTCAACTCAATTCATGACCCCATCTGAAGCAGTCCACGTTATAGTACAGGACCAACGTCATAGTTAAAGTTTCTGACGGACTTGTTCATTTACATTTGGGACACTGTACTGCAAGAGAGAAGTTTGCTACTCTGTGCATCAAGTGATGCTTTAATAGTTAATAACTGTTGTAACATATCAAGCGATTCTGTCGCCAAGATCTGTGGCAAAGTTAAGTAAGTCTTTTATTTATTTATGTAATAAAGTGAACTAATATTTCATGTGTTACTTTAATGTGCCACCTGACCGAGCAATCAAAGAATCCATAATTGTGGCCGAATGATTCTAGTTTCGTCTGGTTACAACAGACATTGCTGTACGTAAAGAGTTTCAATGCTTTCTAACGGAAGCAAAGAGAGAGTGATAAGAACTTATTTACAAAATTATATAAGTTTGTGTTATCACAGTGTGTTATTTCAGTTTTATGTCACTATTATTGGTGTTTGTTTCACCAATTTTGTTTTGTCATCGATACTAATTGTATGTAATTCTGGTTTATTTACATGTATGGCTGTACGGAGCATACTTGAAGGCCAATAAAAAAACACAGGCATTACCATATCATTCGAGCTAGAAAGAGCGCATTTGATAATACAATGTGGTGCAACTTGATAAAAAAATTCTTCGTGGTGATAGCCCTCTTAATGTTTCGTATTCACAATATTAATAACGTCAGCATCAAAAGACAGAAGTGGACATTCACATTTCCAGAGCATGGAGTCTACGGAGAATGGCCGGCCGTTGTGGCCGAGCGGTTCTAGGCGCTTCAGTCCGGAACCGCGCGACTGCTACGGCCACACCTTCGAATCCTGCCTCGGGAATGGATGTGTGTGATGTCCTTAGGTTAGTTAGGTTTAAGTAGTTCTAAGTTCTAGGGGACTGATGACCACAGCAGTTAAGTCCCATAGTCCTCAGAGCCATTTGAACCATTTGAATCTACGGAGAATGCTAGTGCAAAACCATTACTTAAAATATATACCCATTTTGTGGTATAGAAGACGAATATGATACAACGTGAAATAAATTCTTCTGATGTGGATTGCAAATAGGTTCCAATATGTAACAAACTCACAGATTCTTCGTCGTCCACATGTCTACATCTAAATGTGCACATATTCTCAGGAAACAAGCTTGCGATGTAAGGTAGAGATTACTTCGTGTGTTACTATCCTTTCCCTTCTTTCTCGTTCCACTCACGAATGGTGCATGGAAAGAAAGATCATCAGTAAGCCTACGTATAAACTCCAGTTTCTCTGATTAACTCCAGTTTCTCTAATTAAACCACTCTCAGTTCGCAATGTATACGGAAAAGAAGCAATGTGTTTCTTGACACTTCTTACAGAGTGCGCTCTCGGAATTTTAACAGAGAATCATATCGTGATGAACTACCGCTCTCTAAAAGCGTCTGCCGCTGGAATTGGATTGAGAGCCTTCTTGACACTCTCGCGCTTAATGAGAGTATCCAAGATCAAATGTGCTGCTTTTCTTTGGAGCGTCCCAGATTGCCGAGCAACACTGAAGAATCGCTAGAGCATTTCTTTCCTGTATACAACAGCATCGTCCTAAAACAACCTCACTGAAATTTCGAAGCTATCCAGGCGATTATTTGTAACTATCAATAACAGGAACGACTTTAGACCACTGCCTTGAGGTACGCCCGGAGCTACTTTCGTTTTACGGTTACTTTCAATTAACAACGACATGAGTTCTGTCAACTAAAAAGTGATGAAGCAAATAAAAAACCTTGTGAGATATGCCGGAAACCTGTATTTTATTCACTAAGCGATGTGCGGAACCGTAATGAATGCGTTCTGGAAGTTAAGGACAGTGGCACCAGTCAGACGTTGCCGTCTACTTGCTTCTGGATATCAGAGACGAAGAGCGAGAACTAACTTTAACATCACCGTTGTTCCTGGACCCATTTTCTACATAGAAAATTCCTATGCAGTAGTTTTGCAGTCTCCAAAAGGGTCATAATATGAGAGAAAAAACCTATTCCATAATTCTACTACAGATTGTCATCAGAAATACAAGCCTATAGTTACATGCACCTCTCCAATGACACTTGGTTCAAATAGCTCTGAGCACTCTGCGACTTAACTTCTGAGGTCATCAGTCCCCTAGAACTTAGAACTAATTAAACCTAACTAACCTAAGGACATCACACACATCCATGCCCGAGCCAGGATTCGAACCTGCGACCGTAGCTGTCACTCGGCTCCAGACTGTAGCGCCTAGAACCGCACGGCCACTCCGGCCGGCAATGACACTTGGACCCATATTTGAGAGGATGGCACTTCATATTCCTGTTCGGACCTCCATATTAAGGTTTTCTGTGATTTTCTTAACTCGCATAACGCAAATGATAGAATGGTTCTTTTCAAACCGATTTTCTTCCCATCTCATTCAAATGCGAATTTGTGCCCCATTCTAATGACAACGTAGTCCCATAAATCATTTGAACGATTCTTTTATCGAAATAATTTCGATCGCCTCTGTTTCATATTCGGTTTCTGAACTACTATGATCACCAAGCGACTGGGTGACTTTGACTATTCAACTTATTTTAAGTAAGGTCAATCCATCCTGGGATTTATCGTCATATTGGTAGGCAAAATTTTACATTCGAGTTCGTTGCATGCTTCTCGAATGCTCTCCCTAAGATCATTTTGGTTTCGTTCGGCTTTTGTGTCACAACAGGGCGTTGGTTTTATTTACATGCCTAATGAAACTATCCGTGATTCCGTAACCAATCTGGCTGTTGAATGGGGTCGAGCCTTTTCCAACCTTGACGATTCTTCTCGCCACATACATGTATGAAGCGTATTGTATAACACTCTAAAATTTCATCTCCAGTTATATTATGACTGCTTATTTAATCTGGAATCTGTTTCTTATTCCACTTGCTGACCGGAAATATTTTTCATGTTTTTAAACACTTATTTTAAAATCTGTAGTCGTTCTTCTTCTAAGTCTTACTTTAGTTAAATGAATCAAAAAGTTCGTGTCTCTCTTACGCTAGATCCAAGATGTTTCCCACATCAATCAGTCCTTTACCTAACTGTCCAAGGTACTTTCAGGATAAGATGTTTAGTGGCATATCAAACGAATTTATGCCCCTGGCACCTCTTATAATCAACTGAGTCTTCCAAGTAAGATGAAATATCTATGTACGATTCACTTACTTCTTGGAATTCTGATGTGGGGCACCAAAAATTTACTGGTTCATATATTATATGCTCTAACTCTCCTATTGTAAGGATGGAAGGGTTACAGGACTTGTTCAGTTCAAAACTGAAACATAAGTAATGCTTCGATATAAATTTGACATGTACATTCTACTTGGTAAGACTTAATATCACGTATTAACAGATTATAGAGTGTATAACAAAAAGCTGCAAGCATCTCAATTAAGACTGCATACTTCTGTTATAATAAGAGAACCTACCATTCCTCGTTTACAAAAATCTTTAGTTTCATGTTTGACCTCATTCCCCCACTTCTTGACAGAGAGAAGAGTGTCCCGACTCATTATCTGCTTTAAATACGAGGGCGGTTCAGAAAGTAACCTCCGATTGGTCACAGTACGGGTTGTGGGGGGAGTAGCGACGCCATCTGTGCGTTCACGCACTCAACAGGTCAGTCGGCATCAAGCCGTGGTCGAGTGAACGTCGTACCTGCGCTAATTTAGTTTTTGTGGCAGTTTGAAATGTGTGCTGCAATAGAAAACCCCGCCAAATGTGAAGTGCGTGCTGTCATAAGGTTTTTTACAGCCAAAGGATATTCTGCAGCAGCTATTCATCGTGAGCTTTGTGCCGTGTACGGACCAAGAGTTATGAGTGAAGGAGTTGTCCGTGAATGGGTACGTTTATTTAAAAGTGGACGAGAAAACGTTCATGATGAAGAGAGGAGTGGTAGACCATCGTTGGTGACTGACGAACTCGTTCAGACAGTTGATGCAAAAGTTCGTGAAAATCGACGTTTCTCAATGTCGGAGTTGTCTACTGGTTTTCCACAGATTTCTAAGACTCTCTTGTACGAGATAGTGACAGCAAGATTGGGTTACCGTAAGTTCTGTGCACGATGGGTGCCCAAAATTCTTACCGACCACCACAAAACTCAAAGAATGGCCTCTGCATTAGACTTTCTGTCACGTTATGAGGACGAAGGAGAACCATTGTTAACAGAATCGTGACCGGTGACGAAACCTGGATTAAGTACGTGAACCCTGAGACAAAAGAACAATCAAAGATGTTGGCACATTCAAATTCGCCTACCAAACCAAGAAAAGCCTCGCAAGATTTTTCTGCCAGAAAACTGATGGCAACGGTGTTTTGGGATGCCAAAGGGGTGTTGTTGGTTGAATTCATGGAACGTGGTACGACCATTAATCAAGACGTGTACTGTGAAACAATAAAAAAGTTACGACGGGCTATACAGAACAAACGCCGTGGTATGCTGACTTCCGGTATCGTTTTTTTGCACGATAACGCCCGTCCTCACTCTGCTCGCAGAACAACGGCCCTTCTTGAGTCCTTCAAGTGGGACGTTATCAACCATCCACCTTACAGCCCAGACTTGGCGCCAAGTGATTATCACCTCTTCATGCATTTGAAGAAATGGCTCGGGTCACAGCGGTTTGATGACGACGAAGAGCTCAAAGATGCGGTCACAGGCTGGCTCCAGGCACAAGCGGGTGATTTTTATGCAGAAGGAATTTCAAAGCTTGTGAAGAGATACGATAAGTGCCTCAATCGCTATGGAGACTATGTAGAAAAATAGTGCAAAGATGTAGTTGTAAGATGTATATATTAAAATATTTTTATTTAACTTGGTGTATTTTTTTAAATCAACCGAAGGTTACTTTCTGAACGGCCCTCGTACGTTGTGATCTGGGTGACAGTTCAATTTTCCTTAAGTAAATCGTGTATCAGCCAGATCGTCAAATAAAATCTAAATTCTCCTGAAGACTCTTTCGAACAATTTTCCAACAACCCACTCATATCGCCATGGACACGGAATTTCGCTGCCTTTGAGTTGCCTCGCGGCTCCCTGAGTTCACCTGGATTTTCTCGTGTTTGCGTTTTCCCCGCACACGCCCCATCGCTGCCGCCCACTTGCTTGCCCGCTCCTTGGCGGGGTGCTGGCTGTGAGAGCCTGCCTCCTGCTCCCCTCTTCTGTACCCTTCTCACGCCCTATCTGCCCTCGCCAATTGTACTGCAGCTCTATGCTAATTGCGCATACTGTGCCCGCTGACGTCAGCGGTGCACGCGTTAATCCGTCCGGCAGCAGCTGCCGCGCCGCCGCGGCCTTCGGACTTGGCCTTGTTTACGACTTCCTCCGCCGCCTCTAGGAATGGAGTTTCGTTAGCGGTGCAGTCGATAACATTTCCACGTGTGACACAATATCAAATATAAAATCCACTGTTCGGTGTGTAAGTGTCGAAGAATTACAGGACTTGTTGAAAGGAACGAAAAGTGTAATGAGCACATACACTGAGCGATATGAACATATACAGATGGCGGTAGTATCTCATACACAAGGTATAAAAGGCCAGTGTATTGGCGGAGCTGTCATTTGTAGTCAGGTGATTCATCTGAGAAGGCTTCCGACTTGATTATGCCCCACAACGAGAATTAACAGACTTTGAACGCCGAATAGTTGTTAGATCTAGAGGCATGGGACATTCCATTTCGGAAATAGTTAGGGAATTCAGTTTTCCGAGATCCACAGTGTCAAGAGTGTGCCGAGAATGCCAAATTTTAGGGATTATCTCTCATCACGGACAACGTAGTGAGCGATGCCCTTCACTTAACGACCGAGATCAGTGACGTTCGCATAGAGTTGTCAGTGCTAACAGACGAGAGCCGGTCGGAGTGGCCGTGCGGTTCTAGGCGCTACAGTCTGGAGCCGAGCGACCGCTACGGTCGCAGGTTCGAATCCTGCCTCGGACGTGGATGTGTGTGATGTCCTTAGGTTAGTTAGGTTTAATTAGTTCTAAGTTCTAGGCGACTGATGACCTCAGACGTTAAGTCGCATAGTGCTCAGATCCAACAGACGAGAAACAATGTGTGAAATAACCACAGAAATCAATGTCGGACGTACAACGAACGTATCCCCTTAGGGGTCATTCCACGTCAAATCATTCAGAAATTTTAGGAAATGAGACCCATCGTCACGCAAATCCCTGAAATTTTGGGTAGTGGAAGTTTATCTAGAGATATTCACATTTCCAAAATGTAAATGTTGCAGGTCAATTACTTTTTCACTTATTATAAAAAGAAGTTGTATAGATTCAGGAATTCAGGCTTTCATAGACGAGCACCTTTATAATTTAAAAATGGAGTAGTTCCTACAGTTTTTGCAGTGGAAGATTTATTTTTTTTTAGTTAAAGAAGAAGGTTTATATTTTTATATTCATGCTTCTTGTAGTGAATATCCATCATCTACATCTCAGGAAAAACTGTAAGTAATTTCTTTTAAACAAAATCCGTGCATGGACATTATATTTTTAAAGATATTGCCCCCTCACAGATACCTTTGAAAAATTTACAATATTATTACAAATATTTCATTATGTCACACAAAAAGAATCAGTTTGTATAAATAATGGGAAGTGTGAAAAGCAACGTTATTGTAAAAGAAATATTGATGTTGCTGATTCATGACTATCATGTCACCACCAAATTGCTGAAGTTGGCTATATTGGATTTCCCTAGGAACAAATCGTATCTGAGAACACGGTTTTATTGCCACTACATGTATTGAATCATCCAATTCCTTTGTTTTGAGCCATGTGTTCACTGAGCATGCAGTTCTGAACTCTTGTACTGAGTTGTACCCAGAGTCAATTATTGGTTAAAAATTAAATTGTTGCAGTTTTTAACTATTCATTCCAAAACAAAAGTAAGTCCCCTAATGTTACAACAATAATGTGAAATACTTTTGTAATGAAACAACGGGACAGAGTGAGTTTTCATTATTTAATTAGTTTTTAGGTTACATCAATCATCTTTTGAATTATTTACGACAAACATTGGTTTTATGACTGAAGCGGTATGGAAAGTACAAGTCGGCAGCGTTTTCTTGGACAGCATCTGCAAGATATATGTGATAATGCCATGACTTGTGTGAATGAACTGACCAGTGAACAACAAGAACTTTTATTATGGCAAAGCAACAGTCATTCATACTGTGATTTAAGTATTTCATGTGTGTGTGTTAAACACCTGCGCAGATTCTCTCTACATAAGAAAATTTGTTGTGATCCCTTCAAGCACCATAAACGATCTATTTCATCCGGACTGCGTGAAATTAGTTTATAAAAAGCAAAGACCTTCAAAATGAGATGCTTTAGCGTTATTCTTGGGGAGAAAATGTGCCCAGCATGTATCAAACTTATTAATGAAAAACAAGCAAGTGACGACTCATTACCAGACTATAAATGACAGGAATGTGAAGGTGCAGACTTCTGAAAAATCCGTGCTCAATACTAGCTTAACTAGCTTGGGAGTATCTCCTGCAAAGCTGCATTCAGTTGTTCGGCATAGTCGGTATTCAGCAGCCAAACGAAAATTGGAATCTGCAGCTGGGGCTCTGAAAACTAAAATTTCACATATTTATCAAGTTGAGCTGGCTGCTGATGCAAGCACTATTCCTGACAGTGATTTAATGGACCTGAAAAAAAAGGCAGAACATCATGGTGAACTCATGAACAAAATCAAACAGAAAATTGAATATATCGTGAAAAAATTCAGTAACTTACTCTTGTGCCGCCAACTTGGTCTCGACAAAAAGTCAGTTCCAAATTTCAGGTTTCTGAATATTTGGTACGACAAGCAAGAGCTCTTTTAATGAAGAAGGGTATTTTATCGATGGCTGAGCAGAAAATAGGAAAGACATTACCACATGATACAGTGCAAAAAGTAAAGAGTTTTCATTTGGATGACGAAAACACAAGAATAATGTCTGGGAAAAAAGACAAAGTGAGCACCAGCAAAAATACCTATGAACAAAGGCGTCTTGTTTTAAGTAATTTAACTGAACTGTATTCTTTCTATAAAAAAGTATCCTGAAGACAAGGTAGGATTCTCAAAATTTGATTCTCTTCGACCAAAACAGTGTACATATGCAGGATCACCACGAAAACATACCCTACGTATGTGCATGTACCACCAAAACGTTAAATTTCTTCTAAATTCCATTTATATTAAAGAAACATACCAAGTTCTAATTAAAATAATAAATAACCGAGCCTGTATGCTTCGTCTGTATGAAAAATGCCCCACCAGTTCATTGATTCAAACCGATTTAGAAAATGAAATAGAAGACTGTGATCCTGATGAGATGGTTCGGTACAATCAATGGGTATCAACTGTTAGAATGACTTCTCTACCAGAATTCTGTGACACACTAATTAAGAAAACTGAAAAACTTACTCCACAGTCTTTTATTTCTCAATCACAATCTGATTATCTGAAAATGAAGAAGGAAACACTTGATGAAGGATCAGTGTAAATTTTAATGGATTTCAGTGAAAATCTCAATCTTGTTGTTCAAGATGAAGTACAGGGGTACCATTGGAACAATGGCAGCTGCACTCTTCACACTGTCCATATATATTACAAAAAGGACAAACAGTTGCACGCAAAAAATATTTGTATTGTTTGGTGTACCACACTCAGAAGACTGTATTGAATTTTTTAAAGTGTGCATTTAGAGAAATTCATCTTGCGTATGACGAATATTTCACTGATGGTTGTGCTGCGCAACATAAAAATTGTGATAATTTCAGAAATATCTGCTACCATGAACACGACTTCAACATAACGTGCAGCTGGTCCTTTTTTGCTACCAGCCATTGCAAATCTCCCTGTGACGGTATTGGTGGCACTGTTAAATGAATTGTCACAAAAACAAGTTTGCAAAGAGTTTATAAAGATCAAATACTTACAGCTTCACAGGTATTTGAATTCTGTCGCGAGAACCCGCAAGACATTTCAGTTCTCTTTGTTTCAAAATATGAAATGGTACAAGTCCGACATTATCTTTCTCAGTGCTTCACAAATGCAAAAACAATTCCTGGAGCACGATCTATGCGTCACATTGTACCAATATCAACAACCAAGACTGGAACAAAAATACTGAGCTGTGATACGGATTTTAGTATCGTGCATGATTTCTCAGATGCACTTCCGCCACTAATTCCAGAATGCACTGTGCACCACAACTGCTATGTTGCATGTGCATTTGACTCTTCTTGGTATTTGGGAATTGTTGAGGTGAATTGTGACGAAGGAGATGTTACAGTAAGGTTCATGCATCCTCATGGACCATCCCCGTCCTTGTATTGGCCTGATAATAATGTTTGTGATGTTTCTTTCTCTCAAATTCTGTGTGAAGTTGGTATCACCACAGCAACAGGTCGTACTTATTCTCTGAGCAAAGAGTCCTCAAAGTTGGTGGAAGAAAAGTGGTTCTCATACAAAAAAATATTATCTAAGCATCAAAATGTCTCGTCACATGTATAGTTCCGAATCAACTTGAATGCAGATTTCAGCACCAGCATTTTGTGCAGTGTTGACAATACTGGCTTTTGACAAAATGCTTTAATATTATAAACAAAATGCTATGTATTTTTACATTGAGGTAATTTGGTTATGGAAGAGGTAAGAAAGTGTTCATGTGTCATTTAATTTACAAGTTGCCCTATATTTTATAATGTGTAATTTCGTTTCATATATTGCAATTTTGGTTCAATTTGTATGTTGCTTGTGCACTTATGTTGTTAATGTCTCTTGGGTAGTAATTGTATTTCTCTCCAGGACATATATATCTACGTTAGTAGCAATTGGTGAAAGTTTCATGCAATGCGTTACTTCAAAGCAAACTATATAAGTTTGAAAATTGGCTGCAGTTTTTAAACAAAAAATGGTATGGTGACAATTTTTTCCGTGAATATCCTTTCGGGTGGGTAGTTTCTGAAAACATGTTAGAATTGTCCAATTAAATTTTTGTAAATTAATTTTATTGTTAAATTAGAAAAATTATTTTGGACAATCGCCCCCCTCTGGAAAACTTTAATTGGACAATTCTAACATGTTTTCAGAAACTACAAGTCCGAAAGGATATTCAGGGAAAAATCGGTCAGCATTCCATTTTTTGTTTAAAACCTGCAGCCAATTTTCAAATTGTTACAGTTTGCTTTGAGGTAACGCATTGCATCAAACTTTCAGCAATTACTACCAACGGAACGTATATAAAGCAATAAAAGTTGGCAAAAGTTCATGATATTAGATACAAAAGCAGTACGCAAAATCTCCGTTCACGACTAGATAATGGGTGTCATGACCTGGATGATTTGACATGGAATGACCCTTAGGCCAGTGAGGCGATTTTGGCTTAATGGGCAACGCAGCAGACGACCAACGCGAATGCCTTTGCTAACAGCACGACACTGCCCACAGCGCCTCTCCTGGACCTGCAGCGCGTCTCCTGGACTCGTGACCATATCGATTGGACACCAGACAATTAGAAAACCGTGGCCTGATCAGATTAGTCTAGATTTCAATTGGTGGGAGGCTGATGGTATGGTTCGACTGTGGCGCAGACCCCACGAAGCTATGGAGCCAAGTTGTCAGCAAGGTACTGTGCAAGCTGGTGGTGGTGTGGGCTTCGTTTACATGGAATGAACTGGGTCTTCTAGTCTACTGGACCGATCTTTGACCAGAAATGGTTATGTTCGGCTATCTGGAGGCCATTTTCAGCCATTCATGGACTTCATGTTCCCAAACAACGAAGGAATTTTTATGGATGACAATGCTCCATGTTCCTGGGCCACAATTGTTCACGTTTGAAGAACAATCTGGATAAATCGAGCGGATTATTTGGCTACCCAGATCGCCAGACATGAATCCAATCGAACATTTATGAGACATAATCTAGAGGTCAGTTAGTGAATAAAATCTTCAGCCTGCAGCACTTACACAATTATGGACGGCTACAGAGGCAGCATGGCTCAGTATTTCAGCTGGGGACTTCCAACGGCGTGTTGAGTCCATGGCACGTTGAGCTGCTGCACTATGCCGTCAGAAGGAGGCCCTACACGATATTAGGAGCTATTCCACGACTTTTGTCATATCGGTTCCTTATGGACTGAGAGCAAATTAAAGAAGACATAAGTAAGGATAAGGAGCGGGAATGACACTGGGAACTGCGTCGTAAACGAATTGAAGGAATTTTGCTACCCTGGAAACAAAATAACGAATACCGGAGGAAGTACGACGGATATAAGAAGCAGACTAGCAAATTCAAACAAGGTATTTCTTGCTAAAGAAGTTTAAGGTCTCACAGACCTTATATGAGGAGGGCATTTGTGAAAATGCACTTCAGGAGCACAACATTGTATGGAGATGAATCACGGGCTGCAAGTAAACCAGAAGAGAATCGAAGCATTTTAGATGATGTGTTACAAAAGGGTGCTAAAAATTAAGGTGACTAGTAGGATATATGCAATTACGTTCTCTGCAGAAGCGGCGAAGAAAGGGACATGTGTAAAATACTGACTAGAAGAAGGATCAGGATGATAAATGATCTAAGGCTTCAATGAATAACTTCCATGGTACTAGAGGGAGACATATGGAACAAAAACTGTACAGGAAGATAAGGAATGGAATATATTCAACAAATAATGAAAATGTTGACTATAACTGCTACAATGAGAACAGGGGAGAAAGTCGCGGCAGACCTCATCAAACCACTCAGAAATCTGGAAGCGATGTAGTATTTCTGTCCTACTGTTGAGACTGTATTCACATCCACATCTGTACTTTGGAAACCACTGTGAAGTGCATGGAAGAGTATCTCCCGTTCTACCATGTACTAGGGATCCTTTCTGTTGTGCGTAGAGACCGCAGGAAGATGACTGGTTAAATGTCTCTGTGCATGTTGTAATTAGTCTGACTATCTTCGGGTTCTTGAAACTTTGTAAGTATTCTTTTGCGGGACATTAGTGTCTCTCATGAAGTATCTGCCAGTTCAAGTTTATCACGCCCCCCACCCCCCGTAATCGCAACCTCTTCTACCCTTAGTGCTGTCTTATTTTGTGTAAGTTTAATATCCCCTTTTAATTATTCATGGTACGGTTGAAAAAAACATTAATAGTATTCTAGAATGAGTCACACCAGTGTTTTGTAAGCAATCTCTTTTGATGACTGACTGCATTTTTCCATTATCCTGCTTGCCAATGAAATGAAATCTGCCACTACTTTACCAACGATTGAGGGTATGCAATCATTCCATTTTATATTTCCCCCAAATCGTTACGCCCAGTTATTTGTAAAAGTTAGTGATCCCATTTCTGACTCAGCGATATTGTAGTCACATACCGTGAAGCGCAAAATTATACATTTTTAAATATTCGAAGCAAATTGTCAATCTTTGAGATCTTATTAAGATCTGGCTGAATATTTGTGTACCTTTTTTCAGACAGTGCTTCATTACAGATAACTACATCGTCTGCAACAAGTCTAAGGTTTTTAGTAAAAATGTCTGTCAGGTGATTAATATAAAACATCGAAGAAGTAATGACGGAAATAAAGGAGAAGTTCACGAGTGGGATGAAAATTTCGGGTGGTAGGATATCAATGATACGACTCATTGGTGACATTTCTATCCTTAGTGCTTGAACGAATGAGAACTGAAATCAGAGGGAATTCGTGGAACGCTGGGAGACCTGTTATCAGAATGTGGGAGCAGCTATTGGCATACTGACGTGCTTCTATACAACAAACAGAACATCAATACTTATTGTAAGATATGAACGGGAGTTAGTGAATAGGGTAGAACCATCTAAATTATAGGATATACATCTTGATAAAAATCTGAACTGGACGAAACATGTCACTTAGCTGTATAAACAGCTAAGGTGATGTATTTTTGCTCTTCGCACAATTGCCGGTATGGAAAACAAACGAATAAACACAACAGCCTATTTTCCATGTTGCTACTCATCAGTGTTTTATGGCATAGTTTTCTCGGATAACCAGCCACTTAGGAAGGAAACGATGCCTCTACAAGAGAGAGCAGTTAGAAAAATGTGTGTTAACTCACAGTCATATTGTATGCCCAAATAGGAGTTTAATACGCCACAAAAATCTTTGATCGTTTGTCCAATAACATAAAATGTTATAACAGATATCGAAGTAAATTTTAATCGAACATAAAAGAATTTTTCTGAACGATTTCTTCTTTTGTACGTTTCGTTAAAAATTGACGTCATGTGTAATACCGTACATAAATTTAGTATATTTGTGTTTCATTTGTAACATGAGCAGTGATAAAGACTTGTATGTTACTTTTGTTAGTTTGAAACGACTAAATCTTGTATAATTCCCTGTAAGTTCCACATCATTGAGACACAAATCGTGCAAAATATGTACGGAACTTGTAACTAACGTAACTACCAGAACACAGTATTCATGATATCTTTCATGTGACATACATATCTTCATGCACCACTTCCAACATCCACCGTCGCCCACGTTGCTGCCACCGCGGCACCAAAACAAGAATAACAAAAGGTGATTGAAAACGTCTGGGAAGTTTGGCTGCTGTTGTACGAAGAGATGAGAGACTATTCTAGACATTAAGTGACGGAGTATGGAATCAAACCTGTCGAGAAACTAATGACCTGTTTAAAGAATAAAACAAATAAAAACAGAAATACAAGATTAATGCAGAGAAAGAAGAATAATTACTCAAGGAAAATGAGCAGAAAATACAACAGTTCTACAGATGGAGACGAAAGGAATAAATATAAAATGAAGAAAATCAAAAATACATTCATGTAGGTCTAATGAACATGTGACTAATGAATATTTTTTGCCGAACGGGAACTCGAAATCGCGAGCATTTGACTTATCCATTGCACTTTCTGAGCACGTCCCCAGGCTTGATTCAAACTTTCATTGTCTCTGGTTTCCACCAATTACTTACGAACAAATATATATGGTTTTCCATTCCGAAATAAAATCACCAGAAGAACGGATATGATGGAAGATCGTGTCTTAAACTGATACACGGGATGTTACATGAACTGAATGAATATCACTGAATCAATGGAAATGAAATCAGTGGAGTTGCACTGACATGAAATAATAGAATTTTAATAAAGTTCAGTAACGCTGCATTCCAGTGTTGTGAACGTGTGACTAATTTCCGCTAGTGGGAAATGCCGGTTCGAGTCCCAGTGTGGAAAAAGTTTTCATTAGTGATAACATGGTGTCATTACATTGAAGTTTAGGATCGCTGACCGTTGCTTCACTGATAACATTTAATGTCACTGCATCTTCATTGCCGCGCGGGATTAGCCGAGCGGTCTAGGGCGCTGCAATCATGGACTGTGCGGCTGGTCCCGGCGGAGGTTCGAGTCCTCCCTCGGGCATGGGTGTGTGTGTTTGTCCTTAGGATAATTTAGGTTAAGTAGTGTGTAAGCTTAGGGACTGATGACCTTTAGCAGTTAAGTCCCATAAGATTTCACACACATTTGAACATTTGAACATCTTCATTGACTTCATCCATGCACTTTGTTTCCATTAATTAAGCAGTTCATCTGATATACATAGACGAGCCTAAACTCTATCACCACTGCGGTTCTAGGTGCTTCAGTCTGGAACCGCGCGACCGCTACGGTCGCAGGTTCGAATCCTGCCTCGGGCATGGGTGTGTGTGATGTCCTTAGTTTAGTTAGGTTTAAGTAGTTCTAAGCTCTGGGGGCTGATGACCTCAGATGTTAAGTCCCATAGTGCTCAGAGCCATTTGGACCATTTGATATGGACGGGACGTGATAGAAGCAGGCCAAAGTTTGGGAGTATCCTGAACTTAGGTTTCATAGTAAAGATCGTTTTCACTGCTGCGGCAAGGTTAGGCCACGTCATGTAGGGAAAGGCTAAACGGAAAGGCTGGGGGAAGAACTCCTGAATGGTGCCCCCCCTCCCCTCCTCCTCCTCCTCCTCCTCCTCCTCCTCCTCCTCCTCCTCCAATCCCATACACACGCCTCCACGGAGCCAACGGCCATGACGTCAGTGTCGAAAATGACAACGCCAACGATCGACATTAAGGAGTTAACGCTGGAGGAAACACAACAGATCCGTAACATTCTCAAGAGAGCTTCGCTGTGCCGCACCGCTGGTAAAAAAGCAAGACCAAGTCGACGCAGGAGGGATTTCAAAGATGACGCTAAATCTGATGCACCCCTTTCTGCATCTGAAGATTCAGCCGACCATTCGATCTCACCGGTACGTCAGAAAATGAACTGGACAAAGACATACCACAGGCACAACTAACAAAAGAAAGGGCCGCACACGAACCAACACTGACTTCCAAAAAGTCATCGGCAAATCAATGAAAGAAGAAGATCCAAGACTGTCGCACTTTCCGTGGCATAAAAACACTACAACAAGAAAGTTTTCAAGGGTCATGGCACGTATAACGTTCTAACAAGGAACTTTTTTGCTAAACTTGACTAACAGGAGCTGCCGGCCGAAGTGGCCGTGCGGTTAAAGGCGCTGCAGTCTGGAACCGCAAGACCGCTACGGTCGCAGGTTCGAATCCTGCCTCGGGCATGGATGTTTGTGATGTCCTTAGGTTAGTTAGGTTCAACTAGTTCTGAGTTCTAGGGGACTAATGACCTCAGCAGTTGAGTCCCATATTGCTCAGAGCCATTTGAACCATTTGAACTAACAGGAGCTGATGGACACTCAATCCACAACATCTCCAAGACGAAGCCGTCCTCATCAAGATCCAGCAAGTTCCTTTGTTGATGGTCTACCACCCCACCAAGTATGTTAAACTCAGCGAGGAAATAATGAGCAATATCTCTGACACCCGACGAGTGATTTGTAAAGGCACCATATAAAGTACCATTTCGATAATATGTACGAGTACCGAAAGGCGAATTACTTCCTGCAACACAAAAATATGAAATATTTCGCGCACCAGCCTTAGGAAGAGCGAATTTTGAAAGTTGTTATCAAAGTATTCCCTGAAACTGTGCCAACGGACGTTCGCTATGATGTGCTTACAGCAAAGGGCTACCGGCTCAGTAATAGCAAGCGAAACGAGAAGACGCAGCAACTAGTACCCATTCCAGTTTTTGTCGCTTCACTCCTAACTGGGAAAAAAAGTTGGACGCCA
This sequence comes from Schistocerca piceifrons, assembly GCF_021461385.2. Taxonomy (NCBI): domain Eukaryota; kingdom Metazoa; phylum Arthropoda; class Insecta; order Orthoptera; family Acrididae; genus Schistocerca; species Schistocerca piceifrons. Next base: position 137,909,554 of record NC_060143.1, on the reverse strand, counting down.
TCTATGTGGAACACTACCTATTTTACACCAGCATACGCACTGAAATCTACAGTTCACAATGTAAAAACGGCCAAGGCGGAGAAATGGCGCCAAATATCGTCATTGCATCAAAGGTGCCAGCCCACACGCATCAGCGCCGTGTAAACTACTCCGTGAAGAAAAGACAACTTGCGCTCCATGTGCCCAACAGGAAAACCCGATACGCTGGCAGGACTGCCCGGAATATCAGAAGGCGCTAAAATCCTTTCTGTTCCCAACAAACATCAACAGACGTCCGCGAAAGAAATCCAACAACGATATACACTCCTGGAAAAGGAAAAAAGAACACATTGACACCGGTGTGTCAGACCCACCATACTTGCTCCGGACACTGCGAGAGGGCTGTACAAGCAATGATCACACGCACGGCACAGCGGACACACCAGGAACCGCGGTGTTGGCCGTCGAATGGCGCTAGCTGCGCAGCATTTGTGCACTGCCGCCGTCAGTGTCAGCCAGTTTGCCGTGGCATACGGAGCTCCATCGCAGTCTTTAACACTGGTAGCATGCCGCGACAGCGTGGACGTGAACCGTATGTGCAGTTGACGGACTTTGAGCGAGGGCGTATAGTGGGCATGCGGGAGGCCGGGTGGACGTACCGCCGAATTGCTCAACACGTGGGGCATGAGGTCTCCACAGTACATCGATGTTGTCGCCAGTGGTCGGCGGAAGGTGCATGTGCCCGTCGACCTGGGACCGGACCGCAGCGACGCACGGATGCACGCCAAGACCGTAGGATCCTACGCAGTGCCGTAGGGGACCGCACCGCCACTTCCCAGCAAATTAGGGACACTGTTGCTCCTGGGGTATCAGCGAGGACCATTCGCAACCGTCTCCATGAAGCTGGGCTACGGTCCCGCACACCGTTAGGCCGTCTTCCGCTCACGCCCCAACATCGTCCAGCCCGCCTCCAGTGGTGACGCGACAGGCGTGAATGGAGGGACGAATGGAGACGTGTCGTCTTCAGCGATGAGAGTCGCTTCTGCCTTGGTGCCAATGATGGTCGTATGCGTGTTTGGCGCCGTGCAGGTGAGCGCCACAATCAGGACTGCATACGACCGAGGCACACAGGGCCAACACCCGGCATCATGGTGTGGGGAGCGATCTCCTACACTGGCCGTACACCACTGGTGATCGTCGAGGGGACACTGAATAGTGCACGGTACATCCAAACCGTCATCAAACCCATCGTTCTACCATTCCTAGACCGGCAAGGGAACTTGCTGTTCCAACAGGACAATGCACGTCCGCATGTATCCCGTGCCACCCAACGTGCTCTAGAAGGTGTAAGTCAACTACCCTGGCCAGCAAGATCTCCGGATCTGTCCCCCATTGAGCATGTTTGGGACTGGATGAAGCGTCGTCTCACGCGGTCTGCACGTCCAGCACGAACGCTGGTCCAACTGAGGCGCCAGGTGGAAATGGCATGGCAAGCCGTTCCACAGGACTACATCCAACATCTCTACGATCGTCTCCATGGGAGAATAGCAGCCTGCATTGCTGCGAAAGGTGGATATACACTGTACTAGTGCCGACATTGTGCATGCTCTGTTGCCTGTGTCTATGTGCCTGTGGTTCTGTCAGTGTGATCATGTGATGTATCTGACCCCAGGAATGTGTCAATAAAGTTTCCCCTTCCTGGGACAATGAATTCACGGTGTTCTTATTTCAATTTCCAGGAGTGTACAATAGTCATCGACTACGCAGCTGCCGACGCAACCAGCACCGGCAGCGGAAGACCCCAACGCAGGACGTTAACAGGCAACGACGTCACAAAAACGGCAACGGCCGTAAATGACACAGCCCTCAATCATAGACGCCTCCCTCTGCGATGAAACAGATAATGCCCCTCGTAACAATGTTCTTCACACCGGACACCAATGGAAAAATGGAGCTTACAGCAACCAAGATAACTAAGGAAATTAAAATCTCATGTAAGAGGAAGAGGGAAATTATACAAAGACCAAAACAAGCGTACTACAAAAAATACTGTGATATTTTAAGGAAGGTCATTAAAATGTCAAGCAGAATGCACATCCTAACAGAAATTAGTAATACAGATAATAAGACTAAAACTATATGGGACATTGTAAAAGGGAAGCGGGACAGTCAGTGTACAAGATACCGTAACAGTTAAATTAAATAACAATGTTGTGATTGACAATTCACAAGTTTCGAGGACTTTTAACAATCATTTTCTAAAGGTAGTAGCAAAAACAGGTTTAAGAGGTTTAATTGAAGAAACAATAAATATATCAAAACTGTCAGTCCACAAACTTTAAGCAGCTAGAAGTGGCACCAATATCCTTCACTGAAATTAATATAATTATAGAACTCCAAAAAACAAGAAGGTGTTATGGTGTTGATGTAATTTGAAATAGAAGATTCCCAAATTTTCGATAACGAAATGGACTGAAGAGCAGCATTTCACAGTTTGGAACCCAGAAGGGTACCTCGACTGAGAGTGATATTTATACATTCACTCATCAAGTATTACAAGCCTCAAATAATGAAACAGATTGTCAATTGGTAGTTTTTTGCGATCTTTGAATGTCTAAATCATGTTATATTCTTAGAAAATCTCAAGTTTTATGGTACTGATGGCTTTACACACACCTGGTTTGAGTCATACTTCACACACAGAAGCCAAAAATTGTTCTGAGCAGTTCATGCAGTGTTGTAAGGGTGAAAATGTTGTGACTGAGGAGAAATTTCAAAGGGAATCCCACAGGGTTCAATTTTGGTTCCACTCCTATTCCTTATATACAGGAATGGGTATCCAGTTAACGTTTAACAAGCAACTTGGTACCTTTTGTAGGCAATACTAGTGTTATAATAAATCCCTTTAGAGAGGAAGTCACAGAAGAGATTTTTAATGATTTTTCAAAGATTAATTAATTAGTTCCCTGAAAATGGTCTCTCCCTTAATTTAAAAAAGAACACACTATATTCTGTTCTGTACAACAAACGAAGTCATACCAACAATTGATGTAGCACATGCGCAGGAGTCAATAAACAGGGTAGAATGCTCCACATTTATGAGTGCATATGCCGATGAAAACGTGAACTTCAAGAAGCATACGAGTATTACTGTGCTCCTCAAATAGGTAAGTTCAGTTGCTTTTGCTCTTCGTATAATTGCTAGTCTTGGACACAAATGGATCAACTTCCTGACATATTCTGCATACTTCCATGCAGTAATATCTTACTGAATAATTTTCTGAGGTAACTCACGATTTATAAAGAAGGTATTGATTGCACTCAAGCGAGTAGTAAGAATAATAGGGTTCACCTGCGGTCGTCATGTACGTACCTCTTCAACGAGTTGCGCATTTTAGCTGCACCTGCGCAATACATACATTCACTAATGAAATTCCTCAGAAATAATCCATCACAATTTGATAAGAACAGTGATGTCCATACCTACAAAACTAGAAGAAAAAATTACCTTTCTTACCCATTATTAAAGCTGTCAGTGGCTCAGAAATGAACTCAATATACAGCAACAGAAATTTTTGATAATTTTCCCAGTATCATAAAAAAGGTCTGAGGAACAGCAAAGCAAGTTTCAAATCCAAGTTAAAATCATTTCTCCTAGGAAACTCGTTCTATTCCACAGACTAATTTGTGCTTAAAAAAAAAAAAAAAAAAAAAACACTTTGTTTTTAAGTGTAACTGCATGAGTAGGACTAAAAAAATAATGTGATCATTAATGTTAACACTAATCGTAAACTGAATCGTTCCACAGAATTTACATAAAATATTCGTTAAAATGATCTATGGAATTTCTTTAAATTTGAATCAACAGTCTTCTGACTGGTTTGTCGCGGCCCGCCAAGAATTTCTCTCCTGTGCCAACCTTTTCATCTCAGAGTAGCAATTGCACCCTACGTCCTCAATTATTTGATGGGTATGTTTCAATCTCTGTCTTCCTCTACAGTTTTTATCCTCTACAGCTCGCTCTAGTACCGTGTCAAAAATGGTTCAAATGGCTCTAAGCACTATGGGACTTAACATCTGAGGTCATCAGTTCCCTAGACTTAGGACTACTTAAACTTAACTAGCGTAAAGACAACATACACATCCATGCCCGAGGCAGGATTCGAACCTGCGACCGAAGCAGCCGCGTGGTTCCGGACTGAAGCGCCTAAAACCGCTCGACCACAGCGGCCGCAGTTATCCATTGAGGTTTTAACAGAAGTCCTACCATTCTGTCCCTTCTTGTCAGCGTTTTCCGTACATTCCATTTCTCACCGATTCTGCGGAGAATCTTCTTATTTATTAACTTACCAGTCCACTTAATTTTCACCATTCTTCTGTAGGGCCATATCTCAAAGGTTTTAATTCTCCTCTGTTCTAGTTTTCTCACAGTCCTTGACTCACTACGATCCAATGCTGTACTCCAAATGTAGATTCTCAGAAATTTCTGCCTCAAGTTAAATCTATGTTTAATACTAGCAGACTTCTCTTGGTCAGAAATGCCTTTCTCGGCAGTGCTAATCTGCTTTTTACGTCCTCCTTACTCCCTCCGTCATAGGTTATTTTGTGCCTCGGTAGCAGGATTCCTTAACTTCGTCTACTTTTTGATCCCCAATTATAATGTTAAGTTTTTCCCTGTTCTCATTTCTGCTACTTATCATTACTTTAATCTTTCTTCGATTTACTCTCAATCCATATTCTGTGCTCATTAGACCATTCCATTCAACACATTATGCAATCGTTCTTCACTTTCACTGAGGATAGCAATGTCATCAGCGAATCTTATCATTGATATCCTTCCACCCTGAATTTTACTCCCTTTCTTGAGCCCTTCTTTTATTTTCCTCACTGCTTCTTTGATGCATAGATTGAAAAGTAGGAGTGAAAGAGTAGATCCCTGTCTTACACCCTTTTTAATCCAGGCACTTCGTTCTTGGTCTTTCGGTATTATTTTTCCCTCTTGGTTATTGTGTATTACCCGCCTTTCCCTGTAGTTTACTCCTATTTTTCTCAGTATTTCAGCCAACTTGCACCATTTGACATTGTCGAACGATTTTTCCAGGTCGACAAATCCTGTGGACGTGTCTTGATTTTTCACCAGTCTTGCTTCAACCACACGTCAGAACTGCCTCTTTGGTGCCCTTACTTTTCCTAAAGCCCACGTGATCGTCATCTAACACATACTCAGTTTTGCTTTCCGTTCTTCTGTATATTATTCTTGTCAGCAACTTGGATGCATCAGCTGTTCAGCTGATTGTGCGATAATCCTCGGACTTGTCGGCTCTTGCTATCATCGGAATTGTGTGGATGATGCTTTTCCGATATTCTGATGGTATATCGCCAGTCCCATACACGCTACACACCAACGTGTATGTTCGTTTTGTTGCCACTTCACCCAACGATTTTAGAAATTCTGATGGAATGTTGTCTATCCCTTTTGTCTTATTTCATCTTAATCCTCCAAAGCCCTTTTAAATTCTGATTTTAATACAGGATCCCATATCTCTTCTATATCCACTCCTGCTTCTTCTTCTATCACGTCATTAGACAAGTTTTCCCCCTCATAATGGCCTTCAATGTACTCTTTCCAACAATCCGCTCTCTCCTCTGCGTTTGACAGTGAAATTCCCATTGCACGCTTAATGTTACTACCTTTGTTTTTAATTTCACCAAAGGTTGTTTTAACTTTCCTATATGCTGAGTCAGTCCTTCCGACAACTATTTCTCTTTCGATATCTTTACATTTTTTATGTAGCCATTTCATTTAACGTTCCCTGCGCTTCCTGATTATTTCATTCTTCAGAGACTTGTATTTCACTATTCCCGAATTTCCCTGAACATTTTTGTACATCCTTCTTTCATCGACCAGCTGAAGTATTTCGTCTATTATTCATGGTTCCTTCGCAGTTATCTTCCTTGCATCTATGTTTTTCTTTCCAAGCTCTGTGACTTCCCGCTTTAAAGATGCCCATTCCTCTTCTAGTGAACTATTCGTCATCGCAGTGTCTACAGCCTCTGATCAGTTCAAGCGTATGTCTTTCTTTGTGCACCGATTCTTCCTGAGTAGTCTCTCAAATTTCAGCCTACTCTGCATCACTACTAAATTGTGAATTGAGTCTGTATCTGCTCCTGGGTACGTGTTACAATCCAATATCTGATTTCGGAATCTCTGCCTGACTAAGATGTTAATTGTAATATTCAGTCTTTTCCTTATGGTCACTTCCCCCTTGGCAGTGCCCTTCCGGAGATCCGAATGAGGGACTATTCCAGAATCTTTTGCCAATGGAGAGACCTCCACGATACTTTTTCAATTACAGACCACACGTCCTATGGGCGTTTTTAATGCAGTGGTTTCCATTGCTTGCTGCATTCTTATGCGGTTGATCATTGCTTATTATTCCGCCTTTAGGGGCAGTTTCCCACCCCAAGGGCAAGACAGTGCCCTGAACCAATATCCGCTCCACTACCCTCTTCGACAAGGTCGTTGGCTGAATGAGGGTGTCTTCTTATGCCGGAAGTCTCTATTGTTGATGATTTTTATTCAAAACTTAAGCTGTGACGGGGTTCGAACCCGGGACCGAGGACGTTTCGATTACTTATCAAAGACGTTACCCCTAGACCACGGGCGCAATCCTATGGAACATGTAACTTAATAAAACAAACATCACACGCTACGAGCAAAATCTTGGCAAGACAACTTACGAGACATAGCCATGGTAATTTGGAACACCAACGGAGTAAAACAGAAAAAGATCGAAGTGGAACAGCACATCACGATGCACAATGTGGACGTTCTACTTGTGAGCGAAACACAACTCCATGGGAATGAACCTTTATGACTGTCTAATATGGTATCCTATGGAATTGACAGGCACGACGGGTGGGGGGAGGGGGGGGGGGGGTAGGGGCGGCCGTGTTCTTACGCCGCTCATTCACCCACCACCAAGAGGACATGCCACCGCTAGCCCAGAGAGAGGCTGATGCAGTAGTACTTCCTCCCCACGCAGTGACCTACACCGGCAAGAGGTGGAAGCACTCACTTCCCTTACGGAGTCGACTTTCATCTCTGGGGAGTTAAAACGCCAAACGCCAGCTCTGAAACTCTAACAGCACCAGCAGAGCGGAAGGCCAACTCCTAGCCTTGGAACAAGGCCTGGAAGTACAGGGCCTGCGGGATACCACGCACTTGCCATTCAACGGTTGACACCGTCCGGATATCCTCGGCATCGTCATTACTAAAAACGTGCTAGTGGAAATTGAACTGTCCAGTGCTAGCCGTCCTACGCAGAATCACTATATCCAAGAAGACAACGGACTAGAATCAATATAGACGAATCCTGACGAACACGATTTGTCCCACGCTAATCTTGAGATCGAAAGAGGACATTGCCATAGCGGTCGAATACGTCTTCAAGAAGGGCAAACAGCGATTCGTCGCGCCACTGATTCAGGAGTTACGTCATCGGGGGAACAAATATCGGTGGAAGTGGCAGGCGTATCGGAATGCACTACATAGGAGGCAAATGCACAGGCTCCAGCGAGATCTCAGGTCTTGACGGGCGGAATGGAGACTTGAGAGACGAGGGGATAAGATGGAGGCGTTCCATCTCCGGTAAAAAAAGGAATGGCACCTAGTGAAAGCAATGTAGGCGTCTCCTCAGCCGAAAAGCGCCCTAGTCACTGCCGAGGCAGTGTCCTACGATCCTCTCCAAGTGGTGGAGGCCTCCGCTGAGACGTATGAAACACGAAACACCCTCCCAGACTATGACCTCGAGGCTAACGAACGACGCGAGTAACAGCACACTGCACTTTATTGGCCATTTCCGGGGTGACCGATAAACACCTTGTGACAATTCGCAACTCCCACAGAAATCAGGAATATCATTTGGAAGAAGAAAGACACCTCGGCTCCAGGCAGAGACTGCATAAAAGATTAAAATCTAAAACAGCCTCTGCGAAAGCTATTGGTTCTTCGGACCACAAGGTTTAACAAGAGTTTGCAGCTCAACTGTTCTCCACCGCAATGGAAGACTGCCAGAATTATTCCCCTACCCAAGGATCTTCGGTATGCCACAAACTATAAGCCGATCAGTCTTGCTCACTACGAGGAGTAATATCCTCGAAGAGTAGTGCTCCACCGCGATCAACAGCCTCTTGCAGCAGACAGAACTATTAGGCTCGAAGAATATGGCTTTCAGAAGAAATTGTCCGCAGAAATGCAAATCTTTCACGTGGTGGAGCACGTTACCAGTAGCTTCAACTCCATAAAGTCCACGGCCGTGGCCCTCCTGGAGTCCGCAGCTCATGGTCGTGCGGTAGCGTTCTCGCTTCCCACGCCCGGGTTCGATTCCCGGCGGGGTCAGGGATTTTCTCTGCCTCGTGATGACTGGGCGTTGTGTGATGTCCTTAGGTTAGTTAGGTTTAAGTAGTTCTAAGTTCTAGGGGACTGACGACCATAGATGTTAAGTCCCATAGTGCTTAGAGAGCCCTCCTGGACTGGGAAAATATGTAGGATATGATTTGTCCAGAAGGTTATTTATCAAACATCAGTTCCGGATTGTTACACACATCTCGTCGACAGCTATCCGCAAGATCGGCGGATGAATCGATCGAAGGACAACGCTTTAGTGCCAATCTGCTTTCCCCTGGAATCCCCGAGGGCTCGGTCCTGTCGCCGGTGCTATTCAACATCTACATCAAAAAACTGCCCTACCGCTAGAGAAGAACGTCCATCAGGCGCAATCTGCAGATGACACTGCGCCTCTCTTTACCAGCGGACTGCAGCGCTTTGCCATAGTCAGACGACTCTCGAGACAGCTTAACCCGGCGGTCACCCTGTACCGTAGTAATAAAGTGACACTGAACGCCCACAAGACAACGACGGCTTCCCATGTCTGATACCTCAGAATAGCGTTGGACAGAGAGCTCTACTTTCAAAGTGTTCAAATGTGTGTGAAATCTTATGGGACTTAACTGCTAAGGTCATCAGTCCCTAAGCTTACACACTACTTAACCTAAATTATGCTAAGGACGAACACACACACCCATGCCCGAGGGAGAACTCGAACCTCCGCCGGGACCAGCCACAGCTCTACTTTCATGTCTTTGCTGGCATCAATGTCGATAACACGCAAAAATGGTCAGATTCTCGATTCCCGGAATGAATGAATTGTCTATATACGTAATTAAGTCTGTACAGAAATCTTAGTGTGCGAATCCTACTCGTACATGGCCAATTTTTTTCCATGTGTCTCGTTTTCATTTGACTGTCCCTTATACTTCGCAGGAAGTAACATTACGAGAGTATGTCACCGGCTGATGTGGATTTTAAATATCATAATCTTCGTTTTTGATCTAATAAGTGTGCTCAGTAAAACTCCTTTTCTTTAAATGTGGACTTGTGTCTGACGACGGACGTTCGGGTGGGCTTTGATGATGAGTGTTTTTCGATATGAAAGCTCCACCGCTCATTAATTACACTCTTAAAGGCCAACGCTGAATAGTGACAGCAAACCGTTAACTGCTGCGAAGTCTGAAATACAAAGCAAAAGTGAAGAAGGGAGTTAAGTTTTCTAAACGGGTGTTTTTACTACAATGACTGCCCTCAAATACCTGGGGAACCTATCCAGTCCATTCAAATTTTGACTCTGAACAGGTGGATCATCCATCTGACCTAGCCCCAAATGATTTTCACCTTTTTGATCCGATAAAGAATCACCTGCGTGTATCCAAGTTTTGTGGGATGACGAGTTTGCGGAGGCGGTTCAGGAGTGGAAATGAGCTCTGCCACAAGGTCAGACTTAGTAAGCTTGCCAACCAAGAACAAACAGTTTGAGGGAGATAATGTAGAGAAATGATGTTGGTTTCGATGTTGTGTTCTCAATAGTTTTTTAATGTAGTTTTACGTTACTCAGGTTTAGGGTTGTACGGAAATAAACTCTGGTTATGAGCATCTCAAGGTGAGCAACAACTTTTGGCTACTATAAGAGCAACCTGAGTACCTTTGAGTTGCCGCCGCCTACGAACGAGCCAGTAATCGCTATGCAGTGCTGCAAGTCCACGAGCGAGAGACGCGCGAAGTAATGTGACACATGTTCGCCTGTGTTGGGGATGGTGATGTGGGCTACCTGACGTGGAGAGAGAGAGAGAGAGAGAGAGAGAGAGAGAGAGAGAGAGAGAGAGAGAGAGAGAGAGGGGGGGGGGGGGGGGAGAGAGCGGCCGCGGTGAGCGCGGAAGACGCCACGAGAGCATCCGCGGCACGGCACGCCCGCGGACAGCAGTGCGGGTATTTATAGCGCCGTAAACATGAACGTGTGTCCGAGCGCCTACAACGCCGTTTACTCCACGGCCAAAGATAACATCAAGTGCACAAAGCCGGCCGCTCACGTCTCTGTCTCGCTCTCGCCAGCCTCAAAATCGCGGATTACGTTATTGGCTTCTGAGAAAGGTGAATCTTCATTTCGGAGAACGCCGGGCAAGAAGTAACATTAGGAGAGCTTGTCACAGGCTGATGTAGATTTTAAAAATTAACCTTACCTGATTTCATTCTTTATTTTTACGACGGTCTCAAGCTCTAAGACGCCAGTGTCAGAGAACAGAACCATCGGTTATGTGACAATAAGTCCTCCAACATTTTCAGTTGACGTAACTTATCCAAACTGACATTTTATCACAATCAGTTGCTTAAAAAGCTTTATTACTGCAACTATTTTCAACTGCCACATGTCATCGTCGCACAAAAATGGTTCAAATGGCTCGGAGCACTATGGGACTTAACATCTGAGGTCATCAGTCCCATAGAACTTAGAACTACTTAAACCTAACTAACCTAAGGAGATCACACACATCCATGCCCGAGGCAGGATTCGAACCTGCGGCCGCAGCGGTCGCGCGGTTCCAGACTGAAGCGCCTAGAAACGCTCGGCCTCTCGGCCGGCCATCATCACACAGAAAAGTTTTTCAGTCACAGTATTTGCTAGGATACATGTTAATCACTGTTCACTCTTAGAAGACGCTGGCGCAGTGGCTGACGGGAGAAGCTGTTTCGATAGTAGGGTGAAGATGATTTGTGGATTTGTCTCTTGGGACTCGATCTCACATACACCAAAGTTAGCTTTCAGTACTGTGTGCTAGAACACTGACATTGTTGTGGCCACACTGTTCCCGTATTAACGTCGCTTTGTGATTACATTCAATAGGGACAACTTCCACTACCCTGAAAGTGAAACTAATAATATAGTTAGCGCAGAAGCACTGAACACAGTTTCGTGTGCTATCGAAGGTTGACTAGGTTGGCTTCGCCGAAAAAGCTCTTGATACTGACAGAAACCGAGGCCACTCCCGACAGCCACTGCGGCAAGTCCTCCTATAGTGAACAGTTAACCGTAAACACGGTATCAGAACCTGATGCATAAAATCTAAAATAAGTGATAGTTTTTGGCTCAGGGAATGACGCTCATTTCGAGTTTGCGCGTTACATGATTTATTTATCCTTGCAAATTAAGCGAATGAAAACTTACTCTGCCTCATAATGACCTCTGAGAATGGGAACTAGTAGCAATAATAAAGGATTTTCATAATTGGAGATGATACAACATAATTATCGATTAAGTCTCTCTATTTGTGTTACACCCTCTCTCTCTCTATGCAAGTCATGAATGTACCTATCACTGTATATTTGAAAAATACAAGCATTTGTATAAATTCTTGGGGAGGAAAAGATGCTTGGGACTTAAATACATGTCTGAAAGAAAGGGCACTTTCTACGATCCACAGCCGTAAGAAATAATTCCAATTAATTCACTGGTAGCGAATTCCTTGACATCAGCTGTGTTAGGTATAGATCGAATACCCAATAGTGGCATATGAAAATTTGTGTCAGACCCGGACTCGAACCCGGATTTCTCAGTTATCGCGAGAGGTCGTCTTAACCACTTCGGATACCCGTGCACGCTCCTGGAACCGACTAAAACTTCCATAAATCACACCGTCTAGATAATGTTGACATGGTAGGGAATTGTTAAAATCGCTTTTAGGAATGTCTCACTCATGCCCTGTATAATGCAGAAGACACAAGAAGTAACTGTCTGAAAATAGCGAAAACGACGACTACGTTTTTCATGCATATTATTAAAAACAGAAATGACACGTTCATTCCGAACTAATGAATATTTTAAGTGTAAAATAGACCGTGCATTTTGTTACTTTAAGACAGTTTATAAACTTTCAATTTAACCATTTTATAAGGATAATGTTTCAATATACTCTCTATGAAGAATTAGAACAACGAATATGTTGCGCTGATTCTTAAATCCAACATAAGCCGGATATTCATCGTGGTTCGTTTACGTATTGAAATACTTCTCACTTTCTGCTTTAAGTGAACTCTACGTGTCGTAGAAATGTCTTGTTTTCAGCCAGATTTCAGCAATATGTGACCAGGGGAAAAGAGTCCCCAAATCGGAGGAATTAGTTATTTACAGTTCTACTGTTTAAAACTTCGGTAGGAAACACGGAAGTGGGTTGGAAATAATTTTAATTTATAGTTATGACAGCAATACCTGTTGCTGTTTGTCAAAGAATATAGTCGATGAATCAGTCTCCGTGTATTAGTGCGTAGGCGGCCGGTGTGGCCGAGCGGTTCTAAGCGCTACAGTCTGGAACCGCGCGACCGCTACGGTCGCAGGTTCGAATCCTGCCTCGGGCATGGATGTGTGTGATGTCCTTAGGTTAGTTAGGTTTAAGTAGTTCTAAGTTTTAGGGGACTGATTACCTCAGAAGTTAAGTCCCATAGTGCTCAGAGCCATTTGAGACATATTAGTGCGTAGTAACATTCCCTAACCGAGTTAGTAGGGTGGACCGTTGCTGCCCATTGCCAGAGAGAGTGTAATAGAGAAAAGGATACGTTATTGGAAATATTAACCAGTTCTGTCATTGACCTATTAACCGAGGAAAATCTGTAAACGATTTTGAGGTTGGTGAGAACGAGCAAGATATGTGAGCGCTAAAACACAGCTAGCAATCTACTATTAACAGGCTCGTATAATAATATCTCGTAAACGTGACAATAGAGCTGATAAGTTCTGCTGTATTTGCGGTTAGATGACATTTGCTTCGAGGAAGGTTTCAATTAATGCTTCTTGTATTTAAGCTGTAAGACAGATAACAATGGCACCATACGCATGCCGTACTATATGGATGAACTGAGAAGGACAGTGGATAACGTTTGAACAGCCGATGATGTGGAGGTATCCAGCCAAAAAATTTCTGTACAGTTCTCTCAAGGAACCTCTCTGAAGGAAAAAACCAAGAGTCGGATATCTTAATATACGCTTTGCAACTCGCTATGTTCGTTATGACAAAGGACTTACTGTACTTCAACCTTCAGAAAAGGTTTCTGTAACCTTTAACGACTCCTTAACTGAAGATGAAAAACCATTCAGTTTGAGAGATGCAGACTTCTCTCAAAATACAGCCTCCTAGTTTCATAAGATAACAAGAGAGAAGCTCAACGAAATCATCAGAGACCTAGAACGTCTTCAAACTGAGCCCGGTCCTTTGGGATCACATTTAAAATAGCGGAACTAACTACAAGACTCCATGAAACTACCCACATTTTGCAACAGAACTAAAGAATTGGATGCTGTGGCTAAGCCATGTCTCAGCAATATCCTTTCTTCCAGGAGTGCTAGTCCTGCAAGTTTCGTTGGAGAGCTTCTGTGAACTTTTGTAGGTAGAAGATAAGGTACTGCGGAAATAAAGCTGTGAGGACGGCTCGTGAGTCGTGCTTGGGTAGCTCAGCCGGTAGAGCACTTGCCTGCAAAAGGCAAAGGTTCCGAGTTCGAATATCGGCCCGTCAGACAGCTTTCTTCTTCCAGGAAGTTTCACTACTAATTTTGTAAACTTTTGGCGTATACTGTGCATGGCAAAATTCCGCTATTCAAAACCGGCGCTGAGGTGACTAGGGGGGGGGGGGGGGGGGCTACGGATTATGGATGTCATTCGAAGACTACCAGGATCAGTTTAATGTACATCCTTGGCTGCCAAGCTACCCGGAATTAAACTCAATCGAGAATCTGTGGGACCACCACAATCGGGCTGCTCGCGCCGTGGGACCTCAACCGAGAAACCTTGCGCTGCTGGCCACCGAACTGGTCGGCATGGCTCATCATCCCAGTCAGTACCTTCAGAGTCTCACTGACCCTCGTCCTGCACGTCTTGTAGCGTTGCGCGTTGCAAAATGTTGTTATTCAGGTTTTTACAGGTGGTCACATTAATGTGACTGGACAGTGCAGTACTTTCACACAAGGTTCCTTCTACCCCCGTAAAGTATGCTAACAATACAAAAGAAATATATCCAGATATGAGAAGTATCTCAATAGGAGTATACAATGGGAGAGATTCTATGTTGGACTGCAGTCTGGCTACACCAAGTGTTGTTTTCATGGTGCGTGTGGGATAGCCGTGCTAGGGACAAATGTTATTTGCAGGGAAGTAGAACGAAGAGACAGTAATTAAATCCTGGAATGATAGTAAAGTAAAGTTGTATGGCAAGAATGGCTGGGAGACCCCGAAGGGCAAGTTCAGCTGCCTAAGTGGATAGGTATCCATATCTCCGCGCCCGCAGACACCATTCCTCGCGAAAGGTAAATGACGTAAAAATATATGAAACGAGAAAAGGAGAATTATCAGCTCCAGGGTCTGTTGACATGTCATCGCGGTTGAAAATGTACGTAACAGTAGGTTTAGGTAGATACTTAAAAGTGAGATAAAATCCAAGCAGCTAAATCGTAACTGTTCACTACAGGATACACCAAGAAAGGTCAGTACAACTATAACGGATCGAGAAACTAACGGGGTGGGAAAATGTAGACTGTGCGGACTAGAGAGCTAATTAGTTTAAACGGATATATAAAACACGTACACAAAGAGTATAAAAACGCACGACAATGCGGTCGGAGAAAGTGGCCTGAGGTCACTCGGGGATCACGCCGACACGAGAGGTACTTCTCCCACATCCACCCCTGACACCGAACATCAAGACACATTAAATTTTGTTATAAAAGCCGCTTTTCCCCAGGAAGTGTAGGACTTTGGTAGCTGCTAACTCATCTGTGTCTGTGAGGTAGATAGGTTCATTGCTCTCTCAGATCAGGGAGCAGGGCACACTTTGTGGGAATATGGGCGATCGTGTAATGATTACCACAGCTGCCTAGAGGGAAGTCCTCTTGACGCAAAAGGAACTCGTGGGCAAGTCTGGTGTGACCGATATGCAATCGCCACAGTACGGCGGCATTTTCCGAGAGGTCTGGAGAGAAGTATGCCACGCCGTGATGGTCCCCTTGATTGCTCTCAGCTTGTTGAGGGTGGTCGTAGCTTGCCATGCTGTATCACAGTTTTCCAAAATCTGATGTCGCAGTTGCAATTGTAAGTTTGTGCCCGGTACTCCAAGTTGAAGTTTGTCCCCTGTGGTTGCTTCCTTAGTTAATTTGTCAGCGAGTTCATTTCCCGAAATACCCACGTGACTCGGTGTCAAAATGAATGTCAACTACTAGTTCTTGGATGTTTGTGACCAAAAGCTCAGACCAAAACATATGCTTTGTAAGCATAAGTAAGTTCTGGATAAAGCCCGAGTGTAGACAATACGTGATGGCACTAGTTGGTATTGTACGCCCTCTGTAGGTCAATGATAGATGTTTATTCATGAATCACTGAGAGAACCGAGAAAAATTTTGCTTCTGCCATTAAGTATAAAACTAGGGGCTATGAAGCATTTTGAGAAAATATTAAATGTAAATTGATACTTGTCTACTGATAGGCAAAAAGTCTCACAGACACAGTTTCGAAAAATGAAATCGGTGTAAGGATGAAAAAGAGTACCAATTTTTTCCAATGATTAACTCGGAAATTTTAAAGCAGACAATTTCAAATACGTTGCGGATGATTTCATGCCCTCGTATAAACAGCTGCTGTGTAACGTTTCACTAACAACGACGTTTTGCAATCGCACATGAATTTCTTCCCGTCAAAGTGTGACGGTCCAACAGATTATCATGGAAGGCACTTTCACCAGGATATTTAAGGTATAACGGGAAAGGAAGTGTTATCATAATACGTATTATTAATGGATGGTTAAATGACAAAACCCTGCAATACAGTGCCCAACGCAGCCGAAAAGGTAAAGGTCTTAAGGTGTTTGATATTTTTAAATTTTTTTCGCTTTTTCTTGTGAGTTACATTGATAAATAAGAGAAATAATCAGGAAATTTTAGCTTCATTTTCGGTGTCTGTGACTGAAAAACCATGTAGGTATCATATTCTATTCACCATAACATTCAACGTCTGAAACTTTGAAGAAAAGTTTCATGAATTCCTGCGACCGTCTTTGGTTACTATGCAGCGGTAGAGCTACTGTATCCGTTCAGCTGTCTTATAGCTACTCATTAGCTTCTAGCTAGTGGTAGAACCAGTAACAGTACGCTGAAAAACTGGTGAAACTTTTAA
Source organism: Schistocerca piceifrons (assembly GCF_021461385.2). Lineage (NCBI taxonomy): Eukaryota > Metazoa > Arthropoda > Insecta > Orthoptera > Acrididae > Schistocerca > Schistocerca piceifrons. Next base: position 137,893,033 of record NC_060143.1, on the reverse strand, counting down.
AGGTCAATCCGGCACCAAAGCACGAGGGAATCTGTTACGTTATAAACGTTATAAACTAGGGGCCAATCATAAGGTCAGTCGAACTTTTCTATAGAACTTTTCTCTGATATCTATTAACTGCTGAATCCTTGAATATACTCTTAACATTGGAAGTAGCGATTAACATGGCTTTCTGCGTGACCCAAATCACGTGAGATCTTCTTCGCACGACTTACATTAAACGGAAACTAATTCGAGTCTGGCTTTCTTAAGTTCCAAATACCTTTCAATTCAGCACCGATATGGCGCCTACTTACTAAAACGTGTTCATACTAGGTATGTAGCTGGTTTCCATTCCGAATAGGGAAAACCAGAAAGAAATAGTACAGCCATAGATATAACGTCGGTTATTCCTCAGGAATCTGCGGTTGCGTCACAACTATTCGCGCAAAATATAAAAACCGGGGGATTATTTGTAATTTCAAAAGTCTCGTTTTGCCGGGCCCTACGTGATACAATCGTAAAGGGAACTTAAGGGTACGTCCCGCCCCTTCCTTCATTCCAGTGCGGTGAGCATAAAAACAAACTCGATTGCAGGTTTACAATGATACGAACGCACAATCATTTGCGCTAAATATCTCCGGCGTTTTATATTTTATGTATAAGATCATGGCATTTAGCAAGGCAACCTCCAGAATGTTTTATCAGTGGGGTTAAGTAACGACATGTAACACAGATATTATAATGGAATAGCATCGGATTTTTCGTCGTGTCTAGAAACATAACCCTGCTGTTGTTCACAAGTTAAATCAGTTGTGCTACTATTGATCTAGTCCGCTAACACATAGTTTACCAGACATTTCAGAAGAATTCGAGTTTCGTAAAACGAGGCTCACTGGTAATGGCAAAAAGAACAAAAAATAGGAATTAATCTGGCATCCGCAAAGAAACACAGACTCAAAGTAAGAAATGACATAAAGCCGGCGAAAGAGTAGTTTGACGTGGTCACTTCCATGCAGGATAGTGTAAATGAGGTAAATGTTTCATGTCGTATTAAGAAGGCAAAGAACACTTCCAGACACCTGAGACCTCTCAACAAATAGTCATCACTGCAACAGTATAAGCTCCTTATTAGAATATTAAAGTAATGCTACATGGAGGCGAAATCACCAAGGAACTGACATCAGACTACCTTCAGCAGTTGCTCGATGTTTATATCACAAACATAACACCCTATACTAAGCATTGGCAAATTACCAAACAGTGACCACTAGAAGAAAAGATCGAGAAAGAAAAAGGAAACTCAGTGACGGTATCCTGCACCCTCAGTCAACGATGAGTAGTGAAATACACAAGACTGGAAGGTACAATGCAAATCTCGTATTAAGTGGAGATCTGTAGACTGGCAACTGACAGATGGGAACTACACCTGTCGGGTTTCAAAAAATGCACGCAGCAGATTGTGGTCGTGGCACTTCGATAAGGTTCTTTATTTCACTGAGAATGCGAAGACAGTGGCGACAGAATTCAACAAACACAAAATTTGCTGCAACAAATGGGATTTTTAAGGTATCCACAATTTACCTACAGCTGTTGCTCTGTGATAATTTTGTGCTGTCATCAATATGAAGTCTGCTTTGAACATCAGAGCACGTTACCAGCCAAGGTGCTTTGGAGACTCTGTCTTTGCCTTCTTTGGAGCGCTCAGTTCAGCCCAGCGGTGTATAGGAGTTTCATATTTTAAAAGTGTAATACAAACCACACTGAACTCATCGTATTTGATAACATTAGGAGTATTCAGAAAGTTTTAATTAACATCTCGAAAAATAAATTTATGTATTAAGTTTTTGTTTGTTCGCAGTTGCATGACAACCGCCCTGGTACGTATTGAAATCCCCATGCCACAGTACCGTAGCACGTCGCTAGATCAGCCAGAACAAAATTAAGAAGTCCACTGATAAAATGGAAATGGGTGGACCATTCCTTTGGCTCTTCTACGTTATAACTAATACTTTATAAGTATTCTCGAACAAAACCGGTAAGCCGGCCGCGGTAGCCGAGCGGTTCTAGGCGCTTCAGTCCGGAACCGCGCGACTGCTACGGTCGCAGGTTCGAATCCTGCCTCGGGCATGGATGTGTGTGATGTCCTTAGGTTAGTTAGATTTAAGTAGTTCTAAGTTCCAGGGGACTGATGACCTCAGATGTAAGTCCCATAGTGCTCAGAGCCATTTGAACCCAACAAAACCGGTAAGGAATAGCGATGTTTCATAGGTTGGTACAGAAAGGATCTTAGAGTCAATCGTAAATCATGGTCTGAACCGTTGTACTCATACTTTTACGATTACCCTAAACATTCTATAATAATAACTTTCTGCACAGTTTAGCGACGTCGTTGGAAAGTTACAGTGCTGGCCTTTTTGGTGTATAGACCTGTGTACGTAATGAGAGAGTGAGCAATCGCTTCACCTTCCTTAGTGATGACGTAGTGATAAGAACACTTGACATTACCTGTCTTTAAAATGATGACTCGCCGCAGCAGTTTGCACGCGCTTGCTCAACGCGATTTCTTCGATCCGGCACAAGAAAAGTTGTTAGCTTGGCCCCGGCGACGTCTGCGCGTGCACAGGGCTATCTCTTATCCAGAGTCCGGCGTAAAAGTGGCGGGATTATCGCGACGTGGAAGTGTTCACACAGTTTGATGCTGGCACCGGCGTGTTCCGGAGCAGGCGCGGCGTACGGAGTTGCCCGGGAGATGGCGACTGGCCACCAGTTGCCACTGCCGGCGGCGCCACGCGTGACGTCACGGCTGTCCCCGTCCCACGGCACTTGTCGCTGCTAATTCGTGAATACCGGGAACGGGAATTAGGGGCCGTGCTCTGGCTGCGACACGGAGGTGTCAAGCGGCGGAGGTACCAGCTCGCTGCACGCACCGGTCTCCGAGTTTACGCCTCCCAGGTTTCGAGTGCTAACAAGTTCGGTGTGGACCATACAGATGGATGCGCCATGGGTCGAGATAGCCACCGATGTCTCTGTAATGATTGTGATAAGTTACTGATGGTGGTATGTGCTGACAGTATAGACGCCACGAGGCAGCTCGAAAGAGCGAATTCTAGACCCAGTCGTAACAGGAACCGAAAGCCACATGACTAGGTACAGCCTCGTCCCAGTTCAAAGCAGAGCACGTTTTTACCTTGCAATCCAACCTCGGAAAGCCATCGCGGAAAACGCCTTCACCGGCAGCCGCAAAGGCTGCCTGTTAGCGTCAATAATTTTACTGACAATGAGAAGAAGAAAGGACTAACAGGGTTGGTGGAAAAGGTGATGGAACATGAAAGAAAACTTTTAAAAGCTGACTGAGCCGATGGTTCGCAAATTCTGGCAGGAGGGGCAAGATGATGATGATGATGATGATGATGATGATGATGTTTGGCTTGTGGAGCGCTCAACTGAGCGGCCATCAGCACCCGTACAAAGTCCCAATTTTTACTCAGTCCAATTTGTTACATAGTCCAATTCAGCCGCTGTCACGAATGACGACGACGACGACGACGACGACGACGATGATGATGATTATGAGGAGGAGGAGGAGGAGGAGGAGGAGGAGGAAAAGGAGGAGGAGGAGGAGGAGGAGGAGGAGGGACACGATGCTGAGTGTACTAGGACTGAAGCATCTACCTCAAAGAAGGAGAAATAAAGTTCACCCAATAAATATTCCACTGTTACTAGGCAACCATCTCTGTATATTATAAACAATACAACAAATACCGCCGCGCACCCGCGCGGTCTGCGGCGCCCTGTCGCGGTCGCGCGGCTCGCCCCGTCGGAGGTTCGATTCCTCCCCCGGGCATGGCTGTGTGTGTGTATGTGTTGTCCTTGGCGTAAGTTAGTTTAAATTAGATAACGTAGAGTGTAAACCTAGGGGCCGATGGCCGATGACCTCAGCAATTTGGTCCCATAAAACCTTACCACAAATTTCCAAATTTTCCAAACAAATACCAACTACGCGAAAACCTCACAGCTTTGTAACGACTGACTTGCAGTTGGTCAATGAGATGAATAAAACTGGGTATCACTGTTTCCTTCAAGACAGGTAGTAGCACTCACATGCTAACCTGCTGTCCCTGGATCGTGACGGCGCCAGGCTTCCTCTCCTAGCAAGTGTTTCATTGCCTCATTGCCAATTTAATTTAAAGAAAAAGGGAGAGTGGGAAAGCCATAAAACAATGATAACCACTAAATGAGTAGAAAAACAAATGCAAGTTAGCCCGTCACAGTGTTTTACACAAAGCACCCACAATTCTGGATGACTTGGCGAGATGCCGCCTAGTTGTAGGACAAAAAAAAAAAAAAAAAAAAAAAAAAAAAAAAAAAAAAGCGAGAAATATAAACGAGAATAGGTCCAGTTCCTAGAGAAAGAGAGGAATGTTTAACAGAGGCAGAGGCCGAACGACACGACTTACCACTTTGCGATCAGTGGAATGGCGATGTCAGATTCTCGCGGGGGGAAACAGGGTAATCGCACGAAAGCAACCACCGTAGTCGCTGCGCTTTTCCTAACGAGTAACATGCTGACAAAACTGGACAGTCTTAAACACAAGACTGCTTCCAGAGCGGTGGATGGCAACGCTTGCGTGCCAAAATCGCAATAACTGCCACACTCCTGCAATACGTGATGTATACTCGTCCAAGATTAGCAACTGAATGCGTTGGAGAGTGACTCTCCGTGCTATTTGTAAACTCGGACGCCGCATCGTAGTGTGCAAACGCAGGCAACAAATAGGTGCCCCCAAAAAACAAGGCAGAGGAGGAAACAAACCGTTGGTACAACCTCTTGACTCACAGTTTGGGACACCTGTTTGGGCTCGAATTCCCCGAACGAGGGAAAGGGAGGCACCGGTATGTCTCCGCCACACGCGTCTTCAACTTAAACTCAAATGTAATGGCCTGGAACTTTTAAGGAATTTCGCCATCTTGAGCCTTTCTATATTCAACAAATGGAGAATGTGGAATTTACTTCGCCTCCTCCATTCGACGGTTCTCCGTATAGGCAATCCGTCGGTAGTATTCGTTGGCCAGGGAAAATTAATGTAACTGCATAAATGAGATCGGGTAAGTTTTAAGACTTTTTAGTAAATGATTCGTCCAGTCAGAGATTATTATCAAAAACTTCGGAATTTTGTAGGTAACTACAATTGGTTACCGGAGTTACGAAATTAATTTTATTTCGCCCTCTTTCTCTGTGAAGCACAGCCGTTGTGGTCACGGCAAGCGCGGTGTATACCCTCAAAAATTCTCCGCGTTAAAGCTTTACGAACAACAAAAATAATGATATTTTTGCGAAATCGTCACAGATTTTGTCATACACAACTAGATTTCGCCGGCCGGTGTGACCGTGCGGTTCTAGGCGCTTCAGTCTGGAACCGCGTGACCGCTACGGTCGCAGGTTCGAATCCTGGCTCGGGCATGGATGTGTGTGATGTCCTTAGGTTAGTTAGGTTTAAGTAGTTCTAAGTTCTAGGGGACTGATGACCACAGATGGTAAGTCCCATAGTGCTCAGAGCCATTTGAACCACAACTAGACTTCAAACCAACAAAAAACAGAAAAATTGTTATTTTTATTTGTTTGTGTATTAGATTCAGTTTTAAAAGATGCCAGAGTAAACGAATAATCATATGCAAATGAGACGACATTTTTTAAAAAGGCATACTGCATTAAATGTTTATGAAAGCATCAGAATTAAAGCGGCCAGTGGGTCATTCAGACGAAACGTAGATTCATGCACATTGCACTGTGGATTAATTTGTCGTAGTAATAATGTTTCAGGAATATTGGCAAATAAAAGTGGCTGTCAGTGTTAAATTGTTGGATTTGCAGAGCACTGGGGTACAGAACTGTAGCGTGTGGCAGCGCTCCATTTGTAAGAATACTGTGTTGCAACCTCCCACCCCAGTTTCTCGCGCGTGAATAATACGGTGCTGATCGCGCGTGAAAAATACGGTGCTGCCACCCTGGCCAGTTCCTCAGTTCACTAACATTGTGACTTTCCTCCCCGCGACATTCTAGGACGAGGGTACAAAATAATGCATCATCCGATCAGTATTTTAATGTGGAGAATAATCTTTCATATTATTTTTAATCTGACGATTGAAACAGTTGCAGCATACGCTTAATTTCTTGTCACTGACTCAGTGAGAGGCAGCTGGTGGCTTGTTTGCGAAAAATGTGTCAGGTCCGCCGGCAGGCACACAACAGGTTCGTTCTTACGGACGTTAAATGCAACTTAGCTTTCAGGAAGTTTCCTAGAGGATGCTCAGCGTCTGTGCAGAAATTCTGAGTTGGTCACCATTGTATACCAGATTTACACACTGCAAAAATGCCTGCAGATGAAACAGAAGTCGCTAACGTGAAAAATAAAACAGCTGAGTGAGAGAACAGCCTTTGTTCTCCACACAAAGTAAGTGTTAGAAGACTTTCATGACTGTCGAAACTCTTCTGAACGTCATATTGTAAATAATTGATCAGGAGGCAGCACGAAAAAAAAGTGTAATTGGCAGATGAGGGCGTAGAACAATGAGTAGATTACTTAAGCAAAAAGCCAACCAGTTGGTTTCTAAGTTAGACAGGACGACAGCATACTTGACCAACGCGGACAGTAGAATGTAGAAGAACGTGGACCTGTCTCCTCGCTCAGAGGAGTGATTATGATTTCGGAGACGTTATGATTCAAGAGGAACCTTCTATGTCAAATACTAATATGGTGACTGTCAGTCATGGAAGGCAGACTCGAAATACTTCCGAGGCACCTTGCCTGAGCTGGAAACAGAGGCGGGATAAACGATACACTTAGGGTGAATTCTCTGCCATTTTCATGTGTAAGGAAAGTTATTTCGAGTAAAAAAAGGAGAAGGGTTCTTGAAGCAGATACTTGTTGTGTAATTAACAAGCGAGCCTAAGTGGAAAAATGTCGTCTTCAATCAACAAGTTTATGGCTATGGTGTCCACACACACACACACACACACACACACACACACACACACACAGAGAGAGAGAGAGAGAGAGAGAGAGAGAGAGAGAGAGAGATAGAGAGAGGGGGGGGGGGGCGGGCGAGAGAGAGAGATTTTTGAAAGAAGAGAGAGACAGGGAGAGAGGGGGACAGATTTTTGAAAAAAAAAACAGAGGGAGAGGAATATTTTCGTGGAAAAAAAACTTAAATATCAAACGTGATCGAAGAAGATGACAATTTTGAGAGTTTGTCCTGTATTTGGAGTCTGCGTATTGATGTCGACTGTTCACGATGGAGAATTTGAAACTATGCCAATGTGCACGGGCAGTTGAGTCATTACAGTGACTACTGAATGCGTCGTGATAGGATTTATGAACGGGTCCTCCGTTACAAAAACACACAAGCGACCATGTGTGTTGGACACGCCTTAGCTCCAAAGGCCAATTACGTCAACAATCTAAAAAACTAGTCGTGGATCATTGCAAGGGTAAGGCAAAACTCATGAACGGTCGCAGCATCCAAAGGAAGTAAACGAATTGCGACCGGTTTCAAAATGTTTACGAGATTAACACTACAAACCTCGATGGCAGGAGAACAGTCAGTGCCGTCCATGAGAGGCGGTAACTTCCTTACCAATACTGATTGACATAAGTGATGTTTTAATGCAGCTTCGTAGCTCAAAACAAGGCTCTTACTTAGTAGGTTTGCAGCCGCTAGAAGTACGAGTTCCGAGTGGACAGCCATTGTGGTAGGTGACGTCAGTGTTGCCCATAGTGAAACTTTTTACTACTACTGAGATATAGTTGATGCTTCCTCGCATAAATATCAGATATTGATTTCAGCGCTGATATAGAACCGTTTAAATGAACCACTGAAAACGATATAGAGCGAAGACATGAAACAGTATGAACTCGAAAACTAATATCTATCGAGTGGAGTAGGCAATGGGTCCAACACCAATGGTGCCAGTAACTAGTTCTCTATCACCTTGACCAGATAACGTCATTGTATTTGCGGTAATAAGCCAGCACAATAAATCCTTTGGTCTCGTACATGACTGAACTTATAGCGTACATGCACCGAGAGGCAAATCAAAATACATTCCAAACCGAGTGGTAAACGGAAACTACCACACGGTCCAAATATGCCAGTTATGTCGATATTAGAAACTCAGTTAGCTCATTCGTAACACTGACCACAGGACAGATCACGAAGTTGTCACATGTCACAATGGTTGTCTAGAACGGCTCAAAAAAGGCACAAAGAAACTAAATTCAGATGAAGCTCCTACAATTCGCAGCTCCATACTGATCACTGACTTCAGAATATGGATTATCTCCAACGAAGATCCAACGTGGCTACCACACCATCAATAGTAACAGCCGCACTGAGGGATATTGTAAATAAAATAGATTCGAAGAGTAGTGTTTTCCAAACCTTTGAGGTCATTTTTATTCGCTTGGTCAGGCAATATGTCAAGAAGTACAGATGCATCGGCTTTTAGGGTGAAGAGCGTAGACTGATAGTTTGAAGCAGATGACGATCCAGACGTATGCCGAAACCAAGTGCAAATTTATCATCCATTGCTTTGTCCGCAGCTCGTGGTCTTACGGTAACCTTCTCGCTTCCCGCGCACGGGTTCGATTCCCCGCGGGGTCAGGGATTTTCTCTGCCTCGAGGTGACTGAGTGTTGTGTGTCTTTCATCATCATTTCATCCTCATTCACTCGCAAGTCGCCGTAGTGGCGTTAAAGAACTTGTGGAGCGGTGGCCGAATCGCCCCGCGAGCGGTCTCCCGGCCGCCAATGCCATACGCTCTTAAATCCATTGCTTTGGTACACCTGTCATTACTGCTGTGATTTTTGAGGGATTTCCTGTCTGATTAAACATTCGCCTATTATAGCTGTGTTATCAGGCTCAACCTTAGAAATATAATAAACAATTAAATACGGAAGAACACAGGACGTTTCACAGGCAGTGGCCGCACGCATTGTGTCTGCGTTTATATTAAAACGATAACTCGACGTCAGGAAGAGCACCTACGTTCAGGAATAAGCGCCAGATGCACACTGTGTGCGACTGCGCGAAGCGTTTGTGTGCGCGGAGCTAGGGCCCAGTTGCGACTCAGGTGTGTTTCATCGAATTCAAAGTAGGTTAATTTGGTGAACAAAACATCAACCTAAGTTCACGATCATGCTCCTCAAACCACTGTATCACGATTTTGGCCTTGTGAACACGACAGTTATCGTGCTGGAAAATGCCATCACCGTCGGGGAAAATTTCAAGAATGAAGAGATTCAGGTAGTCTGCAACCTAGTGTTCACGTTTTTTACCACAGAAAATTGCCAAACTAACTTATGTTTTCAGAACGTATTTTATTTAGATGACCAATTTCGGCATCTCATCTCATTAATGCCATCTTCAGGCCCCTATGCACTCCATGCGTAGACAATCAGATATATCGATGCTTGCATAACTGGGGCTATCAATATCTGGATCCGTGAACTCATTTTTGGAGTGTTTACTCCGAAGACTTGACCACAACTGAGCACACCCCCAGTCAGAAGTAGGTGTTCAGCTGTTGTCAAGTCTTACAAGAAGATGTTTATTGCTGATCTTGGACCACAGTGACTGGTAGCATGGTGCCCTATGTAATTTACTTTATTTAATATGATGAAGAACTCACTGGTCTGAATGCTTTTTGTGTGTATGGGAAGACGTATGGGAAGATACAATATGTTGAATTAAAACACATTCACATAATTACAGAAGGCTAAAATATGTTATTAGTTCGCTTTCTGATTTTATTTTATTTCCAGGTTTTTGCCTGTCAAGCATTAAGTGCCTTATTTGGCTTTCATTAATCTCTTCCGTACAGGCAGTCAATTTAGACACATCAAAAAAAGTTTTGCATCCCCTCGATTCCGAGAGTTCCGGAACCTGTAAGCAAAATTGGAATAGAGATCAACATAAACATCATTTCCGCCCTTTTTTTTTGCTCATGAAAACCACACATTGCATGTTGTACCACCATACAGCGAGAGCTTCAGAGGTGTTGGTCCAGACTGCTGTACACACCGGTACCTCTAATACCCAGTAGCACACCCTCTTACATTGATGCATGCCTGTATTCGTCGTGGCATACTATCCATAAGTTCATCAAAGCACTGTTGGTCCCGACTGTCCCAGTTCTCAACGGCGATTCGGCGTAGTCCCCCATAGTGGTTGGTGGGTCACGTCGTCCATAAACAGCCCTTTTCAATCTATCCCAGGCGTTTTCGATAGGGTTCGTGTCTGAAGAACATGCTAGTCACTCTAGTCGAGCGATGTCGTTATTTTGGAAGAAGTCATTCACAAGATGTACACGATGGGAGCACGAGTTTTCCTTGAAGACGAATGCCTCGCCAACATGCTGCTGATATGGTTGCACTATCGGTCGGAAGATGGCATTCACGTATCGTACAGCCGTTACGTCGCCTTCCATGACCGCCAGCGGCGTACGTCGGCCCCAAAACAGCAGGGAACCTCCAGCTTGCTTCACTCGCTGGACAGTGCGTCTAAGGGTTTCAGCCTGACCGGATTGCCTCCAAACAAGTCTCCGACGATTTTTCTCTGCCTCGTGATGGCTGGGTGTTGTGTGCTGTCCTTAGGTTAGTTCGGTTTAAGTAGTTCTAAGTTCTAGGGGACTGATGACCATCGATGTTAAGTCCCATAGTGCTCAGAGCCATTTGAACCATTTTGAACTACTGTCATCTCCCTTCCAATTTGTCTTCCAAATGTAAATTTGTTGCAGAATTATGGTACATGTGCAGTAGCTCCAAGCATGCTCGCAGAACTATGGAGTAAGTTTGGCTATCGTCTGGATGATGGTCGTGCTTCCAGTGGAGTGCGCAATGTGAAAGGCGAGTGAAATCTTTGCTGCTAAAAGCAATTGCAGAAAATTCTGCAATATTGTATGTGCATGCGCTTAGAAAATACAGCTTTGTAAAACTGAATGATTGTTTTCAAAATAAAAACCTTATACTAACGTACATGTTGAAGTTTACCACAAGTTTTGATCTTCATTCATGTAGAAGACAATATTGTGATACCAGATGAAACACCTGGAATATCTGAGTTTTTGTAATACGAATGGTCCCTCACGAATTCACTGCCATCGTTAGTACCGGGTTGAGCGACGAGACGTGTTGGCGTTCCGCCTAGTGTAGACAGACCCCTACTCGACGGTGCCGTTCCCATCCCTGACGTTGACGTCCAGTGCGCCACCTGTTAGGCCCCGCGACGCGCGCATCCGCAGCTACGGCGGCAGTGTGCGCAGAGCGTCGGCAACGCAGCAGGCCAGGCACGGCAGGGGCGTTCGCCGCTTTTTTACGGCGGAGCACGCCGTCCGCGGCCGGTGCGCGGTGGCCGTTCTTACGACTTGCTCCGTGTGCCGCAGGGCGCTTTTTCCCGCTTGTTTTGGTGGCTGTATCCAGCACCACCCGCGGCCGCTGCTGCCGCTCTCCTCTCCTCCCCTCCTCCTCCTCCTCCTTCCACGCGACACGTGTGAGCGACGAGTCGCGTTTGTGACGGGGTCGTTTCCCCCGGCTACTTGCCGGAGACGTTAATGGTCGAAGCGCGGCGGATACGGCACTGCCGATAACTCAGTCCGGCCTACAAACGACGCGGGACACCCGTAGGATACGTTGCGAGCTGTCGAAAGGACGTGAACCAACATAACAGTGCACACTCGGTTTCGCTCTGAACAACATCTTGGCATCTTCAGTGCCAATACTTCGAGCAGCGGTTCAATCTCGCAACACCTTCGACCACGACCACGACAATCTCGATATATCGCCATAGAGGAGTGAGCCCATATTCTATGTATTTTACAAAAAATGTGGATTAATTTTACCACGAACGCGTTTCGTTTTATTGATTCAAAACATCGTCAGAGGTAGCATTTTTGTCTCATTTCTGCTTACATTAGAAAGTGTCGTCGGCTTGCGCATTTTCCAGGTACTGGTACAGTGACCAGTAATAGTACGTGGTACCCTCCGCCGTGCACCGTACGTTGGCATGTAAAGTATATATACTATGTAGAGGCAGATATACAAGCAGATTTCTGCGTTCGGTACTGATGTTTTAGGCTTGTTTTATCTTGGCTTGTAGCGCTACAGATTTCCAAACGTGAAATAAGGCAAAATATGGCATCATTAACGTTTTGGCATATAATTTTAGAACCGCCTCCGTAGCCTAGTGGTCAGCTTGGAGGGTCCAGGTGCGATTTCCGGTACTGCCAAGCTGTTTTCCCTCTGTGGGAGGACTGGTATGGAGTGTTCTCTGCCTCGTGATGCCAACTGAGGAGCTACTTGATTGAGAAGTAGCGGCTCCAAGGTCTGCAAAGCCGCAAAGCGGCCGGGAGAGCTGTGTGCTAACCACATACGCCGCATGATAGAAGATGATACGGAGGCCGGTCCACATCTGTTGGGCCTTCACGGCCTGGACAAGGCTTTCGTTTTTTATTTGATTAATAATCACAATATGGCCACGCACATGAAGAATTCTACATATTATCTGCAAGATATCGTGTTAGCTGACTGGCGGTATTATATCTGCTTTTTTTTCTTTCTTTACCGCGATAGAGCAAACAACATGAAGGCTAAAACGTGCTTCAAATCACGCTAGCTATGTCAGAAATGTATTGTCTGTGTTCGGCTCGCAAATAAGCAATGAGTTATAAGAGAAAGGTCATGTATGATACGGACACAAACGAAATCACTGCAGTCTGATTAAATCATGCAATGTTTTCTGTGTAGATGGCAAGAGTGCACTCCAATCGTCTGGTCACTGCAAAGACAGCACCAGGCGCAGCTAAAGGAAGGGACGAGATGAGCGGACATGTTACGATACCAAGGAACCGTAGAGAGGAAAAAACTGCGGGTGAAGACAGAGCTTGTTTTCATTTAAGCGCAAATTACAGGAATAGTCGTGATTATTTTATAAATCGGCATTAAACATGAAGATCAGAGCGAATCTGAAGAGCAAAGAAAGAAAGCACATGATTTAAAGCTGCGTCGACGGTGAGGTCATTACAGACCGAGAGAAAGACCGGGTTGGAGAAGGTTGAGGAAGGAAATCGATGGTGTTTTCTCTCCCAAGGAACCACACTTTTGCCTTGAGTTACTGAGGGAAACCACAGACAACAAAAAATATATATCTGAGCATCGGATCTCCCGAATGCGAGTCCATCGGTCTAACCAACTTCGCCAGCCCTCTCGGTACCGCGAAAATAATCAGCTGCACAAAAAAAAAAAAAAAAAAAAAAACATAGCAATGCCAAGTTAAAGAAAAAAAAAAACGTTATAAATTTCAATTTTCCAGAGGTTTCAAACAGTAGACTACGAAGAAATGCCACAGAAAACATGAAGAATGTAGGGACTGAGGAAGCAGATATAGTCACGAAGAAATCACATTTAAGGGTGACTGGTTATGGAAGAAACTGATACAGCAGGTAGAGGAAGACAAAAACAAAAATGGAATTTTGACGAAAAAAGCCAATGCTTAGGGCAACCATCGTCTTTATCACTAAAAACATATACACCATCTGATCAGAAGTATCAGGACACGCATACGTAATGCGGAATTGACCACTACATGTCACGAGAGGCGGGCCCGACAGTATAATAGGGGCCGGGGAGCATTGTTTTGTCAGCAGAGAGGCAGTAATAGCAAAGTGGGTCGGTCAGGAGAGCTCAGAGACTTTGAATGTGGACCAGTTATTGGATGCCACTTGAGTAACAAAACCATCAGAGACAATCCAACCAAAGCTGCCCAAGTCGACTGTTAGTACTGTGATTGTGAAGAGGAAACAACCACAGCTAAAACAAGACCAGGCAGAGTTCATATGTTGACGGCAGTATTGCAAAAAATATCCTGAAATCAGCCGAAGAAATCCATCGAGAATTCCTAAGTGCTACCAGAAATCCAAGCAGCATACTGCGTGTACGAAGGGAGTTAAGAAAATGGGGTATAGTCATCAAGCAGCTCCTCATGAGACACATTTCTGCAGTCAACGCTAAGCGACGCTTGAGGTTGTGTAAACAGCGACGCCACTGGACAGTGGACAGCTGGAAACGAGTTATTTGGAGTGTTGAATCTCGCTTTACCTTGACAGTCCGAGGAAGGGTTTGGAGAAGGCCATTTGCCATCATGTGTAGTGTCAACAGTGAAGTATGGAGAAGGAAGTGCTGAAGTATGGGAGTATTTTTCGTAGTTAGGAAGTGGTCCCCTTAATTGTGCTTAATAAAACGGAAAATGTTGAAGGATATAAACACATTATATAGCATTGTGTATTGCGTACGGTACAGAAGTGTTTCGGGGACGATAATTGTGGAGCCCAGTATTTGTGAGGCAACAGTTTGTGGACAATAACGTTCCTGAAGTGGACTGGCCGGCCCAGAGCCCTGATCCCAATGGAGCACCTTTGGGCTGAATTATAACGTCTGATGAATTATAATGTGTTCGCTTCAGGTTCCGGCGTCCAACATCAATACGTTTTGGAAGAATGGGTTCCCATTCCTCCAGTGACATTTCGACACTTCATTGAAAGAGTCCTCACCAGAGTTTAAGCTATCATAAATGCGAAGGGTGGACACACTTCATATTAATGTCCACTAATAGATGTGGCTGGCTGGCTCTGAGCACTATGGGACTTAACTTCTGAGGTCATCAGTCCCCTAGAAGTTAGAACTACTTAAACCTAACTAACCTAAGGACATCACACACATCCATGCCCGAGGCAGGATTCGAACCTGCGACCGTAGCGGTCGCGCGGTTCCAGACTGTAAAGCCTAGAACCGCTCGGCCACTCCGGCCGGCCACTAATAGATGTCAGAATACTTTTGACCAGATGGTGTATATTGGTCCAGAATAGCTTCTTTTCACGTAAAAAACAATATGGTAAAGGCAATAACAACGTTTCGATAGCCTGTTTCGGTGTGTGAAGAGAAACTGCAAGAAAATATTGCAGCACAAAAGGCGAAACGGTGACCACAGACAGTGAAGCAGTAAACAGGAAACGGACTGCCTCGCCTTTGAGGCGACCTGCGGCTGAAACAACAGCGCAGAGGCCGCAGGGGTCAGTGATGTGTGAACCCTCAGAGCGACAGGCGACTGCAAGCCGACTCCGCATCCTTCCGCAGCAACCAAGGTTGTGGATCTGGTGTCGATTCTGCGGCGAGTGGAGGACAGAAGCAGATGTAGCGCTGTCCTAGGTGGATGACCAATGTGTACTCGTGTGCGGCGAGGTAGTTGCGGCAGCCACACACGTGTGCGCTGCGCCGGAAGTTTCCGTATCTGGTGGCACACATGCGCCGTCCCTAAGGACACGCCCCTGCTTATCAGTCGTACCGCTCGCTCAGCGTGGTACGCCTCCAGTAAAGCTCTGTTGAAGCAGCGGAGACACCCCAAGAAGGGAGATCAGGTTACCGGTTAGTCGACGATGAGGTCATTACAGGCTGAGTAGAAGCTCGGATCGGGATAGTAAGCAGAAGGGAACCGGCTGTGCCATTTTCGAAGGAACCATCTGGGCATTTGCCATAAATGATATAGGGAAACCTGTATCTGAATGTCCAGACGTGATTTAGAACCGTCGTCCTCCCGAATAAGAATACAATGTCTCACTGCTGCGCCACTTACCTCAACCTCTACAGTTATTATCCACAGCTACATTTTGGTATGTGAGGGAAGGTACTTTGTGTACCAATATCACTTCACCCCCTACCTATTCCAGTAGCAAATGTGCGCGGGAACTCGACTACGTGTGAACTCGGCTCTCTAATTTTAACTTTATGGACTTTTAGCGAAATACACGTTGGAGAAGGCAATATATTGGTTGGCTATTCTAGGAAAGTATGGTCTCGGAATTTGAACAGTATACCACTCCATTGTACCAAACGCCTCTCTCAAAGCGTCTGCCACTGTAGCATTTCCGTGACGCTCCCGCGTTTACTTAAGGAACCTATGACGAAACGTGCTGCTCTTCTTTAATCCTTTGTATTTCCTGTATCAATCCTTTCCAGTATAGGTACCAGACAGACAAGCAATATTTAAGAATCAGGTGGGATTTTGTAATCTATCTCTTCTGCGAATGGTCTATACTTCCTAGTGATTCTTCCAACGAATCTGTCCGCCATGTGACTTTCCTTCTATTATTCTTTTTGTGGTCGTTCCACTTTAAATCGTTAGGTACGTACATTCTCCATATATTTAATGGATGTGACTGCTTCCAGTGATTGTTTAGCAAAAGTGTAATTATATAATTACTGAGATTTCCGCCGTATTACCTTTCTTGGTCCCCGTATTGAAAAATGGAGGATGAAGTAAGCGATCTCTTTATTCACGGAACCATCCGACCAAGAAGCACAATCAAATTAAGCATCGCTGGACACAAATTTTAACTCTGGTCATCTCGAACGCGAGACCAGCATCTCAGTCGCTTCGCCGTTTCGCGGTCGGTGACAAATATCACTGAGAAAGTCGGCATCTTCTGATAAGCATTTCACAGTAGCCAGGTTATCCTCAGGCAGAAATTGCAAAAGTCTGTGATTTGTTTCACCTGTTCGTAAGTTGATAATACACTCAAGATTAGCTACTAAGGTACTGTGGCTTAGCCAACTCGTTCGACACTGAGTTAAGTGTCTCAATGCTGGTGTTACATGTAGCTCATAAGACGAGTTATAGGATGCTAAGCAGGGAGTGCGATAGTGTTTGTTGATATGGCATGTAAGTGCCGCTATCGTTCAGGGTGGGGAGCCAGCGATATAATCCATCTCAAAACATTGTTCAAATTTGACAATTTCAAAGCAGAACAGAGTGAGTCACTTAAATCAATATTTTACTTCCCGATACATTCCATAATTGTACCACTGTCTAGGAGGACAAAGAGATACACTAACGTTTAACGTTCCGTCGATGATGATGCCATTAGATATGGAGCACAAGTTCGGATTGGGAAAGCGTAGGAAAGGAAATAGCCCGTATCCTTTGCAAAGGAACCACACTGGTATTTTCTTCAAGCGCATTCCAGAAATCTAATTTTGGATGGCTGGTCGAGGCTGTTTTCCCCGGTAATCCCCAATGCGAGTCCAGTGTCTTAACCACTGCACCACTTCGCTAAGTGCACCCAAAGTTTTTCGCTTATTGACTATTGCGTGACAAAAACTCAAGGATAATACAAGAGCGGTGGCATTTATAAAATAACCTATTTTGGATTATAAGGAATCTATACTAAAGGAAGTCTAGGAGAGAAAGTAGCCTAGTATTTCGCTGTACAAATGCATCGTATGAAACCTAATGTTAACTTAAAAAGTATGAGCCGAGAGAGCCCCTTCACTTTTCAAGTGGAAAGGCGGGAGGTAAAGGAGTCGTCAACAGGCCAGCCGTCCAATGAAGAAGCGAACGTATCTGTAAAACGGAGGTTGTAATGTTTATGACCCCCAAGAACCTGCGTCGCGGACCGTAACACAAGGATGGAAGTCAGACTATATGCACCCAGTGCGAGATATACTGAAATTTGGTGCACAGGAGAGAAGAAGGCTTTTGAAGCATTACTTCTACTAACACTTCTTGTTATGTTATTTGTTTGAGTATTACATTTGAGAACATTTAGTTATTGACACCTCTGCTACAGATGATGAAAAAGAGGTCTGTTTTCTGCCCTTCTGATGCAGAGACTATTTCGAGAGGACGCCAAGTCAATTTCTGAACAGCTGCCGCTCGACATATGGTAAACCATACTAGTAGACGCAAGTTAGTCTGTTTATTAAACTCCAAATGTATGTTTCAATCCGGAGAAGATTAAAGAACATAGACAAGCAATCCTGAGAAATTTAATTATATGGGCAATTTAATCTAAACTTAAAACACCTCTTGGAAATGTTCTTAAATACTTTTCCTTATGAATCTTGTGTAGTGATGTATCTGGTAATTGAAATAATTTAAAATTTGTCTAGTCATGACCAAAGAACGTAAGGTGTCGATTAAAATTGGTTCTGTGTGTAGTCCTATTCCTTGAAACTGGAGATCATATTCTCACCTTTTGTGTATTTAAATGCAATTGATATTGTCAAGTGTAAATTTTAATTAATTATCTGGCCTTGAACGAAGCCACGGACGCTACTGAATAACTGTTGAAGTCCGTACATTAAATCCTGGACTTGACGAGAGACAATTTAGCTATCAAATAATTAGTAATTTCTAAAAATGATGGAGAGATTCTTGCTATTACTTATATGTTTTAGACTTAAATGTTCACACCTGCGACAGTTATCGCCGACATATTCCATATGACTTATTTGTCAAAGGGGGAAATTTATTGGAGCATTAAACTCTCAGTCTACTTTATGTTGTCAGTGTCAGAAGAAAAACAATTTACGGACGAAGGTGGTCCTGCAAATTACGTTAGCTTACATATAAAACAAAGACAATATTGATGAAATAATTAGCATGCACATATCAGACTAAACAGGTACAAACACTACAGTTGTGAAAACAGAGGCGTCTACATTGTCATCAAGCAAGTTGACGATCATTTGTTGTTGTCGTAACTATGTCCTAAATGGCGTACAGTAGAATGGAAGAGGTGCAACATATTCACAGTGAGTCACAGTTTGTTATTCTGCGGAATTACAATGTGTCATCTCACGAGGAAAAATTCTTTTGCTGTTGACTTGAATCTCTCAGTTTCCAACTAACGTGAAATTGCAAGTTAGCTAATTGTTCAGGTCCTTGGTGGTCTTTCATATGAAGCCATCCAGGGAATAGGAAACATCCATTCTTGCAAGCCTTCGGTATCTGGGTATATTCTCAGCTATCATACGTTTAATCACTATGTACGCCTAATGTCTGCTGGTACAATACCTGCCAGACGACTTTTTCTCAAGGTGAGCGCATCCTGATTGAAGAAACAGTAACTTTTTCTTCAGCTGTATTTATTGACACAAAAATAATAAATACAATGCTTATACAAATGGACGCATTTCTATTTTACTTTACCAGCTAACGAACTGACATGTCAGTCAATGTGTTTCGACGCAGGTCGTTAGCTGGTAGCGTAAACAGTACTCAAGTGATCAATTTATCTCGTGACAATGCTTTAGCTGGGGACGTAAATATGATTGAAGTGTATGCCCATATACACCTGTATTTGCATTAGCGTGGTTCTCGACTTATTTAAGCAAAAGCGCTTGATGTTGCGGCGAATAAGCTTCGGAATCGGGCGCATATAATACTTTTTTATCAAGAAATACAGCTGAAGCAAGGTATTACTTTCATCTATCACGAGCAACTGATTTAAATGTTCGACCAGCAAAGAAGAAAGATGATGATTGGTTTTGTTTATAGAGCGTATGAGGCGCTTAAATTAGTTCCTGTGGAACTGGAACTGGCCGCTCTGGATAATAATGAAATCAACCGGAAGTAGAGAAACAACTTATATATTTATTAATGTATTTTAAACTGTTATGTACTCTGGTGTTTTATCATACACACATCTTCCATGCAGTAACCGTTATTCTTTATACTTAACTGACATAAAGTTAAACTCATGTATTTCCCACCAAGTTAAATGTGTCAGTGACATCTTTTACCCTATTTATGTATACATCACAATCCGTATGTAACACCTTTTCAAGCCATTCTCAGATATTCTTGTCTTGTAATTATTTTATTTTATTGAGATTGCCAGTTTAATTTAAATTTTTACACAGGCTCTTCTGCTGTATTACAACATGTACATCTATTCTTCTGCCTTACCGTTCTTCGACCTTATCCTCACGCACAATTTTTGGTTTTCTGTGATTACCCAAAATTGCTTTAGGCAAATGCTGGGATGGTTCCTTTGAAAGGGCACGGCCGATTTGCTCTCCCATCCTTCCCTAATCCGAGCTTGTGCTCCGTCTCTAATGACCTCGTTGTCCTCGGGACGCTAAACATTAATCTCCTCCTACTCTTCGAAGTTTAGTTTTAATGTTCTATGTTATGTTCCCTTTAAATTTATTTGCTATTTAACTTTTCAGTGATGTTACTACTGCACTATCAAAGACTACATTTAATTTTGCACCTCACTCTCCATGTGAAATATTATTTCCAGTGTTGTTCATCAGTATTGTATTCTTTTTGATGAAAATAGTCTGACAACGATCTTCTAAGCCCAATACTGAATTATTAAATAAATTAATACTTTATAACATTCATAATTTTGTGATGAAGTCTCTCAGGTTTTCACGACGTAACTGATTAATGGTATGTATCCATATGTTCAGCCAAGGTGTTTGGACGACGGACCCAGTGGTCTTCTTGAGGTGCTGAGTCTTGTGCTGTTCACGTGCGCTCGCTGCCTGGACTCTAACCAGATAACGAACTGTTATTGGTCTCGCACTGCTATTTATAGATGAGTTCGACTCCCGATGCCTGCTATGCCTTTAAGCTCTTTCGTTTTTCAGAGAACGCACTGAACTCCGTGAAATGTAAATTTTCTCAGAGGTTCCCAGCTCTTGAGGACGTGATGGCCAGCGACACGTTAATAAACTGGATGCCGGACCCCAAGCGTTATTTGAAATGAAACCTCTATCCCTGGTTATTAGGTTTCTGGGCATACTTATATCCATAGAGTTCTTAATTACGCTGTCCCAGGAACGTGGCGTTTGCATCACGACACTGATCTCATCGTATTTGATTTCATGATTAGATTCGAGGCAGTGCTCGGCGACGGATTATTTGCTTGGTTGTTGTACTCGGGGGTGTCGATGATGTTTTTTGCATCTCTTCCTAGTGTTCTAATAGTCTGCCCACGTAAGAAATGCCACATTCGCATAGAATTCGATATACACCCGGCTTTCTGATACCTAAGTCGTCCTTTAACATTCCAACGAATACTTTTCATCTTAGTTGAAGGGAGCGAAATACACTGGATGCCATGTTTCCTTAGGAGTCTACTGATCTTTCCGAATATTGGGCCAGCATGAGGTAGACATGTGAATTTCGGCTTCTCTTCCTCGGCCTCAGTGTCAACGTCTTTCTGAGAGCTTCTTTATTTTGGTTGCAACGCACGCTCAATATGACGATCTGGATATCCATTCCTTCGGAACACTATTCATAGATGGTGCAGTTCTGAAAGCGTTTGACCTTTATGAACTATTGTCTATAGCTTTGAATTCCTCTGTGACGGATAGTGATGGCTCGAGTCAGAATCAGAATGAAAAGCTTATAAAGGCGTTGCAGGGGAGGTTGTGCACAGAAATAATTGTTAAAAAAATTCGATACATTGCGTTGTTTCCGAGTTATTTAGCACTTAAGTTGGACAATCAGGTCGTTGCGAGATAAAATTCAGGCCACTTGCACGCGCTACAGTGCGGTACCGCACAGGTATCAGTGGGTCCGTGAGTTACCACTTGTTCAAATGCTCATTATCAATTGAAATGTGTCTCTTTCGGAAGTAATAAATTCAAGTCAGGTGAGCAAAAGACACGTTTGTTCGGTTTGTGGAAACCAAACGGAGAACAAGTTTGGCGACACTGTCTGTGGCAGGCTGCTTGAATTTGCACGTGCGACGATCTGATAAGCTAACTTCAGTGCTAAAGAACTCGGAAAGGACGCAAAGTATCGAATTTTTTTCTTAACATTTATGTCTCAGCACTATATCCTCCGAAACACCCTTATAATCTTTCGGAATGTTTCTTACCACCCCGTATACACTGTGACCCAGGGATCGGTCCGTTCTTCTCTTAAATAACACATGGTGGAAAGGTAACTGGCTCTCTTTTTCAGGGTGACGTGGTGCAAATGGCATGTTTCTAGGACAGCGTAACTAATGAGTATGTCGAAATAAAGACGTCGGAAAAACTAATAAACAAAAACAGAGGTTTGAATTTAAACAAGGCTTGGCGTCCGGCATTCAATTTATTAAGACGTCGCTGGCCATCACATCCAACACGGTGGGAAATGCTGAGAAAGTGTGCGTTTCAAGCAACATCAGTGCGGGCTCTGGAAAACAAAAAAGCATAAAAGGGCGTGGGGGCGGGGGGGGGGGGGGGGGCGTAGAGTCGATCTATAAATAGCGGTGAGAGACCAACAATAGTTCACCGTCTGGTTGGAGTCTAGGAGGCGAGTGCACATAATAGCACAACTTGCAGCAAATGAAGAAGACAACTGGATCGGTCGTCGAAATATTCGGTTGAATACTTGTGCTTTTCGTAAAAACAAAAATCAGGTTAGCCAGTAGGAAGTCATAAATCTTGATCTTTTCACATCAGGAGTAAGATGTCCAGAGACCATAGAGGGAGAACTAATTCGAAAGAAGAGGAGAGAGTGTTTTTGCAGAGAACTATAGGAAGCGAGAAACAGTTTGGTTCTTGACAGAAATACGCGTTCGCCGACAGGAAGTGCATCTCACAAGTCGATGGCGCGCACATTCCACGTGTACCTAAGGTGGCGGTGGCGGGAGGCGCTATCGGGAGCCACGAAGCGCTATCTGGCGCCGACTCGGCAGCTGGTGATAGCAGATAAGGCGCCCAGCGTCAGCAAGGTCCGGCAAGGTTACCATCAGCCCACGTGGCCGGCGCCCGGCGTCGCTCGGCATTCCCGGAACACGGCGGCAAACAGCGCGCACCCTCTGAAAACAACTCCCGCTCGGCGACGTCCAGGATCGCCCACCATGCCAAAGATGGTTTTCTCGTCTCTCTCTGCTGTGTATCAATGGTAGTTTTCGGATATGAACGAGATGTATCCATTCCTGTTATTCTGGTCTCCTGCATGTCTCTTATGCAGGTCTCCAACAAGCACTGAAAGTCTTCGGAACAACGACTGTGTAATCATGACTCGAAGGCATTTCCAACTTTCTCACGAATTTTGCCAGTATGTAGTCCATGAGTAGCAGCTGAATGAGAAAGTCTAATTTGTTATTTATCCACTGAATTGCTTTGAATGACACTCAGTGACAATATTCCTTGTTGTTGTTGTTGTGGTCTTCAGTCCTGAGACTGGTTTGATGCAGCTCTCCATGCTATATCCTGTGCAAGCTTCTTCATCTCCCAGTACTTACTGCAGCCTACATCCTTCTGAATCTGGTTAGTGTATTCATCTCTTGGTCTCCCTCTGCGATTTTTACCCTCCACGCTGCCCTCCAATACTAAATTTGTGATCCCTTGATGCCTCAAAACATGTCCTACCAACCAGTCCCTTCTTTTTGTCAAGTTGTGCCACAAACTCCTCTTCTCCCCAATCCTATTCAATACTTCCTCATTAGTTATGTGATCTACCCATCTGATCTTCAGCATTCTTCTGTAGCACCACATTTCGAAAGCTTCTATTCTCTTCTTGTCCAAACTATTTATCGTCCATGTTTCACTTCCATACATGGCTACACTCCATACAAATACTTTCAGAAACGACTTTCTGACACTTAAATCTATACTCGATGTTAACAAATTTCTCTTCTTCAGAAACGCTTTCCTTGCCATTGCCAGTCTACATTTTATATCCTCTCTACTTCGAACATCGTCAGTTATTTTGCTCCCCAAATAGCAAAACTCTTTTACTACTTTAAGTGTCTCATTTCCTAATCTAATTCCCTCAGCATCACCCGACTTAATTCGACTACATTCCATTATCCTCGTTTTGCTTTTGTTGATGTTCATCTTATGTCCTCCTTTCAAGACACTGTCCATTCCATTCAACTGCTCTTCCAAGTCCTTTGCTGTCTCTGACAGAATTACAATGTCATCGGCGAACGTCAAAGTTTTTATTTCTTCTCCATGAATTTTAATACCTACTCCAAATTTGTCTTTTGTTTCCTTTACTGCTTGCTCAATATACAAGACAGTCTTTATCAAAGTTGTTGTATCGGTTCCTGCCCTGTCCTCTTCGTCCAGTGACAGCAACGTAGGTCTCTTCTCCACAATGCTCGTTCTTGTCTCGCGAACGATTGCGGAATCGTTTCATTATTTGACTTTGGTTATCTCAGTTATAACGAATTTAGTCAACATTAAGGTTATTTATCACCGTCTTCGTCAAACAGTAGCAGCAGCAATTCATCAACCATCATCCATTCACCTGCTTATACCTTTCGCCCACTCCCATTTCATTTTAGTCGTAATTACGTCTTCACTCCTGTCTGTTTCCTGATCCATCAAAAATGCCATATTCTTTTAAATTACTTGCGCATTCTCGGTGGCACTTACTTACTTTTAGCAAGTAAATAAGTATCCCTTTCAAGTATGCAACCTGTGCCAAAAATTAAGAATTCTGATTTTTTTTTTCAATTTTCTTGCTCTTGTGTATAAGAATGAGTAACATCAAAAGCCCATAACGTACACAGCACATGTATGAGGAATGGACGAATAACTGGCTCTTGCCGGCCGTTGTGGCCGAGCGGTTCTAGGTGCTTCACTATGGAACCGCGCGACCGCTGTGGTCGCAAGTTCTAATCCTGCCTCGGGCATGTATGTGTGTGATGTCCTTAGGTTAGTTAGGTTTAAGTAGTTCTACGTTCTAGGGGACTGATGACATCAGCTGTTAAGTCCCATAGTGCTCAGAGCCATTTGATCCCTTTTAACTGGCTCTTGGTCCATATGAAGGACAACCCTGGCTTTTGCCTCAGCTTCCAATAATCAGCAGAGAATTCATTCTGCTTCGTGTGTGCTGAACCAGAAATCTCAGATGCTTAGTAGCCCGTAACAGACAACTTTCCATCAAATCATATGCTCTATTACACTTCTAATCCTTGATTTGCTCATTCATCTTACATATAGTTCACACTCTAGAAATGTTTTCCTACGAAGCTGAGGTACTACTACTGTTCGAGTATGGAACGGATAGATAGAGGCTGAAAAAAGTGTCTTTGACCCTCTGCTAAGCATTAATGTGCGAACTGCAGAGTAATCATTTAGACGTAGATTTAATCGTGTAGACGCAGACTTAATCATGTAGACGTAGATATGGAAATGGAATGCGACGGAGAACGGTTTGTACAAATAAAAATACGAAATCTATATTCAAACCATGGAACACAGAAGTGCATCAACGAAGAACTGCCAAACGGGAACTTGATACTGTTTTCGAGACGAGCTGGAATGCATCTGCCGGTGGAGCACGCACAAGGAAGCCAAACCTGAGATCGATTTACAATTAGGAACACAGTTTTATCATGTCACAAAATTTTATTCGGCTGAATGGCCCAGAAAAATTGCAGCATTTTTGAACCATCACAATTAATAGGGGCTTATGATCTTGATTTTCCAGATCACCATTCTTCTTGCCTTATAGTAGCCACCCTTTGAGAAAAGAAGCGGCTGTGATTGCAAAGAGACTACATACACAGGGTGTAAACAATAATTCTTTACGATGTACCACAGTAGTGTAGAGGAAGTCAAGACGAACGATTTGATATAGGACACTTTGGTCCATCAATTCGGGAAACTACCACAAACTGGCCTACAAAAACAACTCAGCTACAGCGCATGCGCGGTGTTCAAGATCTTGAATACTCTCTCGTTCGCTGCGCGCAAACTATTGTTTCGAGAGAAAAAAAAGGACACGCTTTGTACACAATCTAATACAGTAAAATTTTGTATGTCTAGAGGCTACGATTTTTGGGTTACTCAAGAAAAAAGGCACCTCCCCCCCCAGTCAGGCTTTTTAATATGCTCTTCATGGCATCCTTTCCTACCACTGAACATAAAATTTGCCACTACACGAACTGTTTATTATATTTGTCCTTTTTTTGGTCTTCACTGGGTGGGCTATTACGTCACCGAGGCAGTCTGCTATTTCGTCAACGTTATTAATTTAAACTTAAATTTTTTTTTAAAAAAGGTTTATGTAACGTTATGCATAAACTAATTAGTCGTTTCCCCTTCGATCTCAGCTTAACCAGTTTCGTTGCAGGAAGACCAAACGAAGACAACATCTTAATCGTTAATTTAATCCTGCTAAAATTCACAGAAATATGAGCTAAAATTTACAGAAACGTCGATTTTACAATTTTTAAGTGCACTAATAAGCCGATGGCGTGTTAATAGCCCAGAAAATGAAGACCAAAAAGGGTTCAATATGGCAGCTAAATGGCGTAGTCGCAAGTTTTTGCACGCTGATAGGAGGGAGTGTCATACTAAAAATGGTGACCAGCGGGGATGGGGTGTGTTTGAAGGCCACCTTTGTGAGTTTTTGGCGAATACCTCGAAAATCGTGGCCTTTATGGAAAACGTATCCCAGTACAAAATTAAACTATATTAAATTGCCTGCAATCAAGTCCTATTGATTTTTTTCCTCTAGGACCAACTTTTTACGCGCAGAGAGCGAGAGAATACCGAAACACCCGCGCACCGCGCATGCGCTGTAGCTTAGGTGGTTTTATTGGACAATCTGTGATTGTTTCCCGACTTTATGGACTACTAGTGTCTCCGCTTCCTCTGTACCACTGTGGTATGTTTAAGCAATTATCGTTTACATTACATTGGCAAACTCAGGCATGCAAGGCAAATGACAAAATCGTGAGGTGATGAGGATGAAGTGGAGCGAGCGTTTAGTGAAATGTTGGCTCAGTGGTAATGTGCCACCCTAGGGATCCAAAGGTCGGATCCCCGGTAAATCTAAGGATTTTTATTAGCCGCTTATTATTTCTTTCACTACTGGTAAGGCTCGTTAAGGTAAAATTGCTGAGCTACACCGTGACTCAAGAGTCCAAGATGAAGTGCAAGTTGTACTTTTCCATAGTGAATGGTATATGGGAGACAAACATGTAGCTGACAATGGCCATCTGTAACTTCTTCCATTAAAAGAACTTTTTGACTGACATTCGAGTGGGGATATCTATGGCAGAACACAGGTCGGAGGGAGGCAAAGGCATAAGACTTGCAAGCTAGGAGGTACATATTCTGTTTTTCAGTTTGTAATATCAGTTGTACTTTTCCATAGTGAATGGTACATGGGAGACAGACATGTGGCTGACAATGGCCATCTGTTACTTCTTCCATTAAAAGAACATTTTGACTGACACTCGATTGGGGATATCTATGGCAGGAAATCATTGTTCACGTGCATATCGTTCTTGAGCCTCATTCACACGCTTGCAGTAGTGGCTGTTCTGTATAGATACATGACATCTTAAGAACGGTACTCAGTAACAGACTGTGCGCTATCCGGCTAACTTCTTTACTTACAGATATCAGTGACCTGGCCTTACACGACAGGTCTTCAGTTTTTGGTTGCTCTTGGAAATATTATAAATTATAATTTCAAAAACTGAGACGAGGGTTCTGAGGGGCAATTACCAGATCTGGGAAGAGATTTTACCTCATTTTGACCCTGTGTCGTCTACCAACCGCGTCGTGGGGACGTGATATTCGTTGTTAGCGTCCAACGGAATTTTTGTGACCTCCGTGGGCTTTGGTATCACGTTGTGTGTTACCCAGCGAAAGATGCGATGGATCTCTCTTATCCTCACAAACAAAGCTGTTGGGTAAGTTCTCAACGCATGGTGAATATTGCGAGAAGTTATTCTTCCAGTTCAGATGGGTCACGACAAGTACCTTCACATGGCGCAGGCGTGGAGTTCTGACCAGTTTTTCTGTGTACCGTAGATTAACTAATTGTACACACAACTGGTAGACATAGGCCTTGTAACAAATAATAGAACTATTACGTTAAGATTATCTTACAACTACTACAGCTCTATAGGCATATTGTATTGTATCAGAAGAAATAAAAGAGCTCATCTCAACTAATTAATAGGTGAGACACCAAATTAATTATTCTTTTACAATTAAATTCACATAAATATCTACAGCGTTCCAAACATCAACGTTGACATGCATTTGAAAAGATGCTGGAGACCAGGCGAATGAACCTGCAATCACACGGCGATTCTTTACAGACTCAAGGCCTCGCAATTAAATAGCGTTAACAGCGCTTTTCCACGATTTCGTCACTCAACATATTAACCAGATGACGAGTTTAGTTAACACTACATCACTTGAAAGCCAACAGTACAAACCAAAATCTCGCCCAAATAATGTTCCAACACAACATAAAACACCACAGAAAATGAAAATAATATAACACCTGGAGTTGCCCACTGATGGAAGATACAGACTTGGCAAGACGTAATTAATGCCAATAAACGGTATTTGTACAGACTAGGCATACAGATTCAGGGGAATATGTTGACCGCCCTCTAAATTTTTTACATGTCAGCCTCGCGACACACAGATAAGTATCACTACCGGCGTCAGCTTATCTCCAAGTAATCGGATGATCTATTTAACAAGAAAGAAAAAGCGAGATTGTAAAATACTACGAAACTAAATTACAGATCTAATGAACTTTCAATTAACAACTATGCGCCCTTGTATACCTTACAAAGAAGCCAGGAGAGGCGCTCACAGTGAAAACGTACCACTAAACTACCGATACTGTAACGAATCGGACTCCCACGTATAAAACAGCTTCAGACATTTGATTACTTTACAAAAGAGTTAATGTCTTACATATTTAGTCTTAAGCATGAAAGTGACAAAAAGCTTAGGAAAGGTTTGAAATTAAGTGTGGAGTTTGTTGGAAGTCGCTAAGTGCTTTCATTCTCAAATAATGGATGAATGTTGTCTGGATACTTGCGAGCCGTCAGTTCCGCTGCTCAAGAAAAATGCACAGTTTATGACTGTAATACTTGCCTTAAAGTGATAGACTTCTAATGTAAGATTATAGCTCTCAATGAGTAGATTATGACAGCATTTTAAATTTTTAAATTCGGTCAATAACTAAGCGAAATATTGAAAAATCAATTTTTTTTTTTTTGCCCCTGGAGCCATTAGAAAGGCAACCTGCGGGTTGTGCCGGGTTCCAGGATAGCGGTTTAGTGATGTAGATATGCGCTCTGATTATTGGGACTGTAGTAAACAGGTGACTAATTAACAATATAAAGTTAGTAACTCGTAAATTGCAAGAAGACGTCAGTTTTAAATCTTAAATTTGCAACTTAAACGTTCTAACTCTTCATTTGAAGAGTTACTACGTAACGCATTTAAGCACGCACAGTTGTATACACAAGTTCGTTTGATCTGTAATTTAGGTTGGTTGGCTCGTTTGGAGATTAAAGGGACTAAAGTACAAGGTTATCTGTCCCTTTTTCAGAAATCACACAGGTCTCGGATTAAAAACATACCCCAAAAGAATCCTATCATCCGAAATCCGGGGTGGAAACAAAACCCCTAAAGCTATGTGTGTAACCACATTGAAGGAGAAAACGAAAGAATCAGGTCAAAACTGAAAACATTAACTCACAGGAAAAAAGCGGTAGATCGTGATAAAACAATATAGCAAATGCCATTGGCTGGTAGATCGCAGGAATGAAAAAGGATAAGCCAACCACTCTGCAACATACTAAAATTCTCAGCTTAAAAACAAAAGGCAAGAGAAACACGGATGGTGAAAGACGAACACCAAGTCGAACAGACAGCACCAGAGCGAGAGAGGAAGAGTTAAAATGTAGGTAGGGTGAATGGTTGAAAGACGAGTTTAAGGTGCCTATATAGTACGATAATCCCTTCACGGACTTAAAACTATGTTAGCCGTTGATGCATTGTCACCAAAAAGCGAAGGGAGCGCGTAATGGGGATTAAAAGTCCACCGCAGGGTGGCTAAAGTTGAAAAGTCCAAGATATGGACCACTGTCAAGCATGTACCATAGCGACGCTGAGGTGGGTCCTCGCGACATAGGAAGTGATTGTGAGTTAGCCAAGTATGGCCGACGTGGAGCCAGCAAAGGACAATGGAGTCCTTGCGAGAGGCTCGCATGGAGGAACTCCACACATTCGTCGTGTGCTTTACCATACGCAACGTTTTCGCCAAAGTCAGGGAGCACCATTCTCTATTCCAGAGCCCAAAAACTTTGCGGCGTAATACCGACAGAAGATCAGACTCCGGTATGTCGATCTCCAGACTCGGTTAACAGGCAGTCTCTTTTGCAAGCCTGTCGGAAAGTTCATTTCCTGGGAGTTCGAAATGTCCCAGGGTCCATTCGAAAGCCACTGACCATCCACGTTGTTCGATGACGTAAACGGACTCTTGGATGGCCACTACCAAAGGATGATGAAGATAGCACTGGTCGAGAGCTTGTAAGGCACTCAAGGAGTCGCTACAAATGGGAAAGATTCCCCAGCGCAGGAACAGACATGCTCAAGAGCGCGAGAAATAGCAACCAACTTTCTGTTGAAAACACTGCAGCCATCTGGCAAGGATAGCTGTTCAGTGTGTCCTCCATGAGTATAAGCGAACCCAACGTGACCTACAACCATCGAGTCACCTGTGTAAACTACGTCTGAACCTAAGACGCATCAAGAATAGAGAGAAACGGGCGGTGAGTGGCCGCAGGATGAACTGTCTTCTGGGACTTGTGATAAGTGCAGACGAAGCTGTTATCGATGTATACATCATGGAGGTGTACGTGAGTGGACAAGGAGAGGTGGTAGAGGCAAAGAAACGATTTCAGTGAGAAGGGACTGGACACGGACTGCAATTGTAATCCCTGATCTGGGCCGCTATTGCGCGAGATGGATCACTGTGTTAGGGAAAAGAAGATGGTAGTTCAGATGTTTATGCAAACCGCAAATGAGTGAGCTGTAACTGGCAAGCAGATGTTGTCACCTGGTCCGCAATGGGGGAACCCTAGTTTCCACGAGGAGGCTGTTCACAGGGCTCGTACGGAAAACTCCCGTCGTAAGTCAGACTCCACAGTGGTGTACAGAGTCCAGCATCCGCAATGCTGAGGGCGATGCTGAACCGTATCCCAGGCTCCCATAGTCAAGACGGGACTGTACAAGGGCTTTGTACAGCTGCAACAGTGTAGGGTGATCTGCACCCTTGTTGGTGTGACTCAGGCATCGAAAAATGTTAAGGTGTTTCCAGAACGTTTGCTTAAGCTGACAAAGATGAGGAAGCGAAGTTTAGCAGGCGTCGAAATCAGTACTAAAAACGATAAAAGTCCACTACATTAAGTCATCAAGACAAAGTTGTGGGTGCGGCAGAAGTGCATGACACTAGTCTAGGTGGCTGAAAACTAAAAGTTGTGGGTGAGGGCCCACGACTGCACATTTCATATGGCTCTCTGCAGTCGATGTTCAGCCATAGCGACAGTAGATGAGAAAAAGAAAATGCAAAAGTCGTCAGCACATAAGGATGGTGATACTGAGGACCCCACAGCTTCTGCGAGAGCATTAATGGCCACTAAAATGAGTGGAACAGTCAGTACACAGCATGGCTGGACCCCATTCTCTTGGACATAAGGGAATCTGTGTGAAGCACCGACTCGAACTCTGAAGTGCGGAGTTACAGGAAGTTCTGTATAAAAATCGGAAGCGGACCCTGGATACCTTACTAGCGTAATGTAGCGAGAATGTGCTGTCGCCAAGTGGTGTAATAGGCTTTCGTCAGGTCAAAAAAGACGGCAATAAGGTGATGACGGCAGAAGAAGGCTGTTCGGATGGCAGAATCTAGGTATACCAAGTTGTCAATGGTGGAGTGACCTCTCGACGGAACCAGAAGGCCCCAAGACAACCGCCGGGTCACCATACGTTCGATCAGGTTGGACAGAACGTTGGTAAGGCTAACAGGGCGATAGCTATCCATCCATATCTAGCGGGTTTCTACCAGGTTTTAGCACTGGAACGATGATACTTTCTCGCCATTGTGATGGGAATTCACCATCGCTCCCGATGCGATTGAAGACGGCAAGGAAGTAGGGGCTCGTAATCCACTGATAGATGTTTAATCATTTGGTGATAGATGCGGTCTGGCCCAGGGGTTGTGTCGGGACAATGTGCAAGGGCACTGATACCTTTTCACTCACTGAATGGAGCATTATAATGATTTTGTGAATTTGTGTGCCTCCCCGCAGAATTTTATTTTATCATAATTACTACTTGACTTCCCTGTATTTTTTATGCATTCAAAAGTTTTTTGCTTAACCCATTCTTTTACATGTGGGCAATAACCAGTGGGTATTGGCTATCGAGTATGACGTTGGCCGAGGTTAGCTGCATGGATCTGTAAACAGTGGCCTCAGTTGGACTAACGCTTATACATGACTAAGTTAGAGTGGAATATGTGTCGATATAATTACGTTCAATTTACATGACTACTTACAACGGTATGTACTTGAGGAGTTGTAATTGTGTACAACTGTGACATGGCGATTGATCAATGTGCTTTTCCTATGTCTGATTCTTGTGTTATTTTATTTGTAGCACTGAT
This sequence comes from Schistocerca piceifrons, assembly GCF_021461385.2. Classification (NCBI taxonomy): domain Eukaryota; kingdom Metazoa; phylum Arthropoda; class Insecta; order Orthoptera; family Acrididae; genus Schistocerca; species Schistocerca piceifrons. The sequence continues at coordinate 137,860,766 of NC_060143.1, read as the reverse complement.
AATAGCTGCACTGTCAATTGAAATCTAGATCTGTTTCACTGCGGAAGATGAGTCAGTAAGCACGCAAGTCGTAATCGTAGATCTTACGCACGAGAACGGGGAAGAGGAAAAGAGCTTGCAGCAGGTGAGGAGAGCGTGTGCGCCGGTCGCGCTGGGGTCGTGACGGCGTCTGATTGGCCGCCGCTGACTGACAGAACTCATCACAGCCGCTAATTGCGTTCCGGAGTACTCTGCCCCTGCCGCGTAGGCCGCCCGCCGCTCGCAGCTTTGTTTTCTTTCGGTGGAGCTGGGACGCCGGAAATATTGGTCGATCACACTACGGACCTCGCCTCGCTCCGGAGGTGTCGCGTTTCAAAGCCCTCTGGGGATGAACAGCTCGATGCGCGCAACACTGTCTCTCGCAAATAATTCTCGTTTCTTTTCATTAAAGGCGGACGGCGCGGTAGCTGTTTTACCCGTTAGAAAGGACCTTCGGCGTCAGGCTGATTTCCGCGAAGCCGAATCAGATACAGCTGAACACAACACATTCCCCAAACTAAAAGTTTTTTTTTTCAGTTGCAATACTTTGCGGTGTGGTGTTACTACTGAATTTTAGCATGAGATAAGCGTATTATCTGTTCTGATATGTCTGAAAATTGTTTTTAAGAGTGAAACCACACAAACTGCAAGATTGCACGATTTCAGGTGCTCAGCCTGGATAACGATTCTACTTTTATGCAAAATACTAACCGCTATCTGGCGTTGCTCAGTTACTTATTTACCCCAGTCTTATGCAGGAGTAAATGGTTCAAATGGCTCTGAGCACTATGGGACTTAACATCTGAGGTCATCAGTCCCCTAGAACTTATAATTACTTAACCTAACTAGCCTAAGGACATCACACACATCCATGCCCGAGGCAAGATTCGAACCTGCGACCGTAGCGGTCGCGCGGTTCCAGACTGAAGCGCCTAGAACCGCTCGGCCACCCCGGCCGGCCTATGCAGGAGTAAAATGTCATCGTTAACTGTTATCGAACAGCATAGCGACTCCGTATGTAGTTTATTTGACAGGTACGTTGTATTCGATTATTTTTGCATGCCATTTCCTTTCCGCCACTACTCATACTCTCACGGGTGAAATGTTATCGGGACTGTCATCAATCAGACTATCAACGCCGATAATTGTCAATGTAGCATATATTTAACCACTTTCTAACCTCCATCTCCACAAATAGGCGGGCTGTGCGTATATGCCAGAGCTCTACTGGAATAGGAACGCACGCATTGAGTATACATGCAGGGGTCTCTATTATGGTAAATGTAGCACAGCAAAAATAAACAAAAATTACTCTTAAATACGTGTCGCACAATCACATTGTATTCATATGCATGTAGTAACACTACAGTGATCATAAATAATTAGAATAATGCCACCTACGTAAGTGCAATGTAGTGGCAAACAATTGGTGATTTTTAAAGAGAAATTTTACGTGCCTATTCGAAACAGCGGTCCCAAAGTAGTCTAACGCGATTTTCGGTTTAGCGACATGTATTAACAGGGACAGTAAAACACGAAAACGTACCAGTACTGCAGCATCGACTGAATAGACCTGCAGCATGGTGGTAGCAGACAGCACCTGCCACGGCTGCATACGAATCGGGCAAGTCGAGCAAAGGAGACGTTTCGAACGAAGGTTCGTACTTTGTTTCACTGTCTCTGTTCATAAAATAACTAAATCGAATATCGCAGTAGACTGATTAACAACTGATCTACTGAATGTACACGTAAAATTCCACTTTAAAAACGATTTTGTTTGTAACGGGAAGCAAATGGACGCTTTCCGTTGACACTGGACTTTGCATGAAAGAAGAGTGTTTGTTCGGGCTGACTCTGGCTGCACATTGCAAGAACGAAATTGCAGATATCCGCCGAGACACCAGTGAAAATGTGCCAGACAACTCTTACGAGAGACACTCGGTATATATCGTAAGCAAGTAATTTTTTAACCTTTACAGCTCCCGAATTATGGCATCGACTTTGTTCTTTTTCAGTCGAACTATATTCTCTTTTCTGTGGAATTGAAAAGAGTCTTCGAAGAGAACCTCAACGACATAACTTGTGTGTAACTTAATCAAATAACAGCATCGCAAATCGCTCAGCCCTGGAGCCTTTTATCGTGCATTCATAATTCAACTTTTTGTGTGGAATGGTATCAAATGCGTGTCTAGCACTGCAATAATTGGAATTTTCGATACACAAGTACTGGTAACATCTCATTATATTTAATTTTGAGGCAGTTCATCCTTACTTTAACAGGGTCTTTCTCTTGTTACGCGATCTGCATGATAAATCTATTTTCAAAAGAAACTTCAAAATTAATTCGTAAAGTACTTTATACAGAGAGTGCTGTCCCTCTAAAACTCTAAAAGTTTGAGTAACAGGTATACTTATATATCTACCTTTTCGACAGCAGCCAATGACACGCTTGAGAATTGCTTCGGCAACCATACGTGGGTAATAGCGAATGGATGACTTGAGGACAGTTTAAGCAGACTCAATAATTTTTGCCAAATCGTACTTCCTCGCTGGTTATTGTGAGCTTTTACGGTCAGTTAACGCCGACCGAACGTGTGTTGTGATTTCAGACTGTAGTAGCAGCCTAACGCGCACTTCGTATTACAGTATTCCAACACTGGTAACTGTTCACCCTTCGCCCATATCGTGGCTGGCGAAGTACAAATATAAAGCTAGCCCACAACAAGCCAGTAATTTAGACAAGAGGCGAGTGATTTAAACGTTAAAACAGCATTTGACGAGTGTACGTTCACAGAGGTTTAGTTGGCGGTCTTATGTCGAGCGCTGTACAGTGTGTACTGCAAGATTATTCGAAGAGTGACGGTGTACAAGCAGTAATACGTCTTGCGGTAAAGCTTACATGGAAGACGTAAAGGAGAAACTATACAATTAAAAAAATGGGTGCGAAAATGCATTGATTAACGAGATTTTGCATAGAATGTGCTTCTTAGAGAACTTGCAGCTGAAGGCACAAAATAATACTTTTACAGACTGAGAAAGTCGGAAAGTTAATTCAATTGTAGGTTAGAAGAAGTACGAAGCAAAACACAGCGTATCGATAGGCATCTAAAAAAAAAAAAAGAAGCTATATCTGCAGCAACAAAGCTGAAGCTGTGTCATACCTGCTTGGTATTGGCTCAGCCGAAGGATTCTTACACATCTCTTTCGACTAGGGAAGTCAACTGTTTCTGTACTTCTAACATGATATTTTTAATTATGTGTTTAATTCCTGTCTCTCAAAACCCCGGTAACCCCATCGCGTTTGTAGGTCTGTGACATTGGCTGCAGTGGATGTTTTATTTTTGCACATGAAAAATTTCATATTTCAAAAGCACTCTGGTTGTACGTAAGGTGTAACATACTTCACTGTTGTATCATCATATGAACGAATCATGGTGCTGATAAACACCAAATCAGCCGCGTCAGACCTACTTCAACTGTTAGGGCTCTTCCCCAAACGCATCGACTACAGGCAGCTGCATCAGTGTCTCGATTTGCGCCAGGGCGTACCATGCACATTCAGCACTGTTTGATATCAAAATAGCTTGCACTGTTAGCGGACGTTACACATTTCGCTGGTGCTCTGCTGTTCTCAAACATCATATCTGCGCAACATTAGCAGCAAAGAAATAAACAAAACAATAAATGATGTATATGTATAGAGACCGAAGCGACGAACATAATTTGGATCAAGGCCGAGATTCGAAACCGGGTCTGATGCTTACTAGGTAGATGAGTTAACCTCTACACCAGCATGGAGCAGTGGTTTTGCAAAACTGCACGAACTACTCTAGCACGCCCCCTTCCTCAATCCAAATTCCCTTTCACGCCTCAGCCCACTTGGTATTGGATCAAATGGCTCTGAGCACTATTGATCTGAGGTCATGAGTCCCCTAGAGCTACTTATACCTAACCAACCTAAGGACAGCACACACATCCATGCCCGAGGCAGGATTCAAACCTGCGACCGTAGCAGCAGCGCGGTTCCGGACTGACGCGCCTAGAACCGCTCGGCCACAACGGCGGGCACTTGGTATTGCCCTCAAACTCGAACAGCACTGCAGAGGGTCTCCAACTGTATTGGAATAGCACCTCTGGATCAAACGAAATTGGATACACTGCCAGAAACAGGCACATGATTAAAGCACCAGTGCTTGGGGGAATACCAATTGGGCCGAGGCGTGAGTGGGAACTTGGACTGAGGAGGGAGGCGTGTTAGGGTAGTCTGTGCAGTTGTGCAAATCCACCATGCCCGGGGTGGTGAATGGTTAGCGCATCTGCCTACTGAGAAGGACACCTGGATTCGAGTCCCGACCTTAGTTTTCATTCGTTGCTTCAGCCTGTGTATATCATAGACGTGTGAGACTCGAAAAGGTCTCTGGAATCATATAGTTTCTTTCGATTAAAACCAACAGATAAACACTACCGAGAGGTGCAGAGTGCGGATTTAGGTGGGGAGTGTTGTGAACTATGGTTGCATGAGGCACTGTCAGAGGTCGGTCCTGGACTACCTAGTTTACTACACTGCTAACCTCTGAAAGCAATTGCGCGGTAACCGTTACCAAATGCCTTGTGTACTCCACTTTGCTTGTTGTTTTTGTTTTCTAATTTTTAAATGAGTGAAGAGACTAATCTTGGTCTATCACGGACCGGTTTGAGGGTTTTCCTGTGGGCGAGCACTGTGACCGAATGTTATTTCTGCTTTGGTGAAAGTTTAAATCGCGGGTATAAACCGCCAACTGTGCGGGAGGAGGCGGGGCTTGTTGCCCGCCGCACATGTTCACTCCCCGAGGTGGCGTTATTTCTTACCTGTTCACGCTTGCGGCCGACTGCGAAGTTCAAGTGTACGCACTATATGCTGACAACCTGTCCAGTGGTACATTAACTGGGGTAAGGGAAGCTACTTGACCAGCCACTGTTCAACTTACTGGATCAGGGTTGCCCTGAATTACGCACACTTGACCGAACGATCTTGTATGCACACGTTTGGGTACTAAATTAGTAGCCTAGCGTGAAGCAGCCAGTAACCAGGTTCCGGCACGAGGCTGTTGCAGAGAGACTTGGAGGAGAGACGGGAAAAGCTAAATGAGCGCACTTGCGGCAAAGTTGGCGCGGCGCGATGAATGCTGCTGTGCCGGCTGTGATTTGAGAGTGCGCCGGTGGCGGGCGGGCGGCCGCCCCACAAAGGGCTGGCGAGGCTCGTTAGAGTGTCGGTAATAACGCCGGGACTGCTGCCCCACGCCGGGACAGGCAGCGCCAGGCACAACCAATAATGGCCGGCTGCGGCTCCGGTTACTGCCGGCCGCGGCTAATGAAATACCGCGACGCCAACACCCGGCCCGCCGTTAACGCTGGCTGGCGTGGCCACTGCCAGGGGGCGCAGAGTGGAGTGGCGTGCCTGCGCTCTCTGGGGTCGCGATCCTACGTACCCCGCCACGGACACACTCAGTGACTCCTCCTTTAATTATCAGATTAAATGTTCGGACATCTACACCGCAGTTCCCTGCGCGCGTCGAAACTTCGAAAGGAAAGCACGCTCTGCCATGTAAGTTGATCAAAAAATAGCAATTGTGTAAAGAAAAAAGCGGTTTTCTTGTTGTTGTTGTTGTTGTCGTCTTCAGTCCGAAGACTGATGAAGCTCACCGCGTTTGCCTATCCTGTGGAAGCCTCTTTATCTCCGCAAAACTACTGAAACCTTCATTTTCATATTATGACTGTATCCAGGCGCACCTCTCCCTCTAGGAGGACCGTTCCATGAATAACGCAACACAATTTTTTCTCAGCTAATTCTGGTTGAAAAAATTCGAAATCTGTTGTGATACATCGTGTGATACCCTTGCTTCAGCTTTTACTTTTTCGTGAAGTTCCGATAGGTGGTGGTGCTGTACGTAGCCTTCAAAATGGCTTCTGTAAGGGAGTTGCGATCCAAACAGAGAGCTAGCTTTGAGTTCTTTTTAGCGAAAAACCAGAGCATGGCAGATAATCATAGGTGCTTGCAGAATTCCTATGGAGACCTGTCAGTGAAAAAAAGCGCAATGACTTGTTGAGCGAGGTATCTCACGTCGTAACTAGGTAGCGCAAACCTCTCCAGTCTCCGGCCGGCAGCACACAGCTGTGACTGCTGCAATGTTGGAACGTGCGGACACTCTCATTCGAAGTGATCGACGGATCACAAACAAACACCTCCCTGCACAACTGGAAATCTTTGTTCATAATGGTGGCACAGTCGTTCACTAGCTGGAGAACTCAAAAGTGTGTGCCAAAGTGTGAGAGTGACGGGTTGAGAATTTGAATCGGACGGGAAGCGTGTCCGGATGGCAGAGGCGGTTGAGGCAACCATTCTAGAGATGCGGAGCATCCGGGTTCGGTACAAATTTTCAACTTTCACCATTGATTTACTTCGGTGGCTGTTGGCGGCTGAAGCACAGTCTGCTTTCCGCAGTCTTGTTGCTCGGACGTCTGTTTACGTCCCTGACACGAGCTTCGCGCGCACGTTGTTGTTTACTTTGTGTTAGTCTTCGCTAGTTCTTGCACTTTATCTTCAGTCTGCCATCATGATAAGCTTTGTTAATGAACTTGCACGACTAAAGGTACTTGAAGAGGAACGATTTATAAGTGACGAAATTAAAATTAAACCACAAGATATGACAAGCGGTGTGGTCTACGTCGAATTGCTCAGTGACATGGTGTGTGACAAGATCGCACGGGATTACAAAGATGGATTTCAATTCAAACATTCTGACGGCCATGTCGGAGCGGTAGCTACTGACCATACGGCGTTTGGATTAAGAACTGTCAGAGTATTCGAGCTACCATTTCAAGTTCCGGCTGACATCGTGATTGCCAGGTTACAGCTCTATGGTAGGGTACTCTGTCACATAGCAGAAAATTGGACAACCTTACCACGTATCGGGTACTTGATGGAGCAGTAGCTACTGACCATACGGGGCTTGGATTAAGAATTGTCAGAGTATTCGAGCTACCATTTCACGTTCCGGCTGACATCGCGATTGCCAGGTTACAGCTCTATGGTAGGGTACTCTGTCACATAACAGAAAAATGGACAACCTTACCACGTATCCGGTACTTGATAGTGTGCGACAAATACAGACCTTGCTATGAAAACATATGTGACCTTATCTCACAAATGGAGGCCGCAGAGCGATAGTAAATTACGATGGTCAGCCGAAAACTTGCTCAGGTTGTGGTTAGGAAGGGCACGTTCGCTCAGCACGTCTCCAACGAAGAATTGTACAATTACCGACAGGTGAACCTGTAGCAACGCCTGTGGCGACATCCCACCCTTTCACATATGCAAATGTTTTCCGGATATACGCCCCACCAAACGCCGAACGGTGATCTCAGCCAACAACTGGATAGTCCCGTCGAAAAGCCGACGAACATGGTGGCGGCGGCGCGCCCCCTACGGAGCAGCACCGACCGAAACCTACGACGCAGAGATCGGAAGAGAAAATAGTCATTAGTAGTCGGATGGTGCCAATGGCTGCTTCCGTCTCAAACTGCATTGGCGACAGAGACACACATCCACATTCCGATACCGAAACGCACACGCATAATTAACGATTCCCGAAAGGGCACAAGAAACAACAGCCCATCGGACGGCTGCTTAGCACGTACGCAGGGGACGGTCAAAAACGATCGAGGAGGACGGCAACTTTACAGAGGGTAATGAGACTTCACATCCAGACTACCACCGTGTCGAAAGCAGCATACACCAAGAGCGACCTGAAAAGCTCGACAACGCAGAGCTACCAGCAATCCGCTACCAATCCAAGGTAGTAAAAGAGGTGGCACGGAGAGACGGGGCTGGCAAGACCCGGCTGTCGGCAAACTTTTCCCAAGGAGACTGGACTGATAATTGTGAAGCGGACCCACTGACGGTCGCAGCAGGCGGATTGAGTTGTCTTTATTCAACGATATGCTACAAGCGGCGAACATCGACTTCGTCCTCCTCCAAGAAGTATACGTCGATGAATATTCTGTCATGTACGAGTGCGAATACTGCGTATCTCACGCCTCCGAAACTGGCGGTGGCACAGCAAAGAAGGCATCACGGCAGAGGATATACTGTACCTACCATCGGCGCAGGAATTAGCAATGACAGTACTTGATGCGCGACTCATGAACATTTATGCACCGTCCGGTAGAGACAGGAGACGAGAGTATTCCCGATTCTTCACAGAGGAAACAGTTCCGCTCTTCCAAGGTAGACACGACCGTTTAATCCCAGGCACCGATTTTAATTGTGTCTTTGCATCGAAATAGCAATTTCCTCGATATACCCCATACCCATAACAATGAACGTTGGTTCAATACGCATCTGATTGACACCTGGGGGACATGTCCATGGCCTCCGTCCTCGATACACCGATACAACGAGTCTTCCGCTAGTCGTCTCGACAGAATGTGTTATACGCAATTTTAACTGTGACATCTTCGAAGCGGAACTTTGACCTATAGCCTACACTGACCATACGGTAATAGTATGTACAATCTCCCTCCGCGGCAGCAGGTGTGGCGTGGCGTGGCGTGGCCACCGGCCTTGGAAAATGAACGTCGTCCACCTGAGAGACCCAGTTTGTCGAGGCGCCATTGAAGATATTTGGAGATCTTGGAACGAGGCTTTCGGGGGTACCCCACGACCCTATGTTGATGGATGGATAGCATCAAACAGGCGCTAAGCCTAGCAATTATAATATATGTTTGTGAGCAGGCAGTGTGGCGACGTCAGACGATGGTCTTCTACTTCACGGAGCTAAGGGAATGCGCCAAACAAGTGTCTTCCCCGGAGCGACAACGAGCAAAGGTCAAAATTCATCATGCGACACCATCCCGAAGGTACCGTGGCCAGGGCACGGACACTAGACCGGATTATAGGAGAACGCCCATCGATGAATCACCTATCAACGAAAGCGAAAGACGACGCAGACACGGATGAGAGTGGACACCTAACATTGCAACACGAAATAGGCAATGCCTTTTCATAACTTTACACTCAACCTTACATTGCAATGGATATTGACACGACAGCAATTACGGAAGCTACACATACGATTTTCGGCACCACTGAACCAGAAGCGGAAGCACAACTAATGGAGGAGATTACAAAGGACGAAGTGATGGAGGTTATTTGTAGGGGAGCGTTGGATAAATCGCCGAAATCAGATGACCTCCCTCTGGAATTCTGTAGGACCTTGAGCTACGTAATAGCACCACGATGGACTGCTATCTGCTGCGAATTAATTTCTCCTGACGTGCCCTTACCGCCGGCTTTTGTTGAGGGACTGATCATTCCGATACACAAACTCTCGGGTGGTACCCGGATACGGGGCTACCGACCACTGACGCTTCTCAACTGTGACTAAAATATTCACCAGCGCGCCTCCAAAGAGTGTTACGCCAAGTGATCTCACTCAATCAAACGTCGCTCGGCGCTAATAATAACGTCCAGACGGCGCTTTGTGAATATCGCGATTTGATCGCTCTAGCAAAGGTGTGCTGCTTCCGTGGAGAACTAGCGTCGATAGATTTTTATCAAGCCTTTGACAGCGTAAGCCATACCTATCTTGCAGAGGTCCTGACGCACTTGCGGTTTCCACGACTATTTATCACTGTCGTGATGCGGCTACTTCGCAATGCCTCCAAAGTGCGTGTCAACGGATGTGCGATGAAATCTCTCATCGTAGCGAAATCGGTCAGACAAGGCTGTCCCTTATCTATGACATTATGTGCACTGGCCCTCGACCCGTTACACTGTTGCGTTCGTAACTGCTCAACAGCAGTGGTTTTGCGAGGATACACATTTAAATGTAAGACGTATGCGGGTGACCTGGTGCTGATAGTGCGGAATGAAAACGATATGCTTGTGGCTTTAGATTGGATCCACAAATATGGAACGGACACTGGAAGCCGCATAAATGTGAACAACTTTGTAGCGATGAATATTGGTGCTGGACTAAGGGAAGAATATGCAGCACCTTTACGGCTTAAGATACCTTGAAATGCCTAGTGACTATTTTTAACAGCGACATACGTTGTACGGCAGCGTGTAACTATAAGAGAGTACTACACTCAGTCCGGAGGGGGCGTCAATGAGAACATCACCCGGGTATCAGACGTGATCCAGTGGGTCACATTTTTTAACAACTACCAAGCGTCACGAATTCCGTACTTTGCTCGAGTACTCCCGGTACCAGTGATGATAGCACGAGGCACACTGGTGGCGTTCCGTTCCTTCGTGACTGCAGGTCTGCTATTTAAAGTAACATACGACGTCCTTACCCTCCCTCTTGGTAGGGGTGGAGTGGGTGTTGCCCATGTTAACGATCGAGCGGCACCATATATCAGCACGATGTTAAAACTGTGGAGAAGACATCAGATACGTCAGGCAGGAATCTTAACAGAAGAACTAGCACTAGTTTTTCGAATGGCGCCAGTGGCGGTCCAGCACACTTCCAGTCACTTCACCATATAAGCGTCTTTTTTTTTTTTTATCGAGTACGGCTATGTTCAGATGGCTCTGCCGGAAACCAGACCTGCAACGGCGCACGAGTGTCGGGACGATGTAGCGATACTATTGACAGGAAACATCCACATATCAATTGGCATGTAGATGGCGATCGATATACCATATTTCCTTATATACACAGACGTGCAGTGTGGTGACGCCCGATCCAGACTCCATGCGATTCATATGACGAATTCACCATTGTGCCGTCAGTGCCAAACTCTGGACAACTATGAACACCACTTCATATCCACGGCACGAGTGTGCCGTTTGGCGACACAAGTGATCGCTTTCTTTCTTCGAATGGGACAACACAACACTGGACAGGGGATTGTATTCTTCCCGGACGGGACATACTGTCCACGTACTAAAACGAATGTAGTTACCTTGCTTCGAGGCCATACGGTGCTCTGTTTGTTCAGATATGGCCCAAAGAATGTGGCGGACTTTTGGACCTTTTGCAGGAACGGCATCTGAAGATCGCGAACAATCCTAAATATCGACAGTATTTCTGTTACTTCCTGTGGAGTGCCCAGTCTTATAATCTGACATACGGCAGGGGGAGCGGTGTGCTGACCACATGCCCCTCCATATCCACATCCAGAGACGCCTGTGGGCTCAGGATGATACGGCGGCCAGACGGTACCTTTGGGCTTCACGGCCTGTTCGGGCGGGGTTTTCATTTAGTTCCTATGGAGTGTGTTTCAATATTCCCCGTATAGCTGGAACGTCCAGGGTAGGAGAAGTTAAATTATCGATGTGATGAAAGAATCAACGGAAGATAAGAATCGGTGAATACCATATGCATACGAGAATACATACACTGATGGAAGAACGGCGGCGGGATTGGAAATAAAATTCTCCGTTGTGCTGTGTGTTTCTTTCTTTATGTTATGCGAGAATAGTGTCTAGTTTATATAGCTATCAAGAAATAGAGAAATATTCTTTTTGGTATGACAATGAAGTGGTTGTTACTGAAATCTAACTTTACTTAAGTGTTGTATGTGTAACACGATTTGCTATATTATGTGACAGACATTCATTAAAATTTGAACAGTATTTGGAGAAGTATATCGCTTATATAAAAAAAATTGTTAATTTCTTTCTGGAAATTGCAACATAAAGGAATTTTCATTTGTTTCTTTTGTTCCTGTTGAAATGTTCATGCCGGCCGTGGTGGCCAAACGGTTCTAGGCGCTACACCGCGTGACTGCTACGGTCCCAGGTTCGAATCCTGCCTCGGGCATGGATGTGTGTGATGTCCATAGGTTATTTAGGTTTAAGTAGATCTAAGTTCTAGGGGACTGATGACCTCAGCAGTTAAGTCCCATAGTGCTCAGAGCCATTTCATTTTTGAAATGTTCATGTAATTTTCTAAATAACTAAAATGAAATTTCCTGCATATGACTGAAAACTTTCTCTCTAGTTTAGTTTCAAGATGGTCACTGTGTTCGCCTTACGCAGTAAGCTTGTGCATGCGCAAAAATGTTTTACACCACACTTACGAATTACTTAGTTTGTGTGGACTTGTATACTTTTTAAATCGGAAACATCTTCCTAAATACTCTTCTGATTGCACGAATTCGCTGTATAAAAAGATAAAAGTACAGTTGGATTCTTAGTGAAGTTACACTAGAGCACTCTGTCTGTCCAATCGTGAACGGGACAATGCAGATTGTGTACAGTGTTCACGCTGACAACGTGCATCGGACGGCAGTCCAAGTTGTTAGATACGGCAAGCTGTCCGCCGAATTGACAAAGATAGTAGTGGTTTCAGTCGAAAATTCAACGGCTATGATAAGACAGAAACCACTGATCTGCCTCGTAGTGGTCGCTGGCGGTCAACAACACTAGGTGATAGGGCGGTACAAATTGTAGCTCGTAGGCAACTTGAGGAAAATGCAACGGAACTGCGCGCTGCCGACCCAGGCAGTACGCAGCCCCGTTAATAAAATTTGGTCTGTAAGCGTTCATTAAAAACAACAGTATAAACCCTGCAGTGCCATGGCGCACGAAGAAAGTGGGCAAGGGAACATTTGGAACAGAACCATGCTTAGTGTCGTCGGTTTCTCTTCATCTACAAATGCACGGTTTATTTCACGCCTGATGATCGTCATACAAGAATGTGGAACAGCCTAATATGAAGTCCCACAGTTTCAGTGGTGTTTTGGGCGGTATCAGCTATGGATGTCGGATGCCTCTCATCGCTATCGAGGGTAATTTGAGGACTGTGCACTATACAGACAACATCCTTCAAACCGCTCTCAGCCCCACAGTCAGCATTCCGACGATGGTTTCGTCTTTCGAGAAGATAATAAACGAACTCATCGTGCACAGTTCAAACTTGGCAATGCATTGTCGCAGGAACCTCCTCAGACGCTGAATAATTTCAGGACGGACGCTGTCGACGAATGGGACAAGCTTTTGCTGCAACATCTCGAACCCCTTAAGGACAGCATCCCAGGGAGGGTCAAATGACATTACAGTGCACAGGGTAGAAGAATACTGTATAGAATGATACGCAGCAGCAGACTTTGGTCTCACACATGTATACAGAAGTGCACTTTGCAACAGACTGTCTTTATTAAGGTTAATGCTTTCCTTTTATTTCAGAATAGTTATTTTTTTGGTTCATACTGTACATCATTTCATTATCTGCAGCCGTTGAATCTAAGCCCACACACGTTTGAAGGCCGGCCGGGGTGGCCGAGCGGTTCTAGGCGCTACAGTCTGGAACCGCGTGACCACTATGGTCGCAGGTTCGAATCCTGCCTCGGGCATGGATGTGTAAGATGTCCTTAGGTTATTTAGGTTTAAGTAGTTCTAAGTTCTAGGGGACTGATGACCTCAGAAGTTAAGTCCCATAGTGGTCAGAGCCATTTGAACACGTTTGAAGGTGTGCAGGTGGTAGCAAACTTTTTGTGCAGTTTATACACGCCGCTAGCTTCTATTCTACCTAGTTGTACTCTACAAGTTATCTTGTTATTGGTCTCTGAGCATGATGTTCTACTCCTCATGCCACGATAACTCAAAGGTTTTATCTCCCCAAAAGTAAATTTTTTAAACTCTTTGTCGACACACTACAAATTAAATAATAAATCACAGTGTATGAATTGCTGGGAGATAATTATTATTTCTGGCCGTTAACGTCATTTGGTTAACATGCTACCAAAACACAACAATTTCCACACACTTTCAGGTAGTTCTGTGGAATGTTACCTTGACAGCATTGAAAACGGCGTTGTTTCTCATTTGGCAGTCGACAGCTACCAGCTAATCGGGTTAATGTGGTAATGGTTTTAAAATACTCAGAAAAGATTAATCTGAGACAAAACGTTAGAGCTAGCAGAGCATGATTATCTTTATATGCATGGTCACGAATGGGTTTGGTTGTATTTTCTTGCTTTTTGTGGACTCTCATTAATATACAGTATTGTCTAAGCAGTTATCAGCGCGAGGCAATAAACCACCGAAGACTCGAACTTAGAATTCAGGTGATATACACTGCGGTGGCAAAAGTCATGGGATACCTCCTAATACCGTGATGCCCGGCGTAGTGCAGCAAATCGACGTGGAATAGATTCAATAAGTCTTTGGAAATTCCCTGCAGAGGTTCTGAGAAATTTTGCCTCTACAGCCATCCGTAATTGCGAAAGTTTTGCCGGTGCACGATTCTGTGCACTAACTGAACTCTCCATTTTATCCCATAAATGTTAGATAACATCCATGTGTGACAATATCGGTGGCCAAATCATTCGGTCGAATTGTCCAGAATGTTTTTCAAACCAATCTCGAACAACTGTGGCTCGGTGACATGGTGTTTTGTCATTCACAAAAATTCCATAGTTGCTTGGGAATATGAAGTCCATGAATGGATGCAAATTGTCTCCAAGTAGCCGAACATAACCATTTACAGTCAATGATCTGTTCAGTTGGACCAGAGGATCTGTTCCATTCCATCCAAACACATACCAAATCATTATGGAGCCACCACCAGCTTGCACAGTGCCTTGGTTGGTTAGTTTATTTGGCGGAGGGAACCAAACAGCGAGGCCATCGGTCCCATCGAATTAGGGTAGGTTGTGGCAGGAAATCGGCCGTGCCCTTTGAAAGGTTGCGTCCCGACATTTCCCTGAAGCGATTTAGGGAAATCACGGAAAACCTAAATCAGAATGGCCGGATGCCGGTTTGAACTGTCGGTTTCTCGAATGCGAGTCCAGTGTGCTAACCACTACGCCACCTCGCTCGGTACAGTGTCCTGTTGACAATCTGGGTCAATGACTTCATGGTATCTGCGCCACACTTGTACCCTACCATCTCACCAACTAAAATCGGGACTCATCTGACCAGTCCACAGTTTTTCAGCGCTCTAGGGTCCAAGCGATATGGCCACGAGTCCAGGAGAGGCGCTGCAGGCGATGTCGTGCTGTTAGTAAAGGCACTCGAGTCTGTCGCCTGCTGCCATAGCCCACAAACGCCAAATTTCGCAGCACTGTCCGAACGCACATAGATGTATGCGGTTATTTCACGCAGTGTTGCTTATCTGTTAGCACTGACAACTCTACGAAGAAGCAGCTGCTCTCGGTCATTAAGTGAACGCCGTCAGTCATTGCGTTGCCCATGGTGAGAGTTAATGCTTGAAATTTGGTATTCTCGACACACTCTTGACACTGTGGATCCGGGAATACTGAATTCCCTAACAATTATTCGGGAGGGCGACGGTTCAATCCCGCGTCCGGCCATCCTGATTTAGGTTTTCCGTGATTTCCCTACATCGCTCAAGGCAAAAGCCGGGATGGTTCCTTTCAAAGGGCACGGCCGACTTCCTTCCCCGTCCTTCCCTAATCCGATAAGACCGATGACCTCGCTGTCTAGTCTCCTTCCCAAAACCAACCAACCCTAACAATTCCCGAAATGGAATGTCTCATGCGTCTAGGTCCAACTACCATTCCGCGTTCAAAGTCCATTAATTCCCGTCGTGCGGCCTTAGTCACGTCGGGAAGCTTTTCACATGAATCACCTGAGTACAAGTGACAGCTCTGGAAATGCACTGCCCTTTTATAACTTGTATACGCGACACTACCGCCATCTATATGTGTCTATATCACTAACCCAAGACTTTTGTTACCTCAGTGTACGCACAAGGGAAGATGTGGTTCCCGAAGAATCAGCAGGAACGGAGACACAGAAAACTTAGTGTAGGTCACAAAACAATGGAACAGGGTGCTATCATAAAGGCACTATGAGGAAAAACTAGAGTTCTTTAATTATGCTGCCGGTCGAAGTGGCCGTGCGGTTAAAGGCGCTGCAGTCTGGAACCGCAAGACCGCTACGGTCGCAGGTTCGAATCCTGCCTCGGACATGGATGTTTGTGATATCCTTAGGTTAGTTAGGTTTAACTAGTTCTAAGTTCTAGGGGACTAATGACCTCAGCAGTTGAGTCCCATAGTGCTCAGAGCCATTTGAACCATTTTTTTAAATTATGCTGTATTTATTAGACCACAACGATGAGCAAGTTTCAGCCTCTATGCCTATTATCAAACGATCTGTCAGCACAGACAACTTAGAAAAATACGAGTAGAGTCCAAATTACATCAGTAACTGTTTATAAATGTATCAGTTTCTCGTAGATATTATTAAACCGTCTCATTTTTGCGCATTCAGTAACGAAGTTTGCGAGGCAGCGCTCAGAGCACTTTATGATTGCCATAGAGGGTAAAATAACGTGACCCTGATAGACTACTTAACACAACCTCATTAAAGAAAAATTACATTTAATAACTTCACACAGGTTGTTGACTACAATTCTGAGAGGGCTTTACGGACTGACCCTCTTCGATTTTCTTTATACACATAGGATTTTAAGGTCAGTGCGTAGATATCACTTCCATACATCAGAACGACGCAATTCTCAAAAACTTTTACAATTGCTGCTTTGTACAAAACATTTCACACCAGTTAACTGAATCGTTCGTAGCTGATCGTGTAACGTTCTAGTTCCCTACTCATGAGTTCGATGTGTCAGTTTCCGCTAGAGGTAGACCTTTTTCAACTTTTTTAAAATTCAGTATTTAATATCAAATTGAAATACTAATTAACAAATATTTAACCATAATTTTTAATGAAAATAATATTTTCATTTATAGTTTCTAATCTCATGAACAAGCAACATATCAGACTAAATTAAAACGTGGGACAAATGGGAAAAACCACACAGAAAATGTAATAGTTACTTATTTCTACAGAAGACAAAAATAATATCAGAAGCCAAAATATTAGTAAAAATATTTAATTTATTATGAATATTCGCTTTTTCTTGCAATTGCTAATTAAAAGCGAATAATGTTATTTTCATCAAAAAATTACAAGTCAATATTTGTCAACATTTGAATTTCATAACAACAACTGTAAGCGAAGAAATGTTTAAAAAATCCGCCTCTAGCGGGAATCGAACTAGCAGCCCCATAACTACGAGACTAGAAGAGTACGCTCTGATCTTTGGCCGATTCAGTTAAATGGGGTGCAACGTTTTGTACTTAAAAATGATCGGAAAACTTCAAACTCGACTTCTTCGACGGTTTTTCAAAACTGAATCGTACTGCTTTAGGGAGCTAATGTCCGCGGACTGACCTTTTCTCGCCTACACTGCACGCGATCAAGCCCAGAGGACTGAGCACAGCTGCAAGGTCCCCTTCTACTGGTTCCCATTTCCTGTTTTCCGCCATCAGTCACCCTCTATGCCAATACGTAGTACGCCTTCATGGATTACGTTTCTCAAATGGTTCAAATAGCTCTAAGCACTATGGGACTTAACATCTGAGGTCATCAGTCCGCTAGACTTAGAACTACCTAAACCGAACTAACCTAAGGGCATCACACACATCCATGCCCGAAGCAGGATTCGAACCTGCGACCGTAGCAGCAGCGCGGTCCTGGACTGAAGCGCATAGAACCGCTCGGTCACAGCGGCCGGCTACGTTTCTCAATTTTTTGTTTGGTCTACCTAGTGGTCTGCTTTCGCGGGCAGTAAAATCCATGGAGTTTAAAAGCTATCCGCATGACCTGCCCATATAAGCCGTTTGGTCCTTATCAGACCTACAATGGTTATGTTCTTGTAGGTGTCATATGAGTCACAATTATGCCTGATCCTTCACTGTCCAGTGATCTCATCTTGTACTGGACAGCAGACCTTCCTTAAGACTTTCCGCTCGGAAACTAGAAGTTTATTTAAGTCGTTTTCCGAACACTCCAAGATTCGTAAACATATGAGTTGAATCAGCGTTTTGCACAGATGGGGTTTGAAATTCCTTGACAATATGCGAGATTTAAAAAATTGACTGAGACTGAAATACGATCGGCTTCCGGCTTAGATCCTCGCTTTGATCTCTGTCCTCTGTGAAGATCATACCCAGATTTTTACAATCATTAATCCTTATGAAGATTCGGGTCCCGACTGCAAGTGGCTGGAGTGGGTCTCTTGAATAAGAACAAGTGCTGCTCACAACTAGATACTCTGATCTTCTGGTGAACGAATCGAAGACAATCTTGCTGGCTGTAGGCCCCATGCTGTTACTCATTAACATCAATTAAATCTGGAAAATAGGGCTATGTTATCGGCAAATGCGAGCTCACCTTCGACCTTGATCCCCTAGAAATTTTTATCGAAAGCTTCTCTCATTATCTTTTCGAGAGCCAGGTTGAACAACATCGAGGATACACCGTCTCCTTGTCTCCTTACCTTCAAGTGTTGTAAGTATGAAAAAAATTGAAGAGGGCGAATCCGCTTATAAGAAGTAGATTTCCTAGCCATTGGCACGACGATGTTATGGTACAAGGAAGCGCACACAGATGTACGCCACAGCAGTGCGCTGACCGAGGACTACAGATAAGGAGGAGCCGCCCCACGACGCCCCCAGGGGGCGGCAGCACGCGTTGCCAGTATAGCAATATGTACTCTGCCGTCTGCAGTAGCCGCAAAATAAATGCAGATCCTAGCCAAGCCTGCAGGTTGCGTTGTCGTAGCGAACTGCTCCTGTGCAATGTCCTCAACACGTTGCCAGTGTCAGTCGTGGTCAGAATAGGGTCCTGTGTAGTTAAGAGCGTATTATTTCGGAGATACGTGGATTCAAACGGCGGAAAATTGTTGGTACTCGCATGGTAGGTGCTGTGTAACCAAAGTAGCCTAAGTGTTTGGTGTTTCAAGAAACCCTGGAACTATGCCGACGGGTCCAGGGTCCAGTCTCCTTTCCAGTAGTGTCTCGCTTATCAATGTAGGCGTTCCCGATTACGTTCCACGCGTCAGATGACATCCATTGTTTGCCTCTATTACGTTGTTTTTGATCTTTACCAATTAATTCTGATTACAAGGAAATGCAGAGAAACATCATCCACTAAGCCACAAAGCAAACGAAAGTATGTGTTGCATGCACGTGATGGACGGTCATTGAAGGGGACTGTGACGAAAAATGAGAAGACAACAGCTCCAAAAGTCACTGCAAAACTCAATGATGCAGCCGGCCGCGGTGGCCGTGCGGTTCTAGGCGCGAGACTGCTACGGTCGCAGGTTCGTATCCTGCGTCGGGAATGGATATGTGTGATGTCCTTAGGTTAGTTAGGTTTAAGTAGTTCTAAGTTCTAGGGGACTGATGACCTCAGATGTTAAGTCCCATAGTGCTCAGAGCCATTTGAACCATTTTTCAATGATGCACCCGCGAATCCTGCGAGTACTAAAACATCACGATGGGAGCTACAGAAGCTGGGAATTGCAGGGCTAGCTGGATTTCCAAAACAACTCGCCAGTCATGTAAATGCCTGTAACGGGAAAACGTGGTGCCGAGGCCATAAAACTGGGCTATGGAGTAAAGAAAGAATGTTACTTGGTCCCCAAAGGTGATGTTGTGTTCTAAACCGACAGAGCTGCTGTTCGTACACTTTGCAACGTCCAGGACTGGTTTTGTGGGCGCGAGAATGAACTGTCACGTCTCCCCTGGCCATCAGTCACCAGATCTCAATATTACTGGGCCTCTGTGGTCTGCTTTCGAGAGAAGGGTGCTTGAACGCTATCCACCTCCATCATCGTTATCTGAGCTTGCCACTATTTTGCAGGGTGAATGGTATAAAATTCCCTTGAAAACCATACAGGGCTTATATTTATCCATTCAGAGACGAATGGAAGCTGTTTTGAATGCCAATGGTTTTTCTACGCAGTATTAGACTTGGTAATGTGTTTCCGGTGTTTCGATATTTTTATTCACCCCTTGTACGTCCTTTAATTTTTTCTTCAAGTCCTTGTATACCTACTAAGACCAGAGGTACACTCAATGAAACTTTCGGCCGCTTTTTTGAAATATACAAGACATAGACAGTCGTTTTACCTTCACTCTGTTTGCGAGTGGAACAGGGAAGGAAATGACTAGGAGTGTGGACGTAGATGTAGATTTAAGTTACAAGCGAAAACCAACAGCCTGTACTACAGCCTAAGGTGTAGCGATTCATTCACATCGATTCACGAAGCAGCCTGGGAAAACAGAACACGAAAATAAGACAGGAAAACCAATCGCTTCAAACTGTAATGTTCTTAACATAAACATGGATAACTATTATCCCTCAAGAGTCACTACCTCTTATCACATAACTAGATAGACCAGTTGGAGATACACAGTGCGTATTGGGCTATCGTATACAGGACTTTGAAGCAGCGATAAGGATGAAGCTGTTCCAGGAATGGATAACCGCGGTGAAGATGCAAGAATGGATGCAGCAATGGATAGAGACATTGCAAACTTCACAGCTGTTTATTGACGTGGCGCCATATAGGGCGTGAAACGTCGAGAGGTAATCGGTCAGCGAAGACACATTTCTGTATGTCACTTAATACACAGTGGAACTCGTCACTGATGGCAGCGATAGTTGATTTCTAGTTTCCAGAAATGAGCGACTTCATCGTTGAGGTGTCCATCCAGCAACCCTTTCGATTTCGGAGTGAGGCATTTCATTCATTTCCGTTATCACCCTCATCAACAATGATTGGAAGCCCGAGAACTCTGCTGACGGATCCAGTCTCCTTTCCAGTAGTGTCTCGCTTTTCAACGCCAATTGTAGTCAGGTGACATCTATTGTTTACCTCCATAAAGTTGTTTTTGGTCTGTACCAATTAATTCTGATTACAAGGATTCAAGTAACTGTTGGCCAGTTGACAAACACACTCGGGTTCAAGCAATACATACCTACCGCCGACAAGGATCCGTTCTAGAAATGCTCCCGTTTAGTGAGAGTCTTGTTGAGTGCAGTGTGAAGCGACTGTTAACGAAGGTCCGAGCATACGGACTAGGTTCTTAGATGTGTGAGTGGCTCGAAGACTTTTTAAGTAATAAGACCAAGTATTACTGGTTACTCTATATTGGAATGGTACAGTTGTATGTTTAATTAACGCAAAGCAGCTCCATCAGCTAGTAAGAACTTTTGTAAGCTCACGACCCGTCTCATTTTCAAGTGGATCTAAAACTAGCATTGTTAATATATAATAAGAAGGATGTATAAATATTTTACATAACAACCTAAGCTTTGTTTTTCACCTCCTATTACATAAAATATTTACATTATATATATAACTACTTCAGTTATAAAAGTATGAAACCGATCGTGGACTTAAAAAATTTTCTTATTAGCAACAGGTGCGGATTTTCATTAATCGAATCCACAATATTGTCCAGGAGGTCAAGTGTTCATCAGAGACAAGGGTATCATTAAGAGAGCTGCAGGAAAATGTGATAGGAACGTTCTTATTCTATACATGCATAAATGTCTGACGGACTGGGTCAGCAGTAACCTGCGGCTATTTGCTGATGATGCTGTGGTGCTCGGGAAGGTGTCGTTGTTGTGTAACTGTAGGAAGTTGAAGGATGTTTTGGACACAATTTCTATTTCAGGTGATGACTGGAATCTTGCTCTAAGTAAGAAAAAACATATGATTGACGAGGGGGAAAAACAACCTTCGATATTCGACCTGCTGCTTGGCATACTCACGAAGATTAAATTTACAGGCGTAACGTTGCAAAGCGACATGAAAAGGAAAGAGCGTGTAACGTTGATTGTAGGGAGGGCGAGTGTTCTTCATCGGTTTACTGGTAGAATCCTAGGAAAGTATAGCTCATCTATAAACGAGACCGCAGCCGTATCATTTGTGTGAGCCTTTTTTGAGCATTGCTCGAATGTTTGGGATCCCTGCCAGGTCGCACTAAAGGAAGACATGAAGCAATTCAAATACGTACTGCTGTATTTGCTACCTTCAAGTTCCATCAAGATGCATGTACTACGGAAATGCTTCGCGAACTCAAATGAGAATCCCTGGCGGTAAGATGGCGTTCTTTTAACGAAGCAATATTGTGAAAGCTCAGGGAATATGCATTTGCGACAGACTGCAGAACTATTCTCCAGCCACCACTGTACATATCGCGTAGTCAAATCCGGGCTCGTCGGAAGGCCACAGACAGTGGTTTTTCCATAGCTCCATTTGCAAGAGTGACGAAAAATGAAAGACTAGCAGTAATAGAAAGTAGCCACCACCATGAATCGTATGGCGGCTTACGGAGTATATACGTAGATATAAAAGAGAAC
The DNA here is from genome assembly GCF_021461385.2 of Schistocerca piceifrons. NCBI lineage: Eukaryota > Metazoa > Arthropoda > Insecta > Orthoptera > Acrididae > Schistocerca > Schistocerca piceifrons. Next base: position 137,838,565 of record NC_060143.1, on the reverse strand, counting down.
CGAAGCGTGGTCAGTAGTGGCGTACTTGTGGTACTCACGTGGTCGGCGGCAGCAAGAGTTCTGCTATGAGTCTGCTGCAGCTTACCTGAAACGAAACACTGTGTTAGAAAATACAAGTAGCTCGCATACACGTGGGAATGCAAAACTAACAGTAAGGTAATAAGCTCTTGTAAGTATACGCGCAAATGCTATTCTTCACTCTTCTGTGTACGTACTCAGCATTTGCAATAACTGTGTTTGCACAAGAACATCACACACACACACACACACACACACACACACACACACACACACACACACACACACACACACACACACGGACAACACGTTTACATCTTGAAAGGGCACTTATTCGGCACAGTTAAGCTTTTCATATAAAACAAATTATTAAATCACATTGGTGCCTATAATGCTTCAACGGGCTTTAAGAGGCATTATTGATGGAAGAAAAAGGCAAAGGTTTGGACGAAAAGGAAAGGAAAGCAAGCAAGTAGAGTATCTTCTTACTATAATCTTTTAAACAAAAAAATATACCAGTGCTACACAAATATAATTTTTCATTTTAAGAAATAGCCTTTACCTCAAATATTACCACAGGATCAGCTTATAAGATGGTTTCACGTCTTTCAGTGATGTAAGACTCTCAGACTGAGAGCAAAGAATGTAAAGTTGGTTCATCCCTAGACATGCATCTACGCACATCCTCTATGGGCAACTGTACAGTGCCTTGTAACAATATTTCGAGTCCTTTCCCCTTGCCACTTGCGGATGTGGTGATGGAAGAGAGATAGCCTGCGAATCTCCGTAGACGTCTCATAATCTGTGTACTAGAATTACTGCGCGTGTGTGAAATATAAAATGCAAGCAGCAGAATCGTTTTAAGCTTATAACATTGGTTTGAGGATCAGTTAGGTGACGGTCAGTTTAGCTTTAGGAGAGATAAAGGCATCAGAGAGACAGTCTGACGTTGCCCTTGATAATGGAAGCAAGACTTCAGAAAAATCAAGATAAGTCCATACGATTTGTCGAACTAGAAAAAAAGGTCGAGACAACCGGGCTCATATATTGCCAAGATTATGTCGACAGCGCTGCAGAAGTTTCGCTAGAAAGGCGGTACACATACTCCGTACAGTCCCAACCTGTCCCTAAGCAATTTCCATATGTTAAGAGCTCTGAAGAAAGACAGTCGTGACTGTCGATTTGCATTGGACGAAGAAGTGCACGCCTGGGCACAATCATTGTTCTGTAGGGAACTGGAAACATTTTTCCATGAAGGTATTGACGGTCTTGTCTCAAAGTGGGATAAATGTATTAGCACTTACAGCGATTACTTTTGAAATAATAAACAATTTATTTACTTTTTTTCATCTTTGTCGTTTTCATTAGGCTGTCTCTTACACAATACTGCACGTATAAGAACAAAGATAGAATAAAAAGGATGGAAGACGAGAACGAAGTGCTCGGATTCAAAAGGGTATAACATAAGCACGTAGTCATTCATCCGTACTGTTCAATCTATACACTGTAGAAGCAATGAAAGAAATAAAACAAAGATTCAGGAGTGAGAGTCAAAATAGCGTAAAAGGATATCAGTGACCAGGTATGCTGATGAAATTGCTAGGCCAAAAGAACATCGATCTTCATTTCAGGCCAAGGAAAAAAAAGGGCACAGCACACAACGAAGAAATTAGTCCAAAGGGCAGGAAATCGGTAGATGCGATGTACATGTACAGACAAACAAATGATTATAAATTCAGAAAATTTGAATGGTTTATTCAAGAGAAAGAGCTTCACAAATTGAGCAAGCCAATAACGCGTTGGTCTCGCTGTGGCCCTTATGCAAGCAGTTATTCAGCTTGGCATTGATTGACAGAGTTGTTGGTTGTCCTCCTCAGGGATATCATGCCAAATTATGTCCAATTGGCGCGTTAGATCGTCAAAATAGCGAGCTCTTTGGCGCGGCTGCCTATATCGCTCCAAAAGTTCTCAATTTTAGAAAGATATGGCCACCTTGTTTGCACAGGTAGGGTTCTAAATGCACGAAGACAAGCAGTAGAAACTCTCATCGTGTGCGAACGGTCATTATCCCACTGAAATGTAAGCCCTGGATGCCTTGCCATGAAGGGCAACAAAGCGGGTCGTAGAATATGGTCAACGTACCGCTGTGCTGTAAGGGTGCCGCGGATGACAAACAAAGGGGTCCGGCAGTGCAAAGAAATGGCGTCCCAGAGCGTCACTCCTGACTGTCGGGTGTTGTGGCGGGCGACAGGCAGGTTGGTATCCCACTGCCGTCCAGGGCGTCTCCAGACGCCTCTTCGCTGGTCATTGGAGCAGTTCGAAGTGGGACTCATCACTGAAGACAATTCTAGTTCAGTCAATGAGATTCTAGGCCGAAGAGGTGTGTCTGGAGACGCCTCGGACAGCAATGGGATACTCACTTGACTGTCTCCCGCCATACGGTCCGATAACAAGGAGTGATGGTCCGGGGCGCCATTTCTTTTCATAGCTGTCCCGTTGGTTGTCATCTGCGACACTCTTACAGCACAGCGGTACGTCGACGACATTCTACGTCCCGTTTTGTTGCCTTTCATGGCAGGCTACCTTGGACTTACATTTCAGCAAGACAATACCCGCCCGCCTACGGAGACAATGCCTACCACGTGTCTTCGTGTTTTCCAAACCCTAGCTTGGCCAGTAATGTCGCCGGATCTCTCTCCGATTGAGAACGTTCGGAGCATTATGGGCAGGGCCCTCTTACGAGCTCGGGATTATGATGACCTAACGAGCCAATTGGACATCATTTGGCATGATATCCCTGAGGAGGTCTGTCAATCAGTACCAAGCCCAATACCTGCTAGCACAAGCGTCAGAGGTGGACCAATGCGTTACTGACTTCCTCAATTTGTGAAGCTCTTTCTCTTGAATAAATCAACCAATTTTTCTGAAATTGCAATTAATTGTTTGTCTGTACATGTACATCACATCTACCGATTTCCGACCAATTCGGATAATTCCTTTTTTTATCTTAAGAGTGTAATTTCTGAGAATGTACATTTAGAGTGCAGCAATGTACGGTGGCGACTCTCTGGCTGTGGGAAGAATGCTGACAATTAAATGGACTGATAAAGAGATAAGAGAAGAGGAGGTTCTCTGCAGAATATGCGAGGAAAGTAACGTGCGGAATACAATGAAAAGGAGGGACGGAATGATAGGACGTTCATTAAGACTTCAATGAATAACTTCGATGATACATAAGGGATCTCTAGAGGGCAAAAACTGTAAGTGAAGACATAGGTCGGAATATATCAAACAAATAATGGAGGATGAAGGATATAAGTGCTTCTGAGAGATGAAGAGATTGGCACAGGACAATAATTCGCGGCTGGTCGCATCAAACCAGTTGGAGGACTAATGACACTCTCGCCCCTTTAAATGTAGCCAGTAATGTCTCGTAAGAAAAGCCACCTTTTCTTTGCTATTCTATTTCAATCAGTCTTCTATGTTATAGTTCGCTTCTGATCCGCAGTAAGGTGTCCGAGGATAATACCTGAAAAAGAAGGTCGAAATAGCGTCTTTGTGGTATTATTTCACAGATTCGATCTTGAGACTACACTTTGACGCAACGTAAGTGCAAATACCAGTTTTATCTTTGAATCGCACGGCCATTATAAGCAGTGAGTACTGTTCCTACACCAACCGCACAGTTATGGTTTTTGGGGAAATCTTGAACTGCCTTAACACTAATTGCCCTATTTTACCCCTCCTATACTGTGTACTGCGGTTTTTTCAAACATGATTAATTTGTGAGATTAGTTTACTCCTCTATACACTGTTTAGTCCTTGGAGACGAACGTGCTACAAGTAAGAAAGAGCGACGCGGTTCTACGCCTGACGTGAACTTAGCGATAAATAATACTGTGGCACTGTCAATGGCTGTAACACTGGTGACATGATGATCTGATAATATAGTTTCACTGTCAAGTATGTAAATTTATATTCGATTATGTATTGACAACATGTATACATGAGAAATGTAAAAACGAGAAGAAGTAACATTTATACTGTCTGCATTGCTGCCCGCCAAGTTTTCATTAAATAAGGCGAATTGTAAGAAGAACGCTCTCTGCCATAGATATTAATTTAGTAGATCGCTCCCTAGACGTTTGTGAAAATGTACGGGGAACTTTTTCCTCTTATTATAGTTAAAAATCACTAATTAACGATTTCCCAATTGGACAAGTCGTAGGTAAGAATATCTACGGACAAGCCAGAAAACAGCTGCGTTAATGTGAAGCTGAAGACTTGTACTGGAGCAAGGGGCTCTAACTGTTATTTTCTAGCAGCACGGTAAGCACGGGCGACGTCCGCTGATTAATTACTAGTGAAGGCCACTAATTACCGAAGTGAATGGCACCGGTGAGGCGACAGAGGCGCGCCACGGCAAAGCGATTCCCTCTAGGGCTTGCATTGTCATTCCTTCATAAGATTCGCTGGCGATATCATCTTACTAGGTGAAAGTGACGAAGAATTACAAATCTGTGGAGTGGAACGAATAGAATATGGATTGAGAGTAAACGAAAGAAGAAAGAAAGAGGGATATTACAGTGTCTGTGTTGTTAAGAAGAACGATGCAATGCTCCTTTTGACATGCATGCATGGCTAAAGGAACAGGCATTACGGCGACTACAGCCGCTATGAAAAATGCGAACAACCATAAGCTGTATGAGGGAACGACGAGAACGAAAATCTGAGCCGGACTGGGACTCGCACCCGGATTTCCCGCTGGAGCGACCGCCTTAACCGCTTTGGCTATCCGTTCACGACTCAAAGCCAGATCCAGACTTCCGTACGCCATCGTTTCTGCATCATTCTTCCTAATAACACAGGCACTGCAATATCGTATTTGTCTGTCTATACCGGGCAGTGACATTCAATTAAAATATCCTCCTCTGTACTGGAATTACTTAATGTGTATACGACTGCAGGTTGCGACACATGTAAGTTTGGCTGCGGCTGTGTATCGTGAACGGATAGCCAAAACGATTAAGGCGACCACTCGTGTAAAGTAGGAAATCTGGGTTTCAGTCCCAGTCAGTCACATATTTCCCTTATGCAGCAATGGTTGTTCGTATTCGCAACTGCGAACACATGTCATATAAAGACTAAAGTATTGAGAATCATCAGAAATGAAATTAGTGACAAACGTAACATCAAAAGTGGGTACGTAATAAACACAGTACTGCTACCTTGGAAGCAAAATAACGGTTGACACATGAAGTAAGGGGCACAGACGAAAAGGGCATTCATCGCCAAAAATGGCTGCTAGTATCAAATATAGGCGTTAACTTGAGAAACATATACATGAGGATTTACGGCTGGCGTACAGCACTGTACTGAAGTGAATCACGAGCTGTGGGAAAACCGTAAAAAAGAGAATCGAAGCGTTTGAGATGTCATATTAAATTAGGAAGCTGAAAATTAAGTCGACTGGTAACACAAATTATAACGCTATTCTCTGGAGATACAGGGAAAAATGAATATATGGACAACACTAGTTCGAACGAGAACAGGTTCAAATGACTCTGAGCACTATGGGACTTAACTTCTGAGGTCATCAGTCCCCTAGAACTTAGAACTACTTAAACCTAACTAACCTAAGGGCATCACACACATCCATGCCCGAGGCAGGATTCGAACCTGCGACCGTAGCGGTCGCTCGGTTCCAGACTGTAGCGCCTAGAAAAGAACAAGTTCGTACGAGTTAAGACATCCACGGTAATATAGAGGGAGCAGAGGGCAGAAATTAGATGGAAAGACAGAGCTTGGAACATTTACAGTACAAAACTGAAGACTTTGTGTGCGTTACTTTGAGATGTAGAAATTGGCGCAGAAGAATGAATCGCGGCGAATCCACGTAAAATATTTACAGTACTGATGACTCATTAATATAAGTGGCTAATAGAAACGAACGTCGTCTTGAGGATCTGGGATCGTGATCTCAACGTCTTTCTCTTGTGCAGATAGTCGCTGCTGTATGTCTCCCGTGGAACTCGTTCACTATTTCTCGAATGCACGTATCTCATAAAATATCTTACGGTCTACATCTTATATTTACACACGTTTCTATTGCCTTTTATTAAGTAAATGTATATTGTGCTCTAGCAAAATTGATTCATTCTCATTAAACTATCCAATCGTGATTTTTTTTTATAAAGCTGCTTTCCAACGTCCTCCACTTTCACGAGCGTGTACGTACCTCCCCACTCGGTTCAAAACCAAGCGAAGTGGCACAGTCGTAAGCCACCGGACTCACAGTTCGGGAGGACAGCGATTCGTCTTCCCGTTCAATCGTTCAGACCTACGATTACCTCGGTTTTTGTAAATCTTATGCGGCAAATGCCGGGATGGTTTCTATGGTTGAAACATACCAATTTCCTTACCCATTTATCCCCAGCCCGATCTTGCACTCCGTCTCCGTCTCTAACGACATCGTCATTGATGGTACGCTAAGCTCCAACTTTTAGTCGTTCTTTCGAGAGGTTCGTCGCCCTTAAACGCCACTCTTCAGCTGTAATTAACATAATCTTATCTTTGCTATCCGGAGTGCAATTAGCCAAACAATTGAACAGCCAAAAAATAATTACCACTGCCCGTCGCGAAATTGAATGCCACTTGATGGGGTTTCGGACATGCGACGCGATAAGGAAAGTATATAAGCGTAGCAGAGGCGAATGGGGAATCATTCTGTCGATGACACGGGCCATACAAATTGGAAAACTCACTGACACAAGCGACTGCAACAAAGGACAAATTGAGATGATCCGACTCCAGAGAACGAGAACCTCGGAATGGGAACGGCGAAACTGGTCGGCTGGTCGCGCTCTACTGTCGTGAGCATCTACGAAAAGTGGCTGAACTGCGGTGGAACCACGAATAGGGGAAATCTGTTTGACGTCCACGCTTCATCACCGAATTTGGGCAGAGGCTCGCCTGATCTGTAAAGCAGGCTGGTGCGACCTGTGGTGGATCTGGCGACAGAGTACATTGCTGGTGCAGGTACAGGTGTTTCGGAACGCCCTCTCAGCGCACATTGTTGATCAAGTGGCTCTGCAGCAGAGGATCTCAACATGTCCCGTGCTGACCCAACGACTTGTCCCCCATGACATCGTCAATTACTACTGCAGCGAACACTGCGTTATCGACAATGGACCGTACATCAATGGAAACGTTTCGCATGGTCGCACGAAGCACGTTTCTTGTTACATCGAGTCGACTGTTCGCATAAGCCGACATCCAGACGATCGACTGCTTGAAACATTCACGCGCCACAGGCACATGCCGATGGAGGCAGTATGCTATGGGGGACCCTCGCCTGGGCTTCCATGGAATCTGTGCTAGTAATCAAAGAACAATGGTCGCTGCGGATTACGTGAGGATTACTACAAGCCACTTTAATCCGTTCACGCTTCATGTCTTCCCCAACGGCGATGACATCTTCCAATGGAATAACTCTCACTGTCACAAGGCCAGAATGATGCTACAGTGGTTTGAGGAACATGAAAGTAAACTCATGCTAATGTCTTGGCCACCATATTCGGCTCGTCTGAAGCGGATGGAATACATCTTGAGCGGTACTGAACGCCACCTTCTCGTCCACAAACCACCAGTCCGTAATTTAAGGGAATAGCGTGTGACCTGTGCGCAGATATCTGGAAAACATATCTCCGAAAACCTTCTAAGGAATTGTCCAAACGATACCACAAAGAAACGCTGCTCTATCGCGTTCCAACTGTGGATCAATACGATATTATTCAGGCGGTCATAATGTTTTAGCTCATCGTTGTATACCCATACATTATTATTTAATAATCAGTTGTTGAAATTTATTAGTTGGTTTTGTTGAGTTTGTTATTGCCTTTCTAAATGCGTTGGCTAATTCAGATTCTTCAACTTTATGACAAAGTTTTAACACGAATCAAACGTCTTATATTCTGCGCTGCGCTTCTTTTTATACATCTTATAATGAAATGACAAAGTAATGGGATAGCGATATGCACATATATAGACGGCGGTATATCGCGTACATGAGGTATGAAAGGGTAGTGCATTGGCGGAGCTGTCATTTGTACTCAGGTGATTCACGTGAAAAGTTTCCGGCATGATTATGGCCGCACGACGTGTTTTAACAGACTCTGAACGCGAAATGGTAGTTAGAGTTAGACGAATGGGACATTCGTTTTCGGAAATCGTTACGGAATGCAACATTCCGAGATCCATAGTTTCAAGAATGCGCCGAGATTACCAAATTCCAGGCATTACCTATCACCATGGACTGCGCAGTGTCCGACAGCTTTCACTTAACGACCGAGAGCCGCTGAGTTGTCAGTGCTAACAGACAAGCAACAATGTGTGAAATCAATGTGGGAAGTACGACGAACGTATCCGATAGGACAATGCGTCCATGAGTGCCATTGCTAACAGCACTACATCGCTTGCAGCGCCTCTCTTGGGCTCGTGACCGTATCAGTTTGACCCTAGGCTACCGGAAAACCGTGAACCAATCAGATGAGTCCCGATTTCGGTTGGCAAAATTTGATGGTAGGGTCCGAGTGCGGCGCACATTCCACGAGGCCATGGATCCAAGTTGTCAACAAGGCAATGTGCAAGCTGGTGGTGCCTCCACAACGACATGGGCTGTCTTATATGGAATGCTCTGGGTTCTCTAGTCCAACTGAACCAATCATTGACCAGAAATGCTTTTTTTTAGCTACTTGGAGACCATTTGTAGCCGTTCATTGACTTCATGTTCCCAAACAATGATGAAATTTTTACGGATGACAATGCGCCATGTCACCAGGCCACAGTTGTTCGCAACTGGTTTGCTGACTGGGTTGAATAACATTCTGGACAGTTCGAGCGAATAATTTGGCCACCGAGATAGCCAGACTTGATTTCCATCGGACATTTGTGAGACATAATCGATGGCTCAGTTCGTACACAAAATCCTGCACCGGCAGCAGTTCCCGATTATGGACGGCTTTCTGCAGGGGACTTCCAACGACTTGTGGAGTCCAAGCCACGTCTAGTTGATGCACTACGCCGGGCAGGAGTTACGACATGGTATTAAGAGGTATCCCGTGACTTTTGTCGCCTGAGTGTATCTCCCTACTACTAAACCTGATATTTATCTTGCTCACCGCATCAATGTCTGCCCGTACTATTATCAAAAGACAGCCATCAGCTACACCACGAAAGAATGTGTCCGAAGCTGCATTTTATATTCTGTCGCCATATACGAACGAGGTGGCACAGTGGTTAAGACAAGAGACCTGCCCGGCCACCCAGATTTAGCTCTCCCCGCTTGACCTGAATCACTGAAGTGACTGCTCGAACCATTTAGCAAACAAGGCTGTCTTATATTTCCATCCCTATCCTTATCTAATCCGAGTGTACCCAGTCTCTAATTGGTTCGACGATGTTTGTACGTTACTGATTCTCGTGTCACACGTTGATACTTATATATACTTTTTAAGACTTGTGAGTTGTACAGCGTTCCAACATTCAAATCAATTGCTAGTGATGGCACTAGATTTAGATCTGATCTGACAGGAATTCTCTGCTGTTGTACCCTGGCAACATTTGTTATGGATAGCTGCTTTAATCGGAACACGTCTGATATTAAAACAAACATTATATGTCAAGCAGTTAACTTAAAGCACCACCAGCAGTGGCCCGCGGCGTTAAACCGCCGTCTTACGGTAGCCTCATAATCAGAACTTGGAGGGTACTCCCCTGGGGCTAAGCGGTGGTTGTCTCTATATCGGCTATATGTTCTCTGAACAGGGTAGCGCGCAGCATTCAGGTTGTCTGACTAATTTAATATTTGTTCTCATGTTCCAAGACAGAATATTTATTAGCGGAACGCAAATGACACTATACATTTGTTTGGTCAACAGCTTTCAGGATTTCATGTTTTCCGTCGTATGTGGGATGTTTTCCGTACCCGCGATGGTTACTAGAAAGAACGTAGTAGTGGACAGATGTCAGTGTAATGCATTCCTCTGACTCAATTCTCAGTTTGCAAACGGAGTACGATGTAGGAGCATCATCTTTATACAGAAACGCTGTTCTTCTCGCTAGGACCACTTTGGCTTGCGGCTACAGATCGTCAGTATGTGGAAAATTCCCGGAAGTCCTCCGGACAAGGTTTGCTGCAGCTGGCGCGCCGCCAACACTCCCTGGCGGCGATGACTGGAGACAGTTCCGCCCACGCCTGCACAGTGGCGACATCTGGTGGTACGACCCGATAATCTTATCGTGTAAGAATACGATTTCGCTGCTTAAGTTGGCATCTAGGCGTTGAGTCTTACGGTAGGACTTAAACGGATACAGAAGGAACTGTGTTTACTGAATCAGTAGGACAGTGAACAGACTAATAAGGAAGCGGTGCGGTAAATTTCACCGTCTATTAATACACAAATAAGTTCACTGTGCCTCTCTATAGGTTAAACTTACACGTGAAACATTTATCCAAATAAACAAAAACTGTTTCCGATCCTATGATTTAGATGAATAGCATACTGCTTTGATAGCCATGTTAAAATTGGGAAATGTGTCACCTATAGCTCGCAACAGATTCTATTTGTCTTTTGCGCTGCGGAGTATAGTCCTGCTCTCTTATTCCTAACTGCTGGTTTTTGTGTTTCATAATGTGCCCATTACTTCCTGTAGGAGCCAAATTTATTAAGAGTATATCCCGCAGGTTTCGAATGAGTCCTGAACATTTCTACAACTGTGAACTGCTCGACTCTGGAATGGATTACTATAAGCATATCGATGAATTGAGCATATCGATGGGATGTTTTTCATGGTGCGAAAATGGTTCAAATGGCACTGAGCACTACGGGACTTAACATCTTAGAACTACTTAAACCTAACTAACCTAAGGATATCACACACATCCATGCCCGTGGCAGATTCCAACCTGCGACCGTAGCCGTCGCCCGGTTCCAGACTGAAGCGCCTAGAACCGCTCGGACACAACAGCCGGCTTTTCTTGGTGCGATCTCGTTCCCAGCAATAAGATATTTTTCGCGTAAAGCGATTATGATTTCATGTAGAGGACGCGAGCGTATTCCTCGTTGAACAGTGTTTCCAACGTTGAAGAAAAGTTCACATTTAGAGTAACTAGTACTCTCAACATGACGTCCATAAGTGCTCAGCAGAAATGAAAGCAGGTCAACTTTGTGTTACCAAGAAAGTAACATGGCAGACTAAACTGTATGCCGGACCGGGACTCGAACCTAGAACCTTTGCCTTTCACGGGCAAGTGCTCTACCGAATGAGCTATTCAAGAACAGCTTTACTTTCATCAGTATCTTATCTTGTACCTTTCAAACTTCAAAAGCTGTGAGGACGGGTTGTGAGTCGAGCTTTGATAGCTTAGTCGGTAGAGCTCGTGCCTGCGAAAGGCAAAGGTCCCAGGTTCGGTTTCCATCCACCACACAGTTTAAATCTGCCATGAAGTTTGAAATCAGCGTACACTCCGCTGCGGAGTGAAAAGTCGATTTGGAAGTAACCCACTGTGCTGGTGACTTCATAAAAATACTTACACATTCGTTCGAGTCAAAACATAGATAAACATTTTCATATTGAAATAGGATCTCACTGATCTCCTCGGCCTAGTGTGTCGAGTATGTATCTGCTTTTTCTGCCTTACTGTGATTGCTATGAATGACTAAAGAAATGCAAGAAAGGGGGAGGGGGTTAACTGACATGTTGGCACTTAGTGAGGTACACAAAAAGGACCACCAACCTTAATGAACGGACGGACGTATCGATGAACCACCATCGACAGTAACACGTCCTCACTCGAGGACTACGAATTTAATCCAAGACGAAGGTTCTACGGTCTGGTGAGCAGAGCTCATTTCCTATCTCCTCACACTTCACTGCTGAATTTATACAGGATGAAAATTAATAAAACCGACAAACTGCAGGGACGGAGTCATGACTCGGAATGGAAGGAAAAGGCCCTATGAACATGTGTCCGGAAATGCATCATTGCCACGATAGATGAAGCTGACGAATGAAAGTTCCTCTGACCACGAGCCGTGTGTTCCTTGTGTGTTGCAGGCTGTGTAATTGACGCACCGTACTGTAAGCAGCAGAATGGTTCGGTATTCATGCTGGAACAAGCCGAGAGGGTGTTTGCGTACAGCCAAGCAGATGGCAATGGTTGAGAGGCAGCACAACTACACCGAACCAAATACCGTCACGGACATCATCCGTATCACACAATTTTTCAAGACCTTATTAGACATTAGTGTGATCATGGGCCTTTTCATACAGACGAACATGCAAGGAGGCGGTAGACTGTGAGTACATCAGGTTTGGAGGACCGGGTGCTGCAGGATATTGAGACGTACCCTAACACAAGCTCCACGCAAACGGCCCGCCAACATGGTGTTAGCCAAAGTACGACTGTGTGTATCCTGCATGACAACCGCTGCATCCCACGGAGGCCACCTTGAACATCTGTTGTGACGTATATGCTCTGTACTATGTTCCAGGAAGATCTGTTGTCGTTGCACGCACACCACCGATTTCCGGACACAAGTTCATAGGATTTTTTTTCCTACATTTCCAGTCAGCAGTCCGTCCCTGCAGTTTGTCGATTTTATTAATGTTCACCCTGTATCTCAGACATCAGGAAGTTATGAGTGTTTTGATATCTAGAGAAGACAAAGTAAGCTTTGTATACACAAATATCTACACTTCAACTAATGTTAACATCCCTTTCTTTCTCTTGCCCTGTGACAAATTATAATTTCGAATAAATAAGTGGAAATGAGCAAGCTTGGCCGCTGTCAGCGTAAAAAAACGCTGCCCGTCTGTGTAGCTGAGCAGAAAGCCAAAGCCGAAACTTAATAAAGAAAGAAGCAACTTTGTAAGGTTTTGCACCACTCCGATCTGGGGGCTATACCTGAACAAACATTTCATGAAAAACTGAGCAGAAGTACCTTCTCTTTACATCTGAACATAAAAGGTCATATACGCCGGTTAAAAGCTGCATGTTGCCATTTCTCAGATTACAGTAGTTCTGAAGACTACACCCTGTGCAACGCGTCGTGACTCGAGCCCACATAAGCGCCTCTTGCTGTCAGTACTTAGGCAAAGATCCAAGCGTCATTCAGTTGTCACCTCACTTCTCCTGTACACAGGTCCTCGAGCTAACCCGACAAACATGCTTTAAATAAGTTTATAGTACTGGGGTTACCTGAGACAGAACTCCCGTACACAAAGTTTCTTGCATGTTATTTGGAACAATCGAACCTTCGTTATTTATTACAAGGAGTACCTGCGCATACTACGAATGACGTGTGTAAGAAGTGGAAAGCTTTTAAAAAGAAGCATTTTATCCACATGATGTGTTGCTAGTACTGCCACAAATATAAGCCAACGAGAACTGCTCTGGTTGGCAAGTTCATGTGTGAACTGGAAATGTTTCGTAGTCAACTTGTCTCCTACATAATTAACACAGTGTGAATAGAAAATAATCAACACTTAAAAGGCGTCCGAATCTTGTTCAACTCCAGTGCTTCTGGTTCAAATGGCTCTGAGCACTATGGGATTTAACTTCTAAGGTCATCAATCCCCTAGAACATAGAACTACTTAAACCTAACTAACCTAAGGACATCACAATTATCCATGCCCGAGGCAGGATTCGAACCTGCTACCGTAGCGGTTCTAGACTGTAGCGCCTAGAACCTCTCGGCCACTCCGGCCGGCCTAGCGCTTCTGTTCCTGATTTTCATTCGTTTTTCGTTATTCTTCTTCGGTTCACATTTTTTGCCATAAGCCATGGACTTCTAGAAAAACGTCTGTGACTCTTGTTAACAGTAGGCAAAGTCTTACTGTTTCCCATTTCCACCGTGTGCAGTGTCATATGAAGTTTCTATGAAAGTTTTATTCGACCCAATGAATTATTTGAAAAAAGTGAAACGGAAATTAATGTTGAGACTTCAGCACGGCGATCTAGGGAATGGGTTTTATTAATTATCTGTTATTCCTTACTCCATCAGTGATTTCACAGGGGATTGTCGCGAATAGTAGAAGATAGAATTAAAATCATGTAGGCTGTAGGCTGGAAAATTATTGCTACAGATCAAGCGAGGCGGACGTGACCAGACTATCTCATGTGTACTGTGTAATGTGTACTCGACTAACAAGAGCGGAGTATGCAGTATCACGAGGCTCAAGCACAGTTAGTGGCAACCCTTGGACACAGCAAACAGTGGAGAATGGCTAGTTCATCACGTAGGCATCACATGCTGCCGCGTGACTAGCCTACTCAGGGCTCAAAGTTCGGGGGTGCTAGAACCTTCTAGAACAAGTGGTGCCGGGTGCACTAACCCCTATAAAAGCGGATAGCCGCTAGATCGAAGGACAGTGATGGAGTGAGGTACCTAGGACGCCGGTCCACGTTAGTCGGCGTCGGGATGCTGCAAGAGTTGCAGGAGAGTATTGAGCACAGCAACAAGTAGGGACTTAGGCTGAATCGACACAGCTGACAGTCTGGTGCGCTCGCCTCTGCTGTATTAGGACTTAGGTTTGGGAAGTTAGGAATGGCAACTGTATAGCCAGATAGACAATCATTGGAGACTGTATATAGAATCTTATTTAAATCACAAGTGCCAGGGGTACTTCCAGTATAATCGTTCTATACATCGAGTGTTCATACATGAAAGCTTCCCTAAGATCCTATCCGAGTTCCGTACTCTAGCTCACCTTGCAGCCTTCTCTACAACGGAGCAGTGAGGAGTTGGCGGCCCACACCACCGAGACCTCATGCCAAGTAAGTTCTCTGACGCGCACCAGCGCAGTCCTTCCACTCCCTCTCAGGACACGTCAGTGGGACACGACAGGATGTAGGAAAATGGCGGAATGCACATTGTGGGGTGGGGGGGGGGGGACGAGAACAAAGAGTGATTTATATTCCATGAAACAAACATTTATTACATAGACACTTCTTCCCTCTCGACACACATATCTTATACCAACAATAATCTTAATAAGATGGTCCTTAAGAGGAGGTGGATTTCAATTATACATTCTCTACATTTAATATTCAGAAGGAAACTTTGCTGAAAGATGATAGGATAAGGATACTCTTGAGAACGAAGTAGGTTCTAACACCACAACAAACACTCTTGCAAGCCAATAAAAATCTACGGGAGGCCGCTGCATAGGATTTGCATACCAGCATGCATTATCGTTACATCCACAACTATATGACTACTCTGCGATTCACGCTTAAGTGCCTGGCAGAGGATTCAACGAACCACTTTCACACTATTTGTCTATCACTGCACTCGCGAACAGCGCGTGGGAAAAATGAACATTCAGATCTTTCTGTACCAGCTCCGATTTCTCCCATCTTATTACGATGGTCGTTTCTCCCTGTGAGGGATGGCGACAGTAAAATATTTTCGCATTTAGAGGAGAAAGTCGTTGACTGAAATTTCGTGAGAGGATCTCGCAACAACAACAGACAGCTTTGTTTTAATGATTGCCACCCCGACTCGCTTGTGATATCTGTGATTCTTTCTCCCTTATTTAGCGATAATTAAAAAAGAGCTGCTCTTCTTTGGAATTTTTGATGCTGTCCGTCAATCCTTTGCAGAAAGTATCCCACATCACACATCAGTTCTCTAGGAGAGTTCAGACAAGCGTAGTGTAGCAATCTCTTTAGCAGACTTGTTTTATATTCTAAGTGATCTGCCAATAAATCGCAGTCTTTGGTTTACTTTCCCCACAACATTATCTACTTGATCGTTTCAATTTAAGTTATTCGTAACTGCAATTCGTAACTATTTAGTTGAATTTAAAGTCTTTAGATTTGTGTAATTTATTGTTTAACCAAAATTTAATCGATTTCTTTTCGTATTCAAGTGGACGACCTCACATTTTTCCTTATTCAGAAATAACGGCCACTTTTCGCAGCATACAGACATCGTGTCTTAGTCGTTTTGCAACAGCATCAACTGCAAACAATCTAAGAGGGCCACTCATATTGTCTCCTAAATAGAGTATATACAATAAAATCAACAGAGACCTGTAACACTTCTTTGGGGAAAGCAAGATATCACTTCTGTTCTACTCTACGATTTTCTGTCGATTACTACGTACTGTGACCTTTCTGACAGGAAATAACGAGTTCAGTCGTACAACTAAGCGATACTCCATAGGCACGCAATTTGATTAAAAGTCTCTTGTCAAAAACCTTCCGGAAATCCAGAAATATAGAATCAGTTTCAGATCCCCTGTCGATTGCACTCATACCTTCGTGCGAATAAACAGCTAGTTGCGTTTTACAAGAAAGATATTTCCTGAATCCACGTTGCAATGTATCAATCGAGCGTTTTATTCGAGGTAATTCGTAGTGTTCGAACACAGTACATGTTCCAAATGGCTACTGCAAATCGAAAAAAAATGGTTCAAATGGGTCTAAGGTCATCAGTCGCGTAGAACTTAGAACTAATTAAACCTAACTAACCTAAGGACATCACACACATCCATGCCCGAGGCAGGATTCGAACCTGCGACCGTAGCGGTCGCGCGGTTGCAGACTGTAGCTCCTTGAACCGCTCGGCCACTCCGGCCGGCGAATGCTAAATATGGGGTTATCATACGAACATACTGTGAAATTAACATAACTTATATACTATCTGGACCGAAAGACTTGCCTTCATTAACTGATTTAATCTGCTTTGCTATACCGAAAATACTCATGTTGGTAGCTGTTTAAGTGGTGCTGTCATCGGTAATATTACCACTGGTAACGAGCAGTGAAAGTACTGATTGTGTCTCTGCGCTGGTGTACTTTACATACGACCAGAATCTTTGGATTTCCTGTCAGGTCTGGAGACTGAGCTTCCTTGTAGGGGCTATTAAAAAGATGTCGCACTGAAGTCCGCGTTAAGTTTCGAGCTTCGTGTAACATCGCCAATCTTGGGGATTTTTTTTTTTTAATCTGGCATGCTTTTTTCATTGTTCCCTCAACAGTGTTCTGAACTTTCTTGTATACCACGGATAATCAATACCATCTTCTATTTATTTATTCGGTATACATCTCTCTACTGCGACAGATACTATTTCTCTGAATTTACGCAATATATGGTCTACAATTACATAAGAAGTGGAGACTGTCTCTTTGGAAGGTGTCATGCGAATTTTTATCTGCTTTTTAAAATAAATATATTTTGCGTTTACTTTTGGTAAACTTGGATGTTGCGGTGGCCGGTCTCGCTACAACGACCTTGGAGTCACTAATCCCTGTGTCCATCACGATGCTCCCTATTTGCTCAGGATTATTCGTTGCTAACAGTTCAAGTATGTTTTCACAACCATTTACACTTCAAGTGGGCTCTTGAACTAACTGTCCACAACAGTTTTGTGAAAACTCATTCAGAACGATTTCGGACACCGTTCTATGCCTACCACCGACTTTAAACATGTATTTTCGCCTACACATCAAGGGTAGATTGAACTCACCACCAACTATAATTATATGAGTGACGTGAATACTTGCAATGAGGCTCAAGTTTTGTTTGATCTGTTCAGCAACTGAATCACCTGAATCGGGGGTCGATAAAAGAAACCAATTATCAATTTATTCCGGTTGTCAAGTTTAACCTCTACCCATACTAACTGACAGGAAATATCTACTTCTTTTTTGCTACAAGATAAACTAATTCTAACAACGGCAGACACTGCGCCACCAACAGTATTTAATCCGCCCTTTCTTAACACCATTAGGTTCTTTGCACAAATTTTGGCTTAATTATCTCCGGATTTAATCGTCTTTCGGTACGTATAACGATTTGAGGTTCCGTGTTTTCTAGTAGCGTTTCGAGTTCTGGTTCTTTCCCAACACAACTGCGACAAATTACAACTACAGAGCAGATTGTTGCTATGTCTATCGTCTTTCTCTATTTGTCCTGCAGCTTTTGAGACGGAAGCACGTTCAGTACGTTCCCGGCACCCTCTGTCATAAAAACCGCCCAGTCCATTTGTGAAAATACAATGTACAATCACCAACAAATTTAACATATTCACAGGTACCTTTACCCTTAATCCATATAAAAACAGTTTCATTGACTGATATCTTACGTCTACTACGTGTATACAAGGAAAAGGGTGAGGGTGACATATATGTTGATTTGCCAAAGTCTTTATTTGCATTTTCGGTAACATGATATGTTCGATAGGCTATGATGTCACGATCAACGAAGCTTTCCAGTCCGGATACATTGGGTACGCCTGTACCACCACGTACAACAGCGACTGTTAACCATCCGTTACCGTGGGTAAAGGAATCATTGATATCGATGCTGAAGTTCAGTCTGCAACCACAAAACACTGCAGGTCCGTCCAATAGAGAGTGTGCAGCGACAGATTTGATGGTATTCTTTTTCTTGTCGGCGGCAGATGTGGTCATTTCGACGTCTTCAATTGTTTTATATATAGCTTATGGTGCAAGTCGAGAACTGTGCAATCTAATCGCCGCAGAACCGTCGGAGCCTTTGATTCAGACCCTCCAATTTTTTTTTTTTTTTGGTCATCAGTCTACTGACTGGTTTGGTGCGGCCCGCCACGAATTCCTTTCCTGTGCTAACCTCTTCATCTCAGAGTAGCACTTGCAACCTACGTCCTCAATTATTTGCTTGACGTATTCCAATCTCTGTCTTCCTCTACAGTTTTTGCCCTCTACAGCTCCCTCTAGTACCAGGGAAGTCATTCCCTCATGTCTTAGCAGATGTCCTATCATCTGCTCCCTTCTCCTTATCAGTGTTTTCCACATATTCCTTTCCTCTCCGATTCTGCATAGAACCTCCTCATTCCTTACCTTATCAGTCCACCTAATTTTCAACATTCGTCTATAGCAACACATCTCAAATGCTTCGATTCTCTTCTGTTCCGGTTTTCCCACAGTCCATGTTTCACTACCATACAATGCTGTACTCCAGACGTACATCCTCAGAAATTTCTTCCTCAAATTAAGGCCAGTATTTGATATTAGTAGACTTCTCTTGGACAGAAATGCCTTCTTTGCCATAGCGAGTCTGCTTTTGATGTCCTCCTTGCTCCGTCCGTCATTGGTTATTTTACCGCCTAGGTAGCAGAATTCCTTAACTTCATTGA
Source organism: Schistocerca piceifrons (assembly GCF_021461385.2). NCBI lineage: Eukaryota > Metazoa > Arthropoda > Insecta > Orthoptera > Acrididae > Schistocerca > Schistocerca piceifrons. The sequence goes on along the minus strand of NC_060143.1, from coordinate 137,819,358 downwards.
CTTCTTGACCATCAATCCTGATGTTAAGTTTCTCGCTGTTCTCATTTCTACTACTTCTCATTACCTTCGTCTTTCTCCGATTTACTCTCAAAACATACTCTGTACTCATTAGACTGTTCATTCCGTTCAGCAGATCATTTAATTCTTCTTCACTTTCACTGAGGATACCAATGTCATCAGCGAATCGTATCATTGACATCCTTTCACCTTGTATTTTAATTCCACTCCGGAACCTTTCTTTTATTTCCATCATTGCTTCCTCGATGTACAGATTGAAGAGTAGGGGCGAAAGGCTACAGCCTTGTCTTACACCCTTCTTAATACGAGCACGTCGTTCTTGATCGTTCACTCTTATTATTCCCTCTTGGTTGTTGTACATATTGTATATGACCCGTCTCTCCCTATAGCTTACCCCTACATTTTTCAGAATCTCGAACAGCTTGCACCATTTTATATTGTCGAACGCTTTTTGCAGGTCGACAAATCCTATGAAAGTGTCTTGAGTTTTCTTTAGCCTTGCTTCCATTATTAGCCGTAACGTCAGAATTGCCTCTCTCGTCCCTTTACTTTTCCTAAAGCCAAAATGATCTTCACCTAGCGCATTCTCAATATTCTTTTCCATTCTTCTGTATATTATTCTTGTAAGCAGCTTCGATGCATGAGCTGTTAAGCTGATTGTGCGATAATTCTCGCACTTGTCAGCTCTTGCCGTCTTCGGAATTGTGTGGATGATGCTTTTCCGAAAGTCAGATGGTACGCCGCCAGACTCATATATTCTACACACCAACGTGAATAGTCGTTTTGTTGCCACTTCCCCCAATGATTTTAGAAATTCTGATGGAATGTTATCTATCCCTTCTGCATTATTTGACCGTAAGTCCTCCACTTTCTCGGTACCAAAGAACCGGAGTCAGTCCTGCCAACGATATTACAGGTGAAGTCAGCCTTCATCTCGCAAACAGGACTGGCAGCCATTATCACTTCAGTAAGCTGCCCGAAACCACAGAAAATCTCTTCCAGTCCAAAGCGATACATATCGTTAGTACCAATATGTGCCACGACATCCATCTGGCTGCATCCTGTGCTGTTGATGGCATCTGACTCCTCCCGGTAAGTAGACAGAGTGGACACTGGATTTCTTGCCCTCTTTGACAGCCTTATCCCTAAGGGGCCGCATTACGCATCTAGAATTGGAGCTCCCAACTGCTAGTAATCCCACCCTCTGTGAATGTCCAGATCTTGCGGGTCGAGGGGTTTCCTATGGAACAGGGCAAGTGACTTCATCTATCTCAGGATCTTCATCAGCTACAGATAGCGCTCGAAACCCGTTTGACAAACAAACTGGGGAAGCCTTTCAATCGGTCCTCTGGAAATTTTTAGCTGCGTGCCACTCCTTGAAACGACCTCCCACTCGACCAAGGGTGCTCAATGCTGTCACAGTAGTGGACCGATCGAGGGATATCAGGGACGTACTGGACGTACCTTGCACCCCCACGCCCTGTCCTCCACAGTGATGCCCATTGGCAACAGCCTCAGGCAGCCGAAGGCAGCACAGCCTGGTGCTGTGAGTGCAGGGTCACCAACTCGGATGCAGCAATTACGGTCCCTATCCACTATAAAGACCGACACTGTAGATTAGACAGTTACTCAAGTGCAGAACTGTAGGTACAAACACGCTGCTGCTGCAGAGACGGGAGATGCCACTCTACTAACGAGTTCAACTGTAACTGGCTGCTCACACGAAGGTAAAACAATCCCCTTACAAATGTCTCGTCCTTCAAGAGCCACTCGTTATTAAAATTTCATAAGCAGAAATGGGCTAAAAACGAACTTCAGATTGTTGTGGCCATTTGTCTTTGTGGTTTACAGTTTGAAAACATGTATGAGCAATTTCTCTATTTATTGTCCATCCCCTTTAGCACTATTATAGCTGTTAACTACTTTAATAAATAAGTTCCGTTATTCCATCCCATCCAGATTATGTATCTTCGCTGCGCATAACAGTTAATTAATGAAACAAACATATTCTATAAGATTATTGATGTTTTTCCTTAATGAGTATATCTGACAAAATTAGGTTAAATGACAAAGCACGTATAGAAACTTCGAGGTATTGCAAAAAAAGCCTGGAGGCCTTTTGTAAACGAAAATGAAAGTAAAAAATAATATAGACATAAAATGAAACAAAGACTGCTTACACGACAGCCATCGGTAAAACACATAATAAAAGTGTGAAGCAGATAATATTATTCACACTACTGCTAAATATGAACAAAAACAATCATGGGAAATATTACATGTGCTGGTCTTCAGCTTTGCAGCGAATCTGACACTGCGTGCCATCAACAGTCACAGTTGTTCGATTATGTTGAGAACATTATGATATGCTGCACGTATAATTTCGGTAGAGTCCTCTATCGTTTCCAATGAGTTTTCACGAACTATGCTAACTACGCTCTTACAGCTTCCTTAGAGGCAGAGGTCTGGCAGGTCTAGGTGGTTTTTCACTAAGTACTGAAGCATATTTTCGATTTTCTAAATGGATAGCTACCTCTGACGATGGTGATATCCTTTGCAGCTTAAAAGACTCAAAATATTTTCCCCGTGTGTCACTACTTTTCATAAACGTATGCAGATGGTCTTTTTTCCTTGTTTCACAGCTAGAAAGCTCACTGGAAAAGGAAACAACTTTTAACGTTTCATAGGACCAATCATCTTCCAGTTATTGTTCAAATATACCGAAAAGTGAGATCTGAATTGTTTTTCATTTTTTTCCACTCTGTCGGCCTCCAGAGATAGCAGAACGAAAGAGAAAGAAATAAAAACCTACAACACCCGCCTTTACATGCGGTTTTTGTAAACAGAACTCCGAATGTCAGACACTCACCTATAATTCATGAGGTTTGCAATATACTGTATCTAATCAAAAGCATTCGGACATTAATATGGAGTGTGTCAACTCTTCGCCTTTGTGACGCTTGAACTTGCAGTGAGGTGTCTGAGTGTATGTGCAGGAATGGCAGCCCGTACTTTCTCAAAAGGCGAAACCAGAGAATTTAGTGGTAATGGACGCTGGGTTGTGGACCGAAGTCGCGGTTCTAACTCATCCCAGAGGTGCTGGAAGTCTGGGCAGGAGTGGCCATGTCGGGAGTCTGGCTAGGCCTGTCCATTTCTGCAATGTCTCTGTCCATAAACCATTATGTCAAGGATGCTCCTTTAGGACAGAGTGCATTTTTGTGCTGATACAATCTTCATCTCCGAACTGTTTCTCTTCTGTATGCAGTACATAATGCTGTAAAATGTGTTCATATCCTTCCGCCTTTATTGTTTTCTTAAGCGCGATAAGGGGACTACGTGCTTATCATCAAAAACACCCCCATACCGTAACACTGCCTCCTCTGTACTTCACTGTTGCACTACGCACTATGCGGCACATCCTGGCGGAGGTTCGAGTCCCCCCTCGGGCAGGGGTGTGTGTGTGTGTGTGTGTGTGTGTGTGTGTGTGTGTGTGTGTGTGTGTGTGTGTCTGTCCTTAGGATAATTTATGTTAAGCAGTGAGTAAGCTTAGGGACTGATGACCCTAGCAGTTAAGTCCCATAAGATTTCACACACATTTTTGACTACACACGATGGCACAAAGTTCTCCAGACATTCGCCAATCTAAACGCTTTCACCGGATTCGCACACGGTAGAACGTGATTCACCACTCAAGTTACTGGTTTACAGCCATCCACTGTCCAGTGGCGTCGCTCTCTGCACCCCCTCAAGCGTCACTTGGTACTGAATACAGAATTTTTGACTTAATGAGGAGCTGCTAGAGCATTGTACACCATTTTTTTACTCACTATGCACAGTCATAGTGCTCGCTGGAGTGCCGGTAGAACTTTGAAACTCTCGAGTGACTGCTTCCGCTGATTTCATGAGACATTTTTATAACCATCCTCCGCAATGCTCGACGGTTCCTTTCCGTCTGTACTTGGTGTCTGGCTGGTATTTGTTTAGCTGTGATTGCTACTTCGTGTTTCCATCTCACAATCAGATTACTAACAGTCAACTTACGCAGCTTTAGATGGGTTGAAATGTTACTCATGGATTTGTTAATCGGAGAAATCGAAAGACGTCAGATACTTCTTCTGACCGACCCATCCTGCTGTTACTGCTTCTTTACTGACAACAATACTCCCCGGCTCCATTTATACTGGTGGTCCGCCTATCATGACATCTACCGGCGAACTTCACACTACATAGGGGTGTTCGGATACTTTTGATCAAATAGTGTAGACTGCTCAGTGATGGTATGATAATCCACAATATTCCACATTCCCATCAACGTCACATCTGAGGTCGCTGTTCATTTTGTTTTATAGCCTTCATGTCCCCTGTACTTTGGCTCTCAAGGCGACATTAAACACCCGTGTGAACTTCAGGAGTACTTCATACTCCTTACGATGCTTAAGGGCCTCCCCTTCTCGCTAGAATTCTAACATTATTGTTTTTTATATTTTATTCCCAGCAACATCGTCAAATCGTGAAATCCCCTGTACAATATACGACAACCGTGCTCTAGAGGTAGCATTTTTAACCGGTAATCAAAATGTCCTCGGTCCCGGGTTCAAACCCCGACACTGCTTGAATTTTGAATAAAAATCATCACCAATGGAGGCCGAAAGCTTTCGGCGAAAGAAACCACCCTCATTCGCCCACTGGTCTTGTCAAAGAGGGCGGAGGAGCGCATAGAGATCCGGGAAAATCTCTTGCCCTTGGGGTCGGAAACTGTCCCTAAAGGCAGAAGAACCAGCAATGATCAACGGCATGAGGACGGAGAAGGCAATGGAAAGCACTGCATTAAAGACACATAACGTGTATCCACAGGACATGTGGCCTGTAACTGAGAAAGTGTCATGATGATCTCTCCTAAATGGCAAAAGATTCCGGAATAGCCCCCACTCCGATCTCTGGAAGGGGACTGCCAAGGGGGAGGTGATCATGAGAAAAAGGCTGAATAACAAACGAACAGATAATGTTCTACTAGTTTGGGAATGGAATGTCAAAAGTTTTAATGTGGTAAGGAAACTGCTACACACAATCTAGATTTATTGGGAAACGGGGGGGGGGGGGGGGAGGGGGGGGGATCAGTGAAGTGAAGTAGAAAGAAGGCACGGATTTTCGGTCAGACGAATATAGGGTAATATCAACAGCAGCAGAAAAGGGAATAACGGGAGTAGGGTTCGTTATGAATAGGAAGGTAGGGCTGAGTGAGTTACTGTGAACAGTTCAGTAATAGGGTTGTTCTCATCATAATCGACAGCAAACCAAAACTGACAACACTAGTTCATGCATACATAACGACGTCACAAGCAGAAGATCAAGAGATAAAGTATAGGGGGATACAGGGAGCTGTAGAGGGTAAAAACTGTAGTGGAAGACAGAGATCAAAGTATATCCAGTAAATAATTGAGAACGTAGGTTGCAAATGCTATTCTGAGATGAACAGGTTGGCGCTGGAGAGTCACAAGACTGATGACTAAAAAAAGTGTCTCCCTGTCTCTTATAAACCTATTTTTTGACATTGATCAGATGTGCGGTCTTCTTCATAAAGGGCAGTCAGTCAGACCATTGTAAGGTACGCTTACCTGAAGAAGCAGACAAACCCCAACGAAAATCGGCGCGTCAGGGGTTCGCCTATTAATCGTGAGACCTTTACAGACATGGCCATCAAACTCCAGTGGCAAAGAAGAGTGGCGCAGTGCATCCAAGTGAAGTTCACTTCTGAGAGCGTAGGTTCCACTACAAGTAGGTAACAAATTACTTACGCAGAGATAAATGTCGTGAAATGATCATGACTTAAAAACCAGAGAAATTACATACCATACAGAGGCTTCCCGAAAGTCAGTCTTCCTATGAATCATTCGGGATAGGAAAGGGGAAATGGTAGTCGTACCTGAATTGCCCACTGCCACACATCGTGAGGGTGCTTTCGGAATATAGATATAATGTAGATTCTCTTGAGGTATTAAGGGTTTGGTCTCTGGCAAAGTATCTAACCTAACAAATTTTGTGGACCGCTGGGACGCAAGAGATATGAATGTCACGTACATAGCCAATAGCTGAGAGATAACACTTGCAGTAGAGTAGTGTTCCTCTACCAGTGCTTCTCCAGACCATCCTCACAGGAACATTTGTGAGCTCAGTAAGCTTTATTTTATCTATGGCCAGCAGTTCAAATGACTGACGTCATCGTCTCAAGGCTGCCAAATATAAACATTGCAAAGTGCAGTGTAGAACATTACGGACAGATAGTGTACAGAGTTTATTCAGTATAGCTGTACTGATTAAATATGAACGGTAGCATGTACAAAGTGGCTATAATCCTGTACGCTGGCGACATGATGTTGGGCGATTCGAGCAAAATTCGTAGAAACGATCGCAGTGTGTCCGTTTCACAGAAATTTTCCTCAGGTATGGCCTCGTAGCATAGGAAACTTTATATTTGTGCGTAATCGAGATACACGTGACTCATAGTCATAACACATATAATTTAAAATACAATGAACCTGTTTTTACAATTAAATCAATATCTGCAAGCAAAATTAAGTCATAAAGGATATAGAAGGTATCTCCCAATAAAACATTTACTACTTAAAAAACGGAGCCTTCGATTAGGTAGATATTACTCTTGGGCTTACTGTACGACTAACTCTGGTATTGCTTTCCGTGTCAAAACTTCAGATACTTAAGGCTGTGGGTGCTATGGTTAGATGCCTATCAGGTACGTACTGGCGAAAGGATTCTAAAGTTAGTTGCATTGATACGAGGGGCTTTCAATACGTAAATGCAATACTTTTTTTCTAAAATCACGTTGGTTTTATTCAGGATATCCACACACCCACTCTTCAGGCTATAAAACCCTATTTTGCAACATAATCTTCGTCAATGTGACGGCCTTACGCCACCTTATTGGGAGGGCCAGTATGCCCGCATGGTACCACTCTACAGGTCGACGTCGGAGCCAATGTCTTGCTGCATCAATAAATAACCTCCCTACCATCCACGTACTGCTTCTCGACGAGTGCGTTCTTCGGTGGGCCAATGAGATGGATGTTGGAAGACGCGAGATCCGGACTGTAGGGTGGATTAGAAAGAAGAGCCGACTGAAGTTTTGAGAGGTCCCCTCGGGTGAGCAGACTTGTGAGAGACCTTGCTTTGTCATCGAGAAGGAGAAGTTTGTCTACATTCCTGTGGCATAGAATACGCTTAAGTCGTTTCTTCCATTTTCAGCGGGTGGCACAATACACTCCATGTGTGCGGCCGGCCGGCAAGCGGGAGATCGGACGGGTTTGCGAGCCTTTGTTGCGATGATGACAAACGCTTCGTTGAAGGCCAATGACTCGCCGTGTTTTTGCTCAGAACTACGTCTCCGAAGCCATTTTGTAACCGCCTATGAATATCTACGATGCTCTGATTTTCTGCCAACAGAAACTCAATGACAGTTCACTGCTTCGAACGCACCTCCGTTATTGACGCCATTTTGAAGGCTACGTATAGCGGAACTTCATGAAACCATCGGGGCTAAAGCGGGAATATTCCACGACGTCTGCATTTTTAACCGAAATTGTCTGAGAAAAAAGTGTGTGCTTTACTTACTGAACGCCTCTTGTATACCGATTGGAAATAAAGATAACGTATTTATCAAAACAACTATCTTTAATTTGAAAGCGCATATTTTATATTCTAAGATAAAACTATACAAAACTATTAAAGAGAGTATAGGATTCATTATTTTAGAGACAATATGTTTAAAGATTTTTAACAAGTCATACTATTAACCTACAAAACCAACAGAGGTCTCTCTCCTCGTAAAATACAAGCTAATGTATATAGATTACCGCGCAGGAAGTGGTTTGAACAGTAACCATTATAAGATAAGAATGTTACTGTGGGTTTATTCAATATAAGAATCAACCTCTGACAACGCAACTATTGCCAGAAATTCTCGTTTGTAACAGTACTGGCAAAGTTGCTTCATATACGCTAGTTTTCAAAGTAGCTTCCTTCTAAATTAATAGAGCGATGATAAATATCAACAAAAGGACACCATAAAGGACCAATAATTTCAACGATATGGATAAAGTAGATTGTTGGATATCTTCCATTGTGACATATCTCCGTAACGCCAAAACCGGTTTCTACCAAACTTGGCACACGTGTCATTTGCTATATGGAAACAATTACTGCGACTGTAAGACACTCCTGGCACCCCTGTGGCTCAGGATGGGCGGGGGTGGAGTGGGTTAAGAGCAGTGACGTGAAAGCTTCACTCAGGAGCGCCTAGAGCACTTTCAACCAGAAGAGTAACATGCAAAAATGTTTTGAAATGAACTGCTGTTATTATTTTCTTCTATTAAACAAGAAATGTAAATGAATGTGAACAAATGAAGTAATAAACTTGTTCTGTTATAAATGTTACGCGTTTGTTCCATTTCAACACCTAAAAAGTTGAACAGATGTCCAAAACTTTTCGCACACTTCTTAGTCAGACAGAATTAAAAGTATCATCAGGATTCAGTGTAAACCGCAGGACGGATTTCGCTACAGATGTAGCTGAAATATGTGTACCAATATGGTAAATAAATGTGACATAAATACCGGAGTCTTTTCTAAGAGGCGTCAGGAGAATTTTCTGTGGTGTTTCGGCAGATATTTGCAATTTCTTTTTTGCAATGTGTATATGAAGTCAAGCTAAACAAATACTGCCTATCACGTCTTTCTTGTAAGCCCAGAGTCAACAGAACGTTTCGGTTTGTTTACCGTCACAAACAATTTTTACGTGCCCATTTAGAAGGTCAGTTTCAAATTAGTCTAGCGCGATATTCGGTTGAGAAATTTTATTGACAGGGATACTGAAACAAATTTAGAAGCTTTGTGCGCCACGTCTTCGCTGGCCGAGTCACCCCGTCTCGCGTGCCACCCAGGCCCGCATTGTCTGCTACCGCCATGTAGCAGCGCTTCTCAGTCGCTGCTGGGGTACTGGTTATTCTTCGAGTTTTACTCGCCTTCTTAATACATACTGTTAAACCCAATATTGTACCAGACGAATGGAGACCGCTCTATAGAAAGGACACGTAAAATTCCGCTATAAAAGTGATTTTGTTTGTAATTCGAAACAAACCGATCCTTTCTGTAGACTCTGCGTGTCGCATGACATGTGATGAACAGCTTACTCTCTTATAACGTCCTGCAGTTCAGATCTGCCAAAGGCTATATGCCAAAAACGTGTTCTTGCTCTTCTCTATGGATGCGTACGCGACGTACCCTGAAAACCTGACGCCAGCGGTACATCTACTGTGGGAAATCGTGCTATCTCCTACATACAAACGACTAGATTCTTATAGTTTTTGAACTTTGATGTTTGTCGTCGTCTGAGCCATACGTTGCCCAACAGTCTTGCGACGATCTTTCCTGCTGTATTAGGCAAGCAACAAATGCCAGTAATATTTCGCTACGTGACGAAGCACGCAATCGTTGGGACCCACAGATGAAGGTTAAGTTTTCAGTCTCTAGAGCATACTACAAATATCAGACAGTAAATAAACAAAACATATCACGCCGATGAATATCAGCAACATTCATCAGCACTATACATCATCTTCGTCTTCTTCGATAGACGTGTGTCATGTTCAACTGTGCAAGTCGCTGCCATCATTTCCAGCATGAAAGTTAAGAAGGAACTCAAGTACTGATTTTACAATAGTCTTGAAACATCTTTATAGTTACCTTTCAGTTCGATAGAAAGATGCGTCAAATATTTGTGAAACCAACGCACTTAGTAACGCATCAATACACCTGTTTACTCGAGGGTGTATATTATGCCTTCATATTTTGTGTATCCATTGAATGACAAATTACTTCCGAAATATTTCTGGTTGTACAGTTAGGATTGCTTCTTGGTACTGACTATACAACTAGCTGCTATTAAAACATTCTGATAATAGGAAAGGAACGAGGCGACTATTTCTCCAAACTACTATTATGGCAGTAAGAATTGAGAGGAATGTCATAATGGTGAAAACACGGAAATCAAGTTTACATATGCACTGCTTGTATCCGTCAAACTTTCCAAGAGACGCTTCTTGTGTCGGAAGATGTATCGTATGATCGTATTACCATATTCTAAAAATTACTGTGTTGGATACTATTAGCTGCCCCGCCACCAGACAAAAAATTTCATCTAAGGTGGCTCTTCCAGTCCAGGGTGACTTAAATTTTCTGCAGTTTCCCTAAAACCACATGGCTCTCTTCACAAGGCGACGACAGAATACTACCACCACCAGATTCAGTCACAGTTAGTGCCCTGTCTCAGATGGCCTCAACTCCAACGTGATGTAAAATTCTAAAAATAATTTCCTTTGTCACAGATGGCACTATAGCTGCTGTCAGGAACTCGCACGAGCTTGGTAAACGTGTGTGTTCACCGTCATACTGGCGACGCTTTATTTAGTCATGCAAAGGTAACATGAATGTTTCTGCACCTAGTAGGGGGGGGGGGGGGCAAGGTGAGAGGGTATGGGGGGCTCATAACACTCCCTCCCCTCCCTCAACAACATTTCAGTAGAAGCGTTTAAATTTTTTCATTAATCAGTTTACAAATTTCACAGCTACCTTTCAGAGAATAAGCTAGCATGAAAACTAAAGGGTGTTGAAAATGGCAAGGAATTCTAGAAATTACAAGCTACGTTTAACACAGGGTAGTTTTCAGTTGCTTGACTGAGGGCCTAGCCGCACGGATGGACTTTCGTCCTAATCGGTAACATTCCAATTAGGTAAAGCTCCACATTCACAGGCTGCTGTCAACATCAAACCTGACACGATTCGTGCGTCCACAGGTGCAAGAGGCAAACCAAAGAAAGTTAAGTGGTGTGTGTAAAAGGGAAATCCCAGACACCAAGGGGGTACAAAAACTGATAATGCGGAGTGCAAATTACAATTTGATACTGTATAAAATAAGACACTGTCAATGTTTTTAGAGGTTATGTAAAAATATTATTATATTAAAACATTTAATATATTTTATTACTATTATACACTGGAGTGCAAAACATAAAAGACGGAAGTAGCTTTTTCATGAAACGTCACTGCCAAGTAACATAGCCCGAAGAAACTTGGACCATACATAAGAAGAACTGATACAGTACAGTACAGAAGGTAACAGTTACACTGGACGCCGCCATCTCCTTGACATTACAAAAGCCCGTATATGGTTATTAATAGGGTACGTGATCACCACGGACCGCAATGCATGATCTGCAACGTGCGCCGACCACAAGAATGGTAAGGAATTCTTGCGGTAAGGCGTTCTGAACCTCCACCAGTGCGGTTGACAACTGCTAGATGGTCGTTGGTGCATGTGCACGTACTGGAGTACGTATCCCCAGCGCATCCCACACGTGCTCGATGGGATTTAAGTCATCCATTCACCGAATGTCCTATCGTTCCAAGGGGAACTACACAGGGGCTGTTCGATGCGCTCGCGCATTATCATCCACAAAAATGAAATAAGGAACGAATGCTTTCCTGGAAAGACGCACACTGGCTAGTGTATACAGGTACGGATCCAGAGTTTGGTTCTGGAGGTGGCTGAATGTGATAATTTGTTACTGTCTGAGCCCCCTTTCACCCTTCCTCCGACACACACACACACACACACACACACACACACACACACACACACACACAATATAATTTGCCGTCACAGTCACGTTTAGGGGTAAGTGCACCATGTTCGAAGATTTGGAGGTCAGTAGGCCCATGCAACATTATGCATCCCCAGACCATAACATCTGGATCACCAAAATAATCATGTCCGACAGTGTTTCTAGATGCAGTAAGCGTATCCACCTTTCGCCGTATGAGGGTGCGTACTGGGTGCGATCGTTTTGGCGATTCAGGTGTTACGGTGTGAAGGAGCGTAATGTTGTATGGGTAGCTGATCTTCAAATTATTGAACACGGTACCGTCACCAGTGGACCTTATTGTGACACTGTAGTCCTTCCCTGTGTGCGTCGTTAGGGGTGCTATCCGTGAAGACTACATTCGTATGGATGAGAATGCTCAAGTGCATAGAATAGCGAAGATGGAGGAGCTCTTGGAACGAGAGGATATTCGGCGAATGGAAGACTTAAATCCCATCTAGCACATGTGGGATTCGTTGGGGAGACGTAACGCAGTACGTCCACATGAACCAACGATCACCAGTAGTTGCCAACAGAGCTGGTGGAGGAATAGAACGCCCTACCATAAGAACTCCTTACCACAATTGTGGCCGGGACCATCACAAATCAGCGAGTCCAGGGTAATTATTGTCTTTGAGTAGTAAAAGTGTCTCTTCTGTTAGTCTCATTGCGTATTACGATGTTACTTTCCGCGCTATACTGTACCAGTTCTTTCTATGTACTGTCGAAGTTTCATTGAGCTATGTACACTACTGGCCATTAAAATTGCTACACCAAGAAGAAATGCAGATGATAAACGGGTGTTCATTGGACAAATATATTATACTAGAACTGACATGTGATTACATTTTCACGCAATTTGGGTGCATAGATCCTGAGAAATCAGCACCCAGAACAACCACCTCTGGCCGTAATAACGGCCTTGATACGCCTCGGCATTGAGTCAAACAGAGCTTGGATGGCGTATACAGGTACAGCTGCCCATACAGCATCAACACGATACCATAGTTAATCAAGAGTAGTGACTGGCGTATTGTGACGAGCCAGTTGCTCGGCCACCATTGAACAGACGTTTTCAATTGGTGAGAGATCTGGAGAATGTGCTGGCCAGGGCAGCAGTCGAACATTTTCTGTATCCAGAAAGGCCCGTACAGGACCTGCAACGTGCGGTCGTGCATTATCCTGCTGAAATGTAGGGTTTCGCAGGGATCGAATGAAGGGTAGAGCCACGGGTCGTAACACATTTGAAATGTAACGTCCACTGTTCAAAGTGCCGTCAATGCGAACAAGAGGTGACCGAGACGTGTAATCAATGGCACCCCATACCATCACGCCGGGTGATACGCCAGTATGGCGATGACGAATACACGCTTCCAATGTGCGTTCACCGCGATGTCGCCAAACACGGATGCGACCATCATGATGCTGTAAATAGAACCTGCATTCATCCGAAAAAATGATGTTTTGCCATTCGTGCACCCAGGTTCGTCGTTGAGTACACCATCGCAGGCGCTCCTGTCTGTGATGCAGCGTCAAGGGTAACCGCAGCCATGGTCTCCGAGCTGATAGTCCATGCTGCTGCAAACGTCGTCGAACTGTTGGTGCAGATGGTTATTGTCCTGCAAACGTCCCCATGTGTTGACATAGGGATCGAGACGTGGCTGCACGATCCGTTACAGCCATGCGGATAAGATGCCTGTCATCTCGACTGCTAGTGATACGAGGATCCAGCACGGCGTTCCGTATTACCCTCCTGAACCCACCGATTCCATATTCTGTTAACAGTCATTGGATCTCGACCAACGCGAGCAGCAATGTCGCGACACGATAAACCGCAATCGCGATAGGCTACAATCCGACCTTTATCAAAGTCGGAAACGTGATGGTACGCATTTCTCCTCCTTACACGAGGCATCACAACAACGTTTCACCAGGCAACGCCGGTCAACTGCTGTTTGTGTATGAGAAATCGGTTGGAAATTTTCCTCATGTCAGCACGTTGTAGGTGTCGCCACCGGCGCCAGCCTTGTGTGAATGCTCTGAAAAGCTAATCATTTGCTTATCACAGCATCTTCTTCCTGTCGGTTATATTTCGCGTCTGTGGCACGTCATCTTCGTGGTGTAGCAGTTTTAATCGCCAGTACTATAACTTGGCAGTGACACATCATGCGAAATTTACTTTCGTCTTAAGTTTTACAAATCATATTGTTAAAATCGTAGGCATTTGTCGTACGCTAAAAGTGAGCGTTATGACAAGTTATTTTGTGTGTGTGTGTGTGTGTGTGTGTGTGTGTGTGTGTGTGTGTGTGTGTGTGCGTGTGCGTGACAGAGAGAAGGAGAAAGGGGGGTCGGACAGTAACAAATTATAACATTCAACCACCTCCAGAACCGAACTCTGGATCCGTACCTGCAAGCGCCAGGCAAGAAAGCCAGGTTAAGATTTAACTTGGTAACGCGTTGAGGTCAATGAGAGAGGGACAAAAGGAAGATTAGGATTTAGCCTCCATGGACAACGAGGTCATTACAGCCAAAGAAGCACAAGCTCGGATTGGGTAAGGATGGGAAAGGAAACTAGCTGTGTCCTATTCAGAGGAAAACGCTTCGTTGAAATAAATATTCCGGCTTCCGCCATACTGATTTAGGAAAGTCACGAAAATTTAAATCGGGATGTTAGGACAAGGAACTGAATTCCTCTCCTTCCTAATATTTGCCCCACTGAAATTACCAGTACAACATTTCGATAGGTAACCACCGTCTAGTTAGCAAACGTCAGTTCTCTTTCCAAATTCCTTCCTGAAGCCGGCGGTCGAAAGACAAGATGTCGCAAAGGGACATTCTGTACCTAGAGCACTGCGCAACATCAAAAACATCGTCAGTGTGGCGAGGGTTCGATTTGAAATTATGAGGCCTCCAATAAAATATGGCACCTACGGAGGGAAATTTGAAACTTTGCGGAAAAAAGCAAGTCTGTGAAATTTGGAGTTCGTGATTTAGAAACTCGAGAAAGGAAAGAAGACCCTGAAAAACAGTAGCCTTTATACACGGAGTACTAACTGAGTTGGAAGACGATAAGCGAAAAATAGAGGAGTTACCTTGTTAAAGCACCATCTCCGAAAGCAAACCGTTCGAAATCTGAATCAGGACGCCCGATTAGCCAAAGTTTACTGGCCAGCCTCAGTGGCCTACCTCAACAATCAAGACAAAATACATAATTTCTTCATCACCACAACATTCGTGCACACCGTTGTGATGTCCTCACCGATACCGCGCAAATAGTACAGAGAATATGAATGGCCATCTCAGATAGCGAAGATCTCGCTCCAGCTCACTTCTTGTATACAATAAGTGTACGAAAACCGGACGTGCAAAATTACAGGCCAATATCCGTAACGTCGGTTTGATTCAAAATTCTTGATCATATTCTAAGTTCGAATACTGAAAAAGAATCCTTGAGACAGGAAAGCCTCTATCTAGAAATCAATCCGGGTTTAAAAAGGATCACTCGTGCGACAAGCAGCTGACTGTTAACAAAGGTCCGAAAGTCCGGAATGGGTTTTCAGATATATGAGTGGCTTGAAAACTGTTCAAGTAATCGAACCCAATACGTTGTCCTGGACCGCAAGTATTCACCTAAGGCAAAGACATCGTCAAGAGTGCTCCAGGGAAATGTTATAGGACCGATCTCGTTCTCTATATGCATAAAGGATCTGAAGGATAGGATGAGCAGCAATCTATGATTGTTTGCTGATGACGTCTTTGAGTGTCTCTAGCAGGATCCGTCGATTAAATACCTAGGCACAACGTTGTAAATCTGCATAAAATGGAACGACCACGTAACGTCAGTTGTAGGGACTTCGATTTATCGGGAAAATTCTAGGCAGTTGTAGCTCATCTATAAAGGAGACTACATGCAGAAAACTTATGCGACCCATTCTTGAGTACTGCTCGAGTGTTTGGAATTCCCACCAGGTCGGAATAAAGGAAGACGTCGAAGCAAGTCAGTGACGTGCAGCTAGATTTGTTCCCGTAGGTTCGATAAAAAAAAAGTGGGAATATCTGGGGGGAAGAATACGTTCTTTTAGCAATAAGTTATTGAGAAAGTTTAGAGAACTGACATTCGCGACAGACTGCAGAACCATTCTACTCGTAGCAACATACGAGGGTTGGAACTTTAATAGTGATGATGATGATGATGGTGAGGCCCAATACTCCGATGAGCGTAGGGAACGATGCGGGAGACCCGTACCGCCGAAAAAGCAAGGTCCTA
Source organism: Schistocerca piceifrons (assembly GCF_021461385.2). Taxonomy (NCBI): domain Eukaryota; kingdom Metazoa; phylum Arthropoda; class Insecta; order Orthoptera; family Acrididae; genus Schistocerca; species Schistocerca piceifrons. Next base: position 137,803,362 of record NC_060143.1, on the reverse strand, counting down.
GCGGAGGTGGTTTGCCATTGCTTTCCTCCGACCGCAATGGGGATGAATGATGATGATGAAAACAGCACAACAACACCAGTCATCTCGAGGCAGGGAAAATCCCTGACCCCGCCGGGAATCGAACCCGAGACTCCGTGCGCAGGAAGCGAGAACGCTACCGCAAGACCACGAGCTGCGGGCCTTTAATTGTGGAAACTATTTATTTACAGCTCGTACAAAATAGATACGTGTTTCAAAGTTTTACTCGCCTTCAAAGTAGTCACAAGCATTGTCTATAACCCGATGCCAGTGATGTGGAAGTCGTAGGATACTCTTAGCAAAGCCAGTTGTGTTGACAGTTCGAGCGGCGCGGTCTATTGCCCGACGAATTTGTAGCAGTTCTGAAGCGAATGCCGTGAAGTGGTTCCTTCAGTTCAGAAATCGAGATGAACTTAAGAGGGCTTAAGACATCTGAGGGGGTGTTACAGGAGCATTATTATCTGGACTATCTGCAGACGTTAGTGTCGCTTTGGTCATTCTGTCTCGTGGTATCTATGACAAATTAAATACAATGTGTGTGTGTGTGTGTGTGTGTGTGTGTGTGTGTGTGTGTGTGTGTGTGTGTGAGCTGGCCGAACTGTACTTTATCGGAATTACTTTCTCATGGATACCACGAGGCAGTGGAATCACATCGACGCTAGCGTCTAGCTGCACATGGTCCACAGAAAAATGGTCTTGTGAGACATCTGATGTTGAGCCTGCAGTGACTCGAATAAAATTAAAAAATAAACTACATAAACTTCCAGTTTAAATCATAGTCGCAGTTCGTCATCCTCAGTGAATAAAATGAGCTTTGATAGCTACAGAGAGCTACGACGGAAGCATTTTCATACTAAGGGATCTTAAGGCGCGCAGTGGTGAATGTGGCTAACAGTTTAAGGAAACATGGAAGAGTGTCTTGAAGACTAATTCCAAAGCATGTGGTGCAGCATTGAATGTATTCCAAGGAAAAAAAACCAGCTGTATTAAGAGTTGTAGTAGAAACTAGAAAGTTAACTAGAAGGATACCTATGACATCTGGTGAAAGCGAAATGCAAATCGCCTGTTTGCAGAAAGGGGATGGGGTGAGGGAGTTCTCTGCGCTGGCTGCTGAGGACACGGGGAACGATGGTTTCCAGAGGGTGGGAGGACGAGGGGGGGAGGAGGAGGAGGAGGGGCTGCGTGGCGCGTTGCCACGGCAACGGCGCACCTGGCGCCTGATCGATAGCGGCGTCCGCGTACCTCGCGCCCCTACTTGGCCCTACTCTCCGCCAAGATGACAGAGGCAGCCTCACAACTCAGGTCTAGAACGGCAGCGGAGGTGGGATTCGTCGGCGGTGGGGTAAATACTTTACTTGTAATGCATCTAGAAAAGGTACCATAGCCCGTTACTTTGTAATTTAGGTCTACACCTCGGTTTTGACCTGGAGTTGAAGACTCTCACTTCGTTTACACAGCTTCCCAATAAGATGGCGACGTTTTCACTCCACTAGAAAAGGCCGCTTCATACTGTTTACTATAAGCGAACATGAATATGTCGTGATTGATGAAAAATTGTTACAGACCGGACTCGGACTTATATTACCCGCTTTTCGTGAACAGTCCCCTTAACCATTAGGATACCTGAGCACACCTCAACACCTAACTTTCGTTGTCACTGTGGAAGGTTACAAGCCGTCTGACACCTGAAAAGCCGAGTTTGTGATTCTCTACTAAGAGAACGCTCATCCGATTTACCACCACAGCATACTGGTCAGAGCGTACAGCAGCACTGCTCACCAGATGCGGGTTAATGTTTAGACAGGAAGCGTGCCGTTGCTATACCTCCGCTAAACCCGATTCATGCCGTAGTATAGTTTTATGTGGTATTCAGTCTACCACTCCAGTTTCTAAATTAATCGGTGAGTTGCATTGAATTAATGATTTAATTTGCAGATAGGATACGGTAGCCATCGCTCCACTTGCCTATCTTGTTAGTTGTCGTCATTAGTTATTTTTGCTTTTCGAAGAATGTTGATGTCAATATTTTTTAATTTAATATAATAAAGAATCAATTTGTTTCATCTGCATTTTTATTTGAAGAAGCACGTAGTTCCCTTCAGTTCACTGATTTATTCTATTGATTGAACGGATAGATAGACAGTAGGTCTATTGTGACTTCCCACCTTATGATTCGAAGTTAGCGCACTTCAAGATAGCGATTCCGGTGCGTAATTTACATTTAACATGGACACTTAAGGGGAGTGTGACGGAGTAGGGGTAGGTCAATTACTCTGACAGGTTTCACAGTCTCATACTCCGCGGGATACGGAAACTGTTTCCTCCTGTCACTTTCTGGAAAAAAAGTGTTAGTACAGATCAAGTAGAGTAAAATATGATATACAAATGTGTCCAGTTTTTTTAATAGTTACAAAGATACAGCTGGTTACAGAGATAGGGTTTCATTTCGCGTGTTCGTTCTGCAGGTGCTATGGGTTTATTTGTCTAGAACTTCAAGATGTGAACTTGTGCTTGAGTTAACATAGATGAATTTTTCAACTGTGTATATGATATTTTGGCCAATTCTAAAAATGGCTCTGAGGACTATGGGACTTAACATCTCAGGTCATCAGTACCATAGAACTTAGAACTACTTAAACCTAACTAACATAAAGACATCACACACATCCACGCCCGAGGCAGGATTCGAACCTGCAACCGTAGCGGTTCTGTGGCCAATTCTGGTGTATCGTTTAGGCACACACACGTACTCACAACTGTTGAGTATGCCGAAATGGTGTTTGTGTTTGAAATGGAATCGCTACTGCTGTAACTGGTGAAGAATACGGAAGATGATTTCCTACGGCAAGGTAACCGAAACTGCGTTACACTGGCGCTGGCGCAGTGTTCAGCAACCCTATGTCATTTGAACGTGTCTGTACACAGATTGTGGTTAAAGAAGAAGAAACGGAGTTGGGGCAACGTAGTTCTTAAACACGTACACGCAGAATTTGTAGACACAACGGTGTTCCACATACAAGAACATGGCGGACATTACGTATGAATAGCGTCTATCCTTATCATTTACATCAGATTCGACACCTTTGAGAAGGAGATGAAGACACACAATTCGATTTTTGTCGCTGGTTTTTTAATATTTTTTTTGTGTGGGATCAAAAATTTAAAAACCTTTCTCACACCGGCCTGATTTAGCTTCACTGATCAGGATAGTAAAAACATGCGTATATTAAGGGAATTTTCATTGACATAGCAGGCTTATCGCATTCACACAGTTCAATACTGTTCTATCCTGATTAAATTGAGCTTAGCTTAATTTCCATAAGGCAGTGAAGCAATTTCGAAGTCTCGGTGCGACGAAAATTGTCAGTCGATCTCCTGGAAACATTTGTAATAATTATTAACTTTCGGTGATCACGTGGGGAAGACCGGAGATCTGCTGGTAAGACCGTGTTAGCCTATTTATCTGAAGTAACTGGATATCTTGAGCATACAAAACGGCAGGTTCGTCCAGTGTAAATCAGACGTTCCCCACTGACCCGGGCATCACAGCGTAGTAAGCAGACACTGTCAATAATAAACAGTTAAATAATACGCGAACACACTTACTTTAGTTTAGTTCATGTATTAAATTCCTTCTCATACACAATCTCATCAAGATGGCGACTAGCCCAACAATACATACATATACATCCTCCTTTCACGACTAATCGGCAAGAAGTCCTCTATTCTTTTCATAAGAGAAAACATAGATAGCAGAGAAGCTATTCCATGGAGTAAATGGACGCTCCAAGGAATAATTGGGCTTGAAACTACTTTGCATTGATAATCGGTAAGATAAGAAGAGATATTTCGAGATATGTACTGAGTTATATAATTTATAAAATTTCTGAAAATATCGCGGAGAGACCGCTGCAAGAGACATTACAGTTTGTTACAAATCGCTGAATAATTTCATTAATACAGCTTACTCATGAAGGCATTTTCGCTAGTAACGGTATCAATAACACTCCTAAATCACATCGGTGGTCTGACGAAAACCGACATGCTTTTTTACGGACATATTTTCACGAATATTTCTTTGCAAATGTATGGTGTGGCATGATAACCACTTGCGAGCTTCCAGCATTACTGTAATAGGTTGCTTTGGCTACAAAGATGGGTATGTTCTTCTTGCATGACGGCGCTCCTGCACATCATTGTTGTCAGGTGACATCACCTAAAACCTAACACTCCCCGATCATGGAACGGCAGAAATGGACACGTTTCTTGGCCACCAAGGTCTCCAGACCTTACCCCTTTAGGCTTTTGCCCGGGGAGTGGTGGAGGAGGTGTTAGGGGATTAGGGTTGCAAGGCGAAGTCTAAAAACAAAAAGTAACCTCAAGAGACGAATTAATTCGGTTATGAATAGAACTGCCTACATAAAAGAACGCCAGAAGAGCTACACGTGATGATGTCAAGAGAATTCGAAAGTGCACTGAACTTGGAGGGGGAATTTGAGAAAATCAGCTTTGAAGTTAATCATTTGCCTTTGTTAAACATCTTCCGTATTTTTTTGGGCCACATTCAAGAGCCGTATCTCTGTAACTAACAAAAATTGGATACATATGGAGTGTGTTATTCGAGTCAGTCTACACTACCACTTAAGAAAATCCTCGTACTATTTCTTCTGAGACTTCCTGTGCACAAATTATATTACAATTTGAGTTTACAGTAACACAGCGACAATTCACTAATTTCATTGTCTTTGTAACTTCATTGACTTCATCCTCGTTACTTTTATTTCAAAAGATTTTAAGAAGCGAACAGCAATGTGACAACGTCACTCCTCGACATAAACTGAAAGAACGCAATGATTCTATGCACAAGTTTAGTACGATGCCAGTCTTAGAAACAACAGCAAATGAGTGTCCATAAAGTGGCCGAATGTTATTATGTATAACACGTCTGACAGATAATTAACCAGTGGCTGAAACGGCAGAAAATTCGGCTTGCGAAGAAACAGGGGAAGGGAAAACGCATCATGGACAATGACTATCGCCCGTGTGTGCTACAGGATTCTTGTATAGGATATCTCAATAATTGTTATCTACTACAGAATTACTGCCTACTGCAGTTTTAAACACATTGTTAAGTATTCAGTTAAAAATTTCTGGTAAATGATACATTGGCGAGACCTACTTACAACTGCATAATGTGAAAGACGATATGTAAGCCAGTGAGAACACAACTAGGAAGTGGAATGTATTCGCCATGTCTCCTCACCCGCCTTCACTCTTCCCTTCGTCCCTTCTAAAAATTGCGATCTATCCGTGTCCACAAATACAAGAGCACTTGTTGCTTAATGGTAAAGAGGCGCGAAATGGGTACTATCCGCGCAAACCAAGATGACACATGTATTTCTCATTTACGGTTGCTCCCATCAGCCACTCAGTGTCAACTTGGTTCACAAGGACAATGGTATGCACTAGACTCTGTGCTGACAAATGTCCAAGAAAGTAGTGTCATGTATATGATGATGATGTTTGGTTTGTGGGGCGCTCAGCTGCACAGTTATCAGCGCCTATACAAATTTCCAATCGTTGCACAGTCCGACCTCGCCACTTTCACGAATGATGATGAAATGATGAGGACAACTCAAACACCCAGTCCCCAGCGGAGAAAATCCCCAACCCGGCCGGGAATCGAACCCGGGACGCAGTGATTCAGAGGCAGCAATGCAAGCCACAAGACCACGCGCTGCGAAGTAGTGCCGTGCATAGCCAACAATATTAGTCTACTGAGTTTGTGAGTGGGGCTGTATTTTTATTTAAAGTGCCAAAAAAGAACTTACAAAGGGCTGTTACGAAAGGAAGATTCGAGATTGACATCTCATTGTGAACAATTAAATTTCACTTCTGAGAGTCTCTTTTACGGCCCTTACAGCATCGTAAGCCAAGTGCTGCTCACTCCTTGGTTTGTATACTACTGCCTGGGTCGTATTGCATGGTTGCGCCTACCGACGGCAACCCGCTCTGCAGGGATGTAGCGAAAGACGACTAACAATCAGGCGAATGGTGTCTCCACCAAGAACTTAATACCACTGTAACAAAAAATAATTACGGTTTTACTTAGGCTGTAAAGGTGTTCACGAGCTTCGACGTCCGTTTAACTTTTAGGGTAATCTATTAATGTCTCCGAGTCATTGTATGTGGAACGCGCGAGACACTAATTTCCTGGGCGTTGAAAATCACTACGCGTATAACGCAGAAAACTTTTGCTGCAGAGCTGTTTAAAAATATGTACTTGCTTGACTTGATTCGCACAGTTGCAACCTCTGGCTCTAAGATGAAGGGTACTGTGGCAAAGACACGCACCTTCTTCTGTAAGAAAGCTGGTCTGTAGGGGACCAATACGGTAATAGACTCGTCACTATTGCCTGGTGAAGTAAAATATATTACAGGTAGTCTTCTGCAGCTTCCAACCGAAAACATTCGAACTAGAAACATTTTATATCGAATCCATCAATAGCCACATGTGTTATACAGAAGGACGGGAGAATAGCTTTAAACGCTTCGTGGCGACGAGATCACAAAAGACAGTGCACAAGCTCGGATTGGGCAAGTATCGAGAAGGAGATGGTCGTACCTTTACAAAGGAATTTGTCTTAAGCAATTGAGGAAAAATTAAGAAAATTTAAATCTGAATCAAGTATGTAGTACACTGTAAGTCACGTGATCTCCCTTGCCAGCCTTTGTTTCGATAAACTTCGTTCTGTCGTAATAGGGTCCCCTTCTGAAGACCAATCAGTGTGTAGATACTGTCACCAGTACGCCTACAACAGCAACCGCCTCTTCTGCCAATAGTGTGTGAAGTAGGTCTTTTATTATTGAATCGAAGCTAATATCTAGCCAGAACAAATTAAACTATAAAAAAAACGGGAAGGGGCTGAAACTCTCTTTCACTACGCTTTGTAAACTTCTGATGAACTGAAGATTCGGCCCGTCCCCCTTCCCCCTTCCGAAGACAAAACTTGCCGTTTCTGCAGCATTATAAGAATGTACGTTTCTGTTTGACAATCGGTTAGTGTCAACTGGAAATGACTGCAAACGACGTATTAAAAATATGGTTGTTTCGGAATGAAGCTATGCGCAGAAAAGCGTATATGTCATTGAATTCTGCGTCCCCGGCGAGGAAATTGCGACTTATTTTTTTTAATGAACGATAGTTTTGTACCTTATGGTACCTGCGATTAAAATTTTAACTTGTCTTTCCTGCGTGCAGACTAACGACTGGCACAACCTGAGCCTATATTTGCCACAGATCAGATTAGTATGTCGGAGGATTAAAATGCCAAATCCGCACTGAAAAGACATGAGGTTCGGAACCTATCCAACCGCCCATGTTTATGTTCTACGTCACTTCTACAAGTTACTCTAGGCAGTAACCATAATATTAACCGAACGTTACGTTGTGACGGGGTAAGCCTAAAATTCATGTTGGGTCTCATTCTTCTTTGCTCTTATGTATTCCCTTTATTAATATTACCTGGTAAAGGCCGTAGACTGAGGACCAACACTCAGTAATCTGTCTAGAGTGTGTATCGTAAGCTGCCTCTTTCGTTGGTGGCTTATACCTCCTTAGGTTGCTTCCAATGAATCCCAGTCTAATATCTGCTTTTCCGACAATTAGCTACACGCGGTCGTTATACACTGGGTCAACTTCCTACGCATGTTCCTAGATATTTTACGATTGTTACTGTTTCCACTGACTGATCGCCACTCGTGTTATCTATCAATGTATGTCTTCCCGCATTTTTATATGAAATATGTTAAACTGGTTTACATTAAGTCAGATTCCAGTCCCTGAATGAAGAGTCGATTCTCTACAGGTATTTCAGCATTTTACACAGTTTTCTGGCGTTGAGAATTCCATGTACGCAACAGCATTATTTCTTAACAGCCTAATGGAACTTCCAACGTTAACCACAAGATTATTGTATATCATGACAATATCTAACAAACGTCCGTCTGTTGCGTAACTCTACATTCTAACAGGAAATTCATGTTTGACTTTGCCAGGAAATTCACATCCATCATCATTTCGTTCATTTAATTTCACGAACGGTGAGTACAAACTTTTGTTGAGGTGTGTAGATGCAGTGGGAGCAAAAGAGAGAGGAGACAGTGGGAATGAAACGCACAAGTGAGTGGAGACTTGGTGGTCTACACCCTCCCAAAATGGCGAATTTTAACGTACAGGTATATGGGAGGGCGTCTTTTGGACCGAAATTTTAAACACGCGCGTACAGGGGAAAAAGTAAGTTTTAATCCCCCAACTTTTGAGGCGCCAAGTTATGGTGGAGATAGCGGGAGTGGGAAAGAAAGACGAAAGGAGACAGTGTAAGTGAAGGAAGAGACATGGTAGTGGAATTTTCTATAAATTAGTAGGAGAAAAAGGAGAGAGTGGGAGAGGGAAATGCAGAGACAGTGGCGGTAAGAATATAAAGGCGTGACTGCGAAGAGAGGCTGAGGGAAACGATTTTGAATGTTCTGCGTCAAAACAGCGCAAATATATTCAAATGACAAAAATTTTTGTTAAGGAATGCGGAATGATTATTGGGGCAACTGGTTATTGACTTTTCTGTCAGAGCCTTTTAAAGAGAAACATAGGCCTACTTGCCTTTTTTGTGCTCCGACGGGAACATTTTTCCATTGGTCTTTTCATGAACCACTTACGCGACGGACTTCGTTTGGACAAAAAAAAAAAAAAAAACCATTCTGCTCCCGGTTAAGAGACATTTTTAAAAGGAATGATTAGTAATTCATTGGCTGCTAGCGTGTAAGCCACAATACAACATATTTTTTGGGGCCTCAGACGTTTTCGTATTTGCTTATCCCACACATACATGTTACATTAAGGTCATTCCATTTCAAAGTGTGGATTTAGAACCCGCGTCCATGCCTTGGTAGCACCCGAACTCACAATATCAACTTTACGGGGCAACGCCAGTACCCTGAGACGAAGGAGTATGGCATTAAAAGGCTGGTATCGCATTCGAAAAAGTGACGATTTCAAAACATCGTTCATGAATCACGCTTCGGTTCGTTCTGCGTTTTCAGTATCGTTTTGGGAGACTCGTATAACACTTTCTTTGGCGAGGCCATGGCTGATAAAACCTTCCCCTGGCACTGTCCAATAATTTCCTTCTCCGCCCTGTAGTCTTACGATAATGAGTTATCAGACCACAATAAAATCAGCGATAGACTTACGCAGTGTCAAAGAAAAGGCATCTATACGAAATAAAACAATATGGGCCCGTCAGTGCCACACTCAGTATATACACGCTGCTATTTTGTCACAAATTTTGCGTTGCAATTCATCAGTTTCAACACTGTTCATCTCGCTCTTCGTTTCTTTACTTTGTTTCCTAGCCTTCAGGTGTGCTTTACTCTCTTTGTGCCTCTGTCTCTTTGTGTGCGTGTACGTGCTCGCAGCGGTGTGTGTGTGTGTGTGTGTGTGTGTGTGTGTGTGTGCGCCTTGTGTGCCCTTCTTCGTGTCTGCTATTGCCAGTGCCGAACGAACGTACGCTTCCAGTTCCCACTGTTTAGACGGAGAATGGCGAACGCATCTCGAATCGCCGCTGAACTGTGCTTTTCACGGCCTCACGCAACAGAGCGCGGACTTCATGAACTGCGAGCGGATTTCCACATTCGGCGCTAAAACCGCCACCGTGTAGTGGGCAACGACGGAAAGCAAAGGTGGGGGCCGGTGGTGGGCGAGCATTAAGCGGGGCGGCGAACCGCTACAGCCGTCTGCTCCTGTGGAGACAAAGGCCACCGGTAATTACATCTGCTAATGAAAAGCCGCACTTGACGGCGGATGATTCACACAAAAGCTACCCACCTACCTACACGCCGTCCCGTCCCGGCCAGCATTACTGCAGGGGGGTGGCGGTGGAGGGGAGTTCGCCGGCAGATTGCGACGCTCCGGTGAGAACCAATGGCGACAGGCGCAGGAGGCGGGGCCCGACGCGGCCAATGACATTCGAGCTGTGCGCGCGTGGGTGGGAGCGGCGCGCCCGCCGCCCGTCGATAGTCGCAGTCGCGGCCGCGCTCTGCGCTTCCCACAAGGCTCCACTCGGCGGCGGACGCAGCTCTGGATTTTGTTGAGCGGAGAGACGGGCCGGAGAAGAAGATGCTGCTGCCATGTTCGAAAACACTACCAAGGACGGACTCAAGCCCAAAACTATTTGCAGTTGGTGGACGTTTGGTGCCATGCGTTCCAGGCGAAAGACACAGATGAAGGCAGTGGAATAGCACCTGCTCATTTAAGTATCGTCCCTGAAATTTACTCATGTTGCTAAGACTAAAGTATATTTCACTTTTCATACGGTATGTCCTATTAAGAAATATTCGTCAGGACGCAAAGAATTCATTCCTTCATCTACGTTCACACTCTGCAAAGCACTGAGAAGTGAATGTCAGCGCCGGCAGGAGTGGCCGAGTGGTTCTAGGCGCTACAGTCTGGAACCGCGAGACCGCTACGGTCGCAGGTTCGAATCCTGCCTCGGGCATGGATGTGTGTGATGTCCTTTGGTTAGTTAGATTTAAGAGGTCTGAGTTCTAGGGGACTGATGACCTCAGAAGTTGAGTCCCATAGTGCTCAGAGCCATTCGAACCATTTTGAATGTCAGCGGGTAGTCCCCAATGTGCCACTTACTAGTACTTTTGCGTATGGAACGCGAGAAGAATGATTGCTTAAGCACCTCTGTGGGCGCTGTAATTAGTCTAATTTGTCCTTCGGATACTTATGGGACCGGTAGGTAGGGATTTTTAATACATTCTTATATTCCTCACTTGGAACTGATTCTTGAAACTTTGTGAGTAATATTTCGCGTATTAGACGGCATCTGTCTTCAAGCGTATGTCGGTTCAGTTTCCTCAGCGTCTCCATGACGCTCTCCCCTGGGTCAAAGAAACCTCTGACCATTCACGCCGCCCTTCACTGTATGCATGCGGGATCCTCTATTATTCGTAGTTGGTACGTTCCACACGCTTCAGCAATATTCCGGGATGGGTCGCATGATAGTTTTGTACACAGTCTCCTTTGTAGAAGTATTGCATTTTTTCAGTATCCTACTAATGAATCGAATTTTGCCACCTGCTTTACCTACGACTCAGCCTATGTCGTCGTTCCAGTTGTATCCCTACAAATTGTTACGCTCAGGTATTCGTATGAATTGACTGATAACAATTGTGCCCGATTGATACTGGATATTGCAGTCATAGGAAACTACGTTATCCGTTTTGTGATGTGCATAATTTTACATTAATGAAGGTATTTACATAATTTTCTAATACTATCAAGGTCTGACTGAATGTGTGTGCAGTTTTCGTTTCAGAGAGGATTCCATCATGCTACCCTGCGGCTCACCTGAAGTTACTTCTACATCTGACGATGACTTTCCACCGACAACATGCTACGTCCTCCCTACCAAGAAATCCTGAATCCCATCACAAATTTCACTTGATATCCTATATGATTATACTTTGGGTAACATGCATTCGTGTGGTTCAGAGTCGAATGATTTTCAAACAATGTATCTATCTGACTGGCAAGATCCACGGTTTTCAGGATGTCGTGTGAGCAAAGTGCAAGCTGGGTTTCGACTGACATATGTTTTACAGAATCAATACTAGTTTGCATGGAGGAGGTCATTCTGCTCTAGACTTTCAGTTACGTTTTAACTCTTATCTCAGTTGTACCTATGTGTTCTAAAATTCTGTAACAAATTAGTGTCACAGATCTTGGACCTCGTTTGAATGGGTCACTTCCGCTGCCCTTCTTGGACGGGTGCGACTTGTGATTTCCTTCAACTACATAATAACATGCACTTTTTTGTTCCTGGGAACTATAATGTATTATGCTTAAAAGAGCGGCTAATCAGTGGCAAATTCTGCATAGATTCTGATAGGGGTTACATCGCGTTCTGGTGCTTTGTTCAGTTTTAACGATTTCAGCGGTTTTTCAACATACTGACACTAATAGCTAACGTAATTCTGCGTCGCGTTTCTTCTCTCAACATATGACTGCTGCTTGAAGCACACCAGATGTGATGAACACGAAGTGATCGACTCCACTATTAGGTTGCTGCAACCAAAAGTGCTACTCTGATATAAAGAGGTTGGCACAGGAGAGAATTTCTGATGAACCGCATCAAACCAGTCTGAAGACTGATGACTGGAAGAAAGAAAGCACGGCTGAAAAAATTAACAAAAACCAAATTTACTACAATATTACAGGACTTCATACTTTTGTAGTTTCTCCCACAGAAATGCCATGTTAGGGATATTGCAGAAGTTCCTTATCCTACACTTAAGAAACTTCTCAGCCTATCTTTGACGAGAGTTTCATTATGAACACTTTTGCTCCGGAAACCACTGCGCCACTTCGCTCGGTTAGTACCTCGAAATCAAGTTATACTCCTAGGTAAAAACAGACATATTTTAGTTCCATCCACATTGTGTTTCAGCGATTACAAGACAAGCCATCAGTCATCAACATAAATGTGAAATTCCAAACTGAGATGCTCGCAAAATTCTACAACCACTGCTAAAATCCGGCAACATAAACAGACCGTCACCCCGTGATTCTAATTACACTGATGAACTCAGATGTAATTGGCTTATCTAACTTTCCGCCTTCGCAGCCGAAGTCGCTGGCGCTCGGCATGGAGGTTCGAGTCCCGGGGGTTGTGGTGGGGGGGGTGGGGGTGGGGGGGGGGGAAGTAGTTTTCAACCCTTCGCCAAAGGGGTAAGGGCCCCTAGCATAGATTGAGGATTGCCAAACTCTCTTAACTTCCTGGGTCACATTCTGGATTGAATTTCAAACCTTACTGCAGTATCTCATGCAATGAATTGGAATAGCTGACATTTGTCTATCAGTCGCTCCAATGGCGCAGTTCTGAGGAGTAGGCTGTCTCGTGGCGTATGGTTTCACCTCCTCCCTTGGGACTAGTATCTTACTATTCAATGCCTTAACTCATAACAAAACTACCAAACGTCTACCTTTAATTCCCTTTAATTCCACTCGGATAAAACAAAAATAATAAAAAAACATTTGCAGTCTTCTCGACCAACCATTCACTACAGATACTCACTTACCTACGGGTCGTAGAAAGAGAACGGAAAGCCATCTCTCCTAAGAACCTGACAAAGATTACGGAACGGGCGATGCCCGTATTATTCCGAATGCTCATTCATCAGTGTAGCAGTGACTTTGAATTGAGTAAAATGGTTCAAATGGCTCTGAGCACATCTGAGGTCATGAGTCCCCTAGAACTACTTAAACCTAACTAACCTAAGGACATCACACACAACCATGCCCGAGGCAGGATTCGAACCTGCGACCGTAGCAGTCGTGCGGTTTCGGACTGAAGCGTCGAGAACCGCTCGGTCACCACGGCCGGCTCGAATTGAGTACCACTATGTAATTCATAGAGTGATGAGTAATGTTGGCACCATTGACGCAAACGGTAGTAGGTAACTGAAGATGACTAAGTCGAGGAGGCACACCAGCAAAGAATGTACACTTGTTACGGACACATTTCAATTACCATAATTAGTTCCTATGCCTTTACATTCTGAGCTTCATTCGTCCACCGCCACTTCTGATCACATTTTGATCGAATCTAAAACCCTTCAGTAACGTACACCAACAAGAAAGCCTATCGATTACGTCCTTCCTTTTGTTTCTCAGCCGTTAAATACCACAAATGGAGAGACGAGTGAGGTCAAGCTGTGTCTAGTGGTGTGAACATGCACTACTTTATAATAATTTTACTCACTGGTTTTAATTGCTAAAATAATAATAATAATAATAAAAGGTTCCAACATGTGAAGATACTTACTTGAGGAAACTCATTTTCCTGTGTAGGCTGTTTTTATTTTTGAAATAATGGCTTTATTTCATGCTTTGGCTATTAGCTTATTTCGTCCGATTGGGCATTTTCAAGTTACCTCTGTTGCTTACATCAACAGAGAAAAAATTGTAATCAAACTGCTTAGGTCATCGGTCACTAGACTTACACACTACTTCAACAAACTTAAACTAATTTAAGCTAAGAACAACACACACACCCATGTCCGAGGGAAGACTCGAACTTCCGGCGGGAGGTGCCGCGCAGTCCGTGACAAGACGCCCCAAATCGCGCGGCCACTCCGCTCGGCAAATTTTAATCATATCCTGTATTCCACACATCTGTGGGGAGGAAAGAACGTGTGAAGGCAACCTACATAAAGTTTCCTTAATATCATGGTAGTTACGGGAACAACTATGTCAGACACAGGAAAATGAATATTGCGATCCTCAGGCGGGTTCTGCAAGAGGAATTCACGTCTGTGATAATTGTGTTCGCAACTAAGACGATCGTAAGCAATCTTTGTTAAGGACGCCATCAGTTGTTACTTCCTCCACACAGATGCGTAGAATACGAGATGTTATATGATTGGTTTTGTACTGTGATGCAAGTAAAAGAGTTACCTTGAAAGTGTGCAAGGAGACGAAATTAGCTAAAATAAAGTCAGTATTTCGAAAACAAAAACAGACTATGTAGGAGAATTTGAAGACGACTGCTATCAACTGAAAACGATCGTCTGGATACTGTTATTTTTGGGATCAAAGGTAATAAGTGAAATTGTTCTACATTGAATTGCAAAAGTCATCAGAAGGGACTGGATGTGATGTTAACAGCGAGTTGCTCTTCTGAGAGCCCTAAAAACTGCAGTAACACCTCGAGGCACGGACTGCATAGAATCTACGAGATATTGGAGTCGTTCTGGAGAGATACTCATCCACGCAGTTCGTAATGCTATCCACAATTGTTCTTCTGTAGCTTCTGCTGGGTTCATAGAAATTAGCAGAGTCTCGACACCACCCTGTAAATTCTGGATAGGTTTAAGTTCGGGTGACATGTGGACCAGGCCATGGTCGCAAATTCATTGGTATGTTGACAAAGCCATCTGCGTATAACCAAAGAGTGGTAGAACGTCGCATTGCCCTGTTGCATAAAGGCATCTCCATGCGGGTACTCTAACTCCAGAAAGCAATGCATGTGGTTTATAAGAATAATCACGTAATCTGCAACTGTCATTGGTCCCTGAAGGGGGGCAATGAGGTGTAAATGAGATCATGTGAAGGCAGCCCAGACCATAACGCCACCCTCTGGAAGGACACAAGCTTTTTGAAACGCAGGATGCGTGGCTTCATGGGGCATGCACCACGGTGTGTAATGTCCATCACCTTCAGACAACTGAACCGAGATTCAGCGGACCGTCATACACGCGCCATTGTTCTGTGGTCCAGATGCGTTGTTCGCGGGTCCACGACAATCGTTGAATGCTATGTCAAGGTTTCAGGAAACGGGCACGAGTTGGTCGTCGGTTGCTGAAGAATACGTGGTACCTTTGTCTTTGGCAGATATCGTCTACACCTGTACTTCTAGCGGCATATAGCCGAAACATATGGGCGTCATGCGCGGTACATTTTCAAATGAGACAACCCTTCTAGTGACTTTTGGCCATTCAGAGTATGACATTTTGAATGCGACAAGCTTCTATGCCGTTTGTCGTCAGCGGTACACATTTGTGAGTTCGGAATCGACAAAGAAAATTTGCAACTATTGGTAATGTATCACGAAGTTACATACAAGGAAAATGGATTTGGGTGTAACGTCCACTCGACGACGAGATGTTTAAAAACGGAACACTACAGTAGGAGACGAAATCGGCCTTGTCATTGTTTCTCTCCCCCCCCACCCCCTCCCAAAGAAACCATCACGTCATTCTCCTTAATCGATGTAGGGAAAACGGGGAACTTAAATCGCAATGTCTGAACGGGGATTTGTGCCCTGCATGTCTCGAATGCAAAACCAGGGTTTTAACCACGGCACCACCTCGCTAGGTTGCGACATACAGAAACAACTCCTGGCATTCTACTGTGGGGACCTTTTATGATGTTATACCGTATCCATTTGCCGAGAGAACAACGAAACGTGCAGGACACGTCGTCTCTACTCCAGAGGATGTGCTCTTGTTACCGGACACATCTTATACTACCCAACCCGCTTAACAATACATTTGTCAACTATTTCAAACAGCACCAGGATCTCACTGGCCATATATGGGACTTAAAGGAACGGCACCCTTCGCCAAATACACTGACAGATGATATAAGTTCCGTCTTCTTATTTTTTTTTAAGTTTTAAGTGTTAACTTTTTAATGTTTATTTGCGTAACGAATTCGTATGATGTAATCTGACTAATCAAACATTAGTGAGAGGATCCGCGACGTGGAAACTTTAGGAAATGTATGTAGGGCACTGCTGGCCGGGAGTCTCATCTGGGACGTTCAGCCGTCTGCTGCAAGCCTTTTTATGTGACGCCACTTCGGTGGCTTCCGCATCGATGATGATGAGAAGATGATGACAAGTCAAACGCCCAGTCACGAGCGGAGAAAATCCCCGACCCGACCAGGATCAGCACACTGTGATCTATAGGCACAACGCTAACCACAAGACTAGAGCAAACTTTAATTTTTATCTTGAAACAGTGTCCTGATGTATATTTTACTTTGAAGAAATATTCTGCTACACGTGCGTCTGCTACTCTCTGTGTTACCTTCAAGATGATGGTGAACTACGCGTGAGTGCGTCTATTTTTTATTGTCATTGATTCACAGGTAAATGATTAAATGAAATAAAAGTCTTATAATTATTCATTTTGAGCTACAGCTTGTTATTTTCACTTTGTTTTGTGGCACCATCTGTTGTCACACAATGTTACCATTGATTGCACCACATTTTTAACTATGTTCAACACTTTGTTAAAAAGAGCTTGTCCGATAATTTTCTTATTCAATAGCCACACCTATCTTCTGCCTGTCATTCTCAGTCTCTCTACAGCATTCCCATATCATTCGTCGTCGTTCACTCTTACGTCCACCACTCCCGACGTGCAAGGCCGCTACGCTGCCCCTCCATGCTATCCACCGATCGGACTAAATTGTTTCATGTGATTTTTAAGTTATTTCTCTAGCTTTTGGCCTGAAGGCCATACAGTCAGTTACACGTGGTTTGACGTTGTCAGCTATAGCCTATTCCTTTTTATACCGGTGCTTTTTACCAACAAACTCCAACCTTAATGACCGTTTCTATATGCGGGTGAAGGAATGCATGGTACCTGCAGGGAATATTTAGCTCAGTGGTTATCATGTCTAACTGCTATGCGGAGGAGCCGTGTTCGATTCCCGGTACTGCCACGGAATTATCCTTAGTAGGACGACTTGAAGGGGTGTACTCAGCCTCTTGATGCCAACTGAGGAGCTACTTGAATGAGAAGTAGCGTCTCCAATGTCAAGAAAGTGACAACGGCCATGAGAGCGGTGTGCTGACCCCGTGTTCCTCCGTACCGCATCCAATTACGTCATTGGCAGACGACGACACGGCAATCGGTTTGTAGCGGTTGACCTACGGGGATATGCTTTGCTTACTTGTAGGAAATATGCAAGATGTCAAGTTTGCTGCACCAGAAATCTATCAATATGCGTGTAACTCCGTCACCGTCACGATGTACAGTGTACACATAAATTAACATAATTTGTGAATAACGCTTCATCCCTTTACCACTACGGTAAACGTGTCGACATAAGGCCTGAGTGTACGCAATGAAACACTCAAACGGAATCTGTATTATCAACCTTTGCAACGCAGCAATAACGCAACGAAATCCGGTTACTCTTCCCTTGTGTACATATTCATTACGCAGCAAAGATAGTTCGCCTTTTTTGTAATTGATTACCATACATAACTACAGCTCGGAAAATATTCAAGAACGGTCTTGTCTTTTGAAGTAGCGAACTCTATCAGAGTAAGATACGAAAGGACGAGGTTACCATCAACATGAGTTATTTTTGTTCCAAAAAATGGCATCACGTTGTCTATACAACCAACAAAACAGCTTTCTAAAAATGAATTTAGTGGCGTCGTGCTTAGTACCATCTCACGTTGGAGAAGGTTCGTGTTTATATCTCGCGTTTATATCTTGCGCTGCAACCTACTTTGCACTTATAATGCGTCATGGCATAACAATTCCTCAGAACCAACGTGTCATACTGACTGAAAAAGACGTTGCCATGTTTAAGATTCAGTTCGGGAAAGCAATTTTTAACATAGAATGAAATGACTAATATATTAGTACACAAACCACACGCATTCACTGATCCAAACATATTTCGTTTTGCAGTTGCTTTTGGTTTCGATATCCGGTGGGAGAACGCAAGCCACCCCCACCTCGGCAAGGTGCGTGGTTCATGGGGATCTATCTTCATTTGACCGTAGAGTAGAGTTGATTGCCCCCCAAGAAGAGTAGAGGCTGAAGTTTCCACCTTGTGTTACTAATTGGAGACTAGAATTTGGCAGTAGGAAAAGTAAAGAAGAAAAATAGTAGGAGCTTACGAACAGGGGGAAAGGAATGAAAGAGGAAGCCATCTGGTATAATTTTGCACTGATCATAATTTAATCATCGCTAACACTTGGTTTAAGAATTATGGAAGAAGGCTGCAAACATGGAAGAGACTGGAGGCTCTGGAAGGTTTCAGATTGATTACATAATGGTATGACGGAGATTTCGGAACCAGATTTTAAACTTTAAAACATTTCTAGGGGAAGATGCGGACTCTGACTATAATTTATTGGTAATGGACTGCAGGTTATAACTGCAGAATTTCCATAAAAGGTAGGAAATTGAAATAACTCGAGGTTGTTCTGTGTTTGAGAGGGAGCATTAGGCGATGATTGATTGAAACAGGGGAAGTGAATTCAATAGAAGACGAATGGTAGCGTCGAGAGATGAAATGGTGAAGGTAGCAAAGGAGTACACAGATAAAACGACAAGACTTAGTAGAAATTCTTGGACATCGCAGGAGATATTCAGTTTAACTGGTGAAAGGGAAAAATATAAAAATGCAGCAAAAGAAGCAGGCGAAAGGGAATACAAACGTCTGGCAGAATGAGCTAGAGAACAAATGCAAGACTATAGAAGCATTTATAGCTAGGGAAAAGATAGATACCGCCTACAGGAAAATTAAAGATGCCTTTGGAGGAAAGAGAAGCAGCTGTGTGGCTATCACGAGCTCATATGGAAAACCAGCAGGCTACTAAGCAGAGAAAGGAAAGGGGGTCGGGGGGTGGACAAAAATATGGGAACACCAAAACACAACACATTACCATGGCTAATGCGATGTAGGAAAACCGTTGGTATTCAAAACAGCTTCAACTCGTCTTGGGATGGATAAATACAGGTCCTGTAAGGTTTTCAAGAGAATCTTATACCACCCTTCCTGCAAAATTGTGGCAATCTCAGGTAAGGATAGTACAAGTGGATAGCGATCATACACCCATCTCTCCACAGTAGAACACAATGGCTCAATAATTCTGAGACCTGGTGATTGTGGTGGCTAGGGGAGACGCGAAAATTCATCCTAGCGCTCACAAAACCAGTTCTGCATGATGCGAGCTGTGTGAACAGGGACCCGATCATCTGGGAACATAGCGTCTCCACTGAGGAACGAACACTGTAGCATGGGATGGACTTGTTTAGCGAAAATGATCGCATAATCCTTGGCAGTAATGCGACATTGCAGAGTAGCCATGGGGCGCATGGATACCACGAAATCGCAGATCAATCATCGTCGAAGGCCCGCCATGTTTCATTCTTGGGACGTAAGCTCGACCAGAAATTGGGAAGAGTATGCAACAAGACTCATCAGGCCAAATGACATTTTTTCCATTGCTCCACAGTCCAGGTTTTATGGTTTCGACATCCCGTTTTCCTGTTACGAGCATTTGCATCACTGACGTTTATTCTGAAATTCCAGCTCAGCTTATGGAGCTCCGTTCGTGTTGTTTTGGTGTAGACTGAATTATTCAGTGCGACATTCAGTTCTGCTGAGACGTTCGCTGCTGTCACCATGTCACAACCCTCTTCAACGACAGTCTGTCACGATCACTCACATCACACACTTTCGTCCGCTTTGTGACTTAGCGGATGATGTTTCTCCGCTTTCCCTGTATGCGGCATTACTCTTCGATATGGTACCTCTTGAAGTACCAAACACTTCGGCGAACCTAGTTACAGAAGCACGCACCGCATGAGCACCCACAATTTGCTCACGTTGGAAGTGACTTAGCTCCGACATAATGCACTCACAATTAAGCAGAAGACTGTTCTGACCACAACTAACACTTTGCAACTTATTGAGGACATCGCACAGGTACCGTTCGTAGTTAAATACAACAACGCAACCTGCAGGTTTGCTAGCATACCTCGCGGTGTTTTCACATTTTTGTCCAACCCCTGAACAAGAGAAAGGAATTTGAAGGTAACATTACAGAAAGGGAAGAGGAAGCAGATGAAGAGGAGATGGGAGATATGATAAAGTGAGAAGAATTTGGCACAGCGCTGACGGACCTAACTGAAAATAAAGCTCCATGAGTAGAAGATATTCCTTCAGAGCTACCGATATCCTTTAGAGAGCCAGCTGTGACAAAACTACTGCACCTGGTGTGCAAGATGTGTGAGACAAGGAAAACACCCTCAGACTCCAAGAAGTATTACATTCCAGATCCGAATGAAGCAGGCGCCGGCAGGCGTGAATATTAACAAATTATCAGACTGATAAATCATTGTTGCAGAATACTGACACGAATTATTTACAGAAGAATGGAAACACTGGAGAAGACAACCTCGGAGGAATGTAGGAACACGCGAGGCGACACTGGCCCTACGACTTGCGGCAGAATACAGGTTAAGGAAGGGCGAACCTACGTTTGTAGAATTTGTAGATTCAGAGAAAGCTTTCGACGGTGTTGACTGGAATACACTCTTTGAAATTCTGAAGGTAGTATGGTTAAAATACAGGGATCGAAGGGCTGCTTACAACTTGTACAGAAATCAGATGGTAGTTATAAGAGTCGAAGGGCAGGAAATGAAAGCAGCGGTTGAGAGGATAGTGAAAAAGGATTGTAGCTATACCCAACGTTATTCAATCTGTGTACTCAGCAAGCAGTAAAGGAAACCAAAGAAAAATTTGGAAAAGAGAAAGAAATAAAGACTTTGAGAGATGCCTTTGGCATTGTAATTCTGTCAGAGACAGTGAAGGAGTTGGAAGAACATGTGAGTGGGATGGACAATGTCTTGAAAGGACGATACAAGATGAACATAAACAAAAACAAGAGTAATGCAGTGCAGTCGAATTAAATCAGGCGATGCTGAGGATATTACATTAGAAAATAAGGCACTAAAAGTAATAGACAGGTTTGCTACTTGGGCAGCAAAATAACTGATCGCTGAGAGAGAGAGAATGTAGAATGTAGACTGGCAATGGCAAAAAAGCGTTCCTGGAGAAGAGAAATTTGTTAATATTGAATATAAATATAAGTTTTAGGAAATCTTTTCTGATGGTATTTGTCTGGAGTGTAGCCTTGTATGGAACTGAAACGTGGACGAAAAGAAGTTCAGACAAGGAGAGAATCGAAGCCTTTGAAATGCGGTATTACAGAAAAATGCTGAGGATTACATGGATAGATCATGTAACAAGTGAGGAATACTAGATAGAATTGGAAAGAAAAGAAATTTGTGGCATAACTTGTCAAAAAGAAGGGATCGGTTGATAGAACAATTCTGACGCATGAAGGAATCATGAATATTGGAGGGAAGTGTGGGGGTAAAAATTGGAGATAGAGACCAAGAGACGAATACAGTTATTTGTTACATACGGCTAATATTATCTGTTATCCATATAAATTAGCAACCAAAATATCACACTAAGCTACGATTTACAGTGTTCTTAAAGTCGCCTCAGCCGTTCACAAATTAAACTGAACTATGTTGCCCTTAAGCTTAGACACAGGTTGGGTTGCCAAAGTGACGATGTTAAGTTATACGCTGCAAGTTAAGTTATGGCCGAGAAAATTACTGTGTCCAGTTTCCTTCCAGTGTGGAACAGCCGCTGGAAGCGCGGCTCTTTCCGCAGACCGCGTCGCAGTGTTATTCTTGCAACCCCTTGACTTGCCAAGGATGTTTATCTTGGCCCTCCGTGACTTCCCTTCGCAGGGCAGCCAACTGTACGCGGTCCATCAAGTCACTTGGAGCTGCAGATGCAGTAATACCAGATCGTTTTGTTAAGTTCTTAGCAGTAAAACTTAAGGATAAAAAAGATAAAATATAGGGACTGAAAGTTTACCTGCAACTTGTACAAAACCAGAACGTAGATCGAAGAGTCGGGCACGAAGGGAGGCAGTAGTAGAGACGGGAGTGAGAAAGGGTTGTGGCCTACTCCTAACGTTATTCAATTAGTAAATGGAGTAAACACTCAAAGAAACCAAGGAGAAATTTCGAAGAGAAATAAAAGATCACGGAGAAAAACTGTCAGAGACGGCAAAGGACCAAGAAGATCAGCTGAACGGAACGGATAGTGTCTTTAAAAGAAATTATAAAAAGGATATCAACAAAAGTCTTTAAAAGAGATTATAAAAATCATATCAACAAAAGTAAAACAAGGGCAATGGAAAGGTACCAAATTAAATCGTTCGATGCCGCTTAAATGTTGTGGACGAGTTTTGTTATTTGGGCAACTAAATAAATTAGGATGTCAGAATTTAAATGGATATAAAATGCAGACTGACAGTAGCACTAAAAGCGTTTCTGACAAAGAGAAGTACAACTAATATAAATTGAAGTGTTATAAAGCCCTTTCCGATAGCATTTGTCTTGAGTGCACCCTTATAAGGAATTGAAAGATGGCCAATAAAAATTACAGACAAGACGAGGGTAGCTTCCGAAATGTGATGTCTGCTAATGAAGAGGTACTAAACCAAATCAGAGAAGAAGGAAAGTTATGGCGCGACTTGACAAATGAAGGGATGAGTTGATACGAGGTATCAAGAAATAGTTAATTTCATAGTGGAGAGAAGTGTAGCTACACTCGGTCCACATTTAAGGTAAATATATTCACTGATTGATGTTTCGTTGTTTTAATGTGTTCCTGCCAAAATTCGTGGCCGTCTACGGCAACTGTGATAAACAGTAAACATCACGTGCGGGAACACACACCATTCTCACTCAGCTGTTTTTTTCGAAATTACGGATGGTCCTCTTCTCTTCACTTCCCGATGTGCTGACCTGGTAGAATTTGGAAATATACTATCTTACGTCACTCTGAAAAAACCGGAGTTCCCTTTGCATCGAGCTGATAGAATGAACAGGAAATCGCTTGTACGTTGGCCTACCATCACCGCGGTGAGAGCCGTGTGCTGGCAGACAAAGGTCCCCCCTCTGGTCGAGGCGTGGGCGGATGGCGGTGTTTGCAGAACCACGGACTGCGCTGTTTGCGTAGCGTAGCGCGCGCGGACCAGCCAGCTCGCCTCACCGGGCTGCAGGGTACGTCCTTCGCGCCGTTTACCAAAAAGGTACTACTAACGGCAATACCACTGAACTGCAGTGGCAACCAACTATTACTCTCCATCTGTTATTACGAGTATTTCTAGCGGTTGCACTTGAACAACCATCTCTGCATCGAACGGAATATGTCTTCGGTCATTGCGTGGCTTAAGTCTTCGAGAGGTGTGGACATAACACTTTACCACATAATCTGCAACTTCACTAACACAAGGCAGAGTGAGTAGTGTCTATCACAACGAAAACAGTTACAGAACTCTTGTCTGACCCATTACTGGCTATTTTTGACGTGTTTGGGCCCACCCTGAGTTAATTTGAGAGGACACATAGAGAATACTGTAATGCTACCACCGGGATTGGGCATGTCTTTTTTTATTCTGCGCGAAATTGTCAGATATTTGCTCTACTTTCTTTATTAACAGACTGCACAAGAAATTACTGTGCTTGCTTCAAGGAGATACACAAGCCCAATCCAACCCACTAATCGTTAGTAATAAGGTGATTATCTTATGTTAACGTTATGTTTCTCTATTCGATGTTGAAAATTCGTGATACATTACACATACTCCGCATCTCGTTTTTCGCCTATAGTTTGAACAATAGCTGCAGGAGACTCACAGAATTGTTTCGTGTACAAAACAATGGCCGTTTCATACAGACTATGTATCAAAAAACAAAAATTCATAACATTAAGAGTCGTAAGATTTCTCCTCAGAAAGGACATGAACTGCGGACAAAGTTCGCAGTTACGTGCTTAATAAGATTCCTGTAACATGTGTAACATGTGGCATCCACGTTTGCGCAACGCGGAGTTTGGTCGAAGAAATTTTCATCGAGAATATTTTGTTGGGAAGGGAATTATAGGCGGTAACGTAAAGTTCGCCCCATAGACGGTAGAGGTCTCTGTAGTGTAGTGTCTCTTAGACGGAGGACACGAGACACTATAGATACGGAGCCATCGGTAGGAAAGTGATATTCAGTTCATCGGCCCCCTCGGTGATATTTGAGAAGAGTAAGCCTGAACCGGCCCTCTCAACAGCAACATAAACACGATACCACATTATACAAACATTCGCCTCAGTCATTCACACCAGGCAGATACACAGTTGACAAACTACAATAAGAAAAAACGATAAGAAAGAAAAAGAGGGACCCACCTCACTGTTTCTGCGTGTCCCACTAACACGACACGAAATCGATCACAATCTTAGAGTTCGTATGAATTAGTAGACAAGTCTATAGAACATTTTTTTAAAATAAAAGTCCGTCAAATTATTTCGAGTATTTATTTATCTATACGTTTTTCTGGGCTAAGGCTATATCTCCAGTATTTACAAGTTTCAGTCGATGTGTTTCATCAAGGTCTGTTGAAGCAGTTCACCTCAATTTTGCGAAATTCTGCTTCACCGTTAGTCCATGATATAAATCATGGATTTGTGTTTTGGTTGTACCTACTTTCGAAGAAGAATATCGTGGTTTAGCCCAGATGGGAGGAAATTATGTTGCTGTGTCTTTGGTGAGGTATATCAGATTAAAAATAAACTCTACTGCTTGCTTAGAAATAGGTGTGTTCTATTTTCCACGATCGAATGATTATTATGCTATTGGATTCTATGCCGGGACTTACGTTAACTAACGTTGCAAAGAAAAGTTTGTAGGTTAAGTGGAAACTATTTGCTATGTATTGTTCCCCGTTCAGAAGTCGGGTCTATAGTCTAAGATTTCTGCAGGGGTATAAACTGTGCTGTAATAACTGTGGCTATTTCACTTTGTCTCGCAGGTCGAAGCGAACTGACGACCCTTGCCAGGACTGTATCTCAAATTTCAGGACATTCATTTGGGTCCGCACTTCTACTATTGTCTGTTGCCACACCAAAGTCAAGCTCGAGTGAAGCACGTTGACGGGAAAAGAAAACATGTTAAATGAACTATCCACCTACAGAGGCGCTTTAACGTCTGATGATTTCACCTCCCTCATCGCTGCATTCTTTTGGTTGCTGCGCTAAGCCTAGCACAGCGTCTCGTGTCTCTGCACAACGTCTTATCCCTATTCTCTGTAGACGCTGTTAGCTTATTTCACGGTGCCAGTTTAGGACGAAAAAAAAAAAAATCGGAACTTTCTCAGAATCGTATCGAAACCAGTGTAGCCACATGACATGTCTGTTGTTATAAAGCAAATATGTACTACGAAAGGCCGGACGGTGTGGCCGTGCGGTTCTAGACGCTTCAGTCTGGAACCGCGTGACCGCTACGGTCGCAGGTTCGAATCCTGCCTCGGGCATGGATGTGTGTGATGTCCTTAGGTTAGTTAGGTTTAAGTAGTTCTAAGTTCTAGGGGACTGGTGACCACAGATGTTAAGTCCCATAGTGCTCAGAGCCATTTGAACCATTTGTACTACGAAAGGTAAAGAACAGCACATGGGGCGTAATCATCAAAGGCAATGTCAAATAATCTTCAATACCTATTTATCTAAAACAGAAGAATACTGCAATGCTCATTATGACATTACAATGATATCTTTCACTTCTGGTAGACGACCCTTCTAGAGCCTCTGAAGAAGTCAAGGCTGCTAGTTGAACATGTCAGTTGGCTCCATCGGAATTTCGAGCAATTACCTGTTGTAAGCGTGATTGTATCCATGCGCCACACGTGTGATAATTTCCCTCTATGAGTGTAGATAAATTGCAGTTCATTTAAGAAGAACACAATTTAGTTCTACGGAATGTATTAGAATTATATAATGCAAAAAATTTCTACATGAATTGTAATTTTGATGATTAATACTTTCAGCACAGTAACTACTTCGCAAGCAGGGTGGGTTCGGAGGTTTTCTCTGCGGGCATTTCAGCAAGTGCAATCACGATACCAATAACGTGAAGTAATTGTTTTAAGTATGACTTATCTCGGCTAGCCTTTAAGGAGCATGAATTAACGCGATATCCGACGATGCCCAGTTGCCAAGTACCAAACACTGTTACATAATCTCCTAGTCACTATGAATTTGAGCCAGTGAACCACAACGTTTTCTATCCACGTAAATATTCTGTAACTAGGGAGTGCCAGGTAGCATGATACCATCGTAGTGAGTTTTTATCTTCTGGAAGTGTGTTCCACAATCGAAGGAGCGAACATTTTGTTTGCGTTTTTTCGTTGCACGCTGCGAGTATCGGCTGTGTATAAAAGGACAGCTTTTCTACTCTAACAGGCGGCCCGCGTCCGGACAGTGGCGACTTTCCCTCCGCTCCGACTGTCGGTTTCCGCTTACAGTGATGGATGGCGGCCACGCTACACGCGCGCGATCCACTTGTTGTTTCAGAGAGCCGGATAACAACTGCTGGCTAAGATGGGAGCAATTAATGAAAACGCTGCGGATTGGATTACGTTTCAGGCCGTCACGCGGTCGCGCCGGCGCAGTCGCGCCTCCCCGGGCGCTGTCTTCGCGCGCGGCTACAAAAGGAATGATTGATATCAGTTTCGCGAAATGAGTCCGCGGGATAGCTCGCTGCACCAGGAAGAACCACTTGTGCCGGTATCCGAGAGCTGAGCCTCGCCACTAATAAACGCTCCTCGCTTTCTGGGGCTCAGCACAAGTGGATTTCCAATCGGTCGTCACAGTTGCTTTCATTTAATAGCGGGGGGCTTAAGAACAGATTACAATACACTTTGTATCTCCAATACCCTCCAATGGTTGATCCAGTACCTCAAAGATACATCAGCAGTAATTCTTTCTACACCGCATCAACAAATAAACGGAAGTTAGGGGACCATAACACATATTAAGAAGACTGCTTC
Source organism: Schistocerca piceifrons (assembly GCF_021461385.2). NCBI lineage: Eukaryota > Metazoa > Arthropoda > Insecta > Orthoptera > Acrididae > Schistocerca > Schistocerca piceifrons. The sequence continues at coordinate 137,776,058 of NC_060143.1, read as the reverse complement.
TGAAGTTGATTTGTAAATACAGAGGCTGCATCGTATCGTTGCCGAACTTTGTGTCATAACGTTTTACGGTAAAGCATATCTTATCCAGTTTCTAAGGAAGGTAGCAGGAATAGAGTTTAAAGGCCCGTCGACAATAAGGTCATTTGAGACAGAACATAAGCTCGGATTAGGGATGGAAATTGGCCGTGCCCTTCCAAAGGCTTGACCCTTACGTGGTATAAGGAAACAACGGAAAACCTAAATTCGATCGCCGGTCAGGGATTTGAACCACTGTCCTCCCGAATTCATGTCCAAGGCCTTGCTACTGAGTCATCTTGCTCGGGCTACATGCGTTAAGTCCCTCTGGTTGAAGCAATGGGATTGTGGACGACAGCGCTACGTGGTCTGAGGCCTTCTCGGGGCTGGCGCGCAATATTATCTTCAGCAGTCACACGGACGTAAGTAATGCTAGCATGGGTCATAAATATAGAATTCGACAACCAGGGCTTCCTTAAGAATATAACTTTCTTAACCCTAAGGAGTCCCAGTGGTTAACATCAGGAATTAACAGTAAGTTGTCTAAGCTGTGGTAGGGAGAGGTCAACAACTGTTGCGGGACAGTTTTCCCAAAATTGCTCCGTTACCTTACTGGTAAACCGTTATTCCGATGAGAAGACCCAATCCATTTAAATTATTAATGCTGCATGAAAGCATGCAATTTAATAATTATTGCAGGTTCAAGTAGTAATGCTTCCTTTAATTCTGTACTGTGGTTAGGTCCTTTCTCTGCAACTTGAAGTGACCAGCCGGCTATGGGAATGAACAAGAGCTCCAAGGAAAATGGGGCGCGCTGACTATAAAAATGTTTCCGCTCAAAGCCAGGAGTCAGCCAGATACGGACTGGGAACAGAGGGCTGTTTTTCTGCTACATGTGGAATCTCGAAGCCGTGGCTGTGAGAATGGCAGGCCGGGAGAGAGTACTCAGCACGCTGTAAACTTCCAGACAGCGTGGATCTTAAAGAATGCCCTTTAGAAAAGATAAAATCTTCGAAGGCAGAAGGAAAACGTGCGGGTTAGCCGTTAGGGAGGCTACAGGTATAAATGTTTAATATTTGTAGGGAGGAGTATAGTTGGCTTACGACAATTAATTACGTACCGGACATGCAGACATTTCTAATCATCGAAACGCGTAAACTCATACGAGTACACAGGAGGACAAAATTTCTGTCAACTACCGCACTCTAAGAGAGAACTGAGCGGTATTGGTTAACCATAACAGTTTCGTTAGATGGAGAGAAATTGTTGCAATTGTCATTGACTTTTCATTGGTCGGAACCTGGAATTTATACTGCGATTGGCTACAGATTTTCCGGCTCTGGTAGAACCAGATAGATGTTGTGGAGGAGGCAAGGACACTTCGTCCCAGGATTGCAGGCAAAACACACTTCTTCTCGGGGATTAATAGAGTACACCTCGGAATTGCAGAGGGAGATGTCTTCGCTTACGACCTCGTTGTACATATCGAGGCTGAAATTCTCAACCTCTATTGCTGCCATCCTTTGCACCTGATTATCAGCAGAATGATAAGCGTGGGCCGCATTTGAGTATGTCGTGATGAAGGGATTGTGAAGTTATTTGTTTCAAGTTAAAATATAGTTCATCTGAATCAAATCCTACAGCGAGCTAGCTGCACCTGACTTACATTTAGGCCAGAGAACTAGTGCTTGTTCGTACTCGTACTTTTCAGGGCCTAGTCTTTAAGCTACCAACTTATTAAGCAAACATTAGGGATTCTGGTGGGCACAGTGTTCGTATAATTCTATCTCAAATCCATTCGCCTTTGCCAAGTTCTTTCGTGCTTGCTTTTGAATCCTTGTGCCATTTTATTCAGTGATTAGAATCACGTTAATGGATCTAGCAATGAATAGGATTCTTAAAGTGACCTTTAGTTTCATTCAGTATCTTGATGGAAACCTTTATCAATAGTTCTATGTGAGCTGTGGTACCTATATTCTGCGTTCAGTTGAGCCACCCCTGTTTAGTTCAGATAGTGAACTAATTATCTTTGCGCGACTTCATTTTTTTCATTTCACATGATCTCATGTGGAGAGATCAAAAATGGCTCTGAGCACTATGGGACTCAACTTCTGAGGTCATTAGTCCCCTAGAACTTAGAACTAGTTAAACCTGACTAACCTAAGGACATCACACACATCCATGCCCGAGGCAGGATTCGAACCTGCGACCGTAGCGGTCTCGCGGTTCCAGACTGCAGCGCCTAGAACCGCACGGCCACTTCGGTGGAGAGATCGATTCATTGTATAGGTTACACGGTTCCGGTCTGGTAGCATCTCAAGGGTGTGTGCTAAATGCTCAACCGACGACTCAGAAAATGTGGTATACGGTTTACGGGTATGCATGGTTTTTCTCTTACTTATATTTAATTTCATCAATTTTTGTAAATGCTTAAACTATACTACAAATCAGGAATCGAATGTTTAACGGCATTTGAACAGAACTTTCTGCAGATATGTGTAAATATGACCTACATTGTATTGTAGGTGGCAGGTGTCGAGAATGTAGGGCAATAACAGTTGAATAAATAAGCCTAAAGCTGTGTCAGGACGTAGTTTAGTGGGGGCAGACGGCAGATAAGTGGGTAAACCGGTCGGCGTGAACAGCGGGCAGTGTCGGAGCGGTGGCGTGCAGGCAGGAAGGAATCTCATCGGTGAGGGCGGAAGCGCGGCGGGCCCGCGAAGCACGGGCGAGGACCCGTGGGGGCGGCGTGGGGCGTGGGGCGGGGGCGCGCCCTCAATGGCGGCCTTGTGCGGGCCAGCTGGCTTCTGTTACCGCTGCCTGACAGCCCTGCAGCATGGCCGCCAGCGTGGCTCGGCTGCTTCAGCCTCCGTCGTCTACACGGTCTTGTCTCACAACGGCGGCAATGCACGCCAGTTTGTATTGTTGCCGGGGGGATTGTGGTTCGATTCGATGTACCTGTACTTGTGCAAAAACTCAACGAAAACTGCAGCATATGGCATATGGACAGAAAAACAGTGAACACAACAATGGAAAGAGTTAATGTGTTCGTAAGAGAGTGTACATTAACGTTTGGCAATCAGTACGGTTTTGTAAGCTAATCAGAGGATATTTCCCGTCCACTTAGGACGTTAATGATGATGGCCCGTGTAGTGCCCAGCAATTAAAAAACTCTTCTCTTTTATCATATCAAACTTATTTTTTTTGTTCCTTTGCTTATCATCTTCACTGGTTACCTCATTATTCTCCATATTTGTTATTTGTTACTGTTCCATCTACCAATCCTATCGCTGATTATCTACACTCTACGACAAAAAGCAAAGACCTAAAAAAAAAAAAACAACGACGCACCAGGAAGGAATTATCCGTAAGGGACGATAATCGGTAGGTGTGGTGTACATGTACAGACTAACAATTTACTACAATTTCAGAAAAATTGGATGATTTATTCTGGAGAAAGAGTTCTACAAATTGAGCAAGTCGGTAACACGTTGACTCACCTCTGGTCCTTATGCAAACAGTTAGTCGGCTTGACACTGATTGATAGAGTTGTTGGATGTCCTTCTGAGGTACATCGCGCCAAATTCTGTCCAATCGGTGCGTTAGATCGTCAAAATTCCGAAGTGGTTGGAAGGTCCCGGCCATAATGCTCCAAATGTTCTCAATTCGGGAGCTATCTGGCTATTTTGCTGGCCACGATTGGGTTTGGCAAGCACCATTACAAGCAGTAGAATCTCTCGCAGTGTGCATGAGGGAATTACGTTGCTGGAATATAAGCCCAGGATGGTTTGCCATGAAGGGCAACAAAACGGGGCGTAGAATATCGTCGACGCACCACTGTGCTGTAAAAGTGCCACGGATGACAACCAACTGGGTCCTGCGATGAAAAGAAATGGGACCCTAGATCATCATTCATGGTTGTCGGGCCGTACGATGGGCGACAGTCAGGTTGGAATTCCACCACTGCGCGGGGCTTCTCCAGACATGTCTTCGCTTGTCTCGGTGTCTGGAACCTCATTACTTGAGCCTTGTCCCGCAGTTACGCAGGGTCAGCCATCGTTAATCGGATTTGGCATGTTAATGTTTAAGGGGTGGCCGGATGCCCTTCCTGCTGTCACCCCATATCCCCCAGGACGGAAATAGTGTACCCCAACTGTCTGCGTCGAGTGTAATCCATGGAATAGTGCGAAAGTGTTAAGATGTCTGCGAGCCTTGTAACTGAGGCGGAACATGGGGACCAGCCCGGTATTCACCTAGCGGGATGTGGAAAACCGCCTAAAAACCACATCCAGGCTGGCCGGCAAATCAGCCCTCGTCGTTAATCCGCCGGGGCGGATTCGATCCGGGGCCGGCGCACCTACCGGGGCCAGGAAGCAGTGCGTTAGCGTTCTCGACTACCCTGGCGGGTGGGGTATGGAACCTCAGTAACAGAGTAGAATTGCCTTCAGTGATGAGTCCCGCTTTTAATTGAGCCCCAAAGACCAGCGATGACCTGCCTGGAGACACCCCAGACAGTGGTGGGTTACCAACCTCACTGTCGCCCGCCGTACAGCCCGACAACCAGGACTGATGGTCTGGTGTGTGATTTATTTTCCATTTGTTTGTCATGATTAACTAACTCACAGCCACCAAGTTACGTGGCACAGTGAGTAAAGTACTTGTCTTCCATTTGGCAGGAGCAGTATCGATTCCCCATCCGGACGTAAAAATTTAGTTTCTGCGGCTTCCATAAATGATTTAAAGTGAATGCTGCGACCTATTTTCTGTCTCAACTGAGACTGTAGGGTTTTCGATGGGGTCACTGAACTCCACTCTTTCTTCCTGGCCGGCCGGAGTGGCCGAGCGGTTCTAGGCGCTACAGTCTGGAACCGCGCGACCGCTACGATCGCAGGTTCGAATCCTGCCTCGGGCATGGTTGTGTGTGATGTCCTTAGGTTAGTTAGGTTTAAGTAGTTCTAAGTTCTAGGGGACTGATGACCTCAGAAGTTATGTCCCATAGTGCTCAGAGCCATTTGAACCATTTGAACCTTTCTTCCTGTTTGTGTATCCTTTTCCTTTCTTGTATTTATTGAACCATACTGCCAACAGCTCAACAACTTGGTATAAATATAAAATCATATATACAAAAAAATCACAATATAAATAGTTTGAACAGTACTTCAATTCTTATGAAGTAGATTCAGTGCTTATAAAGGAATCTTGACTTAATAATTAATGACAAAATACAGTACAAAAAAGGCGCTTCACAGAGATTGGGAAGCATTCATTTGGAGATTATGGAGTTCATGCAACCACAAACAGTACGCCAATTTGGTTTATACACTTTAATTTCTCGCATAAAATTAGAAAAAAGCTTGGTATATTTGACAAGATTCGTGACATGACAAAACAAGAGCATTTGTTGGAATTGGCACCTTCAATTTCACACGATTTCGTAGTAATCAGTTTTGGTACCCTCCGAAGAAACTGCAGGAATACAGTAAGAGGGTTACACCTCCTTCTACTTTCTCTTCTGACAGTCGCAGAAAAGTTTATCACTGATGTCTATCCGAAGTGGGAAAGGGCTGAACCATGATTGGTACGCAGTCGTATCAAGATAACTGTAGTTATTAGCCTCTTGCTCGCCTGAAGCTTTTTCGAAAGCGGGGTGAGTTTCTAATAACTAGTATGCAGCGTAGTATCGATGGTACAATGAAAGACGCCAATCCTCTCATCATTTTTCCTCTGCCATTTCCCGTACACATAACTGCTAATTGGAGCATGGTAGACTGACATGAATCACCGAGTCATGAACACTGGCCTGCTTTGCCAATTCGACGATCTTGCCATTTTAAACCAATCCTACATCGGCTGAGACCCATAGGAAGGATATTCTCATATATCTTCAGTTGTTTTGCAACCAATGTAGTTGCTTTACAATTTCTGAAGGTATTTTCATTCCGTTGTTACAACTACAAGAAAATTCGTGTTTTTCTCACCAGACGCGTGTCGCTTTATTGAAATAAAGCATCATAAGCGGTCTGCAATTGAAGATATTAGCAATCTCAATTGCTTTTAAGATCGAAAAACAGTTAAAACAGTTCGTTAACAATTCGTTGGATTTTACTTAAGGTGATTTCTTCTCGCCTACATCAGGAAATGCTGTCTGCTAGCACGTCTTTGGTGTCTGTCTTCATTAGACGCTGATACTTGTAGTCTAATTTTTCGCTGCTCTGCAAAATTACACATTTCTTACGTTTTACACAGCACACTTTTTCGTGCACCACTGTATAAAAGTATAAAAATAAACAGTAGACAGTGGTGTACGAAAAAGTGTGCTGTCTAAAACGTAAGAAATGCATAGTTCTGCAGAGCAGCGAAAAATTAGACTGCAAGGATCAGTGTCTAATGACGAAGGGCACCAAAAGCCGTTCAAGCAGACGGCATTTCCTGATGTGGGCTAGAAACCAAGCAGAAATCACCGTAGGTGAAAACCAACAAATTTTTAACGACTTGTTTCCCGATATGAAAAAGAAATCAAATTCTACATCTATTTAATTACAGAGCACTGACGATGCTTTACCTCAATACAGCGAAACAGACTAGTGAGAAAAACAAGAATTTTCTTGTAGCTACAATGGCGGAACAAAAATATCCTCGGAGATTGTGGTATTGTTTCCAGGATTTGAATATTCATTTTACTGTTCCACTTCAGGTATGCAGGAGACCGCAATACACTTTTTGAGTCTGACACTATCGACAGGCGCTGCTCTATACAACAGTCACAATTAGTCTGTAGTCCCCGTCATAAGACATACATTTACTTTCAAACATTTCAGCACAAATAGCTGGAAAAGTAACGTAGAGCACTAACCCACGCCGCCATGTCCGGCAGTCCTGGCTATTCCGAGTGGTAGGGTTGCCTTTGACAGGCCACTGAAGGATTAATGCAGGTCAGTGGCAGAAATGCAAGCCCAAGCGCAAGTGCCTCACCTGCGAGGGCGCTGACCGTGCTCAGCGCCGCGCGGTAAACCGATCACTGTTGGATTCGTAAATACCTGCTGCACCAGCTGCGTCGTCAGTGACACGGCGGTAAGCACACAGGAAATCCAGGGCAATGCTTGAGAGAGCACGCGCGCACGTGCTCGCTGTACTGCTTCAGAGCCTTTGTGCCCTCTTCGTTTGTTTATCGTGTCACAGGGCGATAGCGTAAGAGACTGCTCTGCCTAGTGACCTGATCTAACTTTAAAACAAAAATTACTTTTTGGAAAATATTACTTGCTTTGGTGTGTAGCTACAATTTTATTTTGCTGCTGGCTGCTATGGACTAAGGCCAGTAATTTTTTCTGATTGTATTGGTAATATGCACAGCGACTGTATCTCTGGAATATATAACGATGCATTTCCTTTTACAATAACCTGAGCACCAGAGGCGAAGCGTGGCATATTTGTGGGGTAGGCTGAGAATACGAATTTTGAAAAAAGAAAAATCCTTAAAACAAAAACTTGTAAAATAGAAACACAGCAAAAGTAACTTAGTTACATATTTCTACTAACAGTGGAACAACTACAGAAATTGCTATAAATAAATGCATAAAAATATTATACAGCTACACAATAACAAAAAAAATAACACATAGTAACCCATCGTTACATCTTTTTATAAATTAGTTCTATCCTCCTGTCCGTTTTTGGGCATAAACATCGATAACACGAGATACGAACTCCTGCAGTTTGGTTGAAGATTCCACACTTCCCTTCTCTGTAGGCAAAATCGGCAAGTTTGACAATCTGTCTTTTGTGATTGTGTTGAAAAGATAAGTTTTAAAGTTTTAATATACTCATGCTTCTTTCGCAAGAAGTGGCGGTTGCTGAAATTGCAAGAAACAAAGACAGTAATTTCAAACATTCGGAAAACGTTTTTTTTAATATATTGTTTATAATGCATTAACTGGAGGTCGATTTTTTTAAATTACATTTTTGGATCCACAAAAGTGTTTAGAATCCACCCCTGAAACGGTTTCTTCGAATACGGAACGGAAATGTTTGTTATTCGCGGTTGGAAAAAAAAAAAAAAAAAAAAAAAAAAAAAAGCACCTGCCTGAAATCGGCCTGTTTCACGCACCAGTTTTTTTCTTTCGGAGAACGAGTTATTGTACCGGTGCTTAGGAGGAAACGCGCAAAATTCAAATGAAAGTTTCAACGCGTGTGTTTGGAAGTTAGCAGCTTCAACGAAGGCCCGGGCGTTGCCATTTTTCGGGGTGCACTCAGCCTCGTGATGCCAATCGAGGTGCTACTCGACCGAACAGTAGCGGCTCCGGTCAAAGAAAACCATCATCACAACCGGGAGAGCGCTGTGCTGACCACATGCCCCTCCTATCCGCATCCTCAGCTGAGGATGACACGGCGGTCGGATGGTCCTGATGGGCCACTTGTGGCCTGAGGACGGAGTGCTTTATACATATGGCTGTAATACCCTAATCTGGTTATTGTATACTGTTCTCGTGTTCTGTCTAGATGGTACTTGTAGGCTTGCAATTCTATCCGCAGCTTTTGAATAATTCCTACAGGACTTACAAAGGAACATTTTATTGTTAATTTAGATACACAGTCATCAACATGGATTTATTTGGGAAAGTCCCAAATATGTAGCAACGGGGTTTTTTTAACTTTTTATTGTGTTACCAATACAATTTGTATAGTATACTACCTCTGTGTATACTGTGTTACATTTTAGTCTTGTTTACTCGGTTCAGTATATTGTGGATGTAAAATTTGTTTTATTTTGGTATCTATCCTTTATTAAACCTATGTAACTTCGTACCAGGGCACACTGTGCACTGTCAAAAACAAACAACAGAAACAGATTTACAGCGTTGACATGGCTGTAAGGGCACATACTCAAAGTTAACAATTAGAAAAAAAAGAACCAACGTAAATCCGAGCCTAGTAGTCAAGCAACACATCTGGACCACCACACTACGTCTTCCCGTTCAATCGCGCAACATCCAGTAGAAACGGATCAGTCATACACAGATATGCGATTAAGGCCGTCTTTCAGTCGCCTAAGACAATCAAAGAGATGTTACTTCACGTGAAAGATAGACTTGGTCTCAGAGTTCAGGTGTTTACAACATATCATTCCCTTACATCTTCGACTGCCATTCACTTTTTTAAGGGAGACAATGGCTTTCGTTGTTGAAAGCTCAGATTTTCATAGAGAATTAGAGCGAAAAGTGCTCCGAGAACAATCTATACAACAAATCCATCGCTTAAGACTTCTTGGCTTTATAAGCATACATATTGTTGTTAAATATGTTTGTGAGAAAAAATGATGCATAGTACTTTCGTGAAAATTTTATATTTTACACATTTCTTCTTATTTTGATATGTCTCGGTCTCCGTCTGGGCCAAGACAAAGGGTCGTCTCGGTCAGACTTCACCGGGGTTGTCTATTACTGTTAGCCCGCGCTAGGTGTGGTGTTACGGTACTGCTCGTGGTGTGATCATCCCTATTGTGCATGTAATGATGATGAGTACGCTGGCAGCAGACAGCCGCGGCGACAGTGACGTCGTGGGTACCTGCTGGTCTCGATGGGGTGCTCCCCAGTCCCCTGGCGTTCCCAGGCTGCGCGCGGCTGACGCGGAGGTAAACATTCCATCACGACGGCGACACGCACGAGGCTGCTCGGCCACGCACACGCACGCCATAGCGCGCCTGGAGACAGGGCCATCTGCGGCGCACGCCTCGCCTGTTTATTAACAAACTTCTCGCGAGCAGTGCGTAACGTTGTGACGCCACTCCGGGCTGACAGGCCAGCCTCCCCCGTAATGGGGTGCCCACATGCTCCGCACTCCATCATCGCCGGCGACTGGCGAGTGCACGCACTTAGCCCCGCCTCAAGATTCAAGCACCACCACGCTCTGCTAATTCGTCTTCTCACCGCAGCGCCACTTCCGTTTCCGTCCATAACCCTCTACCCATTTTTTTAATTGTGCATTACAACAGCCGCACCGCAAGTAACTTAAAATTATATCTTTCTTGTATTTAGTACACTCGGGCTTTCAGTGGGGCCGTTTCAGTATCATACAACCTTTGGCTTACAAAAACTTTTCGACTCATTTCACCACCAAAATCTACTTCAAAAACAGATTCTTAACTGAACTGAATGTTGACAGACAAATCCGATGGATGTTCATGTTCGATATTAGCGTATTTTACAAATGGTGCCAGATGTTACTTCATATTTTCAGCGAAAGTCTGTGACCAGTTATGTTCAACAAAAACAGCGTGTTTATGGTTCAAATGGCTCTGAGCACTATGGGACTTAACATCTATGGTTATCAGTCCCCTAGAACTTAGAACTACTTAAACCTAACTAACCTAAGGACAGCACACAACACCCAGTCATCACGAGGCAGAGAACCTGACCCCGACGGGAATCGAACCCGGGAACCCGGGAGCGGGAAGCGATAACGCTACCGCACGACCACGAGCTGCGGACAGCGTGTTTATCTAGACAGGATTTTTTTCTGGTGCGGAAATAAGAAACCAGGCAAATGAGAAAGATAGATGCTCTCGCCATAGCAAGCTGTCGCTAATGGACACTAAAATTTGGATAAACTGCACTCTCAGAAAGCAGATGGCACCGCAGAAAGAAGATAAGAGTACGAGCACTTCCAAAATGAAAGTAGCCATTATACGTTAATTCATATAGTAATTCTAGTGTTACCATGTTTGATAAGACAAAAACGTCAAGTAGTTCCCCACATTAATTGCAAGGCTCAAGACTTGCATTTCAAAGAACTCCTCCAAAGGTCCAATCTTAATGTTACAACTGCAAAGATTATCCGAACCACGTCAATTTATACTGAACTGCTTGTTAGATTACTCTGCGCATCCTGTGGTATATTCTTCATCTCATCTAGACTAACTTAAACACTATATACGAAAAATTTACTTTGGTAAGTTTATGTAAAAAAATGGTTCAAATGGCTCTGAGCACTATGGGATTTAACATCTATGGTCATCAGTCCCCTAGAACTTAGAACCACGTAAACCTAACTGAACTAAGGACAGCACACAACACCCAGTCATCACGAGGCAGAGAAAATCCCTGACCCCGCCGGGAATCGAACCCGGGAACCCGGGCGTGGGAAGCGAGAACGCTACCGCACGACCACGAGATGCGGACTAAGTTTATGTAACTTGATACCCGGACATTCACTATAATGTTGTATAATTTTGAAATGATAGAAACCAAAGTATAACAAAACCAATCGCAAGGCGGCTGCATTGGCAAATTTTGAAAGAAATCTGTTATGTGCGCACATTTTGAGCCTATTATACTACACAGCTTTATGGCAATACTAATCTGTTTGAAAACGGGAGAGAAGATACAGGTGAAATGAAAAGCACGAGGGGGGGGGGGGAGAGGGGCGGGGGGGGGGGGGGGAGGGTAAGGGGCGGAGAGAGAGAGAGAGAGAGAGATAGGAGAGACAACAGGAGCTTTTATTATAATTACATGTGATTTAGTCAACGATTTTGTATAGTATATGGTTGCCAATATGTATATGGTTATTAAGTAGCTGTTTATTGTGTGTATTTGATAGTTTTTTTGAAAAGAAGTATCACAGCCAAGAACAGTAAAGATATGAGCATCACAAAAAATCAATAAAAACAGACCTCTCATCTGCAAGAAAACTAAGATAATTTCCAGAAAATAAATCAGCATGAACAGTCTATAAACTGGAAGGAATTGTAGAAAAATACGAGCTGAATTTAACACTGGACACTTTTCAGTACCTCGGTTCAGGGCTATCCCACATAGATGTGCTTGCGGACTGACCGTTTACAGAAAGCAAGTAAAGACGTCCATTCACAGGCTGGCCACAGCTGTCGTCAACAAAAAATCGACCACGGTTTGTGAGAGCACGTGTAGCGGTGGCCAATGAAGGAAAGTTTAGTAATTCAGGACAGAAAGGGATAGGCCTTCCACCAAGGAAAAAATAACGGAAATACTGATTTTCTTGACCATAGGCAGAAACGACTAAAACAAACAGCAATCCCCCCAGTAACACGATCGTATAGCCATAGTCTTCAGACACGTTTTCACACTCGTAGTGCTAAGTGAAATACGGTGCCTACTTCCATTTTATAGTGTGTAAATTATTATTCTTGTAAGTTTCGCTAAACCAATATAATTGGGTACGGAAATTGTAATTATATAAAACATTTTCTATATTTTACTGTTCTTATTAGTAAATCCTAGGCAATTCGATATGTTAAAACTGGGAGTAACATCAAATTATACAGGGTGTTCGGAAATTACCGTTACAAATTTCTAGGACTTGAGGAGGGGAGTGAGTACATAATATTTTGAATAGGAACCCATGTCCGCAAACGGACCGTTTCCTTTCTACGACGGTTTTAATTCAGATGCTTAACTCATCCACTTCTCCTTGAGGAACTAAATTAGGCGCAACACTGTTAAGTTTTAAATAACAATTTAAAAGGAAACACTAAGAAAAATCCATTTATCACTTAAGCATGTTCTGGTACACTCTCTCGTGTATCTTCAATTTCTAGTGCGACGCCCACAACTCGTGCCAGCAGACCTTCCTCTGTCTTGGTTCAAATAGCTCTAAGCACTATGGGACTTAACATCTGAGGTAACCAGACCCCTAGATTTAGAACTACTTAAACCTAACTAACAGAAGGACATCACACACATCCATGCCCGAGGCAGGATTCGAACCTGTGACCGTAGCAGCAGCGCGGTTCCGGACTGAAGCGTACGGTCCCATAAGAAAGTGTCCGTATGATGTAGTACACGAGCGCACGTGTTTTTTTGTGTGTGTGTGTGTGTGTGTGTGTGTGTGTGTGCGTGTGTGCGTGTGTGTGTGTGTGTGTGTGTGTGTGTGCGCGCGCGTGCGTGAGCGTGCGCGGCGCGCGCGTCGCGTGTGTGTATTTTGGAGCTTACGGGCCGTCAACGCCGATGTTACCAACGTCCATGCACATATTAAAAGAAACGAATGTGGATAAAACGTCTAATATTGTTGTGAGGAGGAAACCTACAAAATGAAACTCATTCACTTATTCCCACGCCGGCCGGTGTGGCCGTGCTGTTAAAAGCGCTTCAGTCTGGAACCGCGTGACCGCTACGGTCGCAGGTTCGAATCCTGCCTCGGGCATGGATGTGTGTGGTGTCCTTAGGTTGGTTAGGTTTAAGTAGTTCTAAGTTCTAGGGGACTGATGACCACAGATGTTAAGTTCCATAGTGCTCAGAGCCATTTGAACTTACTCCCACCCCACTCCCGTTGACCCACACGATCACTCTATCTCCCAGGCCTTAATACAATGAAGAAGACTGAAGGAGGCCATTCCTGGAAGTAATACAGAAGTAAAACACACATGAACTAAAAGAAAAGCACAGGAAAAAGAGAATATCTGACCACTTACAAAAAACATGTTTGACCAGTCCCCTGTTAAACGTATTAAGAACATCACCGTAAAATTTTTGGAATCAGGCTGGACAGATCACAAAATCTGAAAACTCTGACCACATTCGTTTCAGTGTAACTTAAAAGAGAGTGTAGATCTGCCGGCAAATCTGCCGCTGTTCTCTGATCCGAAAATAAAATACAATCTAGTAAAATATGGCGCACATTTATCTGTACGCTCCAAACGGAGGATCCTCTCGCCGGACCAACAACCGTGACCTATGCGAAGACGAGTAACTAGGATCTCATCCCGTCTTCCTGCGGGAAGGAGGTACGCCACTGCCGCGTAGTGGGCTTTACTAGGCGCAGCATATCATCAGCCACTTCCAGCAACTCGTCTTCCCATCGACGCATTACTCTACACCTCAACACGAGACAAGAACATGGAGAGAGATGCACAGTGAACTAACCGAGGATCAAGACACGCCTCCTTCGCTGCTACATCCGTCCTTTCGTTCCTCGCTATACCCATGTGCCCTAGCACACACCAGAAATTTGTAATTTGTTGTAAGGTCTTATGGGACCAAACTGCTTAGGTTTCGGTCCCTAAGCTTACTCACTACTTAATCTGACTTACACTATGGACAACACACACACCCATGCCCGAGGGAGGGATCGAACCTCCGACGGGTGGAGCCGCACTGACCGTGACAAGGCGCCTCAGACCGCGCGGCTAACCAACAAAAGGACACTTCCTTCCCCAGCCACGCCTTACTGATATCAAAAAATATACCTACACAATGCTGTTTACGTAGTAAAGCCTGCTGAATTGTAGGCGACACTCCAATAACTACTAGGACAGGTTCAGTCCTTTCCCAGTTTGAGAAGAAGGATAAAAATTGCCTCCCTCCACGAGTTGGGAAAGTTGCATATGTGTCGTATCAAATTAAAAGACTACAGAGGATTCCCTTGGACAATGGCTTCAGGTTCCGCAGCATGCTGTATCAGCAGCATGACCAGGCGCAGTAGGAAATTTGTGGTATGTTCTATGGGAACGAACTGCTGAGGTCATCGGTCCCTAGGCTTACACACGACTTAATCTAACTTAAACTAACTTACGCTAAGGACAACACACACACCCATGCCCCGGGCGCAGTATTGCTAGCTGCAGACAGTGCCGAATCCAGCCCCACGTGGAGAATAGGCAGTTATAGGACTCTGAATTTTTAGATCTGAAATTCACCATCCCTTTCCATGGTGGCACAGTAAGGACGGTATGTTAGATACCGGCTGGCAGTTTCAGTAGTCAGGCAATATGCTCTGGTGTTGTCTATGCAATATCTCCAGGTGTTGTTTGGAGACACCCCAGATTCAACACTGCTCCTGGAGATAACTGACTGCCTTTACTGAAAATCCTCCTGATAATTCCCATACTGTAGTAGAATAAGTGGAACAGTTAACAGATTCCAGGAACACTTTCCATGACATTTTCTTGCTCTCCTTGATTGTGTGTCGAGTCTTTGCCCTTGCTAATTGAAAGACTTCAGGTTTTTCGCGGTTGGGCGGCTCTTAAACGAAGCAGAGCTGCAAGCCTTAACTGAATGATTGAATGGCATTCATCAGTCCATCAAGGCACAGAAGGCACAGGTGGCCTCCTAGGACGATAACAGGACTTTGGGATGGAGAGGTCACTGGCATGGTGGATTATTCGTATGATGTGGTCCACCCACTCTTGGATGCTCTGGCGGCACTTGAACACAGTCCGCTGGCCAAACAGCATCCAGTTGACTCTGCTGATCATCCATCATGGCTGCGTCCTTCCAGTGAGAACTCCATTCAATAAGTAAAAATGGCGAGGAATGGAGATCGTCATGGACTTTAAACTGAACAGGATCTGCATGGGCAGGAGAGCAGAAACAGAGATCGATGGCTGTGAACGACCCTGTAGCAGCACAGAAATTAGTGGGAGTGCCTGTGTTGAAGAGGCATAGCTCGTGAGACGTTAACAGGCCCTCCAAAACTCGACCCCAAGGGCAAGTAGAGGTCGAACCCCACAATATATGATTGGCATTGAAGTTTCCCAGTACAAAAAATTGTCGGGGGAGTTTTGCTGTAAGACCTGTTAGAGCCTCAGAGTCAATCGTGTCATGCTGAGGTATATATAGCGAGCAAACAGCGATTCTTTGACATACATGACCTTCAAATCCAATTGCTTGCTGGTCAATAGGTAGGGGGAGAGAAGAGCAGTGGTGCGTAATACTGACAAACAAAGCGACCACTCCTTTGGTCCTTTCCCCAGGCGAGTCATCATTGCAACAGAGTCTATAGACCCTTAGAAAAAGAGCATCAGACACTTTAAAATGCGTTTCCTACAAGCACAAGCACAAGGGGCGTACCTGTGCTAAAAGTTAGAGCTCCTCCAGATGTGTTCTGAACCCATTTATGTTCCACTGCATATTAACGGTGAGGTTCTAGTCTGTCTTTCCCCTTCTCGTTTCGCCGTGGTGGCGAGACGTAAGCGGAGGGGGGATAACTTGAGAGACTCGCTAGTTCTCTCAGGAAAATCTTGGCGTCCATACTAGCGATGGTATGATTATCGTCAGATCCATCAGACAGCAACAAGGTCGCATGGTCCGATGGCTTCACAGCGGACTGCTTTGGCCTTTTGGCCTTCATACCCAGCTTGGATTGTGGGGATGGTGACAAAGCTGATGTAACAGAAACACTCTGCTGAATCTCTTCCGATGTGTGCCTAGCGGTTTTTTTTATCGACGCTGCCATTATGTTCGGCAACTTTCACTACTTCAGCATTCTGATGACTGGCCTGTGGGACAAGCGGCGCAGGGTGGCAGCACCATTTACAGGTGCAGGCAGATGTGCCCTGCTCAATTGTCATAGTCTGAGTGCTAATACTGACCTTCCGGACAGGCTGTTCGGGCACCGAGGCAAAAGATTTGATAAAACCTGGTGGCTGAATAGCCTTAAATTCCTTCGTCACACCAGTGTGTGTAACACATTGGGTGACTAATTTCCTGAATTTTCTTTTCTTGGACGAAGACAGGACAGTTTGTGCTGCAAACCGAATGGGCCTGGGAGCAATTAACACACATGGGTGGAGCAGTGCATTGCAAAACCTTGATTGTATGCTGCACTACCACATTGTCCACGTGTCGTCTGACCGTTGCCACACATAATGGTGTGATCGAAGCGTTGGCATTTCAAGAAGCCCATTCGATTTGGGACATAAGGTCTAACCTTAACGCAGAGTAATTCAGTTGCAATATACTCTGGCAACTTCCTATTGCAGTTCCTTTGTATCCATATCTATAATGCCCCGTCACGTTACAACACCCTTAACGCTGATTAAGCCGTGCGGCTCTAAGCGCGTTAGTTTGGAACCGCGTGACCGCTACGGTCGCAGGTTCGAATCCTGCCTCGGACATGGATGTGTGTGATGTCCTTAGGTTAGTTAGGTTTAAGTAGTTCTAAGAGTAGATGAAATCAGTGTACTGACTAACAGGATGGAAAAGTTAGAAATTGACACAAGTCAAGCAATAGAGCAGAAGATGTCCGAACAGGCGAACAAAATTGAAAACGAATTTACAAAACAAATAGACGAGAAGGTGCACGCCGCGATTGAGGCCAAGGACTTGGGCTTCAGTGCGGAAGTGCAGGACCTAAAAAGGGCGGTGCACACTGAGGCTCTAAGCGCGTTAGTTTGGAACCGCGTGACCGCTACGGTCGCGGGTTCGAATCCTGCCTCGGGCATGGATGTGTGTGATGTCCTTAGGTTAGTTAGGTTTAAGTAGTTCTAAGTTCTAGGGGACTGATGACCTCAGTAGTTAAGTCCCATAGTGCTCAGAGCCATTTGAACCAAAGCCGCACGAAGAATCGCTAACTGACATGTTATATGCAGAAATAACTGTTTGAGCTAAAGGTCTGAATCATATTGAGAGATTTTAGGCTGACATGTTATATGCAGAATTAACTGTTTGAGCTAAAGGTTTGAATCATTTTGAGAGATTTTAGGCTCCCGTTCGGAAGAAAGTAGACTAACGGACACCAATTTATTATCACCAGGAGGAAAATTATATCCTTATTAATTATAAAAAAATTACCTTAATTTTGTCTCATTTATGTATTTATAGTATCAAAACTATTGATTGAAATCATTTGATTGTAGTACACTTTTTAGATAACAATGTCGTAAATGTGTGCACAAGTTTTAAGCATCTAGGAAATTTCAAATTACTGACCGACATAAATGTTTATATAATAAAGTTTATATCGAAGCTATTCTGATCATTCTTATACAGAAATATTCATCCTCAAAACACTTTCATTGTGCTAAAATTTCTTTGTATTTAGAGTTCACATTATGTAGTTAGATCCTCACAAACTTTATGAAAATTATTACTGTTTTTCCAGCCGTTCACTGGCAAGTACCTTAAGCCAGTGCGCAGCTCACTGTTGACTGGATATTCTCCAGAGAGCTTGGCATTCAACAGCTTCTGAACTTGGGGAGCCTTCATAGTCTCCAGCAGTAGTGTGTCATTCCGCTGCCTATTGATCGATTTGAGTTGCGCTGCAAGCCTCTCGAGAATTTCTGGGTATAAAATAACGACAGTTTCTCAAAAGAACCGTGCATACGTTTCATCACAACAAAAACGTTATCCGCAACACGATGTGGCTGTTACTATGATTACTGTCGTTGACAGTCACAGATGGCCCAGGTGGACTAGCCACAAGAGATCTCCTATGATTATGGGTATTAATACTGCCAAATGCCTCACCTGAAACGCTGGGAGTACAAACAGGGGATTTAGGCTTCATGGTGTCCCCAAGAGCAGCTAGGGAAGGAAATCCATCCCGACAGAGCCCCATTTGCCTGGATAAGCCTTATACAGGTGAGGTGCGGCAGGTTTCCCAGAGGTTGCCCACTAGCGACAGTTCCTCAACAGTTAAGTACCTCATCAGAGCAGCTCACCTTGAGACTGAAAGTTTATTTTTATAGAGGATTTACTATCTTTGCGTTCTGGGCAGTTAAACCAAGATCCAGATTCCCTCTGATACACAACGATCCACCGCCACGCTGCACGTTGGTCTCTGAAGGATGCCCAGAGCTACAGTGACAGAGCACTGGCGGCGCTCACCAGTCCCCAGTTCAGGAACCGCGGGGTCACCAATTCCGTGCCCAGCAAACGAATGCTGATCCCCGTGAGGGCACGTAGTACACGTCATCCTGTCTATCGTATTGCATACCAGGACAAGCAACTCAGACGTTTCTCTTTCCCTCAGCAGACGTGGAAGTGTTACACATCTGAACTGAAATGGTATGATTCTGGACATGGGTCCCTATTCAAAATGTTATGTACCCACTTCCCTCTACAAGTCCTAGAAGTTTATAACGGGAATGTCCGAACGCCCTTTATTGGGGGGGAGGGGTAAAAGAAAGTATGTAACTGTGACTCCCTCCCCACTCATCAGTTCTTTTGTTCTCCAGTTTTGTTTCTTGCTGGCCGTAGACTTCATTCACTTTCGATCAAAAGTACACGTGTATCACGTGACAGTGCAGAAGGCAAGTTGGAATTTAGCGTCCTGTCAACGACGAGATCATTAGGGGTGGGATACAACCTCGTGCTGGAAAGGATACAGAAGGAAATCGTGTCCTTTTCAAACGAACAATTTCGGGATTCATCTTAATCGATTTAAGTAAACTTCAGAAAATGTAAGTTGGTTGGCTCTACGGGAATTTGAACCCCAATCTTCCTGAATGCAAGTCCAGTGTCTCAATAACCAGTGCCAGTTTGGTCGAAGATGGCATCGCCACAAACTGTATAGCATTCTTCTTTCATCTCCTGTAGCTCTCATTTGCTCCACAGACGACACTGCAGAACTTCAATGCTGTAATTTTAATTAGTTTTGAACTAGCTTATGCAACCAGTTTTAAGGTCACCTACAGGGCAACTCGGCAATTTTCACGAGAACAAACATTGCCAGAGGTAAAATAAATAAATAAAAGATATAGTCCAAGGAGTGACATCTGGATCCGTAGTTAGGCACTTAACCACTGGGCCACCGAGCCACACACTTTTCATATTATAATTTGAAGAGTTTAGCTTCCCATCAACGTAGAGATGATCAGAACCGAAGCATAAGCTCGGATTGCGGAAGGATATTTCGGCATTCGCTTCAGCTAATTTGTGAAATCAAGAAAAACTTACATTTAGATGGCCGGATGGGGATTCGAAACGCGGTCGTCCTGAATACTTGAGTCTATAACCACTGCACCATCCTCTCTCGGTCGTTATATAACTCGATTGACAAGTTTCTAGATAATGCAATACTAAAACGCCATAAATTGGTTAAAGACTATATTTCTTTAGATACATGATCTAATCACGTGTTGTTGGGTCAGAATATGCGCCTAAATTTCGCCTTCCGTCACATGGGTGAATAACGATATTTTCGTCAATGCATATTGAAGATAATTAGCTACAGCCTTATGATAGAAAATGGCACAACAATATTGCATATATCATTTTTTCGTAGCTGAGAACAGACAAAGGGAATTTTCGTAGCATATACATTTCGCAACAGCATGTCTGGGTGCAAGACACTGTAACATCAAACCAGGAAAAAACTATAGGTAAATATTCGTAAACCATTCATTAGGGAGACGTGCGAATGGGACACGTCCTCGGTGACTGTCTCGGGGTTTCGAACTAGCGACCATCTGCATCCACATGGGAACCTGATAGTGGCGGCAGCTTCCGACCAGCGCGAAAGCCGAGCCGCTACAATGGTGGTCGGCAGCCTCCGCCGCTGCGGTCCCGGGATCGAATGTCGGCGCGGTCACAGGGCGGCCTCCACTATTATAATTACAAATCTATACCGGACGTTGTGAGCTACGCGTCCTACCACATCACAATGACAGTTTATTCCCGTCTATTGAACTCTTGCTGCAGCGTACCACAAACACAGCTGATTTCTATGACGTACAATAGACGAGCATTAGTGGTCTATAGTAAACGCGCTGCGACTAGAATTTTTCTAGTTTCGCAACTTTCAAGTGTTTCAAGCAAACAGCAGTGTAGTGCTGCACAGAAAAGTAAACGTTAGACCACAGCCATCATTAAGAGCCTAGTGTTTGTCTGGATAAGAGGAACGAAGTGTTTGTACGGGACAGAAAATTCACAGGTAATTTCAATGAGATACGACAATGAGTGTAAGCAAGTATCCGTCCAAGATGGTTTTGTACGCTATCACTTTCGAGTGTGGACTCATTTCCCTAGGATTTTTTGAAAGAATCTCAGTTTTGATATCAGCCTTTTCTATGATCAATTTTATGTGATCGATACAGTTAATCGTTACGTACTCACACTTTCAAATATGTAATAGATGACCTTTTCTGCCGGCCGGAGTGGCCGAGCGGTTCTAGGCGCTACAGTCTGGAACCGCGCGGCCGCTACGGTCGCAGGTTCGAATCCTGCCTCGGGCATGGATGTGTGTGATGTCCGTAGGTTAGTTAGGTTTAAGTAGTTCTAAGTTCTAGGAGACTGATGACCTCAGAAGTTAAGTCCCATAGTGCTCAGAGACATTTGAACCATTTTGACCTTTTCTAGTGGCTATTCGGAAATTGTCCATGAAACCGTGGAGGTGCTGTAGCACCGCCCCTTTCGTTATCATGGGCGAGCAAAGACTTCGTATGCGGATTTCCACTCATATATTTACTGATCCTTTACTTTCGAAGAAAGGTGCCACGTGATCAGAGAACCATTTACCTCGGACATTTCTTCGAGATTATGACAGCATTCACCTCGAGTGACTTAAGAGACGCCACGGAAAATCTAAATCAAGATGACGGGATGGGGTTTGAGAAATACTTCTCACGAGATCTTTCCTCTGAATCAACTTCGTTCGCGGTGCTATGTATGAGTGAGGGTAGAGAGAAGACACTGCCTGCGCCTATGCAAGACGTTCAACATACGTTGGACATTTATAGAGACGAACTGCGAAAACAGTGCTGCGTGCACAGCAAATATCTGTTATCAGTACCGCTCACATTCCAAAACAGAATATGACTTGTGCAAAGAAAGTGGGCTCCCACACTATCGGTCCCCCCCCCCCCCCCCCCCCCCCCAATAGCATTTGGGTTTTTAAAATGGTCTGAAAGAATAGATCTAAGAATTCAGACACTTCTTGCTAGAAGACAAATTACTGGTTCGGGCAACGCAAAAACGATACCTATACTAGTATCGTTGCAAGAAAGTGTAGGTTCTGCTCGCAAAGTTTCGAAAGCTTGTCTTTGAGAGACTCTTCAGTCTCCATTGCTCAGTTTGGATAGAAACCATATGACAAAACAAATGTCAAAGAAGCACCTTCATTTACACACAGACGGATGTGGTCAACCCGCTTCATTCCACACTGGACAGCAAAGGGAACGACTGTCACCAGCATATAAGGTGGCTTATGGAATTTAAAGATAATATTTTCCTCTACTGTCCGCCCTGTTTGAGCCCAGGCATCTGAATTTTCATCGCCGCACTTGTTATGAAATATTCTCTAGGAGCGACACAAAGTTTTTTCAAAAGTAGGCTGTCACAGTTGACTGCGAATCTAAATGTGTGCTCTTTACGATGTTTTCCCTTTCCGATCACTTCTTTGGCTAGTGACATCCTCTTCTATTAATTGTCCCGCCTCGTTCGCCAATTGAATCTGCTGAAGACTCACCATAAACTCGCCGGAAGGAAAAGCTGACGGGGTTACGAGTTTTACTGACAGTTTTAAACATGGCTGTTACTCAGCAACCGTATACTAGTTTCAACATAGGAGTATACAGCAAACCGGTTGAAAATTACTGTTTGGTACATTGACCTAAGTTTGGACATCTGCTACGTTTGTCTTCATCAGAATGAAATTTTGATAAACCGTAAAATTACATTGCGACAAAGCAATGGCCGGAATTAAGAGCGGTTATGCTCAAGACAAAAATAAAATAAAATGTTTACTGATAGATGAATGTAAATAATTCTATGAAACTGTCTTCATCTCATAATACAAGGCCTGTGTGAAGACAAGATCACTTTAGTTTTAAGGGCCGTTCAGTATATAGTAAAACTGCAATGCCACAGGTGGTCCAAGCACTTCTAAAGCTGGTAAGAAAGAGTATTGTACCCTGGAATACCACTCAAACCTCCGCCTCTGCCCACTTCTGTAGCTGTACTTTAATATATTTTCTTAGTTAATTTTAAATTAGTAATATTCACTTTTTGTGTGCTGCAGTCTTTTTCTGAAATTACAGAAATTACACCAGGAAAGTACCGTTTTTCGAAATTTGAAAAAAATGTTTCAAGGTACAACCTGGTCATGTACCTAGGATCAAATATTTTGTTGAAATTTAAAAGCGTTACAGTCTAGAAAGTCTTTTCCTTACTGCATTTAACAGTCGATATGCTACGTTATGACTTTACTACACACCAATAAACAGTGAGTGGAATCAAATTAAGGAAAAGTATGATCAAAAATCAGTTTCAGGCTAAATACATTTTAAAATAGAATCCATTGGAAACTAACAAAGATTTCCATTATCAAATGGCTGGCTCTGAGCACTATGGGACTTAACTTCTGAGGTCATCAGTCCCCTAGAACATAGAACTACTTAAACCTAACTAACCTAAGGACGTCACACCCATCCACGCCCGAGGGAGGATTCGAACCTGCGACCGTAGCGGTCGTGTGGTTCCAGACTGTAGCGCCTAGAATCGCTCGGCTACACCGGCCGGCTATTTCCATTATCAACACAGGCGAGTCTTAAGAGAGTAAAGAAACTCAGTTCATTTGCATATATTGCCTGTTCCTTGGTAGAAGACCATATTCTACATCTACATCTACATGGTTACTCTGCAATTCACACTTAAGTGCCTGGAAGAGGGTTCATCGAACCATTTCATACTACTTCTCTACCCCATTCCACTCTCGAATGGCGCGTTGGATAAATCTTTCCGTTTGAGCTCTGATTTCTCTTATTTTATTATGATGATTAAGGTACAAGAGCGGTGAAGTATGACACAACCGTCCATAAGTTATATAACTAGTTTTAAAACCGTACAAAATTTTATTCATCATAAAATTCTGTAACTGAAGATTTAACAATATCTTCCACACAGCTTTTACGTTTTATACCGCATTTAAAGGCGTAAACTCCAAATATTTACCCACGCTGCCCAAAACATAACATCCTGTCTTCCAACAATAAAAAGCAGTAGAAAATACCGGAAACTGCTTATGGTGGTCTCTAGTGCGCATTCCTTCACATGATTCCAAAATCAGTCACTAGATAGCAACATCGTGCAGGAAACACCATGTGTTCCTTCGTATACCATCCTCCAGTAAAACACTCTTCCCTACGTGAATTTTAATATACGTGTCAATGTGTATTCATGTGGTTACATTAGCGCCGATGCATTGTACTTATTCTTCAGTGACCTCACCCGCTTCACGGCATAATGCCAGACTGGGCAGACTACCTAGCACAACATGACAATAGACGACAAACATAGGCCACAACTAGAACTATGAACCGGAATCTGATCCCCTATCGTTTCCTAGCTGGCTGCCCTGCAGAATTACTATTATCTGCAGACTGCAGATACACAGAGCAGCTGGTACATGTCGCGACAGCTGTTTGTGAGTTGTGTCGCTTTCGAAACTCACGAGAAAATGACATGGCCATTACAATGTGGTGAGAGGGGGCAGATGTCTAGGAAGCTTTTTGTAAGAATACTACAATATTGAGATACAAAACATCGAGTAGTGTTCATCAACTCGTTAAGCAGCGATACTTCAAACAGATGATACTTCTCTTTTGTGAGATGTCATAAGAGTTATTGGACACCATCACTGTTCGATCGTCCGAGATAGCGAAATATTTAGTGGCAAGGGCTGGATATAAGTCGTGCATGGATAGCACAGTCGGTATTCAGGTTTGTGTCTGGGTACTGCACACAACTCTAGCCTGCTAGGGAATTTTATGAATCTTTGTTATTCGGGACATCTGAGAAGTGGCTCACAGATTAAGTAAGTTCCAGCCTTGCGCTTACGGATGTCTAGCATAACAAATGCCAAACACAAAGACATTTTTACAATAAAAATGTTGGCTGCCGCTGTTCCGTACATCATTAATCCAATGATATTCGAGGGAAGAGAAATGGCAGAAATGCAGTGTAAAATTTTTCTGTATCATTTATTAAGTTAAGCGAAGAATGGAGGAAATGTCGACCGTCAGCTTGAAGCATGGTGGCGCGATTAAGTTTCTTCCATTGGCTTCTGGTCTTCCCGCATACTCAAATAGTTAAAGTTGAGTATAGAAGAGGTACTCTCTGCAATACGTGCCTACACCGCAGACGAAACTTTCCCCAACATGTAGTAACGTACCACACTCTTTTTCAACGATTAATAAGTGACGCCACATCTCAGTTTTAGATAAATAAAGACATGATGTCTTAAAGAAACCGTAACCACTGCTAGTATAATGAAAAACCGCTGAGTCACTCACTAAATATTTTTTTGTTTTGATTACTGGCTTCGAACATGTGCATAGATTATCTTCAGTTCCAAAACTAGAAAAAAAGGAAAGGGTGTGACAGTACAAAAATTGCAGGAGTTTACAATAAAAGACATGCAACCATTAGTGTTAAGAAAATAAAACATCATGAAGTTTGTGAAACTTTGTGCTGAAAAGCGCATTCAGTCCAAAATAGTGACGATGCAACAGTACGTTACCAAAAATGAACACGTTGCATTATAAGGAAAGTTAAGAGGTCAGCGACTAGGGTTACCTGCGTATGTCAACGCCCTCAAGTAAGCGAGGTAACAGGAAAGTTGGGGGTACATTATTATTGTTTCGTCATTTTTGGTCATAAAAGTATACTTGTCGTAGGTTCTTCTGTAACAGCTGCAGCATGGAACCACGTAATATTCCTTACAGTGTCAAGTGTACAATTTCCGGATTTTACTGTTACACCCTTGCCCTTTTGGACAAATCACGCTATACAGCACTAGCACTAGGTACGCCTCGATTTCATGATGTTTTATTTTATTAGCAGCATCGGCTGTATTTGTTTTAATGAAATCCTCCCACAATTTTTCTACCATGACGCCAGTTTCTTCTTATTTTCTGGTTTGGATCTGAAAATCATATGTACACCACTTCAAAATCGGTAATCAAAATAAGGAATATGGTGGTCTAGACGATATTTTTTCATTAACTCTCAGTTTTTGTGCGAGATACTTGAGACTCTTAGGACCAGCTCCAAAACAGTCACATCGCACCTTAACGGTTCTACTTTTACCTGCTTAGCGGTCGAAGGTCATCTGAGCGGAGAGTGGACAAGATTTAATTTGCTGCTTCGTGCGTACACGAGATTAAGAGAGAACGGTCACAGCGCGAAAGGAGAGACCCTGGTGGGAAGCAGGGTAGGCGGCCGGCAACGCTAGGGGTTCCCCGGGAGCAGGTGCACAGGTCGGCTGCACCTGGGGAACGTGGAAAAATAATAAAAGGGCTCTCAAAGGGTTGACTCCCAGGGAATGTTTCTCAGAAGGGCGCCGCGCCGTCAGAGAAAGGGTTGAGTGCTGCGTACCTGATTCAGAAAACTCTTTTGTGCCAACATTATTTATTGCGCCGGCAGTAGCAGTCGTTCATGGATTTTTTCCGAGAAACCGTGCGCAGCCTTCTGAATCGGTGGAAATTTATACGGCAAGGGTTGCGGTAACGGAAGGGTTGGGAAAAAATGACTCCTGTTTGCTCATTTTTCGTGCTTGAAAGTATTTTGGAGCAAGTTCTGCAATAGTCGGAGTATAGAACCAGCTACTGATGTGGTGTCCACAACGCTGCTATATAAAAGAAAATCTCCAGTACTTTTCTGGCCAGTCGCATTCTTCAGTTCCCACAACGGTAACCACGTAACGGGCAAATATGTAGCTGATCGTGGGAAACACCCGTTTGTATGAAGGCCACGACTGCATATCGCTTTTGGAATATTACGGTTTTCCGTCAACAAAGATCCTAGGTCGATACAACGAATCTCGTGGACTAACGGTCAAATATGATCCCTGGCACTACCGCGAGAGCACGGTTTTTTTTTCAGATTTCACGAACAGGAGAGGGAAATGCACACGTAACGGACGACAGGGTGTAGTACAAATGCTATGAAATATTGAAAAATTGCAGCTTTCGTTTCACGTCAGTGCCAAAAACGTTCAAATGTGCGTGAAATCCTAAGGGACCAAACTGTTGAGGTCATCGGTCACTAGACTTACACACTACTTAAACTAATTTATGATAGGAACAACACACACTCTCATGCCTGAGGGAGAACTCGAACCTCCGGCGGGAGGGGCCGCGCGATCCGTGATATGACGTCCCAAACCACGCGGCCACTCCGCGAGGCGTCAGTACCAAGAATTGAGGTTCCGAATAGATTTTGCCATAGAGTTCACTCATTATCCGGCTTCTTTTTATCACAAACATCAGAAACAAAAAAAGATACAATGTGCTTGGAGGAAACTCCACTCACTTCCGCATTTGCGAACGGTAATAAGAAGGTCTTACAAAGACATACAGCGATAATATCTTTATGCTGTGGTACTGTGGCAGGTATATTGCGCTCAACAGTGTACGTTTTCGTACTTGTCTTTTGAAACCAGCTTCGCTCGTGAGAGTCCCTTTCACAAAACACAGAGAACTGCAAGCATCTGTAGACTGGCGAACGTGGTCTTTACTGCTTCCCGAAGGATTTTTACACAGTTCTTGAAAGACGAAACTCAGAACGCCCATCTCCACAAATACACATCATGGGGAAAGGTTGAAGCATTCAGATATTCTCAGGAAATTTTTAGAAAGCCGTTACTGTTAACAATACACAAAAAATCCTTACAAAGGAGTAATGCAAATAACTCTAGAAGACGTTTTTAAAGGGTAAAGCACTATTCAAGAACAAAATATGTTACAGAATTCAACAGCGTAGTTCGATGGAACGCGCAGAAACTCGCAGGATCGTATAACTACTGGATATAGTTCTGGATATCAAGCAAGAGCGCAATGTAATGTTCATAAAAAATGTACTCATATCTGTTGAGTATAGCGCCAACTTTAGGTCCCAGAAATAGGCTACTGGTTAAAGATCAAGCCCAACTTTCAGAGTGATTTATCATTGACAGAAAGCCTCTTTTTTTAAGGGAAGACTACAAAGTACTGTAAGAATATTTACCAACACCAGTAGTATCTTACTTAATGCCACTGGTATTCTGACGTGCCGTTGTTATATTTAGAACCTTCATGGACTAGGAGTAAATGAACTGAGAAAGGTATTCTGACGTGCCGTTGTTATATTTAGAACCTTCATGGACTAGGAGTAAATGAACTGAGAAAGGAAGAGGACAGCTGCGCGAAGGTTTGTAAAAACGATAACCGTAACTGAAACATGCAATCAAATTTGGCAAAGATAGAAGCAGGTTTCACGTGCATCGCTTCACATACTATTTCTTGAAACCTTCACTCTTGCAACAAGACGATTTAAGCCTGAGCTAAAAGACACGGAGAAAAAGATGCATCGCTCAAGTAATGTGTCTGCACAGTATACGTAATTTCTCGAGGTGCAATGAACATTAGAAACTGTTCTAACAGTTTTTCTTCATTTATTATTTATTTGTTGGACCCCGGTAGATTCCCGTAGTCTTTAAAAAGAATATAATTCTACTCGTACACGTTTTACGAATTACTTACTTATGTATTTTGATCTCTCTCTCTCTCTCTGTCTCTCTCTCTGTCTCTTTCTCTCACGCACACACACACACATGCCTGCCAAAAGCGGAACCTAAACCCTTGACTTCCTCTTCATGATCACGACCACAGAGGTCTGCTTCTCTCGATAGGTTCTGTAGTGCAGAAGTGTCAAACGACCGATGAAATCCAATACGCACAAATCCACACAATAGCACAATTACAAAAAAAAAAAAATCCCAGTGTTGCAGGCTCAGGGGTTAAAGTCATTCTCTGCAGTTTCCAATTTTTGAGAAAAAAATGTACCTCTCTTTGTGATCTAACAGCAGCTGAACCAACTATCAAATTTCCGTACTCGACCTCTGGCGCGAACGGGGAGTGAAATGTCACAAAAGGCAGCGCATTCAGGTAAATTATTTCGGTAGTTGCTCAACTTAACCTTGGCCCACTGACGCTTTCTGCTGTAGTATCGATTTACAGTACATTTATAGGAAGCAAAAATATGCCATGCCATGCAGAAAGTAGTTACGTTTTCTAACTATCCATGTTTCTGATTCTACACCATTAATAAAAGCGCAGATTTCCGTTACAGTCTAATTGCCCAACATAAAGCCAACGGCCTACACATTCAGTTTGTATTTTTTTGTGTCGACCGATACAACATTCAATTAGTAGTTTACCGTGATGTGTAAATATTATAAAATATTCCATATCACATTATAAATTTCAGTCACAACAAATGATTTGTTGAAAGTTTTTAATAGCAATGCAATTCGAGCTTTTGGAATACATCTTCGCGCACCGTGTAAGGAATTCAATAGTGATTAGCCTCTTTATTGTGATGCTGTTAACTCAAAATCTATGTTTACGAATAATATAAATTATGATAGAGAGATTGTTTTGTTGAAAATTAAAACAAATTCTGAAGTAGGTGCAATATTCAGCCAGCAAATATCAGAGACAACGTAATTTCTAAAATTACGCACACGCTATGCCCCAACTCGTACGGGACTTGGTAGATTAATATGCCACGAGTAATGAGTGTGATGGGCAAACATCTATTAGGCGCGCTACGAATGTAGTGGTGTGGCTCAGATGGATAGAGCGTCTGCCATGTAAGCAGGAAATCCCGGGTTCGAGTCCCGGTGGGAGCACACATTTTATACATGTCCCCAATGATCTATATCAACGCTTGTTTGCAGCTAGGGTGTCGATTTAATTATCATTTCATTGAAGAGAAGCTCCACGGTCATAAATGGTATCTGTTCCTTCGGGAAGCGAAATAGTATGTGAAGCGATGCAAGTGAAAACTGTTTCTATCTGTGCTAAATTTGATTGCATGTTTCAGTTACTGTTATCGTTTTTACAAACTTTCGCGCAGCTCTCCTCTTCCTCTCTGTTCTTTCGGGAACAGATACTACCTTCGTATATAGGCATACCTGTTTTAAAAACATGTCCTAATATAATGGAGCCATAGTGACATCGTCAAAAGATAAACACAAAATCAGCTTACCATCGTCGCACCTACAAAGAATATGGTATATACTACAGTCATCTTGTTAACAGCGGTATTGTTCATAACAAACTGCTGTACAGTAGTCACAAAACGTTTGTGTCGTGAGCTCGTTAGATGCCGCTACTGTAGGCGTTCTTCAGTCATATAAATGTACGATATGCGATAAAAATAAGAATGCAATTGATAAAGTCTGTTGTGGACTTACCAGGTACGTAAGTTATTACAGTAATAGAATGCAATGAATTAAAAACACGACCGAAGTTAGATTGTTGAAAAGGAAATAGGTGACAGTAATTTTCATACGCTCTCGTCATATTTAAAGGGCATAATTTTCTCATGTATGTCAATAATACTTTTCATTTTATTGTTTTAAGCTGCAGACAACTCACTAACTGTATATGTGTTTTCTCCTTGTTTAGCTGCATATCTGAAGGTGACCATTGCTGGTCGAAACCGGCAGTCTGAAGAACTAACAAGTTTGAGAGCGGCACATTGTTCCTAATAAGGCGTATGATCACCATTGACGGTAACGCGCGCTTTGCAACGTACTCCCTTGCTGGTCACTATATTTGCTAGGGTATCGTTGTGGCAGGTCGTTCCATTCCTCCAGTAGTGCAACTCTCAACTACTGGATGGTCTTTGGTGCATGTGGACGTGCTGCGATATTTCTCCTCAACGCGTCTTACACATGCTCAATGGGATTTAAGTCTAGAGAACGGACAGGCCAATGCATTTGACAAATATCCTCTCGTTCCAAGAGCTCCTCCAACTGCACCATTCAATGCAGTCGCAGGTTGTCATCCATTAAAACGAAGGCAGGCACGAATGCACCCCTGAAAAAATGGCTCAAATGGCTCTGAGCACTATGGGACTTAACTTCTGAGGTCAACAGACCCATAGAACTTAGAACTACTTAAACCTAACTAACCTAAGTACATCACAAACATCCATGCCCGAGGCAGGATTCGAACCTGCGACCGTAGCGGTTGCGCGGTTCCAGACTGTAGCGTCTAGAACCGCTCGGCCACCCAGCCGGCACCCCTGAAAAGACACAGATGGGGAAGGGTTACACTGTCACAACAATGTCGACCGGTGAGGGTGCCGTGTTGAAAGATTTGTTCTCGCTACATCCCTTACGGCGAATGTAGCAATGTTTCCTTTGAAAGAGCACAACTGAATTCTTTCCTCAACCTTTCCCCCATCCCATGTCAGTACGCTCATGCAGCGTTATGCCTCCCCACATCATAATACCCCAACTACAAAAGCAATAATGTTAGACAACATTCCTGTGTGCATTACATGTTGCCACCTCTCGACATATGAGGTACGTCCACAATAAATACTCAGACTGAGTCTGCTCTCATCTGAGAAAACCATGCGGTCTCGCTCTTCGCTGGTACAGCCTCCGTGCTCTTGGCACCACTGCAAAACTAGGGATCTAACTGCCAAAGAGAGTACCACATCATGCAGCCAGCTCAGAGAGACACGTGCTATGTGTAGACGAACATTGTTCTGTTGAATTATGGCACTTCGATACTGTCGTTTGGGAGGTAACACAAGAGGACGCAAGATGTCCGTGATGTACCGTTGTACTATCAGCGTTCCCTCAATCACTACTAGCCGTGACATGACGTCATATCTCATGCTTCTGACACCACAGAAGCAAGACCACTGCGCCACTGCAAAACAATGGAAGAATGGGACATCTCCCCAGGTCGCCGATAGACTCACCAAAGATGCTTATCCAGGGTAGTGCAGAACCACGATTCATCACTGAACACCCTGCGACACCATCTATCAACAGTCCATGCTTGCCAATCACGGCACGAATCCAAAAGAAACCGTTTGTGTTGTGGTGTTAATGGGACATTGTACGCGAAATTCGTTGAAATTTGACATTTTCTACTTTCTACTCCATAATATACTTTGGACTTTCCTGAACATTTTGGTATATAATACGTTAAAATCACACAATTGTGAGACCTTCAAATAATATTTTGAATGTTAACGTGTGACTGTCAAATTTCGCGGCTACACATGTACTGTCACAGTTGAGCAGTCATATCTTGGGAACTACACAGTCTAGAAGGCTGTGAATTCGTTTGTTTTTTTGTCTACTGCTACGTCTCAGAAGTTGGCATTACGAACAAACAGATCAGTCCTTTGTTTCTGATCCTAGTTTTCGTTGAAAGTAGTGTGATTATCGGATATTTTTGTGTAAGCTAACTTCTATAGCTTTTTATACGTAAATAAAATGACTAAGCGTAAAAGTAACTTCAAGAAACGCAAATTTGCGGGTAACAGATATGTGAGACCTGCATTTTCTTTTGAAGTACTTGAAAACACGTGTGCTAGCAGTGAAGAAAACCACGATAATATTTCTGAATTGACCACGCCCCCTAGTGCATCGAAAAGGAAAGTAACTTTAGAAACGGGTGACAGTGTAAAAATAATATTATGGACAACGTCATTATTGATCTTCAAATCCTTGCACAACCTAAAAACCAAGCTGGGTAACACAAAACTGTGTGATGGCAAGACAATAAAATGTGGAGGAAGACTGACAAAGTAATTGATGAATTACTGGACTACTATGGGAAGACCATTAGAGATAACTGTGACATTTTAGAGAAGATGAAAAGAGCTGTGTGGAGCACTTTCTTTCATCTAATATCAACCGATGAAAAGCCATGTCATGCTTTGTCTCCACCTCCACCAAACACTTGGTGTAATTATAGGTAAGCTGAATTTTCTGCCACCCTGCATAAATTTACACATAAACATTCTCTTCCTTTGGCAGTAATGGAGGCTGTCAAATCTATTTACAGAGATTTGGCAAATCCTGAGGTACTAAAGAAGTGTTTACATGGGGTAGCCCAGAATATGAATGAGTCCATAAATAATGTTGTGTGGTACCGTGTGCCTAAAAATGTATTTGTTGGCCTTATGACTCAAAAGTTGGCAGCGTCTGATGCTGTCATAACTTTTAATGGTGGGAACTATGAAAGACTTAGGGGTAAGACTTAAGGTTCTATAGTAGTTAGGGGTAAGATTTCGACAGAACACAGCTAAAGGACTGCGGGAACTGGATTAGCTTCGTGTACGTGAAGCAGAGTTATCTGCTCAGCAGATGACAAAACAAGGAAGAAAGAAAAGGAAGAGGCAAGCACTGGGCTGTTGTGACACTGAAGAAGACACAGACTATGGGCCAGGGCGATTCTAGTGCATAAGAGACGCAGAAATGTAAGTCCGTATAAGAATTTGTAATAAAAAAGTTTTAAATCTCAATATCTCTGAACTACATTTTTTGCAATAAATGATGGCAGAGACATGAAATTTTCACTGAGATTCAACACATATGGAACTAGAGTAATTAAAATATCCTGGGTTGTTTTGTTTTTATGTTCATTTATTTACAAAATTCTGTCAAAAATTGAGTGTTTGAAAAAAAAAAGGTAACATACCCCACAAGACAATTTTAGTAATAATTTTAGTTTAGTGTATCTAGAAAGGTGCATTCAATAATTATGGAAAATTGTAAGTTGGTGTCTTAAAAAGTTTCCAAGATAATGGGTCACAAAATTCGATAGTTTAACATTGGCGGCATAGGACTTACAATGTCCCCTTAACGGCAGCCGACGCAGGGGATGGTAAAATCCCTAGTCTGGGTGCTGCTAGTCTCCGACCAATAGTGCGAGGTGACACAGAATGGTACAGGGAGTAAATAACTTGTTCTCGGATGGCAGGCGCAGATGTGAAGCTTTTACGACGAGCTTGGTGCACATGCGATGATGTTCCCTTGCGATGGTCAGATGTGTTTGACCGAAACCTTGACGACAAATATGCCTGCCCTCATGTTCCCACGTCGTCCAACACTGGGCCAGTGTCATATACAAATGCCCCACAAATCTCGATACTGCATGATTCGATCAGCCAGCTAATGGAGACCCACAATGCGGCCATCTCAAACACTGTCAGGTGCTGATAACGCTGTCACTGAAGTATGCGGCATCTCCATGACCTTCATCGTGATCACTCAACGTCTGACTCTGTTCACGCCAGTTATATACCCTACAACGAATGGTAAGACACTAAGTCACTTTGATGACCGTTCTACCTGCCACAGAAAATTGCAGCTCATAATCATAGGCTATACATACCCCCAGATGGTGACATCCGACGATGTTTTCTGGGTGCTTCACCCTTTGCTTCACTTTTCTTTACCGGGTAGTGTAACTGTAAATTAATAAATTATATTACAACAGCTTTGGGGCCTCTCCAGAATGCCAATCAACTGGAGATAGCAAAATGCCAAAATATTATCAACAAAATGAAGAAGACGGCACAAAGCAGAAACGAGTGCTTGCAGCAACACGGTATTGGCTTTAGAAATTGGTGACTGATTTATAAGTAATGTATTCTGCCGTCAGTTAAAATGTAACATCGGTAAATGCATAAAAGAAGCAAGTACTGAACGTTATTCACGTGCAGCCCGCTGGTAAGCACCTCCGTCGACACGCACGTGTAAGCCTACCAATGAAGGCCGCCTGCCGTCGTCGCCGTGGGAACCCGGTGGCCGGCGCTCTGCTCTGGGAACCTTGCCCGCCCCCTGCGCTGACGCTGTGGTCGCTCGGGTTTCTGCACCGCAACGCAGGGCTGCGGCCTGTGCTGCTGCACCCACACCCCGCGTCGCCTCTGTGCACTCTGCCCTAGCGCCGCATCCCCCATCTGTCGTCCGCGCTGCTTCATGTTCGCCACAAAATTGTTCGTGTTAGGCGCCGAAAAGACTGTTTTGGTGCAGTGAATTCAATTGTGTTCTTGTATGCCGGTATTACACTAGCCTTCGAAGCAGCTTAAAAACTATGTCGTTTCTAGAATGAATCTTTCACGCTGCAGCGGAGTGAACGCTCATATGAAATTCCCTGGCAGACTTAAACGGCTTGCAGGACCGGGACTTGAACCCAGGGCGGAAGGCAGGAGATGAGATAGTGGCGGAAGTAAAGCTGTGAGGATGGGTCGTGAATCGTGCTTGGGCAGCTCAGTTGGTAGAGCACTCGCTCGCGAAAGGCAGAGGTCACAGTCTCGAGTCACACTCTGCTACACTGTTTTAGTCTGCTCTAAACTCCGGTGGCAGACGTTGCAAGAGAGGCTGTGTGCGTCACGTGTAAACTCGGAATCCCGAGAACTTAACTTCCGGCAAGAGTCAGGCAACATATTAGTTCCTCCCACATAGGTCTCGTGAAATGGTCCCAACGAGAAAACCGGAGAAATTTTGTCATACGGAGCTTTACGGAAAACTCACATGCGCAGTTCGTCAATGGAGCAGGGGGCGGGGGGAGGGGGGGGGGAGAAGACAGGGGCACCAGATGTACCCTCCACCTCCTCCACCATGCACCGAAAGGTGGCTTGCAGAGTATATAGTAAATGAAAGTAAAGTATTACAAGAGTATACGTTTTGTTTAGCGGTGTTGAAATGTTTATATTTTCCCACCTCCGCGTTGCAGATGTTTTGAGTGAAATGCCCAGTCGATGCGCTGTTGTTTTCACGTCAATTCTACCAACATTGAGAGTTGTTTAGTTCTCGGGGTTTCGTAAAATTCCTGGATTCATGTCTCGTCGCTGTGCAGCCTATGAAAAGAATTGCGGAAGACTCCCAAATAAATTCCAAAGTACAGTGCAGTTTTAATGCCAATATATTTCCAGGACTCTGGTGTCCGAGCCTGGTCAACTGTACCGGTTACATCACATGTACCCAAAGTTGACATCAAACGACACAGAGTTCACAACAATCAACAAACGAGTGAGCCTACAATACATTTGCTCGCAACCCTAGCCAAAAAACGAGTGCCTCAAGGCGCCTGCGTGACCTCTATTTATACTTTTGTTAACAATTACCTACAATGAAAATTACAATTTTATGTAAAATCACAATTAAAAGTTAAACCGAATATGAGCTACACATTGCTAAAAATTTACAATCTCAGTGCTGAACAAGGTGAACCTATTTTCAACTTAGTTACGAGTTAATATAACATTTTCTGGCTAATTACGTTACAGGTAACAATTACATTTCTAAATTTGTTTATATCAAATCAACTAGTGCCTGAATTTAAGTGCTAACATATATCGGAGATTCAATTAACATGCTTTATTTATATGTTCTATTTAATTTGCTGTAGTAATTTTATACTGATAGGTTTACTGGTAAATCCTGACCATGTGCTACATTTCTTTAGATTAGTTACAGTATTAATCTCACATTTATATTATGTTTCTCACATAAGAACAATGTTAATCAGCAAAGCATCGTTTTCGAATTATATGTATACTGAAATAGTGTTTTTTTTAATGTAATTTGGAAACAGGTCACTTTACAATTGAACAATTAGGACTGGTGTTTATCTTTAATGCTCTCCGAGGGGTTCTGATAGGTAGCAATGAGATACAGTAATATTTCAGTGTCTATATTTGACATAGCTAGGCACCGCGAGTTGTGCCACCATTCTCGCCTCACAGTGTTCAAATGGCTCTGAGCACTATGGGACTTAACAGCTGTGGTCATCAGTCCCCCAGAACTTAGAACTACTTAAACCTAACTAACCTAAGGACATCACACACATCCATGCCCGAGGCAGGATTCGAACCTGCAACCGTAGCAGTCGCGCGGTTCCGGACTGAGCGCCTACAACCGCGAGACCACCGCGGCCGGCTCACAGTGTTCAGCAGCTAATTATTAGATATTGGGTTTTTGATAAATACTGCTCATATACTCTGAAAGTGTGGTACTGTTCTGACTGCACTGTCCACATTTAATAATTTTCACTCCATCATATATTACAAATCTGCTGGACATTGTCGTCGCAAGTCCACTAGCTCATAAATTCTGCTCGAGCTTATAACGTTAATTCATTGACCTGAAAAGTTACGTGGTCTACACAAATCGTATTTCAGTCGTTGGAGTCACTAGTAGTGCACGTTAGCAGGTCTCAAGTAATTGTCCGCGGCGCGGCCGAATGTTAGTACTTCGACATCATTTGCAACAAACTTCATGCCTATAGCAGTTCTATGCTCCAGCGCCAAAATTGTGTTTATGTTCCCTCATACATAAGGAGGTGGTGTTTCGACTACGGGTGATATTATTTGCGACTAAACTGATTCCGATTACTGTTGCAGGCACTTGTACGATTCAGTTCCAGAATCGCAGTTCGTGGAAAAGGAAGGCATACCCCTCAGTCAAGAACGTGTCTTCCTGAACAACTCCCCGTCAGCTGCTAGTCGACATACGGGAGATCATTTCAGAGACCTAGACCGTGCACTTGGTCACAGGAAGTCCTTCCCTGGAGAACGACAGCGGCAGGGCGAGACAGCTACACAAAAGGCGCGAGTCATTGGGAACCTTGCCGTGAAAGAAGGAACTTTCATGCGTCCAGAAGCACGTCGCAGTCAGATATGGAAATATGGACGGCAACATCTTTCTGCGAGAATTTATTTGACGAATGCGGAAATTAGTACCAAGGAGACTAGCGCAAGGCCCGAGATCGTAACGTCACATTTCGTTGCCTGTAAAACATGAACGGACGAAGCAATGAGAGTAAGCCATGGGAAACAAGAGAAAGGGCAAGAGAACACATGGTGGTGGGGCGAGGTGGGAATGGGGGCAAATTTAATCCGACTGAAGCCTTCGAGGAGAGCACTTGGAGAGAGAGCTGTCCGACTGGAGTTTTGGGGCGTGTCAAGATGGCTCGCTGTTTGCTGATGCTGCCTCGAGAAGCCAATGACTGCCTCCACCAACTGGTCAAGACTCTGCTGCTGACTGCGTAGCGGGTCATCACGATGATCCGAGATTCAGCACCTAGGCGAGGACGTAACAGACATGTGCCGCCCTCCTCGTCCTACTGAGCCAATCGTATCAAACCTCGCCAATGACTGTACGCTGGCCCCGCAATGAGATTGTAAGCCTAGTACTGCTGTAGACCAAGGTTTGTAATCTTGCATAGCACATGTCTATAGGTACCTTGGTAATGCCTCCTGGGTGCGTTTTCTCTTTGAGCAGCCGGTCAGTATTTGTTGGCCATTAAATTGTAAAGATTCTGCCACTTTGCTCATGCTTATTTATAATGTATCAATAAACGTACGTAACGATGTTAATGCTTCATTTCCTGGTACCTCAGATTCCTACCACCTATCTTTCAGGCTTTTATGGACACTGATATTTAAATTGCCGGTTTATGTAAGTATGGTCTGCAATCACTCGCTTTTAGAATTTGGTACGATTTATTACTGGTTGTCGAGCATCAACAAATCGAGATGTTACTCGAAACAGTTTTTGCTCGACCATAGACAGCTAGATGTTAGGATCATGGTGATTGTGTTGCATCATGGTATCGACGACAAAATTAATTCCTTACGGTGCATTTTGGCCATCTTACACACACAGGAATCTGTCACAGATACTAAAATGCAATGCAGTTACCACGGCCCTAGCGCCCGGCTGAGCATGGTCGAACAAGTAATGTTTCTGTAACATTTCCATCTGACGATTAGCATGCGGTGTCTTGAAAACAACTTCACAGTGCAATAAATCATATCAAACTCAAAAAGCAACTGGTTACATATCATACCTACATAAAACACCATGTTTTAATTACCTTTTGGTAACCATTCTGGTGCCCACCTCCGTGAATTAATTGAAATAGTTAAGCATAAGACAACCCCACACAAATTAACTACATTATGAATTAAAGACTCAGTGTATATTTAATTAAATCAGAAAGGCTGACAAACAAGTTTGGCATCCGAAGTGTGGATCGTAACATTACATGCTTCATTTGTAAAATACACTTTACCATATTACTTTTAACGTAGCAAGATTGTTCAGACTGTCCATATTTTCAGGAGGAGTGAGACAACATATTACTTCCCCCCACATACATGTCACGTATTGACCACGAGGAGAAAATTCGAGAAATCAGCACCAATACAGAGGCTTATAGACAATCATTCTTCCCACGAACTATTCGCGAGTGGAACAGGATTGGAGGGCTCAGATAGTGGTACTGAAAGTAGCCTCCGCCACACACACCATTAGGTGGCTTGCGGAGTATGACATAGATGTAGATGAACAATTACAGGTTATCAGCGAAACATTTTTCCGCTTCACGCGGTTACACAGACGTTCTGTATTCCCTGCTACACAAGTTCGCTTCCGCTTTATGCTGCGACCCAATTGCAGATCCAGAGGAACGCTGCACCTGCACGCCATCTATGTACGACATAATGGAATAGATACAGGAGCTACTGCAGTTTGCTCCCATGGCACGTCGTGTTGTAGAGAGGGAGAAGTACTTTGTTCTTAAGTAGGTGAAGCACTTTTTGCACGAGCAGTCAGTCACCAAGGATGGTTTGGAGCTACCTCTATTGCGATTCCCTTGAGGCATTTATAGATAAAGACTATAAAATATGACTCCTAACAAATGTTGAACCCATTGTCAGTCGCAGATGTATTCCCCTAAGCTTTCTTAGACAGAACGTCAGTTGCCAATTGGTACAAAAAACGTGATAATAAGTTATTATTCCTGCATTTCGCAAGATCGTAAGTTAATTCGGAAGGATACGAAAAACAGTCCTGTTCGAAAACAGCATTAGTGATATGCTGCTTGGCAAACTCGCATCCATGCGTAATTTTGCGAAGTGACATGAAATAGAACGAGCTCATATGGTCTGTTGGTAGGAAGGCGACGGTTTATTGAGAGAGTATAGCGCCACGAAGAAAGAGACCGCGTACAGAATGCTTGTATAATTTCGATTACTGCTTGAGCGTTTGGGAGCCCCATCAGTTTGGATAATAGTTAGTTAGTTACGTGTTCCATCAATCAATCTCACGGCAACCGTTATGATGAATCAAGGTTTCTTTTGTTTCTTTTCTTTTCTCTCTTCTTTTTACAGCTTAAAATTTTCATTACCCACTCCATTCCAGTAAATGGCACAAAATGCATATATTATACTTGTAGATTTATTTATTCCTATACAAGAATTCATCTGCGGTATGGAAGGAGTTGTCAAGGACAAATGATTTCAGTTGATTTTGGAAACTATTACTGCTGTCTGTCAAACATTTTATTTCATCTGGTAATTTATCGAAATGTTTTACAGCAGCATATTTTACCTCTTTCTGCGCCAAAGCTAGGTTAAGTAGAGGATAGTGTAAGTATTTCTTTCTTCTGGTATTATGTCCATGAATGTCACTGTCGTTGTTAAACTGACTATAAGACACTTTCAGTAAGAGTTATGTCACCAGACAGACCAAACGGCCCTTCTCAGGTCCCTCTGACCAGGAAACTCGGACCCGTGGTTCGAATTTGTCACATAAACATAGAAGGCATAAACTATGCTAAGTGCCAGTTTCTATCAAAACTATTAAAAATGACAACATTGACTTGGTTGCTATACAGGAAACTCATTGTGATACAGTGCAACAACTAAATAAAAGGGGCAAAATACCAGGCTATGAACTGTTGGGAGCGACCTATCATAGGTGTTATGGAGTAGCCACATATGTCAAACAAGATATTGAAAACGGTTTCCTAATTTCTACATCCACCAACGAAGACATTCATAACGTTGTCACAAAAATAGGAAGCATTACTGTCTCCAATATTTATAAGCCACCGGCTACACCTTGGCCAGCCCACGTTCTTCAAACTCAGCCACATCCTGCTGCATACATTGGGGATTTCAATAGCCATCATGAACAGTGGAAGTATAAAGACAATGATGCAAATGGAGAAGCACTAGCAAAATGGGCAGAAGACGAATACTTATACCATGTATTCGGTGCTAAGGATCGGTTTACGTTTAGATCAGCTGCCTGGAGACAGGAATACAACCCTGACCTGTGTTTCGTCTCGTCCAACAACAGAGACCAACCTCTCATGGCCTCGCGTAGAGTTCTATCCGACTTTCTGCACAGTCAACACTGTCCAGTTATAATAGAGGTTGGAACTCGAATTCCCCTAATTACCTCTATTCCTCGCCCACGATGGAATTTTAAAAAAGCCAATTGGACTGGGTTCTCCACAGATCTGGACAAATGTTTGGGATGGATACCACCTACTAGCAAAAATTACCAAAGATTTGTTGGTGCCATGATAAGCACGGCCAAGAAGCACATACCAAGAGGGTACCGCAAAGAATACGTCCCTGGATGGTCCCAAACCAGCGAAGAACTATACCAGAGCTTCCTTGAATCCGGAGATCAGGAAATAGCGGATGAACTGCTTCACAGCTTGGATGCTGCCAGAAGACAAAAGTGGGCGGAAACTGTAGAAAGCCTCAATTTTCAAACATCTAGCAGGCAAGCAAGGTCACTGCTGAGAAAACTAGGTAGCTGCCCACTAGCACAACGACAAAAAGCAGCTGTAAGACCAAATGCCATAGCTGCACGTCTAGTTAACACGTCTAGGACACCAAAGAATAAAACTCATACAATCCAAGTGAAGCTAGAACTCAAAATCTTAAAACACGAAGCCACAGAAACTGAACACTCTCGTCCTTTCTCTAGCGAAGACATAGAAAAAGCTCTGAAAGATGTCAAACCAACAAAGGCACCAGGTTTCGACAACGTTCACCCTGAATTCATAATAAACTGTGGCAAGTACACAAAAGTATGGCTGGCTCAATTTTTCACAAACATAATGCAAACTGGCAATATCCCACAAGAACTCAAACGATCTAAGGTAATAACTATTCTAAAGCCTGGGAAGCCAGCTGACAACTCAAAAAGCTACAGACCAATTGCGCTGCTGTCTGTAATTTACAGATTACTAGAGAGGCTTATATATAACAGAATGAGTCCAGAATTGTTCAGTGCGATCCCAGTTGAACAGGCAGGCTTTCGGCCAGGAAGAAGT
The DNA here is from genome assembly GCF_021461385.2 of Schistocerca piceifrons. Classification (NCBI taxonomy): domain Eukaryota; kingdom Metazoa; phylum Arthropoda; class Insecta; order Orthoptera; family Acrididae; genus Schistocerca; species Schistocerca piceifrons. The sequence continues at coordinate 137,734,414 of NC_060143.1, read as the reverse complement.
TGTACTGACCAGGTGTTGTCACTCACTACTTACATTGAGGCGGGATTCCAGAGAAAATTGAAAACATCAGTCGCCTTTATTGACCTCTCAGCAGCTTACGACACTGTGTGGAGAGAAGGCATTATGTACAAAATTCTTCGAGTAATTCCTTGCAAATCTATAGCACGCTTAATAGACAGCATGCTCAATGATAGGTTGTTCCAAATAAGTATGGACTCTGACTACAGCTCCATCAAAAAACTAAAGAATGGCTTACCACAAGGATCAGTGCTTGCACCACTGCTCTTTAACCTCTATATTGCAGACCTGCCGGAAACACAATCAAGAAAGTTTGGGTATGCTGACGATTGGGCCTTTGCTACAAGATGTAGCACAATTGAAGCATCTGAAGATATCCTAACGAAAGACCTGAAGATAATGGGTGAATATTTCCGTAAGTGGAGCCTTCAACCAAACGCTTCCAAAACAGAGGTTAGTTGCTTCCATCTCAACAACAAACTCGCTGGAAAGGAACTCAACATTCGATTTGAAAACACCGTTCTCAGGCATAATAAAACTCCGAAGTACTTGGGCATGACGCTGGACAGAACACTATCTTTTAAAGAGCACTTAACAAAGACTGCCGAAAAATTAAAGACAAGAAACAACATTATTCTAAAGCTCTGTGGTACTACCTGGCGAGCAATGGCCTCCACTCTCCCCACCTCTGCTTTAGCAATTGTATTCTCGGCTGCCGAATACTATGCTCCGATTTGGCTAAACAGCCCACATGTAAAAAAGATGGATGTCCAGTTGCATAACACTCTAAGGATGATTTCTGGAGTAATTAAACCCACTCCAACACAATGGCTCCCAATATTAAGCCACATCCCGCCGCCACACCTGCGACGTACTGACGCCCTTGTACGTGAATACAAAAACATCATGGGAAATCGAAGCCTGCCGATCCACCAAGACATTGAGGCTGGAACACTAATAGGCTTCGATTTAGGAACCCGCCAACAAGAACAGCAAGGAACTGTGTACAAGAAGGTTTCAGTATCACAAACGCATGGTCTGAAAAATGGAACGCATGGCAAAATCATAACATGCCTTGCATCACACAAAAGCCACCTGGTTTTGACCTATCACGCAAAACGTGGTCCACTCTAAATAGGATTAGAACTCGTCATGGCAGATGTGCTTACTCCCTGTATAAATGGGATAAATTACCATCCCCTCAGTGCGACTGCGGAGAAAGTCAGACCATCAGCCACATTGTTGAAGAGTGTTCGAGAAGAGCCTATAATGGGAGCCCCGACGACTTCCTGCTCGCAACTCCAGAGTCGACAGATTATATTAATAGACTTGATGTTTGTTTGTAATCCGTAAACTTTGTTATATTAGTAATGTTGGTTTGCAATTATTAACGTTTGTTATATTAGTGATTTGTCTGTTTGTTTCTTATGTGTCTGTATTGCCATACGATAAATAATAATAAATAAATGGTCTATGTTGTTGAGAACAAATTTCATTACTAAGTAAATGTACTTTGAGGCTGTTGTAAGAAATACTAACCTTTTAACCAGATGCCTACAAGATGTGCGACTATGAGCCCCACACATTATTCTAACCACATTTTTTGAGCAGTGCATACTTTTTGCCTAAGTGTTGAGTTACCCCAAAATATTATTCCGTATGGCATCGGAGAGAGAAAGTACGCAAAGTATGTTAGCTTACTAATTTCTATATCCTCAAAATTGGCAATTTATCTGATTGTAAAAGTTAGGAGATCCAAAATATGAATTTTCCAATTAAGACTCTCATCTATATGTACATCCAAATGCTTAGTATTCTCTACCCTGGCTACTGACTTCTGTTGATTTGTTATATTTATTGAAGGAACTGTACTCCTTGCAACAGAGTATTGGATGTACTGTGTTTTTTCAAAGTTCGGAGCAAGCCCATTCACAGAAAACCAATTAACAACTTTTCCAAAGACGTTATTTGTATTATTTTCTATTGGAATTTCTTTTACTGCATTAATAATTATGCTTGTATCTCAGCAAACTGTGTTTAGCTTCGTGTTTGAGATAAGAAGGGAGGTCATTAACGTATATCAAGAACGGAAGGGGATCCATGATCGAACGGCCGTCCGGAGTGGCCGTGCGGTTCTAAGCGCTACAATCTGGAACCGAGCGACGGCTACGGTCGCAGGTTCGAATCCTGCCTCGGGCATGGATGTATGCGATGTCCTTAGGTTAGTTAGGTTTAATTAGTTCTAAGTTCCAGGCGGCTGATGACCTCAGAAGTTAAGTCGCATAGTGCTCAAAGCCATTTGAACCATGATCGAACAATGTGGAGCACCTGATGTAATTTCATCCAGGTAGATGAAGTGACAAATCACTTAAACCATATAAAGAAACTTTTTGCTTCCTGTCCTGTAGATGAGACCTGACAATGGCATATTTTAACCTGTCTGGGAAAATACCTTGAGTTAGTGACGCATTACACACGTCACTCAGAACATTAGCTGTAAGTGCTCCACATTGTTTTAATATCTTGTTAGAGATGTCATCTACTCCAACAGAACATTTATTTTATGGAACGACTTATGGTTCAGTTTCCTTCAAGCAGTAATACATTGTTCGGTTGCATTAAAATATATTAAATATTTTAATGCAATTATAATTCGTTTACATCAGTGCTTCTAAACTGGTTTTTCAAAGATTTGATTATTTTCCTTATTTCACATAAGCAGACATCGAACAGTTTACAGGTATGCAAGTTAGATTTGTTACTGGTCGGTTCGATAAGTAAGAGCTATGTAACTGCTCCATGAGCTCAGGTGAGGAAAACTTAGGGGAATACTCTCCAAGTGCTCAACTGCTATTTCTTAGAAGTTATCCTTAAGGTATGTACAAAGGACTGATGTAAAAAAAATTATTATTGTATTAAAGCATCTAATGTATTTTACTGCTACGTGAAATGGTACTGAACTTTAGAGAATCAACGAATAAAAGGTGGATGGCTGGGAGGTCATAACCTCTCCCTCCCTACAGTATATAAAAGAAGATAGTAATAGGGTTTATATTGTTACATACACCAATTTCCAAATTTCTGTATTAAGTTTCGGAGAATAAAGTAATATGAAAACTAAGAATCTATAAATTAAAAAAATATATATTTATCATAGGATATTTTTCTGTTGCCTACGTGAGGACCTGCCCACGTAGAACTGTTTACGACCTGAACGCCTGCACGAACACTCAAGCCAGGAGAAGGCGCACATTCACAGGGCTCACTACAGCTGGCACGTTTTGTGAGTAAGAACGGGGAACCAGAGAACCACAGGAAACTTGAGTACGGAAACACCGAAAGTAGGCAGAAACGATTGCAAGAAATAGCATTACCCTCATTTACACGATCGCGTAGTCGTAGTCGGTAGACCTGCGTTTACACGAGTAGTGCTAAGTGAAATGCTGATAACGGTGAGTGGAAACTTCGATTTCATAATTTGTAAATTACGAACCTGTCAAAATTATGAGGATCTGTTGCTATTACACCTCTTAAATCAAGGATACATGACACATGTGCTTCTCAAATATTTGGACGAATACTCTCCAAGTGCTGAACTGCTATTTCTTGGAAGTTATCCTTAAGGTATGTACAAAGCACTGATGTAAAAAAAAATATTATTGTATTAAAGCATCTAATGTATTTTACTGCTACTGAACAATTTTTTACTGCTTAAGAGGCTTTCGGGCGTTGCATCACGCGTTACTGTCAAAACTGTTCAATATTTCTACGAAGCAGCTGCTCGTCACCTTCAAATGCGACTGTGGTTAGCTGCTTTTATTATTATATTAAAATATTTTAGTTACTTTATTATTGTTAAAGCTGAAGGCGTCTATGACATTTGTCGAGTTTGGTGGTCCGGCGGTGAAGCATTTGACTGGAAACCCAGAGGTCGCGGGATCGAATCCTGACCCGAGTACGGAAATTTTCAGTCTGGTTTTAATTTAACGTTCACCTTTCGACAATGTCAGGAGTTGCCAAGAGTGGAATGACATATGGTTCAGTTTTCTTCAAGCAATAATACATTGTTCGGTTGCAGTAAAATATATTAACCGTTTTAATGCAATTATAATTCGTTTACATCAGTGCTTGTACACTGAAGAGCCAAAGAAACTAGTAGATCTTCCCGATATCGTGTAGGGCCCCCATGAGCACACAGAAGTGCCGCAACACGACGTGGCATGGATTCGACTAATGTCTGAAATAGTGCTGCAGGGAATTGACACCATGTATCCCGCAAGGCTGTCCATAAACGTAAGAGTACGAGGGGGTGGAGATCTGAACAGCACGTTGCAAGGCACGTTCACGTCTGGGGAGTTTGGTGTCCAGCAGAAGTGCTTAAACTCAGAAGTGTGTTCCTGGAGCCACTCTGTAGCAATTCTGGACGTATGGGGTGTCGCGTTGTTTTACTGGAATTGCCGAAGTTCGTCGGAATGCACAATGGACATGAATTGATGCAGATGATCAGACAGGATAATTACGTACGTGTCACCTGTCAGAGTCGTTTCTAGACGTATCAGGGGTCCCATGTCACTTCAACAGCACACGCCCCACACCATTACAGAGCTTCCACCAGCTTGAACAGTACCCTGCTGACATGCAGGGTCCATGGATTCATGAGGTTGTCTCCATACCGGTACACGTCTATCCGCCCGATACAATATGAAACGAGACTCGTCCGACCAGGCAACATGTTTCCAGGCAACATGTTTCCAGTCAACAACAGTCCAATGTCTGTGTTGACGGGCCCGGGCGAGGCGTAATGCTCTGTGTCGTGCAGTCGTCAAGAGTACATGAGTGGGTCTTCGGCTCCGAAAGCCCATATCGATGATGTTTCGTTGAATGGTTCGAATGCTGACACTAGCTGATAGCCCAGCGATGAAATCTGCAGCAATATGCGGAAGGGTTCCACTGCTGCCACGCTGAACGATTCTCTTCAGTCGTCGTTGGTCCCGTTCTTGCAGGATCTTTCTCCGGCCGCAGCGATGTCCGAGATTTGATGTTTTACCGGATTCCTGATATTCACGGTAAACTCGTGAAATGGTCGTTCGGGAAAATTCCTATTTCAACGCTATCTCGGAGATGCTGTGTCCCATCGCTCATGCGCCGACTATAACATCACGTTCAAACTCACTTAAATCTGGATAATCAGCCATTGTAGCAGCAGTAACTCATCTAACAACTGCACCAGACTCTTGTCTTACATAGACGTTGCCGACCGCAGCTCCGTATTCTGGCTGTTTACATAGCTTTCTATTAGAATACGCATGCCTATACCAATTTCTTTGGCGCTTCATTGTATACAGTTTAAGCACAAGTTGCGAGACAAAGTAGTTCAGAAAAACACAGCATTTCAAGAGTATTCGTCTAAAACCTTGAGAAGTTAAACTGCAGGATCCCTTTCCCTAGTTGGATAAATGTGGTAGGTTAGGGACGCGTGAGTCGAAAAAGTTGCGTTAAAAGTGTGGGTGACGACTAGTTGTACTGGACTGGGGGGGGGGGGGGGAGGGGGGGGGGGAGGGAGTAGAGACAATAATAAACTATGACACTATGACGCCACCCCTCCCCCTCCCACAGACCCGAGCCTTGAATCCGAGCAAGCGTGTAACGAACGCAAGGAAAAAATAAGGGAGATAGGATACATACATGCCATCAGTTTTTCCTCGCTCCTATTGCGAGTGGAAAATGAATGACTAGCAGTCATGCACTTACAGTGGCTTGCGGAGTAAGTTAACAGCTGCAGACAAATGACAATCCAGTGGTCGGTCGCAGACTACCTCACAGTGCGATAGAAAAACTGAGTGAATTACTATGAGGGAAGCTAGGGGCAGTCGCGTAATGCTTTGGTTGCAGAGTGGTGGTGACGCGGTTCAGAGTCGGGACGCGACCAGCGGAGTGCTCGCCCGCCGGCTCTGAGTAATGCCCAGTGCGGCGCGGAGGGGCAGCCACTGCGGCCGCAGTTTGCGCGCGTGCAACGCGATCCTCGCCAATCAGTGTCACCCCCAATTACTGGCCCCGGCCCCGGCCCCCGGCCCTTGTTATCGCAGTTAATAAACCTCCGGAGAGGCCCGGCGTGCAAGTTTGATAAAGCATTACAAATCTCATCTTATTATTTCCCGCGTAATTGAATCAGCCGGCCCCGGCGCGGGAGGGTTGCCCTGGGGGCGGACACAATGCAGTGGCGGCGGCGGCGGACGTTGTTTCGAGCGCGTCCCTTGGGGGCGTATGGGGGAGGCGGCTAAACGCCGGGGCGTCGCGCCGCGCTGTTTCCGCGTCAGAGCGCGAGGGAAGAGCTGTCGCCACTTGTGGCTGCAATTTGCGCCAATGGCGCTGTTCGGCCTTTAATTTAATTTAATTTAATTTTGGCTTGTCCAAATCGCACTGCTCAGAAGGTGCTAATGATAATCCGAGAATGGCAGGAAGCCATTCTCTCAGTTCTTTCCCAGCGTGGAGCGCTACGATCCATTTTCATACAGGACGTGGACCTTATTCCGTATACCTGAACAGGATAGGACCACTGCTTGACAGTATCCACATCTACACACTGTGAAACACTTTGAAATGCATGGAACAGGATATGTCTCACTGTACCAGTTATTAAGCTTTCCTCCCGTTCTAACTACGTGTAGAGCGCGGGAAGAATGATTGTTTAAATGCCTCCGTTGGGCACTAATGAATCGCATCTTGTCCTCACGATTCCTAAGGAAGTGATACGTAGGTGGTTCCTATTAATTTAAAGCCCGTTCTTTAAAGTTTGTAAGTAGACTATGTAGGAACGGTTCACGTCTATTTTCTAGAGTCTGCCAATTCAGTTTCAGTCGGGTCAGTCAGTCATGGGACTACCGTCTCGTGCTGTCCAGGTGGGCGCTGGGGTTGCAGCTCCTAAGGTCCCATGCGTTTGTTTGACATGGTTGTGACGTCCATGACTGGCACGACCGCCACTCTTTCATGTTCCCATAATTGTTTGGTGGCACCTAAAGACGAAGCTTTACGCTTCTAACCCGGTCGGGCAATAAATCAAGAAAACACTGACAACTGTAGCGGATTTTTATTCTATAAATATGTTCCTCACTTGCTGACGTTCACCTGATCAAATATTTTGTTCTCTACATGTTCCTGTCCTGTGCTAAAAGTTTCAAGTTCCTCATTGAAATATGAGGTACAGTAACGGTAACTGTCGAGAAGTTGGGACGCTGACTTTTTTTTTGTTCGGCCGTGCATTAACTTCGGAGACACCACCATATACGAAAGAGGTGAAATAGGCGATGAACAGTATGTAACATCGTACGGAACTAACTTCTGTGGCATAAACTAAACCAAGTAGGGGAGTAGATTTTCAGGACGGAGCTTGAATTTTACCTTCAAAGACGGAGAATGACTGAATCACCATAAAAATTTACTGAAAGACAGGTGGCCATTAAAATTGCAGCACGATGGAGGCATGCAAAAAAGCCTTTTGGCACGAAGTGTACTATATGCTTAGATACTCAAAACGTTAAAAGAACAGTGCACCAGCACAAATTAGGTACGCGTACTGTCATCTATATTCTGTATGTAAGGAAAGATTATGCGAAGAATTCGGCATTCATAAATCGCAGCTGAACGTCGTTCGTTTGCGAGAACATCGTTTTACACCTAGATTCAGAAGGAAAAACGTTTACCAGCATGTGTCGGAATTCTATGGGTGCAAGATCACCGCCTATTAAGCATGCGGTTTATCGTTCTGTGATACTGCTGCTCGTGCTCTTCTGGATCCCACGAAAGTTGCGCGACCGTGAAATCTATTTGTTCAGGAGGGCCATACTCAACATCACACAGGATGTCAACGGTACAGCGCGACAAACGCCACAGAGGACAAGGACAGGTCCTCTCGGTCGTGCAGGATCACATAGCTACGTCAAAGACCTCGAGTCAATGAGATGGGCTTGTTTGCAGGAAGACAAGTATCCAATCGGTCAGTGCGACGACGTCTAGAATCCCAGCGTGATGACCATTGTTGCAGCTTTCCTTGACGCGGAAACACAAGGAGGCGATCCGACAATTGTGCGTCCAGTGACAGCACTGGTGAAATGGTAGAGGATGCCTCTGGGTATACAGAAATCACCTCTGGCTCGAATAGCCGGTAATCTGGATAACCAGCCGTTTCATTTCCGACAACTTAAGCTTGGTGGCTGTACCCTGTCTTCGAGGTCTCTGCGATTTTATCTTTTGATAAGATAACGCAAAACAGCATGTTACATGTGCTATTCGTACCTGCCTCTATAAAGATGGTGTTATACTACTGCTCTGACTAGGTTTCTCCCTCACTGGAAATAAGTGGTCACTCGTTTCCGAGAGACTGGCACCCCGCCACTTGCCATCTACTACGATTTACCAACTCTAACATAGAGCTGAAACAGCGTGGAGTGACGTACCTGTATCTGTCATTGAAGCTCAGTTCTAATCGACGCCATGACAGTTTAGAAATTTTACATCCTGTATACCCCTAAACCACCTAAAAATTTAATAATATTTTATTCCTACTATAATGTATACACACAATAAGAAAAATTTCGTTATTATCCTTTCTGGTTTTGTAATCTTAATGCCCAGCACTGTAAATAACCATAAATGAAGATCCAAATGCAGAAACTTGTTAAGTTGCAATTGGTGTAGTGATGACCTTGGGAAGTGTCAGAGCTCGTGCAATATTACTAGGCCCCCCAGCGCTGGGTGAGCCCACGGCTCTGTTCCGAACGGGCAGCTTTAGTTGCCTGTCGCCTACTGAGCTGTGAGCTTCGTCCATTACGAGCGAAATATCCTCTTCCCATCTCGGCTACACTGCGGGAACGAGGGCGTGCGCATACCAGTTGCACAGCAACCTGTTTCAAGCAGTTTTAAAGAAACTATTCGGTAAAAACAATTGATTCTCAAACACCTCATAGCCTCTTTAGCCAGCTTCGTGATGAACTGCCCACAATGTTGTTAACTGTAAATTTAGTAAGGTATCGTGCGAAGTTCGAATAGTTTGCTTTTGGTGCATGTTACATCAGATATTGCTGCGTGCAAAGTGGAGCTAATATACTTAAATGTCCTTTAAACGGCAGAGGAAATATACACTATGTGATCAAAAGTATCCGGACACCCCCCAAAACATATGTTTTTCATATTAGGTACATTGTGCTGCCATCTACTGCCAGGTACTCCGTATCAGCACCCTCAGTAGTCATTAGACATCGTGAAAGAGCAGAATGGGCCACTCCGAGGAACTCACGGACTTCCGACGCTAGGTGATTGGGTGTCACTTGTGTCATTCATCTGTACGCGAAATTCCCAAACTCCTAAACATCCCTAGGTCCACTGTTTCTGATGTGATAGTGAAGTGGAAACGCGAAGGGGCACGTACAGCACAAAAGCAACAAAAGGGTACAGGCCGCCCACGTCTGTTGAGTGACAGAGACCGCCGACAGTTGAAGAGGGTCGTAATGTGTAATAGGCAGACATCTATCCAGACCACCACACAGGAATTCCGAACTGAATCAGGATCCACTGCAAGTACTATGACAGTTACGCGCGAGGTGAGAGAACTTGGATTTCATGGTAGGGCGGTTGCTCGTAAGCCACACATCACAAAATGCCAAACGACGCCGCGCGTGGTGTAAGGAGCGTAAACGTAGGGCGATTGAACAGTGGAAAAGCGTTGTGTGGAGTGACGAATCACGGTACAAAATGTGGCGATCCGATGGCAGGGTGCGGGTATGGCGAAAGCCCGGTGAACGCCATCTGCCAGCGTATGTAGTGCCAACATGGAGGGGTCTTGCACCCCTTGCTGTTTTGCGTGGCGTATCACAGCACAGGACTACATTGATGTTTTAAGCACCTTCTTGCTTCCCACTACTGAAGAGCAGTTCGGGGATGGCGATTGCATCTTTCAACGCGATTGAGCACCTGTTCATAATGCACGACCTGTGGCGGAGTGTTTACACGACAATATCATCCCTGTAATGGACTGGCTTGCACAGAGTCCTGAACTGAATGCTATACAGCACCTTTGGTATGTTTTGGAACGGCCACTTCGTGCCAGGCCACACCGACTGACATCGATACCTCACCTCACTGCTGCACTCCGTGAAGAATGGGCTGCCTTTCCCCAACCCGCACCCAATCCAGCACCCGATTGAACGTGTGACTACGAGAGTGGAAGCTGTCGTCAAGGCTAAGGGTTGGCCAACAGCATATTGAATTCCAGCGTTAGCGATGAAGGGCACCACGAACTGTAAGTAATTTTCAGCAAGGTGTCCGGATACTTTTGATCACATAGTGTAGTTACATTACACACCGCCATGTTACATGCCACTAATCAGAGCCCTCGAGTGCCAGAAGGCTGCGAATATGTAAACATGAAGACCAAAGATGTAGAATGTTAGTAATGTTTGTTTTATATATATATATATATATATATAAACTTTAAGAGTATTCACATTAAAAATTCGGAGGCATTATTTTTCAGCACGCCCTCGTAAATCGCTCCCTCTGTTGCAAATTCAATGTGATCATGTACCAATAGAGTTTTTAATAATAAATCGTTGCTTTTCGAAATATTTGTCACAACCCGTTAATATGATAGTTTGCAGACTCGCTGCTTGTAACTTACAGGTTCTGCGAAACAGACACCTGTGTGAAGCCTTAAGGTGTAGAACTACACCTTCGCTACGGTGCTGTCCCGTCTGTAAGGGAGCCACCATCACTGCAGTTGTCCCCTCCCCTACAGCGCCGCTAGCGCAGATAGGGGCCACGTAGCATTGCATGCAGTCTACAACTTCTGTGTTTCCCATAGCTGTCCTCTGCGACATGCTGTAGTAGAGCAGTCAAAGAACACCAGCGAAAGAATGAACGCTCGCCGTGGTGTAGCGTACGGACTTTCTGTAGTCATGGAGGCAACTTCAATGACAGAGAGTGTGTGGCGCTCACGGTGACACAAAGTGAGATTGTGAGAACTTAAAATAACTATAAAATAATTGCAGAACTTTGGAAACTTTTAAGAAAACGTAGAACTAACGGTGTTTGGACTCTTTTGTCTGGTCAAGGTCTTTTGGACTGCAGAAATGTGCTAGTTCCAGAGCAAGTGTATCTGACAATACCAGTTTTGAAGTACAGTGCAGCTATAAATTTTAAATATGTTATAAACAAGAAAATATTATTTTTGTTATTGTTAACACATGCAGTATTGTGATATATTCAATATGATTGGATTGGGATCTCAACCTATAAGTAACTTGTGTAGTATTTAGTTAAATTTAGTTAGTGAGTAGTGTTATCGTTATAATTAGATAATCAGTTACGAAATTTTATGCCTCTATAATAAACATAAAATAAAATTATAGAATAATACACGTAAAAAATGAAAATTAACGGTCTGCTTTAGTTTGTAGATAGCAGACATATATGTGTACCGTCTACGAATAAACAAATAAATAAATGTGCATTTTCAACTTATCGCGGCGTAATGAATAGTCCATTAAATTTCGGGCGTGCGGCCGCGCAACTAAAATTTCCTCCACTGATATTTCGGCCGTGTATCGTCCGGCCATCCTCAGAGTGAGTCACATGACTGACTGTCCTGTGACTCACTTTGAGGATGGCCGGACGATACGCGGCCGAAATATCAGTGAAGGAAATTTTATTTGCGCGGCCGCGTGTCCGAAATTTAATGGACTAAATAAATAAATGGTAATACGATTGGATTAAAATTAAGTTAATTACACTTTCAATACCAGCCACATGCAATGTCTGTACTAACTTTTGATCAACTTGTTTGTTTATAAAGCTCTGCTGTGATATGTAGGAACATATGAATAATTCGTTCGCACAGTTACTAACACGTCCTTTTTAATTTGGCAGAGACAAATCCATCGCGGACAACCAGACTGAACAATTTCAGTGTGTGGGCCATGTAACGCTATCCACCCCTATTACAAGCTGAACAGCGCCACATTACTTCCTTCCGTTTCATAGCTAACGAACGCGACTCTATTTAGCATTTACTATGCTGACTCTTGTTATTTAGGATCGGACATGAACAGGATATTTTAAATTTCAAATCAGTTTTACAAATGATGCACCCTTAATTTATTCAGAGAAGGATTGCAGCGCATTAAAACACATTCATAAACTTCACTAGGGGGTTGTAGTATGTTCCTGGTTTTTCAAACTTTGTTAGTAGACTTTCTCGGGATAGTCTACGTCTTTCTTCAGTTCAGTTTCTTCGGCATCACCATAACACTCTCCCCCGGGTCGAACAAATCTGTGACCATTCGTGCTGCCCTTCTGTGTATACTTTCAATGCCCCTGTAAGTCCTATTTGGTACAGGTCCCACACACTTGAGCAATATTCTAGAATGGGTCGCACGAATTATTTGTAAGCTATCTCCCTTTGTAGACTGATTGCACTTCCCCAGTATTCTGCCAATAAACCAAAGTCTACCAGCTGCTTTACCCACAAATCATTCCATTTCAAAGTGTTACACCTAGTTATTTGTTTGAGTTGGTCGATTCCATCTGTTACTCACTGATACTACACTTGTGTGAAGTGTACAGTTTAACATTTCTGCACATTTAAAGCAAGTTGCCAATCTCTGCGTCACTCTGAAATCTTGTCAGCATCTGACTGAATATTTATGAAGCTTTTTCAGACAGAATTTCAAGTAAGTCTAATACTGTAAGGTACATTAACAATAACCTACCAATTGTTTGAAAGACTTGATGCAACTCCCAGGTAATTCTTTTGATTGGTTATGAGAGGGAACTTTACAGATTTTGATAATCTGTCTCTTATTTGACATAGATTCTACTATCCTTTTCTGCTGGTAATCTATGTTTCAATGAACTAACATAAATTTATATTCTTGATAAATGATAAAACAGTCTGTAACCCACTGACTTCGTATAATTGTATGTTAGTTACATTAAGTTCTGAATCAATGCTGAGCAATAAATTCAGTATGTCACCTTAGTGAAAACTGAAACCCATCTGTAAAATATCAGCTAGGATAGTAAACCCATATAGATTTATGACTTCTGCAAAGCCTGCCAAAACGTTCTCCATCGTCACCCAGTAGATAAAATAAATGCTCCCGAAATATCAGACTAGGTGTGCGAATCGACTGCACACTTACTACATCGTCCGAAATGGTGGAACGTCACCAGAAGAGGTAGAAGCTTCTGATGTATCTCAGGTGAATATGATGTTTAGTATCGGTAGACAACGTCGGTAGCTCTATGAGGCTGCTCTCTGGCACCGTTATAAAATTGTACCGAAATACGAAATACAGGAAGACAAAAAAAGCGAAGGTAACAGTTACCGGAAAACAGCTTAATGTCCTCTTTACCGTTGGGTTTCGGACATGATCAGTGACAGAGAAAGCTGTATTTGATCTCACACTGAATGGGAAGTAAGAAAATCGTCTTGCTGGTCTATTCTTTTTTGAACACATATTGGTGAACCTGCGTAAAGACCCTGAAAAACACAACAGTAATGTCGTAAAAAGATAATCCGGTTACTCAGTCGCCCAAGTGCTATAAGAAATTCAAATCTTCGGCGTATTTATTTTATCGATGTAGTGATAGTTCCGCTACGCGAAGATTAAGCTAAGCGATTTAGTCCAACAGAAACTTACAGTCATCATGAGTACATCTTCTCCAAGCGGTCCACGGACTTCTTTTCGGTCTTACCTGCAACAATAAAACGTAATGCAATCAGAAACCTATTCTTGCACATCTGAAAGATCCACGTATTTTTCGACAAGCTATTTATTCTCACGGGTAAAATACACACTAAATGATTTCAAACATACATGTTCTAACTCATCGAGTCTGTTTTATGTGTGGGTAAAACAGGCCAGTATGACAACACTAGAATTTAAGAGAATTTTGACAGATTCAACACTCTCGACGTAAGTTCTACAGCGACAGCTCACACATCTGGAAACACAAACAGCTGCATCTGCACGAGATGCACTGAATGGGACTAAACGTGTAAGCTCTTTGGGTGTCACTTTATTGCGTAAGGCACTAAGCTGGTGGCTGTTGGTTAAGATACTATGTAAATTATGCCCATCCAAACCAAATAACTACTTACATTTTTCGCATTCTTAGTGTACTCTCGTTTTGCTGTTACATAGTTCTTTCTGTACGGTAGTATTAAATTATGAAGTAATATGGCGGGACATTCATTTTTTCTCCAGAGGAGAATAAAGTCTCCCAGTGAAAACCTAGACAACATGAGCTGCTGTAGCGAATCATATGAAGGCCATTTTCAACAAATTAACCATTTCCAGGAAGAAATCTGCGGGTGAATAACCTGTAACATAACTGAACATCGACTCAATTTCACTATATAAAAACCTGAAAGAAATGCAGAAACTAGAGAATGTATTTCACACACATGGAATGTCTAAGAAGGAGAAGCTCAAACTCAAATAAAGCGTTCCTAATGCAGCTACGCTTTAACTAATATTTTGTCCACTGATCTTGGTTACACTGGCAACCTGTCAACTACTGTTATCCCCGAAGTATGACTGTTGTTGTACACTGTATTTACATTTTTTGCCCACTCTATTAAACCCGATCCGTTAGCGAAAAGTAGACACACCCCCATGAAATGTAAGCATGAGGGCTTACTCAATACGGGAACCGCTGTTATCTAGATGAATAAAGGAAAAGTGTTCTGAAAGCTATGGTCTTTGTGGCCGAATAGTTCGAAACATACAGCTCTTGCCAACCCGTTAAAACTAATAAACGTAATGCGTATCTAATTTAACTTTGTAAAAGTTACATGAAAGTACGTGCTTTAAAAAACAAAAAGAAAGAGTTTAGTGAGTAGGGAGACCAAAAGCTTGAGAAGCAATTAGTAAAGACATTATTGAGCCGGCTCATCAATTCTCTTCGTGATTTCAGTGCTTTAGTCATAACAGGATGAACTTGGTGGTTAAATATTCAGTGTACAATCTCTCCATAGACTGACAGATTAAAACATGCAGCATGTGATACATGTTATTCAGTATGCGTGCTTTGCTCTTCATAAAAAAGGAAATAAAAAAAGCCAATTTCTGTTTAAATATGATATCGATAAATCTTGTAGGGCGTTTGCTCTTGTAAATATAGTACGTACAGATTATTGTAAACAAGGCATGTTAACTCCGCTACATGGTTGGATAGGTTGTTGTTTACATCAGAAAGGGTTGAAAGTTATATTTTTATCGACTTTATTTTATGCTGTGTATTTGATGTACAGTAAAAGAGAAGCAAATAAGGAATGATTTTTGCCATAAATTTATTAAAGAACCATTTGGACTTATCATGCGTATGAGATTTCAGCAATCTGAAACATTGTGTTCCTAAGCTGCGAAATATGGATAAAATTCAGTTGTACTCTTAATTAAACGATTTTCACTTTGCCAGCAACAGCTGTCTCGGGGGAGGGAGTTGCGACTTCGCAAATGAGATTTCAAGTTCGAGACCCACATCAGGCGTGGATTTTAAAAGTGTGGTTGCTGTGTGTAATCTTCGATATGGAATGTGGAATTAAAAAATAAGGGTGAATTCTGACTGTAGAATTTTCACCGCCAATATTTAACTGATAAAGGGAGGAGAGATGACGCCGTAAAGTCCTTGGTCATCAAACTTGTTGCAGTGTCCTGCATTAAACTTCAAACTTTGCTACAGTGTATGATGGAGTGAGAGGATTTAACATTGTTGGCGGTGATCTGTCGGTCGGATGGAACCTTGGTGCTATTTGACAGATATATGCGATGTACCGACAATGAGTTTCACCTCCTGTCTTTTCTCATTATCATTAACACAAACACGACACTACACTATGCACACCCGTTATCGTCACGCACACGAGAACAGTTGCACTTAAGAGACAATTCTCGCACTTCGCAAACGGGAACTTCCATTGTCGACGACCAATTAGGTTGCCGAATATACCTCTCGGGGCCTCCCACCTAACACCACACGACTCGTTCTTCTTTACTATCTTGTAACACTGCAGGGACTGAAAAGTCAAACTAATAAAAATATAAAATATCAAAAGAAAACTTTTTTTTCGTCGAGATAAACGACGATAGAGTGTCACATTAACTACTCGAACGAACTGTAAATTACATGCGCCGTCAGTTCAGTGGTCTCTGTGTGCTGTCAGATATGACAAAACGCGAGGTGAGAGAAGGAGGCAAACCGTCGTGTCTAACGCACAATAATTCGATTTGTATAGTAATATTTATCAACACTCAATATATACTCCTTTTTCAGGGGTGGTCGCTGAATTACATATTCGTTTCAATTTCGAACATTTTCCATGCCGCTTCGCGTTCTGCCACATGAATGGAATGGTGGCGACGGGAGCCTTTGAAACAAGATATATTATTGGCACTACACAATGCGCCGCTTTGCACACGAGCCGAATGTTTTAAACACCAAATCGCTAACGCCGTAAATTGGCGCAGGTGTAGCATTACCAATTATATCGCGGGCATGATCCGTCAGCGACGCAATGCGCACTCGATTTCCACGGCAGTGCCAGCGTAAATTGTCGCATACCGGACGCGTTACGGTGTTGCAAGTGCTGGAATGCAGTGGACTCATATCTCACATTTCTGATGAGACAAAGCAACCAGTTGTATATGAAGAATTCCTTTAGCAGACTGCTGCAGTCTGCTAGTATTTTGGTTCCTTTCCAACTGTGCACAACGCTAGAAACATTTAAGGGACAGCCATGATAAAAACGAGAAGAGACAATCTTTTACGTGGGCAAAAAATCGTACCTCATCTTAATCTATTGAAAGAACTATGCTAGCTTTTCAAAGTCTGACATCAGTCAGTCTTTTCAGTATCGGAAAATTTCTCTATTTTGGAAGTGTACTTGCGTAATAAATGAACAGAAAACATTTCCAGAACTGTTAAACACGTAGTTACTTACTTGCCACGTAGGTGATCTATAAATAAGTTGTTAGCTATTGAGTTAACGATACCAATTTCATTATTTCAAATGAAACTGTAAGAATTTCTGTTGTCAACCTGTACACGTTAATTCAGCGGCGTATCTCTCTCTCCAAAACATGGAAATGTGTGTAGGTGCATACAGCACCTCATATTCTTGGCAGTACAGTACAGCGCGCGTACGAACAAGCTCTCTCTCTCGCTCTCTATCTTTCTCTCTCTCTCTCTCTCTCTCTCTCTCTCTCTCTCTCTCTCTCTCCCTCCCTCCCTCACACACACACACACACACACACACACACACACACACACACACACACACACAAAAGCGCGCGTTTTATACTAAGTTTATCAACATTGAAAAATACAGTAGCATAACATTAAAAACTCTGAAGTGTTTTAGCCACAGCAGCATGGCTTTAGAAATAGTCAAAGAACAGCCCGCGTTGACCAAATGTTACAACACTTGACTTGTAGTATTGTACATTTTCGGACACACAGAGATGTGGTGGGCGTTCTCTTTTTTACCGCAGTCGCACAATCGTGGTGTCGACAAGCCAGTTCGATGTATTTTCTGTAGCTCGCTTGGTTGAAGACGAGCCGAATTACGAAGTTTCGAATCTTGTGGAGCACTGAGGTTTCCCGTGCCAGAACAAAGGCACGAGTTCCGGGTTAATTTTGGCTTCATCTCCACTTCTGTACTTCACTTACTTTTTTCTCTGCGTTGCACTTCCTTGTTATTACTTGTTTGAGGACGTATGCAAGAACTGTAGTTGGCACTTCCTTATATTCGGTCTATCCGTCGTAACTGGTTGCTTTGGCGAGCTTGTCTGCTTTCCTTCTAAATCCAGAAGTAGCATAATGAGTTCCACCCAGCGCATAGTAACACCCTGATTCATGTGTCTGAGCTTTAATATCAAGTTTATGATGAGTTACGTCAGTGGATGATTGTTTCGTATTCCGTAGAGGTGCGTAACTAATTCAAGCGCTTATCAGCAGTAAGAGAGGATGACGTTGATTTTTGCCTTCACTCCGGCGATTGGCGTGATGTAGCGCTCCATGCTACACTTTTCTGTGCAAATCTCTACGTCTCCCAATGACTGCTACACTTTACAACCATCTCAACCCGGTTATTGATCCCATGGCCTCCCTCTACAATCCCTGCCCCCTCCCCTCCCCCTCACACAAACATGTACTTGCCTCTATAGCCAAGCAGACGTTTCTTGCCTCAGGACGTGTCCTATCAACCGATCCCTTCTTTTAATAGATTTGGATCACAAATTTCATTTTTCACCGATTCTGTTCACTACCTCTTCTCTAGTTTAGCTGTCTACCTATCTCATCGTCTGTATTACTCTGTAGCACCACATTACAGAAGCTTCTATTCCCTTTTTATCCGAACTGCTTATCGTCCGTGTTTCACTTCCGTAGAAGGCTATCATCAGGCAAATACCTTCAGAAAACAGTTCCTAACATTTAAATTTGTATTCGATGTTAACAAATTTCTCTTCCTCAGAATTTCTTTTCTTGCTATAGCCAGTCTGCAGTTTACGTCCTATATATTTTAGTCATCATCAGTTATTTTGCTGCCAAAATAGCAAAACTCATCTACTGCTTTCAGTGACTCATTTCCAAACCTAATTCGCTTAGCATCAACTGATTTAATACGACTACATACTATTATGTCCATATCCAGTTTACAGTCTCTCTCGTTCAACTGCTCTCCCAAGTCCTTTGCTGCCTCTGACAGAATTACAATGTCACTGTATTTCAATTCCCTTTCCAAATTTCTCCTCGCTTTCCATCTCTGCTTGCTCAATGTACAGACTGAAAAACATCAGGGATAGGCTACAATCCTGTCCTCATTCCGTTCTCGACCACGGATTTCGCTCTGTACAAGTTGTAAACATCCTTTTGCTCCTTGTATTTCATCCCTGATACCTTCAGCACTTCAAAGAGTGTATTCCAGCGAACATTGTCACAAGCTCGCTCTGAATCTACGAATGTTATGAACTTAAGTTTGCCTTTCTTTAACCTATCTTCTGAATCGTGGGGTCTGTACTGCCTCGCGTATTCCTACCTTCCTAGAGCCCAAAGCGATAAGAGAGGATAACGATTTGATAATCCGAATGGTTCCTGGTCTAGAGCATCGCTCGTCGTTTTGCCGTATGTACTGTTGCCATAACTGTTCCTTCCTCAGAACAGCACGAATTCGTACCCCAGTAGACGGGTTTACAGATCGAAGCACACATATCGGCATGAATTTGCTTCGCGTGAAGGGTGCGGGTATTCATGCATTGCGGAAAAGTTGCCAGAAGAAACTCGTCACGTGTTGGACTGTGCAGCAGCGACGGTAACAAAGCAACAGAACAGGGCAAAGAATGGAGATTTAGCGGGAGGAGGCAGGTGGCGACCCCGACAGGAGAGGAGAGGAGAGGACAGCGAGGCGCAGGAAACGGCGTGGAGCGGGTCCCTTTGTGGGTGAGCACACAGCGGGCGCCATTAGGGGCTGTGCACACAACACGGCCAGGCCGCAGCATCGATCTGACGGCCGGCGCTGCCGCCGCTCAGCGCTGCCGTCAAACCTGGCGAATCGCGCTACCGCATCACAACAGGGAAACAGACACACAGACATACATACGGTTTTAGGCGCGGGGGGTTGCCACAGGAAATAGGCAATTTTTCTCTGTCACGTAAGTACCATTTGCCCGTGTGCAACAATCAGCATCACAGGCCGATCACGGAAAAACTTTTTTCTGCTAATGTGGCTTGGTTTCTGTTACGTTGAATTCTAACGTGATAACGAAAGAGCCTATTATCCATAGTCTTTTTTACATTTATCATTGAATATTAAAAAAATAATTTTTGAGATTTTAATATGTAAAGAGTGTTCGTTTATCTTGACCATTCGAAAAAACTTCTTCTTCAGAGGCCAAATAGGAAAGGTATCAAACAAATGTTGTTTATCTATCGGGGGGCATTAAAAAGCAGGAAAAGCTTTTCTCGTAACATTGTTTGTTAAGAAGATATGAACAGCAGGCCGTCTTTTTGATATAGCAAAATAACTGATGATGGTCGAAGTAGAGAGGATATAAAATGTAGACTGGCAATGGCAAGGAAAGCGTTTCTGAAGAAGAGAAATTTGTTAACATCAAGTACAGATTTAAGTGTCAGGAAGTCGTTTCTGAAAGTATTTGTATGGAGTATAGCCATGTATGGAAGTGAAACATGGACGATAAACAGTTTGGACAGTAAGAGAATAGAAGCTTTCGAAATGTGGTGCTACAGAAGAATGCTGAAGATTAGATGGGTAGATCACATAACTAATGAGGAGGTATTGAACAGAATTGGGGAGAAGAGGAGTTTGTGGCACAACTTGACAAGAAGAAGGGACCGGTTGGTAGGACATGTTCTGAGGCATCAAGGGATCACAAATTTAGTATTGGAGGGCAGCATGGAGGGTAAAAATCGTAGAGGGAGACCAAGAGATGAATACACTAAGCAGATTCAGAAGGATGTAGGTTGCAGTAAGTACTAGGAGAAGAAGAAGCTTGCACAGGATAGAGTAGCGTGGAGAGCTGCATCAAACCAGTCTCAGGACTGAGGATCACAACAACAACAACTGTTTTTCATTCGCTAATCCACTTCCTCTCCTCAAGACCTGTTCAGCAACATATCACGGGGTAGTATTCATATAAACAGACCATTTGATTCTCTTGTAGTGGGACAGAGTGCAGACACCCGGTGTAAGGTAACTCGTCCATTTGGTACAGCTGCCAGTAAACAAACGGAAACACAAGAAAAATGCACACTGGTCATTAGGCCAACAGTCTTCACTTGAGGTTTGTGTGAGAACAGTGTACACCAACGAAGAGAAGGCAGGAATAGTAAACATCTGCGAAGAATGTGAGTCAGCATAACATAACTGCAATAATGTTTTGCTAATTTACATTCGGATAATTTATATTTCCCATAGATGTGTGGCATTTACACCTTCTCTTCATTGGTGTACTTTGTTCTCACACAAAATTTCAATAGAAGACGGTTGACTGAACGAGTGGCGTGCACCTTTCTTGTTGTTCCATTTGTTTCCTGTCAACATCAGCAACTGGACGAGTTATGTTTCTGGCAGAACCTGCACTGCGCGCTAGTACAGCGAGTCAAAGTCAGTGTTGTGTTACGTCTTCAGTAACGTAATTTTTACGTGAATGGTACACTGTGATACGGTTTTCATTAGGTCTTGAGGAGAGGAAATAGATTACTGAATAAAAAATATAGCAAGTTATTAAAAAAGATGTACTGCTTTCATAGGCGACGAATACACGTATGCTCAGTTGCTCATGCAAATCCCAAAATTTCAGTGGGTATGCACAGCATGCCTCAATGAAAATTGTAGTATTATTTTTTATTTACCTTCCTATTCTGTAACAATTATCGTTTTCGTCGTACCCAACCGGCACTATAAAGGTTTGCAATTTAAAAAATCGATTCACTCGTCGCATTGATGGGCGGCTGGCTCTTGTAATACACTGCTGGTAAAACGTTATCTGAAAACAAACAGGTAACTGAATTCGTAGGAATTGAAATCCACGGTGACATATAAGAGAAGTGACCGTTTCCTAAAAAGTCCGAATACTAAGGGAATGCCGCTTGTTAAATTAATAACGCAAATTGAAGGCGGTCACCTTTAATTATTATTATAGTATTAAATAACTAGAATGTTGCCGGTTGGGTACAATACGATGAAAATGTTTATACTACGAAGTAGGAATTTAATTTGCGGTTTCTTTTAAGATAAACTTTTTACACAACCACTTTTACCTGTGAGCAGACATATCGGCTGCGAAGAGTGTCCCCTCCCTCTTAGCTAAAACATTCAGAAAATGGCCAGCACTTATAACAACTTGGCGAAGTTCATTGTGATTTGACTGGCAGCTCTACAGTGATCACGAAACGCAACAACCAGCGAGAGACTTTTTCTTGTGAAATCATGTTGGATGTAGTGTAACTTACAATGAATTTGAATTTTTAGACTTTAACAATTGAACGAACAACGAAGCAGTCAGAACGTGTAGACCGTTAGATGTTAGTTTTTGTTCTCTTTGAAATGTGTCACCTGTGCTCGGAATTATATTATGTCTTCATGTCTTAGGTGTCAAGATCACTAAAATGGGTAGTATACAGCGAAATACAGAAGGAATTCGACTGATAATCGACATCGTGTAGCAGTAAAAGTGATCCATCTTCGGCAGCTTGTGCCAATGAAATCCCTGTTACTATTTCTGGAAAGTCTACGAAAAATGATACCGGTACTGAAAGTGGCAGCCGCAGGAGCAGAACTCTTCAAAAACATTGGGTAAAAACATATACATGGACTCAGTATGAAGAATAGGGTGACAGAGTTTATTGTTTTTTGTGTAGGTCTATTTATGAAAACAAGAGATAGCCTCCGAAAACTGCTACTGCATTCATGGATTCCTATAACGCTTTCGTTAAGTACAGATTTAAGTTCTGATCCGTTGCTCCAAAACGATTCAAATCTCACAAAAAAGTAATCTGCATATGTGTTCAGTCAGTACAAATAATTCATTGAGAAAAGCAGTAAATATTCTGTCATCATGCAGTCATTCTAAACAAAAAGAAATGAAAGCCGCTACTGTTTGTTTAAGGACAATTTTTACTTCAGTATTGCTCTCCGTTTGCCAAGGATTGGCATGACGTGGTCATGTTGATGAGTCTTTTAATTTTGACAATCTTCTGAAATTACGTTCAGAGGACGTATCCAAACTGAGACTACGGCTTAATCAGACTAGTTACAGGTGGATCTCTCAAGAAAAAATGGCTCTGAGCACTATGGGACTTAACATCTGAGGTCATCAGTCCCCTAGAACTTAGAACTACTTAAACCTAACTACCCAGACTGAAGCGACAAGAAACGCTTGGCCACACTGGCCGGCTCTCTCAAGACAACATTAATGAAATTATAGCATTGATAATCATATCTCCTCGGACAATTTTGATTCAACAAATAAAAGAATATGATTTTTATGCTTTACTGTTGGACGAGACATCCGATATATTAATTAGAGAGCAGATCTTGGTTTGTTTTTGTACTGTTAAAAACGGATTTCCGCTCAAGACAATGTTTCATCTTGTCATAATACGAGTAGTTACTTTACTTCTTTTTACGGTGACAGTTTAGACTATAGAGATATTTTGTTGGATGTGGTAAAACAGCACAATGTTATACTAGATAGCTTTGAAAGTGTAGTACAATACTTGAGTGGGACAAAGGATGACAAGTGTGTAGCTCTGAAGAACATGATACCAGATTACGTAAAATTATTGCGACTTCTTTTAACGATACCTGTATTGTAAAACGTGCATTTTCTACACTTCGAAGACCGAAAGCTTACACCAAAGCCACCTTGAAGCGAGACAAGTTAAATCATGTAGCATTATTGAACATCCATTCTGATCTCGCAAGGAAACTGGACCTGGAACCTCTAATCAACGAATTCATCAGCAAAAAAAACTGTCAGGCGGAGCACGTTCCAGTCTCTCCCTATTTAGGTGAGTGATCATTTATTGTAAGTTACTTTTGTAGCATTTATATTTACTATAATTATATAGGGGGTAATTATATGATGAGCATACCTCAAGATTTTCAAAAGTAAGCGCCTATGACTGCTTTTAGTATCTTGGTAACGAACTAAGTTACAAGACATGAATACCTCTTTGTAGCTAAATAGTTTGCTTGACACATTTTTTATTTTGATTCTGGGCAGAAAGTTATATCGGGTGGCGAAGATAACAGGGACACCCATTTTACTGTTTCGATTATTATTATTGTTCTTCTGTGAATAGGGTAGTAGGAGAAGGATCTACACTATTTCAGAGTAGACTTGTCAGTAATAAAATCTTTTAAAACCGGGAGAAAAAACGTACATACGAAAAAAAAATTATATCACCATCGTAAACACTGAGCTGAAACTATGCAAACTTTGCTAAAGTCTTAGCGAAAGATGGAAAATGGTTCAAGTATTACTGCAACAAGTATCCTCATCTACGATAAGCAAAATTAAAAGAAGGCGTGTTTGTTTGATCTGACATCCGACAAATGATGTACGGTTCCAAGTCTGAAAAAAATGGTGTGAATGAGAGAGAGGCTTCAATAATGTTCAAGGAGGTTACTACTATGTTCTTAGTCAACAAAAGGGTCCCATTATATTTACACTGAAGGCAAAATGCTGAAAAACTTCAAGAAGTCTGGCGTTTTGTGGAGTCACAAGAGTCATGTTTTGAAAAGTCACTGATTTTACTTTGAACATTCGGATGACGTCTTTGAGCAACAAGCTGCCCAATTGATCAAGACATGAAAGTGAAGGAAACACGATATCAAAACAGTTAGGATACCAATACGATTGTAAACTATTGCCGATTGCTTCACAGAGGCGTACAACAAGTAATTCGCTGCATGAGAAACTATGTCATATGCTTTAAGTAACAGAGACAAGAGAAGTGTAAGGAAACAGACACACAATTCCTCTGAAATAAAGAAGCATTTCATGTTTATACTTCAATACTACCGTTGTTCACGCTGAAAAATTACATTGCTTTTCATTAGAATTAAAAATGTTTCACTTATTTTCTAACTGGTAATGAAGTCACACTGTGACAAAACTGTATGTGACATGAAAAATTCAGTGCCCAAGGATTTATATGAACTTATATTCTTCTCAGGTCGTCTTAGTTTCAGTCATTAATCTAAGTGCAATGTTAAATACGAGACTCTTACGCAGAGGGAAGTCCCTTTTTATCCTGAGAATCTCAGAACATTTGAAACACTTTTGTCATCAACGAACATATTTAAATATGCAGTTTCATAATTTGCAGTGCTAAATTTTGAAGGAGACAGTCGTCAATACAAATTTCTATATGTGCAGGAAGATGGGGCACAAAACAACTTGTGGCATACCTGCGCAGGCGGGTGGGGCGAATGGTAATTGCGGATAATTGTGGAACTGTGGTCGTGGGGGCTCCGTTGTGCACGATCACCGAGGGGTAGTGGAGACGCAGTTCGACAGGTGAAGCCCACGCAGAAACTTTTACGCCACAGCTAGCGAGTTTGCAAGCGATCGTATTAAAAGGTATGACAGTACGACCAATAGCTGAAAAAAATACATAGACTTCGAAGTCAATAGTTCCTCTCTAGAGTGCTAGAAAATAAATAGTCACATAAACAAAGGTTTAACAAAGCAAAACAAAAAAATGGTTCAAATGGCTCTGAGCACTATGGGACTCAACATCTGTGGTCATCAGTCCCCTAGAACTTAGAACTACTTAAACCTAACTAACCTAAGGATATCACACACATCCATGCCCGAGGCAGGATTCGAACCGGCGACCGTAGTAGTCGCGCGGTTCCGGACTGCGCGCCTAGAACCGCGAGACCACCGCGGCCGGCTAAAGCAAAACAAACCCGACCACTTGCTGCCAGAAGATAATCTCACAAAACGAAAAAGGAGTAAAAAATGCAGCGTAGTGGACGGCGTCGCTTACAACAATACCCACAATGTACAATAAATAACATGTGTCATGTGGAAACTGTGTGTCACTCCTTTGACAACCTGTTACCCAAAATTACTTAAAACAGAATTTTCTTCTCCTTCTTCCACGTCTTTGCAAGGTAGTGAAGCCTTGGGAAGTACGAGTACTTGCAGCTATGTTTTCCCCCTTCTTCTTTATTCCCTTTCAGTGCGACTAAACTGAAAAGCAGTTCCTACAACCCTTTCAGGCACAGTTTTTAATGAAAATTTTGTTTTCTCGTTTGCCTCTTGAGACAAAAATTTAATGCCATTGCATATAATCACACGTGCCCGACTGCGAAGAACTTTTCCTACAGCTATGGTCGCAGGGACCGCTGTGCCATGCTACGTAGTAAAGCGATACCAGCGAGAACGATCGTAGTGTGCAAGTCGCTGTGGGACAGTCAACCGATGTAGCAGCCCCTTCGGAACCATGAGTTGTATCGTCCACTTTTCAGAACGGCGTTTCTAAAAAAACATCACGTTACTCTGTGCGAGCTCTGCGACTGAAGCACATAAAGGCACTGCAGTCTGGAACCGCAAGACCGCTACGGTCGCAGGTTCGAATCCTGCCTCGGGCAAGGATGTTTGTGATGTCCTTAGGTTAGTTAGGTTTAACTAGTTCTAAGTTCTAGGGGACTAATGACCTCAGCAGTTGAGTCCCATAGTGCTCAGAGCCATTTGAACCATTTGGCTGAAGCACAAGCGAACTACGATTTTGCGAATTTTGTTTCTGTATAGATATAAACAGACTTAATGTTTTTTGGTACCGTATGGGGAAGCTTCTTTATTCGACATACTGAATATAAGTCGTAATAGGTGAAAAATTTTGTTCTTATTTGAGCGTGGGCAAAAGTGCAAAATTGTTTCTATTAGAATAAATAACTGAATGGAAAAAAGTATACTTCACATTTCTAAACACCACAAGCTGCACATAGCTCTTACACCATATGAGGTCTCTAGCTCAACCTTTCTTTCATTTTAACTATGAACAACGAAAGGACACTCGTTGTCTTTAATTGACTACATTATCCTAGTGTGCATGCTGTTCTGAAGAAGACGACAAATACACCATCAGTTACCCTCTTTGATTTCAAGAAGAAACCAACTGATTACAGTGCGTTCTTTAGTGTTGGCGTATAAATTTTATATGATTCGTTGCCTTTGGTTCTGCACACTCTTAACAACAGAATGACAGAGAAAAGAAGAGTGACTATTAAAAAAGTGGATTAAATGCGAACAAATTGACTAGCTGCAGGAAGAGATCAGAGTAATATCAAATGTATGCACCCAGGACGGTGGCAGTGTTACAAAAGGACACAACGCAATGCACCTCAGCTGCCCTGTAATAAGGTCGGTGGCTGCAGGAACCTATCCCACGGACACTTTGCTTTCTGACTAACATGGTCGTTTTCGTTACTGTCCTCGAAACTACAGAGCCTCGAAGTACTCCGAGCAGCCTAGCGGTCGCTTCTCACTCTCGGAACAGCCCCTCTGCACTCGAGGTAAATAGGCAATGTAGAAACTATGAGAGATTCCAGATTCGCGACCGTATAAACTAGAATTCGCTCTGTTCATTCACGAGAGTTTCGAGTGTATACATCGATGGTAGGTATTGAATGTGGAGTTTTTTGGGTACTGGACACTGTCCGCTAATGAACGCTGCAAACTCACCCTTGGAACTATATTCAGAATACTAAAAACATCGAATGTGGAACGTTGCTCTTTATAACGACCTATCATCGGAAACAAAGGTAAGAAGATTACGTTCGACACCCGCATCCTTAGCCGAGGTCGCAACGCACACCTGTGCAGTGGTGCTCGACTCGGAGGTAAGTGGTTGGAATCGTGGTCGTGGCAAATTTCACTGCCAGTATTTGCCCGGCAAGGAAAGGTGAGGTGATGGTGCAAAATTTCTGATCACCAGCCTTTGCGTCAGTGGATTAAATCCCAAACCTCTCCGCGGTGTGAGGCCATGCGACACAGTTGATGTGATCCGTCCGTCGGACGCGGACGTTAACCTTGGTGCTATTTGAGAGGAGTTGGATATATGCCGGCACCAATTTCCACCCTCTCCCTTCATCATCATCATCATCATCATCATCATCAAACAATACAAACAAAACACCACACTATACACGCATCCATTACGCTCATCTACACTCTACAAATACATATACGATACAATTTTCAAAAAACCGCAAGGCAAGGGGCCAATGAACGCAGAGGAAGAGCACCCTTTCCGACAGGCGTCTGAACCCACTCCGTGGGACTTCCCAGCTAACAGTGCCATACGTCATTCGCATTTTTACACTGGATTTGACTAAGTTAACTCTTACAGGACCAGTGTTCTTCGTTATGTATGTTCATGACTTGCAAGAATGCATCTGCTGTTTGCAGATTATTTCTACTGTCTGTAGTGCAACTTTCTCTGGTAAAATTAAGTAAATTTCAGGAAGATTTACTGAGTGCGGGATCGTCCAGCGATCGGAAGCTGATACTAGATAAAGAAAAGATCATAATTAGACCAAAAGCGTTTGTATCGTTTGAGTAAAGCATTAGTGAGAATATTACCCAAGTCTGAAACATCTTTCGAATTTTTTTGCTTCACTTTCTAGAAGGATATATAAAGCATCACCGATGTAAATTTTAAAGAGAAACGTCAGAGCTTAATTATAAGAAGAGACGCTAGACTCTCACACCTGTATACACAGCGAATCATCATGATGTGCATACCAGAGTATTCTTTTTATTTGTATCATACATTACGGTTTCTTCTCGTTCCATACACGGCGGAGCGTGGGAATAATGGCAGCCTGTGCGAGCTGTTATTTACTTAATTTTATTTGCACGATGTCCACGGGATACGACTTGCTCGTACAATTACAGCTTGCGAGAAATGGAGGTGAACCAGACCCAAATCGTATGAATATATGAAGATGGTATCTGTTCTTTCGGACAGATACCATCTTCGTATAGTTAAGGCTAACCGGCCATTGACCTTCTTCTTCTGAGCTGGATGCACACGCATTGCGCGAACTCTTACGGGACTCGGTAAGATTGTCTGCCGCGAGTAATGAGTGTAATGGGCAGGGGCACTACAAATGTAGTGTGTGGATATTAAGTTGGGGATGTGGGTCTCACGGGGATAGTGCAAGGGATAAATCCCTGCAGTCGCACTATCCTCTGTGCCCTCGGTGGCACAGATGGATAGAGCGTCTGCCACGTAAGCAGGAGATCCCGGGTTCGAGTCCCGATCGGGGCACACGTTTTCAACTGTCCCCGTTGATGTATATCAACGCCTGTCGACAGCTTAGGGTCTTGATTTAATTATCATTTCAGACCCAAATCGAATCGGCGCGGATGAACAACGGTTTGGTACTTCGGCCAGCCTGACTATAGCTTTTAGGCGATTTTCAATGTCTTAGCAAAGGTTGGGCGGGACCGCAGTCCCTACCTCAGAAAATACGATACGCAGACAGTTAAAATCCGATAACGTAAACAACAAAGTCTACACCATTCACAGACAGATGGCGCACATGATTTCCTGCCTCAGGTTAAACGTAGACCGTGGCGACAAGAAGAGCAGTCGGACAAAAAGTAAAAATAAAAATAAATTTGCCAAATCACCAAAAATAGCAGACTCCATAGAGTGGAAAAAAACGCTAGGAAAAAGGGGGGCTGAAGTATTTTTGTAGTATCTGCCCTGAAACACATTTCTTAAAGTTCTATGAGCAGGCTCTCGCGACATGAATGGCGTCTTTCTTCGCTTGCCAGCCAGTCTGGATTTTTAAAAATCTTAGCCAAATCCTCTCTCTAGTCAATCAAGCCTGTGAATTTGAAACACCTTGTTCTTTTTATTGTGTGTTTGGCAAATTTTTTGACTGAACTGAACATTAACTTCCAAACGTCAGTTTGGGCGCTTATGGAACGGAGGTAAAATTGTGTCTAGCGTCCCATCAAAGTCGAAATCATTAGAGATTGACAACCCACTGCTTTTACTCACTGTGCGAACGGGAAATACTTAAGGGCATTGTTTAACCGTTTCATGGGCCTTTTCTGCTATCAGTACAATCCTGGCACGTGTGAAGGTCCGTGGATAGCTTCAGAAGTGCTATACGTGATGTCATCTTTGGAATGGAAAGGAGCTCTGAGCAGTCATGTGTACCGTGTGTCTAGTACAGTAGACAGACCACTGTACTGGAAGTCAGTTGGTGGGACAACCAGTGGACGGTGTACAAACACTACCGAAGAAGAGGCGGCAGTCTACTAAACGAGCGGCAAAGTGATAGGACGGGACAGAAGGAAACGACTTTAAAATAACACAACTTTCTCTCCAACTGACTTTCTTTTATGTGCACCACCAAAAGTGTTCTGTAATGATTGGTTGATGATTTAAACAGGAACAACCAAATAATGCGAGCGTGATTCTCGAAAAGTGGAACTGTGTGTGAACATTGCTTTATTGTGTTTGTATGTTTAATAAATAATGATTAATAGTTTTCAGTCATTCGACTGGCTGTTGGACCTATAGAAGGAGCCCATTCAGATTGGTTCATGCGGTCTCAGAGTCTCCAAGACAAGTCACCAGCTGGATGAAGCCTGTCAGGAGATGACAAAATATAGCGTTTCCACGCTAAAATCATCCGTAAATCGCAGCAGTCACACTAACTCGAGCTTCTCATCATGTGATGGGTGTGGTTAATGTTACAGCTTCAGTTGCTGCTTGTTGCTTGAAACTGCAGTGACTGTTCGTCGTTCTCTGAGTTATTCGAATAAAGTATGCCAAATTATATGACTGATAGGGTATGTGTAGTTGAAGCTTACGTGTGTATTGGTTTACCTTGACATGGGGGAAATTTACATGAACTATTCCATAACTCCAGTATTAATGCGAAGTATAGTGTTCAGAAGGTGCTAACCAAATTGTGGGTGACTGACGATACTAATGGGATAACGCCTGTTATGGCAAAATTTTTATATAAAGCTGATGTCAGATTAATGATGCAAATTAATTAATTGATCAGTTAATTACTTCCCCACCCCTGATGATATCATGAGTTTTTCCCAGTCTGGTGACGTCATCAGGCGGGCCCATCAGCTTAACAGCCTCAGTCTCATTCAGTAAGACAGCAGCAGCAGGAGAAGAAGAAGAAGAAGAAGAAGAACAATGAAACATCAGCAGCAGCAGTTGAGATCCAGCACAGCTCTGCAGTACAGGAAGCAGCAGAAAAGTAAGTATCACATATTACATCTTTGTCTGTAGTTAGCACTATTACTTGTTGTTTCATGTCTTGGTCTGTATGTGACGCTTCCTCCTCCTTGTTCACCTGTAGCCTTTAACCTGTCGAGGTCTGCAGGTGTGACTACCAACATGTCGACTTCTGCTGCATCCAGGCCCACAGCAACCTGAGCCACCATCTCGTCGAGACCTGCACCGACCTCTGGATCAGCAGCAGAGCAACCTCCAGCATGTCCGAACCTGTAGCGACCACGTGGGATCCTGCAGCGCACATTGCCCACATGCTCGGGCAGGACAAGGAGTGGTTATTGTCTGTCCCACTCAATGATTTAGGTGATGACGATGCCCGGCCTGTTCCTCACGCCTTGAATGCTGTTGGTGGTTCTAAACAACAAGATGGAGGTCAGTACTGGTCACCAATAAATGACTAATCCCACCAGAACACCCCTGTGGTAGCGCAGGGGCAGAGTACAGATGCTGTGGATAAGAAGGTTCCACACATAGCCCACTTACTGAAGCAAGGCAGGGAGCTGTTATTGTCTGTCCTGCTCATCGATTTGTGTGATGAGGACACACAACATTCCCAACTCCTCGAGTGTTGCTGGTGGTCGTAAACAACAAAATGGAGGACAGTACTGGTCACCGACATACAACCCATCCCAGCAGAAAATTCCTGTGGCAGCCCAGGGACAGAGTGCAGATGCTGTGGATAAGAAGGTACCAA
This sequence comes from Schistocerca piceifrons, assembly GCF_021461385.2. NCBI lineage: Eukaryota > Metazoa > Arthropoda > Insecta > Orthoptera > Acrididae > Schistocerca > Schistocerca piceifrons. The sequence continues at coordinate 137,702,826 of NC_060143.1, read as the reverse complement.
GTGTGCCCACGCTTTTCAATTCCATATACAATTTAACTCCTAGTGTAACAAAACGTGTAAAAGTGGGTATAGAAGCACATCATGACTGGTGCTTGCATGTGAGGATACAAATTGAAAACGTATCGAAGGGTGTTAAAATGCCTATTTCTAAGTTCGACTGAGACGAAATATGTTGTGCGGACATCAATCAGCAAAGGACCAAAGAGTATTATCCAACTCGTACCATTGGACATTCGCCTTAAAGGTATGACACTATCCATTACAATAGTGAATGATGACACTGCACTAATGTGAAATTGGGTGACAAGTGTGTTTATCTACAGCATGCCTCAGTTATGACCTTATATGATGTGGATGCCTTGCACTGGAGAGACTGAGTCAATGGTTTCCAAGCACAGACTCTGCATACAGTGATGATGTAAACTTTCTATGTGTGTGCATAGTGTGCATATACTCGTAGATGACCTGAACAGTACCTTTTGTTTCTGCATCAACGCAGAGCCAAAAGGAAAAGAAGTTAAATGCAAGTGCAAAAAAAAAAAAAGAAAAAAAAAAGAAAACAGAGTATTGTGAGGTGCCCATCGGTTTGAAGGAGATGTGTGTGGAATTTATTTCATATCGAAAAGCTTTATTTGGGACATATTGTACAGGTGAAAATAACATAAAGAAAGAGTCTGATGATTTTTTTGAAATACATCTGATGTATAATATTTAAATAAATAATGTGTATACACAATCACAAACTGTGTTTGTGTTTTATTTCACACCTCTCTAATTTTAGTCCAAGTACTACACTTATTAACATCATTATTTTTAATGCTGCACCTATAATCATGCAGCAATGGACAATTGCCTCAAACACCTCCTCAGCCATCATTCTCAAACTGAATGATGAAGTTACTTTTCATGTAGCTCTGTTGGTTAAGTGTCGGAACTATAGCAGCTACACATATTATTACCATCATCCTTACAAGTACATCTTTCTATACATGCTCACTACTTGTCGGTACCTGACGTAGTTGGTATCATGGCAGAGTGGGTGAAACATCCTCGTTACAAGGCCATTGTTGTAGGTAACTGGTCCTGTGAAGATGTAAAAGAAGACCTGAAGAAGAAGAACGAAATATTCCTTCCTGATTATATACGAGCATTTATTGTAGCTCCATCCAATTGTGGCAATACTAATGTTCTCATAACGCTGCTAAAACACATAGATGGAGACAGATTTGGACATGTTTGTGTATTTTCAAAAACTCTATTTCAACCCAAGTATCAACTATTACAGGAGATATTGCACGGTGTAAAAGGCGTTACATACATGACACTCAGTGAAAGCAGTGATATCCCTCCACCAGAAAAAGTAAAGGCAAACACTGTGTTCATATTTGACGATATTGCCGTGGAAAATGAAAACAAAATTCGAAAAAATTTCTGTTTCGATCGTCATATGGGTGCTGGTAGATTTTATCTCTACGCCATACATATTCCAGGATCCCAAAACAGTTGGTTAGAAATAATGCAAGCCTCATTCTAACTTTCGTACAAGACAATTTACAACATTTATGAAGCACATGTAGGAACTGACATGTCGTTCAATGATTTTGTAAAGATATGTGCTGATTGCTGGAATCATTCACAGTATGCGTAACTCGTTATTGATTACAGACGAAACCTCCAAGAGTTGATGCATATATAGCCTGGAAAGAGAGGTGAGTACATCAGTATACGCTGCGCCATGGATAAATAGTCTCGCATGTCTGGCCCTCAACCCGAGCGAATGGGTATACATAGACAAAAAAATTCGCTTGCACACGGATGCAAAAATTTGGACTATCTTGCATAAAATTGCAGGAATGCGCAGATAGACGCGTATTACTGGACTCTTCTCAGAAAGTCAATGCTTTAAATGACTTAGTTCATGAAATCAGTAAGAAAGTAACCGATTTAACTGAAAAGGTTGAGGCTATTGAGGGCAAAAAGATATAGAGGCCCTAGTTATTAAGAAAGGAGAGCAGCCACATAATAAGAGGAAGAAGAGCGCATATATAAAGCCTCACGCAGCAGAGAAGTTTGATTAGTATACATCGAGATGCTGACGAAGCAGACAGTCATTTAGGCGCGGAAAGCTGTTCGAGAGATTTTGCGGTTGCTAAGGTTAGGGCGTATGGATCAACAGCAACAATAAGTGAGACCTTTAAACCGATTACTGAATCAGCCAGGCAGCTCTCAGCAAAAACAAAAACACACGATAACGATGGTGTCGCCATTGGCGAATTCGTTATCTGTCACGTCCCTGGCCAGACAGATAGAACATTCGGTGTCAGCAGAGGAAGACCGTACATCTGGGTTCAAATGGTTCAAATGGCTCTGAGCACTATGGGGCTTAACTTCTGAGGTCATCAGTCCCCTAGAACTTAGAACTACTTAAACCTAACTAACCTAAGGACATCACACACATCCATGACCGAGGCGGGATTCGAACCTGCGACCGTAGCGGTCGCGCGGTTCCAGACTGTAGCACCTAGAACCGCTCGGCCACTCCGGCCGGCGTACATCTGGGCACGCAGCCTATAACTGTAACTGATGACACAATACTGACTGGTGATACACAGTTTGACAGAACAATGGCTTAATGAACCTTATTTTCCTAAGACCCACGAAAAAAATGATTGGGAAATGTACCGTGAAATACTGCATTTGACTGATGTGCATAAGAATGCGAAAAGCCAGAGCAACAAGAAGTATAAAACCATAATAAAATCAATAATTGATGGTGGAAACAACAGCAGCCGTGGTTATGGAATTGACATTGAGTATAAACCACTGAACAATCGAATCCGGCAGTACTGCTGATGGCATCGGCTGCTACAGGTAATACAACTCATTCGAATGAGGTTATTTCAATAATCTACGAGCTTAGAGAGAGACGTATCCTCGAAATAAGTACGAAGACAGTAGTTCGAGAATTGCACAAACCAGCGCGCAAACCATGCCCTCGTAGGCATTTAATGACCAAAGGTTTATATGACTTCTGGCAAGATATCTTGTAGATATGAGGGAATATTCTCATGAGAACAATGGATTCAAATATATTTTAATGGTTGCTGATATATCTGGGCATTACCTGTTAAAACAAAAACGGTGAGAAATGTCACAGATGTGTTTGTGCGTTTGTTGCAGACAGTGGCGAATCGATGCCCGAACAAACTCCAAACCGATCACGGTGGAAAGTTTTGCTAAAGTTATTTCAAAACCATGATGCAGCGGCATGGAATGCATCACTACTCAACATTCGCCTACCTGACGGGGGAGTAACGTAGAATGTCTGAAAAGAACAATAAAAGGTCAAACGTGGATGCATTTGAATCTTCGCGGCTCTTACAAATGGACAGGTATCCTCCCAGAGAATATTGCTCAGTATAATCGAACAAAACACACCACAATAAAAATGAGACCAATCTATGTTCGTGATAATGGACTCATGAACAAGGTGTAATATCGCATTAAATGCTGGATCCACGGAAACAGAAATTTAATATACGTGATTTGGTATGCATCTTAAAACATAAGACAGTATTTGAGAAATCATTCCTGCTAAACTGATCAGCAGAGATATTTACAGTTTCCAAGGTGCAAACAACGAATGCTAGAATTTATATCTTAGTAAAGGTGACGAAATTGCTGGTTACTTCCACGCTGAAGAGTTGCAGAAAAGCACAGAACGGGATGTGTTTCTCGTGGAGAGAGTCATAAGACATCGAAGAAATAGAACGCTATTCAAACGACATGGTTTTCCTGCAGCACAAAACGGATTGATGCAAATGTTTTGCTATACAATGGAGTGCGCAGCCCACAATCACCACAGTAGAATAACATGCGTGCTAGGAGACGTATTAGAGGAGGTGGTGGTATTCTAGACAAACTGCCAGTGGAATTACACAGTCCGGGATATGACTACTGTGGACCTGGAACAAAGCTTCAAAAATGCTTGGTACAAGGGGATAAGAGGATTAATCTGCTCAACAAAGCTTATATGGAACACGACACTGCATACCCTGCAAACAAAGATCTCCCAAGACGCCACATTGCAGGCAGAATTTTAGTTGATACGGATAAGGCGATATGCAAAAGAAAGTATACTGGTGTAGGCCAACGCATTGTAGCATTTGCAGCTGATAAAACCAAGCGTGGAAAAATTAAGTTGTTTTAGGAGTGGCGAATTTCAAACAAGTTATGACCATTGCACGCTGTGCACTAAAGAAGAAGAAGAAGAAGAAGAAGAAGAATGGGAAGCAAAGGTTTTTGACTAATTGTATTCCACACAATTCCAAAATTGTTTAAACAATATACAATATTCGATAAACAATATCCCCGCAAACTGTTTAAATGTTCCAACTATGTGTGCAAGTGTATTTTGAGTAGTTTTGTGATACATACTCACGTTGTGAAGCAAATCGTTTATTTAATATTTCCTGTGACACATCTTTTGAAGCAACATTTGCAGGGTTTGTGACATCTTCGAGATACGTATGTCACAATATTCCGCCCATTGCTTAAACACCAGATTTAATAACTCCTGAAGCAATTTGTATTCAACGACAAGGGGAAGGCTGGGGTATTTCCCGCAAACTTGCCACGAGGAAAGTGTACCAGGGAGCAAGGCTGGGGCATTTCCCTCTGTGATGGAAGTGCTTCGCGCAGCCTTGTGGCTGTCACGGTCGGTCACTGGGGTCGGTCACTGGCTGGTGCTGCAAGACCAGCGCGTGACTCCTTCCAGCGGACGCGACTCTGGTGTACGGAGCGAAAGCGAGAAAGTTTTTCAGCTGTATTTAGCACGATCTATGACAGTGTAATTACATTGTTCCTTTCACTATCAGTATAAAAAAGTACCGCAATTGTTTAACATCGTCTAAATTTTTTAACTACCAGCGGAAATTCCGAGGTGTTTTGCAATTTCAGAAATAAATAAACAATATTCTTAAATTGTTTAAACAATGCCTTATCCACGCTATATTAGCGTACTGCCATGAGGTCCTTCCAGTGAGCAGCTCGACACAGACTGACCGAATTTTCCGCCAGTTTTTCCCTGGGCCGCCATCTTGGATTATGTCACAGGAGGGGAGGGTGCTCAGAGTTCCCTTTGGGGGACCCACATGCCAGCTGTAAAAACCCATGACATCGTCAGGTGTGGGGATAATTAACTGACCAATTAATTATTTTCCATAATTAATTTGATATCAATTTGACATCAAAAGCCGGTCAGAACCGGCTTTATCCCACTAATGACAATGTGTGTAATTCCAGCGTAACCGAAAGCCTTCAGTTCTGACTGTGGAAGCGCTTGGACACATTTTGCGTTAAAAATATGTCATGTGTCTTTTGTAATACACGGATGTTAAAACATTCGTCTTGTCAGTCTGCACTTAAGCCCTTACAGTGCTTGATCCTTACTGCATTTCGTGTGTTCTGGAGCTACTTCCAGCAGGTAAAAAGAAAGCATTGCGACTTGTTGCTTGAAAAGATTGTGGATGGTTAAATTGATCTGCCACTGTATTTTATGCAGTGATGCTAATTGGTTTCACCATTCAAGCCGTTTGGTCAGCCAGACTAATCGCTTCTGATCTTCCGAAAACCAACACACTGGGCACAAAATTTCGCTTCACACACACACACACACACACACACACACACACACAAACACACACACGCACACAAAGGAATTCGGTGCGCGTTTCCTGGTAATCGAATTGATATTCATTGACACCGCTGTCTTCAACTTCACGAGAGCTTCTATTGTCAATTACAAGAACACGAAAGGCATTAGTGCTCTTTACATCAAGATAGAGCTACGTATCACACATCTCACCAATCGCTGTCTCGAATCCATGAAATCTTCGCAGAAGAACGAACAATAAGCTTAGGTTTGTGGAAGCCTTGTCTGGTGGACGTGTATGTTTGTATTTTTATCTACGTACATATTTAATAAGAGAAGTGTACGAAAATAACTCTAAAACGGTAGACCAACTGAAGAAAAACGCCCCGGTATAGTAAAACAATCGATGTTGCAGTTCTGCGTAAAATGAGTTTCAATGTGATATCACAAGCTCATAATTACGTAGAAGTGCTGCGTATGGTCCACACGAACATCTTGATGAGCGCTACCAAGCTCATACCATTGTATACTATTTCCATGCTTGTGGGATATATTGATTAAAATATCCGAACTTATTGTCAATCAGTAAAAAAGAAGTCATGCCTACAGAGCAAGAACGGTGCGAGTACATGATGCCTACTGATTGCGTGTAACTTCTAAGGTAAAGACCGCAACATGGCACGTTCAGAGGACGCCGCATTTGTCTTGGACATAACGAGTTTTGCCAAGAGCTATGACGAACAGGAGGAGACGCGCTCTCCACGTATTAAGCCCGCGATGAAACCCGAGCCCGCGGCGCCGCTGAGGTCTGCCGCCGGCGCTGCCGAGTCGTGAGAGCTGTACGTGCCGCGGCATTAGCGGAAGCCAGAGGGAAGGGAAACAGCTTCCAGCAGAACAAGAGCCGTCCTCCAGTCCACACGAAGTGCTGCCCCCCCCCCCCTCTCTCTCTCTCTCTGATCGCAACGCTAACCACCCGTTGCCAACTTCTGAACCAAGCCAGAGGAACGAAGATTAGGATTTAACACCCGTACACTTCCGTATTATTACCGAGGAAGCGAAAGAATAGGGAAGAGAGTTCGTTGCTTAATGACCCATTCAATGGTTTACTTAAAATTATTTACAGAGTCCAAAGAACCCATTAATGAGGCAAACTTGCATTCCCATACACGAGTCAAATGTTTAAGGACTGATCCATTCTTTCGGTGCGACCTGCTCGAAGATACTGATGACGGAAATACTGTCATCTCCACCTTAAGAAGGTGGAATAGTTAAGCAGCTGCCTGAAATAAGCACTGGTAACAGAAAAGTTTAGCTTCTGCCACTGTGAATTACACTGAAGAGCCCAAGAAACTGGTTACCTGCCTAATATAGTGTAGGACCCCCGCGAGCAGGCAGAAGTGCCTCAACACGACGTGGCATCGACTCGACTAATGTCTGAAGTAGTGCTGGAGGGAACTGACACCACGAATCTCCGTAACAATACGAGATAGTGGAGATCTCTTCTGAACAGCATGTTGCAACGCATCCCTGATATGCTCAATAATATTCATGTCTGGGGAGTTTCGTTGCCAGCAGAAGTGTTTTAACTCAGAAGAGTGTTCCTGGAGCCACTCTGTGCAATTCTGGGCGTGTGGGGTATCGCAGTGTCCTACTGGAATTGCCCATGTCCGTCGGAATGCACAATGGACATGAATGGATGCATGCGATCAGACAGGATACTTACGTACGTGTTACCTGTCTGACGCGTATCTGGACGTATCAGTGGTCTCATATCACTCCAACTGCATACGCCCCACAACATTACAGAGCCTCCACCAGGTTGAACAGTCCCCTGCTGATATGCAGGGTCCATGGATCCATGAGGTAGTCTCCATACCCGTACACGTCCAACCGCTCGATACAATTTGAAGCGATACCCGTCCGACCAGGCAACATGTTTTCAGTCATCAACAGCCCAGTGTCGGTGTTGGGCCCAGGCAAGGCGTAAAGCTTTGTGTCGTGCAGTCATCAAGGGTACATGGGCGGGCCTTCGTCTTCGAAAGCCCATACAGATGATGTTTCGTTGAATGGTTCGCACCCTAACACTTGTTGAGGGCCAGCATTGAATCTGGAGCAATTTGTGTAAGGGTTGCACTTCTGTCACGTTGAATGATTCTCTTCAGTCGTCGTTTGTCCCGTTCTTGCAGGACCTTTTTACAGCCGCAGCGATGTCGGAGAGTTGATGTTTTGCCGGATTTCTGTTATTCACGGTGCGGTACACTTCTGAAATGGTCGTACGGGAAAATCCACACTTCATCGCTGCCTCAGAGATGCTGTGTCCCATCGCTCGTGCGCCGACTACAACACCACGTTCAAACTCACTTAAATCTTGATAACCTGCGACTGTAGCAGTAGTAACCGATCTAACAACTGCGCCAGAGACTTTTTGTCTTATATAGGCGTCGCCGACTGCAACGCCGTATTCTGCCTGTTTACATAGCTCTGTATTTGAATACGCATGCCTATACCAGTTTCTTTGGCGCTTCAGTGTAATTTATTATCTGGCAAAGGTTGAACTTCGCATTACCAACGCTTATTCTCCCGCTTCCATCGTCGTGCCAATTCCACCTTCTCTAGATGTTGTTCATGAACAATATATGTAACCAGGTGAAAAGTTCCAAAAATTCTCGCTAGTGATCTACGTTGATTATTCGTTTATGAGAGTAGCTTATTTGTTCACTTTAACACAAGAGATTCCACGGTGTACTGCCGGTTGTTGGTATTCAATCTGTCAGTTGCACTGATGACGGCGATAGGTCTGACCACCGAAATATTGTGCCCTTTGGACACCAATAACCAACTGTACACCTGTTGATTATTTTGCAATGAAATAAACAGGTAGTAACTGAACAACCACTTCTGGTAAATGTTGTGTGGTGAAAAATTAATTCATCACCATACATTACCGATTACTGTTATCTGCTGTAGTAACAAAATTACAAAGCTCAATCACAACCGAGCGAGGTGGCGCAGCGGCTAGCACACTGGACTCGCATTCCGGAGGACGACGGTTCAATCCCGCGTTCCGGCCATCCTGATTTAGGTTTTCCGTGATTTCCCTAAATAGCTTCAGGCAAATGCCGGGACGGTTCCTTTGAAAGGGCACGGCCGACTTCCTTCCCCGTTCTTCCCTAATCCGATGAGAACGATGACCTCGCTGTCTGATCTCCTCCGCCAAACAACCCAACCCAACCTGAATCACAGTCTTTGTTGTGTAATATGATGACAGATTTTCACCATCTTTGACTTGATACTCTGTCCTGTACATAAGACGCGTCGTCTATGCGATACGATTTCGTTCAACATGGATTTGTCATTTGTTTCTATGTCTTTTGACGGGCCAACATCACTTTGTCCTAAAAAAAAAAATCGTATACTCTGTACGTCTGTGCAACGTCTAAATTCTGCACAGTTTGTTATCGCGTAGTGGATAGATACCCTAAAAAAATACTCCTTTATTGCCGTTTTCTCGGCCATTCTACATTGATTTAAATAGCAACTCTATCCCAAAAGCTCATGTTCTGAGTGCGCCATCATCATCGACGAACGCTACTGCTCCCGGAATGGAAAAATTCATTCCATTAACCTCATGTCCTACTTCTCGATCAGAAAATTATCCATAAGAGTTCTTGCGCTTTATATTTTTCTCATCAGAATAGAATACAAGCACTTAGACATTAGACCATCTACGCAGAACATTGATCTTTGCTCGGGAAATGCTATTAGTGCTTCAGGCTGTGCTGATGTTGAGAGTGTGCTAGTTTTAATACATGATGGTATGCTTCAGCCGTCAAGGGACAGAAAGTTTGTCGATTGCATCCCTTTGACGACTACCTCACAAGAGACGGGCCACTAATTCAGCTGAGCAAAGGTGGAAAAGGAAATAGGTCATAATGTTGTCTAAGGACTCATTCTAGGAAAACTACGAGAAACCTACATCATCGCGGCCGAAATAACACGGTCACCGTCTAGAGCTAGACCAATTTTTCCATCTCGTACAGTTGCTGCCTGAAGTTCTTTATTGTCCAGTAAATGCTAAATAGTAAAACAAAAATGGGTCAAATGGCTCTGGCACTATGGGACTTAACATCTATGGTCATCAGTCCCATAGAATTTAGAACTACTTAAACCTAACTAACCTAAGGACATCACACAACACCCAGTCATCACGAGGCAGAGAAATAAATAGTAAAACAAATATCGTTCGAGATAACATGTCGATGGCTGACTGCCACTCTATAAATACCAAGTTACCTCCGAAAGTTTTGTAGGATTTGCGTAACTTTGTGTATGTGATAAACGGAAAGCCGCACCGTGCTTAGAAGGCTAGTTTTAAAACGCGTGATATAGTCAAGAATATGGAAAAGCGATCGTTATCTTCAATATAACCTTTTTTTGTCTACATTGTGAGTTTATAAAATACGATGGGGGTTCGAGTACGCTAACAATTATCTTCATATAAAATATCGTTACAGAGTGTAACACGTGACACGTTGTATAATCATGTACGGAGATTTAATGTACAACACGTGACGTATTACACCCTGTAACGATATTTTACGATTTGACGATGATTGCGAGTACAACGGAAAACGGTCATATTTTATAAACTCCTCATCTAGACAAATAAATATTACATTGAAGGTAAGCTTGTTTGAGCTCATTGACTGATCGGAGGAATCAAGAACATAACATATCCAATGGGTCATACTGGTGAAGTCAAATGTTGACGACTGCTGACTATTGGGAAGGCAGCGTTTTGTCTCTGAGTCTCAAGGGATTCCGATAATTTGCGTGTAACGTATATATACTAGCTGCCTGATAGGACCAGCTCTTGTGGACTTGTGAGTTAAACATTACCTCATCGTCAACGGTAACCTCCTTTCCAAACTGGGAGCGTTTGTCACGTTCTTTCACCGAACCGCACCGGCACCGCTACCAACATCAAAAGCCAAAAACAACAAACACAGTAGCGTCCCACATCAAACCGAATTTACATAACAAACCTGTCGCTGTAGAAGTAAGATCCGGGACCCTCGTCCGCTCCTTGACCTGCGTCAAAAGAAACGAGACGCGCGACACCTCCCCTTTCCATCCCGTTGTTACTTTGTTACTGCTTGCTCAACGGTGGTCAAATATCAAGGCTTAACTTCCGACTTTTATACGCCTGTTATAAACAGCTACGAGGTGTCACGGCGTTTTAAGAGTTGACCGAGGCAATATTTGTGAAACAGAACGACGGTGGGTGGTGAATTTAGATTGAGGTAAGTGGGTAGATGGGTGCAGGGAATGTAGGAACATCAAGAACCACTCACATGCACACAATTATTCCCAAAGTCAAAACACTGGTAGAACAAGTGTTTTTTTTTTAGACCGAAAAAGTTAAGCCAGCAATAACAGCTTGCAACACATTATGAAGAAATGTAATGAGTAAATTATTAGTTATAGCTGGGGTCGATAAAAATCACGATACTGTCCTCAGGCATGTGATGGATGAGTACAATTATTATGCTAAATCAGATAGGAAAGAATAATGTTTCAGGGACTCCATCAAAAATACATATACTTCGTTAACATTTTCCGTATACCGTATGGGCGCAGTTTTTCCATTCGCTGAATTGTGTTCTCCCCCACGGTACACGACTGTTGGCTGTAGGACAGCTGTAGCAGTTCGCATTTTGTCTACCAAATGCAGCAAGAATTGATTTACAACTATGCCTTTACTGAATACGTTGTAGGAACATCGGACATTAGCTTGCATGAGGAACAGAAAGGCCCTACCAAAAACCTTCACAACCAGGGATCTGAAGCAAAATGACTTTTTTAAAGGAAGAGTCCTATTCTAGCGCTCAAATGGAAAAAGAAACGTTATGTTTTTTGCCTCTCATAAAACATCAGGCAACCACTGAAGATAGTGTTCGTTCAAGTGGGGTTTTACAAGAACAATAAATCCAAACATTATTATAATCTACTAAGAACGAAATTGGTGCAGACCGTTTCAACCAGTTTTACACCTACTACCCATTTGATTGAATAACATTGAAGTGGTGGAAATACTTATCTTTGATGTTTTTCTAATGTCTATTGTGAATAGTTTTATTTTGTTCAAGGATGTCACCGATCATTAATTTGGAAAAAAAGTCAGGTCTCATTCGAAGCTTGCCACCGGTGCGTCCCATGAGTTACTGTGCTGTACGCAGCTCCCACTATACGACATTCCTGTGGACGGTATGCTGTCATGTGACTAACAAGAAGTGTTTGAAGTAGGGCAGTTGGAGCATTTACGCACTTGCCGCACTCATTCAGACGGTCTCCGTCATTATGTTTTGCCAGTGTCTTCACGTCTCAAATGTATAAGTGTTCACTAAAACCTTCTTGTGCATCCATTGGTAGAAGTGTAGTGTTGAGGTCCGGCAACCGGACGCGAACTGAAACTGGAATGCCTCGTCCGATGTATCGGTTGACAAAGGCTTTGTCGAAGTCTTTCCACGCCGTAAAGCGGAAGTCGGATGCTCAAAAAAAAAAAAAAAAAAAAGTTCAAATGGCTCTGAGCACTATGGGACTTAACTGCTGTGGTCATCAGTCCTCTAGAACTTAGAACTACTTAAACCTAACTAACCTAAGGACATCACACACATCCATGCCCGAGGCAGGATTCGAACCTGCGACCGTAGCAGTAGCGCGGTTCCAGACTGTAGCACCTAGAACCGCTCGGCCACAATGGCCGGCACGGATACTCCGCTATTGTAAACAAACCATCTGAACTTCAATATACACTCAGCAAGCCAGTGTACAGTGCGTGGCGGAGGGACCTTCGTACCAATAACAGCGACCTTCTGCCATACTCCGCTCGTATATTGAGCGAGGGAGGAATGACTGACTGTATGCGCACACTCGATTTTACTTGTGTTTATGTTAAACATGTATAGCCCAACATAACGTACTGGGTTCTGTGAGCCATATACTCTTCGAATCAGTTACATACCTGCAAATATACTCTGTGTGATTATATCTTGATTATTAGTCGATTAGTTAGTACAGTATCGAAAACCCTTCAGAAATCTGCGAAGACATCTGCATCTATTGTTTGAAAGAGTATGTATACGAATAAGGCAAGCTGTGTCTCATACGAATGATTTTTCCGGGATCTTGCTGCTTCTTTGAGCGAAACTTTTTTTCTCTCCAGGAGTTCCTAACGTTTGAACTTTGAATGTGCTCTATAGAGCGGTAAAAGAGACGTCTATGAATCGGTCTGTAATTCTGTACATCTGTTCTTTTATGCTTTTTCTAAACTAGAGTGACCTGCATTTTTTATAGTCACTAGGGACTACTTGTTGTGAAAAATATTCCCGATAATGTGCATTAGGGCTAATGGAATGTAAAATCCAACTGGCATTCCGTCAGGACCTGGTGCCTTCTTCGTTTCGAGTGGTCTTAATTGTTACTCAGTACCAACTTTATTTCTCATTAAAGAGTGTATGCAGCGGTTAAACATTGTCCGGCAATATCTTTGTATCCCTAAGGACAAAACCTTGAGTAGGGAACGTAATGAATCATCACAGAAACTGCAAGTATGCCACGCCCTTGAGGCATCGTGGTTAAATGACCCATCTTTCGAGAAGACCTGCAATAATTCGTGTATACACAATGATATTGAACAGGTATGTTTCTTTCTGTCCAACATACCAAAGGGATTTCTCGTAGCAGACAGATGAGAAATGTGAAGTTCGTGTCGAATTAATGTACTGCACAGTTTCATATTCGCCATCAACTGTACTACTTACAATAAATTTCCGATGTTGCAATTTTGACCTTGGGTTATTTTCAAGTGGGTAAAGCTACAATAAATATGTACATCATAGTTAGACATTCCCCTGGAAAAAAAATACTAAGAGTTTCACAGTACGTCCATGTAAAACTAGGATTGAGAATTAAGTAAGTAGTTTTTTGTTCTTCACAGCCTACTTTTTTCATGGATGTTCTATGAAACAAGCATGTTTTCTGCCAGTGGAATGTCTAACTATATTGTATATATTGGCTGTGCCTTAAACTACACGAAAATGACCTAAGGTTAAAACTGTCGGCTTGGAAATAGTAATAAATTCTACGACATCATTTAAAAAATTCAGCGAGACCGTAATTCCAAAACAAATACAATTGTTTATTGTATAGTGTTCTGCAAGTTATGGACAAAATGGTCATAGGGATCACGTATGTACAGCAGACTTTTTTAACTACTTATCCTCTCACGGGTCATATCTTGCAATATACCCATATTACTCAAAATCATTTTGAATATCGACGGTGGCTGTCACCCTACGTCATTCAGTAAACTGACAACGACAGAGAAGAACTCCGTCGATGGATGGTGGGTGTTAAACGATCTAAAGCGGCTGACATCAAGGTAATGTTCATAAGTTTGTACGGGTAAACTCCACGTTTCGGTGTTGCCCTGGATCTGCTAATGGAGAAACTGGTGTACTCTCTGTTGATCCATCGTGGATACTGGACAGCAGGTGTTCAGATATTTACCAAATAATAATCCCCAAACAACCATATGTTTTCAGAAGTTATAATTTTATTTGGACGACCAGTTTCGCTGTGTCATTAGTGCCATTTTCGGTCCCCTATGCACTCCATGTGTAGAGAATCAGATACATCGAAACGTGTATAACTGGAGCTATGAATACCTCCATCCCGTGAATATGTTTTTTTTTTTTTTTTTTTGGAGTGCGTTCTTCGAAGACTAGAGAACTGCAGGGCAAGAGAGGCACAAAAAAAAGCACACGTAAACATCACATAACATACTAATATAAATATTTGCACTTGATAACGAACCGCTACGGTCGCAAGTTCGAATCCTGCCTCGGGAATGGATGTTGGTGTTGTCCTTAGGTTAGTTAGGTTTAAGTAGTTCTAATTTCCAGGGGACTGATGACCTTAGAAGTTAAGTCCCATAGTGCTCAGAGCCATTTGAACCAACTTGATAACGAGAATAAATTCTCGAAAGCGTCGTGATATGGCTGTAAAAAAAATTGTACTCTTTATTATTCACATCACGAATGACACAGTTTTAGGATTGCTTAAAACATCGATTACGATGAATGAAATTAAGACTCGTCTTGGCCGCCAATTTTGACTAATCTGAAAGCGTAGGAAAACATCTAGAACGTTATCTGGTGCCAGCTCCACGACCATACAGTACCTCCCCTTAATTTACAGGAATTGTGTGACCTATGCGAAGACATCTAGTGCCACATATCTCCAGAAACGTAACAAGTATTTTTGTAATTCATGCTACTTAGGAGTAGCTGTTGTACAGCGTTCCAAAGGTGGACCAACACGCTATTAAGCAGGTGATCATAATGTTTCGACTCATCATTATTCATTTCGTCTGCTCTAATAGTCATTTTCTAAAATTATACTTTTCAAAAATGTTTGATTGGATTCCTGTTGTAGGAGTGAGAAGGAGTGGCCAATTAACTACAGTTTAAATTCCTTCTCACTTTCCGTCTTGGTTTTAGTTCAACATTCTTTCATCCCTATATTTCTTCAGCGCCCTTAAAACCGGTTCACTTACTGCTTCTGTCTTGCTAGTCTTCCAAATTTAAGACATTTCTTCTGAAAAAACAGCTTTTTCTGCTTTCATGTCGCATATCCTTACGTCTATCTTAGCTTTTCAGGTCCAACTTTATGTTAATTTCTTTTCTCGAGACACGTGAAGATTTATCTGCTTTTGTCATTTATTCTTATAGCACAAAAGCACTCCGGTTTCAGGCCACAAGCTCGCCATCGGGACCATCCGACCGCCGCGTCATCCTCAGCTGAGGATGCGGATAGAAGAGGCATGTTGTCAACACCGCCCTTCCGGTCGTTATGATGGTTTTTTTCGACCGGAGCCGCTACTGTTCGGTCGAGTAGCTCCTCAATTGGCATCATGAGGCTGAGTGAACCCCGAAAATGGGAACAGCGCATGGCGGGCCGCATGGTCACCCATCCAAGTGCCAGTCACGCCCGACAGAGCTTAACTTCTGTGATCTGACGGGAACCGGAGTATCCACTGCGGCAAGGCCGTTGCCATTTATTCTATGTAAGTACCTAAAAAATATTAGTCTCCATTCCTAATTGTTTCCCTTATTTTTCTATATTTTGATGAACTACATCAATGTCTCTTAGCTTCCACGCTACTGTGCTTATTCCTTGTCTTAAGCTTTACCTCAAGATTCTTCTCTCTAATATTTCCAGTTAGTTTCATTTATAATTCAGCGCTATGCATTCACTTGCCCAGAGGCATTCTCGAAGTGGCCGTGCGCTTAAAGGCGCTGCAGTCTGGAACCGCAAGACCGCTACGGTCGCAGGTTCGAATCCTGCTTCGGGCATGGATGTTTGTGATGTCCTTAGGTTAGTTAGATTTAACTAGTTCTAAGTTCTACGGGACTAATGACCTCAGCAGTTGAGTCCCATAGTGCTCAGAGCCATTTTTGAACCAGAGGCATTCTAGATTCGTTACCGCGTAGTAATACATTATTTTCAAAGTTTTTGGTATGCACATTTTGTAGTACATATTATTTGTTTTTCCTTATATCCTTTCCATTTTGTGATTCTACATCTACATCTTTTAGTATGAAACTTCATTTTATTGGCTTCCAATGGTGGAAGGAGTGGAGATCTCCTGTTGCCTATTGCCCCATGCCTTATTCATTAGAGGGAGACATACGCGAATGGGGTTTTGATTACTGTGAGCGCTGTTTTCGTCATGCGCGACGTACAGGGAGTGAACAAAAAGATGGAAACACCACAAACACAATGCACTATGGTTCAAACGGCTCTGAGCACTATGGGACTCAACTGCTGAGGTCATTAGTCCCCTTGAACTTAGAACTAGTTAAACCTAACTATCTTAAGGACATCACAAACATCCATGCCCGAGGCAGGATTCGAACCTGCGACCGTAGCGGTCTTGCGGTTCCAGACTGCAGCGCCTTTAACCGCACGGCCACTTCGGCCGGCCACAATGCACTACCATTCCTAATGCGGTGTAGGGAAACGGTTGACATTCGAAGCAGCTTCAAGTCGTCTCGGAATGGATTAACATAAGGGAATCTTACACCATTCTTCCTACAAAACAGTGACACTTCAGGGAACGGCGATATAGATGAGTAGCGATCACACACCCTTCCCTCCAAAATCGACCACAATGGCTGCATAATATTGAGATCTGGTAGCTATGATGGCCAGGGGAGATGCGGCAACTTATCCTTGAGATCATAAAACCAGTCCTGGAGTCCTGGACGATGCGAGCTGTGTGAACATGGTGCCTGTCGCATTGGAGCACAGCATCACCATTGGGGAACAAATATTGTATCATAGGATAGGCCTGATCAGCCAAAGTGGTCATATAATCGTCGCCAGTAATGCGACATTGTAGAGTGGGCTCCATGGAATATAACACGACATGGCTACCCAAATCATCAACGAACCTCCTTCCCTCCCCCGTCCCCCCCCCCCCCTTCTCCTTATGTTTCACTCTTGAGACGTAAATTCGGCCAGAAAATGGAAACTGTGTGAAACAAGAGTCAACCGAGCAAATGACATTCTTCCATTGCTACATAGTCCAGATTTTACGGCTCTGGCACAACGTATTCCTTACGGCCATTTGCATCACTGCTGAGTGGTTTTTCAATTCCAACTAGATCTCCTATTCGCTATGGAGCTCCCTTCGTGTTGTTTTGGTGCCGACAGGTTTCGCATGTGCGACGTTCTGTTCTGCAGTGACTTACAGCTGTCGTCCTCTTCCTTATCGTCACAGTACTCTTCATTGACCGTCCGTCACGATCATCCAACACACACTTTCGTCTGCGTTGTGACTTATCGGATGATGATTTTCCATTTTCGCTGTATGCAGTACAAATCTTCGATACGGTGCCTCTTGAAACACCAAGTACACCGGCTACCTTGGTTACCGCAGCACCCACCACACGAGCGCCAACAATCTGCGCACCTCCGAATTCACTTAGTCCCTGCATAATGCACTCACAACTACACAGAACACTTGTTCTGACCACAAATACCACTTGCAACGTATTGAAGCAATTGCACAGGTGCCGTTCGTTGTAAAATACAACACCGAAACCTGCAGGCTTGACTGGCATCTACATTTATGTTCTAGCATGCACCTCGCGGTATTTCCATATTTTTGTCAAACCCTTGTAACTATGTCCTTGCCAGCACAGTACACAATTTGCACCATTACCTGACACAAGGTAAGGACACTACAATCGTGGGCGAACCACCTGTTTTACCCGCGTGGTGAGAGTTACTTTCCAACACGATGCGGCTCTACACGCAGAAAATATTTATGCTACATATAATAAATTATACACTGTAAGCTTTCAAGGCCGGTATTTCCGCCCGTGGTGAATTTCGTGTTATGAGCAATAGCCCTCGGTCCAATGGGACGACAAATGCTATGAGCAAAACAAATGCTACGAGCAAACTGATGACACGGCTATGAGGAACGCACTCAGCGCAGTTATAGCGCATTTCTAAATGGATAATTGGTTTGATTGGACGGCCATCTTCCGCAGCAGCTGTCAAAATCAGTTATTAATGGTTTTCCGTCTTGAGCTTATTGCAGTTTAATAAAAGATTAGTACACCACACGCGTTTCACTTTTATTTATAAAGCATCTTCCGTGGTTATTCTGCAAATTGGATACAAATGGTTCAAATGGCTCTGAGCACTATGGGACTTAACTTCTGAGGTCATCAGTCCCCTAGAACTTAGGACTACTTAAACTTAACTAACCTAAGGACATCACAAACATCCATGCCCGATGCAGGATTCGAATCTGCGGCCGTAACGGTCGCGCGGCTCCAGACTGTAGCATCTAGAACCGCTCGGCACCCCGGCCGGCGAATTGGATACGCACGTTTGTACATTTTGGTAGTTTTAGATTAAAAACAGCTTTTTGTTTATAAAGTTGGAGTGCACGTCACTTACGGTGTTTCCTTTTATATTCTCCACACCATGCCTCCTCCCTCCTTGGTAGCAGTGGTTGACATCGAAAGAATTCGTTTCACATACGCACTTGGGGATACTTCAGAATGACAAAAACTGCCAAACGAAGTCTTTCATCAACCTCTGCTGACAAGGAGGGAAGAAGCTGTGGTTTGGAAAATATGTAAAGAAACACCGTAAGTAACTTGCACTCCAACTTTATAAACAAAATAACTGATTCTATGCAAACATTTTGAAGAAACAGTCCTTTACACGGCCAAAGAGGAACCATGCTGTTGGTTATGTTGATGAAACTTTCTTTATACGGCCTCATGGACTAAATGATATTAATTCTGTTATAAAGTTCACTATGTAAAAAGAGACGATGGCTAAATTATTAGGTTGGTGCAAAAGATCATAGCGCTTTTCTTTTACTTGTTGGTATTCCGGTTGCTCTTGCTTTATTTATCGATTCTCAAATTTTATTTGTAGTTCACTGTTGCTAC
Organism: Schistocerca piceifrons; assembly: GCF_021461385.2. Lineage (NCBI taxonomy): Eukaryota > Metazoa > Arthropoda > Insecta > Orthoptera > Acrididae > Schistocerca > Schistocerca piceifrons. Next base: position 137,683,629 of record NC_060143.1, on the reverse strand, counting down.
TTGAGTTTGCGTATTGTCATTTTGTCATTTGGAGACAGTGAATGGAGCTGTGAACGCTAGAAAATGGGGTGCCAATCGGAGAAATCTAAACATTTTCGACACATTCTTCTGTTACATTAATCCACGTCACTGTACTCGAGAACTGACAAATCTGATGAACTGTGATCGCTCAACCATCGGGTGACATTTGTATGGAATGGCGAAGGTTCAAAAATCGGGTGTATGATTACCAAGTGCTATAAGGTTACACAAGTCAGCGGGTGGCCGTAAGTGCATCTCTGCTTGCTCGTCATGAAGTGGCTCGTGAACACCACCGACCATTCCTACCCTGGTGACGGGAGATTGTTTCTTTAAGCTAATGTAAGGAAACGAAAAGAAAGGCTGAGCCCAAACAAAAGCAGCAATTCTCCGCGCAAATGCCTGCGCGCATTCGCAAAAGAAAATGTGTAACCATCACTGCTGACATTTATTGTCGATAACAGACGCCTAGCAGATGCAGTCCAAGAAGAACGACAGGGAAGACTGCGTGAAGCGATGCTACTCTGCGATCACACGCGCCTGCATTCTGCTAGATTGACGAAAAACACTTTGTTTACCTGATATTGCGCCCTCAGATTTTCACCTTTTCCACTCTCTATCGAACAACCTTCAAGGAACTTCCATTGCGGATGAAAATGGGTTCCGAACAAGCCGCGACGATTTTTTCGCCTTAGAATCATGTGATTTCTACATTCGCAGAATCAGTTACCCCAGCATTGTTAGACTGTTACTTATAGTAAAGGAGAATATATTACTCATTGCTGAAGTCTGTTGTGCGTACTTGTTGTGTTTATTAATCATATGGAGAAACACTATGAACTTATGCACGAACTTGATACATTTTGGATGTACAAGTACTTAGAAAACCTAATGGAAATTCAGGGCGCCAAGTCCACAGAAAGCCCACTCCCACGGATAGATAAGTTACCTTCACAAACATTCGAATAACCATCCGAAACAGGAAACAGGGGCAATTAAAACACTGAGCCACAGAGCTCGGAGGAAGAGTTCGATCATTTAAGAAGAAAGAACTACTTTCAGAAGAAACGGTTATTCTTAGAAAGAGGTAAATAAGGCATAACGTTCAAAACGATCTCGAGCGTCTGGTGAAAAAGAACAAAGTAGACGAAAATTTTTCTTCCCATTTGTAAAAACAGCTAAAGATCGCATCAACAGAACACACAGAGTTAAACCGACAAGAAAGGTGTGTGAATATTTGAATACTGCAAAGGGCATACGCCCGCCGCTTGCCACAGCAGGAGTCCCTTGCAAAAAAATGGTTCAAATGGCTCTGAGCACTATGCGACTTAACTTCTGAGGTCATCAGTCGCCTAGAACTTAGAACTAATTAAACCTAACTAACCTAAGGAAATCACACACATCCATGCCCGAGGCAGGATTCGAACCTGCGACCGTAGCGGTCGCTCGGCTCCAGACTGTAGCGCCTAGAACCGCACGGCCACTTCGGCCGGCAGTCCCTTGCACATGCAGTCAAATGTACGAGGGCTGTTCGGGAAGTAAGGTCCGATATATCGCGAATTGGAAACTACAGTGAAAATCCGATGAAGCTTTGCTTAGCTGCGTTGGACAGTGTCTGTAGTATGCCCGTCGACCGCATCACGCCGCTTTTTTCAGTTCCGGGCGGACAATGAGCACAAAGATGCCTAGGTAAATAGCGCCCACCGCCAAGTGAGTGACTTCGCCTAATGTGATTGCAGCCCATATAATATAAGTGTCATGCGTTTCCCTCTTCACGACAATTCTCGGTCGCACACTGAAGGGCAATGACAACGCGTCTGCAGCGCTTTCGATTGGAAGTGGTTGATCACCCCAATAGGGTATTTGACTGTTTTATGGAAACTGTCTTAGATTTATAATCATCTCATTTTATGCACCTAACATGCTTTTTTCCTGTTGGATCTCAGTATTCTTTTATAAAAATGGAAATGAAATTCACATAATCTGTACGCCCGCTAAAACGCTCCATTCGACTTATGTGATGCACGTTATGTCACTGGCTAGCTCCTTGCTCCTACTGTCATAACATTAATTCACAGCGATGTCTTGTTTTGGAATTTACGTTTCGGAAAGTGGGTTACAAATGATGTGTAGTACCATACCATACAAATACATCTACAGAAACGCCGGAAAAGTTGTTTCTGAGTATTACAAAGAATGAGGTGACGCAAAAAATGTGGTTGCATTGTATCGGCAGAATGCCGCCACGTCGACGCGCAAGTTCACTACGTTAACTGTGTTGCACTGTAAAATTAACATTAACGTATCTCCGAGATATGCTCTCCCACTGTTACACCGAAGATAGCGTCATTCAACGAAATCAGATTCCTAGTGAAAATTGTCGTTTTACCTAATTACATCTCAGTCATATGGTAGCTCAGTTGTTAGTGCGGTAAACAATTGAATTTTATAAGACGACGTTCGTAGATCGCTAATTCGAATTTAATCCGAAAGAACATTCTTTACAGACGAATGGAAAACTAGAAGAAGCCGACCTCGGGGAAGATCAGTTTTGGATTCCGTAGAAACATTGGAACACGCGAGGCAATACTGACCCTACGACTTATCTTAGAAGCTAGATTAAGGAAAAGCAACGTACGTTTCTAGCATTTGTAGACTTAGAGAAAGCGTTTGACAGTGTTGACTGGAATATTCTCTTCCAAATTCTGAAGGTGGCAGGGGTAAAATAAAGGGAGCGAAAGGCTATTTACAATTTGTACAGAAACCAGATGGCAGTTCTAAGAATCGAGGGACATGAAAGGGAAGCAGTGGTTGGGAAGGGAGTGAGACAGGGTTGTAGCATCTCCCCAATGTTATTCAATCTGTATAGTGAACAAACAGTAAAGGAAACAAAAGAAAAATTCGGAGTAGGTATTAAAATCCTTGGAGAAGTAATAAAAACTTTGAGGTTTGCTGATGACATTGTAATTCAGTCAGAGACAGCAAAGGACTTGGAAGAGCAGTTGAACGGAATGGATAGTGCCTTGAAAGGAGGATATAAGATGAACATCAATAAAAGCAAAACGAGGATAATGGAATGTAGTCGAATTAAGTCGGGTGACGCTGAGGGAATTAGATTAGGAAATGAGACACTTAAAGTAATAAAGGAGTTTTGCTATTTGGGGAGCAAAATAACTGATGATGGTCGAAGTAGAGAGGATATAAAATGTAGACTGGCAGTGGTAAGGAAAGCGTTTCTGAAGAAGAAAAATTTGTTAACATTGAGTATAGATTTAAATGTCAGGAAGTCGTTTCTGAAAGTATTTGTTTGGAGTGTAGCCATGTATGGAAGTGAAACGTGGACGATAAATAGTTTAGACAAGAAGATAATAGAAGCTTTCGAAATGTGGTGCTACAGAAGAATGCTGAAGATTAGATGGGTAGATCACATAACTAATGAGGAGGTGTTGAATAGAATTGAGGAGAAGAGAAGTTTGTGGCACGACTTGACTAGAAGAAGGGATCGGTTGGTAGGACATGTTATGAGGCATCAAGGGATCACCAATTTAGTACTGGAGGGCAGTGTGGAGGGTAAAAATCGTAGAGGGAGACCAAGAGATGAACACACTAAGCAGATTCAAAAGGATGTAGGTTGCAATAGGTACTGGGAGATGAAGAAGCTTGCACAGGATAGAGTAGCATGGAGAGCTGCATCAAACCAGTCTCAGGACTGAAGACCACAACAACAACAGCACGACGTTCGTAGATCGCAATTCGAATCTAATCCGAAAGAACTTTTTAACTTATTTGTAAAACGACTCGACAGTCCTCCCGTTAGAAACCAAATCACAATTACAAAACTTCACCACACCGATCAGAAACAGAATATTATTGTGTTTTCCTTGTTGTTTACATGTGCTTACATTTGTGATCGCTGTTCACATACGTCACAATCAAAAAGATATTTTCTAGTTAATGTGACCGCACACTTTTTACTATATTAGAAACTATTTCTTTATCTTCGTACTGTCTTGCTATGATCCTTATTGTATAAACTTTTGCGCTTTCATCACTTTACGTAAAGATGAAGTAAGTCTGGTTCAGACGATAACATTAGTTTACACTCACAAACATCACAGCCATTACGTTTGTGTCACCTGAATGTTGTACATGTTTCATATTTCTCCGTATAACCTCACCGTCCTACACTCTGTTGTACTGTCGACGTATGGTTCTATCTACATTACTAGCAATGCTTTCCAAGAAAATGAATTGTTTGTTCGCAAAGTAAATGCATTTATCCTCTGTTGTCCGCTTCTCAGACTAAGACTAACGTGAAGCTACGTGTATTACATCCCACAATCGAAACAATGCTATGAACAGCTCTTGCTAATGCCATTTTTCGTTTAGAGCATTTAAAAATATATAACCCTCCTAGGATTCGAAAATATGATCTCTTGTACTACAGTCGGATCCACTGTCCGTTGCGTTACGGAACGCCTAACGGATGCAGTATCTCTGTTCAATGCCTTCTAGAGGGGAAACCAGCACTAAGTTTTACCAAGGATAATTTGTGCTTTGGGTCGTAGCTCATCACTGATAGTCGGCAATCGAGTTATAATATACGGATCCACTTGCAAAAGATCTACAGTTCCTCAGTTTTGAGCGAGTTTAATGATGTTCCAGGGAGCAGGGTAAAGAATGTCCGTTGTTGCACATATCGCCGCTCCAAATGAGTGGCCGCGCCGGTTAGCCGCGCGTACTGAGGTGGCTTGCCACAGTTCGCGCAGCTCCTCCCGTCGGAGGTTCGAGTCCTCCCTCGGGCATGTGTGTGTGTGTTGTCCTTAGCGTAAGTTAAATTAAGTAGTGTGTAGGGCTAGGGACCGATGACCTCAGCAGTTTGGTCCCATAGGAACTTACCACAAATTTCCAAATGGATGGAGCATAATCGCATCAGCTTTCGCAAGGTTTCCACTATCAGCGTTAACAAAATTTCATTCTAGTCTTAATGAAAAATTGTAATTGCGTTTTCCACCACTAAATAGCTACATTGTTTGCAGTGAAAGTACCTAAAAACCTCGTAACTTCGGCTAACGCTACTATAAAACAATTACAACTGCGTCTTCCTCCTAGACTGTGACGTCACCAGAGCATCAGCCAGTAACAGAGCGTTTTAGATCACGTGACCATACCTTAATATTTAATGATTTTTAAGTTTGAATTACATAACAATATGAGATACTTCGTGAGAGTATTGACCGTAAATGCTATTTAAATGTTATAATCAATCAGAATAACAACAAGCCGAACCACATTTTCAACATAGGAAAATAGCCTACACAGCCTGTATTTGGCTCCCTCTGAGTTTCATCTCTGCTCACATGAACCGCAGACTGTGATGAAAACATTTTGGCACAGACAACGAGCTGTAGGCCAGCGTAGAAAATGGTTCAAATGGCTCTGAGAACTATGGGAATTAACATCTCAGGTCATCAGTCCCCTAGAACTCAGAACTACTTAAACCTAACTAACCTAAGGACATCACACCCATCCATGCCCGAAGCAGGATTAGAACCTGCGACCGTAGCAGTCGCGCGGTTCCAGACTGAAGCGCCCAGAACCGCTAGGCCACCGCGGCCGGCGCCAGCTTAGAGAATTGGCGGAAAGCAGAGGTGGCTGCCTTCCATGACAAGGGTACGGGAAAGTTGGTACGAACGCTACAACAATGTCTAAGTCAGAGTGACTACGACAAGTGTCTAAGTAGGAGCGGCGACTACGCAGAGAAGTTGCTGGAAGATGTAGCTAAACAAATAACACCTTTTTGATTTTCACAGTGGTTTCCATTTAGCGTCCGAACGAATCTTACTTTCCGAAGAGCCCTCGTACATAGAAACAATAACAACAACAAAAATCATTAAAATCAGTCTTTAGGAACACAAGAGCAACTGTCTGGGAAACATGAAAAATCGGCAATATCTGACCATGCACTGGGACCAAAGAACGACCGGATTCGTTTCTCCACTACTATCTAAACATTAATACGCTACAATGTACAAAGAGGCCACAGGAGAAGGGACTCGCTAATGGTCAAATCGAAAAGAAGTTGAACCGTTCGAGTACAGTGACTGACAACCTGTTATTTATTTACAGTTGTCAATAACCGCCAGATATGCACGACAAATTTTGTCCATGACAAACATCTCACATTCAAAAAACGACTCCAGAGACCTACTCTAACACCCTTGCAGAAAGACGTATTTCGTGGACTTCAGAATGGGATAAAATGATCTTCACTGATGAGAAGTTTAATTTAGATGGGCCGGATGGATTTCAGTACTATTGGCACGATATGAGAACAGAGCAGCAGGAAAGAATGAGTAAAAATTTTGATGGTGGAAGTGTTATGATTTGTGAAGCCTTCTGTGCTAAAGGTAAATGCCGCGCTGCTTGGCTGAACATTGCAATGTACTCTAACATGTACATTGAGATGCTAGAGAGAGGGTTGAATAGAATGTATGAGGACCTAGGGAACGAAAGTCTAGTGTTTCAGTATGATAATACATCTGTGGATGTTTCTGCTACAACCAAAAAGTGGTTTGAAGATAAAAGAGATCGATATCTTACCCTGGCCTACACGTAGTCCGCATATGAACCTCGCAGAAAATCTTTGGCGAATACTAGCAAGGTGTTTTTATCGCAATGGAAGAAAATTTGAGGCAGTATGTGAGCTAAAAATTGCTATACGAGAAGATTTGGCGGCAATTTCACTTCGAGAACTACAAATCCTAACATAATCAATGCCGAAGAGAATTTTTGAGGGAATTAGGAAGAAAGGAGATTGTACAAAGTACTGACAACGCAGTAACACAACAGGTCAATGAATGACTTTGTACCACTTTCCACTCGTGTTATGAAAGAAACTACGTAATCTCATCATGACTGTTTATATCTGATATGTATGTACTACTTTCATAATAAATTCGATTCAGTGTGATTTCCACTGCTGTACTATGGCCTAATGCCCATAAGACAAAATTCTCCAAATCCTTTAGCAAGCCCTCAATGAAACGCGAGACTCAGCAATCTAATATTTGTGCGCTGGATGGAGTGAGAGGTATTTTGCCATTCTTACTAGCACTTGCACTGTGTGTCCTGAGACAGACGTCGGCGGTGGTGCAGATGTTGGGGCGGTGTCCCCGGCTACCTGCTGGCGCCGCCCCCGCAGCTGCCCCCGCTGTATCTGGCGGCGTCGGCCGGGTCACGCGGCTCGGCTGCTGCTGCTGCTTTGTGGCGCTCAGAAAACATGCTTTGTGCGCGGCTAATCACCCCCTGTCCCTTTGTGGCTCCCGCCTGTTTATGAACTCCGTTCGCCGCGACGGCCAGCTAGCAGCCTGACATGTGCCAGTAATAGGCGGCCGTCTTTTGTCGACTGCGTGTAGCCCGGCTGATCCCTACGTTCATCCTGTCAAGGGTGTAACGCGATTGTGAATGAAGAGGGCCACAGCTCCCTCCGCCGCCATGAATCTTAATGTGCGTGTGTGTGTGTGTGTGTGATTAAGTGGAGTGCACCACGCCTCGGTGTGGCAGTACAATTTCATCAAGTGGCTCCTTCTTTTTCTTTATTGATGGGCATCTGGCGACTTGGGCTGTTATCCGACACCCACTAGAGACGCTTTTATTCGCAATAGGGCTCTGCTGTGAGTACCTCAAGTGCTCACAGGTTAGTATTAATAGCCTATGCTACCCGGTGACTGGTAAACATGTTAGCGGGTCGAAATAACGTAGCACGTTCTTTCAGTACCGGCAGAATTTTGTAACACTTTAAGCTAAAGGCAGTCAGTGCCAAATGATAATTTTATATTATCATAAAGTAGTTCTTGAAATTCTTTTAGGAAAAAAATTATGAGTTAATACGATATTGCTTAGGAATACCTATTGGAGTGAATTCTTTGAGTACTGCCATTGACGTAAGTTGTATTTATTTTTTAAAAATTACTCCATTCCATTGAGTCAGGGTGTTACAGCAACCACTTTCGAATTATTTGATTGGTTGCAAAATTATTGAATATCAACGACGCATTTCACCCTTTTGGTGCATCATCACATTGTGTAAAAGTAGTTGCCAATGTAACCCATTCGTCATAAAGCCATATAGAATGGAAAATGGATTACATATCCAGTTACTTCTACGTCCATTTTCCATTTTATGTGTCTCTATGACGAATGGTTCACATATCCTTCTACTTTTACACAATCTGGTGATGCCCCAAATGGGTGAACGCGCCACTGATATTAAAAAATTTCGCAACCAAGACTGTTTTTATTCTGAAATAAAGTATATCTTTTTCTGTATCCTATCCATAAGTGATGCCCTGTATTGTCTTTAGAGACACTATGATAAGTGCAAAGAAGAAGTTTCGCTGACCTCTCAGGATATATCGCACTTTGCGGTCTAAGACTCAAGCTGCTAGCGGACAAAGACGGTACGCCATAAAAAATTAAATCAGGTATCCACTAAGTCTGACAATCGAACTAGATCGCTGGCACCTGAAACAATCGACCTATTTACATTTAAACCATAAATCCTAAACGTACGGCATTATAGTTTTCTTTATCTACCTAAAGGTGCTCGGTTCGAGCGTTCATTATATACAGTGCGCTGGTTTACTTGTGAGTAATAAGAAACATTACTTGTCTTTTGAAACTGAATTTTTATTACTGTTACTAAGCAAAAGTTTGACCTTCTCATTTTGAGAAAGTGCTGATTTACAGATTTACAATATTTCTTAAAAATTATGATTTGTCACAATAGCTGTATAGCACTTCTTTTTTAAAAACACTATCAGTTACAGTCAAACTGTAGTTCATTGTCTAGTCGTTCTTAATGCTTGAGGAAGGCGTATTGTTTGACCAAAAGTGATACTGTTTTAATAAAGAAGTGATATACAACTATTGTACCAAAACACAAATCTTGAGAAATAAAAATTCAATTCCAAATGTCGAATAACAGCTATTTTTATCTACAAGACAAATGGCTGAAAATATTAACAATATACATACTGTTTCAAAATGATATATCTGGAAAAATCTTGATTACAAGAGCGCGAAACCATGTGAACAGTACTCTCGATGATCTGTAGGCTCCTATTTCTAACTCGTTCCTCTAGACCCCTTCCAGAATACCTCGAAGTTTCTCGCCGACATTTTGAAACAAATTACCTATAAATACACAAGAAATTATAAGTTCCTTTGTTTCATGGAAACAGAAGCGTCTAGAACCGCTCGGCCACACGGGACGGCCGTTATAGCTTATACGAAAAGTGTAAGAGAAATTTTCAGGAACTTAAATGGGAAGTCTTAGAAGACAAACGACGTAGTTCTCGAGAAATCTTGTAGTTTCAGTTTCGAGAAACTGTATTCGAAGATAACTGAACGATTGTTATTCTGTCACCGATTTATATCTCTCGTAGAGAACACGAATTTCAGCTAAGAGAGATTAATGCCCGTACATAAGCACACAGTCATTATTCCCTCGTTCAATACGCGAATGGAATAGGAAAGAAAATCGATAATACTGGTAAGTTGTACACTGCGCCATGCATTGTACAGTGGCTTACGGTGTATATGTACTGAGGTGACAAAAGTCATCAAATGCCTTATAATGCCGTGTCGAACCTCCTATTGCCCTGGATATTGCAGCAACTCGATGTGGAATGGACTCAAGTATAAGCCGTTGGAGGTCACCTGCATACATACTGAGCCATGCTGCCTCTATAGCCGTCCATAATTGCGAAAGTGTTGCTGGTGTATGGTTTTCTGCACTAACAGATCTCTCTTTTATGTCCCATAAATGTTCAATGGGATTCATGTCAGGTGATCATGGTGGCCTTATCATTAGCTCAAATTGTCCAGAATGTTCTTCAAACCAATCGAGAAAAACTGTGGACCAGTGACACGGCATATTGTCATACATAAGAATACCATCGCTGCTTGGGTAAATGAAGTCCATGAATGGCTGCAAATGGTCTCCAAGCAGCCATTTCCAGTCAATGATCGGTTCTTGTGGACCAGACGACCCAGTCCATTCCCCGTTAATACAGCCCACTTCATCACGGAGCCACCATCAGCTTGCACAATGCCTTGTTGACGACTTGGATCCATGGCTTCGTGAAGTCTGCGCCACAGTCGAACCGTACCGTCAGCTCTTACCAACTGAAATCTGGACTCACCTGACCAAGACACGGTTTTCCAATAGTCTAGGGTCCAACCGATATGGTCACGAGCCCCGGAGAGGTGCTGCAGGCGATGTCGTACTGTTAGCAAAGACACTCGCGTCGGTTGTCCATTGACGCCAAATTTCGCGCACTGTCCTAACGGATACTTTGGTAGTACGACCCACGTGCAGCGTTGCTTGTCTGTGAGGACTGACACCTTTATGCAAACGCCGCTGCTCTCGGTCGTTAAGTGAAGGCCGTCGGCCAATTCGTTGTCCGTGGTGAGAAGTAATGCCTGAAATTTGGTATTCTCGGCACACTCTTGACACTGTGGATCTCGGAATACTGAATTCCCTAACGATTTCAGAAATGGAATGTTCCATGCGTACAGCTCCAACTACCGTTTCTCGTTCAAAGTCTGTTAATTCCTGTTGTGCAGCGATAATCACGTCGGAAACTTTTGCAGATGAATCACCTAAGCGCAAATGACAGCTCAGCCAATGCACTGCCCTTTTATAGGTTGTGTACGCGATTACTACCGCCCTCTGTATATGTACATAGCAAAGGACTCTTGTCACTTCAGTGTAGGTGCATGTAGACACGTTGAAAAAGCGGTACAGGACAACGTTTAGAGATCATCCTACTACTGCAAGGAGTTCATACATGTAACCTGATATAGAATGGTTGGGAATACAAAATGGAAAAACACTAAGATTCAACGTGTTGCAACCAAATATGGCAAATACGATGTACATATGGGATAGAACTAAAACTTAACATGGTCATACAATGTGAACTAGCCTCCACCACGCACTTCAGCGTTATCTGTAAAGTATTGTATGTAAAGATAGCCTCAGAATGTATAAGCGCAAAATGAGGAAAAGGAGCGGAGGGGGTCAAAAATGAGGAAGTTACGTAAAGGAGATGTAGGTCAATAACATGAAGGTAGACAAAGAAGCAAACAAAAGGGAATGAAGTGGACGGACAAGAGCAGAACAATAGGCCGGAGCGACCACAAGGTGTGCCCGTGTGGTTGCGTTGCTGGCGCCAGCGGAGCCTCCGGAACAGACTGCACGGAATTAGAGTGGACGGGCCAGCCAAGCGCTGCCGGCGGGACAATGCCGCGGTCCAAGAAAGAGCAGCGTCGCGCAGCGCCGAACCCCTCAGCCCTCGTCTTCCATTGTGTGGAGAGCCCTTGAGGCGTGCACTGTGTTTGCTTTGCCCTCCGCCGGGCTATTTACCGCCTGGTTTGCCACCTGGAAGGAAAGCTCCGGCCTTACCATCACTTCCGCGTCTCGTGAGGAATCTGCAGTTGCTAAATAACCATCGTGCCGCAATCACGAGCGAGTTAGTATGAGATACCGAAATTCTGTCGTACGTCTCTGTGGAACCTGATTCTTTTTGTCTCACTTAGTGTGGAGGTGAAAATCACTTTTGCTTCCTGCAGATGCGTCAGTATTAACTGCCAGGCTGTTTGCCCTTCACCAGGCTGTTATTTACACAGCCGATTTACTAATTGGCGAAGACCTGATATGTAATTACTCGAGAAGTGTCCAACACTGTCCTACGAAGAGCAAAACTTTAAAACCACCAAAACTGTTAAACACCCTGGCACCCGATGTACCAACAAAATGACAGAGCAGAAGATCTGCATCAACTAATTCATCCACCATGGAGTGGATATGTGGCCTATTAGTAGAATCGGAGATCAACACGCAGGCCAACTGGCGAAAAATATATAGTACCCACTTCCTACCGAAATGCCTTAACGTACGATGATTATCATAGGAAATTCAGCACCAGAGTATAAGATGGAACGGACCTGGAGCGCAAGGCACATTGCATTGGATGATACAACAACAGATTCCACCTCACCTTTGGTTTCTTAATTCTGAACTCGTGAGAAATGAAACTGTAAGTGTTAATAGATTATGAGCAGGTCACATGAGTACCAATAAAATGAGATATCTTTTAAAATTAGTACAGTCTCTAAACTATTACTCCAGTGTTTTATATAATTAGGTTACATGATATAAATTGTGTCTTACATTACAGAGTTGAAATCCGAAAAAGTCCTGGTCTAGTTCAGTACGAACTGATTTCCCAATAAAAAAAATAAAAATGAAATACATTTAATTGCTATTAAATCAGCAACAACGCTACAGAGAAACTGCACAACCGAACACAGTACGTAGTTGTAGTTTGTCAAAAAATGAAATTTCCGGGAATCTGTATTGGTGTAATCTTCCTGTACTGAGATGCAAAGTCTAGTTACTAAACTGCTTTTGATCGTGGTGGATGTCCCCTTTGCCTGTACTCCAAGCAGACTGCGAGGTGTCTCCTCGCTTCTTTTCTTACAGTTTTACATCGTTTCAGTTCGTATTTGTAGTTTGTCAAAAAATGAAATTTCCAGGAATCTGTATTGGCGTAATTTTCCTGGACTGTGATGGAAAGTCTAGTTACTAAATTGTTTATGATCGTGGTGGATATCCTCGTTACCTACCGAACGAGGTGGCGCAGTGGCTAGCACACTGGACTCGCATTCGGGAGGACGACGGTTCAATCCCGCGTCCGGCCATCCTGATTTAGGTTTTCCGTGATTTCCCTAAATCGCTCCAGGCAAATGCCGGGATGGTTCCTTTGAAAGGGCACGGCCGACTTCCTTCCGCATCCTTCCCTAATCCGATGAGACCGATGACCTCGCTGTCTGGTCTCCTTCCCCAAACAGCCCAACCCAACCCAATCCTCGTTACTTGGACTCCAAGCAGACTGCGAGGTGTCTCCTCGCTTCTTTCCTTATAGTTCTTCACCGTTTTCAGTTACTGCTCAGTACTGGCTTTGAGCATAGGCTTACTTATATTTTCGCAGTTCCTGAGTGAAATAAAAGGAAGAAAGAACGTTTGAACATTACGTTGACCAAGGTCATCAGAGACAGTTCCGTGGGTCAGGTTGGGCAAGGGCGGTTCAATATACCGGCGTTGGCGTTATTGAAGAAATTCATCCCTGAATTAATCTCAATTCATTTATGGATATAATGGTTCAAAATGGCTCTGAGCACTATGGGACTTAACATCTGAGGTCATCAGTCCCCTAGAACTTAGAACTACTTAAATCTAACTAACCTAAGGACATCACACACATCCATGCCCGAGGCAGGATTCGACCCTGCGACCGTAGCAGTCGCGCGGTTCCGGACTGAGGTGCCTAGAACCGTTCGGCCACCACGGCCGGCTGGAAATAATGGAAATCCTAATCCATTATAATCGGACATACGTTTAAACCATCCAAGAATACGAATCCAGTGTTTTCACTACTTTTCCAGCTTACTCGGTCGACATAAAAGTGGCTGCGATTTCAGTCCTAGGGAGATGATCCCGGATTGTGTGTATCTTCGCTGATCAGCTTCTGTGTCCTGAAGGAGACCGTCCGGCCCCATTGCTGGCTACACCGGGCAACTTAGAATGTTGTTCGGGAGACCGCCCGCTTCCAAGTACGTAAACGACGTAGTTATTCTGTTCGTGATCCTCTCATTCTGCAGACAAAGTAACTTCGGGCGTGCCCCAATGGAGTGTTATAAGACCATTCCTTTTCAAATTGCATGCAAATGACATAGGGGATAGCGTCGGACGTTCTATGAAGCTTTCCGCGGACAGTGTTTTATAAAGAGAAGTTGAAACGCTAGAAAACTGCAGCAAAATTCAGAAATACTTGCAGAGGATCGACGCTTGATGCAGATATGGGAGGCTAACTCTCAACAGAAACAGATGTAACGCACTATGCACAGACAGGCAGAAAGACCCCGTTATTATATGATTACACGATTGCAGAACAATCACTGGAAGCAGTCACATACATGGCAGACTGAGATTCATTGAAAGATTCTCAGAAAGTGTGGTCCACACACAAAGGAAGTAGTTTACAAAACCATCGCTCGACGTTTACTTGACAGTTGCTCGTCGGTCTGGGAACCACACCAAATATAACCGATATGGAGAAGAACCTATGAAGAGCTGCGAGTTTCGTCACAGGCGCATTAAGTACGAGCGAAAGCGTCCTCGAGATGCTTAGTGAACATCAAAGGCAGACGCTACAAGAGAGGCGCTGAGCATCACTGTGAGGCTTACCGTTAAAATTCCGAGAGCGTACGTTGCAAGAAGTGTCAAACAAACTACTGACTCCTTCTACGTATATCTCACAAAAAGACTATGGTGGTAAAATTAGAGAGATTCAAGCTCGCGCGTAGGCTTACCAAAAATTGTTCTTCCCGCGAACTATTCGCGACTAAAATAGGAAATGAGGGAAGTGACAATGGTATACAAAGTAACCTCTGTCATACACTGTTCAGTGACTTGCGGAGTTTAGTGTGGGTTCTTTCTTCTCCATTGTCTCTGTAAGAAATTCACTCTGTCACATAGGTAAACTCATTTCATTCAATATCTGTTTAAATAATGGAGGACATCACACAAACGTCGTCCGTTGCAGTGAAAATTGTGACGTAGGTGATAGCCCATCATGGCAGTGATCTTACATCGGCGTCTGTGTCGGTGCGGTATGTTTTCGGATAATTACAATATTAAAAGTAAGGACAGGACAAAGTCAGATTAGGTTTCTATATGTAACACACGCACTCTCACAAACAGCTGACGGACATACCGAGTAATTCGAAAAGAAAGAACTTCAACTGCTTATTAAAAACTATAAAAAGACAAACATACTGCGCATGTCACTGCTTAGACGAAGGTTCAAAGTTTTAACACGTCTGCGATGTTGTTTGTTTGTAGCAACAGGGCGACTACACCACAAGAAAAATAATTTTGTGTGTTGGAATTTGCGCAAAGCCAAACCATTGTTCAAGAGCAAATTACATTCCGCCATCGATTCAGCTAGAAGCCGCCTCTGCGAAAGCGGATTTACGACTGGAATACAAACTTGTTGGAATGTGGTTGCATATGCAAAGGGAAGAGCACTGGTCGGCCACGCACGTCTGATGAAAATATCCAGCGAATCCGAGATGCACTCAGACGTAGCCCTCGGAAGTCCATGAGACGGGCACGCCAGGAACTTCAGCTTCCTCAAAAAACGGCGTGGCGTATTTTGGAGCAACGCTTGCATTTGAAATGTTAGAAGTTGCAGTTACTGCAACAATTGCACCCCGGCGGCCATAGCAGAAGGTATGAATTTTGCATTACAGTCCTCCAGTATATGGCAGAGCACACTTTTTCCGAACGACTCATCTGTTCGGACGAAGCCGGCCGATGTGGCCGTGCGGTTCTAGGCACTTCAGTCTGGAACCGCGTGACCGCTACGGTCGCAGGTTCGAATCCTGCCTCGGGCATGGATGTATGTGATGCCTTAGGTTAGTTAGGTTTAAGTAGTTCTAAGTTCTAGGGGACTTTGCAAAAACAGATATAATGTCTCATGGGATAACAGCATGTGAAAGTTGCTGGATTTGGACGGGTTACTCCTGTAACTGAAATATCAGATCTGAAGATGGTTCTGAATGAACCAAAACCGGTCATATGAATAAAAAAATTTGCAATCAAGACGGATTTTAAGTAACATTCTAGGGGACTGATGACCACAGATGTTAAGTCCCATAGTGCTCAGAGCCATTTGAACCATTTTGTTCGGACGAATCGACGTTTAATGAACCGGGTAAAGTAAATCGCTTTACTGTAAGTATTTGGAGGTCACAAAACCCTGGCGATCGCCGAACATGAAAGAGACTCACCGAAACTGAATGTGTTTTGTACCGTTTTTGTTCACAAAGTTTATGAACATTTCTTTTTTGTTGAGGAAACTGTGACAGGTATGTCGTACCTGGACATGCTGAAAAACTAGTTGTTTCCACAACTTCACGAAGATTCCAGTGATTTCATTTTTATGCATGACTGCGCCCCGCTTCACTTTCACCTTGAGGTGCGGTGTTATCTCAACAAGACCATCCCACAACAGTGGAAGAGGTGGACAAAATGACGGTTTTCGTTGCCTTTGGCCTTCCAAGTCACCAGACCTCATACCTTGCGATTTTATTCCTGTGAGAGTACATAAAAGACAATCTTCGTTCCACCCATGGCAGCTACTCTTCGAGAACTGAGAAATCGAATTGTTGAAGCTGTTGATGCAGTAAACAGAGCTCTTTTAATTCGTGTGTGGAATGTAATGGACACCGTTTCGATGTTTCTCGAGTAACGCGTGGTGCTCATAATGAGTCTGTGGTATAGTATCTGTGCGAACATAAAACTGCACCTTCCTCTATCCAGTGACATGCTCAGTGTGTCTCTGTCTTTCATAGTTTGTCTGTAATTAACAACTGGAATGTGTTCTTTCTTTTCGAATCACCTTTTATAACTGAGTAAATACAGGAACTCGACAACTGGAAGCGCTATGTGGTCCGTAGTTGCGATACAAATTATGTAAACTGAAGGGGGAAGGGAGAGAAAGAAAAGGAATGAAAAGGAAAGGAACTGGAGATAACAGGTTCATCGGGACTGTGTAGAATCAGCAGCGAATGTGCCA
Organism: Schistocerca piceifrons; assembly: GCF_021461385.2. NCBI lineage: Eukaryota > Metazoa > Arthropoda > Insecta > Orthoptera > Acrididae > Schistocerca > Schistocerca piceifrons. The sequence continues at coordinate 137,666,899 of NC_060143.1, read as the reverse complement.
GACCGGGATCTAACCAGGTATCCCCTGCTAACGAGGCAGTTGCGTTAACCATTGCGCCACCGGGTCAGTGTTTATCGCAAATGCGCGGAGTACCTTGGAACGCTCCCCCGCCAATGGTTCAAATGGTTCAAATGGCTCTGAGCACTATGGGACTCAACTGCTGAGGTAATTAGTCCCCTAGAACTTAGAACTAGTTAAACCTAACTAACCTAAGGACATCACACAAATCCATACCCGAGGCAGGATTCGAACCTGCGACCGTAGCGGTCTTGCGGGTCCAGACTGCAGCGCCTAGAAACGCACGGCCACTTCGGCCGGCACTCCCCCGTCGGCTCACATTTCCACCTAGTACCAGCTATCCGCAATCCCCGCCCATGTGCTCCATGCTAGCTAATTTTAGATTCACACTGTAGGTCGGACGTAAATGTTCATCTGCATTGTGGATTCATTGCCCATCGAGGCGAACAGTTATATAAATGCCTGCGGACTTGTCCGAAAGAACTGACGTGACACATTCATATAATTGATTCACTTCGATGGGCAATGAATCCACAACTTCAGTGCGGAAGTACATTGACGTTCGATCTGGAGCGGGAATCTAAAGTTAGCGGGCATGGACGACATGGAGGGGGACTGCAGACAAATGGCGCTAGTTACCTAGTTAACTGAGAGATTCTACTGGGGAGCGTGCGAAATAGTCCGCGCATTTGTGTTAAACGCTCTTTCCGGGTGACGCAGTGGCCAAGTATGCACGAGATCCCGGGTTCGAGTCCCGATCTGGCACACATTTTCACCTGTTGTCGCTGATTACGCACAAAGCCCGCATGCATTAGTTGCTTCACTTTCCTCCCCCCCTCCTCCATCAGATTATATGAAACAGACTCAGCAAGAAAAACAGTGCGAAAAAAAACAATAAAAATAATGCTACAGCTAAGATTAAAGATAAAAGTGTTAATAGGGTCCGGGCTAAAGGGAGGGGGAGGGGTGACTGTAGTTTCGCTTTGAACAACGATATAGTTTTGATATTTCACCCCAAACTGATCTAGGTACAAGTCCATATCATACAATGAAGGCTTTCACGACCGGATGGTACTGTTGTTGATAATTCTTCCGGATTATATGGCCGTGGTCCATGGAATACTTCTAACGTTTCGTCCAATACTACGTTGGACATCCTCAGAGGTATGGCTGGTCCTGTTGAGTCCTGCCGACTGACGAGTCGGGCGTCGGAGAGCGGCCTAAATACTGAGGAAAGTGGGCGTGGTCTAGCTTGCACATAGTAGCAGATAGAAAACTAGTCAAAGATAAAATGTAACTATCGATAATAGTCCATCATAGATAAAAATCACTTATCGATTCTGTAACGCCACTGTCCATATCTCGCTTAATTTCAAGGCCTCTTCTTTTCTATTAAAATTATCTTCATGTTTATAAATTTCCATAGCCTCCCTATACAGTCGTGGATAATAGTTCGTGGTAGCACTTAAAACTGTAGTTTCAGAAAACTTAACTACATGGTCACCGGACGGAAGTGCATATTCCGCAACGACCGATTTATCTATTTTGCCCAGTCGGCAAAGACTTCTATGCTCCTTTACCCTCGTATTCACACTTCTTTTCGTAGTACCAATATAGACCTTGCCACAGGTACACGGAATTTTATACACACCGCTAGATGATAATGGTGGCCTTCTATCTTTAACAGAACGAAGTACTTGTGCTATTTTTCTGGTATGTATGAATACCGGTTTCATTTTATATTTCGGCCGCAGCTCGTGGTCGTGCGGTAGCGTTCTCGCTTCCCACGCCCGGGTTCCCGGGTTCGATTCCCGACGGGGTCAGGGATTTTCTCTGCCTCGTGATGGCTGGGTGTTGTGTGATGTCCTTAGGTTAGTTAGGTTTAAGTAGTTCTCTAAGTTCTAGGGGACTGATGGCCATAGACGTTAAGTCCCATAGTGCTCAGAGCCATTTGAACCATTTTTTTGAACTTTATATTTCAGCAAAATTTTGCCGATTCGATCTGTAACCTTACTAATGAAAGGTAAAGACACCGTGTTCTTTCATTGTTGTGTACCATCCTTGTCCTTTGGCCTGCTGTAATTAGGTCTTAAAACTCTATTAATTTCTTTGTTTGAGTACCCATTCTTTTCGAAGGCCTGTTTCAGATGATTCAGTTCCGTATCCAAATGTTCCGGCGTACAAATCCGTTTTGCCCTGTCCACTAAACTTATGATTACACCTCTTTTTTGTTGTGGGTGATGATTGGAGTTCTTATGTAAGTATCAGTATGTTTGCTCTTCCGAAACACTTTATGTTTTAGACTGCCATCGGTCTGTCTCATGACTAACACATCGAGAAACGAAATAGCCTAGTCTTTTTGCACTTCAATGGTAAACTGAATTTTAGGGTTTATGCTATTAAGATAATCAAAAAATTCGTCTAAGGCTTTTTTACCGAGTGTCCAAACCACGAATGTGTCGTCTACATAACGATACCAACAACATGGTTTCTTATTTGCTTTATTCAACGCTAATTGTTCAAATTTTTCCATGTAAAAATTGGAAATCGCAGGGCTCAACGGGTTTCACATGGCAACACCATCCACTTGCTCATAAAACTCCTCATCCCACTGAAACTGACTAGATGTGGGACAGTGTCTCAACAGAGCAGTCAAATCTTCAGGGAAAACTTCCGTTATGTAAACCATAACTCCATTGACCGGAATCATAGTAAACAGAGATACAATATCAAAACTGACCAAAATGTCTTCAGGTGCCACGGTTAGACCTTCAATTTTCTCAATAAAATGGCGTGAATCCCTCACATAAGAATCAGTCTTACCAATGTATTGTTGTAGAAGAGTAGCTAAATACCTAGATATTTGATAAGTAGGGGAATCAATCGCACTAACAATGGGTCTCAGAGGGAGATTTATTTTGTGAACTTTAGGTAAACCATGAAGTCTGGGACACTTAGCTTCACTCCTTAGCAAAACTTTTTTATCCTTTTGTGTAATGGAAGTAGAAGACTTTATCAACGTATTAGTGTTCCTCAAAATAACAGCCGTCGGGTCTCTTCTAAGTTTATTGTAATGTCCCGTCACTAATAGATCCTAAATCTTACTTGTGTAGTCCTCTTTGTTCATCACCACAGTGGCACTGCCTTTATCAGATAGAAGAACAACTACCTCTTCGTCCGCATTTAAGTCCCTGAGGGCCTTTCTCTCCCCCTTAGTTAAATTACTCTCCAATGGCTTATTGTGGCATAAGACCATTGTGATTTCAATACGAATTGCATTAGCAGTTGCCTTAGGGAGGGTTCGAATCCCTGCTTCCACATTCGCAATGAACCACGGCCATATAACCCGGAAGAATTATCAACAGCAAGTCCTTATCGATTACATGTTCTGACTTTCTTCAAATTGATACTGAATTAAGCTTATCCGGTATGGATACTGTAGGACACCGCGACTGTATGTCAGTTGAATATAAGCACAGATAACTGGGCCAGACTCATACGAGATATTTCTTTATTTCCATTGCATAGTTTTCGAGCTTTTTCTGGCTCATCCTTTTCTGTAGGTGCGAGAGGCGGCAGTTTTCCTTTCATGCCCCTCACTATGTACACCTCTGGTTTTGCAGCTTACGATGTGTCAGTGGTGGTTGATAAGTACTTCACAACGTTCGAAGATTCCAATGGTGCACACTAAAGAAACTAGGCAAAATAACGATATGACAGAAGGTTCTTCAAAACAATGACATAGCTAACATGGTAGAACGGTGCAGATCCCATATTAACTCTGAAGGAGAGACTCCAACGATGCCACTAAGAACGCAGGAGTAATATGGAAAAGCCTCCGGAATAAAAAATGAAGCGCTACGAGGAAGTGCAGTTGCAGGAGAGACGGGTACACGATGAGTAAGCGTGGGGCGCAGCCTCGCTGGTGAGGAGCAGACACGCGCTGCATTCTCCTGCTACCGCGCCCGCCGCCCCGCCACCGGCTGGGCTAGTAGCCCCCTATGCAGCCAGAACAATGGCGCCAACAATCGCCGTCAGGCTGCGTCGACGTCAGCGCCAGCTCACCTGGAAACACGCCACGCTGCCCCCGTTTCCGCGCCGCTGGTTGCGCAGAACGCAACAAACTGAATTAGCAGCGGGCCCAGCCACCCTACCAGTACCTGGCGCCGGCCGAGCCCGTGATGCAGCCGCCGATCCGGAGAGATTAGTTGTGTCCTTATTTCATACACGTTGGACCGTTATTTAGAAAGCCCTAGTGTTTGATTTACATATAAGACAAGATAAAAGTCATCTACAACAGTCACACATTCTTAAATCACACCCAAAATGTGTTTCAATAGCATATACTTCCGTTTTCAGGACGCACAGAATACTTTTGTCATGAAACACTTTTATGCTGAACTCAACACGTAATCCTCTTCACATTTAGCTTCGCTATAAAATACACTGACGGAAAAAATCGCAATCCCAAAAAATAATTAATGCAGTGTAATGAAATTTCGGGACTATTTGTCTAGGTAACAGATTAATATAAGCATGAGACAAGCCTTTTCAAATGTGAACTGCTATACATAAAAACCAGTGTAACCGCCAGAATACTGAATGCAAGTATGGAAACATGCATGCATTGTGTTGTACAGGTGTCAGATTGTAGGATGGCGTTCCATTACTGTTGCAGTTGGTCAGTCAATACAGGGAAGATTAATGCTGTTTGTGGATGACATAGGAGTTGTCGTCCGCCCATGTCCCATATGTGCTCGATTGGATACAGATCTGACGATCGAACAGTCCAAGGCAACATGTCGACATTCTGTAGAGCAGTTGTGTTGCAACAGTGGTGTAGGGGCGAGCGTTATCTTGTTGTAAAATACCACGTGGAATCCTGTTCACGAATGGCAGCAGAACAGTTCCAGTCACCAGACTGACTGCAGTCAGGACGCATGGGATAACCACGACAGGGCTCCTGTTATCATACGAAATCGCACCCCAGGTGTAGGTCCAGTGTGTCCAGCACGCAGACAGGTTGGTTGCACGTCCTCAACTGGCCTCCTCCTAACCAACACGTGGCCATCAGTGGCACCGAGGCAGAATCAGCAATACAACAGACCTCCATCCTGTCCTCCAACGAGCTCTCGCTTGACATCACTGAAGCCGAAAACGGGGTGATGGTTTTGTGATCAGCGGGAAGCACGCTAAGTGTGTATGCCTGGAGCTTTCCTTGAAGTAACTGATGTGTAATAGTTCGTTGTGTCACTGTGGTGCCAACTGCTGTTCAGATTTCTGCTGCAGGTGAAGTACAATGCGCCAGAGACATACGCCGAATACGGTGGCCTTCCCTCCCGGTAGTGCCACTTTGCCGTCCAGAGGCCAGCCTTCTTGCGACCGTACATTCTCGTGACGACCGCTGCTAGCTATTATGTACAGTGGCTATATTCCTGCCAAGTTTTTCTGCAAAATCGCAGAAGGAACATCCGGCTTCTGGTAGCTCTGTTACACGACCTCGCTCTAAATCAGTGATTTTTGATAATGGGCGTTTGGCATTCTTGACTAATATCAACACGTCCAATCTCAAAAGCAACTAACGCTCACGATCGTTACAACGTGCATTTAAAGCAAACCTGATTAGCATCCTCATAGTGGCGCTACTAGGGTCCTCTAATGCGACTGACGCGAAATTTTAATAGACATCATCTTTCAGATACAGAAACACGCCTACCAACTTTCGTTTATGTCGCACAACTTCACACTTATCTGCTCTTGCTATCTTCGGCACTGAATGAATGATGTTCTTCAGAAAGTCTGATAGTACGTCGCCATTTTCATGGCTTGTACACACCAACCTGAATAGCCGCTTCTCCCAATAATTTCAGAAATTCCGATGGAATGGTATCTACCCCTTCTGCCGTAATTAACATCAAGTCTCTCATAGCTGTCTTAAATTTTGACTCATATACTTAACCCCTATCTCTTCTACGATGACTTCAGTTTCTTATTTTATCACGTCATACTGGATAATCTCGTATTTAGCAAGCTTCAAATGCGTCTCATTATTCTTCAGTAATTTAATCCCAAAATTTCTTAAAAAAAATCACCTCATTGTAGTCCTCCCCCTCATCGAGGCCTTCTATGTACTCTTTCCACCTATCTACTCTCTCCTCCGTGTTTAACAGTGGAGTTCCCATTGCAGTTTTGATGTTGCCACCCTTGCTATTAATTTCACCGACGTCGCCTTCACTTTCCAATACGCTGAATCAGTCCTTCCGTCGATCATTTCTTTTTCTATTTCTTCATACTTTCCGTGCAGCCATTTCGCCTTGGCTTCCCTGCACTTCGTATTTATTTCATTCCTGAGTGATTTATACAGCTCTATTAATGTCTTTCCCTGAACATTTAAGTACTTCCTTCTTTTGTCGATCAAAAGACATATTTCAGCCGTTACCCAATGTTTCTTTGCAGATACCTTCCTAATACCTATGTTTATCTTTCCAGGGTGTGTGTTGGCTCTTTTTAGGATGTCTACTCTTCTTGAACACAGTAACTCTCTGCTCTATTTTCCTATGATAAAGAATTCTAATCCATTTACACAATTTTGTGCTGCTGTAGATATCACCTTAAATTCGTGTTCTTTCCATTCTACTTCACTGATCCAAATATACCTAGTCTGAGCGTTTGAATGTCCCTTTTCAGTTTTACTAGTTTCCCTGCACCTTCCAACGAGACATTCCACGCTTAGATCGTAGAATATTATCCCTTCGTTGGTAAAACCATCTTTTCCTCATGGTCACCTCCCCACTGACAATACCCTTCCGGAGATTTGAATGGGTGACTAATCCGGCATCTTTTGCCAGTGGGGATATCATGACACTTTTTCAATTAGAGGCCACATGTCTTGTGAAAATACCATATGTGTCTTAAACCCTTTGAGCCCCAGTGGTTTCTGTCGCAACTCACGACTTTATTCACTTTGTTTTAAAGCACTAGTGCCTTTCGCAAGAAACCGGCGATGCTACAGAAGCTTTGAATTAGGGCTTTCGCAGCATCGGTGGTTTCATGTTAAAAGCACTGATACTTCAAAACAAAATGAATAAAATGATGGGTTGCAGTCGAAAGCACTGGGGCCCAAAGGGTTAAAGAAATCAAAATTTAAGCAATGCGTAGGTTCGAACCCGGGGCCATGACGTTTCGATTGTCAATAACAGATACTACCCGAGACCACGCATCCTACTTAATACAGAACTACATTTAGTTCGACAGACACCTGCGTCCATTATTTTGATAGGAGTCTATCTAACTTCATATCCGGATACTCACATATCATCTGTAGCGTAACAAGTTTTGTTTTTGCTGTACCTGCCGGCGAAGCTAGTACAAGCGAGAGAACGCAGTAGCAATGTCATATGTGTAAGAAATGTTTTTGTGTATCCAAATGGTTTTATCTGAGTATTAGAACATCGCAAATATCTTTGTTTTTCTGTTTCATGTCGAGAGCACGAGTGACGCAACGTGTCAGGGGCAGAAATTCCGCTGCATCAGTCACAGACGCTTAGCCGGCCACCGCCGCAGCTCACGCGATAGGCAGAAATACACGAAGACCCTTTGTTCAGTGCTGCATACCTCTGACTCCATTGTGAATTAGAAAAATCCATTATAAAACTAAATAACTAAATATTACTAAGTACACGCAGTGCAGTATGAAATGTTTCAGTTCTCGTTTAGTCTTGATCAAATTCACAGGCACAGTTGTGGCTATGACGGTAATGAATTATATTCCATTGAGTGTGTTTCTGCATGCGGTGATGATACATCCCCTGGAAATGAAGTGATTTTAAATACTGAATGATAATAATCCTCGAGACACACTTGCTTAACTGAAATATTAACACGTTCACGCCGGCGCGTACCACCGGTGTCTCATGCTCAACTCTACCAATTACGCTACCAGCAGTACACTAACGTATGATGTATTACCTATCACCCAGGCGCAGCGAAGAGCTGTGAATACAAGTTTGTGCCATCCTACACCGACAGAACTTTGTGAACAACTGAGATATCACATAATTTGCTATTAATTTACTATAAAATTATTTTATGTGATCTCTCGTTTTTTAAAAGAATAGGTCAGTATACAATGAGGTGATCAAAGTTATCGGATACCTCCTAATACCGTGTGTGACTTGCTTTTGCCCGGCGTAGTGTAGCAATTTGACGCGGCATGGACTCAACAAGTCGTTGGAGTCCCCTGTAGAAATATTGACCCATACTACCTCTATAGCCTTCAATAAATGCGAATGAGTTGCTGGTGCAGGATTTTTTGCACGAACTGACCTCTCAATCATGTCCCATAAATGTTCGATGGGTTTCATGTCGGGCGATGTCGGTGGCCAAAACATTCGCTCGAATTGTCTAGAATGTTCTTGAAACCAATCGTAAACAATTGTGGCCTGGTGACATGGCGCATTGTCATCCATAAAAACTGCATCGCTGTATGGCAACATCAAGTCCATGAGTGGCTGCAGATATTCTCCAAGCAGCCGAACATAACCATTTACAGTCAATGATCTATCGTGTTAGACCTGAGGACGCAGTCTATTCCATGTAAACACAGCTCACGCCATTATGGAGCCACCACAAGCTTGCACGGGGCCGCACTATCCTAAACGGACACGTTTGTCATATGGCCCACAATGATTTCTGCGTTTATTTCACGCAGTATTGCTTGTCTATTAGCACTGACAACTTTATGCAAACGCCGCTGCTCTCGATCGTTAAGTAAAAACCGTCAGTCACTGCATTGTCCGTGGTGAGAGATAATGCGAAAATATGATACGCTTGGCACACTCTTGACCCTGTGGATCTTGGAATATTGAATTCTCTAACGATTTCCCAAGTGGAATGCCCCATACGAATAGAACTACCATTCCTCGATTAAAGGGTGTTAATTCACGTCGTGCGGCCACAATCACTTCGGAAATCTTTTCACATGAATCACCTGAGTACGGATGACAGCTCCGTCAATGCACTGTCGTTTTATACGTTGTGTACGTTATACTACTGCCATCTTTATACATGAATTTTGCTATCCTATGACTTTTGTCGCTTCGGTGTATTAAAATAGTATCGTAGGGCATCTGAACATGACCGCCGCTCCACTGCGAGAAACAGGGAAAGCAGCGCCACCAGATGAAGGTATGCACGAAAAAGCACGCCATCCCACAGCGGGAAAAACACTTCCCAGCGATGGCGTGAACGTGTTACAAAGCATACATAAAAACAGTCTTCTGTGTGAGACATAGATCGAAACAGAGGAAGTCTACTTTATTCTTTCTACGATAAACGAACCTGCATACGCACTGGTGAATATTATACTTCCGGTCATGATCGTAACAAGCAAAGCTGATCTTCGGAAGCCAGACGTAACGTCGCACATCCTACCTCCGTAGCTTCTGCTACCTACAGGCCTACTTCTAAGGAGATACGCTTTCGAAAGTTGGTCCCGATGCATTCTTCGCCTCAGCCCCATCCTTCCCAACCAGAGCCCATCCTACCTACCTACCTACCTACCTACAGCGCCGCCGTTGTTGCAGGGGCCTGTGAATAGTCCCGAATGAGAGCTGGTCGTCGTGCGGCAGACTGATTATGATAATCGGAGCGCCGGCGTCGCGCCTAATGGCGACGAGGCGGGCGCCGAGGACAAAGAGGGCGCCATTAGGAGCTGCAGCCGGCAGCGGTAATCACCGGGTAATGAAGCCCTGCCTTTTAATGGCCACGACACTGCTCAGTGACGCGACGCTGCGCCCGCTGTCATTAGCGACGAGGGGACAGGGCGACGGCGGACGGCGACCTGCGACACCATCCGATATGCTTCGTTAGGTCCTCACCTTGCGACTAACACTACCTCGTTCCTGACAAAGGCAGGCGCCGGAAACAGTATGCTCCAGAAAGAAACTATCTCCAACTGAATCCATTTGACCTGATGAACGGTGCAGAAACCGAGAGCCATTAAGTTTTTGTACATGAACTGTCGGATATCGTTGCAAAGCTTCCACAAACAAACGCAACGGGACATAAATATTAATTTAAGTAAGCGCCAAGAAATAGTCCTATTAGTTGTGTCGACACTGTAAATTCATGAAACAGGGCATCTACAACCACTGTTTTATATATTTTTTTATTCGAGCCTTTACCTACATCGGGCGCCTACGACCTCCTCCAGATTACCATATTGACTGACGAACTTTCAGAGCTTGTTCAGGGATACCGTCTTAGTATTTTAGTACAAGGGACCCACGGTCTTCGGAGGCTCGTTACAGAGTTATTGCATTTCACTTGTTTTCTTGCCCCATTTAACTCTGTATCCGTATCCTTCATGTCTCAGAATATGTCCCACCAACCGATACCTTCTTTTAGTCCAGTTACGCCAAAAATTTCTTTTCTCTCCAATCGTACTCAGTATCTCCTTATTTGTTCCGATATATATTTTGTAGTTTTATTCTTGATTTGAAGGTTTCCTTCACTTTTGACACACTTGAAAAGAGGCAAGTCGTTCGGGTTCTCTCTTTTCATGTATTTATGATAAACAATTCGCCTGGACGGGAGTCGAGTTAGTCAGGCTCTGTCAACATAAAAGTTTGAATGGATTAATGACATAACAGTGATTGTATGCGCCAACTTCATTTCCTCTTTTTTAACATTCCTTAATTTAACTTTGTCGTGGCTACATTCACTGCTTTTCTGAGTGAGTGGGTGAGCTTGAGAACTGAGGAGCGGTGCTGATATGGGTCTGGAGTCGCAAGTGGTACAGCGAAAGCCTTGTCCTGTGTGTGTGGGGGGGGGGGGGGGGGGGGGGGGGCGGGGACGCGGCCTTTGCAGAACTACGAGCGGTGGAGCGACAGGTATAGCTGCCCTCGCGCTGTCTTGGGAAAGTAATCTCGGCTAGCGTCATACTGGCGTCAGGGCTATTGTGCAGTTTGTTGTATGTATCAAATTTGGACGGCCGTACTAAAAACATTTGTTCCGGGTGACAAACCTCTGCCGGCAGGAGGTAGGAGTTCGGACCATGTTAAGAAAAGTGCATTTAGTAAGAAACATACCCTGGCTCTCTAATAATAATAATAGTAATAATAAAATATGGCAAAACAGTTCTGACATACTACAGGTTCGGAGGACACCGCAGAGTTGGCACTCAACATCTAGCAGTTTTTTAGCTTTCCCAAGGGCCTGTGATGTGAGGCAAGCTGCTGCTTGAGAGGGCACCGATCGGTGAAACTGATGTGACATCAGGACCACGTAGTACTTAACGCGAAGATCTTTTAGAAAAGTAGTTACGAAATCGAGAATTTTTTTAGATTTTGCCTCTTCTTGGGGCGATATTTAGTTAAGGAAGCTTTAAAGAGTATTCGTTGGCTAGTCTTGGTGGAAATAAGGGTGCAGTCAGTTCCTTACGGACAAGAAAGAATGGACTTCGTCTCTAAACTCGGTGCTGAACACTTCGGTACTCCGCATAGTGCACTCTCATCTGGCAGACTCTATTAACAGAGTGGGTCCATTCATCGAGTCCTTGGCACACCGATTCCAGCATTTTACCTACTGGCAGCCATCCACGGTGTCACTGTCCTGCTCATATCGCAACAATGATAATAGTAAGCCATAATTAGCTGCTCCGTCATGTTAGGACCACCAGGAACTAGAGGCTCGGGTTCATGATCGGCTTCCCTTTCCCCACGTTCGTCGGGACGTTCTCATTTGCATGGATTCCTTCGTCTTTCCATGCAAACAATCAATGTAACTGATGTGTAGACAGGTCGACATAAATTTCACTAAGTCAGATACATGACTATTAACTAGTTCTGACCCCCTCCGAGTAACTTTGCCATCGAGCGTACACTTCTCTGATTGTCATAGTTAATATACTATATTTGTAGATCTCGCCTTTTTAATGATTTGTTTGGATGCGAGTCCATCGTAATGCCATTCGTGATCAACTAGAGTTCACTTAAATCATGTCTTTAAGTCGATCAGATGTTTCCTCCCTAATCAAATTTTAATTTTCCAATAATAAGGGACAAAATCCCCACCTTAAAATTCACTGCTTCGGTCACTATCTTTCATTGCGTTAATCAATCCTTTGCGTACATTTATTCCAACATTGGGTTTGAAGGATATGTCTGTACAACAATTATTTCTGATTCAGTTAAATTCACTCACACACACATGGGGTTTTTCATGACTTCCAAAAATTAGAATTTGAACAGCTGTGACGACAGCACAAAAATCAAATGCAGCCACTTTAAAGGAGAAGCGTTCATACAACTGTAGATTTTCCATAGATGTCCTAAATCGGTTCAAGCAAATGCCGATGCAGTTACTTTGAAAATGACATGGCCTCTCCTTCATCACGACAGACTTATTTCAGCATATTCTTCAGTTATAACAATTTGGTCGCCGACAGGATGCTAAATGCTAGGCACGTTACTTCCTTTTCAAAAAGGCTTTTTCGTTCCTGATTTTCTTCTTTTTTATTACATTTGCTTTATTTAGAGATTATTAATTACTACCTTCGTATTTCATCCCCTTTCATCTCAAGATATGTAGTAGCTTACACCACCTTACACTGTCCATCTGACATAAGTTAACAGTGAGCTCATTTATTTATGCGTTGTATCAGAAGTGAAACAAAAAAATTTCTTAAAATGTGTAATATCAGTAACTGAAGAAAACTGGTTTATTCAGCTCACACTTCGTTTCAAAATCGGCTTCTTCAAGCGCTGAGAGATAATGGAGCTATTATTCTTTAGCAGTAAACGGACCCTTCGTCTTATCTGTACAGCTCTCTTAGCACGTGTGTTCTGCAGGCAGCTAATGCGGCGAGCTCTGTGGCCTGCGTCTCCTCAGCCATTACTCGCACCGGGCTCATTACACGGCACGTGGCCAACAGATAAAGCTGAGGCCGCCATCATGCTGAATCACCACCACCAGCTTCCAGGCACGTTACTCGACTTTTGACGTACAAATAAAAGCGGCACTGCAGCGGCTGCCCTTTGTGATCACCACAGTCAAACGTCGGGGCTATGAACAAATCTAAGCGAAAAAAAGGAAGAAAGGAATATGTACTCTCGACATCGAGGTCATCAAAAACAGAGCTCAGGTTCAGAGTATTTCAAAGGTGGGGAAGGAAACCAGCTGGATCCCTTCAAAGGAATCAACCAAGAATCTGACTGGGGCGACTGAGGGAAATTATGGAAGACCTAAATCAGGATGGTCGCGCATGGATTTGAACCGTCATCCTCCCGAATTCGAGTCTAGTGTGCTCACCAATGCACCATCTTGCTCGCCAACACTGTGCGACAGATGAATGGTACAACTTAGGATATTATGAATACAATGCGAGTCGAGGCTTACCAGTGCGTCACCTCGGTCCGTATATGAGGACGTCTATAGGGAAGAAATGTATTGTCGTAATTGAGGTCACGCCGTGTAAAAACTTTGTATAAAATGGGATTAACTTCAATTGTATGAGTAATCCGGCCGACGAAGCGTATTTTTTAAGAAAGTACCGTCTTTATATTACAAAAAGTGAATTTTTAAAAGACTTTCATTCTCAAATAAAGTCTATATTTACCACCAAAATTAAGGCAGCTACCATAGCGAACAACCAACCTGTGAATACCAAATGATTTGTCATTTGAACTTCATCGTCGTTGTCGTGCCTCTACAACTGCGGCTGTACTCTGCAGGCCTCCTTACGGTATATGGTACAGGGTACTTCTGATATCACTATCTGACCTCTCCATTCCCTGTTCCATTTATAATATGCTGTCCGACACTTCCCGGAACGTACTATCTCGGAATTTTAATAGTAAACGTCTCCCTGAAGCAACATGCATCTTTTGTGTGGACTCTGTTACTGGAGATGGTTGAGCATCTCTGTAACGCTCTCGCGCCAACGAAACGATCCTTAACAAAACGCACCACTCTTCGTTGGGCCTTGTCTAACTTTTCTATTAACCCTACCTGGTAAGGGTCCCAGATTGATGAGTGATACCCAAGAATCGGTCGGACAACTGTTTTGTGAGCAAGTTCTTTCGTGGATGAATTAAAATGCCTTAAGACCATGAATCTCAGCCTGGCATCTGCTTCTCCTGCTATTTGTTTCATGTGATCAGTCCACTTTAGGTCGCTCTGGATGGCTGCTCCTACATATTTTAGGGCAGTTCCAGATTACAGTAATTTGTCACCAATAGTGTAATCGTACGGTAGTGGATTTCTTCATCGCTTTAAGCGCAGTACATTACATTTACGCTGAACGCAAAATTGTTTTTCCACTCTATAAACAAGTGCCAATCACTGGACGCCAGCTTAGAACCACATGGATGGTACCAATTCTTTCCCAGATATATGATACGATTATATCTTGTACTCGATGAGATGTATGTAAACAGGAATGTATTTAAGAAAAAAAAATCTTTTGTGAACTAGTCAAGCTTTTTGTTTGGCTTTATCTGACTTAGCGTAGTAAAGATCTCACAGTGTTCACAAGCGATTGTGTCGCCCTCACCTAAAAAATCGATAAGAAACCTCCCCACCCGCTTTTATGAGTGTCGTAAAACAAAGTGCACATGATCTTTCGGGGTGAAATTGCTTGCTTTCCCTTCACTTTTGTTGGTGATGAACTGATCCAAGGATTCTGGTATATCACGGCCACCCATATTTGGTCTCCAGTGAGAATTAGACTTAAAAATTCATCATTTTCATTACTTTATCATTCAAAGGAATCCAAAGCGGTGGGTACTAGACTGATTTTGCGCACCTCAGTCAGCATTTTCGGTAACTACCTTCAGCACAGCTGTCGGTAGTTCGAGCATTCTGTGAGAATGTCATAAGGAAAGCTGTTTTCCAGAACTTTCGCATTAACTTTTTGCATCATGTCTTCAGTTATGACAGGTGGTTATGCTCGGGTCCATCTTTTTTGGGGTACGACTCATTGTACCACCTATTACGGTTTTTTTCCCTTTCCATTTGGAGCTAGTGATGGATGATTGTTTAAATCCCTCCGTGCTTGCTGCAGTTAATCTAATCTTGTCGTCACAGTCCCTACGGGAGCTATACGTAGACGGCTGTAGTATATTTCTAGCATCATCGTTTAAAGCCGGTTCTTGAAGCTTTGCAAATAAGCTTTTCCGGGATAGTTTACGATTATCTTCTCGAGTCTGCCAGTTCAGTTTCTTCAGCATCCCTGTGACACTCCCCCACAGCTCAAGAAAACCTGTGATGATTCGTTCTGCCCTTTTCTGTATACGTCCAATATCTTCCGTTCGTCCTGTTTGGTAAGGGCCTCATACACTTGAGAAATAGTGTAGGATGCGTCAAAAGAATAATTTTTGAGCAATCTGCTCTATGGACTGATTTTATTTCCCCAGTATCCTACAATAATTCGAAGTTTGTCACTTGCTTTCCTACAGCTCAGGTTAGGTGGTCACATCATTTCATATCCCTACGAAGTGTTACACGCAGGTATTTGTAGAAGTCGCACGATTCCTACTGTGACTCATTGGTTTTCCACTCATAGCATACTCCCTTTCTTTCGTTTTGTGAAGTGCACAACGTTTGTAGGAAGTCTTTGCACTACTTTGAAATCTTATCAAGATCTGACTGAATATTTATGCAGCTTCTTTCAGACAGTAACTCATCTGCAAAACGTCAGATTACTGTCAATATTGCCCGCAACGTCATTAACATACAGTATGAACAGCAAGGCACCCAACATACTCTCCAGACGTCCACCAGAAGTTACTTCTATATCTGACGATTTCTCTCCATAAAAGATAACTTGCACGGTATTGACTCAGAACTTTTTCGAAAATCAGTAAATACTGCGTCTACCTGACTCGGAAATCAGGAAATATTGCGTCTACCTGACTGCCTTGAATCAAATCTCTCAGTACATTATGCGAGGATAGTGCGAGTTGGGTTTCAGATGATCGATGTTTTCGGAATCCATGGTGGCTGGTATGGAGAAGTTGAGAAGTGGCCGGCCGCTGAGGCCGAGCGGTTCTAGGCGCTTCAGTCCGGAACCACGCTGCTGCTGCGGTCGGAGGTTCGAATCCTGCCTCGGGGATGGATGTGTGTGATGTCCTTAGGTTAGTTAGGTTTAAGTAGTTCTAAGTCAAGGGGCTGATGACCTCAGATGTTAAGTCCCATAGTGCTTAGAGCCATTTTTTGCTGAGAAGTGTGAGGCCTTCCATGGCCTGCCTCTGCTTATTTTTTCTCATTTGACATGCAAATTCAATTAATAATTCGACAAATTGTGTTAAGATAGATAGAATCTATCTCTGCTTTAGCAGTGGTTCAAATGGCTCTGAGCACTATGCGACTTAACTGCTTACGTCATCAGTCGCCTAGAACTTAGAACTAATTAAACCTAACCCACCTAAGGACATCACACACATCCATGCCCGAGGCAGGATTTGAACCTGCGACCGTAGCGGTCCCTCGGTTCCAGACTGTAGCGCCTAGAATCGCACGGCCACTACGGCTGGCGTAATAGCAGTGATTGTAAGGTGAGAACACCTTCTTCTTGTTTAGTTAACAACATCGTCTTGCACAGAGGTTGTGAAACACTGTTTTTGGTGAGTTGGTGCGTGTGAAGCGTGGATAGGAGCCTGGCCGACTCATGGACGCCGAGGGGAGGATGCGCAGTTCTAGGACACAGCTTGGAGCATGGGATGTGTATGCAGGCGAGGCATCACGGCGCGCACGATAGTCCTTTCGCCAGCTAAAGTTCAATACTTGCAGACTCACACTCTATTAGGGCGGCACTGTAGCGGATCTTCCCAGTGCAGGAACGACAATTTTTACTGTTTGGCTATCCTACGAAAACAGAGGCTGTTCTTTGAGCTTTGTTGGATGTCCAGCGTATTCGCGGCAGATGGGAGTACGGGGGCCCGTTTCTAAAGATGCCTATCTTTCCCTGCCGGCCGGAGTGGCCGTGCGGTTCTAGGCGCTGCAGTCTGGAACCGAGCGACCGCTACGGTCGCAGGTTCGAATCCTGCCTCGGGCATGGATGTGTGTGATGTCCTTAGGTTAGTTAGGTTTAATTAGTTCTAAGTTCTAGGCGACTGATGACCTCAGAAGTTAAGTCGCATAGTGCTCAGAGCCATTTGAACCTATCTTTCCCTCGGGTCTGAAATCAAGTAAAAAATTCCGTAGGACGTCACGTATGTCTTTTTTACAACCAGATGCAGAGGCTGGCGCAGCGACAATGAGGTGGGAGGAATTTCGCCTCCCACAGGCAGAAAGAAGCGTCTGGAGAAACCCGTGAAAAAAACAGAGTGTGGTTTCAGTATTTTTCAAAGCGAAGCGACCTGTCATTGACTGACTGCAAACCGTGCGTTCATGACGAATGTCCAAGGTCCAGAACTCTCAGTACAGAGCAAGCCGACAGACAGCAGACTGAAATCACTGTTTTTCGTATTTGTCGGTGGGAGCAGAATTACAAATACTATTGGCAGAAGCTTGGAAACATCTTGTCGTCGGCCGAAAAAGTTTCTTACGGCGAAATCCAATGCAGAGAAGACAGTGGGGGTTCACTGTCTTCACTTCACTTCATAATTCACTTGAGACTACACACAGCGTTTACAGTCCTACCTTAAGACTTCACCTCAGACCAGAAAGCGACTTCAGATTGCACTTCAAGTCACTTCGTGTGCAGGGAGCGCAGACGGTCACGGACTTACGAGAGGGAGAGAGGCGAAGACGATACATGCAATTAGACTGGTAACAGTTGATATCGTATTGATCTCCACCTGCATGTCTGCTGTCATCACGGTTGCTCACAGTTACGGTAAGATCGTATAGCAGTTCCGATCGATCAGCTTGCAATGAAGTTTGTGCTTCGCTAGGCTCAAGTAAATTTACGCAGGCTCATCATGACTGAATTCAGAGGCATAGTGCACTTGTAGTTTTCCTTCCTTCTCTCAATCACGCAATCACAGTATTCACGCGACTCCATTATATTTAATGAATCTGTTAGGAAGTGTGTTATCATCATCGTACATACCCTTATCATATAGCCTTCCCAGAACCTTAGTGTACTTCCTTTTGCAATCGATTTTATGCAGCAGTAGAATGTTCATGAGGTGTGTAATGAAATGTTGTAATGTTTTCTATTAATCTATGCAGGCTGCGGGTCGCCAATAGATGCATCTAATAGGCACGCTTGCGCCGATTGCCACGCGCAGCGTCCACATTTAAAAACAGTATTTACTTCACAAAAACATTCAAGTCAGGATAATTTCGGTACAGTTGTCGTAAAACTATCAACTGGTGACAGTTGGTGCCCTACTTGTGGGTTTCAACTATCCATCTAGGCATTGTTTCGTCGAATAGTTTTAAGATCGTCACTGGTTCTTAGACGAGCCTGAGGGTTGCGCTGAAGGTACCTTCCTGTGATCACCCTGCGCCACGTGTAACAGGCAGCCAGCACTTCCCCTTGCAGGAATCATTAAGCGAGCAGCGTGCCGCGGACGGAAGCGGCCATTAGCCGGGGCGCACACGTCTGGTCCCGGACAAGAGGCGAGTAATGAAGTCCGCAGCGTACGGTGGTGCGCTCTGTAGTGGGGTAATGGGGAGGGACACGCCAAGACGGCCGCTTCAAACGCCGGCCGGCTGCTAATTTGCAAGCGACACGTCGCCATTAAGCGCAGCGGGGGCGCGAAAGGCTAATGAGTGCGAGGAGGGAACGCTGAGTAACGACCACTAAATGTTTCATTTGCTCCGATGTCTCATGTCGCCGTCCAGCAGCTTTCTGACGTGTTTCCGCGATAGTTACAGCGGCACGGCGAGATAATCATTACGCCCGTGACCGGACAGTTGCATGCGCACGATGTAGCGTTACTTTGCGAGGCTCACATAAATGTTGACGCTAGAAAAATATGAGGCGCTGACTTCGAACTTGACTGAAATTTACACTCGCGACCGATAAAGTAGCGATGTAGGGCCTCCAGTGTCCATGAGACAACTTGGCGTCTCTAGTGTGTTTGATGGGCAGTCATGTAAATCACGTAGGTCGTGCTCATAATCTGTACTACATAATACAACGGAGAACGAATTGTGAATTGTACTGAGTCGACATTATCCTTTATGTACATGAGTGAAATTTACTAATGTCCTTGATTATATAATTTTTATTTACGTTTTTTAAATAAAATGAAATTCAGATTTTTGGGGAGTTTTGGGAGAACTTTCGTGACAGAAAACCATGTATGCTACAACTGAGATACTGCAATTTGATTTATGGTGGTTATATCGACAATGACATCGAACGCAGAGGTTCAGACATGAGATTTGCCTTCAGGAGAACAGCTGTTCAGATTCCCTTTTAGCTATCCAAATTTAGGTTTTCCGTGGTTTCCATCAATCGCACCTTCATAAAGGACATGACCGATTTCCTTTATTCTCTTCTTCACTAATATGAGATTATTGTCATCTGTATTGACCCATTCGTCAACGGAACGTTTAAAATCCTAATGTTCCTGATTTCCGGTACCAGTTTGTGGTGATAGAAGAACTTTTGGAGCGTGAAACTGCATAAGCCTCAAATGTATTGTACTACAAATTTACTTGTCTTGGTTGCATTATAAAGACACAATAATACAATGAAAATCAAAAGGAATATCGTATTCAAGCTTTCTCTTACCGATAGCGGTTTCTCTTTTCTTTTCGTTGATCTGAAGATTGTTGTTCAGCAGTTGACAACGGCTATGTAACTGCTTCCTTATATTACGATCGAGACAAATTTACAATGAACTATTACAGAGAAGATTAATCTTTATCTGACAACACAAATAAGATGTATATGTATGGCGACATGAGTATTTGTCAGAGCACGTAACTGAGAATATAACATATTGTAAAGAAACTATGTATATGCAAAATTGTTGGCAATTTGTTTTGGAGGCTGCAGTTGTGGCAGACAATGTGTTATTTTGTTTGAAGAATTTGAATGTTGTAGACGCTTCAGTTTACGTATATCCTGAAACGTTTTTTGGTAAAACACTCTAGAACAGTTATGACTGACAACAATCCACGTATGGATGTTACACACATTGAATTAGGTCCACGCCACCAGTTGGTCATGGTCAAGAGGTAATATGCCATACTCCACCGGACATTGCATCAGGCTGAACGAAACACAAACTAGGGTTTTTTGTGTAGCTGCAAGTAGTGCCTGGCACACAATTTCCGCTATACAAGTGGTCCTTAAGTCGCTGCCTGTTCGGATGCTATAGTCTGTTCATCATAAAAATGAACCTAATGTAAACATTACATCATGTATTCTTTCGCGTTTGCTTGAATCCCATTGGATTTCGTTTCAAGTGGAGCTGAAGCCAAGCTGTGTTGAGTATAGTCAAGTACGATCATAAGGATAAGTTTTATGCTGTGTCACACGCACATGGACTGAGCGATAACGCGGGACAACAGCTTTACCGGCGCATTAAAATTTGACAGCACCGGCCAGCCTGCGGTCCAATTAACCTGCAAGGAAGTAAACAGCTGAAGTTCAGAGATAAAAAGAGACGAGCAAAGGAACAACATAGCTTCGAATATCATTCAATTTTTTTTAAAAGTATGAAATAATATTGGGCAAAACTCGGGCGCTTCGAAGGTGACCAGATGGAAAGCATAAAGTGCCCTCGTTCTCACCTTGCATTGTATTCTAGTTACAAACAAGAGCGATGACAATTTGAAACTTAAAAACAGGGTAATTTTTCTGAGTGAGCTATGTGTGATGCAAAAGCATACTGCAGGGATGTCACCGTACTGTTGAATACTGAAACCAACGAAGGGATTAATTACAGTCTTAGCTCCTTAAATACGTTTCAGTTCTGGAACTGTCATCTGCTACGTTGATAATGAATCGATCAACAATAGAATCCATGAGGCCAACCAGGCGCCGCATTTTGTCCTCTTTTATGGCGTGCCGTTCTGTATTCCGCCAGTGTCCGGCAGTGACATGTGAAAAAGCTGCGTCTGGCAGCTTAATAATCTTCTTACTTGTCGGGCCAGATCCCTTAACTTTGCTCCAGATCGGTTCTGTTGCGTTCAAATTGTAATGATATAATAGCAAATGTAAAAACGCAGCATTTGTGTCGTGTGCTTCATGTTGAGAAAATGATTGTTTTCCATGTTCCTACGACACTTATCTACAACTGTGGCATAAAACCATGGACATAGTCCAAATAAAGAGTATTTGGATTTTAGTTTTTGCCTTAAAAATGAAACTGTTATGTTTTCTTAATTTAAGCAACCTTTATTAACAGCCTTTCATAAAATATGGATAATTAAGAATTTATTTTTGAAATGAAAACAGGGATTTCGTGTGCAATATGTAATTAGAAACAAGAAGATATGCATTATTCATAAAAAAAATGCTGATCAATATTACAATTACGAGATGTACGTATTTCAAATTAAACGAGAAAAGAAAGACTGAGGCGAGACTTGAACCAGTGACCCACAAACTGCAGTAAATTACCAAACTACTCCACTACCGATACGTCAATACATGTATTGTACGTTTGTCATTTAATTGTATTTAATAGTCCCTCGAATAACTTCAAAGCCGGTTATCTCTCTAAATTAATGAAAAACATTAAGAACAACCTATCTCTCGGCACTTTTTAATTGTGTTCCACACGTGTGTTTCACTACGGAACAGTAAGTAGCCTCAGACATTTTCATACTGCGTATTAACAGCGCGACAATCAAAGCACAACAGTGCAGAGGCTGTGATTGTACACGATTTTTGAAATGAAAACTAAATAGCTAAAGCGTGACTAAGAAAACCGTTGATGGCTGTTAATACATTTGAATATCTTAAAGTTTCATTTAACATAACTTAGTAACAAAATATCTAATACATAAGAAGGTGATGCCGGCCGCGGTGGCCGTGCGGTTCTAGGTGCTTCAGTCCGGAACCGCGAGACTGCTACGGTCACAGGTTCGAATCCTGCCTCGGGCATGGATGTGCGTGATGTCCTTAGGTTAGTTAGGTTTAAGTATCTCTAAGTTCTAGGGGACTGATGACCACAGATGTTAAGACCCATAGTGCTCAGAGCCATTTGAACATAAGAAGGACATACTTGTTGTTGTTGTTGTGGTCTTCAGTCCTGAGACTGGTTTGATGCAGCTCTCCATGCTACTCTATCCTGTGCAAGCTTTTTCATCTCCCAGTACCTACTGCAACCTACATCCTTCTGCATCTGCTTAGTGTATTCATCTCTTGGTCTCCCTCTACGATTTTTACCCTCCACGCTGCCCTCCAATACTAAATTGGTGATCCCTTGATGCCTCAGAACATGTCCTACCAACCGATCCCTTCTTCTGGTCAGGTTGTGCCACAAACTTCTCTTCTCCCCAATCCTATTCAATACTTCCTCATTAGTTATGTGATCTACCCATCTAATCTTCAGCATTCTTCTGTAGCACCACATTTCGAAAGCTTCTATTCTCTTCTTGTCCAAACTATTTATCGTCCATGTTTCACTTCCATACATGGCTACACTCCATACGAATACTTTCAGAAATGACTTCCTGACACTTAAATCAATACTGGATGTTAACAAATTTCTCTTCTTCAGAAACGCTTTCCTTGCCATTGCCAGCCTACATTTTATATCCTCTCTACTTCGACCATCATCAGTTATTTTGCTCCCCAAATAGCAAAACTCCTTTACTACTTTAAGTGCCTCATTTCCTAATCTAATTCCCTCAGCATCACCCGACTTAATTAGACTACATTCCATTATCCTTGTTTTGCTTTTGTTGATGTTCATCTTATATCCTCCTTTCAAGACACTGTCCATTCCATTCAACTGCTCTTCCAAGTCCTTTGCTGTCTCTGACAGAATTACAATGTCATCGGCGAACCTCAAAGTTTTTATTTCTTCTCCATGAATTTTAATACCTACCCCGAACTTTTCTTTTGTTTCCTTTACTGCTTGCTCAATATACAGATTGAACAACATCGGGGAGAGGCTACAACCCTGTCTTCCTCCCTTCCCAACCACTGCTTCCCTTTCATGTCCCTCAACTCTTATAACTGCCATCTGGTTTCTGTACAAATTGTAAATAGCCTTTCGCTCCCTGTATTTTACCCCTGCTACCTTTAGAATTTGAAAGAAAGTATTCCAGTCAACATTGTCAAAAGCTTTCTCTAAGTCCACAAATGCTAGAAACGTAGGTTTGCCTTTCCTTAATCTTTCTTCTAAGATAAGTCGTTAGGTCGGTATTGCCTCACGTGTTCCAGTGTTTCTACGGAATCCAAACTGATCTTCCCCGAGGATGGCTTCTACTAGTTTTTCCATTCGTCTGTAAAGAATTCGTGTTAGTATTTTGCAGCTGTGACTTATTAAGCTGATAGTTCGGTAATTTTCACATCTGTCAACACCTGCTTTCTTTGGGATTGGAATTATTATATTCTTCTTGAAGTCTGAGGGTATTTTGCCTGTTTCATACATCTTGCTCACCAGATGGTAGAGTTTTGTCAGGACTGGCTCTCCCACGGCTGTCAGTAGTTCCAATGGAATATTGTCTACTCCGGGGGCCTTGTTTCGACTCAGGTCTTTCAGTGCTCTGTCGAACTCTTCACGCAGTATCATATCTCCCATTTCATCTTCATCTACCTCCTCTTCCATTTCCATAATATTGTCCTCAAGTACATCGCCCTTGTATAGACCCTCTATATACTCCTTCCACCTTTCTGCTTTCCCTTCTTTGCTTAGAACTGGGTTTCCATCTGAGCTCTTGATATTCATACAAGTCGTTCTCTTATCTCCAAAGGTCTCTTTAATTTTCCTGTAGGCGGTATCTATCTTACCCCTAGTGAGATAGGCCTCTACATCCTTACATTTGTCCTCTAGCCATCCCTGCTTAGCCATTTTGCACTTCCTGTCGATCTCATTTTTGAGACGTTTGTATTCCTTTTTGCCTGTTTCACTTACTGCATTTTTATATTTTCTCCTTTCATCAATTAAATTCAATATTTCTTCTGTTACCCAAGGATTTCTACTAGCCCTCGTCCTTTTACCTACTTGATCCTCTGCTGCCTTCACTACTTCATCCCTCAAAGCTACCGATTCTTCTTCTACTGTATTTATTTCCCCCATTCCTGTCAATTGCTCCCTTATGCTCTCCCTGAATCTCTGTACAACCTCTGGTTCTTTTAGTTTATCCAGGTCCCATCTCCTTAAATTCCCACCTTTTTGCAGTTTCTTCAGTTTTAATCTACAGGTCATAACCAATAGATTGTGGTCAGAGTCCACATCTGCCCCTGGAAATGTCTTACAATTTAAAACCTGGTTCCTAAATCTCTGTCTTACCATTATATAATGTATCTGATACCTTTTAGTATCTCCAGGGTTCTTCCATGTATACAACCTTCTTTCATGATTCTTAAACCAAGTGTTAGTTATGATTATGTTGTGCTCTGTGCAAAATTCGACCAGGCGGCTTCCTCTTTCATTTCTGTTCCCTAATCCATATTCACCTACTATGTTTCCTTCTCTCCCTTTTCCTACACTCGAATTCCAGTCACCCATGACTATTAAATTTTCGTCTCCCTTCACAATCTGCATAATTTCTTTTATTTCAGCATACATTTCTTCAATTTCTTCGTCATCTGCAGAGCTAGTTGGCATATAAACTTGTACTACTGTAGTAGGCGTGGGCTTCGTATCTATCTTGGCCACAATAATGCGTTCACTATGCTGTTTGTAGTAGCTTGCCCGCATTCCTATTTTCCTATTCATTATTAAACCTACTCCTGCATTACCCCTATTTGATTTTGTGTTTATAACCCTGTAGTCACCTGACCAGAAGTCTTGTTCCTCCTGCCACCGAACTTCACTAATTCCCACTATATCTAACTTCAACCTATCCATTTCCCTTTTTAAATTTTCTAACCTACCTGCCCGATTAAGGGATCTGACATTCCACGCTCCGATCCGTAGAACGCCAGTTTTCTTTCTCCTGATAACGATATCCTCTTGAGTAGTCCCCGCCCGGAGATCCGAATGGGGGACTATTTTACCTCCGGAATATTTTACCCAAGAGGACGCCATCATCGTGTAATCATACAGTAAAGCTGCATGCCCTCGGGAAAAATTACGGCTGTAGTTTCCCCTTGCTTTCAGCCGTTCGCAGTACCAGCACAGCAAGGCTGTTTTGGTTATTGTTACAAGGCCAGATCAGTCAATCATCCAGACTGTTGCCCTTGCAACTACTGAAAAGGCTGCTGCCCCTCTTCAGGAACCACACGTTTGTCTGGCCTCTCAACAGATACCCCTCCATTGTGGTTGCACCTACGGAACGGCTATCTGTATCGCTGAGGCACGCAAGCCTCCCCACCAACAGCAAGGTCCATGGTTCATGGGGGGGAAGGACATACTTCCCAGAGCATAAAAACAATAAGGTACGTGTACTACAGCTTCTGACCAATCATCGCGTTGTGTTTGTTTACATCTGGTTTATTCTTGTGAAGAACGGAGTATAGCTATCAGGCAGATATTCGTTGATGTAATTTTGGCATTAGTGGCATTATGATCGAGCGCATGAACAGTGATGCAATACCGTTGGGCAATGGGCCTACGACTGACATCTTCGTTGACTTTACACATGAGCCACATCATATAGGTGACCCTTGTAATGCCTATAAAGATCACTGTCTGTATTTAATAGACTTACAGTTCTCCTATTCTTTATCCTCAGCTTCAACACGGAGTCTAAATTGCGTCCTAAAGCACTTAAGACACATCACAGCAATCGCCTCTATCCTTAATGCGAGAATGAATTCCAAAGATAAGGCTCTGAGGAAAAACAACTGGAACAGTGAAAATGCGAACAGCGCCATCACAGCCACTGCCACACACAAAAACTTGAAGTTCCATAACATGTACAATGCTTTATGGAAAATTACATATGTCCGCAAGTAATGAGAATTTGTATCACTGGTAACTAAAGTACGTTGTTGACTGACTATCGTGATTTTCTAGCACTGTACGTTCAGATTCCTCATCAAAGTGTGGCTGCCTTTATACCTGGCTAAGTGAATCGTTTCGCAGGTAAGAGGGAAATGAAGAAATCACGTCCTATTTGTCCGTTATTGTCGTTATTGTAGTCGTCGTCCAACGATTACAAACCCTAGGCCCAGAAAATCACACTCTGGATTAACGAGCGCCCTACAGTCTACTGTGACACAGCTGAACTGATTTATTTCCCGGCTCACTCCACAAATGCAACTTTGATTTGTCAAAGGAAGACATTTCCTGTTGTTTCCCCCATTTCGTAGCTCTGCACATAGCCTTTTCCAACATCCTTGTCATATGACCAGTCCAATGGACCTTCTTGCTTCTGCCAATGTCTGTTATCAGATGTCAAGGCACCATTTCACACATTTCTTTGTCTGTCCATTGTTCACTCTCTCACGCCTTTAATACTCCAATCATCCACCACATCTGCCTTCTTTCAAAGATGTGAGGATTCTTTCTATCCAAATTAGTAACTGTTCATGCTTTAAAGCTGTAGAGCACAACTGGATACATGGGAGGTTATGTATCAATATGATTGTTCCATCTGACAGTGCATTGGATCTCAGTGTATTTCGTAGAATGGAAAAACTCATATCTCCTGCTTCTAGCTTCTCCTTTAAATCGTAATGTGACTGCGTGTGGTGAAACATGCTCCCATGAACCGGATTTTTTTCTCCAAGGATTTGAAATTTAATTCACTTGTAGGCAGAAGGATTTTTGCTTTGCACCAAGCGTCAAAATTTAATGACAAGCAGTACCACCATAGTAAATCAGTGCAAGTGTTCAAATTAACATTCGGGATAATGACTGCCTTACTTATGTTGAAGGGAATCTGTTATTATCACCAGACGTTGTGACACCGAATCAAGAGGTACTCATTACTCTGAAGTGATGTAGTTTTCAACAGAAGAAATACTATGCGTTAATGAAGGGAGTTGTTGTCTTAATCTATAGCCGTTTACAGGAAGGCGTAGGTGCCTTAAGCCCCTTAAAACGTTATAAGATAAGAAGCAGTGAATTAATAAACATAGCACGAGTTACCGAGATAGAGGGGTGCTACGGCGCAGAGAGGAAGTCCTTCCCCTTTGCTGGCGACGGGAAGAGCTCCATAAATTATAGTCTCGGGGAGCTGTTGAAGAATTGTCAGGTACGCGCCACGCGGCACGGGTTCGAGGAAGGAGGAAACAAAAAGGCGCTACAAAAACAACCTTCCCCGCGGCAAGCACTAATTCTCGCCGGAGGTGACACGGGGACACGAGTAAGGGAAGAAAAAAAGAGGAACGAAAATACAGGAGGCCCCTCCGCCACTGACAGGCACACTTTTTTCCATCCTCGCATCCCCATTATTCTCGCAGCCACCCACGCACGCGTCCACCTCTGCTCCGTTCCCGACACCCCAATGAGCCAGCCAGAGCACGGATTAAAAAGCGCGGGGCGACGAAGATAGAGGAGATAAAGGAGAAAAAAAGTGGGATAAATCTCCGAGCGAGAGCGGATGGGCCGCTCGCACCTTGCCGACGGAGCGAAAGGAATGCCCGGCGCCGATAGCCATCGGAGGGTCTAGTAGAGTACCTGGGCTGCGTAAATAAACAAGCTAATACCAGCGAAATAGCTGTATCGAGCGTCACAAACTGAATTATGGCCAGTCGGCAGGGTACGGCGGTGTTCCAGGGGTGGGAGGGGGGGGGGGGGGGAGGGAGAAGGGAGTGGGTGTCGAGGGACAGGCCAGTGGCCGAGGGAGTGTTTCTGTGGGAACGGTCGCCTGTCACTGGCGAACAACAGCGTCGATCTTATCATTATTGACGTATAAAAATACGAATAGTATATTATTTGAGTGCGGGTCAGGGGTATAAAAAGAGAGAGAGAGAGAGTACGAGCGAGGAATTGAATGGAGAGATCTCCATTGTGTGCCCGGCGCAGGGTCCGCTGCTCTTTTCAGCGGCCGTGTCGCGTCCTGAGCGGCGGCAGGGGTGCCGCGTGACAGCTCTGCTCGGGGAGGTGGTAGTACCGTGGCCGCCCGGCCCGCCCTGCTCATGAGGGCTACGAGGACATCAATTCAAGGAGGCCTGCAAGGCGCGTGTTCGTCACGGGGCGAAGAAAAGAAAAGGAAGAGAAAATACGCGTCGTGTGCACAACAAACGAGTTCAGCCATACCGATCAAGGTGGCGCAGCGGATAAAGCATTCCGGAGGAGCGGGGCTCACATTCCCGCCAGTCATCCTTGTTTCCCGTTGCTTACATTCATCGCTTAAAGCAACTGCAGGGACAATTTTTTTGAAACGGATATATTTGAATTTCTTCACCAATTTTGTAAAATGTAGAATTACAATGGACGATCAATAGTTTGGACAAGAAGAGAATAGAAGCTTTCCAAATGTGGTGCTACACAGAAGAATGCTGAAGATTAGATGGGTGGATCACATAACTAATGAGGAGGTATTGAATAGGATTGGGGAGAAGAGAAGTTTGTGGCACAACTTCACTAGAAGAAGGGATCGGTTGGTTGGACATGTTCTGAGGCATCAAGGGATCACCAATTTAGTATTGGAGGGCAGTGTGGAGGGTAAAAATCGTAGATAGAGACCAAGAGATGAATACACTACGCGGATTCAAAAGGATGCAGGTTGCAGTAGGTACTGGGAGATGAAGAAGCTTGCCCAGCATAGAGTAGCATGGAGAGCTGCATCAAACCAGTCTCGGGACTGAAGACCACAACAACAACAGAATTACAAAAGCAAATGAAAAGCGAAAAATCGTGGATGTCTACAGTGTTAATTAATTTAATTAACAAGTTTTCGGCTTACATAGTCACCACCACACTGTAACTAACCATCGCCATCAAAGCGGATACAGTACTGGTGAACAACATTGAAAAAAAAAAACCAGGTGGTTATAATAAAAGTGCAGCTATCAGAGGTCCAGTGTGGTCTGTAATTATCGGATGGAAACGGAACTTGGTAGTTATTCTAATGTGTTAATGCGGAACGGATGTACGTTCAAAGAGAAGTTTTGGCCACCAAGTACAAATCTGACCCTATGAAGGTCAGAAAGACGTATACAAATATTTCCACATGAAACAGATTAGGAACGGGACGTGGTCAGAATAGGTCAAACAAGAGACAAAGGCATAACGTTGATTTTATTATGAAGTACTGCTTACACAATTTGTTCAATATGGGCACTGAAAACGTCAACGAGATGCTGTATTCGTAAAAGGAAGTGATCAACAGACGTTCGCAGCAGTTCCAGCGGTATCTGAACAAGGTGTTCCTGTTTACTGGTCATCAGATAAGGTGGAGATGAAATGTGCACTGTAAAAGCTTTCTTTTAGATATCCCCAGAGCGAAAAGTCTCATGGAGTCGGATCAGGCGTTTTTGCAGGCCACGAATCTGGAAAACCTCTGGATATACACGTTTTTGGAACGTTGCATCAGGCATACCTTTCACTGCGCTCTTCGAAAGAAAGAATCACGTGCTGTCCAAAGAGATCTCGATAACACGTCGACGTCACGCGACACCTGATAGGCCCTCTGTGTGTATTCTCTTCAAACAAGAACGGACCGAGAATAAGGGTGCTTGAGAATCCACAACACACAGTGACATACGGCGAGTGCAATGGCTCTTCGTGTGCAACATGCGGTTTAACATTACCGCAAATACGGCATTTCTGTGTATTCACTGCACCCGGTAGTGTAAAGTGTGCCTCCCTACTCCAGAGAATACTGCCTGACCACAAGCTAGCCGCGGTGGCCGAGCGCTTCTAGGCGCTTCAGTCTGGAACCGCGGGACTGCTACGTTGCAGGTTCGAGTCCTGCCTCGGGCATGGATGTGTGTGATGTCCTTGGGTTAGTTAGGTTTAAGTAGTTCTAAGTTCTAGGAGACTGATGACCTCAGATGTTAAGTCCCATAGTGCTCAGAGTCATTTGAACCAGCCTGGCCACATGCCATTAACTTCGATCCGTGCCAAAAACAGAAGAGCAAATAAAAAACGTTGCTGCGGAACACGGTTGCGGCACAGTCTGGATGTTGTCGGGCACTACTATAAAATAGACCGCAAAACTTTCCGTTCTGTTTAGCATCGAACGGACAGTTCTCGTGACACTACAAGAGCGCTAGCACTAGCTGGGGCGCATGCTGCACGGTCAGTTACAGCAACACTAACCTCGTCAACAACTTCCACCGGAATACGAAGGCTTCCTCTTCCAGATTGCACACCAACTTCATGTGTGTTTTCGAATTTCGTCTTCTTTACGCCATTTAATGAGATCGGGCCTCTCCTCGGATGTTTCATTCGGCGATACTGTTCTCAAAGCAGGACTTTAAATGCTGCTGTTCACATAAAACAGTTTCACTAACAGCGCACGGTCCCTCTTCTCCATAGCCATAAATTCTCTCACGTTATGGCTTGACAAATCACAGGGTTGATACCACACCATCACAGACTTCCGTTAGTAGCTGCACTTAAAATTATAAACACCCGGAATACACGTGGAGAAGGAGATGCAAACACAGCTTCGCCAATGCACTACTACTGGATTTGAAACGCTTGAAGCCAAACAGTAAATAAATGTAAAGGTACCTTGCGAGAAAACACTAACGCTAAACATAGAAAAAAGTTGCGTGCGCTTGTGTGTGTGTGTGTGTGTGTGTGTGTGTGTGTGTGTCCGAAATCTTTTCAAACAATTCCAGTTCTCTTGTACTGTACTTATTCTATTTCATTGAGATTGTTAATTTAACTTGAAATATTATATTGATGCGTTTGGTTCTTGTCTTCTTCTTCCGCCTCATCCTCGCATGCATGCACACGCACACCACACACGCACTCTTTTTTCGACGTTTAGTCTTAATGTTTTTCTTTTGTTTGTTCCCATTGTATTTATTTACTATTTAGCTTTGATATTTTCAATTACGTTAAAATTGCACTGTCGAAAACGACGTTTACACTGTGTTGGCATCTTACGCTCCGTGTGTAACATTGTTTTCACAGTTGTCTACCAGTATTGTCCCATCTTTGATAACGATAGTTGTAGTCTGATGATGATCTTGTAAATGGGAAACCGGTTAATTACATAAATGAATGCAGAATAATATACAAAATTTTGTGCTTCTTTTTTATAACAAAATGGTTCAAATGGCTCTGAGCACTATGGGACTTAAACATCTCAGGTCATCAGTCCCCTAGAACTTACAACTACTTAAACCTAACTAACCTAAGGACATCACACAAATCCATACCCGAGGCAGGATTCGAACCTGCGACCGTAGCAGTCGCGCGGTTCCGGACTGAAGCGCCTAGAACCGCTCGGCCACCAACGGCCGGCCCATTATAACAGCCACGGAAGAAACGAGTACTATCTTTGATGACTCTGCCCTACTTATCACCTGATACACGACCAGTCATGAGGCCCATATAAAGTAATGAATGATTAGTCTAGTGTACGACCAGAGAGATCTCTATAATTGATTGTCTCAGGCAGAATTAACTACAGAAAAGTGTTGTCGCTAACTAGAAAGTACTCGAAACTATTTCCTACAAAAATTCTCCTTTGCTTTAGTGACGCCGAGCTCGTTTAAGTTATGAATAAACGCCAGATCATGTGCACAGGCAAGAAGACTAAAAGACAAAAGCAGTGGAGCTCATTGTTACTGAAAGGTTTCAGGACACAAACAAAAGGCAGGTGATAGGAAGTGTAACTAACTCCTAATTCCTATTAAATAAATAAATGGCCTGTGACGAGGGACTCGCGTCGGGTAGACCGCTCGCCTGGTGAAAGTCTTTCGATTTGACACCACTTCGGCGACTTGCGCGTCGATGGGGATGAAATGATGATGATTAGGACACCACAACACCCAGTCCCAGAGCAAAGAAAATCCCCGACCCAGCCGGGAATCGAACCCGGACCCTTAGGATTGACAGCCTGTCGCGCTGACCACTTTATTTTTTTAATCTCATTTTGTTCGTTTTCGTTCGTTGCATCTGCTCGGTGCGGACGTCGCAAGACACCCATTTCAGTTCGTCGTTGATCCTTTAACTCAGTTTTTTTTATTGCAGGGGGCAGGTAACCCTCTGACCGTACACGCTGAGCTACCGTGTCGGCAACCACTGAGCTACCGGGGGCGGACAATTCCTATTGTAACTAAGGAAAGAATGTGACAAACTGAATGCTTTGGTTTATTTATGCTTGCAGTGCGATGCTGCGTACTGTGACAAGAACACAGCCTGTACCCAACATCTCGCTATAAATACGAATTTGTGACTTCCGCATGGTCCATCTGAAGACAAGTCTGAAAATGCTCGAAAACTAGTTTACGAAAATAACGAATATTTCATAAGTTACTGATCACAGTTACTTGTATTTATATTCAGGGAGTTCTGAATTATATTTACCTCGCGATCTCAGACCCAGGTGTAAACGCTATACGTTCCACGGGCTCTACGCGTGGGCTCCATTCATCAGCCGAGCGGGTGGGCCAGTGGGCTGTTTGCAAGTCTGTTCAGCTGCCGCGCGCTCGCCGCGGGCTTTACATTAAACATCAGGCACCCACGGGCATCACGTACCGCAGCAGCGACCCTCCACGGCTGTGTGAACCACAGGACGGTCACGCGATTATCTAAGCATAAGCCCACAGGAAAGCATGCTCTTCACGATGACCTTCTTATGAAATCTAGCACGATTATACTAGTAAAAATAATATGAACGTTGCAGCTTCAGTCGTGCTTAAATGTACTGTCGTCAGTGAACGAAACTATTGCGATTTGCGTACAATCCAGTATACATCTTGCCTGTAAAAGATCACATTCTAGCATCGCAATTTCACACAGATTATACATACTGCTTTAGCGGAACGTAGTGACCGTCTTGTACTCGAAAATTCCTTTACTGTACTTTCAGCCTCGGCTCCCACAGAATGTAATATAAACGGTTAAGACTTCATAGCAAGTCATCATTAGCTGTACACCTGCGACCGCCCGTGCCTAGTTTGCCACCTACTATTCACGCACGCAAGTGGGCGTCATTCAACCCGCTTCTAATCAGTGTTATTATCTGATAATAACGTGCTAGGAAATGAAAACCATTTATTTCGCCCGAGTCTAAAAAATGCAATAAAAGAATTCTGATCGTAATTTTGTTTAAAGCGACTAGAAAAATGTTTATTCGGAAACGCGTGGCTCAAGAGACTATAGTCAAATCTGGATGGAACGAAATTCATGGTACTGTATTCGTAGAATGGAAAACATTTGCGACATTACAACACAACACAAAAATGATAAAGTGTATTACTTTTGTCATTCTTACCAACTAAAATGCGTGGGAAACAG
Organism: Schistocerca piceifrons; assembly: GCF_021461385.2. NCBI lineage: Eukaryota > Metazoa > Arthropoda > Insecta > Orthoptera > Acrididae > Schistocerca > Schistocerca piceifrons. Next base: position 137,633,477 of record NC_060143.1, on the reverse strand, counting down.
AAGAGAGAAAGTTAAATTGTAGTAAAAAAGACGAAATATACGAAACAGTATTCAGTTAAATAATAGAGCCAACTCAAAATTCTTTGAAGGTTTATGCACTTTTTCATCCACAGCCCAGCAGCAGCTTATCTGGAGACTTCCCTTCCTAACACCACACAATAATTTCGGAGATAATTAACCTTAAATTAAAAGTAATTTCCTAATTGCTGGTTAAAGCGTAATATTGTTTCTATCACTAAGGTAAGTGCCAAACTGTCTCTCATCGTGTTGACACTGCAACCAAGTCATACACATAACTCTTTCTACATCTACATTTACATGGGTACTCTGCAAATCACATTGAAGTGCCTGGCAGAGGGTTCATCGAACCACATTCACAATTCTCTGTTGTTCCAACCTCGTATAGCGTGCGGAAAGAACGAACACCTATATCTTTCCGTATAAGCCCAGATTTACCTTATTTTATCATGGTGATTGTTTCTCTATGTAGGTCGGTGTCAACCAAATATTTTCGGATTCGGAGGAGTAAGTTGGTGATTGGAATTTCGTGAGAAATTTCCGTCACAACGAAAAACGCCTGTGTTTTAATGATGTAAACCCCAAATCTTGTATCATTTCAGTGTCAATCTCTCCCCTATTTCGCGATAATACAAAACGTGCTGCTCATCTTTGAACTTTTTCGATGTACTCCGTCAATCTTGTCTGGTAGGGATCCCGCACCGCGCAGCAGTATTCTAAAAGAGGACAGACAAGCGTAGTGTAGCCAGGCTCCTTAGTAGATCTGTTGCGTTTTCTAAGCATCCTGCCAATAAAACGCAGTCTTAGGTTAGCCTTCCCCACAACATTTCATATGTGTTTCTTCCAATTTAAGTTGTTCGTAATCGCAATTCCTAAGTATTCAGTCGAATTTACAGCCTTGAGATTAGGCTGATGTATCGTGTAACCGAAGTTTAACTGATTCCTTTTAGCACTCGTGTGGATGACCTCATACTTTTCGTTGTTTAGGGTCAATTGCCAATTTTCGCACGATACAGATACCTTTTCTAAATCATATTGCAATTTGTTTTGATCTTCTGATGACTTCATTAGTCGATAAACGGCAGCGTCATCTTGCAAACAACCTAAGAGGGCTGCTCAGATTGTCTCCCAAATCGTTTATATAGATAAGGAACAGCAAAGGGTCAATAACACTATCTTGGGAACGACAGAAATCACTTCTGTTTTACTCGATGACTTTCCGTCAATTACCACGAACTGTGACCTCTCTGACAGGCAAACACGAATCCAGTCACGTAAAAGACGATATTACATAAGCACGCAATTTATCTACAAGCCGCTTGTGTGGTACAGTGTCAAAAGCCTTCCGGAAATCCAGAAATACAGAATCAATCTGAAATTCATTGTCAACAGCATTCAACACTTCATGCGAGTAAAGAGCTAGTTGTGTTTCACAAGAACGATGTTTTCTAAATCCATCTTGACTGGGTGTCAATAGACCGTTTTCTGCGAGATAAGCCGGCCGCGGTGGCCGAGCGGTTCTAGGCGCTTCAGTCCGGAACCGCGCGACTGCTACGGTCGCAGGTGCGAATACTGCCTCGGGCATGGATGTGTGTGATGTCCTTAGGTTAGTTAGGTTTAAGTAGTTCTAAGTTCTAGGAGACTGATGACCTCCGACGTTAAGTCCCATAGTGCTCAGAGCCATTTGAACTATTTTTTCTTCGAGATAATTCATAATGTTCGAACACAACATATGTTCCAAAATCCTGCTGCATATCGACGTTAATGACATGGGCCTGTAATTTAGAGGATTACTCCTACTACCTTTCTTGAATATTGGTGTGGCCTGTGCAACTTTCCAGTCTTTGGGTACGGATCTTTCGTCGAGCGAACGGTTGTATATGATTGTCAAGTATGGAGCTATTGCCTCAGCATACTCTGAAGATTTGCTTTTATTAAGCGATTTAAGTTGCTTCACTACTCCGAGGATATTTACTTATATGTTACTCATGTTGCAAGTGTTCTTGATTTGAACTCTGGAATATTTACTTCGTCTTCTTTTGTGAAGACATTTCGGAAGACTGTGTTTGGTAACTCTGCTTTCGCAGCAATGTCGTCGATAGTATTTCCATTGGTATCGCGAGAGAAGGCATTGACTGTGTATTGCCACTAGCATAATTTACATACGATGAGAATCTCTTTGGTTTTCTGCCAGGTTTCGACATAAAGTTTCGTTGTGGAAACTATTACAGGCTTATTACAAATGACTGAAGCGATTTCACAGCTCTACAATAACTTTATTATTTGAGATATTTTCACAATGCTTAGCACACACATACAAAAACTCAAAAAGGTTTTTAGGCATTCACAAATGTTCGATATGTGCCCCTTTAGTGATTCAGCAGACATCAAGCCGATAATCAAGTTCCTCCCACACTCGGCGCAGCATGTCCCCATCAATGAGTTCGAAAGCATCGTTGATGCGAGCTCGCAGTTCTGGCACGTTTCTTGGTAGAGGAGGTTTAAACACTGAATCTTTCACATAACCCCACAGAAAGAAATCGCATGGGGTTAAGTCGGGAGAGCGTGGAGGCCATGACATGAATTGCTGATCATGACCTCCACCACGACCGATCCATCGGTTTTCCAATCTCCTGTTTAAGAAATGCCGAACATCATGATGGAAGTGCAGTGGAGCACCATCCTGTTGAAAGATGAAGTCGGCGCTGTCGGTCTCCAGTTGTGGCATGAGCCAATTTTCCAGCATGTCCAGATACACGTGTCCTGTAACGTTTTTTTCGCAGAAGAAAAAGTGGCCGTAAACTTTAAACCGTGAGATTGCACAAAACACGTTGACTTTTGGTGAATTGCGAATTTTCTGCACGAATGCGTGAGGATTCTCTACCGCCCAGATTCGCACATTGTGTCTGTTCACTTCACCATTAAGAAAAAAATGTTGCTTCATCACTGAAAACAATTTTCGCACTGAACGCATCCTCTTCCATGAGCTGTTGCAACCGCGCCGAAAATTCAAAGCGTTTGACTTTGTCATCGGGTGTCAGGGCTTGTAGCAATTGTAAATGGTAAGGCTTCTGCTTTAGCCTTTTCCGTAAGATTTTCCAAACCGTCGGTTGTGGTACGTTTAGCTCCCTGCTTGCTTTATTCGTCGACTTCCGCGGGCTACGCGTGAAACTTGCCCGCACGCGTTCAACCGTTTCTTCGCTCACTGCAGGCCGACCCGTTGATTTCCCCTTACAGAGGCATCCAGAAGCTTTAAACTGCGCATACCAGCGCCGAATGGAGTTAGCAGTTGGTGGTTCTTTGTTGAACTTCGTCCTGAAGTGTCGTTGCACTGTTATGACTGACTGATGTGAGTGCATTTCAAGCACGACATACGCTTTCTCGGCTCCTGTCGCCATTTTGTCTCACTGCGCTCTCGAGCGCTCTGGCGGCAGAAACCTGAAGTGCGGCATAAGCCGAACAAAACTTTATGAGTTTTTCTACGTATCTGTAGTGTGTCGTGATCATATGTCAATGAATGGAGCTACAGTGAATTTATGAAATCGCTTCAATCATTTGTAATAACCCTGTATAAGCATCTCACATTGAAGTCCGCGCTACACTTCGAGCTTCTGTAAAGGATCGCCAATCTTGGGGATTTTGTGTCTGCTTAAATTTGGCATGTCTGTTTCGTTGTTTCTGCAACAGTGTTCTGACCCGTTTTGTGTACCAAGGACGATCAGCTCCATCGTTTGTTAACTTACTTAGTATAAATCTCTCAACTGCTGCCATACTATGTCTTTGAATTCAAGCCACATCTGGTCTACATTTATATTGTTAATTTGGAAGGGTGGAGATCGTCTCTGAGGAAGGCGTCAAGTGAATTTTTATCTGCTTTTTTGAATACGTATATTTTCCGTTTATTTTTGGAAGATGTGAGGGTTACAATATTCTTTCCCTGCGATTCTGGAAATACCGATGTCACTACCAATGCTCTAGTGAGACAGTCAGTTTTTGGGAAAGTGTGAAATCCGTAAGTAAGAAAACGTCAATTTAACTTGAAAATTTTTTAATGTGCCACACTGAGCAGGCGTTTTAAACCATGATAAACAATTTTTAGAATGTGCTTCTCTGTATTCTCCGCCAGTTACAACTTTGCGGTGTCAGCTAACAAATAGTTGCTATATGTTTTTTTAACAACATTCTACTGTATGTCTCTAGAGATAATAGTTTGACTGCTGTCTTTGATGCTTTCCTGGAAAAAAGAGGCCTCTGCTTCTAGACTGACTTGCATCTGTATTAAAGTACAATAGAAAGTGGATGGAGTGTTCGGCTGAGATGGGCTTGCAACGGATTATGATTTAATAGTAGACTGATGATGCTTTCTAGGGAGAGGGAGATGTTGCTGCAGGCCATATATTGCACATTTAACTATTTTTTTTTTTCCTGTTGTTCGGCCGGGGTGTATGAGTTGGTGGCATAACCTGCGTTCGACTCGTCTATAATTGTGTGTGTGTGTGTGTGTGTGTGTGTGTGTGTGTGCGTGTGTGTGGCATTGACCACTATCTACCTGCGATCGTTAACAGCAAACCTATCCATATCATAGCCATCAGAGGACTTTCAACTCATGTGTGGTGGTGATGAAACATGTCCATCCTGTTTCGGGGCCTCCTCGTGACGAACGAATATTTATGCGACGTACTCTATTCCCCTGCCGCATCTTGGGCATAAAATCGAGTCTTCAGTTTCATAACTACGGTGTTTCTCAGTTAGTGACAGGTGTTTGTGTGTAACTGCAATCCCTGTGTATAGATCTGCTTGACAGATATCCTGTTAACGAAGTTAGTGGCAACAGGGCGTGGAATTTCACGTCAGACACCGCTGCTACGCGTTTGTCTGTTTCCCTGCAAGAGGCATTCTCCAGTACTAACAAACATTTTATGTAGGACTGATGCGAGCATAGCATAGTATAACGATTGGCTGTGAACAATGGGCACTATGCACCTCCGGAAAGCTATATTGTGCATATATACCACAAAAACTATGTTTTAGGGAAGTAGTTTTATCTTCTTAAAGTTTGTCACCGTAGAGAGTGGAATAGAAAACTTGCAGTGTGTTCTATGTCAGATGTTGGACATTTATGTCCTGCACTAGAGTGCATGTGTTTATGTTCTACGATCAGTTCTTTCTCTAAACTATACTTTCCTGATACTGACTCCAGACACTTGAACAATGTTTTAGAATTGATAGCGCAGTTGATTTATGTAAAATGCTTCAAACTCCGCCCGTCTGTAGCTCCATCATGCTTACAACCGCACGTTTTCTTCATGACTGTCCCTTATATCATAACAACACTTTCATATATAATACACACCGATAAGGGGTGCTGACCTTCTCGATATGTGCGCATCTGGGAAGATTTTTGTGCACTTGGATGGGTGCCATGAGAAAGACTGGTGTGGAACATTCTTTGCTGAAGAGTGGTTACGGACTCGGCTCGCTGTGTTCCTTCACGAAACGTAGAATGTAGCGGTCTACGTCGGGTCAGCTGCAAATTAAATCGGTATCAGTGTTGCAGGGAAGGTTGGTGAGAGACAATGCAAGGAGATCTTTCAGTTTCTAACTTTATCCTATGAATGTGAGAATGCTCTGTGCCTCCCATCTGCATAGGGAAAGATGGGCAGTCGTAACCATAAATTACGCCTTATGATCGAAGTGTTAAAAATATGAAGATCGCTCTCTAGTGTGTGTGTGTGTGTGTGTGTGTGTGTGTGTGTGTTTTCGAGACTTAACAATGAATGGCTGTACAGCACAGTCATCTATCTACATTCGCAATGGTAGTCGCAAAGTAGTGGAGGGCTGGTTTAGTGATGATACTGAAATTGGGAAGCATGCCGCTGTATCATTGACTGATGTTGAAATTGCGGGAAAAGCTGGTAAAACTACTAAAATTGATCGAATGATCAACATAGATGCTTGTTACAGTACATCAATGGTGCCTTTTCCATCCCATCTGTCCACTGGTATGCTGTTGATTACCACATAATGATCGACTGACATCACTTGTTTGAGATGGGAAGAGAGCCTTGGTGGCTAGATAATCTTTTGCTCGCTATAATTTTGCCCTACTACCTACAGAATTTCAAAGTGTGTAATCCAATAAATTTTGTCAAAAGCTTTCTTCAAAGTTAGATATGTTACAAACGTTCTTTTTCATTCTTCTATAAATAATTCGTAATAATAATTGGGTAATATTCACCTCCTGCCTTCTTTGGAACTGGAATTGTTATGTTCTTCTCTACGTCTGAGAGTATCTCGCCTGTTCCGTAAATCTTGCACACCACGTGAAATAGTTTTGTCATGGCCGACTCTCCCGAAGATCTAAATAACTCTGAAGGAATGCCATCTATTCTAGGGACTTTCCTTCGACTTACATCTTTCTAAAGATTTCTTTTCGTTTCCTGTAGGCGACATCTACGTTTTTCATAGTCATGCATGCATCTGCAGTTCTCCATTCCTCCTCCAGTCCTTCCAGTTTTGATATTTTGGACTTGTTGTGTATCCTTTTTAAGTTGTCTGCATACCCTTCCGTCCCCTTCATTCACTATATTTTTGTTATTTTTCTCATTTCCTCAGATTAATGCAATACGTTATGTTATTCCAGGACTTCTTGTCAACTTTGCCTCTGCTATCATGACCAAACTACCTCTCGAAGCTACTTCTTCTTCTTCTTCTTCTTCTTCTTCTTCTTCTATGTTTCTTTCCCCTGTTTGAGTTATTTGTTGCCTAGTGTTGCCTTACGAACTCTGAAAAACCTCTGACTGCTTCGGCTTGTCTAGTTCCCATCATCTTAATTCCCCAACTTTCTACAATTTATTCGTTTTAATCTGCAGTTCGTAAGTAATAAACTACGGTCATCGTCTAACCTGGTTGGATGTCTAGGCACGAATAAGTCAATGAATGAATGAGTGAGAGAATGGGATACAGGGGGTATAAAGAGAGTGTACGGAGCAACAAGCGACCGCTGCGTGCTCTCTTCCGGCAGTAGCGCGGCGCAGCCCACGTGGGCGGCAGGCGGGCAGCCAGCAGGTAGGCAGCAGGCAGCGGGCTACGTCACGTGCGGCTGTCAACTGTCAGCGGCCGCCGCGCCGCTGCGCGCCGACACAATGGCATAAATCTCCTGCTCCCCTCGCCAGCTCCGCCAAAAAGAGAACAGCGGAGCTGCATAAAACACTGAATGCACATCACATCGCGAGCACCGCCGCGGTCCGTTTGCCACTGTGGGCTAGCACACACGACAGCCTACCCTCAGATGTCCCCGATTTCTGTGGATTCCACAGATTATAATCGCAGCCAGTTCTGAAAGAGGCGGCTCGTTGATCACACAATAGTTCCACAGCTCTCCGAGCATGGGACAGTGTCCATTTGAACCAAATCTTACAAAAGAATTTCCGCGACTCGGGCTTTTCATGTTGTAGATCGTAGATGAAAGTGAGCACGTAAATTCAGTCTTCCCACATTCGCAAAAAGCATTCGACACTGCAGGAAACTGTCGGTTTAAGTAAGATATGATCACATGAAATGTCCTCTAAAATATTTGAAAAGGCCTTTGAACTTTTTTTAACATGCAACTTAAAATATTATTTTAGGACGAAGGGAATTCATTAGAAAATATATAAAAGGCAATGTCCTGACTGACACATCATTCGTCCAGCCCAAACTGCTATGGACAAGAACTTGAAATTTGGAGAAGGTGTGGATCTTATACTGTAAGCGTCGTTTAAGAAGGGATTTTTCGAAATTCCAACCCTAAGGAGGTGAAATAGGTGATGAAATTTTTTCTGAAAATATTGTATTGTGGAAGTCTTTTTAAAGCTAAATCTATGAAAGTTTAAATTTGAGTTCTCAGAAACAAAAAACTTGTTTCACTGTTTTTGGAAATTCAACCCCTGTGGGGTGTGAAACAGGAGATGGAAGTTTTTATGGATATGTTTCATTGTGCAAGCATTTTTGAAGCTAAATCTAAGAAAATTTGTATTTAGCTTCTCTGTTAGAAACAAACCATATGAACGTCACTGTTTTTGGAAATTCAACCACTAAGGGGAGTGAAACACAGGGTTAAATGTTTTATGAAAATATACCATTGCGAAAACATTTTTAAAGCCAGATTTTTGACAACTGATGTTTGGTTTCTCGGTTAGAGATGCAAAAAAAAAAAAGGTATTTAACTGCTTTGAGAAATCCAGTCCCTAAGGGGGTGAAATAGGGTCAGACTGATTCACTGACTCATCATCGTCCAGCCCAAACTAAGAACAGAAACTTGAAGTTTAGAGAGGCTGTGGATCTTATAATGTAGGCATCGTTTAAGACGGGATTTTCCGAAATCCCACTCCTATGGAGGTGAAATAGGGGATGAAAGGCTGTTTGAAAGAATATCGCTGTTACGGAAATTTTGAAGCTAGAACTACGAAAACTGGTATTTGGTTTCTCAGTCAAAAAATAAAAAATTCTGTGTTTCAACATTTTTTTTTTGGAAATTCAACCACAAACTGGGTACAAGAGTCAGTGACAGTTTCTTTGAAATAAATTATTACTAATAAACTACTAAAGAATTTTTAAGACGACATCTATGACAGTTGGTATTAGACTTCTCGGTTAGAAATGTATATATATAAAGTTTAGTTTACGAGAATAGGTATTCACTCCTTGGCTAGATATTAAGAAATATTTGTTGTGTTGTGGTTCAAATGGCTCTAAGCACTATGGGACTTAACATCTGAGGTCATCAGTCTGCTCTGCTGTTACTGACCTGGCCTATGCTATTTTTCCCTGACTTGTGAATTTGTCCTTCCCGGGAAGTTTGGATCCGCCGTTAGTGTTGTCTGTATCGCTTATAGAAACCTTCTGAGCCTGGCCACCTTGGTGTTCGCTTTCGTGAAAAGGAACTCACCTATGATCCCCGGGTGTGACAACTGTGGCGATATTTATTTACTGTTTGGTTTTAAGATACCTCCGGTAGCGGAGCTGGTTTCGCCGTGGCGAACCTTCTCCCTTGATAGTGTTTCCCTTGCCAAAAGATGCCTGCCTTTATTTTACTGTCACCGTCTTTGCCAGTGGTGGGAATGTGGCGGCGGTCGCAGGTGCTACTGGTGCTGTCATGAACATGTATGATTAATTCGCTCTTTTAATTAAATTTTCGATTCTGATATGGCCAGTTGTATTAGTATACCGGGTGCGCTGCGGGAGATCTGTGAAATTTTCTGTGTTGTCACCCTTGTGTATTGTAAGGCGAGATTCCTTACCTGTTCTTGGAGCACGATGGGGTCGGTTGGCCTTCCTGTGCTGGTATCTGTTCGTTATATTATTAACAGAACCAGGATTTCAACCCGGATGTGAAGTTCCAAAGTGTTATTTAAAATCAATTTAAACTATGTTTGTAGCTTGGTTATGTTAATATACTTATTCTTGGTTCTCGCCAGTCTGTTAATCGCTGTTTGCCGACTGTTGTTGTACCTTATTCTGCATTGCAAGTTCAGACTGCTATTGCTGAAAGTGTTTTATCATACTAATTGACCTGTTGGTCTTTCTAGGCATCTTCTTGCCGCATGACGCTTATTTTACAAGCGCCCTGCTGTTGCCTGATGGGTCAGCTACTGTTTCTGCAGTCTATGCGTGCAGTTGGCCAGTCATGACAAGGGTGAGCGTACCTGCGGCAAGATATTGCTGGACAGCATTTGGGATTCGCCGCTGCCGTTGCCTTGCGTGAAGCTGTTCTACGGTACGGTGACCGCTGCTTAAGTCTTTTCCTCACTGGCTAGCGTGGGCAAAAATCTTTTCAGAGTTCGCGTATTTTTTCCCTTTTGGCTTGGATCCCTTTTGATGCCGTGCCCTTTCTGTATCAAGTTTTCCCTAGTCATAGGACCATTTGCTGGCCCTTGTATTTGCTTAAATTTGTCAGCTCTAATCTTCTTTTAGCATGGGACATTTTAATTTGTTTAAAAATTTTACTAAGTTTGTGGTAGTTGTTACATTTGGCGTTTGAAAATCTCGCATTAAATTTATCAGGTCTCTTAAAAGACCGTGTTAAATCTTGGGTCTGTAATTTAAAGCCATTGTGTTAGCCTGGGACTTCTAAGGTACCACATTTGTTTCATCATTTTGCTGTCGTTTTAAACTGGTTAGGCCATTGCGCTCCTTTGAATTTAAAGCATTCTACTCTCTGTTTTAAGACCAACTGATTTCTAAAAGGTTATTTAATTGTGTTTTACTATTGTTGCTGTTTTTAAGAAAATTGTTTAATAAATGTGAACCACTTGGCAAATAATGAATGATGTCATAACCTGGAGCCTAGCCCCCCCATGCTGGAGCTCATCTATAATTACGTGTGTATGTCTGATGATCCCTCCTGAAAACGGGAATGATCTGTGCTCTTTTTACAGTCTCTTGTACCCTTCGTTACTCTAACGATCTACGATAAACTGCTTCCCGAACGAGACCAAGTTCTTTCGCATGATCTCTATAGAATCTCACATTTAACTCCTGCAGTCCCGATACTTTTCCATTGTTGAGAGAATTTATTTGATTTTCTATTCCGCGAGTGCTGATTTCAACATCTGCCATTTTGGTGTTCGTATGATTATTGAAAGGAGAAATCGTAGTACGATCTTGAAATAATTTCGGAAGACCGAATTCAATTTTTCCGGCCTCTTACCTGTCATCTTCCGCTGGAATGTTAAGGTTTACGCTGACACGGTCGCCCAGTGCGTGTCCAAGCTACTAAATACGCTGATATTAACCTGCTCTCTGCGAAGTCAAACTGTCCTATAAAAGTATATCGTGAGCTACGTTCTGGCTTCTGGACGCACAGACTCGCGCTGGTCACACTTGCTATGGCTGTATCGTAAATGCAGCGAAACATCCTCCTACATTCAACAGGGATTTATCGCATGTCCCTTAACGGGGCGTTACTGATAACCATGGGTCTGTGTCCATTGTTGTTGTTGTGGTCTTCAGTCCTGAGACTGGTTTGATGCAGCTCTCCATGCTACTCTATCCTGTGCAAGCTTTTTCATCTCCCAGTACCTACTGCAACCTACATCCTTCTGAATCTGCTTAGTGTATTCATCTCTTGGTCTCCCCCTACGATTTTTACCCTCCACGCTGCCCTCCAATACTAAATTGGTGATCCCTTGATGCCTCAGAACATGTCCTACCAACTGATCCCTTCTTCTGGTCCAGTTGTGCCACAAACTTCTCTTCTCCCCAATCCTATTCAATACTTCCTCATTAGTTATGTAATCTACCCATCTAATCTTCAGCATTCTTCTGTAGCACCACATTTCGAAAGCTTCTATTCTCTTCTTGTCCAAACTATTTATCGTCCATGTTTCACTTCCATACATGGCTACACTCCATACGAATACTTTCAGAAATGACTTCCTGACACTTAAATCAATACTGGATGTTAACAAATTTCTCTTCTTCAGAAACGCTTTCCTCGCCATTGCCAGCCTACATTTTATATCCTCTCTACTTCGACCATCATCAGTTATTTTGCTCCCCAAATAGCAAAACTCCTTTACTACTTTAAGTGCCTCATTTCCTAATCTAATTCCCTCAGCATCACCCGACTTAATTAGACTACATTCCATTATCCTTGTTTTGCTTTTGTTGATGTTCATCTTATATCTTCCTTTCAAGACACTGTCCATTCCATTCAACTGCTCTTCCAAGTCCTTTGCCGTCTCTGACAGAATTACAATGTCATCGGCGAACCTCAAAGTTTTTATTTCTTCTCCATGAATTTTAATACCTACTCCGAATTTTTCTTTTGTTTCCTTTACTGCTTGCTCACTATACAGATTGAACAACATCGGGGACAGGCTACAACCCTGTCTTACTCCCTTCCCAACCACTGCTTCCCTTTCATGTCCCTCGACTCTTATAACTGCCATCTGGTTTCTGTACAAATTGTAAATAGCCTTTCGCTCCCTGTATTTTGCCCTTGCCACCTTTAGAATTTGAAAGAGAGTATTCCAGTCAACATTGTCAAAAGCTTTCCCTAAGTCTACAAATGCTAGAAACGTAGGTTTGCCTTTCCTTAATCTTTCTTCTAAGATAAGTCGTAAGGTCAGTATTGCCTCACGTGTTTCAATATTTCTACGGAATCCAAACTGATCTTCTCCGAGGTCGGCTTCTACCGGTTTTTACATTCGTCTGTAAAGAATTCGTGTTAGTATTTTGCAGCTGTGACTTATTAAACTGATAGTTCGGTAATTTTCACATCTGTCAACACCTGCTTTCTTTGGGATTGGAATTATTATATTCTTCTTGAAGTCTGAGGGTATTTCGCCTGTTTCATACATCTTGCTCACCAGATGGTAGAGTTTTGTCAGGACTGGCTCTCCCACGGCCGTCAGTAGTTCCAATGGAATATTGTCTACTCCGGGGGCCTTGTTTCGACTCAGGTCTTTCAGTGCTCTGTCAAACTCTTCACGCAGTATCGTATCTCCCATTTCATCTTCATCTACATCCTCTTCCATTTCCATAATATTGTCCTCAAGTACATCGCCCTTGTATAGACCCTCTATATACTCCTTCCACCTTTCTGCTTTCCCTTCTTTGCTTAGAACTGGGTTTCCATCTGAGCTCTTGACATTCATACAAGTCGTTCTCTTATCTCCAGAATAGGCCTCTACATCCTTACATTTGTCCTCTAGCCATCCCTGCTTAGCCATTTTGCACTTCCTGTCGATATCATTTTTGAGACGTTTGTATTCCTTTTTGCCTGTTTCACTTACCGCATTTTTATATTTTCTCCTTTCATCAATTAAATTCAATATTTCTTCTGTTACCCAAGGATTTCTACTAGCCCTCGTCTTTTTACCTACTTGATCCTCTGCTGCCTTCACTACTTCATCCCTCAAACCTACCCATTCTTCTTCTACTGTATTTATTTCCCCCATTCCTGTCAATTGCTCCCTTATGCTCTCCCTGAATCTCTGTACAACCTCTGGTTCTTTTAGTTTATCCAGGTCCCATCTCCTTAAATTCCCACCTTCTTGCAGTTTCTTCAGTTTTAATCTACAGGTCATAACCAATAGATTGTGGTCAGAGTCCACATCTGCCCCTGGAAATGTCTTACAATTTAAAACCTGGTTCCTAAATCTCTGTCTTACCATTATATAATCTATCTGATATCTTTTAGTATCTCCAGGGTTCTTCCATGTATACAACCTTCTTTCATGATTCTTAAACCAAGTGTTAGTTATGATTATGTTGTGCTCTGTGCAAAATTCTACCAGGCGGCTTCCTCTTTCATTTCTGTCCCCCAATCCATATTCACCTACTATGTTTCCTTCTCTCCCTTTTCCTACACTCGAATTCCAGTCACTCATGACTATTAAATTTTCGTCTCCCTTCACAATCTGAATAATTTCTTTTATTTCATCATACATTTCTTCAATTTCTTCGTCATCTGCAGAGCTAGTTGGCATATAAACTTGTACTACTGTAGTAGGTGTGGGCTTCGTATCTATCTTGGCCACAAAAATGCGTTCACTATGCTGTTTGTAGTAGCTTACCCTCATTCCTATTTTCCTATTCATTATTAAACCTACTCCTGCATTACCCCTATTTGATTTTGTGTTTATAACCCTGTAGTCACCTGACCAGAAGTCTTGTTCCTCCTGCCACCGAACTTCACTAATTCCCACTATATCTAACTTCAACCTATCCATTTCCCTTTTTAAATTTTCTAGCCTACCTGCCCGATTAAGGGATCTGACATTCCACGCTCCGATCCGTAGAACGCCAGTTTTCTTTCTCCTGATAACGACATCCTCTTGAGTAGTCCCCGCCTGGAGATCCGAATGGGGGACTATTTTACCTCCGGAATATTTTACCCAAGAGGACGCCATCATCATGTAATCATACAGTAAATCTGCATGCCCTCGGTAAAAATTACGGCTGTAGTTTCCCCTTGCTTTCAGCCGTTCGCAGTACCAGCACAGCAAGGCCGTTTTGGTTATTGTTACAAGGCCAGATCAGTCAATCATCCAGACTGTTGCCCTTGCAACTACTGAAAAGGCTGCTGCCCCTCTTCAGGAACCACACGTTTGTCTGGCCTCTCAACAGATACCCCTCCGTTGTGGTTGCACCTACGGTACGGCTATCTGTATCGCTGAGGCACGCAAGCCTCCCCACCAACGGCAAGGTCCATGGTTCATGGGGGGTGTCCATTAGACCTGACTATTTGGGAAAAAGCAGCTACGTTTTGGTTAAGGAAACGGAAGATAAATAAAGTCCAGAGTGCATACTATGTGACAGCAATGGCGGGATTCGAAGGACGTTGACAGAAGGGCAAGAAGGTCCAAAAGAGGTTAACTATGGAAACCTACAACCCACAAGAGGATAGGTGCACTTTCTTACCGGCCATGGAACCCATCCTTAGCTTGGCAGGGTAATAAAAGGGACACACCAGATTGCGACTGCCGTTATGTTTGAGTGCCTCACACACACTCCTGGGAATGGAAAAAAGAACACATTGACACCGGTGTGTCAGACCCACCATACTTGCTCCGGACACTGCGAGAGGGCTGTACAAGCAATGATCACACGCACGGCACAGCGGACACACCAGGAACCGCGGTGTTAACGTCGAATGGCGCTAGCTGCGCAGCATTTGTGCACCGCCGCCGTCAGTGTCAGCCAGTTTGCCGTGGCATACGGAGCTCCATCGCAGTCTTTAACACTGGTAGCATGCCGCGACAGCGTGGACGTGAACCGTATGTGCAGTTGACGGACTTTGAGCGAGGGCGTGTAGTGGGCATGCGGGAGGCCGGGTGGACGTACCGCCGAATTGCTCAACACGTGGGGCGTGAGGTCTCCACAGTACATCGATGTTGTCGCCAGTGGTCGGCGGAAGGTGCACGTGCCCGTCGACCTGGGACCGGACCGCAGCGACGCACGGATGCACGCCAAGACCGTAGGATCCTACGCAGTGCCGTAGGGGACCGCACCGCCACTTCCCAGCAAATTAGGGACACTGTTGCTCCTGGGGTATCGGCGAGGACCATTCGCAACCGTCTCCATGAAGCTGGGCTACGGTCCCGCACACCGTTAGGCCGTCTTCCGCTCACGCCCCAACATCGTGCAGCCCGCCTCCAGTGGTGTCGCGACAGGCGTGAATGGAGGGACGAATGGAGACGTGTCGTCTTCAGCGATGAGAGTCGCTTCTGCCTTGGTGCCAATGATGGTCGTATGCGTGTTTGGCGCCGTGCAGGTGAGCGCCACAATCAGGACTGCATACGACCGAGGCACACAGGGCCAACAACCGGCATCATGGTGTGGGGAGCGATCTCCTACACTGGCCGTACACCACTGGTAATCGTCGAGGGGACACTGAATAGTGCACGGTACATCCAAACCGTCATCGAACCCATCGTTCTACCATTCCTAGACCGGCAAGGGAACTTGCTGTTCCAACAGGACAATGCACGTCCGCATGTATCCCGTGCCACCCAACGTGCTCTAGAAGGTGTAAGTCAACTACCCTGGCCAGCAAGATCTCCGGATCTGTCCCCCATTGAGCATGTTTGGGACTGGATGAAGCGTCGTCTCACGCGGTCTGCACGTCCAGCACGAACGCTGGTCCAACTGAGGCGCCAGGTGGAAATGGCATGGCAAGCCGTTCCACAGGACTACATCCAGCATCTCTACGATCGTCTCCATGGGAGAATAGCAGCCTGCATTGCTGCGAAAGGTGGATATACACTGTACTAGTGCCGACATTGTGCATGCTCTGTTGCCTGTGTCTATGTGCCTGTGGTTCTGTCAGTGTGATCATGTGATGTATCTGACCCCAGGAATGTGTCAATAAAGTTTCCCCTTCCTGGGACAATGAATTCACGGTGTTCTTATTTCAATTTCCAGGAGTGTATTTCGATGTGGTACACGACATGAAAGCAGCCTTGACATCTATAAACGTTTCGTGGCTACTGCGGCACGTGTATCAATTAAATGTACTAAACCGGTTCACCAATGTAATCTCAAACAAGTCGCGGCAGACTATATGAACATAGATATATATACAGCATGATTTGCAATCAGGGTACATAGGATAACCACGAGAGCTCTCCTGCTGTCAAACGAAATTACACCCCAAACCGTAACTCCAAGTGTTGGTCCAGTGTGCCAACCACGTAGACAAGTTGCTTGCAGGCCCCCAACTGCCATCCTTCTAACGAAAAAAAACAAAAAAACAAAAACAAAAACAAAAAATTTAAAATGTTCAAATGTGTGTGGAATCTTATGGGACTTAACTGCTAAGGTCATCAGTCCCTAAGTTTACACACTACTTAACCTAAATTATCCTAAGGACAAACACCCACATCCATGCCCGAGGGAGGACTCGAACCTCCGCCGGGACTAGCCGCACAGTCCATAACTGCAGCGCCTTCGACCGCTCGGTTAATCCCACGCGGCTCCTTGTAACCAACACATGGCCATCACTGGTATCGAAACGGAACCAGCTTTCATCAGAAAATAAGTCTCCACCTTGTGCTCCAATGAGCTGTCGCTTGTCATTGTTGAAGTCGCAAATTGCGGTGGTTTGGGATCAGAGAATGCGCGCTACCGAGCGTTTCGCTCTGAGCTGTCTTTGAAACAAATTCCTCAACTTGCTGCTGCAGACGCAGCACGATGCACCGGAGCCATACGCGGAGCATGATGGTCTTTCCTCTCGGAAGCGCCACGTAGCGGTCCGGAGGCCAGTCTTCTTGCGACGATAGTTCCCGTGACCACAGCTACCAGCAGTCATGTACAGTGGTTTCATTCCTTCCGCGTTCAAACTCAGTGAGATGCTGATAATGGCGTATTCGTTGCCTTAAAGGTATTCTTGACTAACATCAACTAACCACGTCCAATCTCAAAGGTATCTAACGCTCACGACCGTTACAGCTTGTATTTACAGCAAACTGATTTGCATCTTCATAGTGGTGTTACCAGCTCATATGCGACTGGCGCAAAATTTTAATCGGCGTCATCTTTCACATGTACAAACACGCCTACCAACTTTCGTTTGTGTCGCATAACTCTTTGGCGCTGCGTCAGTGTATTAAGTAACTGAGAGAAAAATTATGATCTCGTATTGTTTCAATGTAGTTTAAGGCTGATTCAGAAAATCCGATACCTCATTCTTGCTGGCGCCTACGCGCATCACAGATACCGCAGCCTGAAATTAAAATAATAGTGGTGGCAAACACAAGTTAGGCGCTTTATAAGGCAGCGTAACCCTCAGTCGTCCCCTTCCCCCTTTTTTCGGCAACAGGACGCAGGTCGAGATAGTTTGCGCAAGCTAGCGACTCGTGAAGGTCGCCGGGATGCCCATAAAAGCCGGCTGCGCCGTCAGCCTGCATCGCGTAGCGGTTCGGTTCGGCCCGGCCTGTCCCGGCCCCTCTTCCCTTTAAGGACACACACACCTGCCCGCTCTGTGGACGCGGTCGTGCTCCGCCGGCCTCGATGCTGTCATTTCGTCAGCCATCGACGTGGCAGCCGCATCTCGATAAGACACGCACTTGCGTCCGGCTACTAAACCGGCATGGCATTTTTCCGCACGAATGGAACACACTCTAAACAAATCTCCGCTGTGCTGATACTTCCTTCTTTGATAATTACTTCCACAAGTTGGAATTCAAAGTGCACCACTCAGCTCTTGAACACAAAACACTGGCAGACTAATCGACATAGATAGCTGAGTTGCTCATCACATTTCAGTGACAATTGCTTGTTAGAAGGACCACCTGGATCGTCTCTGTTCTTCTATATATGCGTTTAGCAATAACTCATATCTGTACAATGTTTAAAATTATTATCTGATCCGTAACGAGAAATAATAAATGTAAATTTTATAAAAATCGTTCAATATTTGTTAATTTACACTTACGTTCGTTAACAAATGTGGAAATGAAACAAAAGTAAAATGAAGTTGTTAATAGCTAGATTGAAACCAGTGACTGTACAACTACCGAACTTTTAACCAGCCACTCAGCTACGGCTATTATGTTACCTGGTTGGAAATGTTTTTTATTTAACTACACTTGGAAATTTTTTAATATTCAAAGATGATTTTGTACAATGTTTTTGAGAATTGTTTCATACTCGTTTAGGAAACATATCCGGGCATTGAGCTTCAAATTCAATAAGTATGAGGCTTTCTCCTGTAGAAAGTGGTACGCCGATGGATTCCTCCACTCTTTCAAAAAGAGCCAGCCATTTAGTTGACTGTTCATTCCAACTCACAGGGGAAACTGGCATTTTTAACTAATTTTTGTTAGATCGCTTTCTTGTATGCCTATCTTTCCGGTACAAATTATGTAAATGATTTTAAGATAACTTCCTGATGAGCTTAGACTTGCAATTTTAAGCGAAGCTCAGAACTGGGTGACAGTGCAATACTAAATTGCTTTCTTGCCGGTTTATTCGGTACGAGTTGGGTTGTGGGTCGAACAGGTTGCTAACGTCTGACATCTAGGCTGCCCTGCCCCACTGGCACGTAGTCTGGATGGGCACAGCTGAGCTGAGAAAGGACGGAGGAGGTGACAGATAGTAAGAGGGAAGGCGCAGACAGAGACAGGGGGCAGGAAGAGATGGACAAAGAGAGAAGGGGGGATATGGACAAAGACTGGGGAAGTATGACATGGACACACAGCGGGGGAGAGGAGGTACAGAGAGAGAGGCGGAAGAGATGGATACAGGGTGATGGGGAGATGATCAGAGAGAAGGGAAGGAGCCGATGGATAGAGAGAGGGGGAGGAGGTGACAAAGAAAGGAGGGAGGAGATTGGGTGAGGAGGTGATGGACAGAAAGAGGGGTGAGGAGGCGACGGACAAAGAGAGGCAGGAGGAAATGGAGATTGATTGAAGTGGAGTCGCGTGCAGTATACGCGTACAAGGATAAAACCGCGTTTTTAAAGCTAGTACAGAAATAAAAATATTTTAAAAAACAAAAAGTTGGTTTTGACTGTTTCTCTATTTAATTTTTAGGAACATAACAAACAGATTGATGTGTTATTAGTAGGTAGGTATAACACTATTCTCTTTCAGATACGGTTAGATGAAAAGACACTGAAATAAACCTGAAACTTAACACATGTCTCTCCTATAATCTCATCAAAATGTTTAAACTCTGCCGGCCGAAGTGGCCGTGCGGTTCTAGGCGCTGCAGTCTGGAACCGCGAGACCGCTACGGTCGCAGGTTCGAATCCTGCCTCGGGCATGGATGTGTGTGATATCCTTAGGTTAGTTAGGTTTAACTAGCTCTAAGTTCTAAGGGACTAATGACCTCAGAAGTTGAGTCCCATAGTGCTCAGAGCCATTTTTTTTTGTTTAAACTCTGTTGAGTAATCGTACACTAACATGAATGAAAAGCAGAAAATATTTACTTACATAAAATAAATGGCTCTGAGCACTATGGGACTTAACATCTATGGTCATCAGTCCCCTAGAACTTGGAACTACTTAAACCTAACTAACCCAAGGACATCACACAACACCCAGCCATCACGAGGCAGAGAAAATCCCTGACCCCGCCGGGAATCGAACCCGGGAACCCGGGCGTGGGAAGCGAGAACGCTACCGCACGACCACGAGATGCGGGCATAAAATAAAATAAATTTTTTATATAAAATGTTTTTATATCGAACTAAGAAGTATAAAATAATTTCTCTTAGCGCTGTACAGATTTTTAACATATAAAAGATGAGCCTGAAAATTTGTGCTCGTGAATATTTAATAGCTATGGAAATACTTGTGAGACTTAAAACGAGAAACGTGGGACGCATGCAATAGCAAATAATATGGAGGTGGATTGCTCATGTATGAATTACGTACAGCATGTACAAGTATGAGCTATTAAAAATTCACAATCATAAATTTCAGGATTACTCACACATGAAAAATATAATTTTAATTTAAATAATTATACTCATTAACAACCATGGGGGAAAAGTGGTAAGTGACATAAAATCCGCGGACTGAACCTGTGAACTTCAGAAGTGTAGTCATCGAGCTTGTCGCCTTATTTAATTTTTTTTTTTTTTCCTTTTTAGAATTTTTAATGTAGAAAAAGGGCAAGTAGATGAATTCAACTGGCCTTCAGGGGTTACTTTTATAAAACAATTTCTTTGAGAATGTGAAACATATATTAAATTTTTCTATACTTCAATCCTCTTAGACTAGCAAAGCCATCGATGCACTGTAGGCATGAAAGAAAAAGTTATAATTTATTGATGGTCAGCATGTGACCAGATTTGTCGCTGAAACAGTACAGTATAAAATTGTAAACTGTCACGTTCAATATCATATCGAGAGGACTATGATTCAAAGAACACGCAAATAACTCGTGAACTACCGCTCTGTGAGCGCCGGTGTTTGGCAGCGCCCCGCCGCTGCACTCTGCTTGCCGTGGTACGGTGTCCGGGAGTTCTTTATGGCGCTCCTCTCCCTGCTGAGCGCTATCGAGCCGTCCATCTGGGACGCACTCCTCCCCGGCCACCGGCATAACGCTAATCGCGCTCGCGCCCCACCAGTATCAAGATGCGCAATAGACGGGCACTCACCTGTTGCAGCAATCCGGTTACATCACCCGGGGAGCGCCGACTCTTGCCAGGGGGACGCAGGAGGAAGCAAAGAGCCTCAAGGCAACACGTGAGGGTGCGTCCTGGAGGCTTATTATGATCAGCAAAAGGAAGGCCCAATACCTCGAAGAAATATATCAGTCTCATACCACGTGTAAACAACAATACCTTCCCGACCAACCAGACGGAGTTACCGGTAAAAAAAAGAAACTACAATAGTCACACGATGTTGTTGTTGATGACGGTAATGACGATGGACGAGTGTTTTGGGTACGCGATATTTCCAAAGGACAGACTTCGATTCTTTGGCACTCTACAAAAGAATGAAGGAAGGTTCCGTGAAAGAGTAGGTCATTACAGACGGAACGCAAGTTCAGAACGGCGTGGGAGGGGAAGGAAATCAGCTGTGCCGCTGAAGCGAATCATTCCGGTTTTTGCCCTAAATCTACGATTTATGGAAGGCACATGGGACCTAAATTTGCAAGGCCTGACGGTGATATGAATCGCCATCCTCCCGAAATATCTTACCATAGAGCCACCTCGCTCGGTGGCGTCCCTTCTAAGAATATTTCTCGGGTGTGTGGGACCCATACCAAACAGGACCTGCATAAGATACTGAATGTATACAATAAGGGCAGCATGGATGGTAACATATGATTGGCTCACGGGAGACTGCCACGGAGATACTGAAAAATCTGAAATGATAGACACTTGAAGACAGACGTCAGTTAGTCCGCAAAAGCTTACATAAAAAGTTTGAAGGATAAGTCTTAAATGAGGACTCCAGGAAAATACTACGGCTTCCCCTCCCCCAAAGCTAAAGTACATTTCCCTTAGAGATCATGGAGTTAAAATAAGACTAAATACAGCGCACACAGAGGTATTTAGACAGTCATTCTATCTGCGATCCATTTGCAAATGGAACAAAAAAAAAAAAAAAAAAAAAAACACGTGATACAATGATAAGTACTCTTTGCCATGCATTGAACCATGGTTTGGTATGTATGTAGCAGTAACTGTTTTAAAAAGCAAGAAACTAGTTTATTTTGCCTATTTTCATTTCCTACCGAGTTGCGGAATCATTTTTTGTGAAGAATTCTATTTACAAGGTCAGTGCTTTGAGAATAAAGAGGCGTATTATCAGAATTACATCTACTGTTAGTTCTATAACAACCCGAGAGACGTCTTCATAAAACATGATATTCTGGCATTTGTTGTATTCTGGCACTCAGTAATAGGTTATGTTGTTACCAGTAGCTCTATTCTCTCGGTAGACAGCGGTAACATGAATAAAGTATTAGGGAGAAAAAAATTCTACGACTTCAGGGACTAAATGTTACTAGAGAAAGAAGCCAGATGTGTGCGTACGTATGTATTCAACAACCTCCCAGAATACATGACATCTGTTACGATTAATATGTTGTTGTTTAAGACTATATTAAAGAACTTTCTATTGGTCTAGTCTTTCAACTTCATTGACAGTTTTCTCCATACAAATTCTATAAATTAATGTTTCATATTTTTATAAGTAAAATTAGTACTGTAATACGCCAGTGGCCGAGCGAGGTGGCGCAGTGGTAGCACACTGGACTCGCATTCGGGAGGACGACGGTTCAATCCCGTCTCCAGCCATCCTGATTTAGGTTTTCCGTGATTTCCCTAAATCGTTTCAGGCAAATGCTGGGATGGTTCCTTTGAAAGGGCACGGCCGATTTCCTTCCCAATCCTTCCCTAACCCGAGCTTGCGCTCCGTCTCTAATGACCTCGTTGTCGACGGGACGTTAAACACTAACCTAACCTAACCTAACGCCAGTGGCCTTGCTGCAGTGGCAACACCGGTTCCCATCATATCACCGAAGTTATGCGCTCGTGTTTGGCTAGCACTTGGATGAATGACGGCTATTGCAAAAGGGGTGCACCCAGCCCTTGCGAGGCCAATTAAGGAGCTACTTGATTGCGAAAACTGACAACGGCCGCGAGAGCGGTGAAACATACTATTATGGATAAAGGGATGTAAGGCGAAAGGTTAGGGTCCAAGTACCATCATGTGTCATTTCCTGTTACTACCTTACTGGCACAAATACATCTGAAACAGGTAGGCCTTTGAAATTCACAATTTCCGTTAGTTACAACACAGACAGAGTAAGATATGGGAAGCCTTAATTAATAAGACCCGAATTATTAAACAGCTCTCAATTTAATTAAAAGGGAACAGGCAGGTAATCAATAATAACAACTTCAGTTAAGTAAAATTACCGAATACCAACTGGAAGGCCTTCTTTAATAATAGCTTCAATTAAGTAAGACTACAAAACAGAAAACAGGTAGCTCTTCATTAATAACTGCTTCAGGTAAATAACTAAGAATTTGAATTGCCTTCTCACACGGGTTAAACCAGCAGGCTTATACGCAAGGAGCACGAGACTACACCAAATAGGAAGGCCAAGAAAGGTTACAACGAGAGGACCTGCCTTCCAAGGCCCCTTTCGTTGGGTAAGGACCGGTAAAAGAAATATTGACACAGTAAAATTAATTACGTGAAAGCAACAATAACTAGCCAAACCGTATACCCGCGTCAATGTAAGATACCGCCTCTACAACAACGACTAAACGTCCGAAAGAAAACTAGACTACCAGACCCAATTATATAGCCTCAGCAATTGCAAATTTTGAAACGCAGGTAGCTCCTAAGCCAGTGTAATTAACAGAGCGATGAAGTCTGCAATGCCCGAAGGTATCTCGAAACTGGAAGCTGGCTGTATTACAAGAGAACGATACTTATCTGTTGTTCGAAGACGTTTGGCAGGGAGGTCGGCTAAAACCCAACATCTAGGTACTGCGTAACGACAGAGGGTCCGGCCACAGCATAGAAGAAACACAACCAAGGCCAGTCTCGACTCAGGAAAAGCAAACAACAGCCACAATTCAAGGAACCAACTATTGCTGAACTAGATCAGCTAAAAAAAAAGCAATGATCGCAAAAGACCTACAGGTATCAATAAGAAATTAACAGTTAAGACCTGAAAATCCAAAACTTAACTGAAGTTCACGAATCTAAGCTGAAGCTTGCCGATTCCAAATGGCACCCAGAATTTAGTACAGAGAAACTGGCTTCGACTCTCTCAACGGTGTGCCACGTCCAGAGCTGTCTGGTCAGGCTACGCACGAAGACGGCACTCGAAGTCAGCCAGGGATTCAAATCGGTCCACAAATATGCCCAGCAACCACTCGCCGGACTCCGCGCCCAAGACACTTGCGCAAGTGCTCGCCTAAAGCCCCTATTACAAGATGCGCGTAAACCGTACACCAATGCACCAGCGCTGCAAGCGTGCATATCTGTAACTACAGGCTGGTTCACGTAAACCTATTACACCATCCACGAGAGATATACCTGGCGCACATTCGCAGTAGACAGTGATAATGCGCGAAACGTCTGATCTCTTGTAAAGTCGTTCATTCTACCGCGCGAAACACAAGGGGAACCGTGTGACATTTTGGAACGTCATTCGTTCAAATTATTTATGTGACTCAAGGTTCCTATTTAACAAGAAATTGTTTTTTATCATTATTTATTAAGTAACTGTTACTCTCTTATGTAGATTACTACTGTTCTGAATTACAGACTCAACAGTTAGTTTTATATTACGACACTTGGTTACACAGGTATATGTATTTATAAAGGATTTTGCACCCACTTGTTTTTGAAGCTATTGCCCTGGCAGTGACAGTAATTAGGGCAGAACGACGACGAAAACAAAAAGCCGGACGTTGTTGAGTTCGACCCTGGCTGTAAAGAAGGGACAAGCCCAGGGCATTATTTTTACTGTTTATGAAATAACTGAGCCTCGAAGATCCGCATGAATTTCGGAGCTTCGTGAGGATGGACATGGCCTGTTTCGAGAAGCTGCTGTCTATGACAGAAGATGGAATTAGCAAGTGTGACACAGTCATGAGGGAGGCTGTCTCACATCCTCGAAAGTAAGAATCAAATAATATGTTTATATGTTTTGTGATCATACCAGGCTAAATCGCAAATAAAATACCGGTAAATGCCCTGGGAAGTTGTAGGCTGGGGAATCTTTTAAGAGTCTGGCTTTTAGCCACAGAATTGCACAGCTAACCATTTGAAACGTTATTGTGGATACATGCACTGCAATTTGCAACACTTTAAAGGACCAATACTTAAAGGTGCACTTTGGTTAATTTTCAAAGTTTGAACTACATTCACACATCAAAAAACGTTTTGCATCACCCGATTCCCAGAACTCCTGGAGATGGACATTGTCTGTGGATATTGCATCACAGACACAGTCCCTTTCACTGTTCAGAGATGTCAGTAAACCAGTCCAAAGGTGTAAACAACCACGCATGATCAGCGCCTATCAGACTGAGGAGGTCCGACAGCCGATGAGTTCCAGTCATTCCACCAGGAAGGAGGTACACGGCTCGTGTTGTCTGTAGTTCAACCATGCCTAGACGGTCAATACCGCGGTTCTATCGCGTCCGCGTTGTTACTTTGTGCCAGGAAGGCCTCTCAATAAGGGAAGTGTCCAGGCGTCTCGGAGTGAACCAAAGCGTTGTTGTTCGGACATGGAGGAGATACAGAGAGACAAAAACTGTCGATGACATGCTTAACCCAGGCAGCCCAAAGGATACTACTGCAATGGATGACCGCTACCTACGGATTATGGCTCGGAGGAACCCTGACAGCAAAGCCACCATGTTGAATGATGCTTTTCGTGCAGCCACTGGACATCGTGTTAGGAATCAAACTGTGCGCGATATGCTGCATGATGCGCAACTTCACCCTCGACGTCCATGGCGAGGTCCATCTTTGCAACCACGACACCATACAGCGCGGTACAGATGGACCCAACAACATATCGAATGGACCGCTGAGGATTGGCATCACGTTCTCTTCACCGATGAGTGTCGCATATGCCTTCAACCAGACAATCGTCGGAGACTGTTTGGAGGCAACCCGGTCAGGCTGAACGCCTTAGACACACTGTCCAGCGAGTGCATCAAGGTGGATGTTCCCTGCTGTTGCCGGTCGCTGTGTCCGAGCGGTTTTAGGCACTTGAGTCCGGAACCGCGCTACTGCTACGGTCGCAGGTGCGAATACTGCCTCGGGCATGGATGTGTGTGTGTTGTTGTTAGGTTAGTTAGGTTTAAATAGTTCTAAGTCTAGGGGACTGATGACCTCAGATGATAAGTCCCATAGTGCTTAGAGCCATTTGAACCAATTCGTGCTGTTTTGGGGTGGCATAATGTGGGGCCGAAGTACGCAGGTGGTCATGTACGACACGTGAATGCCTTCCTCCGACCGATAGCGCAACCATATTGGCAGCATATTGGCGAGGCATTCGTATTCATGGACGACAATTCGCGCTCCCATCATGCACATCTTTTGAATGACTTCCTTCAGGATAACGACATCGCTCGACTAGAGTGGCCAGCACTTTCTCCAGACATGAAGCCTATCTAACATGCCTGGGATTTATTGAAAAGGGATGTTTATGGACGAGGTGACCCACAAACCACTCTGAGGGATCTATGCCGAATCACCGTTGAGGAGTGGGATAATCTGGACCAACAGCGAATTTATTAACTTGTGGATAGTACGTCACGACGAATACAGGCATGAATCAATGCAAGACGACGTGCTACTGGGTATTAGAGGTACCGGTGTGTACAGCAATCTGGACCACCACCTCTGAAGGTCTCGCTGTATGGTGGTACAACATGCAATGTGTGGTTTTCATGAGCAATAAAAAGGGCGGAAATGATGATGATGTTGATCTCCATTTCAATTTTCTGTACAGGTTCCGGAACTCTCGGAACCGAGGTGATGCAGAACCTTTTTTGATGTGTCTATATGTGTTACTCAGAGTTTTGCAGTCCTCGTTTGTCGCACTGGGCCAAACTGCACGGACTTTCTGCCCTATCACTGCCAGTTTCTCTTTTCTGGCACGCTGAAATAAAGAAAGAGATGCAGTCAAATCAAACATGAACTACGTGAACAATACAAATCGAAAATCACCGTATAACGTTATACGCATATTATTCAGAAAGAAACCATTGCCGACGTACCTTATTATGATACAGCGAGTCATACATACACATTTCCTCGCTGTATGCGTGAGACGCTTAACACCTCTTTGCTCCATTTCATTTCTAGAATACGAAGCAATCAATAGAAAAAATGCTTTCATATACAGCCAATATAAAAGAATTTACTGCAAAAAAGTATATTTTTTTGCATTTATGAAACCTACTTACTGAAAAAAAATGCGGAAAATCCCCAACACGAAAATCTGAAATTAGCCACTAACCGCCTTACAATAAGCAAACAAGCAGAAAGCACTTTGGTACACCCGTCTGCGCATGCGCGAGTCATCGCTACCTCCTGCGCATGCGAGGATTGACACAGTGTAGAACTGCCCCTATCCTGGCGCGAGGATAAGTGTCTGCTAATTTTCGTAGATTTACCCGTTCTACCGCTAGATGTCTGTCGCGCTAGACTAGTACGGTACCGTTCGCTGCGGATCGTCGTGTAATAGCAGCGCCACCTAAACGACAAGGCCTAACAACTCAACTATGATGTCACGCAATCCAGGCGAGGCACTTAGCGTGAACCCTGCTTTTCGCCAAATCGTTGCGCTGACACCGTTTTAGAAACGGATAAATATAAGACGGTAAAAGACGTTAAGGCGATCGAGCTTGACTGTAAATGAAATTACTGCGAGTTGATTTGTTATCTCAAGGAAAAAAGTGGAAGCATTTACTGTTTTCAGCTGTGTTGGGTATAGAATCATGAATTTTTTTTGCGCTTAACACAATTTAGGTAATTTCAGGCACTAAAAGCAGTCGAGCTGTAAGAAATGACATTACTGAGACTTAAAGCACTTCCTTTTTTTTCTAAGGTATGTCAGGTGTAAAATAACATACATTGAAGCAGACAGCGGAAAGAAGTGATAATTAACAACAGCATGTTTTGAGTCATTATATGTTTCGTAAATTTTAAAGACAAGAACATAAAAGGAGTAGGCAATGCATTCTGACGGTACATATGAAACTACTACCTCCCTGAACGTTGTGTAATGGGTAACAAGAGGTAAAGTTATCAGTTTAATCCTTAACTGATGGCTAGCATTTTCTTCCAGAGACGCCTTCAACTCTACCAAAGTTTTTATTTACGCTGACACAGTTTTATTATCCTAACATTGACACAAACAAAATTGTAGACTATACAGCTTACACATCTAAACGATGTTCAACAAATAATAATATAAAAAATATGAGTTGAAGTAAATTGTAAACAATAAAAGTGGAAAAAAGATTACTGATAACTCTTACTAAACCTATGAGCACAACCAAAACATACAGAAGTATCTATGTATTGCATGAAACAGCCCAGCATTACTCTAAGAAGCAGAATCTCTGAAGTTCATCTTTCAAATTCACCCAGTTATTTCTGATGCATTTATAAATGTGTACTTGGTCTATAACATAAAACAAGGGCCTGGAATCGTCTGAAGGGTGTGGATAAGTAATACTAAGTTGTAGTGGATTTGCCAAATTACTAACAGCTTTTCTATTAATTGAATTATTGTCAGAACAAATACAAATAAACTTTCAACCGAAGTCTTCCAACCCAATCAATGGTCAGTAGCCATTTTATTTACAGAAAAGATGTGGACAACATCTTTAAATGATGAAATTACTCCTTACACCGTAATCACATGAGCAGTTGTTGCAAGAGTAGTGGTATCATGTGCCATACCAACTAAATTTCCTCCTTTGCAGTCCATGGCTCGCTTAATATGTATTTCATCTAACATGAGTATCACAAAACAATCATGATGATTCAGGTTTGATACTTTCTCCCTAATGTAAACTAGAAAGTTTGGACTATTAGGATCAATAATAATATTTGCACAGATGTTTCTAATAGTATTAGGATGAGGCAGAATAATATTTCCAGTGCTCCATATAAATCTGTAAACATGGCTTGAAATAAAAAAAACAACGAAGAAGCAAATACTAAAACATGGGGAAGAAACCTACGTCTCTCAGGAGGCGAAAAGCTTAACTGAAACTTGCTTCTTATGAATTCAACAGCAGGTTTAGTTTTCCCCTCACATTCTAAGTTATCTAACAACTCAACAATGATGTCTTGAAGATGTTTTTCTTGTTTTTGCGCGCTAAACTTTCAACAAATATTATAATATTGTCTAGATCATGGATATTACTTACAGTTTTTTGAACTTTCTTGGAAGTGATTTCACAGCCCTGAATATAAATGCTTACAGTAAGTTCCTGATTAATACTTATGTACAAAATATGTGTTCTTTTAGTGTCTACATAAAAAAACAGTGTATATGAATTTTCACTGCTTTTGACCTCTTTTCACCACAAGTAACAGAGCCCAACTTCTGTATCAGTTCTTGAAATGAACTGAAGGAAAACTTCTTATTATATTCTTCTACAGATTTAATTCTGTCCTCCATGGATGCTCTCAGTGCAGCAGCTTCCCTTTTCTCCCGTTTTTCAGAAGGAGATTCTCTGATTTTTGGCATCGCTTTCGAAATATAGGAAGGGCAGTTTCGAAATCTGCTTGGGACTGCGTTTTGTCGGAGTTGTGGCTTGCTTAGTGGTGCGGTTAACGTAGCCCCAGTTTTCCAGTCTACTGCTTGGGCTTCCCACGATATATCGTCTTCGCAGAAGTGCAAATGGCAGACTTACGAAGTGAAAAATAATATACTGCACGCATGTCGCTGAAACTTGTACTGATAAACTTCAACTGCCATATACTTTCGTCGACAAGTACGGCTTAAAATGGAAGGTACTCACCACAGAATGCTTGATACGAACGAAGTTCTCTCTTTTGATCGTAAATAACCATTTCCTTCGCGTATTCTCATCGGCTGGAAATTTCTTCTCGTCGTAATTACCATCATAACCAGGAACACAACACTTATTCACCATGGTGATGATCACTTCTGAACTGCTACAGCCAGTATACAATTCAAAGAGCAGAAATGCAAACGATTTCACAAGGGAATTCAACTCACTAACACTGCAGCTCCGAAACAGTTGCTTACATGGCTCCACATAGCATTTCTACAGGCATCTAGATCGCGCTGCTACCAGTAGGTGGACTGGCTGTATACCTCAAGTTGATGACGTCACTCGCCTATTGACAGAGAGTTGTAAGGCCTTCTTGTTTAATTGGTGTTGGTAATACCCACTTAACTATCAGGGCGGACCTCTGACACCATCCTCCTCGCTCCATTACCACTCCTCAACTCGACACGCCACAATACGCCCCGTCCCCCACAATCTCAAGCAAAGACGTTAGTGGTCTAAAACCAGAGTGACATCACGCGACAGATCGAGCTTGTGGCGCCAGGAATTCAAACGGCTACGCCAGTAACCCCGCCACGGCTCTAGCGGTTTGCCGACCACATACCTCTCTTTAACCTCATCCAATGACGCCTCTCAGCTGAGGATGACATGGCCGTCGGTCAGTACCGTTGGCCCTAAAAATGGTCGATGTACTTGTTTCCTGAAGTCACGTGCGGAACAGGATAATAACTGGACAAAGTTTCCGGTTTTGACGCTGGTATTTACACGGATACATGAAGCTCGTTATACAGTATATAACGTTGGGGAGCTGCTGGTCCCGCGTGGAACACCCTCACAGTTATAGCAGACCACTTTGCTGTGAAGGGAGAACTACCTGTATTTTGAAACTCTCTTACCATAAAACCAGTGGAATAACTTCATTGTTTATGGCCTATATGGATCCTTATCTCAAACGGAGAATAAGATTAACTGCAATGACACACCTGACTTTTTAATTGATGAAAAAAGGATGCTAAAAATAAGGATACAAATCTACAGAATGTTAAGTAACAGCTCGTAATTTTCTACATTCAAGAGGAGACTGCAGTGTTGTTTGCTGTCACTGACTTCCCTCTCGATATATCCCAAACGTTTTCTTTCCGTTCAACAGGAAATCAGTATCTCCATCACACTGTAACTATCTACGTTTTTCTCGTCCCTTTCTATACTTCTTTCCTTCCTTTCATGCGGTTTTTCTGATCTTATCCTATTATTTCTCGCTCTTCCTCTACCAAGTCAACTAACTCTCCACGTTGATTCCCTCTGGTCTGTAGTCACGCGTTTCTGCTACGTTTCACTACTCATATTCGACAAGAACGTACTGAGGACACTGCTTAATGTTAATAGGACTGATATTTATTAAATTCAACATATTCATTATCACACATATTTTCATCATCATTATTATTATTATTATTATCGTTATCATTATTGTTATATATCGCTTACACGAACTGTATAACAAAATAATAAGTTATGATGTCGCCAAATTTCTTAAGGTTGTCCTCTTAACGTAGACTTGTTGTCGTAAATAATTAACATCATCGTCAAAAGTCAAGAGACAGTACATAATGAAAGTGAGTGTTTCTCTTTATTGTTAAAACTCTTAGTTTTTTTTCTCCTGGCATATTCAAGCACCGCTTCTCAACCGAACCACGAATTTTTTCTAGTGATATTCGACAGTTCTTGAAGAGAGGAGTGAGTGATATAACATATGCTATACTTTCCAGTGATAAGTTTCGCAAAAAGGGACGGAACGAAGTCAAGGTTGATAATATAGCTCAGTTTTTCGCCTAATAAACCCATTTCCACGGCAAAGTATGCGAAACTGTGGGATGCCAGCTGTCTCGGCCTCATATGTAACACACAACCCACTTCTTCCCTATTTAATACACAACCCGATTCTTCCCCCATTCTATGAAAAGTTTCAGCACAGAGGATAACAAACCTCACAAGATACCTCTTTTCAAGGGATATCTGACGTCGTTATGAAAGTACACATGTACATTACGAGCCCTGAGCGAATAGCGAAATATTTGTTCGTGTGTAAGCAATCGCTTGCCGAAAGTCTCGTTCCGATATCCAGAATGATGAAAAAGAATCTGGAATGTCCATTTTAACGTGGGAAACACTACATGAGGAAGGATAAGTGTGCATCGAGCTCGAAAATTTTATATCGGTAAACTGCTGGATCAGAAGAACAATCTTCCATGTAAGCAGAATGGATGCGATTGTGGCTGTGGACGCAGAGGCAAATCATGTAAACGGCAGGTATGGAACTGGTCAGTACTTTGTTACTGGATTGGTTTAAGATCTCTCTCGCTTCTCTATTAGTCGCTCTTTTTTAGGGTTCCGTACCTCAATCTGTAAAAATGGAAACTTTCTAGGATCACACTGTCGTCCATACGTCCATCCGTCTGTCTGTCTGTCTGTCCGACTGTTAAGACCCCTTTTTCTCTTGATCAGATTGGCGTATCAAGTTCAAATTTATGTCACGTTCTAAGGGCTATGGTCCCCTGGTGGTGGAAAAAAATTGAAGCTTCTAAGTGAATGCAATACAACGATACGGCCATTTGTGTCGCATATTTTGATACTCGCAAACTCACTCATCAAAACCTATAGAGTACTTTCCGTTGACGTAGAACCGTGAAATTCGGCAATAAGGAAGGTTTAGCAATACAAGTAAAGTAAGAAAATCTGAGAATCGTTAAACTCTAATTGTATAAAAATGTCTTTTTCCGCCGCGCGGGATTAGCCGAGCGGTCTCAGGCGCTGCAGTCATGGACTGTGGGGCTGGTCCCGGCGGAGGTTCGAGTCCTCCCTCGGGCATGGGTGTGTGTGTTTGTCCATAGGATAAATTAGGTTAAGTAGTGGGTAAGCTTAGGGACTGATGATCTTAGCAGTTTAGTCCCATAAGATTTCACACAGATTTGAACATTTTTTTTGTCTTTTTGCCATTAGAACATACGTTACATTCATCATCCGTCAAAAGCATAACAGACGAACATTACTGCAAACAAACATAAGACAGAAGTTTTAAACATGTTTTAGTAAGTAAATAAAAATGTTTTATTAAATCTTCTATATCTATAAACATAAACTGAAGTCCCTTGTTCGCTTTTTTTCTATGTCTGAGCTAGTCTATGGATCTAATGTAGGGATTTTGATATGATCTTGGGATTCCTGGAACCGATATCCTGCGAACATACCGCAATCGTTGAGATTCTGAATTACCAAGATGGATGAACTATATATTAAGCTTGCACAGAACCTTTGGTGCCCGAGTCCTTCTCACAGTTGGACAGTATTTTTAAATACCGCCTGTAGTAGATCGTCACCGTTTGAAAGAAGGCGTTTGTCGTCTCTAAAGACGGAGCTGCCACCGTAAATGCTAGCGACATTACTCGTGTTATCTCACCATCAAACCTCCAATCTAAATACTGACTTCTTGCCACCATTAAGTCGACGGACTGTCCTAACAATCCATCAGAAACTGGCTTGTGGCGTAGACATCGGACAGATCCGTCGCGGAAGCGACCGTTCGACAATAGTAAAAGCTGAAAAACACTCGGCAGAAATTCTGTAGCCGGAAGTGTCCGTCAAGAGTCCGCCTCGGTAAACAGCGTCCTCAGCAGGGGTCCGGCCTGCTCGGCTGTCCCAGGCAGCCAGGCCACTGGGCGGCGCAGAGCTTCTCAACCACACCAGTCACGGGCCTTTCAGTTATGATTACCAGGGAGAAAGAGCCCTCATATTTATGATAAGCAAACCTCCAGGAGTCTGGATAAGAGATGCGGTTTAATGTTAGACGGACAATGTGTGGGATGCGAACATCATTGTCCAAACACTACCGTCAGAACTCTTGCAGGTATCAGATTGAGAGGATGTTGTCAATAAAGTATGGTGTTGAAGCACTGATATATTGCGCTATCCGGCCACAGAACACGTGGAGGCAAAGTAGCAACCAGTCCAGCACTCTGACAATTCTATTCTATTCAACTTATTGCTATGAATTTTAGACCTGTTATCTGGGAACTCTAAACAGATCGTACATAAGCGTTAATCACAGTCACGTACAATGTTTGATATTACGTATGTAACAGTAAATCATGTTAACAGCAACCATTGGTAACATTAATGTAGAAATAAAACAGAACCTTTGGCAGCGCGGGATTAGCCGAGCGGTCTAGGGCGCTGCTGTCATGGATTGTGCGGCTGGTCCCGGCTGAGGTTCGAGTCCTCCCTCGGGCATGGGTGTGTATGTTTGTCCTTAGGATAATTTAGGTTAAGTAGTGTGTAAGCTTAGGGACTGATGACCTTAGCAGTTAAGTCCCATAAGATTTCACACACATCTTTGAACAGAACCTTTGAAAAACAAGAATCAATAAAAAATAAAATAAAGAGATTCAACTCAAGTTCCAAGTGAATAACGTCCATCTTAGATTAATAGGTATGCTACTGGCAGCCTCGAAAAAGCAACTACACCTATACCTACTTCTAATCCTACTGCTGCTACACTATTCTACGTCATCCACACTGGTATGTGCGTGCCTTGGCAATCCTCGAGTCTCGGACAACCCTCTAACAAAGGGAGAGTGCCCTAATAAAATTTAATCAATATTTCTTCTTTAGATTACGAGTCGATTTATACAAGCCACAGACTGATCGGCCCAGTAGTCTACAAGTCGAATTCATTAATTGGCGATTAAATCATATCGAATGTATTTTCCCCACAATTAGGACCCCCGTAGCCTTGCCTGCACGACTCCCGGCTCGTGAAGAGTATAATTTTCTGACGCCTGGTTTAAGTGACATAGAATTGGTACAACATAGCGTATTATCAGAAGGCCGTTAGTTCGGATCTCAGTGCTTCTTCGCCGGCGGCGGAAGGACACACGCCCCGTCCGCCGTTTTTGCGGAAGACTCGCTATTCTACGAATAGATGTCCCAACTGTGAAGACGCCGACATTGCCTTCACTGGCCGGAACAAATGCGGGAGAGGTGCACCCGTTACATTGGTCACGGAGTTCCCCTTCTGTCGGCGGAGGTAGACAGTGTCGTTGGGTCTTGGGACACAAAAGTGGCAGGAGACGCTCTCGACACTCCAGCCGAAGCCAGTTCTTAGCAGGTGAAAATTCGTGACGATCGTCCGGGAATGAGTTGCCGCGTGTTTTAATGGTTTCACCATGATCAACATTCTACTGACTTGCTCCTGCGTTTGGAATCCCTACTAAGTAGGCATGACAATGGCATCAAACGACAGAATACAAACGAGGTTGGACAAAAATATGAAAATATTGCGTGATACACACGTTTCAACACAAATGCAGTCGCTTGCCTAGTCTACACGTTACGCTGTTTTATTTGACCACGAACGCCACACGTGCTATGTCATCAATGCGTTGCAGCTGTGAGGCGTTGTCAGAGAAGTGTGTGCATTATGTCGGAGTTAAATGGCTTCGAACATGGGAAAATTACTGGTGCTGATATGGTGGGTACTTCTGTAACCAAGATGGCCAAAATGTTTGGTGTTTCAAGAGGCACCATATAGTAGATTTATAGCGCATACAGGGAAAGCGGGAAAACACCAGCCGCTAAGTCACAATGTGAACGAAAATGTGTACTGAATGACCGTGACAGTCAGTCACTGAAGGAGGATTGTGACGAAAAGCAAGAGGATGGCAGTTGTAAAAGTAACTGCAGAACTGATTGTCGCATTCGTGAAACTTATCAGCACCAATACAACACGAACTGTGTGATCCACAAGGAGGGAATTGCAGGGTGAACTGGAATTCGAAAATTGCTCATCAGTGATGCAAATGCCCATAACGGAAAACTTAGCGCCGGAGCTATAAAACTAGAGTATGCTGTAACAGAAGGAAGTCATTTAGTCGGATGAATCTTCTTTCACACTGTTTGCAACTTCTGGTTAAGTTTATGACCCAAGAGTGAAACATGGTGGGAATTCGGTAATGTTTTTGGCAGCCATACGAGGTATTCTACGAATCCAATGGTTACTCTGTGAAGACACATTACTGCCAAGGTTTATGTGGACATGTCAGCTTATCAGATCCATCCCATGGTACAATGTTCGTTCCCAAATTGTGATTCTGTGTTCCAAGACAACAGGGCATCTGTCCACCGCGCTCGTATCGTCCAGGACTGGTTCTTCACATAAGAGGATGAATTGTTGCATCTCCCCTGGCCACCACGATCACAAGATCTCAGTATTACTGAGCCTTTGTGGTCTACTTTGAAGAGAAGAGTGCGTGATAGCTATCCACTGTCATAATCACTCCCTAAACTTGCCGCTATTTTGCAGGTAGAATAGTGCAAGATTTCCTTAAAAACCATACAGGACCCATATTTATCAGGTCAGAGATGACTGGAAGCTGCTTTGAATTGCAATGGTTTTTGTACACTGTATTAAGCACGGTAAGGTGTTGTCTTGTTTTTTTTGTGGTTCCATATCTTTTTTCCCCTGTAATTAGGATCTTTAACGGTGAATACAATCCATACGTCTCCGTAACAGAAAAAATTAAACAGGAATCTTCGGAAGAGAGGTGACATTGGTCTCTCGTAACCCTGTTGGCTAAAATTAAAAGAGACTTGTTTGTGGAACTACTCAATTACCCTGCTGTCAAAATCGTGCATCTTGCTTAGAGACCACGAGAAAGGCCGGCCGCAGTGGCCGAGCGGTTCCAAGCGCTTCAGTCTGGAACCGCGCGACTGCTACGGTCGCAGGTTCGAATCCCTTCTCGGGCATGGATGTATGTGATGTCCTTAGGTTAGTTAGGTTTAAGTAGTTGTAAGTTCTAGGGCACTGATGACCACAGATGTTAAGTTCCATAGTGCTCAGAGCCATTTGAACCATTTTTGACCACGAGAATATAGTAAGAGAGACTCGGGCGCGTACAAAGTTTCCTAGCCAGACAAGTTTTCCCCGTTCACTAAACGAATGGAACAGGACAGAAACTCGCTAATCTTGGCAGAAAGTATCATCTGCCACCCACTGAACATGTATATGCAGACGTAACTATCGAAATTATACAAAATTCAAATGCTAAGTGCACAGAAAAAAGGTAACTGACCAATATGTAAGGCATCGTCGTTAGAGAAAAGGTATTTTGGATGGTGACAAGCTCCGATTGAGGTCGGAATCGGCGATGACCACTTTAAAGGAACGATAGCAACTGGCTCCGTCGATTTAAGGAAACCATGAAAAATCCAAATCCAGATGACCTGCTTCTTCCGACTACGAGCCGACTGTCTTAATCACTGCGTTATCTCACTCGGTACCTGCGAGAGCGAGAAAAAAATGAAAATCTGCATCGCTTCCATACATAACGTGACATGCAGCAATATCTATTCTTTTATTTACTTTTACAAAGATTATATTCGCATACATTTTGTCAATCAACTATGCAACATGCTCTTAGTACTATTTTCTCTTGCAAGATGGTACATAAATGCTTCTCGCTGCTACAAAAAGACTTTCGTTCTCTGCAAGATTGTATGTTTCGTAATTTTCCTCCTGATAACAGGGCGTCAAAAGAAACGCATAGTGAATGTGACTATGGCAATTCAGTCTCTGATACAGTAAAATGTTAACATCTTCATTTACTCTTCAAGCCCCCCTTCGGGATGTGGGGGATGGTTCATATGGTACCAAAATCACTTCCTCCTTTTCATACTCCATTCGCAAATAGTGTTCGGGAATCATTTCGCGAGAAATGTTTACTCTTCTTGGAACGTACGTTCTCGAATATTTGACAGTAAAGCTATCCCTGATTAACAACGCTTCTCCTGTAGTGTCCAACACTGGAGTTCGATACTTAGTAACGTTGTCGCGCTTAGTAAAATAATGTCCGATTAAACGCCTCATTCGTCTTTGGTTCTTCTCTATATCCTCATATATCTTACCCAGTAAAAGTCAGGTACTGACAAGCAATATCCAAGATACGGCGAAAAGAAAGCTTTCGTGTATGAATTGCAATTCCTTATTGCTTTTGCAAATAATGTCACTATGGAATCTGATTTCTCTGCAACAAGTTTTATGTGATCGTTCCACATTCAGTAGCTCCAGACAGTGACTCCGTTGTTACTGTTTCCAGCGGTTTCTCGCCAATTCTGTAACTGAATAATAAGGTATCTTTATGCTTACTTATGCCGAAAAGGTGTATTCATGTTGAGGATCAACTGTCAGTTCGGCCGGCCGATGTGGCCGTGCGGTTCTAAGCGCTACAGTCAGGAGCCGAGCGACCGCTACGGTCGCAGGTTCGAATCCTGTCTCGGGCATGGATGCGTGTGATGTCCTTAGGTTAGTTAGGTTTAATTAGTTCTAAGTTCCAGGCGACTGATGACCTAAGAAGTTAAGTCGCATAGTGCTCAGAGCCATTTGAACCATTTTTTGAACTGTCAGTTCCTACACCAACCACCGATTATCTGCAGATCTTCTTGCATTTCACTACTCTCACAGCGCGGCTAAGGACAAAGTAGTTGTTAACACAATCTACTGTCGCATCTAATCAGTAGATACTACATATTACAAATAACAAATTAGTAACAAAAATATCTAAAACAAGTTTTTTTACGAGAAACGTGGTAAGCTCCCATGCAAGTGGCATGGTGAAGCCAGTAACTTGGTAGAAGGAATAACTTAGTTTCTTAAGCTTTCTGAAGGTAGCATTAGCGACAAGGAGGAGGTAGCAAAATCCACATCACAGGACAACAGTCCGATGAAGAGTAGCACCTGAACTTTTACTGTTGTGCTCTCAGCAGCATTGGAAGTTATTTATAACCCGAACTCAGTCTCATCGCCATAAGTTGAAATACGCAGAATAGGGGCTCGCATTTCCTTTTTCGAGAAAGTCCTTAATCATAACAGAAGTTAAGTGACCTAATCGTAAGTCCAAAGTTAAATATCTGCAGGAAGAAATATGGATTTCAGGTAGCTCAACCGGCAATAATCACTGAACGTGGTTCTATCCCAGGGTTTCTAAAAAAAGAGAGAAAGTTTCATTTAACTATCAACGTTGCGCGAATCGTGACTTAATGGCAACCAAAGAGAAAGCGAGTGTTGAACAAAAGAAACTGAGATGTATATGTAAGAAGGCAATACATCAACGAAAAACACGACAGCTCTTGAATATGGCAAAAGTAAATCTGGAACGTCTTCAAGTGCCTTCTCCACACCTAGAATGGACATGTAGCAA
The DNA here is from genome assembly GCF_021461385.2 of Schistocerca piceifrons. Taxonomy (NCBI): domain Eukaryota; kingdom Metazoa; phylum Arthropoda; class Insecta; order Orthoptera; family Acrididae; genus Schistocerca; species Schistocerca piceifrons. The sequence goes on along the minus strand of NC_060143.1, from coordinate 137,594,723 downwards.
GTGATATTCACGCCATCATTGACTCATTCAAGTATTAGAGCAACAACTACAGCCTGTTGCACATTTATCATTCTGATTCAATTTATAAAAGTTTGTTTCACATGAGGTATATATATATATATATATATATATATATATATATATATATATAAAGCTGAGACTCCTTTTTAACACGCCCACAAACGTTTCTTACGATTCTTTTGTAAAATATAAACTTTTGTGACTTACATCCTTCCACAAGCTAAAGCCTCGATTGTAAATGGAAAGGTCGTTTTATGCACAGAGAGGCACAGAATGTACCCGTTGGTAGAAGCACGCGAATGAAACTGAATGGCAAAAATGCTCGCGCCGTTGTGTAGGCAAGATAATTGTCACCTCGACTGTATGTTCTCAGCGACACGATCAGCACGGTGTCGACATGTGAGTGACTACGATGAAGTGTGGAGGAACGTTGCAGAGGGGAACACAATACGTCAGCGCTTCGACCTCCACTCTGCGGGTGCGAGAAGATTTCTGGACACGACGTGCGTGTCTCATGAAAGAGTAACACCTCGGCAGCTTGTGTGCTGGCAAGTGGAAAACTGCATTCGCGAATGGTAGCGGAACACACACGCACGCACGCAGCGGGGTGTGAGACCGGCACTGTTCACAAGTCCGGTGGAGGCGGAGATGGAGGCAGAGGCGGTGGCCGTGGCTGAAGGGGCGTCCATTGTGCGCGGCTTAGAGTTTGGACACAATGCGAAGCCGCGGCCCTTGACAGCGCAGCACGTCCTGCCTGCCCCTTGCCCCTTGCAGTTTACACAGCCGGCCGCAGGCTCGCACCCCACTTGGCTGGCAGACCAGCCCTCCCGTCTGCCGCTGCCACACTATTCATTGACCCAAACATAGCCAAAATAGCCAAATATTTGAACACTGTATGATGTCATCATTTTATAACAATTCCGTGCAATGTCTTATTTACCGCCTAATAATGAGCTGATACTCCAAGATACTAGTGGCAAGATGACATAATAAATTGCAGCTTGAGGGGAAACTGGAAGGTGTCTTTCTAAAGGTATAAATGAAACTACATGATTTACTTGTCTCCTCTCATGTACACTACTGGCCATTAAAATTGCTACACCAAGAAGACATGCAGATGATAAACGGGTAGTCATTGGACAAATATATTATACTAGAACTGACATGTGATTACATTTTCACGCAATTTGGGTGCATAGATCCTGAGAAATCAGTACCCAGAACAACCCCTCTGGCCGTTATAACGGCCTTGATACGCCTGGGCATTGAGTCAAACAGAGCTTGGATGGCGTGTACAGGAACAGCTGCCCATGCGACTTCAACACGATACCACAGTTCATCAAGAGTAGTGACTGGCGTATTGTGACGAGCCAGTTGCTCGGCCACCATTGACCAAACTTTTTCAAATGATGAGAGATCTGGAGAATGTGCTGGCCAGGGCAGCAGTCGAACATTTTCCGTATCCAGAAAGGCGCGTACAGGACCTGCAACATGCGGTCGTGCATTATCCTGCTGAAATGTAGGGTTTCGCAAGGATCGAATGAAGGGTACAGTTACGGATCGCAACACATCTGAAATGTAACGTCCACTGTTCATAGTGCCGTCACTGCGAACAAGACGTGACCGAGACGTGTAACCAATGCCATTCCATACCATTACGCCGGGTGATACGCCAGTATGGCAATGACGAATACACGCTTCCAATGTGCGTTCACCGCGATGTCGCCAAACACGGATGCGACCATCATGATGCTGCAAACAGAACCTGGATTCATCCGAAAAAATGACGTTTTGCCATTCGTGCACCCAGGTTCGTCGTTGAGTACACCATCGCAGGTGCTCCTGTCTGTGATGCAGCGTCAAGGGTAACCGCAGTCATGGTGTCCGAGCTGATAGTCCATGCTGCTGCAAACGTCGTCGAACTGTTCGTGAAGATGGTTGTTGTCTTGCAAACGTCCCCGTCTGTTGACTCAGGGATCGAGACGTGGCTGCACGACACGTTACAACCATATGGATAAGATGCCTGTCATTGCGACTGCTAGTGATGCGAGGCCGTTGGGATCCAGCACGGCATTCCGTATTACCCTCCTGAATCCACCGATTCCATATTCTGCTAACAGTCATTGGATCTCGACCAACGCGAGCAGCAGTGTCGCGATACGATAAACCGCAATCGCTATAGGCTACAATCCGACCTTTACCAAAGTCGGAAACGTGGTGGTACGCATTTTTCCTCCTTACACGAGGCATCACAACAACGTTTCACCAGGCAACGCCGGTCAACTGCTGTTTGTGTATGAGAAGTCGGTTGGAAACTTTCCTTATGTCAGCACTTTGTAGGTGTCGCTACCGTTGCCAACCTTGTGTGAATGCTCTGAAAAGCTAATCATTGGCATATCACAGCATCTTCTTCCTGTCGGTTAAATTTCGCGTCTGTAGCACGTCATCTTCGAGGTGTAGCAATTTTAATGGCCAGTAGTGTATCAACTGATGTGGACAGTGGATGAGAAATTAAGAGCGGGGAAAATCGCGGGTTTTAGCTAGTGATTTTGAGTCATAAATGGTGTGTTAATTACGTAAAGTACATCTGCTATTGCTAATTTATTGAGGGCACAATGTGTACCATGGCGTCTCCTGTATGAACGTTCATGTATGTGAGTGAGTATTTACTGCTGCACACTAAAACCACGTGAAAGTGCGGAGTGTCATAAAAATTCGCAAAAATGGGCGCTCCACTGCCAGAAACGCGAGGGGCAATGTAAGAGATAAGTGCCCTGTGAGCGCGCGGAACGCGAGTAGCGAAGCCTCGGCAGAAAACATCAGCCGTCTCATTGTATGTCAGCAATGTCGATAGTTCACGCTGTGACGTCGGCTCCAGCTGACATGCCTAAAACTTGCTGCAGCTTCTCACTGCAGAATAGCCTGAGCCGTGCGCGGCTGTCTGCTCATACTACGAGTATTGCCAGCTGTTATAATCCCTTTAATGAAGAGAGATATCGATCAGGACGGGCCTGTGCGATGGTTATAATGAGCGCGGACCGGGGACTCCCCGCGGAGAGCGCATAAATCAGCTGAGCGGCGCGCGGTGCACAAAAGGCTGCGCACCTAGGCGCTCGGCGTCACAAAGAGCGGCAGAACAGCGCCATCGCCGCCTATGATTCAAGTACGGCCGGCTGGGGGAGGCGGGTGTGGCTCTCGCAGGGGGTGGATCGGCGGGGGCGCGTCGCGAGATGGGGTGAAACGCGACACTGCCGCTGCCGCTGCCGCCAACCCCACAGCCAGCCGCGGCTCGGCGTGCACGTTGTTTTAAAACCGGCTCAGCATCCGCACTGGAACAGCAGGAAAAAGCGAGCAGAAGAGCGACGAGGGAGAAAATTAGACGCGAACAGGTCGTGCGCAACACTGGACGTGACATTTCAAGAACGTCGTGCTCACCACAAGAAGCTCTGTTTGAACAAAATATAACATATTTACTACGTTTCGAAAACACAGACCATCATCAGATTCATAAAAAGATGAAGCCTATGTACTACATAGGTAATACTACCGTACGAAATGAATTTCTTTTCTTTGCGCCAATGATCACAAAACTTTTGATCCTTAGGCAACCGGTTTCGGTCAGCAATGAGCATCTCCAGATCTGTTTAATAACATGTCCTACCATATGAAGTTAACAATAAAATGTACTCTGAGTATATGTCCATACACAGGCTTAATAAATTTTAACAGTCAAACCCATTATATGGGCCCAAATGGCTCCTTGGCACATAACATATAGTATACGTATTTATGCCAAACCACGTACACACAATCCTCATTTTCACATAGAAGAACCGTACTTAGCACTCAGTCTTCACTGCTTCTTCGATCGGTAGTAAATAGTCCACCTGTTGTAAAAATTTTGTTTACGAATTTCGGAAACAACCCATCATTAGAGCATCAGATAAAAGAACTTAGTACAGAGTATCGTGTCATATGATTTCAGTCTTACCATTGGTGCTGAACTAGTGATGATCTATGCCCGAAAGCGTAAACAAATAAGTTTTCGCATGTGCAGTGGCCACAAAAGCAGTTAAACAGAAGTGTTCAGTACTCACATAACGGTCGCAGGTCTCCTGCGCGACTTTATGTCGTATCTTAAACTAGAAAAACCAAAACGACGTCTGATACAGAGTGAAACGAGGAGCTCATAAAACAACGTCCCTTTTCTGAAAACATATATATATTTTCGAAATACTGTTGTTCATGCTATCGACCTCTATTTCATGAAATGCCTTTTTACAAGGCGTGGTCCCGTTGCCTTTCCCTGAACTCTGAAGTGACTTACTAGCCAGTTATAGAAGGACTGTCAGGGAATGTGTCGGTTAGACCGTCAGTGAGAGAGGAGCTGTGTTCGTGCTGCACATAAAGGCAAATACGTTGTTCGTTTGTAAATTATACGAGCTTCAAAGAGGAGCGACCGGTTTTCAGTTATCTGTGAGGATACTAGCTTTATATTAATTTCTTGTGTGTTCGTATGCTTACTTTGTTTTAATAGCAGCTTAGTGTAAAGTTCCCTCGCTCGTATCGACCCTCGCAGAGTTCAAGTTTCCGTTTATTTGCTTTGGTTGAAGCAGGTCAGTGTTGGTTTGACAGTCAGTGAGAGATGACCTGGGTTCCTGCTGCAGATAGAGGCGAGTACACTGTTCGTTATCGAATTATATTTAAGCGTACTGTGATCTGACATAGATTCTCATAACAAGCGACTTACTTTACATTTCGTCAGTGTCTATGTGCGTGTCCGTGCATTTATCAGGCCGTCTTTAGTATGGATAGGAACAGTGATTGCTGTGTTCAGATTCAAGCTGAGTTCCTGACCCTTCGCCTGGAGGCGTTGGCTTCGGTCACGCAACTAGAGGCTTTTGCCATTTGTCATCACTGTGAGGGCTGGACGGGAGCGATCCGAGGGAAGTCCAGCACGACCCATGTGTCCCCCATTCGGTCCACTTCTGTAGCCGCTCCCGGTACTGCCAGTATTGAGATTCATCCTTCACCCGTTGTCGAGTGGGAGGTCGTTCCAAGGTGTAGCCGGCAGCGAATGACTGCGAGGGGTTCGGCTGACGAACCGGTTTCGGGCGCTGTCTGTGGCTGACGAAGTCTCTAGGCTAGATGAAGTCGCTCGCCCTTTTCCAGAGGAATCCTCTTGGCCTCCAAGGTCTGGGCATTCACAGAGGGTGAGATTACTGGTAGGTGGGAGCTCCAACGGTAGGCTTGTAATGGGGCGCCTCAGGAACATGGCTACGAAGTAGGGGAATAAATCGAGTGTGCATTCTGCATGCATACCGGGAGGAGTCATTCCAGATGTAGAACTGGTGCTTCCGGATGCCTTGAAGAGCAAAGGGTGCAGCCAACTGCAGGTGGTGCCTCATATTGATACTAACGATGTGTGTCGATTTGGATCGGAAGAAACTCTCTCTGGTTTCGGGCGTCTAGAAGAAGTAGTAAAGACTGCTAATTTTGGTTGCGAGATGAAGACGGAGCTCACCATCCGTAGTAACGTTGACAGAATCGTCCGTGGTCCTCAGGTACAGAGCCGAGTGAAGGTTCTGAATCATAGGTTCAGACAGTTCTGCGACCGTGTAGGTGGCAGATTCCTCGACTTGCGCCACAGCATGGCGGGTGCCGGGTTCCGCTAAATAGGCCAGTAGTCCACTACATACAAGAAGCGACAAGACGGGTAGCAGGGGCTGTAATGAGGGGACGGATGTTTTTTTAGCTTAGATGATCGCGAGAACGTGCAGAAGGATTTCAATTTCAAAGGATGCAGGACGAAAACAGGACATAGGACAAGTTTAGCGGAAATTTTTACGAAGGACCTAGCAGTGTTAACAAAGAATAGATTAAATACGGTTGGTGGTGGAGTGTTTATTGCCGTCAGAAGTTGTTTATCTTGTAGTGAAATTGAAGTAGGTTGTTCCTATTAGTTACTATGGCTAAAGATTATACTCGACAACCGGAATAAATTAATAATTGGTTCCTTTTACCGAACCCCAGATTCGGGTGATACAGTTGCTGAAGAGTTCAAAGAAAACTTGATAATCATTCCAAATAGATACCTCACTCATACAATTATAATTGGCGGTGACTTCAATCTACCCTCGATATATTGGGGAAAATACATATTTAAAGTCGGTGGTAGGCATAAAACGTCATCCGAAATCGTACTGAATGCTTTCTCTGAAAATGCTTTTGAACAACTAGTTTAGGAGCCCAGTCGAAGAGTAAACGGTTGCGAAATCATACTTGACCTCTTAGCAACAAATAATCCTGGTCAAACAAGGAGCATCTTGACTTATACAGGGTTTAGTGACCACAAGGTTTTTGTAACTAGACAGAACACCGTAACATACGAACCCACCAAAAATAAACACTAAATACATCTACTTAAAAAAACAGCTAAATATTCGATTGACACCTTACTAAGAGAGTCTCCACTCCTTCCAATTTGACTATGTAAGCTAAGACCAGATGTGGTTTAAATTCAAAGAAATAGTATCTACGGCAATTGCAAGATACACGCCATATAAATTTATAAGAGATGGTACTGATCCCCCAATGGTACAAAAAACAGGTCAGAACACTACTGCATAAGCAACGTAGGTCGCAAAATCTCCGAGATTGATAAAGTCTAACGAAAGCTCGAAATTTAACGCCAACTCCAATGCGACATACTTTTAATAGTTTACGCAACGGAACTTTGTTTCGAAATCCGGCAGAAAACCTAGCGAGATTCTGCTCGTTCGTAAAGTACACCAGTGGCAAGACGCAATCAACACTTTCACGGTGGGTACGATTATATTACTGATGACAGCGCTACTAAAGCAGAATTACTAAACACGTTTTTCGCAAATTCCTTCACAAAAGAAGACGAAGTAGATATTCCATAATTCGAAATAAAAACAATTCTCAACATAAGAAACTTAGAAGTAGACATCCTTGGCGTAGCGAGGAAGTTTAAAACACTTAAGAAAGGCAAGGCTTTCGCCCAAATTGAACACCAGTTCGGATCCTTTCAGAGTATGCTGAGACAATAACTCCATACTTGGCAATTATATACAACCGCTCGCTTGTAGAAAGATCCGTACCTAGAGACTGGAAAGTTGCACAAGTCACGCCAATACCCAAGAAAGGAAATATGAGTAAACCGCTGCGGTAAAGACCCATACCACTAACGTCGATCTGCAGTAGGATTCTGGAGCATATACTGTGTTCGAACATTATGAACCGCCTCGAAGGAAACGATTTATTGACGAACAGCCAACACGGATTCAGAAAATATTGTTCTTGTGAAAAACAACTAGCTCTTTATTCTCACGAAGTAATAAGTGCTATCGACAAGGGACCATAGATGGATTCCATATTTTTAGAGTTCCAGAAAGCTTTTGACGCCGTTCCTTACAAGCTACTTCCAGTTAAATTATGTGACCTATGGAGTGTCGTCTCAGTCGTGTGACTGGATTCGTGATTTCCTGTCAGAAGAGTCACAGTTCGTAATAACCGAGAGAAAGTCATCGAATAAAACAGAAGCAAGTGTTATAGGCTCTCTGTTGTTCCTGATCTGCATACACGATTGAGGAGACAATCCGAGCAGTCCTCTTAGATTGTTTGCAGATAATGCTGTCATTTACCGTCATGTAGTCTCATAAGATGATCAAAACGAATTGCAAAATGATTTAGACTAGATATCTGTATGGAGCAACAAGTCGCAATTGACTCTAAATCATGACAAGTATGAACCCATCCACATGAGCAGTAAAAAGAATCCGCTAATTTTCAGTTACTCGATAAATCACACAATTCTAAAGGCTGTAAATTCTACTAAATACTTAAGGAGTTCAGTTACAAATAACTTGAACGATCGCGTAGATAATGTTGTGGAGAAAGCAAACCAAAGACTACGATTTATCGACAGAACACATAGAAAACGTAACAGGTTTACTAAAGAGACTGCTTACACTATGCTTGACCGCCTTCTTCTGGATTATTGCTGTGCGGTGTGGGGTCCGCATCAGGTAGGATTGACGGAGAACATCGAAAAAGATCAAAACAGGGTGGCTCGTTATGCATTATCGTGGAATAGGGGATTGAGTGCGATGAATATGATACACGAATTAAGGTAGCAGTCATTAAAACAAAGCCGTTTTTCACTGCGGCAAGACCTTCTCATGAAATTTCAATCAATTACCAACTTTCGGCTCAGAGTGTGAACATACAGGGTGTCCCAGCTATCTTGTCCACCCAAAATAGCTCTGGAACCATAACAGCTATTGGAAAATGACTTTCACCGGTATCAATGTAGGGCTGGGCCCCATGAATGTACATATTTGGAAACATTCTAAAACGAAAGCATATGTGTTTTTTAACACAAACTTATGTTTTTTTTAAATGGACCTCCTATATTTTTTCTTCAGCTATCCATAGCATGACAAAGCACATACACAATGGTGTTGATTGCATCGCAATATTCCCATTACATCCCGAGATATTAAGACGCGAAGTTGACGCTTGAAACACCCGACATGAGCTGCTAGCGCACGTCCTTAGGCTCAGGCGTGAACCCCATGCTGCCCGTAATCGCGATGTGATTGACATGTGTAATCACACCTCCATACTTATCAAGAGGTCCGAAACGAATAATACGGTCTGCTGCCATCAACTCTCATAAGCACATAATGGTTTCCCTCTTGCACGTTTTACGTATCTACGTACACAGTATGAACCAGTACCGATCGGTGTACACCCGTCAGGTTGTCTTATTTATCCTGCACACCCAAAATAAGGTTTATCTGATGCGTTATATGACCCATTGTGCCTGTCGCGCAGGGCCTGGCTCTACCTAGTCAAGTGTCCAACGTAGTTCCCACTACTGCCACAGTTACCACTTCGCCTTATTTATGATTTGCGACCCATGCAAACTCCTGTACTCCACCACCCTCCGAGCATCCCATTTGTTGTTGCTTTGGCGTGCAGTACACCGCTTGCCAGAGTAGTCGTGCATCAGAGTAATCTAGTGACGGCACGGAGGTAGTACACATTGTGAACAAACGTTGTGTTGTGGGACTTATACTGAACAGTATAATGTACACACATGAAGATATGGTAGAAATGCTGCTGATCTATGGAGGATGTACGTTGACGGGAAATACATTATGAGATTGCTTGTTTGTTGATAGTACTGTTAGCGAACATTATGATTATTAAGTTAATATGTCTGTTTTCTACCCTACTCTACATACCTGTACTGTACCCTGTTTTAGGTGGACGAAATGCTGTTCAGGCAGAACGACTGTACAGAAGACGATTCCCTGACAAGCCATAGCCTTTGGTCGTCTCACATCTCGTCTACGTGAAACGGGAAGCTTAAATCCAAGACCTCGACATCGTCCTAGAACACGCACAGATGAACGTGCTGAAGTTGCTGTGCTCGCTACCATAGCTGTGAATCCTCAAATCAGCACACGTCAAATTGAACGTGAAGTTGGTGTGTCGAAATCAAGTGCACAGTGTATTCTTAAACGTCATAAATTTCATCAAAAATGGTTCAAATGGCTCTGAGCACTATGGGACTTAACTTCTGTGGTCGTCAGTCCCCTAGAACTTAGAACTACTTAAACCTAACTAACCTAAGGACATCACACACATCCATGCCCGAGGCAGGATTCGAACCTGCGGCCGTAGCAGTCGCGCGGTTCCGGACTAAATTTCATCCTTACCATGTTCATTTACACCAGGATCCTCATGGAAATGACTTCCGCAATAGGGTAACATTTTGTCGGTGGGCTCAGCAAAAACTTCTGACTAATCCAAATTTTTTTTGCAGATGTTCTCTTTACCGACGAGGCATCATTCTCCAACAAAGGAATTGTCAAGATGAAGAATATGCATTATTGGTCCGCAGACAATCCAAAATGGCTCCGTCAGGTAGAGCATCAACGTCCGTGGAAAGCTAATGTTTGGTGTGGGATTATTGGAGATACCATTAGCGGACCTTTCTTTATAAATGGAATCCAAAATGGCAGACAATACTCCAGATTTATACGACACAATCTTCCTGTTCTCTTGGACACCGTACCTCTGAACCGGAGAATGGTTATGTGGTATCAGCATGACGGATGCCCTGCACATAACGCCTTAAGAGCAAGACGACTTCTGAACCGTAAGTTCCCTGGTAGGTGGATTGGACGAGGTGGCCCAGTTAGGTGGCCTGCCCGATCTCCGGACCTTACACCGCTGGATTATGTTCTTTGGGGAGCAGTGAAGGATGCTGTTTACCAACATGAACCAACAACACCAGAGGACATGAAGCAACGCATTATTGATGCTTGCACAGCCATCAAAGAGGAAACAGTAGCACGAAGTAGGGCATCCTTCACCCGCAGAGTGACCCTATGTATGCAAGCCAATGGGCATCACTTTGAGCATGAGATGTGAACGCTATGTTTAGTATGTAGTGCTGGTATCACAGTGGAAATTTCTACAAAGGGCCATTTTACCCAGTGATGTTAAGAAACATTTGTATGCAACAATTTGTCATTTAACGCATTAGATAAACATTGATAATTATGTGATAATAAAACTAATTGGTTAAACATGTTTACATTCATCTTCTATGTCCTACCTGAACTTCCCAAATCAAAACATTTTTACCTAAACAACGGTAAAACTTTTAGTCCACTTTCTCGTTTCACTAAAACCATCAACATGAATTTTACTATTACGAGTGAATGATTAACTGTCACTTGCGCTAGATCTACAGTAAAGTAAAGTTTTAACGTTGAACGGCATTATCTTTTTAGTAACGGATTAACGATAAGCGAAGTTAACTTTGTGACTAACGTTGCGGTACACAGATATGTGACAGAACCGCATCACCCCTAGCCTATGGGATAAATACCTGCTGGAATGTACGACGTTAGTGCAGGATGGCAGCAAACCGTATTATTCGTTTCGGACCTCTTGATAAGTATTGAAGTGTGATTACGCATGTCAATCACATCGCGATTACGGGCAGCTTGGGGTTCACGCCTGAGCCTCAGGACGTGCGCTAGCAGCGCATGTCGGGTGTTTCAAGCGTCAACTTCGCGTCTTGATATCTCGGTATGTAATGGGAATATTGCGATGCAATCAACGCCATTGTATATGTGCTTTGTCATGCTATGGATTGCTGAAGAAAAAATATAGGAGGTCCATTTAAAAAAAACATAAGTTTGTGTTAAAAAACACATATGCTTTCGTTTTAGAATGTTTCCAAATATGTACATTCATGGGCCCCAGCCCTACATTGATACCGGTGAAAGTCGTTTTCCAATAGCTGTTATTGTTCCAGAGCTATTTTGGGTGGACAAGATAGCGGGACACACTGTATTTTGTTGGTGCCCGCCTATATAGTGAGAAATGGTCGTCATAATAAAATAAGAGAAATCAGAGCTCGCACGGAATGATTTGAGTGTTCGTTTTTTCCACTCGCTGTTGGAGAGTGGAACGGTAGAGAAGTAGCTTACAGGTGGTTTGATGAACCCTCTGCCAGGCACTTCATTATGAATTTCAGAGTTATCATGCATATGTAGTTGTAGATAATGTAGACGCGAAATACGATGCCACTTGGCATTTTCCACATCAACACTTCATTGCCAGAGGTGAAAGAAGCGATAAGTGACACAAAAAATCCTAGAAATTACAAACGATTGAACCCTGGACGGTTGGGCTTGTAGTTTGACGCTTGCCCACTGAGCCACTGGCCACACTCCTCCTTAGCATTATCAGTTTATTCGCCTTGTAAGCCGCAGTGTATTAACCGACAGTGGCAAGGGATCCAATCGAAGTTCTGAACATATCTCTGTTGTTGATCTCATACTATTATTTGATTTCATTTTGTTTAAAGAAAGAGACATTGTGGCCAATGACTGGCATAACAAATAACAAACAAAGGTTTAGGCCCTTAAATTTCTAAACTTTGTTATAACACTATAGTGGTGTGCATATAACGACGGTAGGAAGATGTGTCGTCGCAAGGGTCAGTACACCACGTGATCCTACAATCAGCGTGCGCTTTACGATGTGCGTGAAATATTTACCGTTGATATTCATGTTAGTTGACGCATGGTGAATACAAAACTAGTCATTTCAAGTTGAAATATGTGGATACTTTGCTACTTCTGAACGAAGTCAATATAACATATTTCATTGTTGGTTAAATCTAACGGTAGTTGCTGGGTATGAGTCCTGGCGCAGTACAAACATTTTTATCATGCACTTTCACGTACGACTTGCTAACTGACAATGGCCAAAAATTGGATATTTCACGTATTTTCTCAATTAGTCAGCAATGACGATCGGTATTGTGCCCGAATGTGTCAGGCGCGATAGCTCTGCTTGGTTAGCATTGGCTACAGGTGCTGGCTTTAAATCTATATCCAGAACAGAATATTTCGGCATGTCATTTGAAGTTCAAACATATGCTCAACCAGCTGCTCATAAACCCCTTAGATATTTATCAGGTGTGGCCGAGCGGTTCTAGGCGCTTCAGTCTGGAACCGCGCGACCGCCACGGTCGCAGGTTCAAATTCTGCCTCGGGCATGGATGCGTGTGATGTCCTTAGGTTAGTTAGGTTTAAGTAGTTCTACGTCTAGGGGACTGATGACCTCAGATGTTAATTCCCATAGTGCTCAGAGCCATTTGAACCATATTTACCAAAAAAAAAGAAAAAAAAGGTTCAAATGGCTCTGAGCACTATGGGACTTAACGTCGGAGGTCATCAGTCCCCTAGAACTTAGTACTACTTAAACCTAATTAACCTAAGGATATCACACGCGTTCCATGCCCGAGGCAGGATTCGAACCTGCGACCGTAGCGGTCGTGCGATTACAGACTGTAGCGCCTAGAACCACTCGGCCACTCCTGCCGGCCATATTTATCAAGTTACCTACCATTAGGAACTAGGGTCTACCCAACGACTGATATGATTTATAAATGATGGAGTACAGCAATCAATCGTCTTTTTTTACAGGTTTTATTTGGCAACTCCAGATTTCGCCTAATGCCTAGCCATTACCAATGCACTATTTTCTAGTCCCAATGCATGTCTGTTCCCTGTTGTTCGCGCGTCAGTCACCACACTGACTGACGCCGAACAACAGGGAACTGACATGAATTGAGACTAGAAAATAGTACATTGATAATGGTGATTGGTGTGCTCTATCATTTCCAGACCCTTAGATATTTAATAACAAGGCCGACAGTTGATTTTCGAAATATGCATACATTCACGTGTCATCGTGAGTACAATGAAATTACTAGTGAGACTCACATTTTCACAATCCTAAATAAGGCACCAGTTTAGTTATGAATCAGGTTTAATATGCTGAAATTTCAATGATCAATGTTAAAATAAATTTCCAAATATAAACTGATTTATTTATTTTTATTCAAATTCTCTTTATATATATATATATATAATTAATGTTAGTCTGGTTGGGAATTTGGTAAGCTAGACTGGATACCTGGTGAAACAGTTGCTCAGTAATGCAAGGTTAACTTCCCCAGACAGCTCACAGCTTTTAACCCACCTTTATGCTCTTGAATAGCAGCACCGCTTACACCACAAATTAAGCAACAACATTACAAGGTGGTTATATAAAGTTTTAGAGAGCAAGAACACTTCCAACCAACATAGAACATGGGAGTCCTTTTATTCTTGCAAAATCTATTATTCACAAAAAATTTGGTTTTGACTAAAGATTACCGAATCATTTATGCGGCAGACTTACGGGTATTAGTTGTTTCAGATACTACTGAGAGCAGTAACATTTTTGAAATGTCACTTAATTTAATAATTTTTAGTTTACAAGTGTTAAGGACGGTCTCATCTTTAATAACCTGTTTTCTGATGTTTGCAGTATAGTGGTATTAATTTACATATAGATTCACCTCTGCCACACAAAGCAGTGTTCTCTAGTTGTCACTCGTGGTTATCATCCTGCAAAGTTAAACGACAATAAAAAATAAATAAAAAAAATTTGAGGACCTGCAAGAAAGTTAACGTTATGTGAACTGCATACAATGAAGACAGAACGCAGATTGTCTTCCGGATAGTTTCGTGTATGATAGCCCATTAATGAGGGCTCGTGAACTTGACAAATAAAAGTTATGTGATATGTTTGTTTGTGTGGAGATCTTAACTGTACGTGACTGATGAAAGCCACGAAAGACGTAAGAGAGGCTGGTCGAACAGTGACATGAAGCCTCTTCCTCTTGAATACGAGTCCATTTGGCCAGCTCGGTCAGTGGAAGTGACCGTGAAATCTCATTTCCTAACAATCAGCGCGAAAGCCAGCACAGCAAAAGGAGTGAGTTGCATCGTTACACAATCGCATACGCAGCAGCCGACGTTTGACGTCCAGCTGCTGATTGGTACTGGTTGGAATGCGTATGAACTTCCTGCTAGATCTGCGAGGAGCCTCTACTCCGCATTTGATCTCGCCACAGCATGCAATTGGGAGAACGGGCACAATGGCTATTCCTGACGGCAGTGCCTCGCATCGCAAAGTCAGCGGATCTGACATGAGGTGCGCAGTTCGCTGCTTAAGCAGCATCCGTGTCTTGGAAGAAGACTGACGTCCATATCGCTGCCCACAGATTTCTGTTAGGCAAAGCTCGCCAGAATACAGATCGAAAAATCACAAGATTACGCACGTCCAGATCACCGCATGTCCACATTACTATGTTATAAAGTCATACAATCGCACACATGGACGTGATCTATACAAGCTCCTCAAATTCGTACAGCATTATGATCATAATTACAAACTGTGTCAGTAACTCGCAAACCAAGTTTTATCGGAATCTCGAAGTATTATAAGTGTGTAGGAAATAAATACGCGAGGTGACAGTGCTGGTGTCATGGTGCGATATTTTTAGTTCACACATAAAAACTGTTGTGTCCCAGCTACAAATGGGAAGATTTTATGATACAAATTGAAGCTTTGTCACAGAGCAAAAATATCAAGCGAAGTTTGTTCATCTCTTCAGTTGACCAGAAATTGAGGAAGAGGAGGACTAGAGTTTAACGTCTCGTCGACGACGGGGTCATTAAAGACGGAGTATGAGCTAGGATTCACGGAGAACGGGGAAGGAAATCGGCTGTGCCCTTGCATAGGAACCATCCCGGCATTCACCTTAAACGATTTACGGAACTCATGAAAACCTAAATCTGCATGGCCGGACAGGTATTTGAGCCGTCATCCTTTCGAATGTGAGTTCAGTGTCTTACCACTGCGCCATTTCGCTGGGTGCCAGAAATAGTATGTTCCCTTTTTACCTAATTGGTACACTTATCGTTGCAAAGAGGCATGTAAAGAAGGAAGATGGAATATTAGGGTTTCACGTTCTGTCGATGACGTCGTTAAGGAGGTTAACGAAATAGGCTGTTTCCTTTTCAAAGATACATCCTGGCATTTTCCTTAATAGATTCAAGGCAACCACGGAAAACACGGATGGTTGGTGGGAGATTTTAATCCCGCTTTCTTCAAACTCGTGTCCATTGTGGTACTCACTAAGCTACCTAGCATGGTAAGAATCGCGTATTACAAAGAATAGTGCTGTTCGGCATATGGGTACTTGGATATAATCGCCTGCTGCTGATACGCTATTTATGCTAATATAATTGACTGAAGCAAAAAATCAGTCAGTTTGGTACTGTCTCCACTGCGATCATCTCCGTTCGTTATCGCTGGCGGGAAAAGACGTTGCAGCGGCTGCCTAGGAGGCATGGCTGTGGCCCTACGAAGATGTTACGATTCCGTATTACCGGCGAGGGGTCTCTCTCTCTCTCTCTCTCTCTCTCTCTCTCTCTCTCCCTCTCTCGTAGTCGCAGCCGGCAGTGAGACGTCTACGCCCCAATGACTTAAGACTGATGTTCCGAGTTTCGGCGTGTGTTTTAGCGGTGTCGCAGTGAGATCGTATGTCTGCAAGATCCGTAGTCAGATGTAGTGATAAAGTTCTGCAGACAACTACCTTCAGAGGGTTATTCTACAGTATAGATCCGTGTACCCGTCATCATTTGATGACTTACGTGATTCGACTGAGGTCCACCAGAGCGAAGCAAGTTCCAGTCGGCGTAGGGTGTACACTGTTCCGGGCGTGGCGTTTTGATGCCATTTAAAAATGGTTCAAATGGCTCTGAGCACTATGGGACTTAACTTCTAAGGTCATCAGTCCTCTAGAACTTAGAACTACTTAAACCTAACTAACCTAAGGACATCACACACATCCATCCCAGAGTCAGGATTCGAACCTGCGACCGCAGCGGTCGCGCGGTTCCAGACTGTAGCGCCTAGAACCGCTCGGCCACTCCGGCCGGATGCCATTTACAGTCTGCAGCATATTGGCCGTTGACGATTGGAACTAGTTTAATCACTTTGGAGAAGTCACCCGGCTGCACTCATAAAGGTGGGCATCACATGTGTTCGAAGCATTGGTGTGTTAATAGAATAACCAATGTTTAATGCTATAGCCAAGCCAGAATCTGCTAGATACAATTGTTTAAGTTTTTTTAAATGGTTATTTTTTTTAAATAAAGGGCATCCTACATATGAAATGATTTCCCTTGCAGGTGGTTATAAGGCTATTGTGCTAGTATAGAAAAGAGATATCAGTTTTAGTAGTTTTATTATATTATAAATGCTTTTAACATTTCTACTACAGAACTAAGATGGGTATTCAATAAGTAATGTAAGACTTTTTTTTCTGAAAGCATTTTGGTTTTATTCCGGATTCTATTCTAATACACCATATTGTTCCCCAATCTTTTGGGTACAAAACCTTACTTTTCAACATAATCTCTGTTCAATGCGACGGCCTTACGCCAACTTTCTGGGAGGGCCTTTATGCGGGCGTGGTACCAAAAAAATGGTTCAAATGGCTCTGAGCACTATGGGACTTAACATCTTAGGTCATCAGTGCCCTAGAATTTAGAACTACTTAAATCTAACTAAGGACATCACACGCATCCATGCCCGAGGCAGGATTCGAACCTGCGACCCGCGGTTCCGGACTGCAGCGCCTAGAACCGCAAGACCAGCGTGGTACCAGTCTACTGACCGACGTCGGTGCCAACGTCTTGCTGCATCAATAACCTCCCCGTCATCCACATACTGCTTACCGCAGATTAAGTCCCACATAGGGCCAAACAGATGGAAGTCGGAAGGAGCGAGAAACGGGCTCTAGTGTGAATTAGGAAGTACAGTCCATTGAAGTTTTGTGAGCTGGTGGAAGAGTGTGTCAGCCCTACCAACACAGACGTCGAATTGTGCAGCGAGCTGTTTGATTGTTGTGCGGGCGTTCCAACATTGCAGGAGTCGCAGCAGTGCGCGACCGGCCAGCACGCGGGAGATCGGACGGGTTTGCTCGACCTTGTTGCGATGATGTCAGACGCCTCGCCCAACGACGCACCGTACTATTGTGCACTGCCAGGTCTCCGTAGACTTTCTGCAAGCGCTTATTAGTATCTACGATGCTCTGATTTTCCTCTAAAAGAAACTCAGTTCTCTGCTTGGAATGCACCTCCGTTACAGACGCCAATTTGAAGGCTACGTATATGGTCGTTACCTATCGGATCTTAATGACACGGACTGAAGCGGGAATATTTCACGATGTCCCTCAATGTAGTCCGTATTTTTTTCAACCGAAATTGACTGAGGAAAAATGTGTTGCATTACTTATGGAGCATCCATCATTACAGATGCCGGATGCAGTAAGCTGGGCAGACTGGTAAGACATGTCAGGTGGCAAACTGTGGCGGAACTAACATCAGACTTTAATGGAGGGCAGAGTACAAGTGTGTGTGAACACACAGTGCACCGAACACTCTTAACGATGGGCCTCCGCAGCTGACGAGCCATGATGTGCCACACATCGGAAATTACGACTGAAATGGGCATGTGGCCATCGGCATTGGACGTTGGCGCAGTGGCAAACCGTTGGATGGTCTGATGAATCCCGACACCTTCTTCATCATGCCAATGGGAGGGCGCGAATCCCTCGGCTTCCAGCAGAACAATTCCTTACACCAGTACTGCGGGACGGAGACAAGCTGGCAGCGGCTCCATTACGCTCTGGGAAACATTCCCGTGGGCATCCATTGGTCCAGTTGACCTCAAGCAAGTGTCCATAACGGAGAAGGAGTATCATACACTGGTTGCAGACGATGTACACCCCTTCAAGACGATCATGTTTCCCGACGGTAGTGGAATCTTTAAACTAGATAATGAGCCATGCCACAAG
The DNA here is from genome assembly GCF_021461385.2 of Schistocerca piceifrons. Lineage (NCBI taxonomy): Eukaryota > Metazoa > Arthropoda > Insecta > Orthoptera > Acrididae > Schistocerca > Schistocerca piceifrons. Next base: position 137,576,383 of record NC_060143.1, on the reverse strand, counting down.
GCCAGAAGTGTGTGTAGATGTAGTCCCAACTTCCTCCAGTGACCTACCAAGGCGTCGTCGCTGTTACGCGTGCCGAAGGCCGGTAGGTAGTCACATCGTAACATTCTGGCTGATCAGTGTAGATGCCCAGGCACAGTGTAAACTCGATTTACATGCAAGTCAGTTGTTGAAAAATGAATATTTAAGTTAAGATGGTGCACAGCTTTTTAATTTCATCCAATGCTACACGAAAGAGAAGTTGTGGTTAACGTTTTGTTTATATTTGTGCCTTTTTTTCGAAAACGTATTTTAATACTTGAGACGGAGTCTGTCTAAAGATTGCTCTGCCGAAAAGCCTAAGTTTTAATGTGATCAGATCTTAAGGTGATTTAACATCGAAAGTCCAATTAAAAAGATAGCTAGTTTCTTGCGTGTACAACAACTTGTCACTTTATGAACAGCCTGAAAAATAGTCTTTAAGGCAAACATCTGCTTCTTGTAACAGAACGTTGTTTTATTTTGCTGACTAGAGTGTTATTAACGTTGCCGCTTTGTAACGGGTATATGAAAGAGAGAGAGCGAACTCAGATATATCACAGATGTTTACGACATATTCTTTGGTATCAGAATACTACTCTTCATCTTCGAGAAATACTTTCATGTGCAAAATTGCTGGGAAGAAAAAAGTTCACTGCACCGCGTGTGTTACAGCCTGCTGACCAACGAGCACAACAATAATAGAGAAGAGTGGTAGCACACAAGAACGGAACAGAATTAATAGCAGTAATTCCAGAGCCCAATGGAATCCTTCTCAGACTCTACACAGAATTTTCAACGGAGTTAGTCCCTTTTTTGACCATAATAAACCGAAGAAGTATGAAAAAAACTATGGCCATAGTTGCTCGTAAGCACGATGTTCATAAATGTAAAACCGTACCGCCCACAAAACTTAGAAACGTAGCAGTATTAATGAGCCACAAGTGCAATAAGTCAACTCAGATAAACATATGACTGTAATAATTTATAGGCATGTGAAGTGGAATGATAACATAGATAAAGGAGTGGTAGACTTGGGTTCATTGGTAGTATACTGGGAAAATGCATTCAGACTACAAAGAAGATTGCTTGCAAGGTACTTGTGCGGCCTAGCTCAGAAAATTGCTCAAGTGCATGGAATCTAAACCAAACTGATCTAACAGAAGATACTGAAGATATACAAAGAAGGGAAACATGAATACGCTGTAAAACACAAACTAACAAACGCTTGAATAAAAAAAGCAACCATCCTGTGAAACCCTACTTACAAAGCTTCAAATTCATTATGGGTGAGGAATCTAGGAACATACTTTAAACACCTACATACCGCGCCAGTAGGGATCGTGAAGACAGTTCACAGCAAAAACAGGGTCATTACAGAAATTGTGCTTTCCGCGCTCCAGTGCGAATGCAGCAGGAAGAAATCTTAATATGTGGTACAGTGGTACCTCTGCTATGCCCTTCACCGTTGTTTGCAGAGCACAGATGTATACGAAATAGCAATGCCTGCGTTATTAAGAACGATACAATGTTCCTTTGGATATGTATGCATGTTCGAAGGTACAGGGACTGCAGCGATTACAGCCATTAAGAAATACAGGAAATATACACGCAATCGCGAATATGGACCACCATCGGCTGTATATTGGAAAGACGACAATAGAGAGTTGTGCCAGACTGGGGCTCGAACCTGGATTTCTCGCTTTATGCGAACGGTCGCCTTAACAGGTTCAGCCACATATGCACGAATCGCGGTTAGACCCAAACTTCCACATATCGGCGTCCATGGGTCACAACCTGCACTCGTTAGGTGTATGCCCGTCCAGGAAAGATATTTTTACGGTGAATCGAGAGCGTGGTATTTCATGTCCGAAGGAACTACTAATAAGTATGAAGTTTAAACTCCATGTCTCCTAAGAAAACCAGATAGAGATTCTGAAATTCACATACGATATAAATCTATTTAGTGTCTGTAAGCATGCTAAAAATCTGTTTTCAGTTTTAATTAGAGCCGAAGCTACGGTTTTTTCTAGAAATAGGAGAAGTTCTCGCGTCTGGAACAGTTTACTACTTCAGAGCTGGCAGAGACAATGCTTTGCGCAGGTGAAGTGGTAAGACTGGTGTATTGATGGTGGGAGCAGTCTAGGCCGCTAGACGTCAAATGCCAGCGGACTATAGATTCTGCAGACCTGGTAGTGTGGCCGTGAGCCCGGTCAAGGGCATCTGTATTGCCCGGCCAACGAGCTGTCTCCAGCCGTCACGGGCGCTCTCTGAAAGCCGAGCATCTGTAGCAGCAGCAGCAGGAGCAGCAGCTCACAGGCGGCGAAATGAGGCATCTGGGCTACGTTGTCGTTCAAGTCTGTCTCGCCACCAGGGTCAAAGAGGTCAGTCACCTAATCAGTGAATAATCGATCCTGATCTTTATACGGGGTTTGTTGACGTGCGTGTGTGATGCTCGTGACACTGCGCACCTGCAGTTACGAGTATTAATCCTCCGCAACTATAGATTATACCAGAATATATTCAAAACTTTATCATACTGGGGAGGTTCTGTAGAGAAGGGAATATTGACGACATACAGCACCAACCAGTCATAGCGTGGGCTGGATTTACGTTGTTGAACAAAATAAAAGGCACCGTTTTCGGTTTCGAATTTATATATTCATCATTCGACGGCTTGCACACTTCCACACGTTTGTCAAAACGCACAGACGTTCTTTTATAGGTGAGAATGCAAGCCATCTGACAACGAATAGTAAATTCGAAACCTGTACGGCGCTTCTTCAAGCAACAGCTACGGTTCTCCAATAACGTCCTTGTCTGACAAAATAGCATCTACGTATATATATCAAGAGAAGTAGATTACAAGGACGCTCGTGTGATACGAAAACAAAAATGTCACTCGTATTGAAAATACGGTGGATGTAAAGAAGGTGGAAATATGGATACAAAGAAGATAGAAACGAAAACAGCACGAATTTTAAGTGAACATCAAGAATCCATTATAGGGCTACTGATGATAACATTGTGAGAAAGACTACCATAACAAATACATATCGTCACTGAACGCAGTGATGAAATTAGAGATGAAAACGCCTAAGAAGCATATCCTCGTCACACAATATTTTGTAGTTTTAAAGTTGCAACCAGTGTCTTCGATACTTGGTACTTTACGTATTCAAGTTTCTTTCTCAGATCTTCGAAGAACTGCCAAAAATGCACTGATGTCTTACTAATTTGGATGAAGTTGTCCCATACAGTAATATACTAACAGATACTAACAGTAAGAGGTAAATAACAATGTATAAATCAGTTTTCTCTCGTGTCAGTTACAATATAAACGACTTATTCCCATGGTTTTCCATAATTTCGATTAAAAATATCATAAAATCTGCTTATGAATGAAAGACTTAGTTTAAAAATCTCACCACAAGTAAAAGTTAGAAAACGGATCACGTAAACGCTTATGAGGAAAGTGAACAACTCGCCTAAAGTTCAAAATCTCTCGCATTAAATTAACCCATTTAAAAGGTTTCAAAGCAAATAAGTTTCTTAATCTTCTGATTTCCAATACACGGAGTTCTGTACCTAGTTAACATAGACTGAGAACCGCTGTGTTTAATTTATACTAATTTCAGTCTCAGTATACAAAGTGGACTATTTTACTTAGGGATTGACGGATTATTAAATTTTAAAAAATATCATTTCGCTTATCACGTTTCCGGATTATCAAGACGTTTCTGAACAGGAAAATGGAATATCTAAGTACGAGAACATAAATTGTTCAGATTGTTTTATTCCTATTACCAATACGTATTCGGCTTGCAACGGCATCACCGTATTAGCTAAATACAAGTTAGTGACAGAAATAAGGACCACAGAATGCCCTACCTTTCTGTTTTCTCATTTCCATATCTCATTTGCGCTGATCTTAACTTGAACTGAAATTTTTATTTACCACTGGCCGATGTCGCAGGTGCTGCCTCTAGCACAGAAAAACGGAGGGAAAATCTTGACTGAACATCCTTATGAGTCAATCAACATTAATATTCCAATCAGATCTGACTATCGTTTTGCCGGCCGCGGTGGTCTCGCGGTTCTAGGCGCGCAGTCCGGAGCCGCGCGACTGCTACGATCGCAGGTTCGAATCCTGCCTCGGGCATGGATGTGTGCGATGTCCTAGGTTTAAGTAGTTGTAAGTTCTAGGGGACTGATGACCACAGCTGTTAAGTCCCATAGTGCTCAGAGCCATTTGAACCATTTTTTTGACTATCGTTTTTCACTTAGGTCAGTATAACATACAGCATAAGATGTGTGCAACTATGGTAATCGACTGTTTGATCCCGATGGAGTAGATAACAGTCCACAAACAGAAACCTGATTAGTCACATATCTAACCTGGAATAAATCTTATAAACAAATTGACAAATATAGTAATGCTTCTCATGAGATTTATCTCTACACATATTGAGCAGTTTCTTTTGTAAACACAACGGAGTATCGGAAAAATTCACGTGATAGTGCTCGTCCGCAAATAGTAGTTAATTTGACATTGATATGGGCTATCTAAATACAGAATCGATGGTCAGACAAAAATTTGAAAATATATCACAGATTATTAAGGAAGCTGGCTGGAGCGGGTATGCATAGATGAAAGGACTGGTCAAAGATAAAATTAATAGTAAGGCATTGTATCTAACGACCTCGTTATCGGTCTAACGTTAAGCTCAAGCTTTCTTTCTTCCGTGTGAGCGCTGGTAATCGTTCGGTACAAATATGAACGTTTGCAGTGGCTTCTTCAGTACATTCGCTGGACTAGAGATCAACGGAGAACCGTCATAGTAGACGCTTTTAGAAGTCTGAAACTGTCACCAAAAGTCAGACAACATAAACGGAATGATTATCTTCGGTATTCTCGCGGTCGCGTTGTCGCTTCCGGAGCACGGGGTCCCGGGTTCGATTCTCGGCGGGGTCAGGGATTTTCACCTGCCTCGAGATGACTGGGTGTTTGTGTTGTTCTCATCACTTCATCATCATTCCTGAAAGTGGCGAGATTGGACTGAGCAAAGGTTGGGAATTTGTACGGGAGCTGATAACAGCGCAGTTGGGCGATTATTTTTAACAGCAAATAATTCAGAACTGGATATGTCTAGCTCCGTCTCCCGACCTGAATGCGGGAGACGATATTTAGGACGCTCACGATAAGGATGTTGCTACTGGCAATTCCACTTTTCCTCCCCACTGCCCGAACCGCTTCCCATACATTTACCTAACTGATGCAAGGATTGTCATGATGAATGGTATATATTTCCAACAGAGCTCATCCATCCTATGAGTAACAGTATTACACTCCATATGCTATGCCAAACGGCCACAAGAATTTATGCACTTCATACTATATATTCATAGTTTTTTCCCTCTCTGCTTCGTCAGAAGTTGTACATTTCATCATACTCGACACATAAAGTTTTCAGTCGTGTAATATTTCCTCGATTTGCAGGAACTGAGCAGTTTTACTGGTGCCGATCTAAGGTTCAAATGGTTCAAATGGCTCTGAGCACTATGGGACTTAACATCTGTCATCAGTCCCCTAGAACTACTTAAACCTAACTAGCCTAAGGACGTCACACACATCCATGCCCGAGGCAGGATTCGAACCTGCGACCGTAGCGGTCGCGCGGTTCCAGGCTGAAGCGCCGAGACCGCTCGCCCACACCGCCGATCTAAGGGCTCGTGATCAGTTGATAGAGGGTTTTCGATCGACTTGTGTTTTCTGAGACTGTAGAGAAACTTCGGGTATGTAGTGTTCCTTAAATGCTTTTCCACTGCGCTGAAGAGAGGTACCCTGTACAGTGATCTCATCTGAGTGGCTCGATCGTTCCATTTAGCTGGTATCTTAGGACTGGGACAATGTCACTATTTCACAGACACAACATACACAAAATATGCGGCTTGACGATAATTAATGATCATTCAATACAGATGCACCCTTCGTGCGACATCTTGCGAGAATCAATGTGAGGCTACGAGCAATGAGGAAAATGAACAGAGGACGCTACGTATACAGTGTGCGACAAGTTGAGAATTTCGTTGGACAGGAAGCGTGCTCGGATAGCCGAACGATAAAAGCAAATGACAGCGTAAAGTGGTAAATTTGCGTTCGAGTCCCGGCCCGGCACAAATTTTCACTTGCCGCCATTGAATTTAAATTTCGTCATGTATATATGTCGGAAATAACAGATACCAACATATAAGTAGAGATGTGATGAGTACATCCACAAATAGCCAGAAGCCAACTTAAAAAAAATATCTCAAAGAAAGAGAAACACTTCATTCTCTTGTAAACCAACGGGACGAGTCAATTACGAGGCAGAAAATGACTGGCTCTCGTTTGCAGCAACAATATCCGCTAGTGGTCACTCACTTGACAAGAAACTTAATGTGACTGGCTGCAGCATAGTTTTACACACTTGACATCGCTATGCTGACACAGGAGGTACTATTGCGTCAGTCGGACTACATTTTTCGTATAGGAATGAAATCTATCTGTCCCTGTAGCGCTCAGATGATAACCAGTTTCAGTCTGAAGGAAATGAGGCTGTCTGGACGAACTGCTACAGTCCTTTTCTCACACTGGTACCAGCGGTTCATAATTTGTGAAGTTTTTCTTTCGCACAGAGATTAACACATAACAGGGGCTTACGATCATGTCTAACGAAGGCTCTACTTGCCTGCAAAGTAGTGTATCCGTTTATTTTCAGCGGAAGACTTAACTGTCACTAATCCTTCGCGTGTGCAGATGTCATCTGCAATTAATTACAGAAATTGTAATGATAATGCAGTCATGGCATAACACGAGGGCCTATAAACTGACTATGTGTACATCTTTGCAGCGGATCCCAGACAAGCTCAATAACGTTCATGTCTGAGGAGTCTCGTGGCCAGTCAAAGTGTTTAAACTCAGAAAAGTGATCCTGGAGCCACTCTGTAGCAATTCTGAAAGTGTGGGTTGTCGCAATGCCCTGCTGGAATTGCCCACGTCCATCGGAATGCACAATGGACATGAATGGATGCATGTGATCAGACAGGATGCTTACGCACGTGTCAACTGTCAGAGTCGTATCTAGGCGGATCAGGTGTCCCATATCACTCCAACTGCACACACCCCAGACTATTACAGAGTCTCCACCAGCCTCAACAGTTCGCTGCTGACATGTAGAGTCCATAGATTCATGAGGTTGTCTCCATACCTGTTCGCTTCCAACCACTCGATACAATTTGAAACGAGACTCGTCCGACCAGGCAACATGTTTCCAGTCATCAGCAGTCCAATGTCGGCGTTGTCGGGCCCAGAGGAACCGTAAAGCTTTGTGTCGTCCAGTCATCAAGGGTACACGAGCGGGCATTTGGCTCCGAAAGCCCATACAGATGATGTTTCGTTGAATGGTTGGCACACTGACACTTCTTGAGGGCCAGCATTGAATCTGGAGCAATTTGCGGAAGGGTTGCACTTCTTCACGTTGAACGATTCTCTTCAGTCGTCATTGGTGCCGTTCTGCAGGATCTTTTTGCGGTCGCAGCGATGCTGGAGATTTGATGTTTTACCGGATTCCTGATATTCACGGTAGACTCGTGAAATGGTCGTACGGGAAAATCCCCATCGAGATGCTGTGTCCCATCGCTTGCGCGCCGGCTATAACACCACATTCAAACTCACTTAAATCTTGATAACCTGTCACTGTAGCAGCAGTAACCGATCTAACAACTGTGCCAGACACTTGTTGCCTTATATAGGCTTTGCCGCCCGCAGCGCCGTATTGTGCCAGTTTACATATATCTGTATTTGAATACACGTGGCTATACCAGTTTCTTTGGAGCTTCAGTGTATATAGGACCACGTACTGTACATGACGCATGCGCTTACCACTTAGGAACCCTGGCATGTATTAAATTCCGTGTCATTGTGGGAAACCTTACATCGGCCGTTCGAGTCACACAGTCCAGTAAAAGTGTATGGAACATCGCTGTCACACGAGACTCGAACAGCCTGCAAAATCGGAAGTACAAATTGGAAATTTGTGGTAAGGTCTTATGGGACCAAACTGCTGAGTTCATCGGTCCCTAAGCCAACACACCACATAATCTAACTTAAACTAACTTACGCTATGGACATCTCACACACCCATGCCCGAGGGAGGACTCGAATCTCCGACGGGGGGAGCCGCACGGACAGTGACAAGGCGCTATAGACCGCACTGACCGTGACAAGACGCCATAGACCGCGCGGCTCCCCCTTGCGGCTTTCACGGTACACTCGTGAAATGGTCGTACAGGAAAATCTCCACTTCATCGGTGCCTCGGAGATGCTGTGTCCCAGAGCTCGTGCGCCGACTATAACACCACGTTCAAACTCACTTAAATCTTGATAACCTGCCATAGTAGCAGCAGCAAGGACAAAACATGAAAACATTTTATACACTTCTTATGTATTTTATCTATAACTTCTCTGCACTGTTCGCACAGCTATCTGTTATTATATGACGAGAGATGGTACCACGGAGTGTCGTCGCTATAAATTGTGCCCAGTTAATGTGAACAGCCGATGAAACAGACTGGCCTTATATAAAAAAAAAGTTTTCTATGTAAATGATCTGAAGATGGCGATTTAATTTCGCCAAAAATAGCAATCGTTGTGTATTTTTGTGCGATATGTGCGAATAAACTTCTGTACTAATAAGAACAACCTTGCATATATTTTGTGATAGCGAAAATTACATTACACAGTTATTCGTTAGACGTTTTGCAACTGTCACAATTCTGAGCATACCGTAAGGGGGAAAACATACTGATGGCTCACATGTTCATTGTAAAGCTGACGGTTAACAGCTTCATTCGTCCTGGAACTGGCGTCTCAAGCACCCCGCTTCACATCCTCTCACCACCTCACTGCCCCTTCCCTCCCCAACTGCTGTGGCGGCTTGTGTGTTTTGCACGACAGAGTGGACAAGTATGAAGCGTGAATAGCTCGGTCGGTATGGCACCATCTTATGTAAGAGTTAGCACATGAGCTCAGTATGAAAAATCCCGGAATAGCTTTACCAGATTATTCAAGGAGATAATACTTAAACAAACTGCAGATATGACTATTTACAAAACAAAGCGAAAGGCTGAAACTTCGAGAATGTCTCCCTGTTAGCGCCGACAAGTGGGGATTATCCGAAGATGATGAGTTCTCTAAATGTGAAGAAACTGTCACAGTAGAACACAATAGATTATTTTCTATTGTTACCTTTAAAAAGTCAAATACGAAGTAGCAATGAGAAGTGTGCCACGCCCTATTTTTATTTAAATTACCTGGTATAGTTTTGTTGTTGATTTTATTGGAGTCTCATAACAGAACTAAGATTAGAATTAAAAATTAATAACCGACTTTTCAGTGTTTCACAATATATTAAATACGGTAATTTACTGAGGTCACTCAGATTAACTGCAAGTTTCCGAAAGGTGAAAGCCAGCCCCCATAATGATACTGACTGACGATTGTTTTTGATCGTATACTATTTTCTTAGGTCCGATACTCTTATACCAACGGACTACGAAAGTATCCTCTGACGCAGGCCATTTTCGATCGTATGCCGTATTCATACCGCATCCCGGCATGAACAGAAATAGCTCAAAAATGCAGTACTTGAGAATTCTATAACACGTATATCGCAATAGTATAAGTTTCCCTTAAATTTCAAGTAAATATTGTTGGCAGTAAATTCCATTATATTTTTCGTGCTCGTTTCACACGCATTTCCCGGTGACGATAACTAAAGATACCGTGTCACTTTCCCCGCCAGAGTGCGACAGTATGACACTATTATACTAAGGGGCGACGAAAGTATCCTCTGATGCACAAATTAAATTTCCGTTCGTCTTACCACATACTGTAGGCGTCATCTCTATTAAATACGCAGAGAAACTCCAATGGCGTGTTGAGTTCGAAGTATGTATCCGCTCTGTGAAGATATGGTATACAAAGCGCTTGCTGAGGAGAAGCACCGTTTAGGCGACAAATTAACATGGAACCAGAATGTTAACTGCTGAGGCAAGCTGTAGACGTGAGCTGCGTGAACTATGGCAAGGTCAGATACAGTTACCTGAATGGCTCCTTCACAATACAAAAAATGTTCTGCGCAAAGGGGCGTCGGAGTTACAAGGTTAATAATACGACGCAAATTACTACACTCGGTGCGCAGTGCGTAATATCCTCAGAAATCTCAGGACGTCTCAATTTCTAATGTAACAGGAACAAAAGAGGAGAATAGCTGAAGTGTTTGTGTGATTAACTAACAGAACGATTCTTATATCACCACGCTTTCGTTTCTGAACACTTAAGTACTTACAGAATGCTCTTTGTCACTATTAATAAAAACATAGACGGAATGAGAGTAGGGAAGACGCTTTCGATAAGATTACACTGTTTATCTACTTGAAGGCTGACACGTGAGAAGTCAGACACAGTGGTCAAATCTTTGCAGGCGGCTGTTCCCTGTTGTCAAGACGGAAAGACAACATAAATATAGAAGTGAGTAACCTAATAACAGATTGTGGTTCTAAAATGGTGATCATAAACAAAGGAGGAACCATTAAAAAAGTCATCTGGACAATTTTCTATTTATGTGCTTCACCAAAAATGATTTGCAAAACAAACACAGATCCTTTGGAAAACAGCTGGTGGACTGTCATGAAGTTACCTTTTTCTTTTTTTCTTTCCACGGAAAAACTCCAAAAGAACCAAACGAAAATTCCATAAAAATGTGAAGTTCTATGCCATACTAATTTTCCATAAATCTGCTTTAGGAAAGGAGTCTAACATCATACTGTTTCTCCCTATCTATGAATGTAACGTTCCTTGTACACATCGAAGTTAGTAGGGAGTGTGTCCTTACTTTCCTCCACCCTGTGGACTACCTAATTCTGCCAAAAGTTTGTCATAGCTGTATTTTACATAAACATATTCGAAGATTACACTAATAATGTTCGTACTTGCCGTTTGAATTGGTGTGAAGAAATAGTTATAGACTAGAATGAGATTTTCACTCTGCAGCGGAGTGTGCGCTGATGTGAAACTTCCTGGCAGATTAAAACTGTGTGCTGGACTGAGACAACCACAGCTGAATTTACTAATGTCCACCAACGTTCACCAAATATTTTCGAATATTTTATGTACTAAAGAAAGTAATAGGTCATTGAAACTTATAAATAAGTATTTTGAAAGTTTGTTATGGCCATTCTCTCTCAGACTGTTTGTGCATCTACCTTCATTATAGCCTTATATTTATAAAACAGGATTTATATATGTGTGTCTTTGTCACCTCTTAAACCATTGGACCAATTTCAATCAAATTTGGCACATTTACTACTTGCTATCCCAGAATCAGCACTGTGAGGATCAGGACCACATACCTGCAATAGGAGCCAGATGTACGTGAAAAGGCTTTTCAACCCCCACACATAGGCTGCCCTGCACTACAGGCGAGTTGTGCAGGTAGTATTGTCACGCTTTGCAGAGGCTACATATATGAATGGGCACAGCTGAGCAGAGGGGGGGGGGGGAGGGGGAGATGAACAAAGAAAGAGGACAGGAGGAGATGAAGAGACAGAGAAACAGTATTAGGAGATGGATATAGAGAGAGATGGAGGAGGAGATGGAGAGACAAAGAGGTTGGGGTGGAATAGATGGAGATGGGACGCTGAGGTAGAGGGAAAGAGAAGGGGAAAGAGGATATGAACAAACAGAAAAAGGGCAGGAAAAGATGTACAGAGAGAGGGGGGAGGAGGACATTGTCAGAGAGAGAGAGAGAGAGAGAGAGAAAGAAATCGCCAGAGAGAGGGCAGAGGACAAGACACACAAAGAGAGGGCGGAAGGGGACGAAGGAGGTAGGTAGAGAGAGGTGGTACAAGAGACAGATAGAGACAGGGAGGAAGAGGAGGAGGGGGAGGTACATAATACAGAGAGGGCAGGAGGAGACAGACAGAGAGAGGGGGAGGAGGCAGTGGGCAGGGACATTAGGTTGAAAGAGTGGACAGAAGGAGTGGACATCAAATGGTCAAGAGAGGGGAAGAATGACACAGATAGGAAAGATAGACACAGAGAAGAGGGGAGGAGGACATTGACAGTGTGAAGGTGGAGGGGAAAATGGAAAGAGAGAGAGAGGGGTGTAGGAGATGGACAGTCACATGGTACATCTATTAAATGGACCATGGATACATATTCTATGGCGACAATACACACCACTAGTCGAAACAGCGTAAAGAAAGTCCTCACAGTTGCATATATTTTTAAAAGTGCAATCCATAAAACTCACGAGTGACAAAGAAATCTAACGATTTTCGACATAAGCCGGCTTGACGAAAATAAGAACACTTCTGGACCGCAAAATGTAGTATTTCAACCTTTAAACAGGATAATTAAATGAAATCACTTCTACTTACGTGGTAGGCAAATGATTTATAGATGAACATAACAATCAAGAAGAAATCAATGTTAAACAGCAGCAGGCGTGGTGAATATTGTTTTGGAGCATACATAACAGGATTTCCTTGATAACTTAAGCAGATATATGATAATTGAAAAAGGCTTTACACAACAAAACGTGTTTAACGTAACACAGGCAAGAAATAATATAACAAACTGCAAATAACATGCTAGTTCTAGTTTAAAGTCATAGTTGTGGCCTTTCTAGCTTCCTGCAAAAAGTCTTGAGAAAATGTTTTGTCATAACAGGGACCAGAACTCCTGACCTTCAATATATATATATACTCCAGAAATTCATTGGACATGGATGATCTGAACTCTGTTCTATTATTTTTATTCACAAGGCTGAAAATACGTTCGCATTCTGCATTGCTATGGCCTATGGTGAGAATACAGAGCATTATTCTAGAAACCGGTTATACTTAAGAAGTTCATCGGCTTCACGAATTCTTGATATTTGTGCCCAACTGGAGTCATTTGCAGCATCTTGATGTGCAGCCAATGTGTCATCTATCTGAAGAGCTGTGAACTGCCTATGAAGCTCATTCACCACCTATCACTGATGAAAAGAAACGGGATTTATCTGTACACTGGAGATCATTCACTATGTTCAATGTTTGAATGCCAATAACTAACTCATCATCACTTCTTTAATTTTGAATCAAGTTGTACTCAGCTTTTGACAATTTTGGCTTAACATACATGATGAACAACTGCTTTCGCAAATCCATTAGAAGTTTTAATAAAAAGTGAACTTGTGCGGAAGAAGTCTGAAGCGCAACATTCCTTTGTCAAATACAGGAATAGTCACATGATGGAAACTGCAAAACGCCTTGTTCCAGTTTGAGGATAGGAACGTAAACAATTTTTCCTCACTTGTTGTAGCAGAAGTCTTAATTTTTAGGGATTGGTTTTTCACATTTGGAAGAATATGCTATTCTTTTAGGGGCACGTGTAGTAACAGAATCAAGAATTCTGTTCTTCTGATACTCTTTGGATCCACTCTAGGTATTCTGAAAGACGTCATGGTTGTGGAAATGCTTTGGGTACATAATATTACTTCCTTCTTGAAGAAAGACAGAAGCGGATCCCACAGGTCCAGTAGTCTATCCAAACATCTCCCTAAAGATAACCATCTAGCAGATACATGCTACAGAATTTTCTTTGAGTCTTTATTGTGCAAGTTCTGAAATTTCTGAAGGCGTTCTTTTATTTTGACATTCTTCTATACGAAATAAAATATAACAATAAGGATCACATCCACTTTAAGTGGTAATCTTTTAGCACCTTTTTCAGCTGCTAGATTAAACGGGTGGCAAACGCAACCTATGATGGCAACACCTGGTTGAACTACCTTCAGAACTCCTGAACCCACATGTTTGTGTCCTAACATAACAGTAGCATTGGCGGAGCAGAAAGCCACACAGTTTTCAGTTGGTATGTTATTGAGAGTTCAGGTGCGATAATATCAGGGTACCCTGTTTCGCCCTGTTGAGTCCACGTCTATCGCTGGTATGGATAGAACAGTGCTCACTACTTTTTCTGTAAGACTATCGTAGAATGGAACAACTACAGGATACAACTTGGCGTTCGTATCATTGCTTCCATCCGTTGCTAAAGAAAATGGTCCGTTCTGAAGGCATTTAACAACTTCAGATGATGCATTTTTTGCCATTTTATTTACAATGCATATTGTTTTCGTACGAGCACAGCTATATTTCTTTGCAACTTCTGATGTGGGAAACATCATCTTAAATAGAGCACAAGCACGATAAGCCGCACTTAAGAGAACATTGTGTACTACACACAAGGGCCGGCCACTGTGGCCGAGCGGTTCTAGGCGCTTCAGTCTGGAACCGCGCGACCGCTACGTCGCAGGTTCGAACCCTGCCTCGGGCATGGATGTGTGTCATGTCGTTAGGTTAGTTAGGTTTAAGTAATTCTACGTTCTAGGGGACTGATGACCTCACATGTTAAGTCCCATAGTGCTCAGAGCCATTTGAACCATCCACCAACAAGGAAGTAAACAGACACTCGGCCCTAATTACGTCACTGACAACGTTTCCAGACTTGGTAAAAAAGGTATTGATTTTCTTGTTATCTTCCTTCGATTTAACATAAATTACGTGTTTACAGCAGTTCACAATATTACTTAGATCTTTTCTTTCACCAAGTGCAATATTAACATCACACCCACACACCGTGCAAAAGGCAAAATTTATTTCCCTTTCTTGATTTTAGTATGCACGGAAAATCAATAGAATATGATTCTTTAAATGTCTGGAAGTACTTACTGTTTCTTGTTGAATTTATTCATGAATCAAACAATAGAAATATAGCGTATGAAAATGTCCGAGAAAAAATATCTCGATAAGTACTGAAACATCGAAATGAACTTGGATCACTGAACGTCACATAAAATTATAACAGTCAAACACTTCATTGAAACATGTTAAAGCACACAAAGCCTTAAACCATTAAATTAACACGACGCTAACCTCGTGAACAAAGAATATGCACGTAGTAAAAAACACGCACACACGTGGAATGAATGTAACTAGTCCACACGAGGTCAGAGAATGTGGGTTAAGTCACACTATATATACGTGTGTGTGTGTGTGTGTGTGTGTGTGTGTGTGTGTGTGTGTGTGGTCGAACATCGCTTCCTATATCAATGGGTCGATTTAAATCATATTTAGTGCACATATTACTTTTTGTCTGGGAATGAGCATGCGGAGATTAGAACCTTCTAGCGCCATCGGAACAGAGATACGAATGAAAATGTTTTCCAACACATGACATCTACCGTACGCTGCGTATGGTCGACAACGTGTTGTGTGGGTAGTATCAGCATACACTGCAGGGACTACACGTGCGGATGGGCAGTGCTCAGTAGAGAGAGATGGGAGGAGGAGACAGATAGTAAGAAGGAGATTTTGAGATGCACAGAGAAAGGGGGCAGGAGAAGATGGACAAAGAGAGAGGTAATAGTAATAGATGGAGGTAGAGAGAGAGAGAGGAGGAGATGGAGAGACAGCGTGGTGAGGAGGAGATGGGCAGGTAGAGCTGGGAGGATGAGGTGGGTTGAGAGAGAGAGAGAGAGAGAGAGAGAGAGAGAGAGAGAGAGAGAGAGGAGGGGGTGAGGAAGAGACGAACACATACAGAGAGGCCAAGATGTGATGTACAGAGAGAGAGGGAGATAGAGGTGGGCAGAGAGACTGGGGAAGAGAAGATGGACAGAGAGGATTGATTATCAGATGGTCATAGAGAGGGGAAGGATGAGACGAACAAAGATAGAGGCTATGGAGAAGGAGAGGTGGCGAAGAGGATGTAGACAGAAATCGTTGGAGGGGTTAAAGGGAGAAGTAGATCATAGACATATGTCACACGTATTAAATTACCATGTATATGAGTACATATATGGTGGCAATAAGACAGTGCAACAGTCGATACAACGTAAGAAAAGTATTCAAAGTTGAGAACATTTTGGACACTTTTCAACTATGAAGTGCTATCGACTATAAAATTAAAACAATGGCCGCCAGCATACGACCATTTTTTTGATATGTCAACTAAAAGACAGTTCACATTATTTCATTTAGAATAACAGACTGGAAAATATAAACGACCTACAGACAGAGTGAGGCAGAGGTGGATAGAGAGAGAGGGGAGAGGAGGACATGTGTGCAATATATGTGCCGAAAGCATACGCACGTAAAGCCGCGGGGAAAAAGCTACTAAGCGAACCATATCTTACTGACAGATATAAATCCATCCAATAAAATTAAGGTCTCTCATTACGCTTCCTGTCCAGCATAAGAAAAAATAAATTTCTTCATTCGCTTAACAAACTGACGGGGTTCATTTGCACTTCACTCAATTTGACTAATTTTGCACAGTCAAACAGGAGCTTTCATCTGGGTTTTGCTCTTCGTATTAAGGTGTCATCGCGAGACAAACCTACGATGATCAACATAAAATCTTCCGTGGCGACAGAAGCCTGAAAGCTTCCTCAATGAAACAAGTTTCAAACTCCTGTACGTATTAGTGTTACCTGATGGAAGTTTCAATTGGGTATCAATTTTAAAAACAAGGTATTGGATAAATTATGAGCTTCCATAATATGTTAGTATTGTGCGTATGAATCGCCACAACTTTATACCCTGTCTAATCAGAAAGTACACTTCATAACAAAATTAGGGGTAACTCTTTCGAAACCGCGTAATTTTCTTCCATTGCAGCGCCGAAGTTTGAAATTTGGCTCAAAGGAACCTACAACCTTCCTCTGAAAAAGTGTGGAGCCTTGCGATGTCACCCTCCCGACTGTCGACAGTTCAAACAGCAAGATGTCGACGCGAAAAAAAAAAATTAATAATAGTAATAATAATGCCAGAGCTCAGAAGTTCATGTGAGGTGTAAGGTGGTATAAAGATGTCAAATTGGTACCAAATTTCCCTATAATTCTGCCCAACACGACCCAACACAACCGTGAACGTGTCAAACGATCGGAGGGTCGTCACACTCCCATCGTGCCTACATTTCATCCCCTCTCTTGACGTCTTCGTGGTTGAGGTCACAACCGCGGCGCCAGAGTTGAAATCACGTTTTCTTTTTTTTTTCTTCTTTTTTTGTGAGTGGCTGAGGGAAACATCAGGACACATCGCCGCTCAGAACCGACTCGAAAAGGCCTCCGGAGGTGGCATATAGATCGTCAATGAAACTACCCCTTCCCTTGGGGTGTTGGCACATTTTGCTGTAGAAAACGACAGTTCATAGTGCGATAAGCAACAGGACGACATTCATAATCACCCTTGACATTGCTGAGCTGACATCCCCCAGTCGATTCAATCCTTCTGTAAGGGCATCGTGGGCCTGAAACCCCACTGAAAGTGACCGCACCCCTTTGGAGTGCAGCGCGACCGCAGTTTTTGCTCTGGAATACAAGGTGGAACCACTAGGGACAGTTAAAAATCATTTGACGAAATTTGAACATGATCGGAAGCAGCAAAGGGGAGCGGGTGGGGGTGGGTGGGGGGCTGTTACATTTACTCATGCTTGAATATAATGGCAAATGTTCTCTCTATGACTCAGTAATTTGTCAACGCTCGCGGTGCCTCGCGCTCACATTATTTAACACATGAAAAATGTACGTGTACAGAGACAGCTAGTCACTGATTACTAGGCGCTGTCAAGACAGGAATCCATTTCGATATTCCTTAGATTTAATATGTAGCCAGCAGTTACTAGATCAGCGACATTGCGCCAGGAAACAGTAAATTTACTGTTACCAGTTACTGGTTTCCTGTCACACTAGCGCCTAGTAATCAATGGATGCCTGGCTCTGTACAGGGACATCTTTAAAGTGCTCGATAAAGGTGCGCGTGTGGCACCGGGAGTATTGCCGAACTGTGGTGCGGGGGGGGGGGGGGGGGGGAAATCTTAGACAGCCCCCAAGACATTTTATTCGCACATGGGTCAACGTCAGACAACCCATCCGTCCTCCCATACCCTATGCTCACGCTACAAAAGAGGGCGAAACAGGAGGGCTGAAAAATTGTAAAGCCCTTTGCTGCTTCTGATCATGTCGAAACTTCGTAGAATGGTTTTGAACGGTCTCTAATGGTTCGACCCTGTGTAGCAAAGCAAAAGCTGCGGTCGTGCCACACTCCAAAGGGATGCGACCATAAAAATGGTTCAAATGGCTCTGAGCACTATGGGTCCTCAGTCCCCTAGAACTTAGAACTACTTAAACCTAACCAACCTAAGGACATCCTGCCCGAGGCAGGATTCGAACCTGCGACCGTAGCGGTCGCGCGGTTCCAGAGTGAAGCGCCTAGAACCGCTCGGCCACCCCGGACGACCGATGCGACCGCAGTCAATAAAATTCTTCTGAGTTTGAGGCCGCATTGTCAACTATAAAATTACGACGTATCGGCGACTGTTGCAAGGCGACTGCACACGATCTTGTTGAATGTGGTTCCAGGCCCACGAAGTCCTTAGAGAATGGTAGAATCGTCCGGGTGGTGTCAGCTTAGCGGGTTCAGAGATGACCAAGAACATCGTTTCGTTGCTCACCGCAGAGTGAACTGTTGTTTTTGATGCTTGCCCATCGATTTTGCCACGTGGTCTGTTGAGACAGGCAAAAATGCTGACTTGTGGTTCCCGGTCAGAGGGCACGGTCCGCGGAGATGAGTGGGGAGTTTGGAATTAGACCTGGTTAGTCACGGAGAGAAGCGGCCGGCGGAGTTATAGAACGCACGGTGCGAAGGGCTAGCTTTAGGATCGGTGCCGTGTTCACTCCCGTAGCGGCCGTACGGCGCGAGGAGAGACGGGTGGCCGCTGTCAACAGAGCGCGGAAAATATCATAGCACCAGGCAAGTGACCGTGACTGACCAATGAAAAATGAATGTTTAATCTAACTGCTCTTTTTATGGTCAGTCATGGCACCAGGCAAGTGACCGTGACTGACCAATGAAAAATGAATATTTAATCTAACTGATTTTTTCTGGTCAGTCATGGCCGTTCTTGCATAATAAGGTTTGTATTAGCATACACTGATTCTGCTAGTTGGTCACAGGCGTTCCCTCAGTAAGTTACACTTAGTATTGTTTAATCTATTGGCCAGTAATGGCCGCTTGTTTAATGCTATATTTTTTCCTTTTAATTTTTAATGTAATTGTTTTACTGGTTAGTCATGGCCGTTTAGAATAGAAAATTTAATAAAACAATTTGCAAGGTTACCTGGGGAAATAATTGAGTCATTTCTCTGGAATTAGTGGCCTTAAATTCTTTTAACAATAACTGTCCAGAATTCGCTTGAGACAAGCAAATTAATACAAGCACAGATTTAATCGAAGCCGTATCTTCTACCGCAAGAGCTCTGATTGTACTGTTCTCTGGAATTAATAACGTATGTGCTTTGTTTTATTGGAAAGACATGTTTCTAATTATGTGTGTTTTCCTGTATCGCTCAAGTAGCGATATATGTATTGTTGGCCTTGGTGTTAAAATAAATTTTGAAAAGAGCTCAGTGGCTTTCCATTTATGGACCACTGTGTGCAAGCAAACCCGATCCAAGTTTAAGAAGTACCACCCAGGCTCCCCCTCCCCTCCCCCCGGCCACCTTATCCTGCCTCCTGGGTCCGTTGCAGTTTTCGATTGGGAAATGTGTGTGGAAATCAAGGCCCCAAGTATGTTTCAGAGAAGCCGTTTATGTCACCTCCTGAAGCCTTTCCATATCTATACTGAGTGGCGGTATGTCTTGAAATACTTTCCTTGGTTACCGATAAGAAAACCGCGTGATTTCAGCTCTGGACCTTCATCGCAGAGGCGTCAAAGAAAGGATGAGAAACGTGGGTAAGAAGGGAAGTGACGACCTTGCCATTGTGTGACACGTTCACGGTGATAATGAGCAGAGTTTTTGATGAAAGTTTGTGCCAACGTGTGATGTTGCGAGTATGTGGATGAGTTATTCGTCCACCTAGGGCTGTTACTGAGGACAACTAAGTTCGCTTGCTTGGATGGCTGCCGAGTCTGTGAGACGAGAACGTCGCGCGGCCTCTCCAGGCGAGCTCAGGTGCACAGACGCGGAGGGAGCGCGTGGCCGGAAATGGCTAAATCCCTGCTCGGGAATGTTTGACGCTTAGGAGGAGAAACAGTGCTGTAAAACATGGCGGAGTGCCACAAGCTGAAAGATGGCTTCTTACAGCCCTTCAAGAATCAATAATGATTCACAGTCAAGTACTAAGGGAAATCAGAATACATCTGCGATCTCAGAAAAATGAGGCGTATCCAAAGATACAACAGTATTTCAATATATTTAACACTTCAAAACTTCATACTTCACAGCAAATAAACATTTCCACAATGAACCTCTGAATTAACAACTTTTAAACGCTTCATGTGATTTCAACATACGAAATCTCAGATGATAGCATTGCAGTATAGGTGTCAACTCCGAAAACTATGTACCTGTATCTACTTTATTTTTTATATCTTTTCACCGTGCAAATGTTTGCACAACACTGTATCATCCACAGTTACACAGAAAATGAATACACCATGAGTACCTCACATTTTGTCCTACTTGTCCAACTATGTAATGACAGTATTTTACGTCCATCTGTTGCTATTTATCGTGAGCGCACTTGCGCAAGAATACTGGCTTATTTATTTACGGACAAACCTTTATTTATATGTATTGTGAACGGTCTGAGTGTGACTGAATGTTTATAACATTTCTTTCATTTAAATATTGTGGAGTACGTTTGTTTAGTCCAGAAAGAGTGATCAAACTTAGTAAAATCATGTCTGTAGAACTTGAGAAAGATGTATTTTTGGTGGGGTGGTGACCTTCAGCCAATGAGACTTGAACAATCGCGGAACACTGCAACACTGCTGGAGTGAAGTAGAGGGGGACACTTTTCCGAGTGAAGAGCTCAAAGGAGCGCTTTGGGGCACTTGGATATCCGTTCGGGAAGAAGGCAGACCTGCCTATGGTTTCGTGTGGTTTTTGATGGAGTGGGTGACACAATTTGGGCGGTGAAAGGCCGCTTCCGTACTTTAATTTCTCAAGTGACTTCATATTTCGAGAGGTCTGAATGTTCTGTAGAGTAGGTATCTAACTTTTCTTGCTTGCGTTACGGAACTGAGTATAGTCAGAGTATGAGTTACTATTCTTTGTAGCGTGTGTGATCATTTGTACATCATCATGTTGAACTCTGAACTGTTTTGAGATGGTGAATATTTCGTGTATTGTGATTGCGAAATGGACTTAGTTTTCACGTTTCTTCCATTACAATTTGGTTTCGGGATTTTACTACCATTCTCGTAACGCTCTAGAAGCAATTTTACTGCAATTGATAAGGATATTTTCTGTCTGTATTTTAACTGAATACCGTTGGATCACTTCGCTTTTATTTGAGATTTTTGTTTCTTTTTTTGTCGAATAAACAGTATTCATCACAATTCTCTGTCGTCTACATCAGTTGCAGACGTTAGAACAGAACCCTTGTTATCAAATTATTTATTTAATTTTTATTTTATATTTCTCTGTATTTTATTAACTCGCAATTCGAGACAATGCACAGACTATTTGATTTGCACGATCACTGCTACAGGTTATTATCTACAGCGAATTAGCTGCGGCGCATGAAAGCGGATCGATCATATGTCTGCGTCGAGCTAATCTTTTTAAACAGAGCCGTGCATAGCCCAAGTACCTAAAGTATGAGGAACTACAGGTAAAGAGGCATCTGGTTTGTTCGTATGGGATGCTGTTTAGAAGAGCAACTAAGCAGCAAAGAACCGTTAGGTATAGTCGCAAACGTGAGGTCATTAATCCACCCACATCGCATGAACTTCTGCACTGTGGCCTTTTTTTCGCATTTGTCGACATCTTGCTGTTTGAAGCGTCACCGATAGCGATAGTGACGTCGCAGAGCGCCATCACAGAGACAGGTTGTAGGCTCTTTTGAGCGTCACAATGGGAGACAGTTACGGGGTTTCAAAATATTGATACTTTGATTATGTTGAACAGTAGTTACGATACATGCCCATATGTACGCGCTAGGGGTGAATATCTTTTAGTCGTGAAATACACTGTACAGGCTGCTTCGTCTAGAAATGAAAGGGAGAAACTTTCCGCGATTGTGAAGAAAATTCAGAACTTATGGGATCTCAGATTGGTAAAAAGGTGCGCATAGGGAAGCACCTAAACCTGCACGAAAAACACAATATGCAAAGCAATGCAGATGAAACTGAGGAGGGGAGGGGAGGGAAGCAGAATGAGAAGAAAGGATGCTGTTCAGAAGTACGAAAAAGCTGAGTGTTCTGACGAGATACTCCTGTCTGGCATTACTCCAATGTAGCAGTGTGCCTTACAGATACACAATTAATAGGATATGCAGCACGTACCAGGATCGCTGATTTCTGTAAATAATAATAATAATAATAATAATAATTCAATCTCATGTCGACAATAAGGTCATTACACACGGCTGACAAGCTCGAATGCAACAAGAACAAGGAAAGAAATGAAAATGATCATTTCAGTCCCTTTAATCGGTTTTGACCAACCAAGGGAAACCTGACTCTGGAATGCCAATCGTGGACTTAAACCTCGTTCATTCGTAAAGCGAATCTGTGCCTTAAGCACTGCGCTACTTCCCTCGGTCACTGTACTGTGGCTACTGTCATCCACTACGGCGGAACATCGTTCTGAATTTACGTCATAGTTACGGGCTGAAACTAGATGTGTGCTCTCCATTAGAATTTTTGCCACCTACGGCACGCGGTAATGCCACGGAAACTATTCCTGCCCCCTTTCCTAGTCACTGTTCTCCACATAGTCTTTCCCTCACCGATTCTGCGGAGGACTTCGCCATTTCTTTAACAGTATACTTAATTCTCAACAACATTTTGTAGCACTGCACGTCAGGTACTTCGATTCTCTTCTTTTCTGCTTTTCCGAAAGTGCATTATTCACTTCCAGACGTAAATACTGAGAAATGTCTTTCTCAAGTCAAGGGCAATGTCTGGCACTACAGTAGATTTCTTTACGTGCGCTAGCCTGCTTCTTATACGCTTCTTAATTCGTCCGCCATGCAGTTCCTTCAAAGGCAGCAGGATTCCTCCATCTACTCCATAGTCCCCAATGTTGATGTTAATTTTGTGGCTAATTTCTTCCTTGCCGTTTCGCAGTACCTTCGTCTTTCTTTGGTTTACCCTCAATCCATATTATTTACTCAGTAGATTGTTAAATTCTACAGGTGCTGTAATTCTTCCTCACTCTCGCAGACGATAGCAAACTTGTCCTTTCATTCAGAAGTTTAATCCCAATTCTGAACCTTTCACTTAATTCGTTCGTTATTTCTTCGATGTACAATTTAATCACTACAAGAGGAAGACTGTTATCATTGCAACAGTTCCATTTTAGTTCGAACACTACTCTTTTGGTCTTCACTTATTATTGCTCGTTCTTGGATCTCGTACACGTATGAAATCCGTCTTCCCCTATACCCATAATGTGCATACTGTAGGATTAATTGTAATGACTGCTCACAAAAGGGAAACGTGAGGGTTTCTAAGCGTCTGGTAGCAGCCTTAGAACTTGTACAGGTCGTTAGCTTCGCCCGTTATAGGACCGTGAAGGCAGACGTGTTAATCCATCTTTGAAGTGGTCACACATCAAAATGAGAATCCATGTGTGACTTCGAGGAGACTCGCGCGCATCTGACAGGCTGCAGACCCTCCTCTAGCCCAGCGAAGCCTTAAACGAGAGCCAAGCGGTTCCGACCAAACGAGCCATCGATCGCCGACGGACCCCCGACTCGTCAGTCCGTGGGGACCGGCGCGGCTTCGGTTATCCCGTAACGAGAGGTCCCTCAGGGACGCTTCCCGCAGCGAAGCGAGACTGCTGCGGACGCTGCTACCCACGTAATCATCTCACGATCTCGGCAAACACAGATGCGTTACGATAGTACGCGTCTTCCTCCCTCTCGGTTCTCTTCACTTGGTACTGTAGAGGTGAGAACATGAACGGTAGTGGAATTCCCGGGGCTCTCCACGTAAGATGTTCACCGAAAGCGAACAGGTCTTAACCCCTGCATACTGTTCTAGAGCTTCATGCGACAATATATGTTGCGAACAACCTTAATGCCTGCCAGGAAAGGATGTGTTGGATTTGGAACTATGTTATGTGAAGTATACCAAAAACGTCTTTGTTACGTATTCTGTTTTATCCTTTACATAGAGAGGAGAATCTTCATCGTCTGTGTCCTCTGAATCGCTAAGAAGTTCTTGGCAGAGGCCACTTTTTATTGTACCATTTATTACGGTTTCTTCCTGCACCGTTCACGAACGGAGTGCAGGAAGAATGATTACTCGTGCGCTTTCGTGCGAGCTGTTGTTGACCTAATTTTACCTGCGCAATCTCTACGCGATAGATGCTGGAGAATAATCGTAGTTTCAGTCGCGGATCCAATGGGGAGGGGTGGGGGTAAGAGGGTTTGAACCCCAACAACATTTCAGCACGAGTCTTTATATTTTGCAAACATCAGTTTCCAAATTTCATAGCTATCTTTCGGAGAATAAAGTAGCATGAAAAACTACGGTGTCTTAAAAATAGCAAGGAATTCTAGAAGTTATAAGCTACGTTTAACACAGGATATTTTTCAGCTGTTTGAGAGAGAGTCTGCTCACGAGGATGGGCTTTTGCCACGACCGATAACATTTCAGTCAGATGAAGACGTACATTCACACGCTGACCGTACCTGCCGTCAACAACAAATTCGACACGTTTCGTGAGTCTCTGAAAAGCAAACAATGCTATTACTATATTAATACATTCAATATATTTGGTTAGATCATTAAAACAGAACTTGTACAGAAAGCAGATTGTTATAACTACAAGAATCTAAGGACATGAAAGGAGAGCAGTGGTTGAAAAGAGAGTGAGACAAGATTGTAGCTTATCCCCAATTTTATTCAATTCGTAAACTGAACAAACAGTAGAAGAAACCAAGGAAGTTTTTGGAAAGTAAATTCATGCTGAGGGATAAAAAATGAAAACTTCGAGGTTTGCGATGACTTTGTAATTCTATCTGAGGTGGCAAAGGACTTGGAACAGCAGTTGAACAGAATGGCCAGCTTCTTGAACAGAGGGTATAAGAATAAGATGAACATCAACAAAAATAAAACAATGGTAATGGTTGAAACGGCTCTGAGCACTATAGGACTTAACATCTGAGGTCATCAGTCCCCTGGACCTTAGAACTACTTCAACCTAACTAACCTAAGGACATCACACACATCCAAGCCCGAGGGAGGATTCGAACCTGCGACCCAAGCAGTGGCGCGGTTCCGGACTGAAGCGCCTAGAACCGCTCGGCCACCGTGGCCGGCCAATGGTAATGGAACATAGTCGAATTACATCAGGTGGCACTGAGAGAATTAGATTAGGAATGGGACACTAGAAGTGGCAGATCACTTTTGCTATTTGGGCAACAAAATAACTGGTGGTGACTGAAATATAGAGACTATAAAATGCATACTGGCAATAGCAAGAGAAGTATTTCTGAAAAAGACAAATTTCTTAATATTTAATATTAATTCAAGTGCTAGGAAACATTTTCTGAAGATATTTGTAGTGTAGCGTTGTATGAAAGTGAAGCGTGGATGTTAAGCAGTTCAGATAAAATAATAGAAGCATTTACAATGTGTTGCTATAGCAGAATACTGAATATTCGATTGGTAGATCGAATAAGAAATAAGGAAGTACTGAACAAAATTGAGCGAAAGTGAAATTTGTGGCACAACTTGACTACGAATAGAAGTCGATTGATAGGACATATACTGCGACATCAAGGACCAGTAAATTTCGTAATAGAGGGAAATGTGAGAGCTACAAATTTCAGTGGGAGACCTAGGTATAAACTCAATAAGCAGGTTCAAATGCATTTAAGTTGCAGTAATTATTCAAACATGAAGAGGCTTGTTCAGAATAGACGAGCCTCGAGTGCTGCACCAAACAAGTCTTCGAACTGAAAAAAACAACAAACAATAGAAAGTTATTAAACTTGAAAAATTATATATATATATATATATATATATATATGTGTGTGTGTGTGTGTGTGTGTGTGTGTGTGTGTGTGTGTGTGTGTGTGTGTCGGGGCGGGGAGGCAAAGAAAAGGGGGAGGGGGAGAGGGAGAGGGGGAGGCAGGGGTGGGGGGACAGAGAGAGAGAAAGTTATTTCCTCCTCTCACAATCGAAACCTGGATCCGCACGTGCATAGTTTCTGCGATGGTTCTCGATCTTTCCTAAGCATGTTCTCGTCCGATATATGGTGTCTTTCATCAAGTGTCTGACGTTTAGGTTTTTCACTATTTCCTTTACACTCTCTCGCCAGTGCAACAAGTGTGCGAACTTTCGCACCGCCATGTTCGTATATGCTCGTTGTATCTGCTAAGTCCAAATTTATATGGGATTTATACACTTAAGCCGTACATATGTTTGTATGCAATCTCTGTTGTAAGCTATCTGCTGTGTCCCAGTATTCTTGCCTTCCATTTGGCTCAAAACTGAGCCTATGTCGCAGCTCTGTTTCAAATCTCTGCACACTGTTTCTCCTAAATACTTGTACGACATACTCTTATTCACATTCTGCTCTTCGATCTATGAACATGTAAGAATTAATAAAAATGGCATTGCACTTCTAGAGAAGGATAAGGTAGCACGTGTCGACAGTACACATCGTAAATATTAATTTTGGTGATAAGTTCCTATGAGACCAAACTGCTGAGGTCATCGGTTCCAAGGCTTACACACTACGTAATCTAACTTAAACCAATTTACGGTAACGACAACACACACACCCATGCCCGAGAGAGGACTAGAACCTCCGACGGAGGCAGCTGCGCGAACCGTGGCAAGGCGCCCAAGACCGCCCGGCTCGTAACTATAGTGCAGACTGTAGTAATACATACTAAGTTTAAATATGAAATAGAGCTTTCATTCTCCTATTATTTTCAGAACAATTTATCAATTTATTTTTACTTCGTCAATTGTGGCATGTTTTTGCCAACTGCAGAAACGTTTTATTTCCACCATATTTTTTCGAGGTTCAAAGCCGTTAGAATTAAAAATGAATAAGGGGAAGCAGCGTTTGGTTTAGAAATTTTTAATTTCGCTTAACTGCCGTGTGTTTTTGGCTGCCACATTTATTCTCTAGGTTTTTCTCATTTCTCGGAAGTATTATAAATCTTTGCTCTGTTTCATCAGTACAGTTACAGTCAGTGGTTGGATGAGAAGGGAGGGCGGAAAGCATTTCTACTATATTCCTTTACTGTTCGCAGCAGTGCAGCAGAACATTGTACACTGATCAGCGTGAACATTATGACCATCTACCTAATAGTCAGTATGTCCGTCTTTGACGCGGATAACAGCGGCGACGCATCGTGGCATGGATGCAGTGATGCCTTGGTAGCTCGCTGATGGGAGTTGGCACCACATCTGCGCATACCCCTGGCTCATTTAGTTGATCGACACGAAGGGGAATACGTGGTCTGCAACCAGGTTACGGTACTCCTTGGCCGTTATGCTTCCTTGCGTGAGTTCCACTGTCCACGGGAATGTTATCCAAAGCATAATGGAGCCGACACCAGCTTGTCTCCGTCCCGCAGTACAGATTTAGGGAGTTGTTCTTCTGGAAGGCGACAGATTCGCGCCCTTCTATAGGCATGACGAAGAAGGTGTCGGGACTCTTCAGACCGTACAACGCTCTGCCACTGCGCCAATGTTCAATGCCGATGGTCATGTCCTGGTGTTAACACTAGCACATGCATGAGTCGTCGGTTGCGGAGGCCCATCGCTAAGAGTGTTCGGTGCACTGTGTGTTCACACACACTTGTACTTTGTCCAGCGTTAAAGTCTGATGTTAGTTCCATCACAGCTCGCCGCCTATCCTGTTTTACCAGTCTACCCAGCCTACGACGGCCGACAATAGTAAGGGGTGGCCACCCAATCCCACGACGTTTGGACATGGTTTCCCCACGTTTTTAAAACACTCACCACAGAACTCCTCGAACACCCAAAGAGTCGTGCAGTTTCCGAAATACTCGTGCCGAGCCTCCGGGCCATCACAGCCTGCCCTCGGTCAAACTCAGATCGGTTTCCCTCTACAATTTTTAGGCCCCTATTTTCCTCCGCTATCAAGCTGACTAATCCTTGATGCGTCAGGATGTATCCTGTCAGCCGACCTCTCTTTTTGGTCAAGTTGTGTCACAAATTCCTTTTCTCCTTAATTATATTCAAATACCTCGTCATCGGTTACATCATCTACCCAAGCAATCTTCAGCATTCTTCTGTAGCACCACGTTTCAAAAGCTTCTATTCTCTTCTTGTCTGAACTGTTTATCGTACACGTCTCACTTCCAAACAAGGTTACAGTCCAAATACCTTCAGAAAAGATTTCCTGACACATAATTTAGGTTACATATTAATAAATTCCTCTTTTTATGAAATGATTTTTTTTTTCTGTAGACGGCCCACATTTTGTATCTCCTCTACTTCTACTGCCATCAGGTATTTTGTTAGTTAACTAGCAAACATCATCTAATACTTCTAGTGTCTCGTTACCTTACCTAACTGCCTCGACATTGCTTCATTTAATCAACTGCCTTCCATTACCGTTGTTTTACACCCTCTTTTCAATATACTTGCCATTTCGTTCATCTGCTCTTCCAAGTTCTTTACTGCCTGTGACAATTACGACGTCATGAGCAAACATCAAACCTTTTACTTCGTCTCCCTAAACTTTAATTCCCTTTCAATTTTCTCTTTTGTTCCTTTACCGCTTGCTCAGTATCAAGAAGGAATAACATCGGGGACAGGCTGCAATCCTGTCTCACTCGCTTCAACCAGTGCTTCCCTTTCATGCCCCTCGACTCCTATAACTGCCGTCTGGTTTCTGTACAAGTTGTAAATAACCTTTTGCTCCCTGTATTTTATACCTGCTCCCTAAATTTTTTCCACTAAATCGACAAACGTTATGAACATAGGTTTACCTTTCCTTAACTTATCATCTAATATATGTTGTTGTTGTTGTTGTGGTCTTCAGTCCTGAGACTGGTTTGATGCAGCTCTCCATTCTACTCTATCCTGTGCAAGCTTTTTCATCTCCCAGTACCTACTGCAACCTACATCCTTCTGAATCTGCTTAGTGTATTCATCTCTTGGTCTCCCTCTACGATTTTTACCCTCCACGCTGCCCTCCAATACTAAATTGGTGATCCCTTGATGCCTCAGAACATGTCCTACCAACCGATCCCTTCTTCTGGTCAAGTTGTGCCACAAACTTCTCTTCTCCCCAATCCTATTCAATACTTCCTCATTAGTTATGTGATCTACCCATCTAATCTTCAGCATTCTTCTGTAGCACCACATTTCGAAAGCTTCTATTCTCTTCTTGTCCAAACTATTTATCGTCCATGTTTCACTTCCATACATGGCTACACTCCATACGAATACTTTCAGAAATGACTTCCTGACACTTAAATCTATACTGGATGTTAACAAATTTCTCTTCTTCAGAAACGCTTTCCTTGCCATTGCCAGCCTACATTTTATATCCTCTCTACTTCGACCATCATCAGTTATTTTGCTCCCCAAATAGCAAAACTCCTTTACTACTTTAAGTGCCTCATTTCCTAATCTAATTCCCTCAGCATCACCCGAATTAATTAGACTACATTCCATTATCCTTGTTTTGCTTTTGTTGATGTTCATCTTATATCCTCCTTTCAAGACACTGTCCATTCCATTCAACTGCTCTTCCAAGTCCTTTGCTGTCTCTGACAGAATTACAATGTCATCGGCGAACCTCAAAGTTTTTATTTCTTCTCCATGAATTTTAATGTTGTATGTTGTAGAATCAATATTGTCTCGCGTTTTCCACGTTTCTACGGAAACCAAAGATATTCCTCATGATCCGCTCTTCTAAAAATAATTCGTGTCAGTATTATGTAACCATATTATTAACCCTAGAACACAAATGAGGGGATAATGTTACATTGCCACTAACCCATCGTATAGTTTACGATTCAATGTTTTATTCGAACGAAATCATTTTCACAGTTTATGGATTAGTTAATTAGAATTATTAGATCTCTAGTGGTATGTGAGCTTCGTAATATAGGCTTAATCTGATAGTTTGGTAGTATTCACATCGTCAGCATCAGCCTTGGATGCTGATACTGAAGCCGGTTTAATATCTCAAGCGATGGTGCCTTGCTCCTTTGTACAAACAGAAGTTATCTGCGAGTAAAGCCTTGTTTAAAATAAGAAGAACCTACGGGAAAAACGGGATGACTCCATTTAATTTGGAAATGAGTTTATGGCACATTCTGACGGCCAACCGTCGGTACTATAAGGCAGTTAAATGACTTTCAAACAGCGTGGCAACTCAACCGAGATACACAGGCTTTCACTTATAGTGGTAACGGAAAGAAGTTGAAAGTCTCTCTTCTCACGAAAAGAAGGGGGTAAGTCCACGGTTTGCTTTTATGCTTTATATTAACAATAGTGTTGAGTCTGAAATCTGATAGTAGTGTGGTCCTCTTAGCGTCTGTAACGTGTATGGTTCATCGCAAGATGAAGGTGAGAAGCTATCTGTTAATCAGATAAAAAGAGAATAGCTTGTGACAGAATGAGTAATGTTTGGAGGGTCCTTTGATCAATGCTCATGAATTAGGCAGTGATTGTAAATGCTCACTGAGTGTTTCAAACAAATCAAACACCATGAAAGACAACAGCTTACAAAGAACATTAATTTTTGTTATATAACTGGAATGATCAATCATTTAATCAGGCCAATTTCTGTGACATTAGCTTCTCGCAGAAGGCCTAGGCATGAGGATTCCAGTGCCACAGATTGGTCATTCCGATACATTATAAGAATCAAACGAAAATATAACATAGGTGAAATTTGACTGCAAAAGGCCTTCACTGCTTTGCATGGAATAACAAAGTGCAGACTATACAATCGAATATGAAGGATACTGGAATATCTCCCAAAGGCAATAGAGGCATGCATGCTCATCGGTTTTCGAAACTGTTCAAAGAAAAGGAAGCAGCCTTTATAAACCACGTAGGTGCACTGAAGGGAAGAAAGAGCAGCCATGGGAAGGAGAAGACTGACAGAATCATCATTCCACAACAACTATCAATAAAAATGCCATAAGTTACATAAAGAAAAAATATCCTGAACTTCCTGTTGAATATGAGACCTACCAGAAAATGTTTCTACATCTACATCTACATGGATACTCTGCAAATCACACTTAAGTGCCTGGCAGGCGGCTCAACGAACCACCTTCACAATAATTCAGCATTATTTCACTCTCGAACAGCGCGCGGAGAAAACGAACACCTGTAGCTTTCCGTGCGAGCTCTAATTTCCCTTACTTCATTACGATGACCGTTTCTTCCTATGAAGTCGACGTCAACGAAATATTTTCGCATTCGGAGGAGAAAGCTGGCGATTGAAATTTCGTGAGGAGAATCCGCCGCAATGAAAAACGCCTTTGTTTTAACGGTGTCCCTCCAAAACCTGTATCGTATCCGTGGCACTCTTTACCCTATTTTGAGATAATACAAAACGTGCTGCTCTTCTTTGAACTTTCTCGATATATTCTGTTAATCCGATCTGGAAAGAATCACAGATCGCGCAGCAGCACTCCAAAAGAGGGCGGACAAGCGTAGTGTAGGCAGTCTCTTTAGTAGATCTGTTACATTTTGTAAGTGTTCTGCCAGTATAAACCAATCTTTGGATTGCCTTCCATGTGTTCTTTCCAATTTAAATTGTTCGTAAAAGTAATTTCTGGGTATTTAGTTGAATTTACGATCTTCAGAATAGTCTGATTTACCGTGTAGCCGAAGTTTAACGGATTCTTTTTAGCACTCATGTGGATGACCTTACACTTTTCATTATTTTGTGCCAATTTCCAATTTTCGCGCCATTCAAGTATCTTTCGTAAATCGTTTTGCAATTTGCTTTGATCTTCTGATGAGTTCAGTTGAAGATAAAAGACAGCATCACCTGTAAACAACCTAAGACGGCTGCTCAGATTGTCTCCTAAATCATTTATATAGATAAGGAACAGCAGAGGGCCTATAACACTAGCTTGGATAACGCCAGAAATCGCTTCTGTTTTACTCGATGACTTTCCATCAATTACTACGAACTGTGACCTCTATGACAGGAAATCACTATTCCAGTCACATAACTGAGACGATATTCCATAAGCACGCAATTTCACTATAAGCCGCATCTATTGCAGAGTGTCTAAAGCCTTTTGGAAATGTAGAAATACGGAATCAATTTGAAATGCCTTGTCGGTAGCACTCAACACTTCGTGTGTTTAAAGAGCTAATTGTGTTTCACAAGAACGATGTTTTCTAAATACGTGTTGACTGTGTGTCAATAGACCTCTTCAAGGTAGTTCATGATGATAGAATACAATGTATCTTCCAGAATCCTGCTGCATATCGACGTTAATGACATGGGCCTATAATTTAATGGATTGCGCCTACTGCTTTTCTTGAATATTGGCGTGACCTGTGCAGTTTTCCAGTCCATGGGTTCGAATCTTTCGCCAGACTGTTAAATATGGAGCTATTTCATCAGCATACTTTGAAAGGAACCTAATTGGTATGCAGTCCCAGAAGAGTTGCTTTTATTAAGTGATTTAAGTTGGTTCACTTCTCCGAGGATATTTACTTCTACGTTACTCATGCTGGCAGCTGTTCTGATTCGAATTCCGGAATATTTACTTCGTCTTCTTTTGTGAAGAAATTTCGAAAGGCTCTATTTAGTAACTCTGCTTCCGCAGCACTGTCACTGTCGTCGATAGTATTGTCATTGTTATCACGCAGAGAAAGCACTGACTGTGCCTTGCCGCTAGCATACTTTACATATGATGAGAATCTCTTTGGGTTTTCTGCCAGGTTTCGAGGTAAAGTTTCGATGTGGAAACTATTATAAGCGTCTCGCATTGACGACCGCGATAAATTTCGAGCTTCTGCGAAAGATTGCCAATCTTGGAGATTTTGCGTTCGTTTAAATTTGGCACGCTTTTTTCGTTGTTTCTGCAACAGTATACTAACCCGTTTTGTGTACCAAGGGGGATCAGACCCGTCGTTTGTTAATTTATTTGGTATAAATCTATCAATTGCTGTCGATACTATTTCTTTGAATTCAAGCCACATCTGGTCTGCACTTATATTGTTAGGAAGGCGTCACATGAATTACTATACTTTTCGTTTATTTTTGGAGATTTGGGGGTTACAATAGTCAACCTCGCTACGACAACCCTGTGTTTACTAATCCCTGTATCCGTTTTGATGCTCGTTACTAGCTCAGGATTATCTGCTGCTAAGAAGTCAAGTGTGTTTTCACAACCGTTTAATATTAGCGTGAGCTCATGAACTAACTGCTCGAAATTTTAAGAGAATGCGTTTAGCACAATTTCGGATGATGTTTTATGCGTACTCCCTGGTTTGAACATGTATTTTTGCTAACATATCGAAGGTAAATTAAAGTCTCCACCAACTGTAACTGTATGAGTCGGGTACGTGTCTGAAATTACACTCAAGTTTTCTTTGTATCTTTCAGCAGCTGCATCATCTGAGTCGAGAGGCCGGTAAAAGGATCCAATTATTATTTTATTCCTCTTGACAAGAATGACCTTTGCTCATACGAACTCACAGGAAGTATCCGCTTCTATTTCGCTACAGAATAAATTACTTCTAACAGCAACAAACACGTCACCGTCAACTGTTTTTAGCCTATACTTTCGGAACTCTGTTAGGTTCTTCGCGAAAATTTTGGCTGAAAGCTTTAGCCAGCTTTCAGTGCCTATAACGATTTGAGCATCACTGCTTTCTATTGGCGTTCGGAGCTCTGATACTTTCCTAACACCGCTACGACAATTTACAACTATTATAACGATGTTTCCTGTATCTACGATCTTCCTATGTTGGACCTGAACCATTTCACACTGAAGCCTTTTTTGTATTACCCCGAGAGCCTCTAACGTAAAAGACTGCCCAGTCCACGCCACACAGCCCCTGCTACTCGTTACTCGTGTAGCCGCCTCCTGCGTGTGGTGGACTCCTGACCTATTCAGCGGAACCGGAACACCAACTACCTTATGGCGCAAGTCGAGGAATCTGCAGCCTGCTCGGTCACAGAACTGTCTGAGCCTCTGATTCAGACCTTCCATTCGGCTCTGTACCAGAGGTCCGCAATCAGTCCTGTAGACTATACCACAAATAGTGAGCTCTGTTTTCATTTCGCAAGCAAGACTGGCAGCGTTTACCACTTCTGTTAGTCGCCTGAAATTAGAGCGAATTTCTTCTGATCCAAAGTGACACACATCACGGTGGCTAGTGCAGGCTGACTGGAGGACTCAAACGTGCAGGATGTCTGTTGTACCAGCACGGGCGGCCCACAACAGTAACGCCTGTACACTGCAGCTTCAAGTTGTGTAACTGAAACCATCACAGCCTGGAGCTGAGAGCGAAGTGTCACCAACTCGGCTCGCCTCCGCACACAGCCATCACAGTCCCTATGCATACTAAAGACCATGGTAGACTATACTACACAGCAAACAAGGACAATCGACACGTGCTGTGGAACTCTACTGTAGACATGAAGGAAAACACAAGAACTGTGTCCAATAAATTAGATTAACACCCAGGGACAGGAAATTCAATTTATCATTTAGGATCCACATTCTGATACCTGCTTGATATTTTTAAAAAATCAGGCAGAATTACAATGTTTGAATGCAAAGCCTTACCAAAATATCTCCAAAAAAAAGAAAAGTTAGAAATCTAAAATAAAATCAAAGTACTTAGTAAGGAAGACCAGTTTCACAAGCTAAGGGCTATCACACTTTATTCAAGAAAGTGAAAAGAGAGGAAATAAGGTACAAAGTAGTCGAAAATGAAGCAATGTGCACGGACTGTCATCAAATTCTACCCTTGACAAATATCAGCTGAACAGCATAAAGAAGGGACGAAAGCCTACCAAACCGTGACGGACTTACCACGTCCTTTTCGTCGTAAAGAGGTATTTTATTTTCATTTTTTGTCTTTTTTTGTGCAGTTTTTAGTTTTTTAATTTTTAGTTTTTTTAATGTGTTTATTTTACAATAATTAAATTTAGCATCATAATTATATCGATTACACTCGATTGGAGGGTTTTAAGTATTTCTTTGTGATCCTGAATATTTGTATTTCCTCTCCTGAAAAATGTACGAAATGTGACTTACCCGTTTTTTCCATGGGCTCTTCATATAAGTTAAATAACGATTGCGCTGTGCAGTAGAAGTGGCAACGATTCAAGCTCAGCTGAGATACGGCTGCCGTGGACACCGTTTGTAGAATAGTTCCAGAACATTAAAATATTTTAGCGTAGTTACCACTTAACGTTGTCTGCCCGTTGTTTACCAGACGTTGTATCGATTCCCTAACGATCCTGATTTCGCATTTCCTGAAAGTCGTGCCAGGGAAATGGCAATGTAGCGCGCTTAAACCGACCACATACACACACACACACACACACACAAACACTAATACTAATAGAAATAAACAATCATAAGATGAGTAACGTAGGCCGTTATGCATTTTTACTGTAAGAAGCTGCTATTAGCGTGACGCAGCATAGTGTGGATGCAGCTCTGACAGGAGGCGGAGCCCTTTCCCGGAGCTCTAATCTGAGGCGGGCAGAGAGGTAGTACGGATATTGCTGTCAGCCGCACTTGACGGGGTTAATACGATAAACGAGCGGCACTGGCGCCGCCACTGCTGGCCGCCGCAGAGGCGGGCGGACCAGGCACAGCGCGTGTCCACCTTATGCTGCCCGTCCTTAGAGAACGTTTCATCAAGCTTTATGTGTTGTTGCATGTCATTCTGAAACTACAGCAAGAAAGCACAGACTATGTTATACTATTACAAGTCTCCCAGGGACATTCAAGTGGATTAACGGTAGTTCTCGTGAGATGAACATTCTCGGCGGAAAAAATTCTGGACAGACTCCTTCTGGGGCAGTTTTACTGGCAAAGCTACTGTAATAGCCTCTCCTGGTGCCGACCGTTCTTGCTAAAATGGGCACTCGTCTCGCAGCTTTCTGTCCTCACCCTGACTCAAGCAACTGCTTCCTCTCTTACTTTCAGGCGTAATTAACTTGCGCCTCTCGTTTGCTACTAATAAAAATTAAGAACGGCTCGGAAGATTACACGATAAGAGTCGTAGACACACTCAAGCAAACATATGTTGGATAAAACCATCTGATAAGATCCAAGAAGTTCACTTAGTTGCTATTATATCACCGAAATAAATCGGAAAATGCGCTTAAACTGTACTACTTGTAAAGGTCATTGGACAGGCAGTCACGTTTAGGTGAACTGGAGAAAATTACGCACCATAAATGGAATAAATGGCTCTGAGCACTATAGGACTTAACATCTGAGGTCATCAGTCCCCTATAACGTACAACTACCTAAACCTAACCAACCTAAGGACATCACACACATCCATGCCCGAGGCAGGATTCGAACTGCGACCGTAGCGGTCGCGCGGTTCCAGACTGAACCGCCTAGAACCGCTCGGCCACCATAAATGGAAATTAAGGCTAGACAGAGAGAGAGAGAGAGAGAGAGAGAGAGAGAGAGAAGGAGGGAGGGAGGGAGGGAGGGAGGGAAAGTGGCAAATAATGCTAAGGCAGCAATGGAAATCGGTACCAATGTGGCAGAAAATAAAAACGGAGTTTTTCCATGGTTCGTACCTCGGGTTCCACTGGCGATGCAAAAAGGGAGGGTCGACTGTTTTGGATAGCCCTTGGGCAAGGGACTATTCGTATGCTCAACATAAGGATCGTCTTACTATCCTACAGTATAGCGTCAATTTTTAAATATTATACACTTCCTGCAGCTTTGACAAACGGAGCAAATCGTTTGGTTCTTTTTGAATTAGATGTGTTCCACGGTGCGCCTTATGGGGCTTATGGAGCCCCCATTTAGTTCATGTGCGGGTCCCGAAATATAACCGAAAAACACGATTTTTGAGTACCAAAACGAAACCACGGATTCCAAGACGCCTATGCACAGCAAATGATTGAAATGTTTACAACATATTACTAAGATCCCGATCTCGAAAGGCGTAAAAATTTTACTGATGTTTTCGAGGTACAGAAGTTCGAAGTTACCCTGCTTGCACAAGTAAAATACGCGAGTAAAATCTAGTGTGAAGCGGAACTTACTAATAAACAACCTCAGCAAATATGTCAAATTTTAACGGAATGTTCTATAGGCATTTATCTAGAAATACCATATTATCGTATTCCAAAATATTTATCCGTTATCGACACACGCAAAAAGCTTGGCTTTTGAGTAGCAAAACCGAGCCACGTATTCCCAGACGACTATGCACAGCACATGGCTGTAATTTATAAGATATGTTCTTAAGATCCTGACCTGGAACCCTTGAAAGCTTTCTTCATATCTTTGTCCGTTTCCAAGATACAGAGGATCAAAGTTACACTATTGTACGGATAAAATATGCACGCAAAACCCGGCGAGAGGCGAAAACGTGGTTAATGAAGTGTCATACCACGGATAAATATGCCGTCAAGTGTCTGTGTCATCTTCAGAAGCGTTCTGGAAACTCCATGTCGTAGCACTGAGGCATACGCAAAATTCTTGTGCACATAGAATCCGGTGTGAAGTGCAACATTATGTTTATTTCAGTATCACGTAAGTAAACTATGAAAGTTCTTTTCACATCAATGTGACGACCTCCTGGAGCAAGGAGAAGAGGGGAACTAGCGGAAAAAGGCCCTATCGGAGCACAAAAAATGCGAATATGTTCCTGGTTATTTAAAAGACTGACAGAAAAGTGGGGTACCAGCTGCCTCAATCTACCATCCTCAGCACCTCTAAAAATTTTCCCCCAACATTTTGGTATGCGAAGATATTGGTGCTTTTTAATGCTCAGAGAGAGAAGAAGGCAGTAGCAGTGGGGAAGAGTCGGAAAACTAATAAGGGAAGACGGTAGACAACGGTCGTGGTAAGAAAGAGCGAAGGAGACAATGGTAGTGTGAGAGAAACAGAGGGACACAGTGGCACTGGAAAGTACTTGACGGTGACAGGAAAGGGCTAGGAAAAGAGTGTAGGAGACAGAGTTAGTGGGAGAGGAATAATGAGAAGGAGAAATTGGACAAGGGTGAGAGCCAGTGATACTGAGAGACAGAGTCTATTACAGTGACAACAAGGACGTGAGAGCCATTGTCAGTGACAAGAGACAGCGGCAGTGGGAACTAACGAATGGGATAGTGCCAGTAAGAGAGAGCAAGAGGGAGACAGTGACACTGAGAGGAGACTGTAATAGTGGGATAGAGCAATAGGATAGAGCAAAGGAGACTGTGGCTGTGACAGTTAAAGAAACACAAAGGAGCGATGACAATGAGTTGGGCTGAATAAGTGAGTGAGACTCGAAAAGTGGGAGTGGATAGGTATGAGCGACTTACAGCAATGGACTAGTGGGTGTGAGCGAGTTACAGTTAGGGGAACTTGTGGGAATGAGATGTGAGCTGCATGTTAGAAAGAACGTAAAAATGTTCAAATGCCAATATTTTTGGAAAAATTTTTAAACGTGCTGAGGAAGGTCTTTTAAAACAGGAGCATATTAGTCTTTTTCACGCTCTGATAGGAGCATTCTTCCATATTAATTCATTGATTAAGAATCTGCTAAGAGAAATAGACATACATGTAACATACAGAAGTTTGGTTTGGTTCGGGGAGCGTGCTCAGACAGCCTAAGTTGTACGGCGACGACTCGCAGTGAGTGGGAAATCCGGGTTCGACTCAAGGTGCAGCACAGATTTTCATATGTCGCTTTAGTTAGTTCATCTATACCTATTACAGTTAAATTGAACTTCAGGAATAAATTTCAACAATGACATTTCCAAATATCAGCTTCTATCCTCTTGAAACCAGGAATCCCAAGTGGAAAGACAGGAGCTTTTGCTTTTATAAAGGAGCAGGAATTCGTGACATCCATAACACATCTCAACATGTACAATAATTTCTGAAGCAGACCTGATATTCTAATGACTATTTTATACAGAACGGTAATTTACGACTTCTTTGTTTATGCACAGGGATGCTAGGGTGCTGTTTTTGGAACTGGAAGCCAGATAAAGTGATTTATCTTAGTAGCTGACTCTATTTTCTACACTACTTTCTTTAAGCCGGCCGAAGTGGCCGTGCGGTTAAAGGCGCTGCAGTCTGGAACCGCAAGACCGCTACGGTCGCAGGTTCGAATCCTGCCTCGGGCATGGACGTTTGTGATGTCCTTAGGTTAGTTAGGTTTAACTAGTTCTAAGTTCTAGGGGACTGATGACCTCAGCAGTTGAGTCCCATAGTGCTCAGAGCCATTTGAACCATTTGAACTACTTTCTTTAAATATCTGACAACTGAAGCATCGGTGTGTAAAATTATTGGCTACAATTGGCAGGTGATATGGGCAGGCGATATTAAGCTGAAAGAGAGATATAACACCACGACAACCTCAAGTTATTTGACAATAGAGTTTGATGACGGAATTAAGAAGGCTGCTGCAATGACACAATAAAAATGGAATATGAATGTTAATCACGGTTACGATTATTTTCTTTTCTTTTCTACTCATTTAAAATTTAGTTTTTTTCAGTAACTTCCGTGCATGCTCTCATGCGGAGTGTTTCAAAAAGATTTATCCGATTTCACAAGGCTCTATTTTCTACGTAAGTAAAGATAGAAAGCTGAGGCGGATTTTAGGTTAAGCGCCGAAACTAATTTATGTGCATATGCATATATACTTTCATAACTGTGTAGACAGCCTGAGAAAGATACCTCATTGTGATGACACATGTAACAAACAGCTACGAAATTCACAGATTCACATTTCTATCACATTGACAGCATGGTGGCCAGTACACTAGGCTACCGGGATCTACTTCATTATTACATTCTTTTATCCATAATGTATTTAGTGGAGCTCATGTTGTTCAGGTTATCAACTATCATTGCTGCAAATTCTTATGCTGTAATGTGCAAAGCAAGATCTTTCCTCAAGTAAGTAAAATGTAAAGATCTTGTGTATAATAAACTCTAAGACAAAAAAGGAACGACACATCACGAAGGAATTATTCGAATGGGACGGAAATCGGTTGATGTGATGTACAGCCGGCCGCTGTGGCCGAGCGGTTCTAGGCGCTTCAGTCCGGAACCGCGCTGCTGCTACGGTCGCAGGTTCGAATCCTGCCCCGGGCATGGATGTGTGTGATCTCCTTAGGTTAGTCAGGTTTAAGCAGTTCTAAGTCTAGGGGACTGATGACCTCAGATGTTAAGTCCCATAGTGCTAAGAGCCATTTGAACCATTTTTGTCACGTACATGTACCATCACTCCTGGTTGTCGGGCCGTATGGCATTCAGTCACGTTGGTATCCCACCGCTGTCCAGGGCGTCTTCAGACACGTCTGCGGCCTGGAATCTCACTGAATGGAGTAGAATTGTATTCAGTTATGAATCTCGCTTTGAACTGAGCCCCGATAACCCGCCCCAGACAGCGGTGGGATACCAATCTGACTGTCATCCGCCATACGGCCGAACATTCAAAGTGATTATGTGGGGTGCCATTCCTTTGCGTAGCAGAACCCCTTTGGTTGTCATCCGCGGCACACTTACAGCACAACGATACATCGAAGATATTCTACGCCCTATCTTGGTGCCCTTCATGGCAAGCCATCTTGGTAAATTTTGACGCCATAGTCTACGGAGAGCAGCGACCTGATGTTATATTTACGTTAAAATGAACAGTCGAGATCGCAATAATAGTTTTCTATTGACCGGTTTCGGCTTATATACAAGCCATCTTCAGAATTTTTTGACCCCTGTGGCTGCTGCTGACGGCTCCTCGGATTTCTCGTGGTACTACGATTGTACACCGTACGATGGTGTACAGTCGTAGTACCACGAGAAATCCGTGGAGCCGTCAGCAGCAGCCACAGGGGGTCAAAAAATTCTGAAGATGCTTGTATATAAGCCGAAACCGGTCAATAAAAAACTATTATTGCGATCTCGACTGTTCATTTTTAACGTGAGCCATCTTGGGCTTACATTTCAGCAAGATAAAGCACGCCTGCACTTGACAAACACTACCTTGTCCAGCAAGGTCATAGGATTCTTCCCCAATTGAGAACATTTGGAGCATTATGGCAGGGACCTACAGCCATCTCGGAATTTTGATGATGTAACGCGCCAAGTGAACAGAATGTGACCGATATGCCTCAAGAGGACATCCAGCAACTTCATCAATCACTGTCAATCCGAATAACTGCTTGCATAAGAACCAAAGGTGGACCAACGCGTTACTGACTTGTCCAATTTGTAAAACTCATTCGCTTGAATAAATCATCCAATTTTCTGAAATTGTAATCACTTTTTTTGTCTGTACATGTACATAACCTCTACTGATTTCTGCCCGATTCGGATAATTCTTTCGTGGTCCGACCTTTTTCCTTAAATTGTATAAAAGCGTTTCTAAACTAAAGAAAATCGTGTGAATCATACTACTTTAAAGGGCAAAAATGTGAAACTTCAACGGGAAATCCTTGACGCCGTCTGACGACAGGTCCAGGGCCGGAACTACTTACGGCGAAATAAATCACTCATCCAAAAAGTGCGGCCGGTTGCAGATTTTTCTTCAGTGATATCTGTTTTATTATTATGTTTCCCGTTCATATCATTGTCTAGGTATCGTCGAGACTAGTCACTACGTCTACCATTAAAGTCCTCTAGATCTACATCTACAATCCGCAAGCCACCTTATGGTGTATAGCGGAGGGTAATTTGAGCCACTTCGCCCGTTTCTGTTCCAGTCGTGAATGGTGCGTGGGAAGAAGGATGTTGGTAAGTCTATGTGTGAGTTCAAATATCTCCAACATCGCTTTTTTCTTCTTTTCGCGAGGTATGCGTAGGAGGAAGCAGAATATTTGTTGACTGTTCCAGCAACGTGTACTATTGGAATTTCAACAGTAATCCACAATGTGGAGCACATCCTTCTCTTGCAACGTCTGGCACTAAGTGATTAAGCGCGCTGCTATTATTTGAAATTATCTATTTCCTCTATAAGTCCTACACAGAGGTGAGAAAAGTCAAAGGGTGAGTGATCT
The DNA here is from genome assembly GCF_021461385.2 of Schistocerca piceifrons. Classification (NCBI taxonomy): domain Eukaryota; kingdom Metazoa; phylum Arthropoda; class Insecta; order Orthoptera; family Acrididae; genus Schistocerca; species Schistocerca piceifrons. The sequence goes on along the minus strand of NC_060143.1, from coordinate 137,534,069 downwards.
GCACATATACAGATGGCGATAGTAATCGCGTACAGAAGGTACAAAATGGCAGTGCATTGGCAGAGCTCTCATTTGTACCCAGGTAACTAACGTGAAAAGTTTCAACGTTATTATAGCCGCACGGCTGGAATTAACATAGTGTGAACGCAGAATGGTAGTTGGAGCTAGAGGCATGGGACATTCCATTTCGGAAATCGTTAAAGAGTTCAAGATTCCGAGATCTACAGTGTCAAGAGTGTGCCGAGAATACCAAATATCAGGCATTACCTCTCACCACGGACAACGCCGAGGCCGTTGGCCTTCACTTCACGACCGAGAGCAACGGAGTTTATGTAGAGTCGTCAGTGCTAGCAGACAAGCATTACTGCATGAAATAACGGCAGAAATCAGTGTGGGACTTACGACAAACGTATCCGTTAGTACAGTACGACAAAATGTGGCGTTAATGGGCTGTGGCAGCAAACAACCGAAGCGAGTGCCTTTGCTAACAGCTCGGCATCGCTTCTCCTGGGCTTGTGACTATATCCATTGGACCCTAGACGACTGGTCAGATGAGTTCCGATTTCAATAAGGTAAGAGCTGATGATAGGGTTCGAGTGCGGCGCAGACGCCACGAAGTCATGGACTCAGGTTGTCAACAACACACTGTGGAAGCTCATAATAGTGTGGGCTATGTTTACATGGAATGGACTGTGTCCTCTGATCCAACTGAACCGATCATTGAGTGCAATTGATTACGTTCGGCTACTTGGAGACCATTTGCAGCCATTCACGGACTTCCTGTTCGCAAACAACAAAGGAATCTTTATGGGTGACAATGCAACGTGTCACCAGGCCAATATTGTATGCGATTGTTGTGAAGACCATTTTGGGCAATTAGAGCGAATTGTTTGCCCAACCAGGTCGCCCGACATAAATTCCACCGAACATTCATGGGACATGATCGAAAGGTCGGTTAGTGCACAAAATCCTGCAGTGGAAACACTTTTGCAATTATGGACGGCTATAGAGGCAGGGAATATTTCTGCAGGAGACTTCCAACGACTTGTTGAATCCGTGCCACGTCGATTTGTCATACTAGGACGAGCAAAAGGTGGTCCGACGCGATATTACGAGGTATCCTATGACTTGTGTCACATCAGTGTATGTTGTATAGTTCCTAGACTGACGAGGAATATTCAAGGATCGGTCGAAGGAGTGTTTTGTAAGTTATCTTCTCCTTACTACTATTAACAAACAACCTGAACGGAGTACAAGCCGCAAAAGATCCGGGTTCACGGTGCGCGCGGTCGCTGCTGGGGCAGCACAGAGTGCCGGTTCATTCAGAGTTTGTGCGGGAGGCCGCCGCCCTTGAGAGCAGCAGCGGCGGCGGCGGTAATCTCGGCGGCCATCGCGCCTGGCTGTCCCGGGCGTAACCCAAGTCCTGGTGGGGCGCTGGGCTGCGCTGTGCGGCAGGCCTGTGCGCGGCTCGACGCGGCGCGACCCTAACTCGTGGTCCGCTAACGAAGCCGGCCGGTGCCGCGATGCGCCGTCAGCGTCGCGCCTGCAGCTGATTTACGCGCCGCCTGCCGCCGTGCGTCCAGGCAGGTGCGAGCGGTTAGTGCGATGCGTGTGCGTAGTATTATAATCGCTCTTTCCGTTTACTAAGTTGTTATTTTTTTTTTTTTTTTTTTTTTTTTTGTTTTTTTTTTTTTTTTTGTCAGTCTTCTGACTGATTTGATGCGGCCCGCCACGAATTCCTCTCCTGTGCTAACCTCTTCATCTCGGAGCAGCAGTTTCAACCTACGTCCTCAATTATTTGCTGCATGTATTCCAATCTCTGTCTTCCTCTACAGTTTTTGCCCTCTACAGCTCCCTCTAGTACCATGGAAGTCATTCCCTCATGTCTTAACAGATGTCCTATCATCCTGTCCCTTCTCCTTATCAGTGTTTTCCACAAGTTCCTTTCCTCTCCGATTCTGCGCAAAACCTCCTCATTCCTTACCTTATAAGTTCACCTAATTTTCTACATTCGTCTGTAGCACCACATCTCAAATGCTTCGATTCTCTTCTGTTCCAGTTTTCCTAAAGTCCATGTTTCACTACCATACATTGCTGTACTCCAGACGTACATTCTCAGAAATTTCTTCCTCAAATTAAGCCCGAAATTTGAAATTAGTAGACTTCTCTTGGCCAGTAGACTTCTCATTACCATCGTCTTTCTTCGATTTACTCTCAATCCATACTCTGTACTCATCAGACTATTCATTCCGTTCAGCAGATCACGTAATTCTTCTCCACTTTCATTCAAGATAGCAATGTCATCAGCGAATCGTATCATTGATATCCTTTCACCTTGAATTTTAATTCCACTCCTGAACCTTTCTTTTATTTCCATCACTGCTTCCTCGATGTACAGATTGAACAGTAGCGGCGAAAGGCTACATTCTTGTCTTACACCCTTTTTAATACGAGCACTTCGTTCTTGGTCGTCCACTCTATTATCTCTTGGCTGCTGTACATATTGTATATGACCCGTCTCTCCCTATAGCTTACCCCTAATTTTTTCAGAATTTCGAACATCTTGCACCATTTTACATCGTCGAACGCTTTTTTCAGGTCGACGAATCCTATGAACGTCTCTTGATTTTTCTTTAGCCTTGCTTCCATTATTAACTGTAACGTCAGAATTGCCTCTCTCGTGCCTTCACCTTTTCTAAAGCCAAACTGATCGTCATCTAACGCATCCTCAACTTTCTATTCCATTCTTCTGGATATTATTCTTGTAAGCAACTTGGATGCATCAGCTGTTAAGCTGACTGTGCGATAATTCTCGCACTTGTCCGCTCTTGCCGTCTTCGGAATTGTGTGCATGATACTTTTCCGAAAGTCAGGTGCTATGTCTCCAGACTCATACGAGGGTTGGAACTTAAATAGTGTCAACAATTTATTCACAACCGATACTAAAGAGTTACATGTTTGTACCTGTTACTATCCTTCAAAGTAGTCACCAGCGTGGTGTAGAACCCGTCGCCAGCGATTTGGAAGGCGTAGTTTGAGTCTATATCTGCTCCTGGGTACGCCTTAGAATCCAGTTTCCGATTTCGGAATCTCTGTCTGACCATGATGTAATCTAACTGAAATCTTCCCGTATCACCCCGCCATTTCCCTGTATACCTCCTCCTCTTGTGATTCTTGAACAGAGTATTCGCTATTACTAGCTGAAACTTGTTACAGAACTCAATTAGTCTTTCTCCTCTCTCATTCCTTGTCCCAAGCCCATATTCTCTTGTAACCTTTTCTTCTACTCCTTCCCCTACAACTGCATTCCACTCCCCCATGACTATTAGATTTTCATCCCCCTTTAAATACTGTATTACGATTTCAACATCCTCATACACTTGCTCTATCTCTTCATCTTCAGTCTGCGACGTCGGCATGCATACCTGAACTATCGTTGCCGGTGTTGGTTTGCTGTCGATTCTGATAAGAGCATCCCTGTCATAGAACTGTTGACAGTAACACACTCTCTCCCCTACCTTCCTATTCATAACGAATCCTATTCTCGTTATATCATTTCCCTCTTGGCAGTCCCCTCCCGGACATCCTAATGGGAGACTATTCCGGAATCTTTTGCCAGTGGAGAAATCATGAGGATACTTCTTCAATTACAGGCCACATGTCCTGTGGAGACACGTTACGTGTCTTCAGTGCAGTGGTTTCCAACGCTTTCTGCATCCTCATGCCGTTGATCATTGCTGATTCTTCCGCCTTTAGAGGCAGTTTCCCACCCCTAGGACAAGGGAGTGCTCTGAACCTATGTCCGCTCCTCCGCCCTCTTTGACAAGGCCGTTGGCAGAATGAAGGCGACTTCTAATGCCGAAAGTCTCTGATTATTAATCAAAATTTAGGCAGCGGTGGATTTGAACCCGGGACCGAAGACGGTTTGATTATGAATCAAAGACTCTACCGCCAGACCACTGGTTGTTAATATACAAAGGGCAAAACAGAGAGACGAGGATTACAATGAGATGAAAGACGAAAATCGACGAAGTCTGTGTTGTCAACCTTTCTTTAACATGATGCTACGTAACCGTGGGCAGATGATTTAAACAGTTTTGTGCATCAGAATCAATTCTGCAATTAAATGACGGTCATAAATCGGTTTGAGTTTTCGTTATCGTGCAACTAAATGAAGATAAGTTCGTTTTCTGGAAAGTGCGATGACCACTTAGGACTGCGACAATGGCGGCCGATCTATTGCGTCTTCGTATTAAGACGACCAACAACGAATACTTGCTGAAAAACATTAAAAATTATCAGACTAGGACAAGGAGCAAATTAAATAATAAAACTGAAGAAATTAAATGTTCAGAATAATATAATTCAACACAGTTAAACGAACATCATAAGACACTACCTTTTACTCCATCAGTTTGTTGCGACGGCTACATCAGAAGGAATCCAAGACAGTACTGAACACTAGCATTTATCCTAAAAAATCAAATTCAGATCGAAAGAAAGGCATACGACATATAAACAAGATTAAACTGAGTTCGGGAAGCTGTGTAGATGATAAAAAATTGTGGGTGCACAGCGTGGAATCAAAATTGTACTTGAAAGAGAACAAGAAACACGGTAATGTCCAGCTGCGCCGCATCACTACAGATCCGAAACCAGAGAAGACAGTGTAAAGAAACGACTGACGTTACCATCTGGCCCGCAGCGCTTCATGTACCAGTAATCTCTACACTTCAGTCCCTGATGAATACTAGTAACTCAGGCTTGGTGCGAAATCCAACAGAAGAAAGGAAGACAGCATGATACGTGAACAGAATCGGCAGTGCCGGGCAAAAGAGAAGACACTCTACGAGCCGAAACATGAATATCAGTGTGAACGTCCGCCACAATGAATGAGGTGACATTTTCAGAGTCCGACGCCTAGTGCCGGAGGTGCTGCAGCGCTCTGGAGATGGAGTCACGGCCTGTGATTGGTGCAGATAAAGCAACAACAGAATTATGAACAAAAACGTGCTTACGTCTAAGATTATCTTACTAATTTTCTAACATTTTTACCATTAATTCTAACCTAGTTTCATAATTTTTAACGTTTGTTCGTAGTTGGATAGCAACTTACTTATCTCAGTGTCAGTCTCTCTTGCCTCTCTTTCCTCTTCCCATACGTCACTTTCTTTTCATTAATTCTTTTTCCTCTTTTTAAGTTGGTAAGCAGTATAATTTGGTGTTGGATTTGCGGGTCATATTGCTAATTATTGCAAGAATATGGAAACAACTTTATTAATACACTGAGAATTGTAACGTTGGTGATAATAATTGTGAAACACGGCATTCCGTCCCTTCTGTGGTGAAGCAAACAATCCATACATATTATAAAACGGATATGTAGTATATGTGTGCGTTTTCTACATCTCTTCCTAAACCACTGGACAGATTTCAACCAAACTTGGTACACACACATCCGTCACGGTGAGGCAACAATCGCTGTGAGCGTAAGAATCACCTACCTGGATATATGACGTCATAAACAAAGAGGTGCGTAAAAAATTGCAACATCATGCTAGAGATTTAGATGTATTGCTTCTATGTTACTAAATGTACTCCCAGTAAATTTCGCAGGCAATATCCACATATACCGGTAAATGCACCTACGAAAGTACGAGTACATCATCGTACCACACACACAGTTTAGGAGATATGACGTCATAAACTCTGAGATGCGTGAAAACCTACGGCGATGTGCATGACGTTTATATTTATTACTTCCTTTCTTATAACTCTACTCGCAACATACTTCGCACAGTATTCTGCTGAACGTAACTACAAAAATATATTCTTGTACGACGCGTTGTTCTAGAGATACGACGTCATAAACACTGAGGTACGTGAAAAAAAGTCGCATCATATATGAAGTTCTTATACATTTATTCTTTACTACTAAGCCACTCCTTCAGTTGAGTAAACTTAAGGAAATCCTTGGCATCTGGCAGCGCTTTTGGTATCTTTCAACTACGAAGCGCAAACGGCTGTAGGTGAAAACGATAGCCGATTACAGAGCTATGAAGAGGCTTTGCCACTGAGACAGATACAAAATCACGTTGTAGGCACACGAAGCATCTGCCACCAGAGTACAGAAATTGTCCGGGATCATGTTTCTTAATTTTGATACTGTACTTACATAGTGAATATATTTCTTTGTACGACTGTTTCATAATTTCAAAGATGATTTCACGAACACATGGAAATGAATTTTTTTTGATACTTCACTACAAACACAGTTCAGCTTTTGTTATTTTTCTTCCAGAAAATTGGCAAAATGAACACTCGGGCAACGCTAGGTAATACATAAATAAAAGTAAACTCAGGTAGTACGTTTGCTAGTCAAGTCCAGGTCCCTAAAACGAACACTTCTGAACTCCTGACGACATCGATCACTGACAGTAAGGCGAAGTCGTTAGAGATGGAAAGCTGGCTCTGAGACATACTTACAAAAGGGAATCGACATCTGACATTGAGTTTTTTTTCTAAAATAGTTGGTACACGAAATGATAAATTGCCACGAGGTTATAAAAATGAAAGAATTCTTGCCGGAGTCGACAGCAGTTCACATGGGATGATACAATATTTGTCTTACTTTTTGTCATCCGTTATTTTTACTAACAATAACTATTTTCCTCATATGACTTACCGAATACAATTTCAAATATAGGATAACGTACTTAATTATATAAAAATCGTATCCCACGTTACAAAAATTGTATTCCAAAACTTTTTCAAAACAGTTACTCTCATTTAGCATTTAATGAATATTGGGGAACCCTGGAATGCAAACAGAAAAATACACATGTATTAGTACCGGCCTTTTTTCGTGTCTCTTTTGTTGCAATTTGTAGAGAAAGTTAGCACAGTATTCTCCAGTAATTGTTTTCCCACTGGAGAGATAATCCACAAACAGAATCCCCTTCACATCCCAGAACACTGAAGCCATGACCTTTCCCGCCGAAGGAATTGCCTTTGCTTTCATTGGTGGCGGAGAATCAGCATGTTTCCACTGCTTTGTCTGTTGTCTCTGGGGTATAGTAGTGCACCCAAGTTTCATATGTGGTCACAAATCGGCGCAAAAAATCTTTTTTGTTTTTCCTAAAACGGGCCAAACATTATTCCGATATGTTCATTCTCATACGTTTTTGATCCGCCGTCAAGAGTCACGGCACCCATCTTGCAGATCAGTTTTTCGATTCTAATACTTCAGTTAAAATGTGATACACCCATTCAGATGACATCTGGCAAGCGTGAGCAATTTCACGCACTTTCAATCGACGATCCTCTATGACCATTTTGTGCACTTTTGCAATGATTTCTGGAGTAGTGACACATCTTGGCCGATCACTGCGCGGATCATCATCTAAGCTCTCCCGCCCAAATTTAAATTCACTTGTCCACTTGGCAACAGCTGAATATGAAGGAGCAGAGTCCCCCAGTGTATTCTGGAAATCGGCATGAATGTCCTTTGCTTTCATACTTTTCTTTACGAAGTACTTAATCACTGCTCGAATCTCGATTTTTTCCGTCTTAGCAAATCACTACGCGGGAACAACAGCAGAGGCACGTCACCACCACAGCTCTCTTCCAAGAGCACTGACGTGGCACATGCACAGTCCAATGAATATCACGTAAACAACTCATAGCGCTAGCGCTGACCTCTCGTGGTGATTCCGAGAACTTTTCAAACCACCCTCGTATCGCTGTGGATTCTTTACAATTCGTTCAGCTCTTGTGCCTTTTATAGTGGCACTGATTTGTCGACACTCATTACTTTTGTTTTCTTCGAGTCACAGATAATCCTAGATCTGAATTCATCTGCACTGTGCCCTTGCGGGTGTGAGTCAAAAGCGATCTAGAACTCATTCCCTCATGCTGATGTATTCATGGTTTTCAGCAGCAAAAACGATGTAGCGTGGAGGAGTTGTATGTATTGTCCTGAGTGTACTAATAACTGCAAGAAAGTCCTTGGGAGCATGTTGCGACTGCTCTTGCAATCATCTCAACACATTACAACATCAAGAGGCTCAACTGGCTTCAGCGTTTGACATCATGGCACCTGACAGTTTAAGAAGACAGCACGGTTGCCTCTCGGTGAAAGGGTGCACGGGTGAAGGCGAGAGGTGGCCTGAGCAGTTAGCAAGTGCTACGCTGAGTGTCACCCTATCCGGGAGAAAGGCGGTAGCATTAGCATGACAAAGTAGCAGCCACGCCCACTCGCCCCCCGTCCGGGTTTCGACATGCCGCCTGTCGCTGGCGTGCCGTGCGCATATAGGCCCTTGTGTTTATTTTTTATTTTTTATTTTTTTTGTTCGTTCTGTGTCCGGACGGCTACACCACTTCTCTAGCCGTAACTGCTAGGAGGCGCGCCGGTGCGAATGCAGCGGATTAGTAATTCAAGTCTGCTCGCTCAGGAGAACGGCTCTGTCGCTGTTCCACGGTGATTGCTGCTGGTTTCCTTCTCGCTAGCGATACCGCAGTTTTTCGTCCTAACGATATTCTAGGTCACTGCTTTATGCACCTGTTTCTGTGCTGTTTCATTTTCGACAGGAATTTCTTTATTCTCAAATTGATTTGTCTGAGTTCGTTCTTGGTATTCTGATTAATTTGGCCCCCAGAAGTCTATTGTAGTAATCCTCATTACGTTATAAAGTTACCCTGGAAGAAAAAAAAACCCAAAGTCGGTAACATCCCAAAGAAACAGGTAGGAACGGTTCTCTAATAGTTCAGTCTATATATTCATCTTCATACTTTCAAAGAACCCGAAATAACCCCACATATACTGAGTCAATGTACTCAGTCAACACAACTTCCTGTCAGATAAAAAAACTGTGTGCTAGGCCGTGACTCGAACTCGAAACCATGCCTTTCGCTGGCAACGCTTTTATGGACCGAGCGATCCCGGCACGACTCGCAACCCGCTCTCACCACTTCTGCCAAAACCTCTGTCCTGCCTTCTTAACTACGAAGAAGTTCTCCTGCATATCTTGCGGTACTAGAACTACTGGAAGAACCGATATTGCGAAGAAACGGTTTAGCTACGGCCTACGGAATTGGTAGTGTGCTGTTAGCTACAATTTTCTACAAACCGTTTCAAGATATCTTTACGAATAAACCTTATTCTGTATTATTCTGCACAGACAACCTGGAGACGAATGTAGCCATGACCGTGTCAGTTGTAAACTCATCTCTTCAGCTCAACTCAATGTGGATCTCGTGAACATTAAAATGCTATTTTTCCAGAGAGAAAGTTAGGAGGGAGATTATGGAAATCAAATGACAGCTTCTGGAAGAAAAAAATGGAAGATTTCTTCCCACGAAAAGTTTCAGGGTAAAACTAAAGAGCTTGAGACACACTATTCTGCTTTCTGCTTAAGCGTCAAACGGTAAGGTAACGGAGAAAAAGGTCATTAAAAAAAAAGAACTATCTCTAGGTTCGTTAGTGAATGAAACACAAGTGAGCCGTTAATAATTATGACAGATGCCTTTTCTCAAGCATTATTCAGTGATTTGTGAAATACGCGTATGTAGGTTGCAAAATGCCTCCCCTCCGCATGGTTGTTAATGTACCCTAGCGAGTATAGCCGCTTGAACCCGACGATGTGCGACGTACACGATCCCGCTATGTGATTATTTATTCCATAGTTGGCATGGAAAACATTTCATCAGTTTCACTCCTACACCAATCAAACTGTCTAAACAATAACAAATTAAACACTGAGACATCCGAGACAGCGTTAGTTAGTGTCAAGTGACCAAAGCTTTCTTCGTCTTACTACTACCTCTGCTGCAAGGGATATTCGGAAAGTAAGTTCTGATCGGCCGCGAAAACTTTCTTTTACGCCTTGTAAAGCATGTGGAACGTGTTACCTGTGGCTAAGGGTGTGGAGTGCAGAAAATTAATGCCTTGAAAACATTCATTATGTTTTCCAGAACACTGGCACGTAACTGAGGATCTGGGGCAAAGAAGGTGATTCGTTGCGGTACATAAAAAGTGGGACTATGTGAACGAATATCTGATGCTTGTGGTTATGAACCTAAAAGGATACGACATTGCGATCATTGCAGCATATGCTTCCACAAATAAGGTTACTCACGCCGAGAGGAATAATTTAATCTGACAAACCTCCTAGATGGCATTAGCAATAGGAAGGAGATTTTAACGGACGATTGGTTAATCACGAAACTATCAAGGTTGTAGGCAAATTTAGGGAGGTTATTGTAAACGATAATGAAGAGAGGCTATTAGAAATGTGAGGACGGTACAGTCTTGAGTATGAAAGAGCTTTTATCAACACAAGAGATCCAAAAATATACCTGAGCACACTCTAATTGATTGTTCTAAAGGGAAAGAAAGCAATCGTAAAATTGAAGGATTGCAGAGTCTACACGGGAGAGGAATGTGGATCTGATCAATTCTTGCTCCGGCGTGCACTTCGGTTCCCCTTTCAAAAATTAGTAGGTGCAAAAACAACTGCAATGAGAATGGAGAGACAGTGGACCAATCACAGAATAAGTTACGTTTACTGCAGGATCCTTCAATTACCTTCTTATACACGCTCATATTGAATGGGAAGTTACATCAGACTGATGATACAACACTGCAGTTAGCGCATAAGACAATTGTGAGAACTATTCATGAATCTATCTTTGAAAGTCTCGGAGTAGTTCAGAACTCTTCTGGTAAATTTACAAGTGACTGATACTATGGTGATATTGCCACAAAGGTGAAAGAGAAAAAGGAGGCCTACAACAGATGGCTTATGATGAGCAATAAGACAGATGGCAAAAGTAGCTACATAAGACCCAGGGGAGAGGCAAAGAAAGTATTAATTAGAGCAAAAAAATGTTATGTGGAACTTTAAATGTGAAGAAATTGATAACAGCATAGGGAATTAAATCTCCAAAGATGCAAGGTACATGATAATACAGCTAAGAACAAATTACAGAAATAGTATTAACTTACAGTTGATAAGGCCAGATAGATGAAAGACATACTACGGAGAACTGTTTAAACAAGATCCATCCGAATTTCAGAATATATGCTCCTTTGCATGCAACAAACTTACAGAAAATAACAACAGCGGAAGTACATGATACAGTTAAGCAATTCAAAAATGGCAAAGCACCAGAAAGTGGACCTGTATATACAGAGTTGTTGAAGGTCGGGCCAAACAAGTTGTATGAACACCTCGGAAAACTATTTAACCGCTGTCTTAGTGGAGAGGAAGACCCTGTCGAGTTTAAACAATTCATCACATATGTATTTAAAAAGGGAAGCAAGGACGACTGCACAGTTCTACATAGAGACTACATAGTAAAATAGTTACAACTCGAGCTGAGAGAAAAATTGAGGAAGTAGAAGAACAGAGTGGCTTCCAGGCAGGAAGGTCTTTGATCGATAATATCTGTGGCGTTAGACGGGTGACTGACAAGAGACTGGCACATAACTTGGAGACACAAGTGGTTATTGCAGAAGACCTAAGGCGGTACACCACCTATTATGATGTGGGAAACAATGAAAAACCAGAACATTCATACATGTTATGTAGACGCCGTTAGAAAGCTGTATTCAGATAATACCTGCTGTGTTAACGTTGGGAAGTTACTATCACAGAAACTTAAGGTTAGCAAAGGGCTGAGACAAGGATGCTGTTTAGCGCCAACTCTCTTTAAAATGTTTTTGAACGAAGCACCGAAAAATTGGTAAAGGAAGTCCAAAAACATGGGAATTAGAGTAGGTGATGACATCCTGTTCTCCCTAAATTTCGCCGACGCTCAGGTCATCTTAGGGAGGAAGAAGAGGATGTGCCTTATTTGTTAAGAGAACTGGAAGTAGAGTATCAGCAGTGACGCATGAAAATTAACCTTTCAAAGACTGAATACTTTGTTGTAGGAGATACAGGAAGAGATCTTGTTATAGATGATAGATCTATAGTAAAGTGTAGCCGTACATATAAATTTTTAGGGACAATCATTTCGGATAAAGGTGGAAGCAACGAGGAAATAAAGCACATAATAGGAGAGAGAAAGGTGGCAATTAAGCAGTTACACTCCTTTATTTGGAATAAAACAACGTTAAAAATTTCAAAGGGAGGATGTAAAAAACTATAGTTGAGAGCATTTCTCTCTGTGGTGCTGAACTATGGGAAGTCTCCACGATCAGTGAGAAGAAATTAAACGCAATGGAAACGTAGTTTGGGGGACGAAGCTGCGAAGTAACAAGAAAAGACAAAATAAGAAATGAAGGGATGGGAGCTACAAAAGATATTGTAGTCACAACTGAAAATAAACGGTTAACACAGTATGGACGTACCAGAAGAATGCCAGAGGAAAGATGGTCCTCTAAAATATGGCACTGGAGACCTTCAAGATGCAGAAAAAGAGGATGGCCCTGGCTACATTGGAACGATGGGGCGAGGCATGCGATGCAGGACAGGGCCATGCAAGAAGATGACTGGTAGATGGGAATCTTGGATGTGAGAGACGCCTCATGGTGTACAAACTCGCTGGAAGAAGAAGAAGAATCTATATTGCGTACGCCATCTTTTGGTGTGTGGCGGAGGATACTTCTGGTGCCACTATCTTTCCATTCTTCCCTGTTTTATTCGCGAATGACGCTTGGGAAGAACGATGGTAGGTTCATCTTTGTCACGGAAAGTAAGATTTCAGAGGAGGTTCTGCTGCTTACATGACGTTGTTCTTCTGCTGAGAGCAGAGTACTAGACAAGAATGAGAGCTGTGGTTTGGCGCTTCGGTAGACTCGCGTTAGACGTCCGCGGACTGAGCGTCGTTTTGGCGCGTGCGCTGCGTCACGCACGTGTCGCGGCGTCGCCGTCTTATCAGGTCCGCAGCTGCGCCGCGCTGAGGACAGCACGCCGACCTGCAGACACAGCGGCGCATTTCCTGCCCGTCCAGCTACGCGGCACCCCACTACATTACACGATACACCCGTGCATTACCCACGCGGCAACACATGCAGCTCTACACTTCTAGTGCTACGGTCGTGAAAGCACCCCACCACGCGCGTCGCAGATTAAATCAGCTGATTTAGCTGTGGGTCCCTCGAAGAGGGATTTTTCTGGATCCTTGGTGACTCTTGTTATATGGCCTTCAGGCCGTGGCCTCATGTATGGTTATGTGGTTAACATTCTGTCTCCTAATGCTGGTGACATTATGTGAGGATATAAGGCTGCGGTTATCATTTTCAGACTAAACAAGTTCAGCAAGCCGAATTGCTGGTACGCAATCACGGCCGGGTCATGGCGTCATTCGACTGCTGGGCTATAAGGTCGTGGAGTCGTGCCGAATTGCGTTCTTAATGATATTAATTCTGAAAAAGTACACGATGGAAAAAGAGAAAGAAGGTAAACTTACATTTTTGAACCTACAGGTACTTTTAGGGTAGAGAGTCTACAGAAAGTCCACTCAGGCGTATATATACGCTCACTAAAATTCCAGTCAGGGATGATGGAGAAGGGTTAATGTATCGGTTTGAGGTAAGGCACGCTGGTCTGCAAAGACCGAGTCGACAGTGATAAGCGAAAATCATTATGATAGCTCTGACGTGGAATGCACGTACCAGTACTGTTGTTGCTAATATCGTAAAGGCAGACAACTTTCAGAGGTCTTTATATTTTAGAGCCCATGGTTATTGTTTTATAAAAAAATGTGTACTAACCATTGGCTCTAAAATGGATACGTTAACAGTTATGGAGCACTTGTTCATCTTCAATGCTGTGAAACACTGCAAGTTCTTTCGTTTCCATATTTTAGGAGGAGGTACTAAGGACCAAAACAACAAAAGAAGTCCGGTAAATATGGCCTCTAACATGCATACCTTAAGAGCAAAGAGCACTTGTTTAGAAGAAGACCCGTTTGTCTCAGTATCGAAGACGAAAAACTGCTCATAGCTCTTAAGGTTTGCATTTGAGAGCCAATATTTAATAGACCTGGCCTTTTGTTTTGGCCCATAGCCATACTACGACCTCTGAAGTTTACCTACACTTCAACCTTAGCAAAGATTTTCGCTTTTAACTTTCGACTCGGTCGTTTGCGGTCCAGGGTCCCTTACCTCAAATTGATACATTTAGCCTTCTCCATAATCCTTGATAGTTCGTACCATCAGCACGGAATCATCCTGTATTTATAGCAAATAATATGAAATTAAATTAAGACTTTTGTAATACAACGTAAACAGCAGAAGAAAAAACTACATTCAAAACACTTTGTAAATATTTGTGATCGTCTCCCGTATTGCGAATGCACTTAAATATAATTAATGTTATTAATAAATTAATCATCCGCTTACACAGACAACGTAACACTTCATCAGGCCGTTGTAGTGTCACAGCTTTGCATTCGCTGCGGTTGGCAGGAATCTGAAACAGAATAGTCGACACGAAGTGTGCGAAGGGTGCCGACTTTTAACGATCAGTACCTAGGGGCCGGCGGCCAACGTATCAACGCCCTGGTGGGGGGTCATAACATACTAATTTATGTACGTTACCAATTAATAATAAGGTCGGTAAACATGCGGCTTGACGTGCCGAAACACAATGTCAGTATTGTCTCTTGTAGAATAAAGTTTGACGACCTGAGCTAAACGGAAGTTTTCCTCGCATTCGTCAAAAACGCCACAGATCGCATCAGCGGAGTGTTAAGAAAGATGCGGGATTGACACACAGTTTAAACCTACAAGAAAGGTGAATACTGCACAGGACCTTCGCCCACAGTTTGCTTCAACAGGAGTGTACAAAACACTTCGTAATATGCTCAAGTATACATAGAGACTACTAAAAGAAGCACCAGCACCGCCTGAAGAACAAAAAAGCACTGCCAATTAAGCAACATGGGTAAACAGGCAATATCAGATCATGCAGTGTAACCAGGGAATCATCAAACTAATTATTCAGATTCTATAGTTTTATCCGGGTCTGACCATTACTGGGATCTGCAGAACTGTCAAACAAATTCAAAATCATAAAAACAGCGTTACCAGAAAAGAAGAGTTCTTCAAATTAGATAAGCTGTCGGCCGTAGTGCTAAATAGAGGAAACGGAGCGGTACGAGCTTATAACTAGGGGTTTGCACGAATACGGATATCCGCAGGTATATCAAAGGATATCCGCAACATTTATTATTTTGCGGTTAAAAGTTAAAGGACAGTGTCAGAAGTACGATTTTCGTCTATTTGGTTCATACAATCGATAGTAACAGTAATTATTGTTTTAAGTCATTATTAAACCCATTCGGGCCTGAATGTCACTATTTTGACTGAAATGCGCTAAGTCCTGGAGACTATAGATGCGTTGTTTACCTCAACAAGTGTTAAAGACGGCGAAATGTCTATTTCCGGCTTTTCCGCTGACTTATGCGTACATCCTGTTTCCGTCATACCATCAAGCGCCTCTTATCTGAATCGTTCCAGTTTTTTTTCCATTATGCAATTACTGAAATCTGCCACAAAGCAACACGTAGGCTGTTCTAAGATACTGCGTCCTCTCGAACCTCTGCTCCATCTTCTGACTGCTGTTTGTGTTTCCAAATAAAATGGATCCCTCACCATTCGCTTTAAATATATTTACAAGTGCACATGGCAACGCTTTTTACACTGAGATGCGTACCATGTTAACATGATTTATTATTATGGTGTGTTAATGCACATTCGATAAACGAACTACATTACAAATACTGGACATTATCCAATATGAGATGAGAACTGGTAATAACCTCATTTGACTTTCCAATGCTGCATAACTGTTCTGCAGAAAAATTCACAGTATCGGTTTCAGTAATCATAACAGAAAAATGTAGCTCATGGAACCTGTCCAGAATATTAAAATGTAAACACCTACAATTTTAATGTGTCGAATTTGAATTATAAGGTCCGACTTCAGCAGACGAAAATTCAGCCCAAGCGCAACGCAGAGTAAGAGCTCTGGCGAATAACTGACTTGCGGATGGGTTACGGATGCCGATAGTGTTTCTCTTGTCAGCGCAGAGTGCCCTCCACAAGACAAGCCAGCGTGACTCTACCTTAAGGCGATATTGGAGACGACCGTCGCGCGGTTACGAATTAGTGGTTCGGCTTACTGAACATGTATATGTTGAAAAATATTGCGCCTTTATTGCCTCTGATGATGTCTCCATCACTAGGAGGCGAAGCGTTCGGCACAGAAACATGCCTCGGACCACGCCCTGG
This sequence comes from Schistocerca piceifrons, assembly GCF_021461385.2. Lineage (NCBI taxonomy): Eukaryota > Metazoa > Arthropoda > Insecta > Orthoptera > Acrididae > Schistocerca > Schistocerca piceifrons. The sequence goes on along the minus strand of NC_060143.1, from coordinate 137,517,826 downwards.
CATCCATACAACAAAAACCACCACGGACATGAATACGAGCCATAGAAGCCTACATCGAATGGTGAATTATATCCGTGTCTTTGGGCAACGACATTAGGAAAGGTACGCGACAGACTGACAATCATCGGAGATCTAAAAGAATTAGGGGTATTAGATTTAGACGTCCTGTCAATGAGGATTAAAGATGAAACACAAATTCGGATTCGGAAGGACGGGGATGACATCAGGCATGTCATTTTCAAAGGAACCTCCTTCGTTTGCATGAGAGAATTTGGGGAAGATACAGGAAGCGTAAAAATTATTGTAGTTGAATGGGAATTTCAATCCTGAACCTCCGAAATGCGAGCCTAGTATCCTAATCGCTACGCCACTTCGCTCGGTAGCATCATAGCTCATACACTCGCTGCAGTAATAGGACTGGACGAAGGATTTTAAAAAACTTGCTAACGAAACAGACTGGAAGTTCATGAGAAACAATGAAATACATTAGAAGGTCGAGCCGGTAACAGGAAAAGATGATATGAGCTTCTTCGACCATGTATTCCGCACGAATCACAGCAGGCTGATAAAAATGATTCACGTACAAATTTGAGACTTGAAAGTCAAATTTATATGCACCATGTGGTAATATTTCAAAATAGAAAATCCCGTTTAGAACACGAAGGTGTGATGCAAATATGAAAAATGAAATGACGCTGATTCTGGGGGTAGCAGAATGCTCCCGCATATCACGTCAGAAGTGACATAGGAAGATGCAATTGCTCGCCTTCGTCAGGCTCTGCCTACGGTTATACGAAGTTGCTAACTCTACGAATAATTACTCTTGACTTCGTGTGGTGGTAAGTTCCTATGGGACCAAACTGCTGAGGTCAATGGTCCATAGGCTTACACACTGCTTAATCTAACTTAAACTAACTTACCCATGCCCGAGGGAGGACTCGAACGTCCGACAGGGGAAGCCGCGCGAACCGTGGCAAGGAGTCTTAGACGATACGGCTATCACGCGCGGCTAACTTATTAGTGTCTGTGGATACCTTATCTGGCAGAAAGCCCCTTATATTCTATGTTATATGTGTATTCCGGGTGTTCTAGATATTCCGTGTTAACCTACATGTGTCGTACGTCCACTGTTTACCCAGCGTATCCGCAGTTAGAGCAGCAACCATGAGGTTATCCATCTAAAGGAACTTCCATTCTGAGTTCTTCCAAAAATTGGATTATAGATACTGGTTCATACTAGACAAACACAAAAACTATAGCGTTCACAGGCTACGTTGGCAACACTAGCAGCATTAAGGTACGACTGGGCCTGCTGTAAACACGAGGACATGCAATGTCACTGGAAGCTTTGCCTTAATTTTTCATCGAGCTTAAGTTCTATAGTGTTGTTGTTGTTGTGGTCTTCAGTCCTGAGACTGGTTTGATGCAGCTCTCCATGCTACTCTATCCTGTGCAAGCTTCTTCATCTCCCAGTACCTACTGCAACCTACATCCTTCTGAATCTGCTTAGTGTATTGATCTCTTGGTCTCCCTCTACGATTTTTACCCTCCACGCTGCCCTCCAATGCTAAATTTGTGATCCCTTGATGCCTCAAAACATGTCCTACCAACCGATCCCTTCTTCTAGTCAAGTTGTGCCACAAACATCTCTTCTCCCCAATCCTATTCAATACCTCCTCATTAGTTACGTGATCTACCCACCTTATCTTCAGCATTCTTCTGTAGCACCACATTTTGAAAGCTTCTATTCTCTTCTTGTCCAAACTGGTTATCGTCCACGTTTCACTTCCATACATGGCTACACTCCATACAAATACTTTCAGAAACGACTTCCTGACGCTTAAATCTATACACGATGTCAACAAATTTCTCTTCTTCAGAAACGCTTTCCTTGCCATTGCCAGCCTACATTTTATATCCTCTCTACTTCGACCATCATCAGTTATTTTGCTCCCCAAATAGCAAAACTCCTTTACTACTTTAAGTGTCTCATTTCCTAATCTAATTCCCTCAGCATCACCCGACTTAATTCGACTACATTCCATTATCCTTGTTTTGCTTTTGTTGATGTTCATCTTATATCCTCCTTTCAAGACACTGTCCATGCCATTCAACTGCTCTTCCAAGTCCTTTGCTGTCTCTGACAGAATTACAATGTCATCGGCGAACCTCAAAGTTTTTATTTCTTCTCCATGAATTTTAAAAACCTACTCCAAATTTTTCTTTTGTTTCCTTTATTGCTTGCTCAATATACAGATTGAACAACATCGGGGAGAGGCTACAACCCTGTCTTACTCCCTTCCCAACCACTGCTTCCCTTTCATGTCCCTCGACTCTTATAACTGCCATCTGGTTTCTGTACAAATTGTAAATAGCCTTTCGCTCCCTGTATTTTACCCCTGCCACCTTTAGAATTTGAAAGAGAGTATTCCAGTCAACATTGTCAAAAGCTTTCTCTAAGTTTACAAATGCTAGAAACGTAGGTTTGCCTTTTCTTAATCTTTCTTCTAAGATAAGACGTAAGGTCAGTATTGCCTCACGTGTTCCAGTGTTTCTAAGGAATCCCAACTGATCTTCCCCGAGGTTGGCTTCTACTAGTTTTTCCATTCGTCTGTAAAGAATTCGTGTTAGTATTTTGCAGCTGTGACTTATTAAACTGATAGTTCGGTAATTTTCACATCTGCCAACACCTGCTTTCTTTGGGATTGGAATTATTATATTCTTCTTGAAGTCTGAGGGTATTTCGCCTGTTTCATACATCTTGCTCACCAGATGGTAGAGTTTTGTCAGGACTGGCTCTCCCAAGGCCGTCAGTAGTTCCAATGGAATGTTGTCTACTCCGGGGGCCTTGTTTCGACTCAGGTCTTTCAGTGCTCTGTCAAACTCTTCACGCAGTATCGTATCTCCCATTTCATCTTCATCTACATCCTCTTCCATTTCCATAATATTGTCCGCAAGTACATCGCCCTTGTATAGACCCTCAATATACACCTTCCACCTTTCTGCTTTCCCTTCTTTGCTTCGAACTGGGTTTCCATCTGAGCTCTTGATATTCATACAAGTCGTTCTCTTATCTCCAAAGGTCTCTTTAATTTTCCTGTAGGCAGTATCTATCTTACCCCTAGTGAGATAGACCTCTACATCCTTACATTTGTCCTCTAGTCATCCCTGCTTAGCCGTTTTGCACTTCCTGTCGATCTCATTTTTGAGACGTTTGTATTCCTTTTTGCCTGTTTCACTTACTGCATTTTTATATTTTCTCCTTTCATCAATTAAATTCAATATTTCTTCTGTTACCCAAGGATTTCTACTAGCCCTCGTCTTTTTACCTACTTGATCCTCTGCTGCCTTCACTACTTCATCCCTCAAAGCTACCCATTCTTCTTCTACTGTATTTATTTCCCCCATTCCTGTCAATTGCTCCCTTATGCTCTCCCTGAATCTCTGTGCAACCTCTGGTTCTTTTAGTTTATCCAGGTCCCATCTCCTTAAATTCCCACCTTTTTGCAGTTTCTTCAGTTTTAATCTACAGGTCATAACCAATAGATTGTGGTCAGAGTCCACATCTGCCCCTGGAAATGTCTTACAATTTAAAACCTGGTTCCTAAATCTCTGTCTTACCATTATATAATCTATCTGATACCTTTTAGTATCTCCAGGGTTCTTCCATGTATACAACCTTCTTTCATGATTCTTAAACCAAGTGTTAGCTATGATTATGTTGTGCTCTGTGCAAAATTCTACCAGGCGGCTTCCTATTTCATTTCTTAGCCCCAATCCATATTCACCTACTATGTTTCCTTCTCTCCCTTTTCCTACACTCGAATTCCAGTCACCCATGACTATTAAATTTACGTTCTATAGAAGGGTGGTAAATTGATTTAGTTAAGACTGCCCTGCATGATGTCTCTACTGATATTTCATGCGAAGCACATTACGGCAGACGGCTTTGTTGAGACCCACGGCATTTTTATGTCGTTATGATTAGAGAGCACAATGGCGAGCAATATGAACATGTTTAAGGACAAAAAACTGTTGGTTTTGTTTAAAAGAGGACGAACTTCTAAAAAAGTTTAAGATAAAAGGCTCACGCGCTAAAACGTAAAACGAAAGTAGAAGAGATGTTAGGTAGCGTATACTGAATTACAGTGTAACGGAAAGACGAGTGAGAATGAAACGCCAAAAGAACGAGCAGCTATAACAGGAATGGGAGAGGAAAATGTGGCTGCCTAATTGTGTATCGGAGGTAATGGCGTCAGCTGAAAACTTGACTCGTTAATTTCGAAGTAACAAGCACGGAAATATTCTGCCTTATGTTTTACGTCGCTGTTATTATCCGCTACTGTACGGTAACTGCATGTAGACCTCTTCTTTCGGTAGGGATAATTAGTAATTCACATATTTTATTGCTGTGATTAATTTAATATTTATTTCGTAAGTCTTGCCAAGAATAACTGTGCACGTTACGTCGCTGCGCGGTGAAGTTACAGTAGCAGCTGTTGGTGGCTATAACAATGCGTCAACTTCTTAAAAGTGAATTTCACTGCAGAGTCGCCTTTATGCTGACTATTAATACTTGACTCATGCCCAGACATATTTAGCAAGTTTCACGTGAGTGTTGTCTCGTAACGAAAGCGTTAGACACCAGATTTCACTTTGCAGCCTATGAAAGTCACAACAGTATGAGATCTACCCACGCTTATTTGAAAAGGCGTTAATACGAGGCCCCATTAATAACATAAACTCCCAAATCCACAACTTCTGAGGATATATTTATCGTGTGGTCGTTGATTGTACACTGTTGCAGATCCACAGATCCAATTATGCCTGAGGTGTTTTTCCAACTTAAATAACAGTAAACAAAACTTTGCAGAATGTTGGTTTATTTGGCTTCACGCATAAATAACGAAAGACGTCAGATGTGCTGAACTATCTCTCCGCCATTTTCACAGTAGGCAAAAGCAACGCAGCGCCATATTGAAAATATACACGTCTATAGCTGTCAAAATGTCCGCTTGCATACGCTTCGATATCGGGCCAAGACTGTGACAACTACTGCCCAGTATCATCTGGGCCTGATTCTTTTATTCTGATCGTTTATCGTGTCATTCCCATGGCGTCAAACAAACCCTACATCACAATTACGACGTGTCTTATGAATCAAAGTTTGCGTCAAAAGTTTATCTAAAGAGTGTCAAAATTAACATAATCAATAGTGTAGTATTAGGCTTGGCAGAATTAGTACATGGAAGCTATATTCCACAAAGCCTTTTACGTCAATGCGAATAAGAGGCACTTTCGGCTTCCAATACATGATAATAAAGGGGCCAAAAGTACCTTTTTGTTAAATCACAACAAACTTTTATTAGGTAAAATTTTACGTCGTAACGAACAAAGGAGTTTTCTTCTGAAGCAGTCGATTACATGTAGGTCGAGAACTTGCAATCGATCTTACGTTGACAAAGCACTGACAAGTATGGAAAGACTTCGGAAAAGGTTCTTAGAGCCTTGTTTGAACATTGAGAAAATTCTTACATAGTGCTTAGTGTTTACATGTTTAAAATAGGACTGTTCCTTAGATTGTGGCTGAACGTAGTTACATCCAGACGTTTAGAGCAGATTCAGTTTCGCTTTCTACCTTTCTTGAGGCAGAATCTGTAGGTATTGTCTGTGCAGACGTATCTGGTTTTCTCATACACAAATACTGTGTGCTGAAACAAAGTTTATAGTTTCCGAAACCACGGAGAGACACAGTTGTATATCTATTTAGGTTCTTGGGAAACAGAAGTATAATTTTTCTCTGTTTTGGAAGTTTGTTATCTGGTAAGTATGGTATTTTTCTGAAGGCGTTGCCTCCGAGGTGATCGGCTGTGTACATGGTTAATTAAGAATGCAATGGACGGTCTCGTTGAAGAGTCCATAAGGACTTGTTAAACATTCTAATAAGGGAGCGAAATTTACGGTACGTCATACTAGGTCAAGGCAACACAGATGACACGATGTTTGGTTCCCTTGTCGTCTTGTGAATCCTTATTTCCACGTCTGCTCCAGTCGGTCGCAAGTCTCGCGACAGCGCGAGGTCGGGTTGTGGTTCAGTCGATGGACTGGTATTTCGGAATTGTGGTGTTCCTATCATTATTCGATCATGCTAATTTAGCATTTTCTTGGTTACCGTACATCAGTTCTGGGGAAAATCAGTATGACTATATAAACAGTCCCTCCCCACCTCCTCTCCAGTGTTCTGGATGAAGTTCTCTGGCAAGTATCTTGTAATTTTTTTGAAAGGCATCATCCTTCCAATGTTGACTTAATGTTTTATTTCCCAATACATGATTGCAGTTTTGAACGTACGCCATTATCAAGTGCCTAAAACAGTACCGTAGCATAAGTAAAAAATATCAGGCCATTATACAAAATGAATATATTCGAGGCAGTTCTAAAGAAAGCCTGGATGGCATCATAATTTGATCTTTAAATAAAAATGCTACTAAATAGATATCCATGTGTTATCGCCGCCTTGTCAGAACGTGAAGACACAATTCGGCGGGAACTGTTACTCAACGATCTTGCTTTGAAGTACCTATTTCAGCCGAATTGTGCATTTCACTTTCTGAAATGGTGACGATAACATACAGACACCAGTTTGATAGGGTTTTTATTTAAAGGACAAATTATTATGCCACTCTGAATTTCGCGACAACGGCCTTGAATGTATTGATGTTTGTATAGTTATTTTTTGACACGAGTAAGGCATTGCTTTCACTCCTTTAAGCACTTGACGATGGCCTTAGTCTCGAAATTGCAATCGTGGATTGAAAGATAAAACGTTACAGTCAACGGGAGAATGACGATGTCTTTCAAAAAATTCATTCAGAATGTGAATCTCAAGCACATCATCTGCAAAATATTTGAAAGCAGTGTAAACCAGAAGGAAAAAAACTAATTAGTTTTTACGTAGTTCTGCGAGCCTTCCCATGCAGTCTTGAGGAGCTGTGCCCTCATGTTTTCATTGTGCTTAACTTGGAGTACGAGCTCGACAATTCGTCTAACGGTTACGTAAGAGAGGTGCCGCACAGCTACGTGTGTCACGACGCGGGAGCGAGCAACGGAGAGGAGCGCGTGGCGTGTAGCCTCGGTGTCTCGACCCGACTCGACAAGGCACGACACGACACGACACCGGTAAGCCATTACGGACGGTAACGAGCGGGGCGCTCACCCGTGGCGCGTCTAACTGCCGCGGCGACAGCTTTACTGTCCACCCGCGCCGCGCACTGACAAAGGCGCCGCCCCGGCAGACAGTTCCTGCGCGGATCGCCGCGCCGCCTCCCACTCCCGGCGCAGAGCCCGCTCGCGTGACGTCTACTTCATCCTATCACCTCACCTCTCCTCTCACAGTCTAATCTGAATAACACAGCGCGAGCCACGGAATGCGTCCGGCCTGTCGCCCGTACCACGCGATAACGCCTGTCAGCGCCAATGAACGCAGTGCAGGAGCAACACTGAACGATACAACAGAGCCGTCCCAGAATCAACTACAACCTGAATGCTGGCATACTTTAAGTCGGCGCCTGTTTTATGCGAGTTACAGACACACACACACACACACACACACACACACATACATACGCTCACAGAGGGGGAGGGAGAGAGAGGGGGGGGGGGAGAGAGCGGTGGGGGGGGGGCGGGGGCTGTAAAAAGGGGAGGCTATATCAATAGCCTCATAATCTGCAGATAGGTAGAGCTACGAAGGTATCCATATAGGTTCAAAGGAGCAAATTGTGGAAGAGTGGGAACGCAAGGTGAGGAAATGTGAATGTTCATTCCACCCCTCCTCTCTCCTCCAAGTAAGCTAAGGATTTCTGGAATGAATCTTTTCGCCTCAGTCACGGTCTGGCACGGTTTTCATCTGTGAAGAAGTTTCAAAATAGCGCATATTCCACTACGGGACGAAAAATTCATTCGGCGCAGTACCCTACGTTACCAGCACAGTTAATCTAGCATGGGATCCTGGAAAGCTTTTTTGAAATACGAACACTAGGAAAGAGATACTGACAGGATTGAAGCATTTTTTAAAGGACATTGAGTGCATATTCAGAACTGCACAAATATGTCATGCAGACAGTAGTACGTTACAAAAATGATGAAAATAATACATCAGTTACACTTTGTTTGAGCACATGTCAGACTTCAAAATCTTCCGACATGTATACATGTCGTAGTGAAAAATAAGCCTTTTTATTGTAGGAATACCGTAACATGAAACGAGTGCGAAGCCCTGAGCACACGATGTACAGAGATTCGCACTAGTCTAAATGTTACAGTACCTATACAGCGAAAAGGCTTATTTTTCACGATGATGGGTATACATGTCGAAGGATTTTAAAGTCTGACTTGTGCCGAAACAAAACATAACTGATGTATTATTTTCACCATTTTTGTAACGTACTACTGTCTGCATGACACGTTTGTGCAGTTCTGTATATGCACTCTGTGCTTCACTTTCGTATTCTTTTAGCTTATGCAATACCACTGGAAAATGGCCCAACGGCCGAAATTGTGAAATGAATAATTTCTACAGTCAACGGCAAATTCGACGTCCTTTAAAAAATTCTAAACGACTGTGAACCTCGACCATCAGAAGTTAATTAGGATTAAAGGTGTAGTGGGTCGTTCCTCGGTAGTCTCAGTCAGCAAAAGCACTGTCCGCGACAGCCAAGGTTTCGGATTCGAACCTCGATCCGCCATACAGCAGTATAGACGCCTTCTGTAAGTGAAGACTGTGTCCCGTCGACGGCGAGGCCGTTAGAGGTGGAGCACAAGCCCTGTACGATAAAGAAGGTGCACGAAATTGACAGTGTTCTTCTCATAGAAACCAGTACAGCATCGCCTTAATCAGGAAAACTATGCCAATCCTAAATCTGGACGGCAATCCTTAATCTCGATGCCAGGAGTCAACTGCGCCAGAAAATGAGACCGGTGTCTAAAAGCGACATCATCTCACTCGTAACCCTTATGGCATTTTAGATTTAGTTTACGAGCATATGTAGTTCCGGTTTTTTGTGTTTTACTCGTAATTATTAGGAAAAGTCGCTCGAAGTGCATAGTGTTTAAATATGAAACAACACTGCCTGACAAAGAAAGTGAAATCCCCAGAAGATTTAGTTGGATGTCAGTGAAACTTCGTACACGTACGCAACATAGGCGGTTATGTAAATGATTGCAGTTGCAGTTCTCCATGACATTAGACTACACTAGTGTTGCTCGTGTTAAGTGTTGTTACCAGGCCGGGCAGGATATTTAAAGGGCGAGGACAGCGTCATATTTTGAGTGATAACTGTGAAGGACTCGGGGATGCCACGTACTCTTGTGAGACAATGTTATAAACAGCTGATAGAGTTTAAATGGAACCTCATTGTGGGTCTCGTTTTAGCCGGTTGTTCGAATCGTGAAACATTCAGATTTTTGGGGCATTTGCATGTGACGGTGGTCTGATGTTGGACGATATGAGAACACAGGGGAGGCATACTCATCGTCAAGCTTTCGGTTGACGAAGTCTGACCAAGAGAAGATCGCCGTATTGTGCACCAAGCACATCGTAATTCCTTCACATCTGCACCTGCCACCTGAGAAATAGTAATGGATTTCTTGCAATATTATGTGTCACACTGCACCATTAGTCGGAAACAAGCAGCAGTCGGACTAGGAACTAACGTCCCACGCGTAGGCTACCGTTAACTCCAAAACACAAATGGCTGCGCTTGGAATGGTGCCGTGACCGAAAAGCATGAATTACTGATGAATGGCATCGCATTGTGTTTAGCGATGAGTCGCGGTTCTGCTCTACCCTGGACGACCATCGTCAGCTGGTATGGCGACGACCTGCGGGGAGGTGCAATTCTTGCAATGCTTTGGAAAGACACAACGATGTTACTCTTGCTCTCATGGTGTCGGAAGCCATCGACTATGACTTCAGGTCATGGTTGGTTGTAATTGAGGGAACTCTGACGGAACAACGGTTCAGCACGGGCATCTTGCGTCCTGATGTGTTCTTCTCATGCAACAGTATTATGGTGTCACTTTTCAACAGAACAATTATCGTCCACGCATGGCACCTATCTCTATGATATACCTGTGCAATGCGTAAGTGGCCAGCAAGATCTCCAGATCTATCCCCAGTAGAACACGTGAGGGACCACCTCGGACGTCATCCGCGTCCCAAGGCCAGTGTCTAGGATATCAAGCACCAGTTAAAACAGGGCAGGGTCAGTTTACCACAGATGAGCCTACAATGACTTTATGACAGCCCTCGCAACGGAATCAGCGCATGCATGCATGCATGCATGCCAGAAAGGTGCAACGTCATGCTGATTAGGGGGCTCAAACTGCCAAATTCTTTGTAAATTTGAATAGGTTTTGTAATGCCTGAAATAATATTACATATCCTCTCAAATCGTGAAGTTTCTCTCCGTTTCCTCTTCCCCTACTGGGTGCTTCACTTTTATGTCAGGCGGTGCATATACGTTATAGTAACTACAGAAAACTTGTAGCACAATAACCAAGCATTTTATTGATTTAAAATACTGTTACTGTGGTGATATCCAGTCAAGAAAGCGAATCATCGTAAGAAAAATGTGTTGTATGACATAAACAACTTTGTGTACATATTTTAAGTGCCCACTTAGTTTAGTTATCGGTTTGCTAGCGCGTAGTTTTATTAAGCAACTGAATAACGATCCCAACATAAATATCACCAACCTGTAAATTATCTTCACGTTCCGTCGTTTCTGATCGGTCACATCAACGGCCATTTTCCTTACCTGTGAAAGAAAATTGTTATTAGAAACAATGAAAACTGTAAATTAAAATGAAAATACTCTGTAATGTGCATCGAAGTTAAAAAATTATTGTACCAATGACGACGGTGGATAAAAAAATATTTTTTTATTTATTTATTTACACGTCAAGTTCCGTAGGACCAAATTGAGGAGCAAATCTCCAAGGTCATGGAACGGGTCAGTACATGAAATTACAACATAAAAGTAATAACAGATAAAAATAAAATGTTTATGAACGCGAAAAATTCAAGCCATAAGTTTACGTAAACGCAGTCAACAATACAACAAGAATCAGCTTAATTTGGGGGGGGGGGGATTTTTAAAGATTATGATAAAGGAGACGCAAAATGTACATTTAAATTACAACGTAAGGCGAATAAATTGCTTGCGGTAAAGAAAACATTCTCTTGCATGTTATTTCTTTTACCCACGTTCGTTGCAGTCCGCCAGAATAACGATACAGGCATGTCTCAAATAATATTTCAAGTGTGTTTAGGATGTCCCAACGAATCAGTGGCACCAGAACACATTTTTATAATCAGGATGTAAAGCAGACGTGCCTTTCTTCTGCATTTGTTTCTGCAAGGTTGACAGGAGTACTGGATCTGCGTTATCATCAAATGGTACGACTTTATTGTGGGACAAGAGTGTGGAAAAGAGGGAGGGGAGGGCTAAAAACTTCCGTCCGTTCCGAGTCTCTCTCTTATTACTCTTACTTTCAACAATTACTCAAGAAAATTACGAGGCGTCTATGTTTCCAAATTTTTATGTTTCAGAGTACAGTAGGCTAGTGTACCAAAAAATCATGTTCGACATTGTTCCTGGGCGCATTGCGTGTTCCCATATCTCGTCAGATGGGCGTCAGTAATGCACCCAGTTACGCTCTCGAACATGATCATTTCGGTGGGCCAGATGTTTCGGTGTTGGAAGACATAATATTGCAGGGGCATCCTAATCACCACATTCTAGAACGCGGTGCACTCACCGGTCCAGTTTTATGGATGACAATGCGCGACCATATCGAACTGCGAAGGTGAAGATCTTGAACTGAGAGGACACTAAGAGCATGGACTGGCCCGCTCATTTCCCCGACTTAAAACCATTCGAGCCCGTGTGAGACGCATTGGGGAGACGGAGAACGGTCACATGCACTAAAGATCATGCAGAAGTTCCCAACCGCGCCGGTGAACGTATGAGACGTCCTCCCACAATAGCTCCTTACGAAACTTGCGGCCTGCATGGGAGAGCGTTGCAGAGCATGCATTGCCGCCCGTGGTGGTCACACTCCGCATGAAGAACAATTTCCCGCCTTTTGTAATGTCCAGGGGACTATCATGAATCACGCTGACTTCAGTGTAGTTATTTTCTTTTAATAACAATGTCATTTCTTTTCTTCTCACTGCGTATTTCTTTAGGTCACCTTCTGTACTATATCGCAGCAGTTCTTTCCATGTATGGACCGAGTTTCATCAAGGTAAATTACTTTGCAGTGACGCATCATGCGAAAGTTACTTTCGTTTTCAAGTTTTGCACACAAGTGTATTACAGTTCATCCTACTTCCCCTATCATCGTATTCTGTCGATAGCAATTGACTCAAATGCATCATTTTTAATGTCCCAATCCCCGGTGTTAACATCTAAAAAGTGAGAAATGTGTTGATAGCTTTCGGTAAATCAGAAATTACTTTGAGCTAGTAATCAAAAGCTTTACTCCACTGGCAGGGCCTTACAATAGGACATTAGAATATATTCAGATTCCAAGTATTTTCCAGAATCGAAACAAATGAACGCCACCAAAACGTCAAACGGTTCTCAACGGCAAGCTGTACATAGTTCTTCAACGTCGAAAGTAGGCCATAATGCGCAAAAGTAGACAATAACTGACGTGCCACAGGGAGTTGAAAACTATATAAATAATACGGAATGCTGTCGCATTGATTCTGACTGAAACTTTCATAAAGTTAGAATATATTCAGATTCCAAGTATTTTCCAGAATCGAAACAAATGAACGCCACCAAAACGTCAAACGGTTCTCAACGGCAAGCTGTACATAGTTTTTCAACGTCGAAAGTAGGCCATAATGCGCAAAAGTAGACAATAACTGACGTGCCACAGGGAGTTGAAAACTATATAAATAATACGGAATGCTGTCGCATTGATTCTGACTGAAACTTTCATAAAGTACGACGATTTACATAAACTAACGAAGACTCACTAAAAGAATAACCCAAAAACGTCTTCAGCGAATGATATGAAACTTAATGAAAACTTTCAAGAAATGAGATACGGCAAATAATTTTAAAAAATTCAGTTACACACTGGTCTAATAACATAATAACGCGTGAATGCGAATATATCGGTCGCAGTCAGTTTAAAAGCGTCCATCTGGTATATACACGAATGATAGACTTTTGATGTTCAGCCCCCCCCCCCCCCCCCCCCCACACACACACACTTTCATGGTCAACATTGGCCCAGAAATAAAATAGCCCCAGTCCGACGGTACCGACCAATGTTTTCATGAGGTTTTCGTTGCTGGAAATGGAAGCTCCGCTCCAATTACTGTACATTATTTCTAATAAGGATCCCTCTACCCCATTCCCTGGCTCTTGGGATATTTGGCTGTAAAGAACAAAGTGTGACACGAAAAGACCATCGCACTATGGAGACGGCGACGCTGTCAACTGAATTTCCGGAAGAAGTGACCACACCTCGTCTGTCCCATAGGGTGCAACACCTTCTTGATGAGGTTACTTTTCCAAAGTTGGATTCAGGTATTTCTCCAGGGTTCAAATAGTGTTCTTGTAGGAGTTACTAATATGGTTAGTTCGTCAGTGGCATTTCTTACTACGTAAGGGGAACTTTCTTGACATCAGGATGGTTAATAGTGGCACAAGAGGCAGTGCCAGGAGGAGGATCCCACAGATGTTTGGAACTGTTAAAATAAGTGGCGCAACCAATGTAAATGACTAGAAAAAGAGTCAACGCAGCTGTGATTACACCTCTAATTGGATGTATGCCGAAATGTGAAACATTTTCCTGGAGTCGCTCTGGGATGAATTTAGGAAGTAGTCCAGTGAGTTTTTCCGCGGAGTCCAGATAATTTTCTTGAGATAAGAAAGAATGTGATAACCAGCTGGAAAAGGCTCTAGTCGATAAAAAAAAGAAAGAAAATTGATGTTGAGAAACCAACCGAATAAACTAAACTTTATGCGCTAATGAGTAGCTGGATGAGTTTGGAAATTGTTGAATACCAAATTCTTTCCTTGTGTTTAACCTTTTCCTCTATTCTGTAAATATCAGACAACCTATTCATAAAATGTCCTTTCATTACTGCCACACGAGTCTGATGATCATTTCCATAATTTCCGTACGACCTCGCGATTCTCTTTGGATCTTCTCTATCCGCACCATTAATCCCACATGTTACAGGGTCCCGGACTGCCACGCAGTACTGAAGAATCCGTCAAATGCACGTATTATACGCCGCTTCTTCGGTAGATGAGTTATATTTCATTAGGATTCTTCCACCGGATTAAAACGGGATATCTGCTTTCCCCCACAGTTAGCTTTAAGTAGCCATTTCAGGTCGCTCCGCCCTACGTACGTATTTCACACTGTTAAGTTACTGTTGTAATCGAACGGTATTGCTATTTTTGTTTTTTGGGTCATCAGTCTTCTGACTGGTTTGATACGGCCCGCCACGAATTCCTCTCCTGTGAGAACCTCTTCATCTCGTAGTAGCACTTCCAAAGTACGTCCTCAATTATTTGCTGCATGTATTCCAATCTCTGTCTTCCTCTACGGTTTTTGCCCTCTTCAGCTCCTTCTAGTACAATGGAAGTTATTCCCTCATGTCTTAACAGATATCATCCTGTACCTTCTCCTTATCCATGTTTTCCACATAGTCCATTCCTTTGCGATTCTGCGCAGAACCTCCTCATTCCTTACCTTATCAGTCCACCTAATTTTCAACATTCGTTTGTCGCATCACATCTCAAATGCTTCAATTTTCTTCTCTTCCGGTTTTCCTACAGTCCATGTTTCACCTCTATACAATCTGTATGCCAGACGTACATTCTCAGAAACTTCTTCCTCAAATTAAGGCCGATATTTGATATTCGTCAACTTCATTGGGCCAGGAATGCCCTTTTTGCCACTGCTAGTCTTCTTTTGATGTCCTCCTTGCTACGTCCCCCATTGGTTATTTTACTGCCTTTCGTGACTGTCAATCCTGATGTTAAGTTTCACGCTGTTCTCATTTCTACTACTTCTCATTACCTTCGTCTCTCTTCGATTTACTCTCAATCCATACTCTGTACTCATTAGACTGTTCATTCCGTTTAGCAGATCATGTAATTCTTCTTCACTTTCACTCACGATTGCAATGTCATCAGCGAATCGTGTCATTGATATCCTTACACCTGAACTTTTAATTCCACTCCTGAACCTTTCTTTTATTTCCGTCATTGCTTTCTCGATGTACAGCTTGAACAGTACGGGCGAAAGGCTACATCCTTGTCTTACATCCTTTTTAATACGAGCACTTCGTTCTTGGTCGTCCACTCTTATTACTCCCTCTTGGCTGTTGTACATATTGTATATGACCCGACTCTCCCTGTAGTTTTCCCCGACTTTTTTCAGAACTTCGAACGTTTTGCACCATCGTGGACGTTTTTTCCAGATCGACAAATCCTCTGAACATGTCTTGATTTTTCTTTAGTCTTGCTTCCATTATTAACCGCAACGTCAGAATTGCCTCCCTCGTGCCTTTATCTATCCTAAAGCCAAACTGATCGTCATCTAGCGTATCCTCAATTTTCTTTTCCATTCTTCTGTATATTATTCTTGTAAGCAACTTGGATGTATGAGCTGTTAAGCTGATTGTGCGATAGTTCTCGCACTTGCCAGGTCTTGCCGTCTTCGGAATTGTGTAGATGATGCTTTTCCGAAAGTCGGATAGTATGTCGCTGACTCATAGATTCTACACACCAACGTGAATAATCGCTTTTTTGCCACTTGCCCCAATGATCTTAGAAATTCTGATGGAATGTTATCTGTCCCTTCTGCCTTAATTGATCTTAAGTCCTCCAAAGCCCTTTTAAATTCTGATTCTAATACTGGATCCCCTATTTCTTCTAAATCGACTCCTGTTTCTTCTTCTATCACATCAGACAAATCTTCCCCCTCATAGAGGCTTTCAATGTATTCTTTCCATCTATCCGCTCTCTCCTCTGCAGAGAAATTCCCGTTGCACTCTTAATGTTACCACCCTTGCTTTTAATGTCACCGAAGGTTGTTTTGACTTTCCTGTATGCTGAGTCTGTCCTACTGACAATCATTTCTTTTTCGATGTCTTCACATTTTTCCTGCAGCCATTTCGTCTTAACTTCCCTGCACTTCCTATTTATTTTATTCCTCAGGGACTTTTATTTTTGTAATCCTGAGCGGTCAATTAAAGAATTTCTTCTGTTACCCATGGCTGCTTCACAGTTACCTTCTGTGTACCTGTATTTTCCTTCCCAACTTCTGTGATGGCCCCTTTTTAGAGATGTCCATTCCTCTTCAATTGTACTGCCTACTGAGCTATTCCTTATTGCTGTATCTATAGCCCTAGAGAACTTCAACGGTGTCTCGTCATTGTTCAGTACTTCCATGTCCCACTTCTCTGCGTATTGATTCTTCCTGAGTAATGTCTTAAACTTCAGTCTACTCTTCATTACTACTATGTTGTGATCTGAGTCTACACCTGCTCCTGGGTACACCTTACAATCCAGTATCTGATGTCAGACTCTCTGTCTGACCATGATGTAATTTAACTGAAATCTTCCCGTATCACCCCGCCTTTTCCAAGTATACCTCCTCCTCTTGTGATTCTTGAACAGAGTATGCGCTATTACTAGCTGAAACTTGTTACAGAACTCAATTAGTGTTTCTCCTCTCTCATTCGTTGTCGCAAGCCCATTTTCTCCTGTAACCTTTTCTTCTACTCCTTCCCCTACAACTGCATTCCACTACCCCATGACTATTAGATTTTAATCCTGCTTTACATACTGTATTACCCTTTCAATGTCCTTATACACTTTCTCTAACTCTTCATCTTCAGCTTGAGACGTCGGCATGTATAACTGAACTATCGTTGTCGGTGTTGGTTTGCTGTCGATTCTGATAAGGACAACCCTGTCACTGAACTGTTCACAGTAACATAATCTCTGCCCTACCTTCCTATTCATAACGAATAGTACTCCCGTAATACCAATTTCTGCTGCTGTTGATAGTACCCTATACTTATCTAATCAGAAATCCTTGTCTTCTTTCCACTTCACTTTACTGACCCCTACTATATATAGATTGAGCCTTAGCATTTCCATTTTCAGAGTTTCTAATTTCCCTAGCTCGTTCAAGCTCCTGACATTCCAAGCCCCGACCCGTAGAACGATATGCTTTCGTTGATTATTCAATCTTTTTCTCATGGTAACCTCCCACTTGGCAGACCCCTCCCGGAGATCCGAATGGGGGACTATTCTGGAATCTTTTGCCAACGGAGAGATCACCATGACACTGCGCCGGCCGGTGTGGCCGTGCGGTTCTAGGCGCTTCAGTCTGGAACCGCGTGACCGCTACGGTCGCAAGTTCGAATCTTGCCTCGGGCAGGGATGTGTGTGATGTCCTTAGGTTAGTTAGGTTTAATTAGTTCTAAGTTCTAGGCGACTGATGACCTCTGAAGTTAAGTCGCATAGTGCTCAGAGCCATTTGAACCATTTTTGAACCATGACACTTCTTCAATTACAGGCCACATTTGTTGTGGATACACGTTACGTGTCTTTAATGCAGTGGTTTCCATCGCCTTCTGCATCCTCGTGTCGTTGATCATTGCTGATTCTTCCACCTTCAGAGGCAATTTCCCACCCCTAGGACAAGAGAGTGCTCTGAACCTCTGTCCGCTCCTCCGCCCTCTTTGAATAGGCCGTTGGCAGAATGAGAGTGATTTCTTATGCCGGAAGTCTTCGGCCGCCAATGCTGATTATTAATCAAAATTTAAGCAGCGGCGGGATTCGAAGCCGGGATTATGAATCAAAGACGCTACCCCTATACCACGGAGACGTAAGAACAAACAAATTCACGAGTGCGAATCCAGCCGTGTGGACAAAATCAAAGACCTACTTTTTGTGATTCTCGATAGAAAATGATCCTTTCACAGAAGTGAAATGAGGAGCTCCAGTTCTTCTTTAAAACTTCGCCGGTTGTGATTCATAAACCTAGCATCGGATCCACATCACAATAAGAGTGTTGCACTGTGGCACAATTAGCCGCACAGTGACCGGGCCCACCCACGGTGCAGGCAGGGGCGTTCTGTCCGGAACGACCAGAAGCTCACGGCAGCATTTGTCTCCGCAGATGGGCGGGCGATAGCGGCGCGCCTCCGGATTAACATATTTGGGGCGAGGGCTGGCCCCGCGGCCGCGAGCGATAAAGCCCGGCCACTATTAACTCGGCCAGCCGGCGATCAGATAGGAGCAGTTTAGCCGGCATTAGCGCTCGGCTCGCCTTACACGCGGCCAGCTCCGCACGCCTGTTTGCAGAACGTTATCGGCCCACGCCCGCACTCGCGCGCTCCGTAATTAGTCGCGGCACTCTGCACAAGTATTTCTCGACAGCACGAGCATGGGATGAGCGTTCTGCATTCTTATTTTTGGTCCTCCATCTCACAAGCTGAACCAATTTGACTATGAAATCACAGGCGGTTCCTGTTACATTTACGTACATATTGTGCAAACAACTATGAATTACATGGCAGAGCGACTTCCCATCGTACCATACGTTACTGTTTCTTTCCGTGCCAATAGCGCATGAATCGCGGGAAGAATGACTCCTTGCATTCCTATGTGCGCAGTAATTAATATAATCTTGTCTTGTCTTTGGTTCCTTTGTAAACTGATTGCTTTTTACTGGTATCCTAACAATGAACTGAAGTCTACCACCTGCTTCAGCTATGCTACGATTTCATATCTCTACAAATTGTTGCACTCAGGTATTTAACGAGTTGGCTGATCTGAATTGTGACTCACTAATGCTGCAAACATGGATACTATTTTTCTTCCTTTCGTCAAGTGCACAATTTTATTTTCCTGGATATTTATAGTGAGTTGACAACCCTTGAAGAACTTTGAGCCGCGCGGTATTAGCCAAGCGGTCTAAGGGCGCTGCAGTCATGGACTGTGCGGCTGATCCCGGCGGAGGTTCGAGTCCTCCCTCGGGCTTGGGTGTGTGTTTTTGTCCTTAGGTTAATTTAGGTTAAGGTGTGTGTAAGCTTAGGGACTGATGACCTTAGCAGTTAAGTCCCATAAGATTTCACACACATTTGGACATTTGAAGATTTTATCAATGTCTCACTGGATATTTGTGCTGTTTGTTTCCGGAAAGTACTTCATTACAAAGGACTTTGTCATCTGCTAAAAGTCTGATACTATCGTTAATATAGCCTGCCAATCAACTTACACGAACGGATCCTAAAGTTCTAATCTTACGTGTGGTTTCTCTGTTACCAGGCCAGAGCACTCGCTCAGGTTGCAAATGGATGTAGCAACAATTGGCCTTGGGCTTTATCAAGTATGGGAATCTTATGGGAATCTAAATGATACAGACTCCAAATTACAAATTTTACAAAAAATAAAAATAAAAAATAAATAAATAAATAAATAAGGACAGAGCACTCGCTCAGGTTGCAAATGGATGTAGAAATTGGCCTTGGCCTTTATCAACTATGGGAATCTTATGGGAATCTAAATGATAGAGACTCCAAAACAAATATTACAAAAATAAAAATAAATAAATAAAAACAGATTCTCGTGCGGTTAAAGGCGCTTCAGTCTGGAACCGCGTGACCGCTACGGTCGCAGGTTCGAATCCTGCCTCGGGCATGGATGTGTGTGATGTCCTTAGGTTAGTTAGGTTTAATTAGTTTTAAGTTCTAGGCGACTGATGACCTCAGAAGTTAAGTCGCATAGTGCTCAGAGCCATTTGAACCATTTTTTTGAAAAACAGATTCTATCAAAAAATAGCACTTTGACGCAACATTCACATCCAGACATCTATATTAAAATTAATTATTGAGTTAACAACTTCAGCTTCAGCTTTCAGGATATCACTCCAATACGCAAGGCATCATCTCAGCGAGCACTGCTGGATGATGTGGTCCATGGTCAGTTCTGAAGATTCGCAGTCACATTCAGGTCTATCGACTAAATCGCATCTGCCTAAGGCAGCTCTAGTTTTCATATGGCATGCTCGGATGCTGTTTAAGAGGCTCTAAATTTTCCTAGGTAGTACACACGGCTCTGGTGTAGTGGGGTCTTGATGGTCATTACAGTGGAAATAATTGCTCGATTTCCATACACCTTTCCAAGCTTCCGCCTAGAAGAAATGGTTGACGCGGTGTCAGGACATCGTCTAGCCACACAGGGCTGCGAGACATACGGTGGGAGCATTATGCTATGTGGAGTGGTTTGAAACTATGGGAGCGCGGAGATGGTTTCATTTTAATGGTGGCTTGGTGTCTCCGCAGGTCTAGCGGATCGATGTGATGTGGGGAAACCACGATAAACACTGAGGACGGCCCGACAAGAATTTGAAATCTGGTCCTTCCACATATGAGTGCCTTATTAACCACGCCACCCATCTCGATATGGGCTGTAGGAAGCACCATTGCTTCGCAACGAAAGGTCGAAGGTTCGGGTTAAATTGCGGGCAGCGATGCGGATTTTCAGTATGCCGTTACTAGGAGTGTCTTACATAGATTAAAAACCACTTAATATAAACGCGAAATATGCTTGCTGCCGGCTTATCAAAGGCAAATATGCTCAGCATAATATTAGACTATAGTCTTCAGAATACTACTGACTGCAAACTAACATAAATAAGCTAACGAGATTGATTAAATAATGGCGAAATTGTATATATGTAATTTGCGACCGTTCCATCGAACATAATATCAAATTCCAGTTAAGAACAAAAAAAATTGTTTGCAGCGGGAAACAAACTGACATATTCGGTTGTGTCACATGAACACGTGATTATTTTTATTTGTTTGGATTGACTCAGTTGCGTCCTCTTCCACTCCTTTGTTTCAGCAACGCTTTGTATAAGAACAAATCTAAGTTTTTATGGGAAAGACTTTGGAAACAACTAATGGTTGGGACAATTAACCACGAGCTGATATCGAAATCAAGTACCCTCGCGGCAGACTTCCTGGTTCGCGTTGACAGTATGCAGCGTAATACGTAAAAGGAAAATTAAGGCTGCTCGTATATTCACTCGACGACAACCGCTAAAACAGCTTTGTCAGCTAACCCACAGGAAGTAACTTACCTTGTTTCCAAAGTTACTATCCTCTTTCGGTTGGCTCAGAACGGAAATTTTTCAACATGTGCTTCATTTAGACGAAGAGGCTGCGTGAAATCTTTTTAATGTGATCATTGTTCGCAAGCATTATCTAGTTTTAGGTCCTTCGGACTTGTCATTTGTGACGTTCAGAAAATAAGCGATAGCTCCGTAAATATTAGTTTGCATGAAAAATGATACGTAACTAATTGATTCCCATTCAGCTTTATCTGTACGTAGCTTGATTGTTTGTTTGTACACATCGAAATCTCACACTGTATAGCTTCCTTTGACTTCAAATATCAGGAATAATGGCTAGACTCAATCGTGTCAAACAAAAACTTTTAAAAAGGTGTTAAAGCATGAAATGGAATATCGCATAGGTAAAAACAGCGGATTTCTATTTGTACTAGGTAACTGCACAGATGGGTTACCAAACAAACTGTTTACAAGGGAATAGTAAGGGCATAATTAGGCGCATGCTTTTAATATTCTAAAATAATTGTGGAGACTATCACAGATGAATAACTTGTGGCGAATCTTAATGCAAGCTTTCCTATAGCAATCACATATTTGTAGTACACCAACAGGTTTCACTGTGCAGGATAGAAGAAAGCTGAAATCCCCTGAGCGTGCAGATACGCTAACGTGGCACACGGTGTAATGGAACAGATACAGGAAACTTGTAGCCTGGAGTTGTTCCATGGAGTTCGTCAAAAGCAACTGTCCTGGGTGAGTGCACGGTTAAATCAGTCATCATCTGTACACCCGATTTAAGAGGCTTGTGCAGCAGCATCAAGGAAGCGCCACTGAAGAGTCTGGGAAAGAAGAGGATAAGCTAGTTGAGAAATGTTTGTACTGCTCAGCCACAAGAGAACCACCATATAAAAAACATCCACCTTCGTGTCCAAGTCCAGCAAAGAGTTTCAGTGTATCTTAGATGTCCATTTGGATCACCAATTAACATTTTAATATTCGGTATATATAAGCGCACGAGACCCG
This sequence comes from Schistocerca piceifrons, assembly GCF_021461385.2. Lineage (NCBI taxonomy): Eukaryota > Metazoa > Arthropoda > Insecta > Orthoptera > Acrididae > Schistocerca > Schistocerca piceifrons. The sequence continues at coordinate 137,495,608 of NC_060143.1, read as the reverse complement.
AACAAAGGAGTTTGTCTCCATCCGAGTGACAAACATCTATGAAAGTGGCTCTAATGCAATGGCATTTCTACGGAAAAAATGAATTATATATAATGGAACGGACCCGTTTTGGGCAATGAGGGGCCCTTTCGGCAGGGATGAACTTGTCTAAAGTATGACTTTGCCATTATCGGCTGCAAAAGTCGGAGACAAATCTACATGCAGCAGGTCATGCTTGGCCCCTAGCTGGCCAAGATGAGAGTTTGAGTCGTGAGTGGAGAGCGAGTTGCCGCCCCGCCCAGTCACCCATCCATCTCAGCGTGAGGTAATTAGCGGCTCTCGCGGCAGCGTCTTGGGCAATTACTCCACAAACACACGCCCGCCACCAATTCGCTAATTTTTGCCCCCGCCTATAAGCACCGCCGCTCCCCCATTCCTCACGTCACTGTCGCCGCCGAACAAACTGTCCTCCGGAATGAAAAATGCCCTGTCGGACCCTGTAGTGACTGATGAGAGAGCTCCTTCTTACTGTGTCAACGTTCGGGGCGAACAAAGCCAAAGGACCTTTTTAATAAAAAGTAAATAGTCGTTCGAAAATGGTATTTCTGCAGATGACGTTAAAATGAGAAAGGAAGCCCTCCCATCATTAGTCTTTCTATTTTTTGTTTTGTTTTCTAAGTCATCACAATGTGGAGCGCTTGTGGACAAATACTGTTTCAAATAACTGACATGTGTAACACCAAAGTAAAGAACTATCCCAGGACAAATCGAAGAGCGATACACTACATCTGACTTTAAAATTTTCATCTTAAGACTAATTGGGATTAGTATGGCGTTGTCGCGTGTCTTTCGGCAACTGTAACATTCTTTTATTTTCATTCCTCTAGGAGATAGTTACGCGTACACAACAGGATCCACAGCATCCAGAAATCATCAAGGGAGACGGCCACAGAAAAGTGATGTCGTCTACCGCGTTGACCACACACACTGAGATTTCAGTTGCAATGAGGAATCTCGAGAGGGTCACATAGGGTTGCTCTGCAACCTCACTAACGTGCAGTGAGGTTTGATAGCTGGAAGATAATGAAATCACAAGTCTGTACGAATCATTTCAGAGCAGTTAAATATTATATCATTCCTGGTTGTCCCGTAGGGTGGTACATTGGTTGTTAGAGACAGCATAGCTCACATCTGGATCTGGTTTCCTGGTGTACGGGGCTTTGACGGGCTAGAGCTGAGGGTTAAGTAGTTTGTGTTCAGAACATCCTGAGCTAGCTTAAGACCTTGGTGACTTCCCCATAAAAGAAATTGCTTTCCATCACCTGTTGAAAACAAACTTGCGAGAAGATATTGCAGAAAACAGAACTTTCCAGAAGAGTTTGATTAACGGCAGCAAGCATGACAAATTAAAATGATTGCATTCTGCATCAACAGCCGTCGTCACATTGGCCGTTGCATTCAATGAGCAACTTGCCGACTTGACCTCCACTGTTTAGCTGGAAGCTCAGAAATGATCCAGGTTGTACGTATAGTACGTGTGTCTCAAAATGATATACGGGACCGCAGCGTGCTCCAGCGCCAATTCGCGGCTACAGGTGATGTGTGTTGACTGACACAGTACACAGGAGTTCTCGAAATGGGCAAGCGTAAACTAGCTGCGACAGCTTAAAGCCGTCCTCCCTCAGACTGAAATAGCTGACGTCGAAGTGGACGCGAACACTAAAACCAACCGTCTGGAGCACAAATCCCATGTCACATCGGAACATACTGTTTAATGTGTTTTTTCTATATGAAAAAAAATTCTACCTTGATGGCTTGTGACTCCATCGCCGCCCAGCAGCAGTTGTCTTGCTCGTAGATCACACATTTTGTTTGGCGGGCGTAAAATGCTACTTTAGCTCTACTTAAATGCTCATTTCCTCTCTTGCCCATATGATAGTCATGTTGTTCTGTCTACAGTATACATAAATAAAAACTTTAATATCCATGAACACGTTATAAGTGAAGAAGGATGTTCGATGTCCAGTCAGTAAGGACAACAGCTTACAGGATTTACTTATAATAGTGCGACACAAATTTCCAATACTATTCCACATAAGATAAAAATCATTTCGTCATTCTCAATTTTTAGTAAAACACCAAGATCATTCTTACTTGCCCACTGTTTCTGTTCAGTAACAGAATCTGTAGAAATAGTGAAACACAAGTAGCGCAATAGCTCTTGGGTCCTACATTTATAACACCGAATATTACAAAACATATTGCTGTTAACTTAAAAAGGAAGTTCCAGGACCTTTTAGAAAATGCGAAGGTGAATAAAAAAATTTTGGATTAGCCGGATGCGAACCATCCACACAAGGTACACATCACTTTGTAACTCCGCATCTCTATTCATTATAGTACGCTGAACTTCCGTAAAATGCGACAATAACTTCCCATATCCTGAAAAGATGAAGTGTCGACATGTTACACACACCAAAAAAAGTTTTGCATCACCTCGATTCCGAAACCTGCACAAAAAATTCGGCTAGAGATCAACATAAACATCATTTTCGCCCTTTTTATTGCTCATGAAAACCACACATTGCATGTTGTACCACCATACAGCGAGACCTTCAGAGATGGTGGTCCAGATTGCTGTTCATACCGGTACCTCTAATACCCAGTAGCACGTCCTCTTGCACTGATGCATGCCTGTATTCGTCGTGGCATACTATCCACAAGCTCATCAAGGCACTGTTGATGCACATTTCCCACTCCTCAACGGTGATTCGGCGTAGATGGTTCAATTGGCTCTAAGCACTATGGGACTTAACATCTGTGGTCATCAGTCCCCTAGACTTAGAACTACTTAAACTTAACTAACCTAAGGACATCACACACATCCATGCCTGAGGCAGGATTCGAACCTGTGACAGTAATAACAGCGCGGTTCCGGACTGGAGCGCCTGGAACCGCTCGGTCACAGCGGACGGGTCGGCGTAGATACCTCAGAATGGCTGGTGGATCACGTCGTCCGTAAACAGCCCTTCTCAATCTATCCCAGGCATGTTCGATAGGGTTCATGTGTGGAGAACATTCTGGCCACTCTAATCGAGCGATATCGTTATCCTGAAGGAAGTCATTCACAAGATGTGCACGATGGGGGCGCGAATTGTCGTCCATGAAGACGAATGCCTCGCCAATATTCTGCCGCTATGGTTGCCCTATTGGTCGGAGATGGCATTCACGTTTCATACAGCCGTTTCGACGCCTTCAATGACCACCAGCGGCGTAGGTCAGCCCCACATAATGGCACCCCAAAACAACAGGGAACCTCCACCTTGCTGCACTCGCTGGACAATGTTTCTAAGGAGTTTAGCCTGACTGGGTTGCCTCCAAACGCGACTCCGACGATTGTCTGGTTGAAGGCCTATGCAACACTCATCGGTGAAGAGAACGTGATGCCAATCCTGAGTGGTCCATTCAGCATGTTGTTGGGCCCATCTGTACCGCACGGCATGGTGTCTTGGTTACGAAGATGGCCCTCCCCATGGAAGTCGGGAGTGAAGTTGCACATCAAGCAGACTACTGCGCACAGTTTGAGTCGTAACACCACGTCCTGTGGCTGCACGAAAAGCGTTATTCAACATGGTGGCGATGCTGTCAGGGTTCTTCCGAGCCATAATCCGTAGGTAGCGGTCATCCACTGCAGTAGTAGCCCTTGGGAGGTCTGACCGAGGCATGTCACCAACAGTTCCTGTCTCTCTGTATCTCCTCCATGTCCGAACAACATCGCTTTGGTTCACTCCGAGACGCCTGGAAACTTCCCTTGTTGAGAGCCCTCTCTGGCACAGAGTAACAATGCGGACGCGATCGAACCGCGGTATTGACCGTGTAGGCATGGTTGAACTACAGTTAACACGAGCCGTGTACCTCCTTCCTGGTGGAATGACTGATCGGCTGTCGAATCCCCTCCGTCTAATAGGCGCTGCTCATGCGTCGTTGTTTACATCTTTGGGCAGATTTAGTGACATCTCTGAACAGTCAAAGGGACTGCGTCTGTGACACAGTATCCACAGTCAGCGTCTATCAGCAGGGGTTCTGGAAACCAGGGTGATGCAAAACTTTTTTTGATGTTTGTATTAACTGACATTTGATTATAACAAACATGCCATGCGACGACGGCTTAAGGATGATTAGCTGAAAGATCTGAAGGTCAAAATAATTCCGTGGAGCGATTTGAAGCTCTCAATACCTACGGGTCGATTGACAGTCCCTTCTAAATGTTTGAGTCCGTTGCTCTGTGGAGTGCAAGCGCTGATTCGAGAGTATTTCTGACTTCTGGGTTCGGAGCTATAGTGACCCACCGTCATCCACAAAATAGTTCTTCCAGTACGAGAAACAGAGAATATCCAAGTGCGCATCGTATGCACAAGTGTGGGACGTTCAGCGATTTTCCTGTTTTTGTAGGCAAGCGTGCGATTTTGATTGTGCGCTCGTGCTTGGTAGGAAGAGGCCGGTACCAGATCACAGAGTCATTTACTGGCTGGAAGTGCTATTTTATAAAAGCAGTGGACAGGGTCTAACTGATGCCAATACGCGATGTTCCTGTGTGTCTTTTGATCTATTGGCTTGAAACTGTTTTCCTGTTTTGTTTCTTGTGGAGATTTTTTGTGGAAGTTGTTAGAAGCCAGCTGAAAGTGACGCGGGAACTGTTTAGCGGTGTAGGAACTGTTGGCGGTGTACATCTCCTAGTCCAGTGGTCAGACCTCGCAATCTTTCTGAAGAAGTTGGACAGCTACAAGAAATGAAAACTGGATTTGGGAGCAGTGACAAGTTTAACCCTGATTTGTTTGTTAAACCGAGGCTGGCGATCCTTATTAATACATTTTTCTGAAATGCAGCAGTGCTGAGAACTAACCTGTATCCGCCGACAAACACTTCCTAGTTAATCCTCAGACCAACATGGTGTGCAATTTGTAAGAATACGTGGATTGTGGCTACGGCCGCAAGTGAGACTTCCTGCGACACCAGTACCATTCCGACGACAAGACGAAGAATGTTTCATTATATCTACACTCTTCGGTCTGCGGGAAGAGCAGTTGTTGCATTTACTGTCTCGGAATTTGGGCTCATGACGGGAGGAAACCAAGTCACGACCTGCACTTTACGAGACTCTACGTATTAATGAACAAGGAAGGTGAATGGCACAGAGCCACAAACAGCTGCGCAGGGACTATGCATAAACGGTCCTTACTTTGTGAATGACTCTCGCACGCACGTAGTAAGGAGGACGGTGTAGAGGCAGGAACGTCACGCCAGACGTGCTAGCGAAATGAGGCAGGAAGTGAGCACAGAGCGTGTGGGGTCAAGCAGTACACAATGCGGCCATTAGAACCCGTGGCTGTCACAATGGGCTCTCCTGAACGCTCTGTCGCACTTCATCTCACAATGTTGGCGGCTCTGTCACTTCTGCCCTATTGTAAATCACAAGCTACTGCCGTTAAGTAGCCCTGACGTCAGTGTACCAGCCGTATACCCCACGCCTGAAGCAGGTGTGATGTAAACGTCCGTTATTACATATTAACAAGGGGTTTGTAAGACAACTCGCATACATAGGAAGAACCGGGTAGTTTCAGATTTCAGCAATAATGGCAAACTTCCTCAACCAGTCACATCATTTTAATACCAAGAAGTGATGCGAAACATAATGGAGCAAACATCTAAAATCAGTAGTAGGGAACGCAAATGCAAGACTTAATTTCTTGTAGGAAGTTAAGTGTTAGATATCAATACAGGCTGCACATATCTTACATGTTGTTTCTTTAATCTTCTCAGGCCTGAGCTTAGCATTTATGAATGAAAAGATTGTGTCGGCGGTCAATTCACATTTTCAGGACAAAATAAGACTAAAATACTAAATAAAAAGAATTGGTGGCACTCATGTTAGAAAATTACTGAAATATGTGCAACACTCAGAAAAGTCAGTATCGAACAACTAAAAATTATAAAAACAATGCCACTGGAATGTAAACCCTGTGCTACAACGAAAAACGAGTGTTGCTGTACAGTTGTTATGAAATAAAAATCGGTTATTCGATGGTGAAGGGTATATGAGCATATTACAGCATCTTCTCAACATATTCTATTGAAAAATTACAAAACAATCAAAAATTACATTAATTTCTTGAACACACACAGACACTGCGATAAACCGCTATCTTCAAGCAGATGCTTAAAAAAATGAAAACAACTGATACACAGAAAACACATGGTGTAAAGTATATCGGTCTTTCAAGCACACGAGTGTAATTTATTTCCTGAGCTAGAAAAAAACGAAAGTTACATGTAGAATACAGTCTACATATGGACACAGGAGGATAACAGAGACAGTACAAACATTGTGGGGATATTTAAATGGGAATCGTTGGGTGGGAGGGTTCAAATGGCTCTGAGCACTATGGGACTTACCTTCTGAGGTCATCAGTCCCCTAGAACTTAGAACTACTTAAACCTAACTAATCTAAGGACATCACACACATCCATGCCCGAGGCAGGATTCGAACCTGCGACCGTAGCGGTCGCGCGGTTCCAGACTATAGGGGTGGGACGGAGGGGTTGAAGAGGGGGTGGGGAGTGGGAAGCTAATATTGTCGTCACAAAACGTTGTTGGTAAACTTTCGCGAACATATGTTTGAGGCAAGCTGTACAAAGATTCTACTACCTCCGTCGTGTACTTGCAGAGTACGGATTCTGACGTAGGTAGTAACCATTACCTTACATAGGGTTGATGGCTAATACGAAGATGGTGCTGAGAAAAATGGAAAAGAAAGCCATTTGCACTCTATCGTAGCTTTTTCAGGTAACTTGCTCACCATCTTGGATGAAAAAGGTGTTATAGATCTGTATAGATGTCCTTTTACAAAATGGACAGATGTAAACCGATACGACTAAACATCAGGAGTGGCACATCAGTCGTGTAGCAGAATTAGCTGCATCATGGCAGCAACAAATAAAAAAAAGCTACGTGATCTCTGAATTAACAAGTTTAGACATAATAACGACGGCGTCAAATATACGCTCCCCAAGGAAAAAAACTAAAGCACACAGGAGAGGAGAAAACGAAACGAAACTTCAAGCAAGGAGAGGGAATGTGGTGTTATTTCAGTGATTACAAAATCACGTCAGATTTACAAAGAACTTAGCAGTATAAGCTCCAGCAGTCCTTGCTTCCCGATCACGGTACTACAGCAAACGCGGCCGTTTGTGTTGTGGTATTAGCGGCAGCCTACGCAGCGCAAGGTAATTTCCTAGTCCGGCTGTTGCTAATCTCCAACAAACGTTAAAGATGAACTTAATGTTCCAGGCAGTGCATTATTTGTTCTCGGATGGCAGGCGCAGATGTGAAGCGATCATCCTTTGTAGTGTTGGACATAGTCTATCAGAACCTTGACGACCGTCCCTTTCACGTGGAATTCAAAATCGGGGCACTGTCAAATCCAGATGACCTACAAATCTGAATATTGCACGATTCGACCAGTCGGCCAAACTGAAGCCCACAATGATTAACTCCGTCAGGTGCAGGTAACATAACGCTGTCTGACACGCGTACGTGGAATCTCCGTTTCCTTCACGGTAACATTCCACGTCTGACGACTGTTCGCGCCCTTGTGTACCCTACCAGGCCTGGTAACAACACTAAACACGAACAACGCTGATTCACTCTGTTGACGTTCCACTTGTCACAAGAATTGAAATTCTAATCATTCACACATCCGCCGATCGTGTGTACATGTACCAAGCTACTTTGACATCCGACGATGTCTTTTCGGTGCTTGAAATTTTTTGCCGGGCACTGTATGAAGCATTCAAAGTGACAACTAAGGTTTGATAATCCTACACCAAGGATACAGACCAATGAAATTAACGTAATGCGAGAGATAAGGTACACTATACGAATATGATTAGAATTACTGAACGGCACTCGATGTTCGACTTAGATAATTCGGTACGGTGTGAAGCGCTCACGTGGCTGGAGTCATTGCTTCTAATCAGACAGGGCTGGATATATCTCCCTGAGTAATACCCCTCCCGGCAGCTTGTATGCGTGTCCACTACGCGACAACAGTGGTTGCTGGAAGACAGAGGCAAACACGCTGCCAGTAAACTATATCCCAGAAATGTTCTATGGGTGACAACCAGGCTTACGCGAAGGCCTAGAAGAAGGATTGCACTTTCCTCACCACATGTGATCGGGTGCTGTCCTACTAAAATATGATATCAAAGAGGAACTGTACCTCCGGCCCTTAAACTTTCCCTGATGTAGTAGTTACTGTTCAGACAACCCTCAAAACGTAACAGATAACATTGCAAATGTTGTGTAAAATAGGGCAGTATTTCATTACACCTGGAATTTTCTCACTATGCCGTTCAGCAAATGATGCTCATACGAGAAAAAGCAGAGACCGCACAGAGGAAAAACTGTTGATAAAATACCATTCTGCCTTTCGTAGAAATTGATGCAGAAGATGCCTACACATTACCTTTACGAATTTTTGCACTGGCGCAAAATCAGATGATCTGTATCGCTGTTCAACAGTAAAACATTGTTAAATAAGCGCTACGAGTTCAGATTGGATGAGGAGAAATGTGGTTGCCTTATCGTGGACACAAATTTAGTCTCGGTTCTCAGGTGTAGCTGTTTCTGTTTGGACCACAAGTTTGTCACTTGCAGCCCCAACCATAATTGGACGCCATGACAAAGTTATGGTTTCCAATCGCTATACATTTCTCATAAAAAGCCAGATTGCGGCCATCACGGTAGAGCAGACAGAGGCGCGATTCGTCCGAAAACACCGTTTTCCCCTTCAGTCTCAGCATGCCAACAACAGTTTTAATGCGTCAATCACTGGTAGGAGCGCTTGTTTTCTGGAAATGGAAGCCGTCGCAATAGCATACGCAGAAGATGTCATTCAACATTCGACTCAGACAGGTCTACATGCGATGCTGTGCTGTGCTCCAGCGCCGATACAACGCTGTGGACAAAGATAGACGTGTCATTTTGGCAACTGGAGAAGTTGGCTGCCATCCGGTTTGTGGTGACATCGTTTACGACCCTTTTGTTTCCACTATTACTATACACACTTCTGATATGTTGTACCTATGGGAAATGTATAGTGATTGATACCCTTGTGATGTTATTCAAATACGGCAGGGGCTGCAAGTGACAAATTTATGGCCCATACACATGACAACCGAGACTAAATTTGTATATAGAATGAGTCAACCTCATTTCTGCCTACCGATGTCCTCTTCCTGAATAGTCTTGCAGTTCCCTGGAAAGATATCGAAAAGTCAGTCCACAAGCACCTTGTGCATCAATTTCTACAAGAGGCGGGATGCTATTTTATTAACAGTTTTTTCTGTTGAGCGGTCTCTGCCTTTTCGAGAGGATGACATAATTTGTTTCGCGTAATTCGGTCAGCCAGTATTGACATCCTCCTCCTATCGTCGTTTTGATATTAGGGGAAAATCAATGGAAACAATAACAAGGAGAGATCCATATACACTAGCAAACTGTAAAGTGTGAATAAGACACGTAAGATTACATGAACATAAGACAAATGACGACATACAGCCAAGAATAACGGTCGATTCCACTAGTCGTCACGGAACGGAACGTTAGAACAATCCACTATCCATTTCAAATGGCGGCATTCATACAGACAATCCGCGGAACGGAAAGGAAAGTTGCCGTCAAGAATTCTCAGGGTGAACTTTTTGACGCTGACATTGGCGGGGGGACGTTTGCAACTGCAAACATCGGATATATTATAGTAGTGGATTTTCGTTTCTTCTTAATCTTTATTCTGTTTTGTTTTCGAGACAAGTTGGAAAGGTTGCGCAACGACTTGCCTATTTTCTTATGAGTCTTCTTATATGAGAGAGGCTAAACACAAGAAAGCTAAGTAGTTTAACTTTTAAAGTACTTGAACAACGAAAATAAATACATGAAATGTACTCGCAGTTGCGAATATAGACAACCATCAGCTGTGTAGCAGAATGACGTCATTAAAATTTGTGCCGGACCGCGACTCGAGCCCGAATTTGCCGCTTATCGCGAGCGGTCGCCTTACCATTAAGCTATCGGAGCACGACTCTCGGCCGGACACAAACTTCCATATGTCGTCTATCATTCACCTACAACCTGCACTCGTACATTCATAATGTGTACTCCTGTAAAGGGTACTTCTGAACAACACAGGCACTACAATATCATATTTATCTGCCGACACAAGGCAAGCGACTTTTAATTAAAATGTCTCCCCTGTAAGAGAATATACACAATGGATGTATGAATGCAGGTTACACACATATGGTTGACGACATACGGAAGTTTAGGTCTGGCCAAGAGTCGTGCTCGGATAGCCTAAAGGTAAGGTAACCTCTCGCGATAAGCAGGAAATCCGGGTTCGAGTCCCGGTCCGGCACAAATTTTCATTGTCGTCATTCTATTATACAGCTGTTGCTTGTCTATCTTCGTAACGGCGAATACATTTCATGTATTTCTTTTATTCAAGCACTACATCGTCATAAAGGAAAAAAATTCACACTCTGGATAAGTAAGAGCATAAACAGGCTACACAACAGATTTTTTATATAATGAAAAAAATCAGGTTTGTTGATGGAAACAAAATTCGGTTTTTCAGCTTAATTGTGCACTTAAAAGAAACGAGAAATATGTATTGTCCATCACATAAATGATAAACATAAATTCCTGTTAAATGTTTCCAAGTTACTTCTCCTACTTTTTCGGTTCTCAACCGTGTAGAAAATTTACCGTACGACCTACGTCAATAATATACTTTACGAATTTTTCTCTGGTCATGAATAAATCGTACTATCATGTACTTAATTCTGGTACTATATTCTGACTTTTTGTGTTTCTCATTACCTCACCTTCACCGTTCAATATTAGGTTAAGCAAAGTGATGTTCTGCTGAAGTTTTCGTCTAGCGTGAACACATCTCAGTTTGGCGGTAGAGTTTCCTTCCGTTCTGTTCTGTTCTGTTCCTTTCCGTTCCGACGAAGTCCAGGGTGAATAGGGCTCGAAAACGGCTACAGGCTACAACAGCGACGGCATTAAACAGGCGGCACAGACAGAGGAGGGTATAGTCTGGCGAGCGGCTGCATCACGCCCGCTGTAATGCGATAGCGTTAATGGGCGGTTCCCGGTTGGTGGCTGATTTATGCTGCCAGATGTTAGCCGAAATCGCGTGCCGCGTACGCGCCGGGAGGCGGTAAAAACTCCAGGCCGCCGGTAACGCGGGGCGCACAGCTCGCCACTGTACTACACGGCCCACAGAACTCACCTGTGACGTTGGAAAGGTGATACCGAATGAGGCTCACGAAAGCTTCATTCCCCATTCATACCTCACGCACAGCGGAAGGCAGAACTGGGATTTAGTAAACGCAGGAACTGTCTGCATGGGACAAAGTCACCGCTATCATTAATGTACAGGTAGACTGTCACAGATCGCGTCAACACCCCTTTTCTGTTCACAGTGTTGCCGAGCGGTGGTTTAAACCTCTAACATGTTGCCACCGGGCCAATAGATAACTGAGGGTGTCCGTTTATGTTCCTTTTGCCTCCACATTCATCAGATGAAAAACACATGTTTGTGTTTTCTGTGGATTCGGTTTTAGTTGGTTCTTTCCGTAGTTCATAGAAAGGGTGTCTACGACTATCAGAAATTTCTCATACAGTGCCTTTCAGTGCTTCACACAGGGATAACGCAGACGTCAGCATAGATTAAACCTTGGGCCCCTGTAGGAAGAGGGTATCATTGGTATAGATGTCAACACACTTCCTCGAGGAAGGCCACTTTCTGTTTTCTTAAGCTACTTCTCTCGCCTTAGGATTCCACTGGGAAGATTCTGCACTGGAGATTTCTGTTAGTGCAGGTAAGAAATACTCCTTTGTGATGTCGTAAACTTTTCTAAAAGAATGCTGTGGTTCTTAAGTTGTTGTTGTTGTTGTTGTTGTGGTCTTCAGTCCTGAGACTGGTTTGATGCAGCTCTCCATGATAATATATCCTGTGCAAGCTCCTTCATCTCCCAGTACCTACTGCAACCTACATCCTTCTGAATCTGCTTAGTGTATTCATCTCTTGGTCTCCCTCTACGATTTTTACCTTCCACACTGCCCTCCAATGCTAAATTTGTGATCCCTTGATGCCTCAGGACATGTCCTACCAACCGATCCCTTCTTCTAGTCAAGTTGTGCCACAAACTTCTCTTCTCCCCAATCCTATTCAATACCTCCTCATTAGTTACGTGTTCTACCCACCTAATCTTCAACATTCTGCTGTCGCACCACATTTCGAAAGCTTCTATTCTCTTCTTGTCCAAACTAGTTATCGTCCATGTTTCACTTCCATACGTGGCTACACTCCATACAAATACTTTCAGGAACGACTTCCTGACACTTAAATCTATACTCGATGTTAACAAATTTCTCTTCTTCAGAAACGCTTTCCTTGCCATTGCCAGTCTACATTTTATATCCTCTCTACTTCGACCATCATCAGTTATTTTGCTCCCCAAATAGCACAACTCCTTTACTACTTTAAGTGTCCCATTTCCTAATCTAATTCCCTCAGCATCACCCGACTTAATTCGAATACATTCCATTATCCTCGTTTTGCTTTTGTTGATGTTCATCATATACCCTCCTTTCAAGACACTGTCCATTCCGTTCAACTGCTCTTCCAAGTCCTTTGCTGTCTCTGACAGAATTACAATGTCATCGGCGAACCTCAGTTCAGTTCACGCGATCAGGCCCAGAGGACCGCGCGCCACCACAGTTAGAGCTCTCCACCCGTCTCTGTCTTCTGCTATCTGTCTCCAGTTTTCCGTGACTCCCAGCTGCAACAGGTCTTCTCTCACTCCATCGATCCACCTCTTTCTAGGTCTTCCCACTGGTCTGCTGCCTGACGGGATCCAGTCCATTGTGATTTTGGGCCATCTTGTTGCCTCCATTCTAATAACATGTCCAGCCCATTGCAGTCTTTTGCTTTTCATCACTCCCAAGATGTTAGGCTCCTTGTACAGCTCTTCTAATTCAGTGTTATTGCGTCTTCTACATTCTCCAGTAGTCTGATCTCTGACTGGTCCAAATATTTTCCTGAGAACTTTCCTTTCAAATGTTAGCAGTCGCTTAAGGTCTTGTTTTCGAGTGCTCCAGGTTTGAGAACCATAAAGTACTACTGGCATTATTAATGTCTTATACAACCGTAGCTTTAGTTGTTGCGAGACACTTCTACATTTTAATATAGGGTCTAGAGAGTGATAGTATCTGTTTCCCGCCTGCAGTCGTGCTTTTATTTCTGCTTCAGTTGATGTTACTTCTGTAAAAAATTATCCAAGGTATTTGAACTCTACTCTTTCACATGTTTATACCTGGTGTTGTTCACAATTAAATCTTGAGAGTTCTGGATCTTTCTTTCTATGGTCATATACTCTGTCTTTTCAGAGCTAATTTGTAGACCGATCCTAGCTGCCAATAACTCCAAGGTCTGGATACTTCTCTTCAGATCTTCTTGTGTGCATGCTAATAGTGCAATGTCGTCTGCATAGGCCAGATATGTAATGTGTTCATTACCAATTTGAATGCCCTTGATGTTTTCTTTGTTGAAATCCCGCATTACCTTCTAAAGTGCCAAGTTGAAGGGGACAGGTGATAGCCCATCTCCTTGGCGTAATCCTGTTACAACTTGGAACCTTCCTGTCATTTGATTGCCTACCTTAACCTTAAGTTTTGTGTCATTTAGGCATACCTCTACCAGTCTGACCAACTTTTTTGGTATACTAAACTCTGTCATAGTTCTAATCAGGCTAGGTCTATGTATACTGTCGTAAGCCTTCTTGCAGTCTACAAACAGGATATGTATCTCTCGTCCGTATTCGTACATTTTTTCACAGACCTATTCTAGGACAAAAATCTGGTCCGTGGTTGATCGCCCTGCCTGGAAACCTCCTTGGTATTCTCCAATTATGTCTGTTGCTATAGGTTTTATTCGTTCTAATAGGCAGTTGGAGAAGATCTTATAACAGGTGTTGAGTAGCGCTATGCCCCTGTAGTTGTCACATACGGATTTGTCTTTCTTTTTATATATGGGGCGTATCACAGCTACCTTCCATTCCTCTGGTATTTCATGTTTTACCCAAATTTGCTCGATTAGCTTGTGGATTTTGAAACAGAGGATTTCGTCTCCAGCCTTGAGAAGTTCAGCAGGAATCGGCGAACCTCAAAGTTTTTATTTCTTCTCCCTGGATTTTAATACCTACTCCAAATTTTTCTTTTGTTTCCTTTACTGCTTGCTCAATATACAGATTGAATAACATCGGGGAGAGGCTACAACCCTGTCTCACTCCCTTCCCAACCACTGCTTCCCTTTCATGCCCCTCGACTCTTATAACTGCCATCTGGTTTCCGTACAAATTGTAAGTAGCTTTTCGCTCCCTGTATTTTACCCCTGCCACCTTTAGAATTTGAAAGAGAGTATTCCAGTCAACATTGTCAAAAGCTTTCTCTAACTCTACAAATGCTATAAACGTAGGTTTGCCTTTCCTTAATCTTTCTTCTAAGATAAGTCGTAAGGTCAGTATTGCCTCACGTGTTCCAACATTTCTACGGAATCCAAACTGATCTTCCCCGAGGTCGGCTTCTACCAGTTTTTCCATTCGTCTGTGAAGAATTCGCGTTAGTATTTTGCAGCTGTGACTTATTAAACTGACAGTTCGGTAATTTTCACATCTGTCAACACCTGCTTTCTTTGGGATTGGAATTATTATATTCTTTTTGAAGTCTGAGGGTATTTCGCCTGTCTCGTACATCTTGCTCACCAGATGGTAGAGTTTTGTCAGGACTGGCTCTCCCAAGGCCGTTAGTAATTCCAATGGAATGTTGTCTACCCCCGGGGCCTTGTTTCGACCCACGTCTTTCAGTGCTCTGTCAAACTCTTCACGCAGTATCATATCTCCCATTTCATCTTCATCTACATCCTCTTTCATTTCCATAATATTGTCCTCAAGTACATCGCCCTTGTATAGACCCTCTATATACTCCTTCCATCTTTCTGCTTTCCCCTCTTTGCTTAGAACTGGGTTTCCAACTGAGCTCTTGATATTCATACAAGTGGCTCTCTTTTCTCCAAGGGCCTCTTTAATTTTCCTGTAGGCAGTATCTATCTTACCCCTAGTGAGATAAGCCTCTACATCCTTACATTTGTCCTCTAGCCATGCCTGCTTAGCCATTTTGCACTTCCTGTCGATTTCATTTTTGAGACGTTTGTATTCCTTTTTGCCAGCTTCATTTACTGAATTTTTATATTTTCTCCTTTCATCAAGTAAATTCAATATTTCTTCTGTTACCCAAGGATTTCTACTAGCCCTCATCTTTTTGCCTACTTGATCCTCTGCTGCCTTCACTACTTCATCCCTCAGAGCTACCCACTCTTCTTCTACTGTATTTCTTTCCCCCATTCCTGTCAATTGTTCCCTTATGTTGTCCCTGAAACTCTGTACAACCTCTGGTTTAGTCAGTTTATCCAGGTTCCACCTCCTTAAATTCCCACCTTTTTGCAATTTCTTCAGTTTTAATCTACAGTTCATAACCAATAGATTGTGGTCAGAGGCCACATCTGCCCCTGGAAATGTCTTACAATTTAAAACCTGGTTCCTAAATCTCTGTCTTACCATTATATTATCTATCTGATACCTTTTAGTATCTCCAGGATTCTTCCATGTATACAACCTTCTTTTATGATTCTTGAACCAAGTGTTTGCTACGATTAAGTTATGCTCTGTGCAAAATTCTAACAGACGGCTTCCTCTTTCATTTCTTAGCCCCCATCCATATTCACCTACTATGTTTCCTTCTCTCCCTTTTCCTACTGTCGAATTCCAGTCACCCATGACTATTAAATTTTCGTCTCCCTTCACTACCTGAATAATTTCTTTTATCTCATCATACATTTCTTCAATTTCTTCGTCATCTGCAGAGCTAGTTGGCATATAAACTTGTACTACTGTAGTAGGCATTGGCTTCGTGTCTATCTTGGCCACTATAATACGTTCACTATGCTGTTTGTAGTAGCTTACCCGCACTCCTATTTTTTTAATCATTATTAAACCTACTCCTGCATTACCCCTATTTGATTTTGTATTTATAACCCTGTATTCACCTGACCAGAAGTCTTGTTCCTCCTGCCACCGAACTTCACTAATTCCCACTATATCTAACTTTCACCTATCCATTTCCATTTTTAAATTTTCTAACTTACCTGCCCGATTGAAGGATCTGACATTCCACGCTCCGATCCGTAGAATGCCAGTTTTCTTTCTTCTGATAACGACGTCCTCTTGAGTAGTCCCCGCCCGTAGATCCGAATGGGGGACTATTTTACCTCCGGAATATTTTACCCAAGAGGACGCCATCATCATTTAATCATACAGTAAAGCTGCATGCCCTCGGGAATAATTACGGCTGTAGTTTCCCCTTGCTTTCAGCCGTTCGCAGTACCACAACAGCAAGGCCGTTTTGGTTAGTGTTACAAGGCCAGATCAGTCAGTCATCCAGACTGTTGCCCCTGCAACTACTGAAAAGGCTGCTGCCCCTCTTCAGGAACCACACGTTTGTCTGGCCTCTCAACAGATACCCCTCCGTTGTGGTTGCACTTACGGTACGGCTATCTGTATCGTTGAGGCACGCAAGCCTCCCCAACACGGGCAAGGTCCATGGTTCATGGGGGCAGGGGTTCTTAAGTACATTGCACAAAAGAATTAAACGGTCATTTTTTTGAAACCAACACTTTCCCCACTTGCGACGCAGAAATTTTGAAATTTGGCACAAAGGTGCCTACAACCTTCCTCCCTGCGACGTCACCCTCGAGCTCGGAAACTCTTCAAACAGCAATGTGTCGACGCATGCGAAAAAACGATCAGGGCTCAGAATGTCATGTGAGTTTTAATGTGCGTTACTGATGCCACACTGACCAAATTTTAGCATAATTCTGCCCAACGTCACTGCAGACATCTCATATGATGGGATGGAAAGATCGCCCCCGCCCCACCCCCCAGAAAACCGTGATGCCCAGTAGTGAAATCAAGTGGTTTTCTTATGGGTGATCACAAAGAACACACTCCAGACAATTAAACCCTTCTCTACAGATGTAGTGCGTCTGCATCCTCACTGAACATGATCTGACCTCTTTGGAGCATTGAGCAACAACAATTTTTGCTCTAGTACACAGGTTGGGTCCATTCAGATACATTCTACTAAATCTGAACATGTTCTGAAACAGCAATGGCTGTTTACGCTTTTTCAGCCCTCCTGTTTTGCACCGCCGGTCGGAGTGGCCGTGCGGTTCTAGGCGCTACAGTCTGGAGCCGAGCGACCGCTACGGTCGCAGGTTCGAATCCTGCCTCGGGCATGGATGTGTGTGATGTCCTTAGGTTGGTTAGGTTTAATTCGTTCTAGGTTTTAGGCGACTGATGACCTCAGAAGTTAAGTTGCATAGTGCTCAGAGCCATTTTTGTTTTGCACCCTCTTCTGGTGTTGTGATAGGGAGATGTGACACTGACATTTGTATGAATAAGACAGCAAATGGTCCGTCTAAGAACTCCAAGTAAGGCAACAGCCTCAGTGTGAGCAGCACACATATGCTGAGTATTTTAAAGATAAGATGTACCTCTGCAGAGACAACTGTTGGCTAATTCCTAGGCGCCTGTGAGCAGGCAACCCTTTAGACACCACTCAAATTGTGCATGCAACCATTACAGGAGCAGTGTTGTGTCACTCAGCTAAAGGATGAGGCGCCTAGGAACTGGTCAAGGGCTACCTCTACAGAGGTACATTTTTAAAGTGCTCAACAAAAGTATGCATGTGGCACCAACGGTGTTGCCGAACTGGGGAGTGCTGGAATGATCCTCTGCATTTTTTTTTTTTAACACTTGTCAATGTCACACCCCCTGCTCTCTCCAGCAATCACAACATAGGAGAGCATGAAACAGCAGGGAATGAGAAACACCATTTGCTGCTTCAGATAACGTTCAAAACCTTCATGGGATGGTTTTGACCTGTCTCTAGTTTTCCACCCTATATTTCTGAGCAAAAATTGTGGTCACTCTTCACTCCAATGGGGTCAGATCACATTCATTGGGGCTGCAGCTCCACGAAGTCCTTACTAAAGGGTTGGATCGTCCATGGACAATCAACCATAAAAAAGTTATCCAGAACGTCGTTACGTTGGAAACTGCACGGCAAAATGTCGTTTTCGACTGCATAATTCTTAAAAAAGAACGCCTCAAGGGAAGCGGTTATTTCATTGACGCCTTATATGCTATCTCCTGGAGCCTTATCCTATCGATTCTGAGTGGCGATGGATAAGAATTATTTTCCTCGGCAACCCATAAGAGAATGGTGTGATTTCAACGCTGGGCATGGCGGTTGTGACCTCAATTGCAGAGACCTCAAAAGAAGGTTTGAGATGTGGGTAAGGCAAGGAGTGTTACGACCTTCCCAGCGTTTGACACATCCCTGACGGCATTGGGCAGAATTGTGGCGAAATTTGGTGACGTCTGAGGGAACCACGCTGTTGCATCATTAGAGCGGAAAGCTGTAGGCATCTGGGGGGGGGGGGGGGGGAGGATGAAGGTGTTTCAAAAATGTGACCCTTTAATTCTTTTGTGCAGTGTATAATGTTAAGTGCAAATCGATAGGAACAATTGGAGAGCACAACCAGAAATTGTAAGTACCTCTGCACTAGCTCTACGCTACTCTGCAGTTGAATATGCAGTGTCTTGTGGTACATATCGCACGCTACCAAAGTGAGTGTAACTATCAACGAGACTTGTCGCATCATTACAGGCTGTCTACAGTCCACCATCGTCTAACATCAGACCAGAAAAAGTAGGCATGGGAAAGGAACCAAACCACCATGCATGTGCACCACTGAAGTTGAAAAAGAGCATCATCATACACCGGTCGGAATAAAAAGGTAATTAACAGCTAACTGTTTACATAATAGCTTCCATAACAACAACCAGCCAAAAAACGAACTTGATTGCGCTTCGTGTTTTGTTCGCGGTTGGCATATCGCTCTACGGACGGCAATTAGCATCCATAACGTAACTGTTGTGAATCGTTTTCGTCGTGTAGTTTGTTTGTTTATACTGATGTTTTCATGATACATGAAACAATGCATGCAGCTAACAGCGGAAGTGGACAGAAAAGTATTAAGACCATTACGAACAAATTAACGGGAAACATGCGAAGGTATTCAACACTGGATTACAAAGCTATTTTTGCTGCAGCCATGCTGGGCGTGCGGGTAACTGAGAATCGACAATATCGCCTCTTTCCGTCTCAAATTGTCAGTCGCTATGTTATTTTGATAATGGTTTCGATTCCCGCTTCCAATGGCTACAGAGTGCCGTAAACAAAAAATTTTAAAAACTGCTTAACTACCTCACAAGATACAAAAACGTACATGTTAACTGAACAACAAAAAACATGTACCTTTCGCGTACGATTGTTTGTCAAAATTCTTGTGCTTATGTTTCATAAGGAAGAAATATTAGAATTTAGCATCTCGTCGCCGATGATATCATTAGAGAAGGAGCAAAAACTTGAATTTGGGGAAGGTAACGAAGGAAAACGGTGGAATAGTTTTTCACAGGAACATTCCCGGCCTTTCCCTTGCGTGATTTCGGGAAATTATGGAAAATTTAAATCTGAAAGGTTAGACGGGAATTTGAGCTTCCGCCCTTCACTGTCTGATTACCTTGCCGATTATCTCAAACGTTCAGGAAGTATTAGGGATATATAAACTGCGCTTGACACCTTGTACACAAAAATCTTCGGAGGTCGCGCACCGATTCTATTATTAACAAGAAAGAAGCTTTCGGCAGAAGTCACGTGGCACCAGCTAGCTTCGAAAAATTATGTTTTAAAATTGCCGTCACAACTATATTAATAGGAAACAGTCTATTTACGACTGAAACATAAAACGGACATATTTTAAGTTGTCGGTACTAACATCTGTTTTGTAACTCATGCAATAGCTCTTAGCGATATGAAATTAATTAGCTGTTGATGTAGCCATTATTTTAGAGCCCACGGAAGTTTATTACGGTTTTAGATGACTTTTTTTAAAATCACAATCCGCACCAGTGCTGGGCACTGGAGTCTCATTCAGGAGGAGACTGTTTCAAATCACCCTTCGGGAATAAAAGAACACCGTTGGTTTTATTCCCAGTCCTTTCTTTCTTTCTTTCTTTGCGACCGAAAATGTTTCCTCTAACACAAGCATTTCCAAAAGCAGCAACAATATGCTAAATGGCAGGAGTAACTACCGTAACAAACTGTCTTATATGGAACTGAGGTTCCGTTTAGTAATTTTAAACCAGTTCAGAGCTCTTCAAAATTACAACGCTGCTCAACACAGAAACCTTTGTCAACATAGTAACTAACGGGGATTGTTTCAACAAAACAGACTGCAACGACAACAACTTATTACGAAATGTTTTTGTGAAGCTGCCAGGCATTAGACCCCAATGCGATGAACGAATTATTACTAGAAGTATGTTACGTCATGGGATGCTACTCAGAGGAATCCGATACAGATGTTGTCACACGCTAATATACTAATGACAGAAATATTAATCTGCCACCAGGTTTGTGCGATTCGTGTAACGCCGACGACGTCATTAATGGGTTTTCGTGAATCTGAATCTACTATCTTCAGTGCCCGTTTCACTACGATTTTGTGCTTTTGGTGATAGATACCGTTCGCTTATTGGCCTTCGGGACAAACCTTGAGTAAAAGCAAACGGCTTCCTTGTCATCTGCGAACATAAAATTGCTACCTCTATGTTGTAAGCATTGTTTTCATCTCATTCAGAATATAGGTGGGAGGTGTGCAGTCGAAAAAGTGTAATAAGCGGAGTTCATAGGCATGTATACGCGGAGGAAGATTAAAGCTTCACAACTCGTCGACGCGGAAGTAATCATAGAACTACCAACCTTGGTCAGACATTGATAAAAATAACTGGCCGTGGATGAAAATAATTGGCCGTGGCGTAGATAAGGAGCTATGACTCCAGTCACCTGAAGCGGTTTAGGAAAATGACGTGAAACATCAATCAAGATAGTAAGATGCGTAATTGTGCCCCGTACCTTTACGAGATCAGTAGTCTAACCACTGCCCTAACTCGTTCGACGTAGTATGGACCCTATCGACAGCACGAACTCTGATAAGTGTCTGTACATTTAGGCAATGCACAGGCGGTGTCATCAACAATTACAGAGTATTAAGAAGCTATCGGCAAGCCAAATGGCGCAGTAACATACAAACTGCGTATTACTGGAGAGGAGGGAGGTGGGGGCGGGAGGGGTGGCACTTGGTTAAAATCCCCGTTTAGCCATCCTGGTTTACGTTTTCTTTCCATAAATCATTAAAAGCAAACGGCAGGATTTTTCTTTTGAAAACCAAACAGCCGATTTCCTTCTTTATCCTCCCCCCCCCCCCCCCTCAATCCGACTTGCGCTGTCTGTAACGACAAGGTCCATCGACACGACGTTAAATCCAAGTCCTTGTTTTAACTCCAAAACACTGGGAACTCTTAAGGACGGATTCATCGTGTAACAATAAAAGAACCCTATTTGAGACTGGGTCCAGAATTGTGTAGTTTCCGTGTTATGAGACTGTCCATTACGGTATCTGTGTAATCGTTTCTACTGCAACAGGCTGTCTGATTCCTCGGATATCAGTAGCAGACCACCACTGGATGAAACTCATCAATAATAGCACTCCTTTACAATGTACTGCGAGTACCCGAGTGCACCTTAATGCATGTCGCCTTGATCAGTGGATACTTTTGGGTACAATCTCTTAGGCCACGCTCATCTGACTTAAATCCACTGCACTTCTCTCTCGCATATTAGGTCAGGTCGACGGTTTGCACAACACTTCGTCAATGATGAAACATGTCTTACTGCGAAGTTATAGAAGCATTAGAACCAGTATGCAATATATCGTTACCAGATATATTCGAGTGTGTTCATTAATCACAGCGGTAGCGACCTGAATTCCATATTCAGATGGAAGATGGGGACTTTGACTGCTTTGCCTGAGGTGTTGTAAACCATTCGTAAAGTGTAGCAAGGGTCGAGTGCAATAAATGATTTCTTCACCTTACGTATTAAGCGTGACAATCAAGTAACATGAAAATTTAATATTTTAGTAAGGACGTTGTGCAGTTGATGTCGAGCGCTTTAATCCCACAAACACGCAGCACCATAGGTTGTGAGCAGAAATTGGAATTACTAGACACCTTAATCTCACATAATTCGTATTTTTAGATTGTGCCTTTTTTTTAAAGATCATTATTGATTTACTTTTGCCTTATGGTACGAATAACAATCTGTTTTCAGGTACACGCAGCTGACCTGCTTTAGAAATCTCTGACAAACGACACCCTAATTCCTCTGCCTTTCAGTGTTCCCTTGCTCGTTTCTGTTGTGTTTGAAATGTGTTTTCGCTGCACGAATTATTACCGTTCCCCACTTCCCAAAATATTTGGTGCACGTATGACAAGGCACGGTGTTGGCGGTAGCCGTAGTTCGCAAGGTACGGGCTCGCGCTCGCGGCTATTAGCCGCGCAGGGCAGACGTACCTGCGGCAGGTGGGGGCGGGACGGCGCAGCGCAGAACGACAATATTTATGGTGGCGAGCACACGGCACGGACACGCGGGATTTAGGCGCGACGCCTCGCCTGTTTACACGTTAGCGCCTCTCCTCCTCTATTTTTGTGCTCCACGGAAAGAAAGCGCGTCCTCTGGACGTGACGGGTAAACGCGCCGGAGCGGCGAGTGCTGTACAAATGCGCCTTGTGTGCCCAGCAGAGTGCCCCGCGGCTCGTCTACTCGCACGCTACTGCACACTTCATGCAAAAGCTGCTCCGAATCATCGCCAGCACGACCGTTTCCTACTATATTCGCGAAAAGAGCGAATGACAAAATAACTGCGTGCCTCTTCTCCTCTTGGTCTTCGTGAGAAGAACATACGAAATAGTAAGCGAAACTGTTTCGTCGGAAATCCGACTTGAAATGTTACCTCTCATGAGTAATTCGCCTGTTTTTGGCAACCTGACGACCAGCTATCTTCCGTCCGTTGTAACAGAATAAGCGTGGTAGGGTCAGCAGTCCAACTAAATTATCGCATCTCCAAAGTAGACTACCAGTTTTTAGCGACAAGACTGCCGTCTATCTTCCAAAGGTTGTAATGTATTTTGTGCAGGTGGAGACTCACACCTCGTAAATATCTGAAAAAAGTCATATTTCAAAACCACGAAGTGCTGCTGAAGAAACAAACTACCAGTTTCGATGAACCAGTCATCATCGGTACCATAAAATTGGGTTAAATACAAGAAGTGAAAAGTTATCTTTGACCTGTACGGAAACTAGACAGCAGTTATAAGAGTGCATGAAAAGGTAGCATTAGTTGCGAATTGTCTAAGACGGTGTTGTAACCTCCTCCCGATGTTATTCTATCTGAACACTGAGCAAGTAGTAACGGAAACTCTGTACAAATTTCGAAAGAGAATTAATGTTCGGGGAGAAGAAATAAGAACTTTGCAATTTGTCGATGACATTATAATTCTGTCAGAGAGGGGAAAGAACTCGGAAAAGCAGCTGAAAGGAATGGATAGTGTCTTGGAAAGAGGTTATGGAATGAATATCCACAAGAGTAAAACAAGGGTAATGGAATGTAGTTAAATTAAATCAGGCGATCATGATATAATTAGATTGGCAAATGAGACACTAAAAGCAGCGGATGATTTTGATACTTGGGCAGAGAAATACCTGAGAATGGCCAAATAGAAAGGATATGAAATGCAGACAAATTATAACAACAATAGTCTTTCTGAAAAAGACAAATTTGTTAATACTGAATATAAATATAACCGTTAGGAAGTCTTTTCTGCTCGTATTTCTATGGAGTGTAACCTTATACGGGGGTGAAATTTGGTGATAAGCAGTTCAGGCGAGAAGATAACTGAAGCTTTTCAAATGTGGTGCTACAGAAGAATGCTAAAGATTAGACGTGTACTTCGAATAACTAATGAGGACATGCTGAATTGAATTGGTGTATGAGAAATTACCATTGCCTGGTGTGGTTAGCAGTAAGACAAGAGATGTTGGCGCCAAGTTCCTGTCATTAATTGTCCGATGTCCCAGATTTAATCCCAAAAGTCTTCACAGTGTTTCATAGCTTCGGACGATGTGCCTGTGTTGATGGTAACGTTCATCTGTCAGTTGGACGGGATGTTACGTTCGAAGGTCTCCTTGGAGCTATACGACATTGTACAATATGTGCAGGTGCTTGGTTTCTCCCAATACACACATTTTATTTCCATAGACGTGTACAACAACATAAACAAAATAATATACTCAACACGTAGTTATTTATTGTTTCCACACGATACTGATGCGAACATTCCACTGAAACCTCCCGCAGTACTTCTATGCCTCCCCATAAAAGTGGTCCCCAAGTTTGTGGTGAAACACTGAACGCGATTATCAACAATACCATAATTATGTAGTGAAACGCTTATCAAACGTAAATCAGGTTTAGAAACAATAGCCCTTTATTGTGCACGGTCCTGTTGTAGGAGGTTCGCCTTTACCTATCAATGGATCTGAGATACGGTTTCTCCAATTACTTATTTATAGGAACACGTACCGTACTCGCTACGAAACTGGAAATTTGTGGTAAGTTCCTATGGGACCAAACTGCTGCGATCATCGGTCCCTAGGCTTACACACTACTTAATCTAACTTAAACTAATTTAAGGACAACACATACACCCATGCCCGAGGCAGAACACGAACCTCCGACATGGGGAGCTGCGCGAACCGTGACAATACACCTTGGACCGGGCGGCTAGCCCTTGCGGCTATTTGCCAGGCCAAGCGGCCATGTCTTCTTATCTGCATTTCATGTCAATCGAAAAGAGAATGGTTGAACACATATTATGACAACATGGTTGGTTTGTGGTAACTGTGATGGAAGGGGTCATGGAAGGAAAGGACCTTAAGAGGAGGTCTACATACGACCATACAAGGCAAATTTTCAATGATGTGACCTACGTACAAGTCATATCTTCAGCGATGTGGAATAGAGTAGTTATGCTGAGATGAAGAGGACAACTGGCAATCGACGGAATGGAAAAATGATACAAACAACAGCAAAGTTGCTCTAGCATTATATTGACCTTTATAGAGAGCAACCTGAGTGAAACGTTGCGGGGAATTGTCAAATCTGTCTGATAGATCGTCTGTGTATCCCAAAGTCCGGACGGAACACATTTCGTTTGTAGCAGCCATCTACGCTTTACATTCGGATCTGAGCGAAAGTCTCATGTTATTGATTCCACTGCTTATGAATATGGCTCTCAGCACTATGAGACTTAACATCTGAGGTCATCAGTCCCCTAGACTTAGAACTACTTAAACCTAACCAACCTAAGGACATCACACACATCCATGCCCGAGGCAGGATTCGAACCTGCGACCGTAGCAGCGGCGCGGTTCCGGACTGAAGCGCCTAGAACCGCTCGGCCACAGCGACCGGCGCTTATGAATATGCAGAAAAAAAAACTTCTGTAACGGTTCCAAGTCACAGAATGAATCGTACATACGTTACGGTGTCGGTCGTCTTCCAGAAATGTAAGAGAAACCTAGAAAAAGCTGCATACCTGCGCACCTGTGTCTATTATGAGGAAGACTTCATGCATCATGTTGTCCCGGCTGCATTTCCGAAAATATGAAACATTCAGTTCGCCGAGAAAACTTCAGGACATATTATTGCCCGCGTCTATAATAAGCGATGGGGCGCTGCAGTTAAGACAAGAGAATTCTGGGACAGAGAGGCTCAATACTCACTCGGAAATAGCGATTTAAGTTGTCCTTGATATCCCTAAATCACCTTAGGGACAGTTCGCATGGTTTAATGGACAAGATCACGGCCGATTTCCTCCTCTATCCTTGTCCGTCTTCAACGACGGTGTTGATAAGACAAACTGTGAACTAACTTCTACCTTCATTTCACTCCCAAACCCGTGCTGACTTTCATAGACACTTTTTCTGGTCGAATAAAGTGTACTTTATTAGTGTTTATAAAATGTACAAGAATGGTCGTTTATTTTGGCGTCCTTGTAGGATAATTACTTGTATTTCCAGTGCTGTGTCCAAGATGCGCTATAGATGTTAGTTACAGGGAATAATTCCCCAAACTATTCAGTCTGCGTTTGTTGTTCAATCGAGCACTAGACTTTATTTCTTTTCGGCAGTTTGAAAAATAGAAATGTTCAATTTTAACAAACACTGGAACTTACAAACTAACATCGTATAAGTATACCCCATTTCTGGATTGATTATATAACTTTCTATGTTGACAGATTGACCACTGAAATGGCAATAAGTGCGTATTAAAAATATGAGAAAGCAAGTCCACTGAGCGTTGTGACGCGATGTAACCACAACAGTATTATTGGTAACAGCTTAGACACAGGCTGTCGATTCCGAGAAATTGTTGCATCCCATTTTACCAAGTTGGATAACACCTGTTTATCTGCTCACATGAAACGCGACAAAAGAGAGATGACATACTGACAAAGGTATAAAAAACTGCGAGGAAAATGAGTCCAAAGATATTTTTGTGTATCTTCAAGAAAATAATGTTTATGAGTCTTTGTAAAGCAGAGTATTGACTATTACGTGTGAAAGAGTGGTATTTTCCACTAGCAATCGAAAGAAATGAAAACAAAGACAGCAAGAAGAGAATATTCAAGTCCATTAAAAAAGGATTCTCGTTACTGATCTGGTTGGTTGGTTGATTTGGGGGGAGGGGGGGAGACGATGAAACAGCGAGGTCATCGGCCCCATCGGATTAGGGAAGCATGGGGAAGGAAGTCGGCCGTGCCCTTTCAAAGTAACCATCCCGGCATTTGCCTGAAGCGATTTAGAGAAATCACGGGAAACCTAAATCAGGATGGTCGGACGCAGATTTGAACCATCATCCTCCCGAGTGCGAATCCAATGCGCGCCACATATTCATAAATACTCCGCAGACCACTGCGAATGCGATGAGTGCTTAGTATCAGTATTACCGATTTTCTATCCTTTTCTATCCGCGTATGCAGCGAGGGAAACATGACTGTCTATGTGACTCGGTACGAGTCCCAGTCTTTCTAATCCTATTAAATATATAGAGTGATTCAGGAGGAATGTAACATAATTTGTGAGATGATCTTCTTGTGAAAATAAACCCGAAAAACTTTTACACACATGTGTCCGATTTACGACCGTTCCAGAACTGGAGTGGGTTGAAGACTACACATTCCATGAATAATTGTGAAGCCAAGTGTGACTATTACTTCCGGTGTCTGTTGTGTCGGACACGTCAGACAGAACAGACATCACACACTTACATACGTAACATTTCTATAGGCTTGACAGCCAAACATGATTGCTTCAATGCGGATGCATAGTAGACTACGTTTTTGCTCCCCCTGTGAGCGAGAAGGTACGTGGACGGGACGGTGGATTGGTGTATGACGAGTTACGAATTTGGGTCGACCTGAAAGCGAGACCCGGTGGCCGCGGCGGTTAAGGTAACCGTTCTACAGAAGCGGAACATCTGGTTCCAATCACAGTCCGGCACAAATTTTCAACTCGTATCACCGATTAATTTCAATGCCCGAATGCTGCCGCCGTCGGAAAAATTTCTCTAAATATTGACTTTCTAATATTACTTTCGTGAGGCCTACGCGAGATGCACAATGAATAATCTGTCTCAAATACCAATTCTCAACAAGGTTTCACGAAAAGTCACTTTTCAGTTCTCTAAGTTCTTCTCTTATAATTTGGCAAGGGGTAGACTTATCTGTTACGATGCTGGGTGCGCATCTCTGAATATGTGTGATGTCTGCTTAAAACACTGCATCACACTGTGCCTAATGCATGTAGCACCTTAGACAGCAAAATCCGTCTTCGTGTACATTCGCAAGTCAGTCAGTAATGGCCGCATCTGATGGCGGTACATCACTGTGACCGTTCATGTGGTGTCAGCGGTTGGATACTAGCAGGTAACACTGGCGTACGCTCTGTTGCGCCGGATGTACGCCGGCGTCCATTAACAGAACGTGAAACTCGATAGCCCTGTCGGTGACCGGAGGGCTTCACGACGCGCACTTGACGAATCTCTGTTGCCGGTTAATATGCCCTAATTGATGTAAGGAGGCAAAATTACTCTTAATAGAGACGGCACCCACCAGTCGCGACCGTATGTCAGCAGACGTCTTGACAAACTGATTGAAGAGGTAGTCTGCAAGACGACGTATCGTATTTTTAAATGGATTTCTACAAGGCGTTAATATTGTACCATTTTTACCCATGTCAAACAAATGTGTTGAATTGTGTACTTGTCGTCCTGCACAGTACACAGCAAAATGATGTTAATGCTCTAAGAACACTGTACTCGATAATGGCGTGGAAGGCAAAATCTATATTGTGCAGAAGAAAAATACAGTAAAATACAGTTAAACGCCGATGTATTCTTAGGAAAAAGAAATCTGTATGACTGTGGCTCAGCATCGTCGAAAACTTTTAACTCTAGCATCGGTCTACTGCGTCATTCTAGGATTGGCATGTTGTATCTTTCTATCGATTGCTTGCTTTATTGTTCGAGGAGGGCTTGTTATTCGTTCCATGTTGCTACATGATTCTGCAGAGGGGACAATCGTTACAACTTGAGGGAGATAGTGCCATACCACTCCGGAGGCCTGGAGAGCCACAGTGTTCCATAGGTGATATCGGCGGTTCCCACGAGGACTCCCAACTGGGATTGGCTAGTTACTGGTCGGTGCAAGCACATGACTACTTTAAGTCAATCACGGCAGTTGCAGTAGTTAACATGCTGACTTACGATGGCCGTTATTCCTTGGAAGAAGATCTCTCATACTGTGCTATTTGCGCTTATGAGGGGGAATGAATATTTTGAGGATATCCGCAGAGTTAAGACGCGCTGCAGGCCCCGTGGAGCGTGTTTTGTTTTCAAAGGGAGAGCGGCGCCGTAATTACGGGTGCCTTAATTGTAAGATCAATGGCAGGCGGCGTCTGCCGTCAGCAAACAGACGTCGCGCTGCACTGCGCGTGCCCCGAGGACAAGTTTCAAGTGTCTGTAATTCAAGAGTTCCAACGGGCCAGAGTATCGCCTAAACATGCCTGTTGAGTCCAAGAAATGAAAACATGACCAAGTGCTATCCGATTTTATTTATCTTCGTTCCGCCAAGCACTACATCTGTCGTATCTGCTTCCCGAAGTACCTGGCCAAGAAATGCCTTCGTCGCAGATGGTGACCTAATGATAACTGGTCGCAGAATCTTGCGCAGCTGCTGGACAGTGCAAGATAATGTATCTCCACGCTGACATTATATGAGATCCTGGAACACAGTTACGATAAAGAATGAAGATGATGTGAATTGCTATTTGTAACTGAGCGCAAATAGTAGTAGGAAAGCTTAAAGCTTAACAGAATGTGGTGAAGGATCAGAATATTTAGTTTATTAAGAAACATCACAGTTATTTACGCATTAACGAAAATCAGCACTCAACTAGTAGAATTTGAGATCCATTCCGATTTACAGTTACGTACCTACAGATAATCATGTCTTATTCATCGGGATCGTTTTCCTAACAAGAGTTCGGAATTAAGACTGCCGTCAAGAGCAAGACATTCATAGATTAGTTTGTAAATCAGACAAAATTCGAAGAAATACTTTAAGTCACGGAATCTCCTTTGTTCCAAAGCTTTATCACTGCGAGCCAGTGCACAGTTTCTTCCAGTTTACTTTGAGCGTCCTAATTACGAGGAAGCTATATTTGTAAAATGCATCAAAGCCAAGTGAGAACCAAAACTAAGTGAGCCCTCCCGATCTGCACTAGCTAGGTGAACAACGTGAAACCCAAATAAAGATGAACAGAAGGGGAATTCCTCTAATTAATAGCTATCCGTTTGACAGCTGCAACGTCACTCGATGCCGTGGACACTGATGCTAACGACAGACGGAAGTTTTTTCTTTGTCAGACAAGTAATAGCTTGTCATTACAAGAAAAACTAACTTTATTTTCATAGTATAAATGACGCTCAGTTATGAAGTACACAAATGCTAAGGGTAAGCAAAATCGTCCAAACATTTATTGGAAAGTCATAGTGAACGAATAATGCCTAAGAGCAGTAACAACACTAGAGCTGCACAGGCTCATGAAGTCCATGTTCAGCCATTAGAAGTTACCACAGTTTGCAGCAACAAGAACGTAGGATTGATTCTACATGAAACTAATTAAGTATCAACTCTTAATTGCCGGATCCTCTGTCCATCAGACGTTACTCTATACTAATACTCCTTAAGTTTTGGTTAGTCTCCAAAGCCTAGGTCGCTACAAGAGATGGTGGCGTTTGAAGACTACGCGCCTATATCTGGGTTAAATCCCAGTTCTCAAGGAGAGAGGTGTGAGACAGAGTTGATGGTGATGCGTCTGTCGGGTGGCGACGTTAATCCCTGTAGCCCACTTGCTGCTACTCGAAACAGACACCATTTTCCAGATACTCTCACCAACAAGACGTCAATGCAACAGCCATACTCTCATCAACAAGGCGTCAATATAACAGACCCGCGCTCATCATTGTCACATGCAGTAAGCATATACAAGTAAAATGCAACACTCCAACTTCGCGAGAAACGAGCCTGTGCACGCAGTAAAAAAAGTTCTCTTTAGAAAGCTGAAAAATTCTGTTTTGTTTAGAAAGTATTTCCATTTGTTAAGAAATACAGAACTTAAATAAAAAGAAAAAAAGAAACTCCGTTTTACCGGTTTCAAGCCCAGAGCCTCATCGTGTGAGTGATGAGGAAGGAGGAGAGGAGAAGCAACAAACTCGTCAATAAAACCAGCCCCGCTTATAGAAGCCTGTGAGAGTCCCTTGCTATGGTAACAGTGAAGACCTCAACGGTAGTTACGGCGGAGAGGATAGATCTCGGTACGGGTGAACTAGTACAAGAGGCACCAAATTTAACCAAATCCACTTTGCGTTGACCTGGTTCAAGCGGCACCGTGGTCGGCGTCTTCTCACCAGAGATGCGGCGAAACATAGAATTCTACAAACAAATTCTTCGGTCGTAACCAATGAGTTCTTTTTTATAAGCTAAACTCTGTAATTCCCAGTACAACAATGGAGCTTTTTAGTAACCACAAAATTACACCAGATGGTAACAAATCCTCCGCCATCAGTGGCGCAACTAATCTGTCGGAATCTGGGGAGACTAGGCTGAGACATTATATCACAAAACGCGGGAAATTGGAGTCCAATGCCCAAATGGAGCTAAAACTCAAAACTTTCTTTGGCACAATCAACTTTCACTCATTCCTAAAACCAGGAAATCAGGAGAAACACGAAAGGAGAAAAAAAAAAATCAAAATTTTAGCCATGCTAGAGACAAGACTGCTTGACGAGACCACCATCGATTTTGGAAATTAAAGACTTATGAAATGAAATGTACACAGTAATTAGTACACATATGTCGATCAACCAATAAGATAAAACAAACCCAGAGAAAGGAAATAAAATCTCTAAAATTTCTCAGAATCATGTGAAAATTTTTATGGACGGTTTTAGTGGGTATTTAGGGAAAGAAAGAAAATTAAGGAAAACGAATGGTGATTTCCCTGCGCACAAATGCATCAATCAAAACGGAAAGAGGCTGGTAGAAATCTGTAAAAATTTCAACGTCAAAATGGTATCAACTCATTTCAGACAAAAACTCTCAAAAACAAAAAAAGACATGGTGATCATCCAACAAGAATATAGGTGAGTTCCAAATTGATCACATCGTAATCTTGTGTCTACATCACAAGTAGATTTTAAATGGTAAAGTACGAAAAAGACCAAACAATGGCACTAACTAGTCCAAGTGGAACAAAATTTAAAGACCCAAAAATTCCCAAATATGATACTAGCAAAATCCTGCCACTCCAGATTGGAAATGAACCCGACAAAACCCAAGCACAAAATTAGTAAAAACTCAAACACAAGCTTCTCAAAACACCGAAATCTGAATTTCTTTACGAAGGCAGAAAAAAATTCTTAGGCAGATGAAGATTGTGAAGGAGGAGTAAAATCTCGATACAAGACATCCAAAATATGGAATAATAACAAATCAGAAAACATACATGATATGTTCTTGGCAACTAGAAAAGGAACTTCAAAGTTAATTAGAGAAAATATGAGAACAATCTGCTTCAGAAATTTAAGAAAACTTCCAAAAAACAACTTCAGGACTTTTTACAAAAGATTAAAACAAAGCTAACTGGGTAGCAGTCCCAAAATCTCTGCTTAAAAAAGGAAAGTGGACAACTGGAACACTGCAGAGAACTTTGCAAATGTTTTATAAAGCTTCTAAATTGGCTTGAACTCACTGAAAGATTTCCACCAAAAATCCCATAAAAAACAATCCAGATTCAGAACCACCAAAGGAAGAGGAAAGTGCTAGACAAATTGAAAAGTTAGAAATAACAAAGCGCCTAGTGAAGACGAAATAGTTGCAGAATTCCTGAAATTAGCTGTACTCAAAACTTTAAAAGAAATTATACTGATTATGCAAAGCATTTGGCAAACTTAGAAAATTCCGGACGAGCAGAAAATTGCAATGATAAATCCACTGCATAACGGACTGAACGGATGTTAATAATTTAATGGGTTTCTCTTCTTCCTGGCCATAGAAAAGTCTATCTATGTCTCCTGAACCGAGCTCAACAACAGCTTGAATGCAAAACTGGTGAACATGAAACAGGTTTCAGACCAAATAGATCTTCCGCATAACAAATGTTAGTTCTGAAACTAATTCTTAGGCATCAAAAAATTTATAATACGAAAGTAGTTTGTACCTTATTGGATTGTAAGAAAGCTTATGACTCAATGGCCCGTTAAGTGTCTCTTCCAAATTCTGTAGGAACAAGGTCTGGACCCCAAAACCATTGTCTAATAATTATTAGCGCAACACTAATGGTACAAAATCCTAAGTAAAATTCAAGTGAGAAACTTAGAAACATTTTGAAATCAAAACAACAGTAGACTAGGTGATGGCCTCTCTCCATTGCTTTTCAACTGTGTCTCAGCAAAAGTAATCCTAGAGTGGAAAAATGAAAAACAGATCTAAAAATTGACGAACTGATCAAATTTGGATAAAATGCTTTTCTCTTGCAGACGACCTGGCGATTATATGCCAGGGCATTCAAATAACACAAAAACAAACAAAAATTCTTAAAGAAACAACTCAAAGGATGTGGTTTCAACAAACTTTTGAAAAAACAAAACAAATGTCCGGCAACACCGTGACACCAAAATTCTAAGAAATAAATAAGGGAAAATCGGGATGGGTACTCAGTTCAAATATTCAGGCGAAGCCATTCAGGAAACTGGCCTGGAAGAGCCTGGTTACGAAATTTGTTGTCACAAAATGAAAACAGCTTTTTGGCTCACAAGGGACATCCTTAACAAAAAATGTATCTCAAAATTTTGCTGGCGTCGACTTACATAGGGAGAAATGATCACCATAATAAAATCAGAGCTCGCACGGAAAGATTTAAGTGTTCAGATTTTCCCGTGCGCTGTTCGAGGCTGGAACTGTAGAAAAAGCGTTCAGTGCATAGTGCTGTGGAATGTGGAAAAAACAGCAAATTGGCGTTCATAGGAAGAAGAACAACACCAAAAATGCAACAGGAGCGTAATACGTAAGAGAAACTGTCTACGCAACCTGCCACTGATGATGCCTTGCAGAAAATAAATGCGAAACGCGTATGGCACTATAATTGTGTTTTATTCAGTTGCTGTCAGACGGTCCATAAGCAAAAATTATCAATATACTGTAGAAAAGTAGCTTAAAAGTGGTTCGCTCTACAACACAGTCATCAAGCCAAAGTGTCTGTAAGTAGGCAAATTAGAGTTCTGCTGGCCGATAAAAACAAAAAAGCTCGAAATAATTTTAACCGACGTGGCACCCCAAATAAGAGTTAAATGATTTTGCGTCTGTCTCTGGTCTGTGCTAAACTTTTGAGTGCCGGAAACCACGAAAATTTTGGATTTTTTTAGTTTTTCGCTTGCAACTCCGAAACGATACATCCTACAGAATGATTTCAGCATGCCAAAACTAAACAGCATAAAATTTCGCTTAGAATGAAGTTCTTACAAGTTAAAATCGGTTCAGCTGTTTAGCCAAAATCGATCGTCAAAAATCGGCGATTTTTACCAACTTTGCGGAAAAAATGAGTTATTCTCGTGTTCCAACGCCTGTTACTCAGCAAAGCTACTCCAAATGAGAAGTGACACTGAAGAAAATTCTAGAGCATCAAATTCTGCGTTAAAAGAGCTCCTAAATTATAAAATTCACGGGCTCCTTTGCAAAGATACAAAAAAGTAAAAGTATTCGTAGCGCTAAATTCATGCCAAGATATTTTTGTGAAGTCAGATTACCTTTGAACACCACATCATTCACATTCGTCGAAATATTCCAATGTAAGAGGAATTTAGTTAGATACCTATCTTTCAAGATAATTTGCTCTATGTATTAATATTAATTAATTGCCATGCCAATCCGAGATGATAATAAAAGGGTTTGAAAATGAAGAAAAATATTAAAAGAAAGGTTTTATTAATGGAAAAGTACTTGAATAGCAATATAAAACTGATAAGACATTTTTAAAAATTCTTTAAGCAATTATTATTCTGTATTTACATTCGTTTAAAATTTAGTTTTTTTACGTTTTCTGCGTTTTGGGCAATAACATCCCATGGAGGTAACGTTGTCGTCCAATTCTTCGTCTTCTTCTGTCATAGGATCTAAATCGATTTCTCCACCAGGATGTCAATCTCATTGTTGATTTGCGTCGAATCAAGGAAGATGTACTTTTCGATTAGAGACTTAAGCCATGAAAGCTGGTTGCAATCGTTGCATACAGCCGAGCACTTCATAGACGCTCTGCTACAGGAACAAGGTGCTTGGTATCTCTTCTTGCACGTGGAGGATATTGTGTTGAGCATTTCCTGGGGTGCTGGTAGTTGGATGGCTGTAAAGAGGATCTGGCCGTTTTTTGTGGCTTTCGGCCCCATTTCTCTGGATGCAGCTGATTATTCCTCCATAAATGAACGCCCAAGTAGACTCTGAGGGAATGATGGCGAGCGGCGGCTTCGGTGGAAGGCAAACAAGCCAAACCGATTATTTTTCCATAAAGCCTTCTGGTACAGTTGCAGACGAATTTCACTGAAATGTTTGGAGCTACTTCAGGGACTTTATAAAGAGTGGTGTTGGGATCCACGATGTCTGAAGTGACGTGTTGGATGCTCGTACTTTTTTTAAAAAAGTATTTATACCTTTGAGTTTGCCCTGTCGAAAAAATTTAGAGATGGTGTCAGAGCCACTTAAGGCGTGAAGAAATAAAACATGTTTCTTGGCTTCTTCAGAGAGGTTAGTACTGTTAGGGGTGTAAAAGGATGTGTCTTGGTTGCCTTTCCCTGGCTTCATAAGGAGATAGTGGTGACGGGTCGATTTTAACGTTAACTGAATTGAACACTTTAAAGAGCTCTGATTTTCTTGTGTTATGCGTTATTCTGTCGTCATCAGAAAGAGTTAACGGATACGGGGCTAAGTGAAAAGCGGAGTATGACTCGAGCTGTTTCGGTGACTTCATATGAAAAAGGATTCGACGGAAAATTGTATTGTACAGGGACTGGTTCATCATTAATCTTGACTGTACACTTCGTGGTTCGCACGTCCACTACTCGGTTCTACCTCGGGAAATGGACTTCCTCAAAGTTTTTCCTCTTTTTCACTAGCCTCTTGGCAGTTGATGCCATCACTTTCCAATACTCCAGCACTAATACACATGACGGAAGTTCCTTGAAGGAACAGATCATGAGAATCAAACCACTTATTGCATTTCTCCGCATCAGTGTTGTTAAATTTGAATATTTTGTCGATGATTTGGCGTTCAAAAGTAATTTAACTTCGCATAAAAGCTTTAGCAGTAATTTCGTGCTACGAATAGTTTCACGTTTTTCGTCATATCTCTGCACATTCGAGAGTGAATTTTAAAATTTATGAGCTCTTTTTACGCAAAATTTGATGCTCTACAACTTTTATGCACGGCTTTTTTCGTTCGGAGTAGCCGTTCTTGAGTTACAGGCGATGGAGCGTGAGCATAACTCACTTTTCCGCCAACTTGATGACGATTTTTGACGATCGATTGAGGAAAAACAGCTGAATCCGTTTTAGCTTGTCATGGGTCATTCTACGCGTAATTTTATGCAATTTTTTTTTGCAGTGCCGAAAATTTTCTGTAGGATGTACTGTTTTCGCGTTATAAGCGAAAAACTAAAAAAATCCCACACATTTGTGGTTTTCCGGTCCTCAAATGTTTAGTACAAGCCAGAAACCCTCACAAACGCATTTAACTCTTATCTGGGATGCCTAACATCGATCAAAATCATTTACAGCTTGTAAATGTTTATTAGGCAGCGCAGCGTTTTTTCGGGTTAATTTTCCTGGGCTGTTATGGGGCTAAGACACTCCTTTCAAGGAGATAGAGAGAGAGCGAAGAAATCCAAAAGAGAGAACGAAAAGAAATCAGAAAAATTTAAGGTCTACCAACATTTACTCGGATATGAAAAAACGCAAGCTAACATGGGCATATTCAAAGAATGGAACCAGCTCGATTGACTAAACGGGCTGAACAATTCTACGAGATTTGAATTAAAGCAAAAATTTAAACACTGAAGTGGACCGGTTCAATAAAAGAATATCTGAAAGAAGCAGAACTAACTAGATTTGATACACGGCAGGAAAATATCTGGTGGAAAATTCACGACTGGTCAGTTGGGTGAAACGTGAATAACAATAATTATAGAAAGAGTTAGTACTAGCGAGATTCAAATCAGCAACTTAACGATTACAAAGCTTATACTCTACGCACTCAGCTACCGGTATCGGCATTAACGATTTGTTACTTAAAAGCTCTTTGCAACCCATTTTTTTTAGAACTGCGTCGTACTGTTGTGGGACATTGATGTCCTTCCCAGTCAGTAAAGGTCCACTTGTAAATGTCGACCATTATGTGTGAGGAACTAATCCACTGTTCATCCCTTGTCTTCCGACAAATATTTGATTCCTCTAGACACGAGGAGCCGCGATCAGTAAGCCATGTTTGTCACGAGGTCATCGCAAGGCGAGGAGATATATCTAATAAAAAAACCTTACGAGAAGCTGCGCTGTAGGATTAGCTAAGCTGATCATGTACGAAATAGTAGAGACCGAGAGTTGTAGAATAAGTTAAAGACGGAAAAACGTAGGAGAGGTTACTGTCGTCGTTAAATGCAACAAATATTCAGAGAGTAGGCAGACCTACGACAGAAGCACGCCCTCTCCCTGCTGCATCTTAAAGACACTGCGTGTAGCACCCGACGTCTTTTCGACTGCACAACAAAGGACTGTGTTACAGAAACGACACGGGCTGTTTTAGCGAGATGGTGAGAAAGAGCGTGCGCCAAGTGGGTCGCCGCAGCATGGTTCCCACGCGTGGCGACTTATCGACAGCGCGTTATGAGGGCTGTAAAGCGCGTGTCGCCGCAGATGTTATCCGCAGCACGGCCGTATACCTGCCGGGGCGCCCAGCCGCAGCCAATTACAGCGTGTCCGAGATAGCGCCGCAGCCGTACATAACGCCCGCTGTTTACGCGCTGCCCCGCGGACCCTACAGCAGCGCCGCCAGCGCCGTCCATTCAGACGAGTGCACCGTCTCCTACCTCGCGTCTCGCTTTCGTGCACTCGCGTAGTCGAAAAGTGACCACCACCACAACAACAAAACATCCTCAGTACCTGATATTCTCCATAGTCTTCCCTACGCGTGAGTGGAATACACTAGCGGGGAAAATTGTGCTGAAATGCAGGATGATCTGCAGCGAATTGACGCATGGTGCAGGGAATGGCAATTGAATCTCAATGTAGACAAGTGTAATGTGCTGCGAATACATAGAAAGAAAGATCCCTTACCATTTAGCAACAAAATAGCAGGTCAGCAAATGGAAGCAGTTAATTCCATAAATTATCCGGGAGTACGCATTAGGAGTGATTTAAAATGGAATGATCATATAAAGTTGATCGTCGGTAAAGCAGATGCCAGACTGAGATTCATTGGAAGAATCCTAAGGAAATGCAATCCGAAAACAAAGGAAGTAGGTTACAGTACGCTTGTTCGCCCACTGCTTGAATACTGCTCAGCAGTGTGGGATCCGTACCAGATAGTGTTGATAGAAGAGATAGAGAAGATCCAATGGAGAGCAGCGCGCTTCGTTACAGGATCATTTAGTAATCGCGAAAGCGTTACGGAGATGATAGATAAACTCGAGTGAAAGACTCTGCAGGAGAGACACTCAGTAGCTCGGTATGGGCTTTTGTTAAAGTTTCGAGAACATACCTTCACCGAAGAGTCAAGCAGTATATTGCTCCCACCTACGTATATCTCGCGAAGAGACCATGAGGATAAAATCAGAGAGATTAGAGCCCACACAGAGGCATACCGACAATCCTTCTTTCCACGAACAATACGAGACTGGAATAGAAGGGAGAACCGATAGAGGTACTCAAGGTACCCTCCGCCACACACCGTCAGGTGGCTTGCGGAGTATGGATGTAGATATAGATGTAGATGCCACGCCTGCTCAACCTGTTCACATGGAGTTCTTGGCCGACGAGTTGCACGAGTCACTTCTCTTCCCATTATATCCCACACTTCCTCGATTAGAGTTGCAAGAGTCACTTCTCGTCCCATCATATTCCACACTCCCTTGATTAGAGACAAATCCGGAGAACGTGCGGGCCAGAGAAGTTGTTGCACGTCTTCCAGATCACATTATCACATTGCATTTTAGCGGCAATGTGTGAGCGAGCGTCGTCCTGTGAACAGCACATCATCTTCCACGAAAGAAAACAAGAAAAAAAACCGTTTCTAAGAATATTCTGCATGTACCGAGCGCTGGTTAGCGTTCACTCCAGAAACACCAAAGGCGAATGAGAATTGTAGCTCATTGCACCCCAGACCACAAGGCCTGGAGTGAGGTCAGTGCGTCTTGGACGAATACACAAATGGTTCAAATGGCTCTGAGCACTATGGGACTTGACATCTGAGGTCATCAGTCCCCTAGAACTTAGAACTACTTAAACCTAACTAACCTAAGAACATCACACACATCCATGCCCGAGGCAGGATTCGGACCTGCGACAATAGCGATCGCCCTGTTCCTGACTGAAGCGCCTAGAACTACTCGGTCACACCGGCCGGCGACGAATACACTCTGCAAGACAGTGCTCACCAGGTGTGCGTCGTATTTGCATATGACCATCATTTGCGTGCAGACAGAATCTGGTGTCATCGCTGAAAATCGCGGCGCGCCATTGCTTCCTCTAACGACAGTAATCGAGTCGCGCACGTTGATGCTGTGGTGTGGTGGAAGACAGGCTAGAGGCGCGTGTGCCCGTAGTCCCATTGCTATCCGGTTCACAACAGTTCTTGTTGATACACATGGGTTCACAACCCTCTTATTTGTGCCGTGGTAGCTGTACGATCTGCCACTCCTGCCCTTAAGTACGACGATCCTGGGGGGCATCAGCTGTGTGGACACCCAGAACCTCTTGACAATGTTACCAGCACCGGTGCACAACTGTCACAGCAATTCTCCGAAAGGACCATCCTGCCACTCGGAAGGCCACAATTTGACCCCTCTCAAAATCACGCAGTTGGCTGTAGGTGGTGGTAATTTCCTATGGGACCAAACTGCTGCCGTGCGGTTCTAGGCGCTAGTCTGGAACCGAGCGACCGCTACGGTCGCAGGTTCGAATCCTGCCTCGGGCATGGATGTGTGTGATGTCCTTAGGTTAGTTAGATTTAATTAGTTCTAAGTTCTAGGCGACTGATGACCTCAGAAGTTAAGTCGCATAGTGCTCAGAGCCATTTGAACCATTTGAACCAAACTGCTGAGGTCATCGGTCCCTACTTAGCCTAACTTAAACTAATTTACGCTAAGGACAACACACACACCCATACCCGAGGGAGGACTTGAACCTCCGATGAGGGGAGCCGCGCGAACCGTGGCAAGGTGCCTGAGACAACGCCGCTACCCTGCGCGGCTTGGGTGTAGGAAGCAGAGTGCGACTCTATGGCGTGGTTGCCATTTTACTTCATATGTTTGCACCACACTGAGCCTTCTGGCTGTGAGCGTTCCCTATTAAAGGGTACACTCAGATGGCTCTCTGGTAGCTATGCCACTACGATATCTGAGAGGAACACGTTGAAACCATTATCAGTGCATCTTCTGTCCCCCAGGCGGCATACGTCCTAATCGGGTAAAATCAACGTCCTCTTTCCGGGTGCAGTGTTTTTTTCCTGACAGTATATGACATTATTATGACAAAGAGTAGATTTTACTAAATTATTGTCGTAATGAGCATTTCTTTGCCAGAAATCTAAGTGTAGGAAAGGCTGAGCAGTTCAAAGGAGCTATCCAACGTGGAAAGGAATTTTTCTACCAAGTAGAGAACATAAATTGCTAGAAAGTTCCATCTCCAGTCCTCAATTTTGGTATGATACCTGAATAACCTCTTATCATATCACAAAACGCCTCCATTGCCGAATGATGCCGACACAGTAGTTCAGCATGTTCGGTCAGGGAACTAGCCACCCGTCTTAATAGAAAGACGTGACTGAAGATTCCATCAATACAATTTGAAAGATGTCATGCGGCGTCCACAAAGAACAACTGGCGACATAACAACGAAGAAACAGATGTAAAGAGAGTAGATTAAAAGAAAAACGGTAAGCATTGGTGCCTTCGATGACAAGGGCTCCAGGTTCGATTATTGGTACCTCCTTAGATTTTTTTTCTGAGGTATGGAGGTCTAGTACGGGGTCCACTTAGCCCTTGTGAGGCCAAATGAGGAGCTGCTTCAATGAAGAATAACGGCTGGGCGTCTTGGCGACATGCTGATCACATGTCCCACGACAATAGATCGCTTCTCGTACTACCTTGTAGGTAGTAGTTGGCCAGTTGGAGCAGACGTAATCCGTGGGTGGCGTTTAAGTTACTTTACTTGCATGAGAAGAAGTCCACCAAGTACGAAAGACGACCTTACCAGACATCACCACAACAGAGAGAACTGGAAATAAACGCTCATAGGAGCCATGTGTCACTTCTGTAAATGAAAAGCACAGAACACTCGATGCGTCACAGCGAAAGGTGTGTGTGTGTGTGTGTGTGTGTGTGTGTGTGTGTGTGTGTGTGTGTGAAATCTTATGGGACTTAACTGCTAAGGTCATCAGTCCCTAAGCTTACACACTACTTAACCTAAATAATCCTAAGGACAAACACACACACCCATGCCCGAGGGAGGACTCGAACCTCCGCCGGGACCAGCTGCACAGTCCATGACTGCAGCGCCCCACACCGCTCGGCTAATTCCGCGCGGCGCGAAAGGTGTAACAAGAGGGAACATCACTGTTTAATGTCCAGGGCACGACGCGGTGGTTAGGGATGGAGGGAAGGATATAGTGCACTGATAATCCTGATGTTTTTCTTTGATCCTGGGTCCACAGTTCCTACGAATGATGTTTGCAATTCCTAATTTTTATTTTATTGTTGTACTATTCTAAAATTTCGGCCTTGGGCGGTTTGAATTATTGTTTTAAAAGTTTTTTTTATAAAACAGTATTAGGTATTCAGTACATTATTTTATTAGTTAAAATACATTACTTTCGTTCATTACTTTTTGTTAGACAATTGCTAATACGGCAATTATCGAACAGATTACGACAAGATGAGCGTTGATGCACTACAGCTATTATTCCTGTTATAAACAGTCCGCACACGAAAACTATCTAACGAGGGTAATTTCCCAAAATAAATAATAAAAACAAGCATTCAAAATAGAATTAAAGAGATAACAAATATTGCCAGTAAGTTATAACATCTAATGTAATTTACTTCCAGTTTACTCGCCGTTTTTAACTTTCACTAAACATGATGCACTAAAGATCTAATATTATTTTTAACAGTGTGCTTCAAAATGGCCGAAGGACAAAGATGTACAACAGTAGGAAAATACAAAAAAATTATGTCTTACGCATCATGGAATCATTCAGAGAAAGATGCTTTTGATGTACGAACTAGTGTCACTAATAAAGGAAGAATCTGGAAACTTACAAGAATTTAAGTGAAAGATGATGAATTTACACAAATAATGGTCGCAACATTTTTTGCTTTCCCAGCCCTAGACAATTTTCAAATACAAAAAGTCAGTAAGACCCAATGATTTGCCAGTTTTTATTCTTTATTTTGGGATAATACCATCACTGGTTAGTAGCTGAAGTAAATCAACGATCATCTTGACGGAATCTGTTCGGCGATTATATGCAATAACACTCATTCGAATGAATGTAATTAACAGAAGCAAGAAACGATAGAATACATTAGGAAGTGACTGGGATAAAGCGTTGTAGGCTATGGAGGACGGCTGCCGACGCTAGGTGTGGCCTGTTAGTAATTTTAGCCGTTTCGTCGATTTTGGGTTCTATGTTATATGGTGAAGAGTTTTGCATTTCAGGTTAGTTTTCAATCAAATGGAATGTTACGTACGCAAATGATCGTACTACTGCGAGATCAGCAGCATGCAGCCCAAGATAGTAAGAAGGAAATTTAGGCAGTTACAATTAATTCGGATGTAGAATGTAACAGTAAACAAAAAAGAGCCAAAGAGACGAAGGCGGTTCCCCTCTCCCTCCATTGTTAGTCACGCCCGTCACCATAACAATGTATTCACTGCACTGCTTTCTGGAAACGTTCGCGTATTTGTAACGCGATCCATGCGACGTGGCGAAGTTGACGAAATGCGGTACCCCGGGAGCCGCTTGCGGTATTTTCGCGTGAGACATACCGTACAGTACGTGACGCCCAACGCTTTCCCAATGGCTGAGTAAATCGCTCGTGACCTCCAGCGTGACTTGGAGATCAGCCCACGCCCGCTTACGAGAGGCAATCCAGCTTAAATGTGTGTGCCTTCCAGCCCGAGATTTTTACCAGTGCAGAGCTGATAGTAATGGACGATAACAATCCGAGTACTGCAAGATCGCAAAGTGCTTTGAGTCATTTTTGGTCCAGCGAATTATAATTTCGCTAAAAAGACGGTTGCGCTTGACGAAGTTAGTTACAAATCTAGATGGCTCTCTCCTGTAATGTAGGTACGTATGAATCAAGTGAGCAAAGAATCAGTGGAACGACAACGTGCGATTTGCACTGCAGACTCAAGAGTGACATAGATGAGATATATGCGTTTCTGCTTTACGAATTTAAAGTTTTTCTCATTGATGTCCAGTCAACTGAGAACCTCGGAGGACCAAGGGGCTCAGTTATTGCTTGAAAGATCAGGTACTAGTTCAAGAAATATCAGCGTGATGATATAACCCTTGAAAGTAAACTGTGTTCATACGCTTCGTCAACTAAACGGCGAAGGCTGACAAAGTCTGTCCTTCGTTGATTTTATGGGAGTCTTCATTCATTCGACATTTTTGGAAAGGTGAGAAGCTGGAAGATGATTCCTCTTAGTCTAACTGAATGGCGTACGACTTTCCTTAGTGTTCTGGTGTCAAAATCCTTCGCTTTCAAGTTTCTTTTAACTTAGCAATGTAAATACCGCTTTGGTATGAAGAATCTCATACGTTATGAAATTGATTAGAAGTAGACAAAAGAAATTTTGGCGATGTTAGTTTAGAAGAAGTAACAATTCTGCGAAGGCCTTAAAAAGCCGTAGGTAGTATACAGTAAATAGAGAGCTTAGTTTAAAACGCTTTTTTAAATATCTGATGGGAAAATGGTCTGCTCGAAAACCTCCGGAAGTTTGTCCACAAAATGTTTCTACGCTTACATTTTACTTATTGTGCATGGTCTTCTTCGACATACTGTCCTCCACAATTGATAAACCGCTCCCAACGCTGTTTCCACTTCCAGAAGAAGGCTTGGTAAGCCCCTTGCTGGATCGCGCGAAGCGCCGTCTGCGAATTTTCTTTTATCTCGTCTATAGTTGCAAATCTTCGTCCTTGCAACGGGGTTTTAAACTTTCGAAATAAAAGGTCTGCAGGAGCCAGTTCTGGAGAGTACGGAGGACGAGGCAGCACAGTGTTTTGTTGTTTTGTGCAATAGTCACGCACCAACAGGAGTTAATGTGCGGTGGCATTATTGAGATGAAAGAGTCATGAATTGACTCGCTACATTTCAGGGCGTTTCCTTCTCGCACGATCCAACTGAAATGTTACATTCTTCTTCAATCTCTCGGTCAGTCAGTTTTCGATCAGCACGCACAATTTCGTTGACATTCCTCACATGAGCGTCATCGGTAGACCTTGAAGAGCGTCCTGAACGAGGGACATCTTTAACTTCCGTCCGGTCATTTTTAAGCGATGTGAGTCATTCGTAGTATTGAGTACGACTTAAGCACCCATCACCGTAGGCTTCCTGCCTCATTTGGTGTCTCTCTGTAAAGGTTTTCTTGAGTTGCGCGCAAAATGTAATGCAGTCGCGTTGCTCCCCTAACTCTGCCACCTCGAAATTCGCTAACTGTGCGACACAACCTTCTACTTAACAC
This sequence comes from Schistocerca piceifrons, assembly GCF_021461385.2. Lineage (NCBI taxonomy): Eukaryota > Metazoa > Arthropoda > Insecta > Orthoptera > Acrididae > Schistocerca > Schistocerca piceifrons. The sequence continues at coordinate 137,450,785 of NC_060143.1, read as the reverse complement.
AGCACTGAACAATAAGTAACAGACATACAACAATGAAACTTCCTGCAGTTACACATTAAACACAGTCTGTGTAGGGATGCCAATCGCATTTCGCTCCAACAAACCGTTGGCGCGAAATTACGAATGTTTTGGAATTATCTGAACAGACCTCGTAAACGCCATAATTACTAGTACCAGGACGTAATAATATTTGCAAGCGCGTTAATCGAGGAACAAATAGATTTTTGAAAATTACCATGAATGCTGTTTTTACAATAGAACAGATATACACAGAGTTCCAAGAAGAAATTCCTTTGGAGTTTACTGACGTAGAAAGCGTTTTTCATGAAGCTAACAGGGAAATGCACGGCGGTGTTACGAAAAAGAGAGGATAGTCAGTAGTCATAAGTTTTCTAACTCTTTTTTTCTTCTGACTGGTTTTTTGCAACTCGCCACCAATTCCTCTCCTGTGCTATCCTCTTCATCTCAGAGTACCACTTGCAATCTTTGTCCTCAATTATTTGTTGGATGTATCCCAATCTCTTTCTTCCTCTGCAGTTTTTTCCCTCTACGCCTTCCTCTAATACCATGGAAGTTATTTCCTGATGTCTAGGCAAATGTTCTATCATCCTGTTCCCTCTTGTCAGTATTTTCCATACGTTCCTTTCTTTACCGATTCTGCGGAGAACCTCCTTATGTGTTATCTTATCTGTCCACCTAATTTTCAGCTTTCTTCTGTAACACCACATCTCAGATACTTCGATTCTCTTCTGTTCCAGTTTCCCCACAGTTCATGATTCACTTTCGCAAAATGGTGTGCTCCAAATCTGCATACTCAGAAATTTCTTCCTCAAATTAAGGCCTATGTTTAACACAGCTTGGCTTCTGTTGGCCAGGAGTGCCCGTTTTGCCTGAGCTAGTCCACTTCGTCTTCCTCCTTACTTCGTCTGTCTTTGGCTGATTTACTTCCAAGATAGCAGAAATCCTTAAATTCAGCTACTTCGTTATAAAAAATTCTGAATTTTAGTTTCTTGCTATTCTCATTTCTGCTACTTCTGATTACTTTCGTCTTTCTTCCGTTTATTCTCAGTCCATATTCTGTATTCATTGAACTGTTCATTCCGGTCAACAGATTCTGTAATTCTTCTTCACCTTCATTGATGATAGGAATTTCATCAGTGAATCTTATCAGTGACAACCTTTCATCCTAAATTGTAATCTCACTATTGAACATTTCTTTTATTTCCGTCACTGCTTCTTCGATGCATCGACTGGACAGTTGTGGCGAAATACTGCATCCCTGTCTTACAGCCGGCCGCGGTGGCCGAGTGGTTCTAGGCGCTTCAGTCAGGAACCGCGCGACTGCTACGGTCGCAGGTTCGAATCCTGCCTTGGGCATGGATGTGTGTGCTGTCCTTAGGTTAGTTAGGTTTAAATAGTTCTAAGTTCTAGGGAACTGATGACCTCAGATGTTAAGTCCCATAGTGCTCAGAACCATTTGAACTATTTGAACCCTGTCTTACACCATTTTTTATCCGACCACTACGTTCTTAGTCGTCCAGTCTTGTAGTTCCCTCGTAGTTCTTGTACATACTGTGTATTACTGGTCTTTCCCTATAGGGCTTACTCTTTTTTTCATAGAATTTCGAACATTTTGCAGTATTTTATATTGCGGAACCCTTTTTCGGACAAATAAATCCTATGAACGTGTCTTGATTTTTCTTCAGTCTTGGTTCCATTATAGAGTGTAACGTTAGACTGCCTCTTGGTGCCTTTACCTTTCCTAAATCCAAACTGATCGTCATCTAATAGACCCTCAATTGCCTTTCTTCATTCTTCTTTACTTTGTTCTTTTCAACAACTTGGTTCCATAAGCTATTAAGCTGATTGTGCGATAGTTCTCGCACATAACTCTTGCTATCTTCGGAATTGTATGGATGGTATTTTTATGAAATTTGTCAGTCTTATAGATTCTATACTTGAATAGTCAAATGTTCAAATATGTGTGAATTCCTAAGGGACCAAACTGCTTAGATCATCGGTCCCTAGACTTACACACTGCTTAAACTAACTTATGCTAAGAACAACACACACATCCATACCCGAGGGAGGACTCGTACCTCAGCGGGAGGGGCCGCATAGTCCGTGACATGACTCCTCAAACCGCGCGGCTACTCATCGCGACCTTCAATAGTCGTTTGGTGGCCACTTACCACGATGATTTCAGAACTTTGGATGGAATGTTATGTACCCTTTCTGCCTTATTTGAACTTAAGTCTTCTAAAGCTTTTTTAAAAATTCTGGCTCTAATACTGGATCCCGTATCTACGTTATACTGACTACAGTTTCTTCTTCTGTCACGTTATCAGACAATTATTCCCCCTCATAGAGGCCTTCAGGGTACTGTTTCCACTTGTATGCTTTCTCCTCTGTGTCTGACACTGAAATTCCTATTGCACTCTCAATGTTGCCACCCTTCCTTTTAATTGTTATGACTTTTCTATATTCTGAGTCCGTCCTCCTGACGATCACTTTCTTTCTATTTCTTCACATTTTTGCTGCAGCCATTTCGCTTTGGCTTCTCTACACTTCCTATTTACTTCATTCCTAAGTGATTTAAATTTCTGTTTTCTTTCCCTGAACATTTTTGTACTTCCTTCTATCATCTATCAATTGAAGTAGTTCTTTTGTTACTCAAGATTTCTGCGGAGCTACCTCTCTTGTACAAACTGTCCCGCATCTCTGATCGCTCATGTTAGAGATGTCCATTCCTCTTCAACTGAAACGCCTATGGGGTATTCCTTATCGCAGAATCCACATTCTTAGCGAATTTCAAATGCGTCTCACCACTATTCAGTACTCCAATATCGCACTTCCTTCCGCACGGTTCTTGAACTTCAATTTATTCTCCATCAGTACTAAATTGCGAAGTGAGTCTATATCTGCTCCTAGGTGCGCCATACACTTCAGTATCTGATTTAGGAATTTGTCTGGCCATGATGTAATCTAACTGGAAGCTTCCGTGTCTCTAGGCCTATTCAACGAACACCTCCTTCTCTTGTGATTTTTAAACAGAGTATTCTATATTAGAAGCTGAAATTTATTGCTGATCTCAACCAGTCTTTCTCCTGTCTCATCCCTACTACTGAGCCTACATTCTCCCGTAACCATTTTCTTCTACTTTTCCTATTATCGCATTCCAGTCCCCCATGAGTGTTAGATTTTCATCTCCCTTTACGTAATGAATCACCCGTTCATTATCTTCATATACTTTCTCTATCTCTTCATCTTGCTTGCGACGTAGGCACGTATACATGAACTATGGTTGTCGGTATTGGCTTGTTGTCGATTCTGATGAGAATAACCCTATCATTGAACTATTTACAGTAACACGCTCTCTGTCCTATCTTCGTGTTCACAACGAACCCTACTCTCATTATACCTTTTTCTTCTGCTGTCAATATTACCCATATTCAGCTGACCAGAAAACTTTGTCTTCCTTCCATTTCATTTCACTGACCCCATTACGTCTAGATTGAGCCTTTGCATTTCCCTTTTCAGATTTTCTAGCTTCCCTGCCACGTTCAAACATCTGACATTCCACGCCCCGACTCGTAAAATGTCACCCTTTCGTCAGTTATTGTATCTTTTCCTCACGGCCGCCTCCCCTTGGCAGTCCCCTCCGGAAGATCAGAGTGCGGGACTAAATCGGAAAGTCCAGAATGAGATTTTCACTCTGCAGCGGGGTGTGCGCTCATATGAAACTTCCTGGCAGATTAAAACTGTGTGCCGGACTGAGACTCGAACTCGGGACCTTTGCCCTCTTGAAGCTGTGAGGACGGGGCTTGAGTCGTGCTCAGATGGTCGAGCACTTGCCCGCGGAAACCAAAGGTCACGAGTTCGAGTCTCGGTCCGGCACACAGTTTTAATCTGCCAGGAAGTTTCATTTAAGTCGGAAAGTGTTCCCACTAGAGATATCATGTGACACTTTTTACTTACAGGCCACATTTGCTATGTATACACCTTAAAAGTCTTTAATGCAATGGCTTCCACTGACTTCTGCATCCTCCCATTGTTGATCATTGCTGATTTATCCGCCTTTTACGGGCAATTCCCAACCTCAAGGGCAAGAGGATGACCTGAACCACTGTGCGTTCCTCCGCCCTCTTTGACAACTACGATGGCAGATCGAGGACGATTTCTTGTATTCCGGATGCTTCGACCGCCATTGCCGACGATTTTTGCTGAAAATGTAGTTAGCGGCTCGCTCCTTTTTTTAAGGGACCAGGCCGTGTGTTGACGGAGGCAGAGTGGGCAGCCGTCGCAACCCGAACCTGGCCACAATGTCTCTTCCCTCCCGTTCCTGGGAATGCGATCAAGGGGGTGAAGGGTCTTTTACTTGCATTTATTTTATTTTTGTATTTATGTTTTTGCGATTTACAGGTGAAAAAATAAAGAAAGTGCCTTTCAACACAAACAAAGGCAAAACACCTCCCAACGCCACCTAGATGTAATGAATTCACTAACAAAACAAAACGGGACCCTGGAATGCCCCAGTGGGTGTGATCCAGGTTGGCTTCTAGCTAATGCTAATATTTAGTCCCCTGAGGATATCAGACATGAACCATGATCTATCTTCTTATTTACTTCTCGCACCCGGAACGCCCCAGCTACCCGGAGGGTCCGTGAATAACGAAGCCAAGTAATTGGAGAAACATGTTCTATATTTTACGTGATGCCGCAAAATCATATGTTGCTCTTGCGGTATGTACCATCCCCTTTATCCAGTTCACGGCGTTTGTCAGGGCGATGGGAAACTATGTTTCGTCGGGGGAGAATAGATCGTCAGCTTTGATTGCAATATGCGCTGTACGATATAAAAGGGCCAACATTTTCATCGTGAGCAGACAACACTCGATTGCTGCGCCACAAACCAAACCATGTTCGTCGGAGTCAACGACCACGCAGAGGAGCATATAGGTGTGTCGACCAGGTGAACAGAGTGCAGTCGCTGACGGTTCGGGGATCTGCCGTTCACCAGTACATACTACAAAGCACGTACCTCCGTAGGGGGAGAGGGGAAATGAACAGCTCTCCACATCCTCTGCCACTGTTTTGCAGGGTACTTTTGCTCGACCACATTGCGAAGGTGTTGTTGGAGGACGCGTCGACAAACGCCTTTCGTTATGAGCAGCCTGGTCTGGAGAAAATCGTCCTGAATGTGACCATAATCGACAAAGAGGTCCAGAAGGTGTGCTAACGGTGCCGTAATGTGGCCAACATTGACTGGTGGACGGAGTGAATGGGGCGTCACTTCGTCGCTGACAGTGCACATTAAGGTGACGTGCTCAGTCGTCCAAAAGCGTTGCATTGTACTAAGAAATATCACACGCGCCCTGTTCCTTACGTTTACGAGTCCGATGCCACCTCCTCTCAGCGGCAGCGACAATGCATCGTAACTGTTTTTAAAGAGGATATCAGCACTCGTTAAATGACCGAAGGCTGAAGGTAACCTTGATGCGATCGTGTTATGCAACAGCAGTATGTGAACCAAACAGACGTTGACATACTGTCCGCGCTGGAACATATCTGTTGCACGCGGTGCGTATTGGTGCACTAACACAGGTATTTGCCGCAGTAGCCGACGATGATTAACCACCGCTGTACGTCGTATGTTTCCATGGAACACAACTCCCAAACACTTGCGAATGGAGACCTTGGTAATGGGCATTGCTGTTCCTGGTGACAGTCCTCTGCCCACTTCTATGTATCGGGTGTTTCGTTGCTTAATGACACTAACCATCACCGTTCCTTACAGCTGGAGCCATATCAGCGCCGCCTGGATTTCGTCCCCCGACTTGAGCAAAGGAAGATGTCGTCGGCGTATGCGAGGCATCGGAAAGATGCAGTCCGTAGTTGGACACCTTCAAGGCGCTAGTGTAGCTCAAAAGCGATTGCAAATAAGCCGGCCGAATGGGGGAAACCTTGCTGCACTAAGCGCTGGCTCGTGATAGGCTCTGAGCTAGCACCGTTCACCAAGAATCTCAAGTGGGTGCCATGAATCAACCGCAAGATCGTGTTCACAAACATGAGGAGGATTTCTATCCGTTCGATGACTGCGCGTAGAAACACATGGTGCACTCCTTCCAAAGCATGATCGAAATCTACTGCCACGAGAGCTCCTCGTAACCTGCATGCCGACATCAGTGCTGTGACATCCCTGTATGCCCCTACCGCCGTGTGTGTGTTGCTATTCCCACCTACGCACGTGTGTACGCGATTCCCGGTACCGGAAAAGCGCATTTTGTTGCTCCTCTTATGCGACTTGGCCCGACTTAGCTCGACTCCTGCCGCTTGAAGATGGACACGAGGGACACGCAGAAATATTTTATAATCTGCGTTCAGAATTGTCAAAGGCCGGTAGTCTTGTGGTCTACGACCATCACTTGGTTTTGGAAAAGGTATCATTAAGCCCTTCAGGAACACGGTATGGATCTGTAAAGTAGTTGTTAAGAGTTCGTTGTACATCTCAGTCCGCCGGCCAGTGTGGACGGAGTCTTTGGGTCATCTTTCTTACAACATTTTCTGTTTGATAGTTCCCATTCAAGTTGTTAGTGACTGGAATCCCTAGGTATTTAGATGGATCGACAACCTTTAAATTTTTGTGATTTATCGGGTAACAATTTTAATGGAATTATTTAACTAGTCATGTGGAAGATGTCACACTTGACATAATATTTCTGTGAATGGTGAAGGAAGTTACACAAAACCAAAAAATTTGTGACATCAGAAAAGAGCTTGATATCTACAGCCATGGGAAAAAAATGGAAGATGACAAAAATTGGAATAAATATATAACAAGAATGAAGAACGAAAGACTGTCTCTTGTAAACAGAAACTAAAAATCAAGAAGACCAAATAGCAGATAAAATAACGGATACAGTAACAGTAATATGCTCAAAATCCACGGAGATGAAGAAGAGGCTTAACCCTTGCGGCTATGCGCTACGTATAGACATGCCACAATTAGCTTCTCCTCAGAAATTAATATTAATGGCCTTACTGGTTTGGTCAACTGTTCTTGAGATCGGGTGAAGATAGTTTTGAGGAGTTTCTTTAGTGGAGAACGTCGAAACTTCTCACCGTTTTCTTTATTAAAGAAATATACCGATGAGGTTTATACTATTAAGAACGGAACACTTTCCCTTACTAGTGAAAAAAGTCTACGTTCAACCACCTAAGACTGATTTTAGTGTGTATATTCCCTCCTCCAATTTATTTAGGTACAACTAAGCACCATTAAGTTGGGAATACGAGTACAACGTAGGTAGTACTGGCTGTGTCAGGTCAAGGATGTGAGAGCTACACGACAATATGCAATCTACAGAAAAGATTTCATGAAATTGTTTATCACGTATAATAACAATAAAAATAAAAACTGCGGGAAAACTTGCAGGAGAATTCATCTCGAAACATTTACCCTAACAGCTGGATTTGACAGCTCATATTGCTTCATGAATATAATATAATCAAATTGTTAGATACCGTGTTGTTTTATGCGACCGGTTTTATAAACTTTGGTGAATGCCAGACGCTACCTACTACTATAAAAGAACAATCAGTATTGATCACAAAACAGGTTTTACTGATTATTAGTTTCGACTCGCATAGGGCCATCTACAGACGAAGTCGGTTCCCTCACTGGCAGTAATGACATTATTATAATCACTCACTTCATTCTCTTTCCGTGAATCAAACAAGAATATTGTCTTATACATCTATAATAGTTCCACTCCAACACCGAGATACATCGAAGTTTTTACAAAAACATAAATAAAAAGTAACGATAAACTTCTTGGGAATTTATTGAGACACGGTAAGTTTTTAACAGACGTATTAGAAGGAAAAGTTTTTTGTAAGGAAACCAAGGGGAGGCCAGAAAAGAAAATAGTAGGAGATGTATTGGAAGTAACAAAGTGACAAAGTTATCAAGAAATGAAGAAGACAGCACAAAATAGGACTATCGGAGCTACCAGTGTAATTGTAAATACATAATACAGTTTTACTGAGTTTATTTCGTATTCGGCAATTCTCGCGTGGGATGTGAAAAAATATTATGTGCGAAGAGAATATGATACTAACTGATTTCTCAGTGGCATTTTATTTTTAATTATGCTAGTGATATAAAACATGTAACTGCCCACAGTTAGTCTTTACTATTCGTAAAAGATATTTTACTTGCTGTTTCTACTACCGAGCCATGTGATTTTTGTTTCCTTTTGTAGTGTTTTTCCTTTTTAATGTCATGGTATTTTTTAACGTGTCGTCTTGCTGAAAGCCAAAGGTGCCGTTAGCCTCATACGCGCGAACAGTTGCATACATTTCTAATGACATCTGGCTGTAATTAAAATTTGACAATTGAAGGAGGACTCAATTATTGGGAATGTAATACAAAGATTTTGTAAACGTTCACTGCTGGCATACAGGACCTTCAACAGTACCGATTCATGTTTTGTAACTAATTTATAATCATACCACTTTCAGACTTGCGACCAACTCTGGTTTTCATTACATGCGCTTCTCTTCTGTATTATGACTTGTTCGTCATTCTACGTTAGTGATTTCCGCCACAGTGGTATCGTACAAAAACAACCTTTTTGTGTCGTTTTGAAGTGGAAAAAAACTTAAGATACAAATTTGTATCAGCGACATTTGTCGTTGATGTTTCGAATGGGTTGTACATTTCTTTCTACAACAAAACTAATGGAAACACTGTTTCGTCGTACGTTAAATAATCAGACTGCTCTGTATTCCTGGACAAGAAATGTCCTTTAATAGATATTACAGCCCAAGAGAAAGGAGGGAGCCAAATCTCAGGAATGAAACTTGGATAATTTATGTTTGCAGGAGCTCTTAACAACAGCTTTACAACGCATTAAAAGCGGTAGTGTTTAAATAGATTTTCAGGAGACGGACTGACACCTTTGCTAACAGACAACCCGATGCGAAGAGAAATAGGATCACCCGTATCACTTTATCTGGTGTTGAAGCTACATCGACACGAACGTACAAATGCGGACAAGCACTTGTTATGCGGACATCCTTGAGTCAAGCGGACATATCTATGCACATATCAAACACGCTCCCGGCAGCGGGTGGGGTGGGTGGGGGGGTGGCGTAAAATACGCTCTTCCGGATCGTCTCCAATCTACAGCTTGGATGCTACTACCGGCACAGATTGTCAGCAGGTCCTCATTTTTCTCCACCCACTCCCACGCTCAACGTTTTACTTTACTAAGGAGCAGTGCCGTCAATAGCGTATCACAACCACACTTATTTGAAATAGACGTTATTTTGTAACTTTTTATGATCAGGGTTTCTTCCACGCTTCATGTATTTGTATAAATGATTGCAGGCAAAATCTAATGTTCCGCATACTGTAGAAGTTCTGTTCACATGACGTACCTTCACCTTCACCGTATATCATTGCGAGTCTCACGAAAAGACAACTTTCGGTTTGACATTTTTTCCTACCAAAGGCCTTATTTCTAAGCTTAAAAATAAAAATTAACGCTGGGATTAAGCTTCAGATGCAAGAATTAAGCTTTAAATTATTCCTCTTGAGGAGATATCAAAATACACGACAATCATTTCAGTAACTGCTAGCTGCAATTCCGGAGACAAAAATGGAAATGCTGACATGAAAGTACCAACGACAACATGCCATGACTATACAGCTATGGAGTTTTAATCACAAGCAACTCAGAACTAGTTAATAAGGTTCTACGAACTGACATTATTTCTGATCTTGGTCACAGCAGATACACATAAATGAACATTTATGGAATATTCCGTCGGTACTTGGAGGAATACAGCAGACATATTAAAAACTTAAACACAGATTATTGATGTTTCACAATAACATTTATTTTATTGTTCATTGTAAACTAGCTTTCGGATTGCTAAGAATTTCTTAAGAATAAAGAGACTGTCGAAACAGCATAGGCGGGGGAGGGGGGGGGGGGGGCCGCTTACTGCTGTAAAATGATTGTTTTTCCAAAGATTTGTAACCTTTTACAACTACATATCTATACAAAAACACAAGCATAATGATATTCACAAAGAAGTTAAGAGCAAATAAGCTTTACATTACTTTATATTCAAAGATTATAAGTGTAAGACTGAACAAGCCAAAAACGGTGCGCAAAGTGAGTACTGGCACATACATGTCCATATGTTATATGGACAAAATGACTGGCGAATGTGATGAACAGACAAAAACAACCTGAAGGGGGAGGGGCGGAGAGGAGAAAGGAGTTAATAAAATGAGGGTGTGAAACAGTTATCTGTTTACAAAATTCATATTGTCTAATAGTGAGAAAACATAACTAGCTGCTTCTACTTCGGTAAGGGTGAAGAATGAAACAGTTTTTAATCAATGAAGTTTAAGTCAGTACTCTTTGATTGGTGTTTATTGCCAATAAGAAGTTCAAGTAATGTTAGTTTTTTGCCTTTAGTTCTTCTATGGAGAACATCACATTAAATATCACGAGAATCACATTCATTCAGAGCATGTTCAACATAGGTGGAACTTTCTTTTTCAGTCGTCACCTCCTTTTATGTTCAGACAGTCTAGTAATTATAGCCTACCTGTTTGACCTTAGGATAATTTTCCATACAAGTTGTAGGAAATCCTACAAATTCCACTCTGTTCTAAAGGTGGAATATTTTCTTCACTGTTTAACAAAATGTGCACAGCTGCATATCTACTATAAAAAGCTGGTACGTATTTCCTGGATTTTAATTTGCTGGTAAGTACCTGTGAAGCTCTTTCTACGTATATCACGGGGGCCCATTTGTTATCAGATTGATTTACTGCTTTCTGACAAGAATACAAAAGTGTTGTTATCCTCTGTCTCTCCTCCGTACTAAGCATGTTATCAAATAGGGTAGGAGTATAAACATCACAGTATGTAATTTAAAAATAACAATAATTAAAGAAGTAACATACAGCAATGGATGGAAATAATTGATAACATACTTTACTGCAAACGAATTTGTTGTAACTGGACTTTTATTAGAAAGTAGGGAAAATTAAGATAAACTGAAGCACACTACATGCTAATCGCGCGAAACAACCGACGCAACAGACTTACTAGACCTCTTCATATACGTACCATAGACTATGATGAACGTCTCCCTATAGTACGTGTGAATAGGGGTGTTACTTTAATGGCAGAATATTCAAAAGAAAAACGATGTTCTCTCGCACGTCACATCAGTTCATAATTGTGAAGAAACCTGTTACCCGTACCTGAACTGAATGGTTTTCAGTGGAAAATGAAGCTCTGTTTTTTTTTTTTTTTAATGGATCTGGTGTTGCTCATATACTATAACGAAACGAAATCTGTTCAGGCTAAAAATTTAATTCTTCACTTCTTTTCATGAGTACACTCTTGAGAACGCTTTTAATGTGATGTACCGAAACTCATCGCGTAAGAGAATAAGACCTAACTAATTCAGACACCGTTGTTTTCTGCATTCATTGTCATTCGACTCCGTTTTAACTATGTCTCGTTTCTTCTACATCTATATAGAATCAACATTAACGATTCCCCTGCATGTGAGTTTGCTTCTGAATCAGCATTAGATGTAAGCCACATCTCGCTTTCGTGTCCCAAATTTAACTACGAACCGTAGGAATTTTTGAAGACTTTCATGAGAATGGTTACCTCCTCCCACAATCAAAAGACATTGCCTTTCCAAAGTAGTTATTAATTTGGTTAGGAGTATAGGTAAAAGTCTTTAAATTTAATCTGTATTACCACATAACGACAAGTCGTTGTTTAACGTTATTACCAAAATACTCGAAAAGTTCTTGATAGATTTACTTCAGATTTTTACACGATACTCTAATAAAGGTTCGGATAGACATAGGCTACATGCATACTGTGTAGAGGGGAAAGAATGTTCGAACAGGCGTAGGATATAAAGAAGAAACGTTGTCAGCAAAAGCATCGGAAAGTTCTTGCCCAATTTAACTCAGATTTTTACAGGACACTCAAATAAACATTCATATGGACATAGGGTCCTTATTTTGTTAAACATCAATAGAGGTTTTCTGCTAAAGCCGACTGCAAGAAATGAAATGCTGTACTTTGCTCTACTATTAATATGTGCGGTTTCCTTTTTTTCTTGTAGTATTTAACTACGATGCCAGGGCATTTAAACTTCCAGAAAAATTTTCCATTATATATCTTTCAAATAAAAATTGTATATGCTACAATGTGCTGCTTGGTTTTTTCTTCGCAGTCGATTTTTCACAGAAAACAGAAAAGTTGTATTCCTGGCTTCTTAGATTATGATTGGAATAGTACTACGGAATATGAATTTGCAATAACAATAAACAAGGCTCTAGATCAGAGAGAGTTAGTAGATGGACAGAGAAAGATGGGAGGGAACATAGATGAGGAGAAGAGGAGGTGGACAGAGAGATGGAGGCGAGGAGATGGAGGGGGGGAAGGGATGGACGAGATGGACAGAGGGATAGGGGAAGATGGGGAGACAGACAGAGAGAGGGAGAGAATCAGACGGATAGAGAGATGGGGGAAGATGAGGAAATAGACAAAGATAGGGGGAGGAGGAAGAGAAAAGGATCCAATGACAATAAACATTTAGCAATTGCGAAGCACTGCCAGCTTCGTTGGTCGTATTCATATTTTCATTTATTCATATTTACCTTTATCTATATCGCTTCTGATTAATAAATAGTGTGCACTGATAAAATAAAAATGTATAGTTTACTTATCACATTATATTTAAAAAAAAATTTGCTAGAAAAAATTGACGGCTTGAGCTTTTATTACTGCAATTAAGCATTTATGTATTTTCTACGTACGATTATGTGTTCAATGTAAACATAAATTTTCGATAGCTAAACAGAGCACAAACTCTGGAGACCAAATAAAACTAACGTAACAACTACTTTCATTGCTTCAGGGTAAAAAATTAGACAAGATTATGTACATATTTTTGGGTACCAATAAAGCTGACAATATGAAAACGAGTTCTCTGTTACAATGGCAGAAGACGTGTCATGGTTAACGCTACATTAATCAGTATCCTGAAATGACAACACATGGCGCAGATTTTGAATTTAAAAACTGTTCCTTTTATGCACTTCACTAATCACGACTAAATGGGTGGATGAAGTATTCATACGTCGCTGAAAATCGATAGCACAACGAAGGATCTTGTAATTAATTTAGATATCTGTTGACAGTTCATTCAGAATGGATGCAGAACACATACGAAAATTAAGAATACTTTCAGAAAAACGGATTTGGAAAGATACAGCAAAAAAGCAGACTTTACTTAACAGTTTTCGAGTGTGTGACTTCCTATTCATTTACCTTTACGAGCGTAGCCGCTTTGAGACGATAAATTCTAATCCAGTTATAATTTTTAAAAATGACTGTGGAACAGCAGAAGCGATTACAACGATACTAACCACAAGAAAAAAGCTTTATAAGTAAGTTTTAAATAATTGTACATCGTTTCATTAATATTACGAAACATACCTTGCGTGAATTAGTGTGAAAGTATAAGCATTTTCGCGTGAGGTTTCTGTACGAGTAAAATTAGTAGACTTCAGCACGCCTCGAGCTGGAAAGAAGGACCTTTAGGATTTAATGTTTCATTAACGACGAGGTCATTACAAACGGAGCACAAGCTCGGATTTTGGAGGGTGGAGAAGGAAATCAGTCGTGCCATTTTAAAGGGATCCGTCCTGGCATTAAGAGATTTACGGAAATAACAGAAGCCCAGATCTCGATAAGCTGATGATTTGAACCACAGAACTCTTAAATGCTAGTCCAGTGTCTTACCATAGCGCCATTTCGCTCGACATCGTGGATGGGAGACAACTCAAAGGCTTGTAGGTAACAGTAGGCGCTAAGGTCACCAGCAAATTACACTGTTTTCACTGAAGATAAAAGAGATATCACTGTGCAGCCAGTAATAAATAGAAAAATATCAGAAGGAATGACTGTACAAAAACTCAGATATTTTGTAATAATTCATGTTAAACATTAAAGTTACCGTTGTCACTAAATCAACCGACTGCAAATTTCATCATAAAGACTCAGAAAAGCAGAACTTATAAAGCTGACAAACATAACAGTATGAAAGACAAGAGATAAAGTGTTAAATCCCAACATGAAAGTGAATTTTTGCGCGGCGCAGGAAGTTATCTCTAATCAGGTGTTTCGACGAGAAACTCGGTAGCAGCTTTTCGCTTCTGTTTAGGGCGCGTTGATGGGTGGACGATAAGGGTACATCATTTTGATGAAATAAAAACAAGAATTATAAGAGTTTATAGACATAGAAAACGTGAACGCAGAAAATGACCGTAATTAATAGAACAAAACGCAAAACTAATAGCACTTAGAATAACATGTTGGTTAAGAGTGAGCTTCCGGGTGTTCCGCCGAGCTGTTGTGTTGCTTATGACAAACATGTACTGATACTGTGATATAAGTAATCGCGTAACACAGAACTATTATTACTGGTCTTGGTTAAAAAAGGTAAATAATTTCTATGATGTAACGATAAACCTCAACCATTTTCTAAAGACGAAAATTTTCTATGTGATAACAAGTGGAAAAAGACGGCCTGCGTGGTCTCCGCGAAATATCGCTGCCTCGTAATGGAGGCCTCGAGTTCGAGTCACAGCTTGTTCATAGGTGAGGATTTCAAACTCTTGTTATTGAGTGTGTCTCCTGTATGTATTAGATTATAAAGATTATAATTCATTGTCTAAGATGACTTCGACTTTCGTAAGAGATAAAAAATACACATAAACAAAATAAGGAAGTAAATGAAATACAGTATATGTGATGGATACAAGTAAAAACTCAGTTCAATACATTTATGGTCGAAGTGGCCACAGTTAAAATATAAATAAATGAATGACTGTTAATTAAGATTAAAAACGATAGATGGAAAATTGTAAATTAGAAATTGAAAACAAATGTCAACTACTACGAGGTATAAAAAAGACACTGTTCTAAAACGGAGTACGACGTAACTTACTGGGCGATGTTCTGTAAGGATAGTAATTTGCAGCTTATCACGATCAGTCGCTTTAACCATATTTTTTCCGTCAGTTTCACTTTCAACGGCGCAGGCTCTCAGGGCATCCTCCAAACAAAACTTGATCACTCTCCACAACTAAACCGAAAAGGGAAATTCTTATGCTTTTCGAACTAAAATCTATCTCTTAAATTAATTTCATCGTCCTGAAAATTCCTTCCCCGTTGAGAATTGAAAATTAGTCTCTTTTTATAACTCAGGTTTTTTTTCCTTCTTCGAACTTAAAATTCTTCCTTCAAAAAATTGTCTTTCCTTCTTCTTATGGACTCACAATCTACCAACTTCACACATAAATTCTTCCTTCTTTAAAACTGAATTCGTCCTTTCCTAAAATTGAAATTTTTCCTTCCTAACTTTTAGATATTTATCTCTTATCTATTGATGTCTTGAAGGTATTAAACTAGGATACAAACCATTGGGTTAGCCCGATTTTCACTTATTATTTCCGAAACTACAAACCGAGGTTTTTTCACTTGGTATACAGGAATAGCACCAATGAGAAACGGACACGAAAAAGGGGAAAGATATACATAATAATGGAATTACATTGACTGAAATAACATTAATGGCATCAATGAATGTGCAATGACGTGAATGGCATACATGAAAACTGATCGGATATGTTGAGTATGCAATGTAATGAATATGTTGAGACGAATGTCAATTTGTGCCGGACTGAGATTCTTTAACCCGTAAATTTGAGTGCGGCCTGGAGGTGTACTTAAGTAGGCCAATGGTCAAGGCGACTGGTCTCAATAATAAGATCTCGTTTCCAATGCCGGTCTGGCACATACTTTAATTTGATACGCCTTACTCAGAACATTCTGGCTTCAATATTTCTGAGCGATTTTCACTGATAACATTTCACGTCATTGCTTCATCAGTTCCTCCAGTGACTTAGTTTCAGTAATTTTGATTTTTTGATCCACTGATTAAGCGGGTGACGAAACTCTGTAACGACTTATATCAAAAGATACACTAACAACGTCATTATCCGACGCCGTTATACATGTAATACCGTGCTATTCAAAAGGACACCACAACTGCATTTGATCGAGTAAAACTGAAAAACTCAACTTTCAGATAACACATGAAGTAAGCCTTATAATAACGCTAACCAACCAACATCTTGTTCTCATGTCATCAGGTCTGTAATCTGATGAAAGAAACGAAAAATGAAAACAAGGGACCCAAGTAGAAGAAAAGATTCCGACGTCAACAAGTAAGTCATGTTTGTCATTTTACTTCTCTGTTTGTTGAAGACTTCTTTGAGACTATATTTCGATGTCAAATGCATTACTGCGTTACAATCACATTTGAACAACTCAGATCGTTCTATTTGATGCCAATGAATACAAATTATCTCTGAATATTAGCGCTTTTCCATGAGAAACACGGTCATGCGTTCATCGTTTTCAAATAAACAGAATGGGCCGCCGATATTAACAATTAAAAAGACAGTCGTTCAAGTGGAGATAAATTTCCAAGCGTTCAGCGACTTACAATTCAAGTATTATGAAATTAAAGAGCATGATTTTCAAAACACAAACTGTGACCGCAAAAATTCGAGATTGATACGCCTCACTCAGAACTTTCTGGGTTCAATATTTCTGACCGATTTTCACTGATAACATTTCACGTCATTGCTTCATCAGTTCCTCCAGTGAGTTAGTTTCAGTAATTTTGATTTTTTGATCCACTGATTAACCGGGTGACGAAACGGTGCAGATTTTAATTACAACAACCTGCATAACATATCTAAATAAATCTATTCAAATATAATTTAAATCCAATAATTTGTTGACCATTTGACAGAATCATATGACTTATCCTGTAGAATCCTTCAGGAAGTACCAGGGAGTTGGAAGGACACTGAGCAATTATGTAACCCTAGAAATCAAATAAACTTAGTTACAATTTGTTTGCAAAGACTAAAAGAAGGTAATAATGAGTTTCAATCGAATTTATGGATTTTTAAGGCGCGGTAAGCGATCAATATATTGATCTGAATCCGAATGAGCCTTGTGCATGTTCGCTTAGAATACGTTTATTAGTTATTTATGTGTTCAAATGTTAACAAACTTCCCTGAAACAAAACCCCATTCTCCCCTTGTTACGTTGGTCAGATGGGGAATTTGCCGAAAACGGTTGTCAATGTGACACGCAGACCTAAAGAGAGAAAATGTGACGAAACGAGAAAGCAGCCTTTCATTTTACGAAGAAAAAAAAAATCAGCTAACATTTCAGACTAGACATTGAAGATGCATTTAAAAATAATGCGCAACATGACTTAGGACAAATATATTTATATTGCCAGATGGGAAAGGCGTTTTATCTATTACAAATGGATAAATAGCTGATATTGTTGTTGCCGAAAATGGTCTGTTTGAGAAAGTTGTTACCATCAACTTGTTCTAAAAAACTGATTAACATTACGTAGAGAATTCAGCTAGTAAATATTAGAATAGATTAACACGCAGCGTTCCAGCTTGCGAGACAGCCAGACGAAATCGAACCCATGCGATGGTTTGTCGACCTTTCGTCTGGTACAGTGGCAGAGTTAGTGTGGTTTTCCACGAACATTTAGGCAAATGCGGTGCTGGGGACTTCGGTATATTCCATTAGTAAAGGACAAAGCTGTTTTCTATTGATGCTCCAAAAGCAATATAAAAACACTGTGTTTTATTGGAAGTAAGTGAAGTTCGGTATGATTTCAATGCGATAAGCACATCAATGTATTGCTAAATAAATATTCGTTTCCTCAGGATTCGTCATTATACCTCGATTATTCCTAGTCTCGAAATATACCACTAAGATTCTATTATTATTATTATTATTATTATTATTATTTATGGTGATAGATGTTGTTAGGCGCATGACATCAAGTTTTTAGCGCCCTTACAAAAATCTTCTAAATGACTGTAGGTAAAGGAAAACCATTTTCGACATGAATTGGATCAAACTAGTTTCTTAAAAATCAAAATCACATGCATATACAATATAATCGCTGTACTCGTCAATTCAAAAAAAGTCAGTTAAAAGAGAAAATACACAATGAAAGATGTAAAACAGCACAGCAGAAATCGTGGCTGTCTGATGACAAGATTAATAAACGGTAACCAATCCACTCTACAACACACTGAAACCTCCAGAACCTAAGAATTTCAAGTGGAGTCTGGACAATTCACAAAATGTGATAACACATACCACACTCGTCTCGTCATCTACTAAAATGGAGGGGTGATTTCCACTTAAATCTACTGCTGCTCTATCGTCAGAATAAGAAACGCATTCCATTGAAATAGGTCATGCTGAAATGTGTACACCACAGGCATCACAAACAGGACAGTTCTCCCCCAACTGCAGTAGCTATACAATTGTTTACAGAAAGATTAGAAGAAAAGATGAAAAGACGGAACTTCAACGAAGAAGAGCAGACATTTGTCACGTTGGCCGGTTGCGGTATCGCCGCTGCCCGACGACTGGCGCTTTCGTATGTTATTCAGAAATTGTGAACCTCGAATTCTAGGATACGTGTGAGAAGCTCATCGTACTAGAGCAGCGTTTGTCACATCTAAGAGGAGAGCACAGCAAGCACCATCACCCGATTTTCCAGGGACTCTGCTCAGTAGAAGCGGAGTCAAAATAAGCGAACATGTGTCTCGGCTTATTCGTAGATACTCGACAGTTAAAAAAAAAGACTGTCAAAGATTTCGACGTACCTTCGAAGTACCTTATGTGCCTTTTTGGCGCGCTATAGGTTCACACAAAATGGTGGCTCAGTGGTAAGCGGTGCGGCTTTTTAATTTTGTGCTTCGAGTCCGAAACCTGATATTTGTTATCATTTATTTTATTTTTATTGTTTTCATTTATCTACCAGTCCGTAGAAGATTACCACACGAATGTTTCTTATTAAATTAGGGGATACAAGAGGGTTACAACAACTGTAAAATTACATTTATTACATAATATACGGCTGTATGGTATGTTGAGGAGTTACAATAGTTTTAAATTCTCACATTCTGATATTTCATTTTCATATCAGTTCTTATATTTATATTTCTTATATTTTATTCACATGTTTATTCTTCAGGAAGATTTAGTGCATATCCTTGAACGATACCGATCATAGAAACACAGCTATTGCTAAGATCACGAGCACCTCCAGAAGGCAGGTTTGCAACACTGACATTTCTTCCGATAAATCTCACTCCTGAAAGAAACGTCGTCAACGTTGCTGAAGATTTTGCGCGTTGCCAATAATTTCGCAGCAAACTTTGAATAACAGATTACTTTCCTGAAAACTGATGCTTGCAATTGATTATGAATCGAGATACACTACAAGAATTTCACCGAAATCAATTTCAAATAATTTTCTCATTTTTTATTCATTCTTCTGACTTAACAATCAGTAGGCGAGTAAGGACAGCGTAATATCAATATATACTAGAAAAAATTCGTGTGGTAATCTTCTACAGGCGTAGGTATACAAACGAAAAATAAAAACAAAAGTAATAATTGGATTTCGAACTCGGGAAGTAAAATTGAGACACCGTGAGGTAATTTGTGTGCCACAATCTCGTCTGACGATAATACGCTGTAAATGGCACCTAAAGTACCTCGAAAAGACATCGAAAACTTTGACCGTCGTTTTTTCGGAAACAGTCGAGTGTCTACGGATAAGCCGAGATACGTGTTCGCTTATTTCGACCCCTCTTCCACTGAGAGAAGTTTCTGGGAAATCGGGTTATGGCACTTGCCGTGTTGGCCTTGTAAGTGTGGAATACAACCGTGCGAATGACGAACAAAACCGGTGACCCGATGGGTGTGTGCTTCCCATGTGAGAGTCAGGGAACAAGTGAACCCGTTAGCAGAGAGGCACAAAACAAAAGAGGTCGAGCGCCAACTTGGGCGGGCGCTTAGGCAAAGTGCGCTGCGCAGCAGCGGCCGCAAGCGGCAGGTAGTGCGGCAGCGGCAGCGAGAGGGCCCGTCTATAGCTGCCCGTCCGCCCGCCTGCCTGCTGCCTGTACGCCGCGCCAGCTGCGGCCGGGGCTCGAGTTTCACGCAGCCGAGCGGCGCGGCGGTCTGAGCAGCGACGGCGCTGCCAGGTAACAGGCGGCAGCGCACAGCCACAAAGGCGCACGAAATTGGGAGAGTAATCGCCGCGCTGATAAGGACCGGCGACACCAAGCTGTTCACCCCGCACACTAAATCTGATTCCGCCACATAACGAATTCTTCACTACGACTAGTTAGGACGCAGCCAAACGTTGCAAATGCCAAATGGGAGAAACGCTGCCTATACTCACAATCGCATTTTCCTATTTCTCTTTCCCAATCACATTACTTTCTGAAGCATTTGATACCTAATCCTTACACCATCTCATTCGTTTTTTAGTTTCATCCATCATCAACAATGTTTTTTGAAGATCATCAACTGTATCAACAGCGTTTTAAAAATACGAGGGCCTGCTGAGGGCCTGAACTTGTTGTGAGAAAAGTCTTAAAGCTTTTTAAATAGAACAAAAGTTAATAGCATTCTACATTTCTCAATATATCCACTCTGGCGACCAACACATTTCTTCCAACGAGAAACCTGTTCGTTAATACCGGCACTGTAAAATGTTTGGCTCTGTTGGCGGAGCCACAACTTACCATCTATTTGCACCGCTTCATCACTATCAAAGTGAAGCCTTCTAACTTGTCTTAGAAACACATGAAAATCGAATGGGGCCAAGTCGGGACTGTATGGAGAATGATCGATGACAGTGAACCCAAGCCGGCCGAAGTGGCCGTGCGGTTAAAGGCGCTGCAGTCTGGAACCGCAAGATCGCTACGGTCGCAGGTTCGAATCCTGCCTCGGGCATGGATGGTTGTGATGTCCTTAGGTTAGTTAGGTTTAACTAGTTCTAAGTTCTAGGGGACTAATGACCTCAGCAGTTGAGTCCCATAGTGCTCAGAGCCATTTTTTTTTAACAGTGAACCCAAGGCGTCGGATTGTTGCAGATGTCGCGGTGCTCGTATGTGGTCTGACATTGTCTTGCTGAAGGAGGGGATGCACCATGTATGGACGAATTCTTCGAATTTGAAACTCGATTACAGCGGACTATTTCTCATGCACCGACATAGCTACGTTACACACCGGCATGTTACACGCTAGAACTTGGAGCCCTCTAGCGGCACATGGCTGCGAATATGTAGGCATGAAGAACAATTGAAAAGTTTGTAGGGTTTTCACATAAAAAATTCCGAAGCAATACTTTTCAGCACGCCGTTATAAATTTCTGCACCAGTCACCTTTTGTTCTAAGTAGCACGGCGCCTTTCAGGAAGTTATTCCCATTTTCAGGTGCTGTTGGAGATTATATCAGTATTGGGTGTGATGTCTGCATGTGGTCCCGTAGCAGGTTGTTTTCCAGTGCTAGTGCATGTGCGCGGTGCTCCCTTTTTGATGGTCAGTGTATCTTCTGCCGTGATTATTGTTTTTCAAGTGTTTCAACTGTGCTGTCTGTCCCCATTTTTATCACTGTTTTCAATCATTTCATTAAGACAGCATTGTATTACTTGTATTTATCCCATTCACGTCACTTTTTAAAATAATTTCAAACTCACAGTACACATGCCTTCTTTTTTTATAGCATCTAAGTCAGAGGCAAGTTCTTCTGGCTGAAGAGCAGATTATTTGTACCGTTGCCAGTCCCCCCGCCCGACCACATGGGGCGAGGGAGCTTAAACAACAATAAAGAAAGCAAAAACTGTTTGTGCAGCATTCTGTATTTCTTGCCCTAAATTGTCTTTTCATTGGCTTACAGCGAGTAAATAATTAAACAAAATACTATTTTATAATATTAGCATGTAAAAATTTTAAAAAGACAACAGCAGGGCAATGAAACCAGAACAACACGGACGCAGACGTTACATCCAATACTAACGTACACTTCCGTAACATTTGAAAATGGAAATACATTCCTCAAACACGCCGTGTCACTCACGAAAAAACATAACTGGTGCAGTACTTTGTTATTCAAATTATAATTCGTTTGTGCTGCCAGGCCTCCTTGTTCTTACACAACACATAATAAAACATTTATATGTAATCGTCTCCACATATTTTCCCCATTTCTGTTACAAACGTCACACACATGCTGGCATTCTGTTACAGTACAATTCGCATGTAGAAACAACACATTTAAGGATTTAAAAATAAAATCAGTGACCGATGATGGACCCGAATCCTCGACCGGAGATGTACGATGCTACTTCGAAATTATAGGTTCGATAAAGTTAGGTTACAAGAAGGTTGTACTAAGTTCTCCATTTAATAATCCAGCGACGACTAATTATTAGTGACGGAACGCAAATTCCGATTGGGAAGGAAATCGCCCGGTACTTTTCAAAGGCACCAACCACGCACCTGCAAAAAGCAGACTGAGATTTGAACGTCAGTCCTCCTGAATGTGAGTCCAGTGTCTTACTATTGCACCACTTCAACTGGTGTTTTTAATTGCAAACACAAGAAACAAAGATCTATGATTATCCTGTTGAATAGAGACGTTTCACCTTTTCATTACGTAATTTGTAAAATTAATTGCCTAAATGTAGCATCCGTATTGCATGACAATAACCTCACAGAACCTTCTAAAAATTTGCAATAACATGGTGAACTGTGAAAACATGCACATTCGCGTATTACCATATATGTTTCTGAGATGATTTTGACGCCATTAAACAGATGAAAATTTTGGGGAGAAAGTAAAACCATTAATTCCACGGCACCTAACATTCAGTGATGTAAGTACAACTGTCTGTCTCAAGATCAGGGATTGAAATCGTCGTTACGTGTTGTGAGTAAAATAAATAATACTGATAACTGCAAGCAATTTGTTTAATTTGTATTTTACTTCGTCATATCCAAAACATAGAGCCTAATTGGGTGCGGATGTTTTTAAAATAACGTTTTAAATGGTTACTGCGATCACAGTGAAGAATATTTGGCGACAACACGTGAGAACAATCCGAACAACTTTCAAATACCCTTCTATTAATTGAATAGATAGAATAATTTATCTGTCATATCAAAACTTCACAGTAAAGTACAATGTGAAAGTGTCTTGGCAGAATTATTGAAACTCGCCTTGCAAATATAATTCACGAAGAAAGCCTGAAACACTGTTCAATCACGTTAAAGTGACCACCTATCAAAAGTCTAAATAACCACCTTTTGCAGCGCGAGACATTTAGGAAGAGAGTCATTGAGGTTGTCCAACATACCGACAGGGAAGTGGAGCTATGCTGAGCCCAGTGCCGTGGCGAGCTGCGCTAGGATTCTCCGTTGACGATCAATGACGTCAACAGCTCGATCGAGGTGGTCCCACAGATTCTCTATTGGGTTTTAATCTGGGGAGTCTGATGGCCAGAAGAGTACGGTGAACTCACCGTGGTGCCCGTCGAACCACGCACGTACACTGCGACCCTTGTGATACGTTGCATTGTCCTGCTGGTAGATGTCATCACGCAGAGGAAAAATAAACTGCATTTAGAACTGGACATGGTCCTCAAGGATAGACCCATACTTATGCTGATCGGATGTGTCTTCCAGAATGATTTGATAACATATAAATAGACAGGATTTGGTTATTATCAAATCCTTTAATATGATGACTAGTTTATATAAGCAGCCATTGACTTGTCATTTAGGCAGATCAAATTTTTGTGACATTTCGACTTGCGCTTGAGAATGGCTATAACGCCACGAAAACATTTCCCATACCATAACGCCCCCTCCTCCAGCAAGGACCCTTCACACGATTATTGCAGCATGCTTGCTTCCAGACGTTCCACGCTGTACATGCCTATGGCCATCTGTCCGATGGAGCATAAACTTTGATTACTCTGAAAAGGCCTCCTATCGCCATCAAGCTGCGGTAATGGCGTGCAAATTCCAGTCTTCGGCGCGGATGAACAGCAGGCAGTATGGGTGCATGAACCCGGTGCTTGCTGCGGAAACCTATTCGCAGCAATGTTCGCTGACACTATTGACAGCCTCTTGGTTCATCAGGGCGGTCAGTTGTTCAACCGTCAGTAGTCTATTCGCCCGCAGTCGTCGTTCATCCCTATCATCTATGGCCCGTGGTGTACCACAATGGCCTCGGTGCCGGTTTTGGACTGCGCCATTTTGCTATGCACGATATACTTTAACCACAGCGGCAAGCGACAAGTTTACAGATTTGGCCGTTTCGGAAATGCTTCCACCTTGGCCCAAACGCCCTTTTGGACGTCAGATAAATAGCTCCGTTTTTGCACTACGACAACGGCTGTACTATTTCCCGCGTCACCCGACACTACTGGTGCTGCCACCTGCCGTCTGTGAGTGGTTATTGTATGTTGGCGTCGAACGAACGCGGTGATCACCTAATGTGACTGGACCGTGTAGTAAATTGCGTTTTATTCCATGTAATATACCGTAACAGACACAGAATCTTTGTGTCCAGTGAATAAATTAACTCCTAGGACAGTGAATAAATTAACTCCTAGGACATACCAGGTACTTTCATCATTTCATCACAGTGATCAAAGTTATTGTGGAGCGAAAATATCAAATCTTATCTGGTTAAAATGTGCTGCTCACCGAAAAGAGGAAAAAAAGCAACGCTTCCTGAAACGTGAGTGTCGCTCCAACTTTATTGACAGGAAATGCAGAAGAAGCGTAGTTTTTATTTTGTATTCTATACTTTAATTCTGATTACATTTCCTAAGCGTCTGATCACCCCTGTGTGTCCAGTCTCAATCTATTACTAATTAATAAAGCCAAGGTGAAGCCTTTGCAACACAATATTAAACAGATTGAGTAAGTTACGTAATTAGCAATGTATCTGAGGCGTCCTTTAACAGAAAAATAAAATGACGTGAAAAATCAGAGAGAATTAAATGTATGACAGCGTCAGCACAAGAAGACTGCATTCATTGAAGTACTTTGAAGAATTCGTTGATGTACTTTGAGGAACTTTAGGGAAATTGAAATCCTTGTAGGTGGTTTGTGTACAGTTATTCAGAAACATAAGGTGTATCGGTGTATTTAATTGATTTTATACATTTCAGCGATGATGTAGGAAATCAAGAGGCGTGGTGGGGTGGGGGGGACGGGGGGGGGGGACGGCACTGCTGCCATGTTTAAAGATAGAGCACTTTATGCAAGATGAAAATATTTTAGTAGTAGTTACTTTGTACGATTAAAATGGCTGTAGGTGCAGTATTCTTTTGCATTTCCTGTAATACGTAACTATAATTTTTTGCACTGTAGCTAGATGATTAAATGTCATTTAACAACTTCAGTGCGAGAATCACTGTCAAAGAAGTACGATTTTGTAGCATCTAAGCTGTCAATAGGTAGCTTACTTCGTGGTTTTTCTTATTGACTTAACTCAGTGTATAACTTGGCTTCGTTGTACCAAAACAAACATGTCTTAGTGCAAATAAAAATGTATTCAGTTGCAGTGTTATGAATGCTGCTGTATTCAAAAGGTGGCTGCGTATGAATGATGTTTGTCACTATTTGCATCATGTGGACTTTGAGCCATCTGGAGCAAGACAACACAATCTTCCACCAGTAGAAACATTGTAGCGTAATTAAGTATTGTTGAGAAATATAAATATTGTACCGTACTTAAGTATTTTTGACAGATTATATGGATACAGCACACAGTCAACAGGAATACATGGATTGCAAAAACTCTCGCCCAACGTTGTTTAAGTTAACTGTAAGGATTTAAGGCACACAACCATCTATACACATGTGAAATAATGTAATCAAAAAGCCCGAGAACTAGCTATGGCATAAGATGAATATAGCCTATGTTTGTACATGCCCACGCTGACATCAGCTTCTCTGCGTACATAACAAACATTTCAACGATTCACGAACACAATCCGTGAACTTGGTGTTCTGTCATTTCGGAAGCTACGCAGTCACCACCCATGTTCTGTCGCCCTGCGGTCCTTTGTTTTCTTTGCGATGTAAAAAAAGGAAATCCGGCGAGCGGGCCCTGAAGATCACGCGACACTCGACCGACCGCCGTTTCGTCATCAGTCATTCATCATCGCATGCGATATGGAGGGGCATGGGGTCGGCATACCGCACACCTAGCCGTTGTCGACCTGTCGAACTTGGAGCCGCTACCTTTCAGTCAGGTAGCTCTTCAGTTGGCATCACGAGGCAGAGTGCACACCAGTCCTGCATGGAAAAATCCCTGGCGCCACCAGGAATCGAAGCCGGGTCCTCGGCATGAGAGTCTGTCGTATAAACCTCTTAACTACAGAGGCGAACTCTTTGCATTGTGGGTAGAATATTTTCATTTCAAAATCAAAATAAGCCTACAAGAGTGGCTTGGTTTAAAATGGTCCAAATGGCTATAAGCACTATGGGACTTAACATCTGAGATCATCAGTCCCCTAGACTTAGAACTACTTAAATCTAACCAACCTAAGGACATCACACACATCCATGCCTGAGGCAGGATTCGAACCTGCGGCCATAGCAGCAGCGCGGTTCCAGACTGAAGCGCCTAGAACTGCTCGGCCACAAAGGCCGGCATAAGAGTGGCGAAGTTATCTTGCTAAAGGACGTTGTTCCATGTTACTTAGAGAGGAATTAGCATTAAAGTAATAAGCTGCATTCCTAGCCGAGAAGACTTCTTCGGGAACAATAACATAGAAACGACATAATCGTGTAATTTTTGTTCACTACGAGCGACACTGTACCAAACGACATACTGTGGTCGACTAGACGTTATAGCAATTCACTCTGAAGGCACTTGTGTTAGGGGCAACAATATGGCATTACTGTGGCATTAGCGTGCTTGGCAGTCTACGTAGAATTTGGTCAGTTCTCTGAGATGATCTTGGCGAACTGCGGCGTTTTCAGATTTTGCTACTCGTGTGGAATTGTTAGAGGCAGGGTAGAGTCAACAATAGATGCAGACAAGTTTGTACTACTCTGTAACAGCATTCCACTTTCTGTAGCGTATGATAGCAGAAAATTCATGTGTACTCTACACCATTAACAATTTAGTTTACAAAAGCTCCTTCAACATAAATTTTTTTGCCCTTCTGAAGAGACGATACGAGAAATCGCCATTCGTAAAGATGTCATACATCTTCCATTACGGTGTCCATTTTTTTCTTATATCTTTTAATCCAGCAAAGAATTTCTTTGGTTCTTCTACCATCCACGTCCCGCCCATCTCAGTTTACTTATCATTGCGGTATTAATTACACCCAATCCAGGCTGTTCCTTTATCCAATGTTTTGCCCTATCTCTCCTAATAACACTGTTCGCTGAGCAACCATTAATTACTGAATGGTTCTATCATTAAAAGCCCACGTAACACTGACATAAGTCAAAACTGGTAACACAGAATGACTGTACAATTTTCTATTCAGACTAATCGGAAGCATGGTCCTGAAAATCGTACTAGTTTACCAAAAACACTTGATGTCATTTTTACTCTTGTTTGTATTTCGCCTGGTCGGTGTTGCCATTCTTCTCTCTCCCGCACCATCTTTACCATTTGATTGTACGTTCTGTAGTTCTTTTCACTGATAATGCTTTATAATACGAGTATGGATGTTATGGGACTGCTCCTCGTTTTTTCCCAAAATTGTCATTCTTTAATTGTTCTAAATTTAAAAACTGTTTACGCGATTCTGTGCTTCGTTATTCTTACATTATTTTTGTTTTATTATAGTTTATTTTCAGGGCTACAACGCCAGGAAAAGACAGGTGACAGTATCTATAATACAATATTGCTATACGAAAAAAGAAGACTGCAATCTGTCACTAGCGTTTAAAAATAAAGAGGGAAGGTCGATGTGGTTATGGTTACCTGCTAAGTACATAATTATTCGACTGATACCGTTTCGTAGAAAACTACAAATCCGAAATTTGAGTTTCCATCAAGTTCACATTTCAGTTTTCTTTTTTTCGCAAGACAGATGACAACGTGGTATCCTACAAGAAAAGATTAAGAAAGCCATATGCCAATGTATCTGGAATCATGAAAGGAAGGTTGCAGTAAATATCTCATCGATATTAGTATTATTACAAGCTGAGAACTAGTGTAGTTGGAAGCAGTCAAACATTAGCCTCAAATCGTTTACGGAAAGCAAAGAAAACTTGAATCGGTATGCCCTCTTGTCCCGAACACCAGCCTAGTGACTTAACAACTGATAAATGAGCAGAGAGCATTCAGATTCGAAACTGAGTCAGCTTCCGCTTCAATTTACTTTTCCAATTTTATTTGAGCAATTTCGTTAATATTCTTTTCGTGGACGTAGTATACAAATTATCAATAAGCAACGAACGACGTCAACCACGTGACGCAGGATTATTTCTTATATTTCTCATCATTTCTCTCGCTGAATAACAGTGCCTTGAAAATAAATGTCAACTTTTCACACTCAGGGAAAGCACAGAAACAAATAACATATGTATGTTAAACAGAATTACAATATACGGAACAAAATGCAAATATTAATATACTGACGCGTGTTTGTACATGGACTCTATGCCGCTGTGGTGTGTAGCAAACCACTTACGTAATAAACAAGGACATTTAGAGGTAATTTTTGACATCTCAAATTAACATTATCTATACATCAAGATGCTGATCTTCAGTGTCAATAGTATCATAGGATAAACTCGCTTAACAATGTGTGATACGCAGCTCTTTGAAATCTGCGCTGCAAAATTCCTTGTTTATATCTAATTTATATTTCTTTTAAAGAAATTTCCGTAATTTGACTGTAAATTACTACTTATTTATTTCACACGATCATGATTTCGGCTTTACAGCCATTCTCAGGTGCAAGTTGACATGTCACAAAATGTCCGACCCGTCTAAATGACATGTCATCGTCGAAATAACATATAAATAGTTCGGATTTGGTTATTATCAAATCCTTTAATATGACGACTAGTTTATATGACCAGGCATTGACTTCTCATTTAGGCAGATCAAATTTTTGTGACATTTCAACTTGCACTTGAGAATGGCTATAAAGCCGAAATCATGATTGTATTAAATAAATGAAAATATATATATATATATATATATATATACCATAAACGAACTATCGTCTTGATGCAGTTACGCTTTCTACAGAATAAGTTCATTAATAATTAGTGTCGCCCGTACCGTAATCATTAGCCATATGACAATAACCACGCTTAATATTTTTAAATCAATGAATAATCGGTAAGGTAGCATAGGCAAATGGGACGCTTCAGTACAGAAGACTGAAGCAAAGAATGTTAACAGTAACATGTGAATGAAACAGTCAAGTCAGCTTTCAGCGCGTATTCCTCCACATCTGCAAGAAACATTTTTTCTTCCGGCTACGTCAGTGAGAGAAATGTCCGTGAAAGGTTCCAGTTATAAATGTAAACAACTCCCTTCTGCCACACACAGAAAACCAGCATAACGTCCACATAACGAAAGGAGTGACTGTATTAGAGAAATTAAATTTATGTGTTGTCTGTAGTTTTAGGCGCTTCAGTCTAGAACCGCGCGACCGCTACGGTCGCAGGTTCAAATCCTGCCTCGGGCAGGGATGTGTGTGATGTCCTTAGATTATTAGTTAGGTTTAAGTAGTTCTAAGTTCTAGGGGACTGATCACTTAAGAAGTTAAATCCCATAGTGCTTAGAATCATTTGTCTGTAGTTAATTTATTCTGATATACCTGCAAACACCTATTTAACGAAGAGTATAAGAATATATTCGATACACTTTTTTAATACAATTTTTATTATTTTACGTGTAATCATAAACTTATCAGTGTGATGGTTGGCGTCCACTAGTTACTTACAACGTGACTCACGCATGAATCTGTCTTAAAATTATAAACGTGGCAAACAGGATGTTTTTGGTAGCATAAGAAAACTTCGCACTGATAGATGCACCCATTATGCACGCTTATAGAAAAAGTTTCTCTGAGAATGTTGTCAAGAAACCCTCAGTCTCGTTCTCAATGCTGAATGCAATATAACTTTCAAGACACATATGCCCAATATAACTTTCAAGACACATATGCCAAACACACAAATTCCCTATTCTTCCCTAAGAGCTTTTCTTCCAGAACAATTTTGACGATAATCCAAGACCTACAAATTCGTGATTCCATGGCCAAAAAAGCGACTGAGGATATGTAATGGACTATCATCGCATCCGTTTACGCCTTCTGTGGTTCTTTGCATATGTATTAGTTTCTACTACTGTGTTAGGGAATTTAGTTATTGATTTTATGCTTGCGATAAAATATTTTACGCAAAGCCACGCTAGTAACGCCCCGTAACTCCCCCACCCCTCCCGCCCTTCTCCGAACTCTCATATTTATCAGTAATCGGTGTTAAAAAGTGGGCACAATGAAAATTAGAAAACATTGGGTACAAAAGCGTATTAAATCCATATCTTACGCAGACAGGAAATGCAGCACTGAAAGGGATCAAATTCGACGTAACTACGATATGGTACACCTGTTTCATAGCAAAAAGTATTCAGTACCTACCACTATTTCGTAAATAACCAAATAATAAATTGAAAAGAGTGACGAAAATAAACTCTATCTATTGTCTTTAATATTACGTTGGGGACTATAAATCCTTCTGCTCTCTAAATTTGCAAGGAAAGAATAAATTAAAATGAATACAATAAATTAATGTTTCTTCCGACGCCTCTAGCAACAATGCGAGAAAACGACACAATAAAATGGAACGACAAATCTGACACAACAGCATGTTTCTACATCACTAGTTAACGAGACAGTCATTTTAACGAAACCAACTAACCGAACAGTAGATTTCGTTGTCAAATTTAGATCTTAAGAAAAACGACTATGTCCTTTAAAAACAAGCATAGGGGAACATAAAGCAACTAAATTATCGCTGCTGTAGAAATGCTAGACATGTTATCAACGACGACTATTACAAGCCTGATTTGAAATGTACAAACAGAAGTGGAAACGTTTTCTTATCATTAAATAATATCAGCTACCATTTATGAGTGCCACGATTGTTTACGAGAGGAATTTAAATACTTCGTTTTAGTTTTCTGCTTACTTGATATCAAAATTGTAATCTTTGGAGGGTTCATATTTATTACACTACTGACAGATATTTAATGATGATGCGTCAGGTAAACCACTTGTCTCCGAAAGTTACGAAAGAATTCTTTTTTGTTATGCTGCTCAGGACATTCGATCTTTCACTCTTCACGCATCGATTCTTTAAGTAATTTCTCGATGTTGCACCAGCGATCGTGATATGCAGTATTAAAGATTAGTCATTGTTTGTTGCTTGTGTCAACAGCAGTTGCAAGTGGTAACTGCTTAAGAATTTCGGTCACTTGGCCGTTTAAATAAGTCATTCAAACTAGTGTGGCCGAGGAACCCGAGATGGACAGTACAAAATGCGAACGAAAGCACCGATGAATTCTGCTTATTTTATTTTTGTAAAGTAATTTCGAGAGGAATCATTATAAATTCATAAGATTCATTTTTATTATACAGGTGTAGTGGTAAAAAAAATGTTTGCTGGGACAGTGACATACGTAGTAACAGTTGCACGAAAATGTAAACAACCATGGGATCGCGAGAATGTTTGGGCCAATGGACCAGATGGAAAATACATATATCGTTCACTTTAAAAGTAACCTCTGTCGTTTTAATTGTGTTGCTTAAAAATTCGTCAGTAATGCTGACTAATATTGGCTATCTTCGTGAGTGTTAGTTAACTGAAAACCACAAATGACAGGAAAAATCCTGGAGCCGTCACAGGATTTAATACCGGACTTTTTTAGTCGTAGTCTGACACATCTATTTACCGATCTTCACAAAAAATGTATAAGACGTGGAATTTTTATCGCATTTGTAAACGAACACTTACGTTTTGTAACTCTTTTAATACACTAACTTCGCTGCCAGTGTCTTGAAATACTGACAATTTAAAATTCCATTATGTTATCAAACGAGCGTCCTAATTCAAGCAATTGTGCCAGCTATTTTGTATGCATGATCATTTTGTAAACTACGACCGTTACAATACTGGATAAATTCATTTCTTCAAAGTAATTTTGGAATATTTAATTCCACCCTATTGGAAGAGTATGAGAAA
Source organism: Schistocerca piceifrons (assembly GCF_021461385.2). Taxonomy (NCBI): domain Eukaryota; kingdom Metazoa; phylum Arthropoda; class Insecta; order Orthoptera; family Acrididae; genus Schistocerca; species Schistocerca piceifrons. Next base: position 137,418,491 of record NC_060143.1, on the reverse strand, counting down.
TATTAGGGATACTGTAACACACCTGGATAGGAACAGACTAACGCTGCAGCTTCGCGGTTTTGAGCACGCGTGTAAAATTTAATCCAAATTTGTTGCGAGAGAAATTATTTTGAGGAGTAAAACTGATAAACTGTATATTATTTACGACATTTCTGAAGCAAACTGATATTGTAAAAAATAGTAACAAACATAAGGAAAAGACTGCAGCAATATAAAGAAATGGAACGGGAATTTGTATGGTCTATCCGAAAAGAAATACAAAAACCGAATAATTAGCAACCATACTTGCAAAAAAATCACCTGTCAATGTGAGAATGGTCATAACTTCTATCTGTCTAATAGACATTTTATACACCGAAAAATAACAACATATGGGCATGCACACAAAGAAATTAAAAAAAATAATGGTGATCTGCTACGCACTGTTGCAGAATTTCTTAATATTTTTGTCAATAAACTCGAAATGAGCAGCACACTTCAGTGGATTACTTGCAGCAAACAAGGGTGGGCTTAAAATGATAATCGAAGGCGAATTGCTTGCATAAAGGCAAAATAAATTATTGGGACAGCGTCTTTCTCTGATGACGCAGTTAATGACAGCTCCCACAAGGCCCAAGGAGGCGGAGTCCTTAGACTGCCGAGAATTACGAACGGCGAGTTTGCTCTGGGAAAAGATTAGAGCGACCTGTGCAACGACTTGTCCCGGAAACCAATGACCCGTTCCGTTTGTCCTGTCAATCAAGTAATGAGAAGTTCATCGGGGAAGTCTCGCAGGAACGCCGATGAAATGGCACTGATAATTTCATAAAAGCTGGTCAAATATACTTAGGAGGGGAAACAAAGCGGCAGTGTCCCAACAAACCTCTCGCCGAAGCCGTTCCTTAATGCTGACTAGTCCACAGTCGCGCCGATCGCGTAGTAAGCTGTGTACTTGCAGCATCATCAATACTGAATTCACGCTGCGCTAAGTGTTACACACGCTCCGTCAAGAGGGCTGTAAGTACATCAAATAACACTACTAGGTGCAACTCTGCTCCTTCATTCTTTCACTTCTCCCATTCTATATAAAAAAATTGCAACAAAAGTGATACAACTGTGCAGCACAAGAATACCGCTTTTATCGAAAGCGGAAACATTTTTCCGCTTATCTCGGTAGTTAAATGTCTAGCAAGCGTCATTTGTGAGTCCCAACTGGAAGCGGATGTAATTCTTGCAGTCAATTTACAGAGCACTTGTACCGCGTACATCGGTGCCGCACGCATTACCCATTCCAAAGAAATCCCCCCCCCCCCCCACATACAAAAATAAAAAAGAAATGAAAAAATACAGCAAAAATAATTTTTTTGCGTACATCAGAGGGTATTTTCGTCTGCAGTTAAATAAAACTGATGGCCTCCTCATGGACCCTGACAAATGGATGGCAAATCAGAATGACAATGGTGATACAAAAGTGTAGAAATGAACAAGGATGGAGCTTTTCCTGCTGTCGAGGAAATTTTGGACGCCTTTAAATCGATTCAGAGGTGATAAATACAGAAACTGATCATTCGGAGCATCTTGTATGTCTGCGAGTGTAGTAGATTGAAAATTTTAAGAAAAGCACAAAATGATACCATAAAACTTGATATGTCTGTTCTGTGATTAACGTCTGAGGTTAAACAAGTTAAGCATAACAATTACGACAAAATTTTTTTCTTGTACAGATGAAAATTTAATTATTGTACCTAAAACTTTTATATTTATTTTTTGTGTTTTCTGAGGAACTACGGAGATACAAATCGTTACTAAAGCGTGCAAAAAAGAACTCTGTTGCTGCTAAATATGAATTTCATTCCACTTTTTCAACAGAACAGCAGTGATTTCAAATGTTATTCTCCCATTTTAAACCGTTAGAGTGCTCGTCGTTTCGTAACGGTGGTAGTAAATTTTACACTTTTGAACTGTTAATTTTAAGTCGTGCGGAATTCTTTATGTAAAACCGAAAACTGATATCGTATCACACCATACGTAAACACACTGCCATAACGTCTCTAGTATCGTGAGAACTATAAAACCCAACTCAAAAGTCAACTCGAAAGTGAACGGGATGGCGTCGATGAAGATACTTCATGTTTTAACGAGTTGAAGATTGCTACATCGCTCGGCTGTTCCTCCGCCGCAATACTTCTTTTCAGTTAGAGAGAAAATATAGATGCATATCAGCGAAAATTGTAATTTTTACGGTGTTAGTGATGATATGGGAATATGTTTCCAATTAGTGTGAGACAATATACATACACATATTTTTAGTAGAGGGAGCAAGGGGGGGGGGGGAGTTACAGTGAGATTATGAACGCTTTTTGTACCTAGCTTAGTTAGTTAATGTGTTGGCAATATAACAGCGTTACGATTAGAATAACAAACCCATGGCCCATGTATGAATGCCTGTATTTATTGAATCTCAGTCTGCAGGCTGTATCAAAATATTAGACAATCTAGATATACCTGGAGTACTTTAAGACGCATTGGCAGGTGTAGTGCACTGTTGGAAAAAAGAAATACTCGACAGTTCACGTCACCTTCACTCGCGAAGAGACTATTGTAAGAAAAAGGTGTTGAGAAGAAATTATCAGTTTCTTAAAGAACGCAGTCCTCTTTAAATGGAATATGGGGCTACGAGAAGTATATTTAAAAAATTGCTATTTGCAAATGAAATACTGATATAACAACCTTATACCGATGTATCTTCTAAAAATGTAACAGTTATGAACAGAAATTGTGTTTAGCTTTATGTTTTCATGACCACATAAGAGCTCGCAAAAGGACATAAAGCTAAATATTGTGTGTAATTAGGCCAGTTAAGTTATTACAGAAGTTAATTTAGACTGCTGAAAATATTTTCGTAGGAGAGAGTATGTAGAATTCTGTAACGATATGTTTTTGTCTACGCAACAACAAACACCGTTATTGCATATACTAAGAAATAATTCGTAAATAACCACCACACAATTTGGGAACACTTCAGCTGGGAAGGCTGACACGCAGTTTCTTAATGACGGAGATTAAGAGGTCGTCAAAGCCTGAAGTAGACATAACATACGGTTCACAAATCGTAACAGGAGTGAATTAAAATGCTGGAAGTTTTAGAATTGATTAACTTGTGACAGAAAAGAAGAACTATTTTTTTAAAATAAATACTTCAGAACTATCGCGGAAATCTCTTACTTTTGTCCGTGAAATAACTTAAGTAAGTGTTTCAAGTGTAATAGCATTATTTTGCGTCCGTGCAGACGCATATGGGAGGAATTAGTTTATATATTCTTCAGTTACTTTTATTTTATTACTTCATCATTCTTAAAAAAGCAACTTGTCATTAAAAAATGACCATCTGTACCTGTAATAAAGAAAAATATTTTATTCGATCAAACTGTATGACATATAGACAATCGTTCGCGCTTCTGACAACGTATGAAGGACTAGTATAAACAGACCAGTAGATCGTGGCAATGGATGCTACCATTCTTAACACAGACATTACACGAAAATAATTTTTTTCGGTGCAACACAAACATTTCGAATCAGCCATAACTGTAAGATGACTCTATAGATTTTGTATGAGAGTAAAAAAACATTAAAATTAGCTGCACACCATACAGGAAGACACCGACACTGACAAAATAAAATATGAGTATTTGACACCGTAACAGAAGACTACGATTATGTCCGTCCAAAGTTGCAATGTAAGAAAAAAACGACGTCTCATCGCGGAGAGTGATGGTGTGGGAGATTCTAAAGACGCTGTGAAAGTCACACATCAAAACACAGGAGCAGCTGAACACCGCAGAATCTTCTTTGATGGCATCGTTGTCGCTCACACACCGGAAGGAGCGTGGTAGGGGAGCACCAAAGGTCAACGAACAAGGTCGGTAAGGTTTTATCTAGTGAACGATACCGTTTAACTTTACCCTGTAAAAATAAGTTTCGATAATTAGACGCTGTGCAAATGGAACATTTTTTTCTTTTTTGATCAGTGATAGCACTGGTAGTTTGCAGCCGTTTTCCATAGTAGCGCTAGACGGTCTATTGTTTATAATATATATATATATATATATATATATATATATATATATCGTATGAACTTCGATAACGTGTACGACGACTCCTGGATGAAACACAAGAAACGAAAAGAATGAATCTGAAAAACATTTTCTTTGGTACACTGGAAATTCTTAGTGTTTTTGTTTACATCAATAATTAATGTAATGCATTTCAGGTTGCATATATGTGCATGTGTCAACATTTTATTCTTGCGTGCCTGTCAAATTGAATACATGAACTTTTTGTCTGTCGGTGTATATTTTAACCTATTGAATAAAATACAGATTGGTTATAGCTTTATCTTATCCAGGTGCTACAGCTCTGCATGATGGCAATAAACGTAGATAAATGTCGTAATGAATTGGTGGCATAAGGAAAATCCAAAACGTTAGTCTCAGCGTTACCATTACATTTGGACATTCGACAAATTGTAACTCTTCTCTCTACACAAGAGAGACGAGGTAGGATAATTTTCCACCATTTGGGACGATGCTGACTGCAAAAAAGTATATTTTAAAACAGTTCGTTACAGTAATGGCAAAAAGTTGACGCAGGTGACGTGAAGAAAATTACCAAAACACATCCATTTCTAAAAGAGTCGGGTATCTGATTCTTTTCAATTACACAGATGCATCCAGACCCGACATGGAACGGAACAGACATATACAATTAATTAGTCGGCTGGGGTAAATTTGAAACAAGAGATCCAGGGCAAGGTTCTAGTTTGAGCTGTTCTTTATTACCTCTCGAGTGGTTGTATTAACCACCAAGCAGAACTGAAGGAAGACTTGTCACAATTTTACGACCCACTCCCAACACTTAAACTTACCAATTATGCTCTTAGGAGAGTGTTCTAAGAGACGATGAACCCTTAAATTGCAATTGTTCAGGGGTGATGAGTTGTCTAGATTGGCCAAAGGATGAATTTAACGAACTTGTGTTTATGGTAGTTTTGAAACGATACTACTGCGGCGGTAAAGAAAAAGTAAGTGTATTACAGACTGTAAGAAGAATACTGATTTTTTTCTCCGTAGCATTGTTCACAAATATAACAGAATGAGAGGTTCACATTGGTGCCAAACACTTTCAGTCATGCCGTGTGTTTATGCAGAGAGAGAGAGAGAGAGAGAGAGAGAGAGAGAGAGAGAGAGATGCCGAAACTTTTCCTCTGGCCACTTTCTATGGTGGCTGCGAGATGGGTACGAGATGACACACGCGGCGTAGATTACCTGGTAACAGGGCAGCGGCGAGTAGCTGTGATAGCAGGGCACGTTGTACAGCATGGCAAACACACACACGATTGACGGGTAACGCCAGTCCGTTTATCACTCCAAAACAAGCACTAGTGACGGCACGGCGAGGGCGAGTCGGTGACGGAGGAGAAGTCCCTGGGCATCAGTGCCGTCATGACTCCCACAGCCGATACTCGAACACCGTGACAGCCGATGACGATGCTTTGGAGACCGCGGCACTACGACCGGCACCAACCACAGACGCACCACCGCGTTGCAGATCAGCTCTCGCGGCCTGCCTTCCGCCTCCCTGTGGTACAGCCAAAGTCTCTGGTCGGCGCCTCTGGCGAACTCTAGCGGCTGGGTGCCGAACTACGGAACCGAGACGCTGCGCGCATGACGCCGGCGTCGGTGGAGGGGAGACCCGTCACGAAAGTCGGGGGCCCCTGGCCAAACCCCTCGCCTAATGGTTAACCAATCATAATCCGCATGCCGGCGCTGACGTCATCGCTCGCCCCGCAATCAACAAATAGTACGTAGGGAGGAGAGGGCGACGAGGCGAGGGGGCGCCGACCGTGAAGGGTGGGGCAGTGGAGTGAGGGAAGTTTTCGGAACCGGTCCTCCTCTTTGCTCTCGATTGTCGTTGAAAGCTCTTTCTTGTTCCCTCGGCTCTGCGCTGCCACTGGCGGCGTTGCAGCGAGGGCGGCGTACTCCCGCACGAAACAATTTTAAAGAGGCGCCGCGCATAAAGGAGGTCGCAAACAAGGGCACGCTGCGCCCACATCCGGCCTGCAGGTGGCGGCCGCCGACCGGCGACCGGCAGGCGACAGGAGGTAGCAAGCGACACAGGAACTGAGTCGCTCGCTGTCCAGGAAGCTGTCCTCATCTTAGGAAGACGGGCAGCTACGGCCGGTAAAGAAAATTGCGTCGTGTCACAAATACGATGTGTCTGCTTTTGCAATAGCAAAAATACCAAACACATTGGAAATAAATTATGGGAATTCAGTCCGCCTATTATGTGAACAATTGTCTTCTTTTTTATCTTTTTTAATCATTTCTTACCTCCTGGAGTGTTAGGCCCTACATAAACTAACACTCCAGAAAGTAATAACCGAATATAAGTAGCCAATGATGTTGACATAAAGGTGCCGAAACATGTTTTCAGCATCAAGAAAAACAATTGTTTGTATAATAGGCGGACCTGAATTCCCATGATTTAGTGAGCAAACAAAGCTGCTGTTACGGCTTCGAAAGAAAACTACGAGTGTGGTACAACTACGTCTACACCAATATAAATTCCTCAAAAAAGTTTCGAACTACTCTTATGTGACTTGCACGATTTGTGTTCTGTTTATATCGGAAATCCCTTTTTCAGTACACCTTAGGCTACAGGAAATAGCTGTGTGACGGAGTTAAAAGAAAATCAGCATTCTCGCAGTTCAGTTAAGTGCGCTGTCTCGCGTCCAATGGTCATTTCAGGCTTAGACCGAGCCCGCATTGTCACTTTAGCCAAGAAAGTTAGTCATCACTGGGAAGTTCTTCCGCATTGGAGTACGCCACAGCGACGCCATTCGAAAATTCAGCCGCCGCTTTGAGACAAAATACGAAATATCTCTCTTTTAATGGTCGTTTGCGGTCCAAAACACCAGAAGATGACCGGTACCTACAAATTATGACTCGCTGCAACCCTGAAGAGAATGTAACAGATCTGCGCCCTGCCTTTTTGGAGGCAACTGGGGTCCGTGTCGACTCAGACTGTATGCAACCATCTCCGTGTCTATGTACGAATGTTGGACGCCTCTTATCGCCATCGAGGACAATTTGAGGGTTGTACAAAATCGGGACATGATTTTCCATCTAATTATCTAATTTCCAGCACTGCAGCCAACATTCTGGCATATCACGCCCGCCTCGTGAACACCTTCTTGCTGAAGGAAGGAATCAACCTGAATTGGATGGCTGCGGTATCTGCTGACATGAATCAGATTGAGCTTGCTTCAGACTACTTGAAACTTGCAGTAATTCGTCGCAGCAGCCCTCTTCAGGCCGCCGTCTAGGAGTGGTACAGGATTCATTAAGTAGTAACGTCTCGGTCACATCATGGACAGCATGTGTACGAGAATTCAAGCATATTTCAACACACAGGCTGACGCAACATGGTATTGCATTTACCCAGCAGCATGTTTTGATTGCAAATGTGCACATTCGAACAGACTGCCTTCCTTTCCGTTATTGTTAACACTAATATTTCTTAGGTTTATTCTTTCTTTCACTGATCCTCAGGTATCTAAGCCCACGCATGTTTTGCGCTTTCGGTGCAAAATTTGGAAGCACCAAAGGGTAGTTTTTATAGTTAATGAGAGGGCTCTTTACTGCTTATTTTACGACTAGGTCTACAAGTACAGAAAGGAAAATTTTGTCGGCGCGTTTCCGTAAATTTCTTAATGTCTCTGATCTTGCCTTGTCTTGTCTTTTTACTTCTTGGGGGAAACCCGTAGGCTTACGTAGCCAACCCAAAGCCGGACGCAGATTTCAAGTCCATTATTATATTGGCGGCTGTAAAACGGGCCGAGCAGCCATAGCGTCTTCTTACTATTTCCTCTTCTCTGTTAATACACTACTGGCCATTAAAATTGCTACACCACGAAGATGACGGGCTACAGGCGCGAAATGTAACCGACAGGAAGAAGATGCTATGATATGCAAACGATTAGCTTTTCAGAGCATTCACACAAGGTTGCCGCCGGTGGCGATACCTACAACGTGCTGACATGAGGCAAGTTTCCAACCGATTTCTCATACACAAACAGCAGTTGACCGGCGTTGCCAGGTGAAACGTTGTTATGATGCCACGTGTAAGGAGGAGAAATGCGTGCCATCACGTTTCCGACTTTGATAAAGGTCGGATTGTAGCGTATCGCGATTGTGGTTTATCGTATCGCGACATTGCTGCTCGCGTTGGTCGAGATCCAATGACTGTTAGCAGAATATGGAATCGGTGGGTTCAGGAGGGTAATACGGAACGCCGTGCTGGATCCCAACGGCCTCGTATAACTAGCAGTCGAGATGACAGGAGCATGGCTGTAACGGATCGTGGAGCCACGTCTCGATCCCTGAGTCAACAGATGGGGCCGTTTGCAAGACAACAACTATCTGCACGAACAGTTCGACGACGTTTGCAGCAGCATGGACTATCAGCCCGGAGACCATGGCTGCGGTTACCCTTGACGCTGCAACACAGATAGGAGCGCCTGCGATGGTGTACTCAACGACGAACCTGGGTGCACGAATAGCAAAACGTCATTTTTTCGGATGAATCCAGGTTGTGTTTACAGCATCATGATGGTCACATCCGTGTTTGGCGACATCGCGGTGAACGCACATTGGAAGCGTGTATTCGTCATCGCCATACTGGCGTATCACTAGGCGTGATGGTATGGGGTGCCATTGATTACACGTCTCGGTCACCTCTTGTTCCCATTGACGGCACTTTGAACAGTGGACGTTACATTTCAGATGTGTTACGACCCGTGGCTCTACCCTTCATTCGATCCCTGCGAAACCCTACATTTCAGCAGGATAATGCACGACCGCATGTTGCAGGTCCTGTACGGGCCTTTCTGGATACAGAAAATGTTCGACTGCTGCCCTGGCCAGCACTTTCTCCAGATGTCTCACCAATTGAACACGTCTGGTCAATGGTGGCCGAGCAACTGGCTCGTCTCAATACGCGTCACTACTCTTGATGAACTGTGGTATCGTGTAAAAGCTGCATGGGCAGCTGTACCTGTACACGCCATCCAAGCTATGTTTGACTCAATGCCAGGCGTATCAAGGCCGTTATTACGGCCAGAGGTGGTTGTTCTGGGTGCTGATTTCTCAGGATCTATGCGCCCAAATTGCGTGAAAATGTAATTACATGTCTGTTCTAGTATAATATATTTGTCCAATCAATACCCGTTTATCATCTGCATTTCTTCTTGATGCAGCTATTTTAATGGCCAGTAGTGTAGATGGTATGACATGTTACATACCATTGAAAAGGTGAGAAGTCGATCTATTTAGTGGTGGATATTTTGCGAGTTATAAGCAATCGTTTTCAGGATTTGGTAGGTCTGACCCTCACCATCCCCAATCCCATCAAGAAAACACCCTCCAGAAATAGTGTAGTTTGCTAAACAGGAAAGAAGAAAAGTGGTACACGGTGTATGAGAAATATCCAGTGGCGTTGCACAAGCCTAGATTTTTTCGGATATACCACACCAAGAAAAATTTCTAAAACAGTATTATCTTCACTCCTCATCATTTCAATAAATAGTAGCCATAAATTTATAAGGAACTAGCTCAGCGCCCGCTGCTTCGCTCGCATAGTCTGAAGGCCTGCAGAGATCTTTGTTTTTGTTTTTATGTACTTCTGGCCAAAAAGAGATTCTGCTAGCTGGACTTCGAAGTTTTTGTTAATCGTGATTTGCTTTCCCCTAACAAAAATATCTGTTTGTATGTAACAGAAGAGTGAACTCCAATTTTCATAAAGTTAGCTTTAAATTTTTTAATGTAACGAAATAGTCTCTTAAAATTTTTTATCCCCTATTGCACTCCCTTAGGGGCTGAATTTCCAGAAACACTGAAACACATTTTTTTTAAATTTCTAACCGAGAAGTCTAATACCAACTGTCATAGACGTAGCCTTGAAAATCCTTTAGTAGCTCATTTGCAATTATTTATTTTCAAAAACTTTCACCCACTATTTTACCTCCTTAATGGTCGAATTTCCAAAAACGCTGAAACACGTATGTTTTATTTTCAGACTGAGAAACCAAATATCAGTTTTCGTAGCTCTACCTTCAAAATTTCCTTAATAGCCACACACTTTCAAAAATCCTTTCGTCCTTTATTTCACCCGTCTAGGAGTGGAATTTCGGACAATCCCTTTTTAAACGATGCCTACAGTATAAAATCCACACCCTCTCCAAACTTCAAGTTTCTATCCTTAGCGGTTTGGGCTGGGGAATGATGAGTCAGTGAATCAGTCTGACCCTTTCTCACCCCCTAACGGACTGAATTTCCAAAAACAGTGTAAAACATATTTTTTCGTATACAACCGAGAAGGCAAACAACAATTTTCAGAGAATTAGTTTTAAAAATGCTTTCGCAATGAAATATTTTCATAAAGCGTTTCACCCCCTTAAGTGTAGAATTTCCAAAAACAGCGACATGCGTATGTTTTATTTCTAAAAGAGAAGCCAAATACAAATTTTCATAGATTTAGCTTCAAAAATGCTTGCACAATGAGATATTTCCATAAAAACTTTCATCCTCCGTTTCACCCCCTAGAGGCTCAATTTCCAGAAGCAGTGAAACACGTATTTTTTTACTTCTAACTGAGAAGCCAAATTTAAACATTCGCAGATTTAGCTTTAAAAATGGTTTCATAACAAAATATTTTCATAAACAATCTCATCCCCTATTTCATCCCCTCAGGGGTTCAATTCCCAAAACCCCGAAACAAGTGTTTTTTTTATTTGTAACCGAGAAGTGAAATACCAATGGTCATAGATGTAGCTTTGAAAATACTTTAGTAGTTCTTTTATAATGATATAGTTTCGAAAAAAGCTTTCGCCCACTATTTCATCGCGATATGGTTAAATGTCAAAAAATGATAAAACACGGATTTCTTTATTTCTGACCGACATCTATATCCAAATTTGCCTTAATAGCCACACTTTTTAAAATAAATACCTTCAATCCCTGTTTCACCCCCTAGTGTCGGAATTTCGAAAAATTCCTTCTTAATTGACGCATACAGCACAATATCAATAACTCCAATTCCAAGTTTCTATCCTTAACGGTTTCGACGGGCGATAATGAGTTACTCAGTCAACCAGTCATGACACTGCCTTTTATATACAGAGATTGCTAGCAAAACAATTATATTATTTTGAGAAAAGTATTTAGATCAAAATATGCTGATTTTCATAAATTTAATTAGTAAATATAGGGTCGGCTATGGTGAAAAATATTAGTAAGTCAGTGGATTAGAAAAGGCTTGCACAGTCAATTCAAGCCCTAACATGGCAACATAACAGCAAAATCGTGTACCCAATACTAGTTTTTCGTCTTCTGGGAGTCTTCTGTCGCATGTCGAAAATCATAAAAATTATATTATTTTTGTCGTACTGAGCAGAATAAGTTGCTTTGCAAGAGAAACCCAGGTGACTAACAGGTCATGTGTCATCTAGCGACAGAAAAAAAGAGAGATATTGTGTATCGATAGCAACTGTATTTTCTCAACAATTTGCAGAACTATTGGAAGCAATAAGTGACGATTATGTTGCGTTCGACTGAATCAGTTACGTCCCAAATGCAATGCAGACAGGTGTAAAAAGTGCATGTGATGGTTGCCTGTTCTATTCCACATCGAGGCTGTAGTAGCATATCGCATCTCTTGAAAGGATAGCATGTGAAAATTCTTGATCTCGGTCGATTGTGCCGCTGAAATTTGCGGTAGTCTCCTTTCATACTGTGCTTGTGCAACAAAAATCGGAAAGAGTTTTTCGCCATGAGCAAATCACTTTAAATGATGGCGTTGGTACGATCCTTAATAAAGCCAAATCCCTCTGATATCCATAACAGAGACAGTCGTAGATTGTGTAACAGTATCTGTTGAATTTGCTTGATGTTATCTACATCTACAACCGGATATCATCTTACGGTGTAAGGCGGAGACCATTTCTGCTACCACTGTCATTTCCTCCTTTTCTGTTTCATTCGCGGATGGTAAGTGGGAAGAGCTCTGTATAAGCTTTAATTTTTCTGATTTTCTCGCGGTGGAAGTTACGCGAAATGTACGTGGGAGGAACTAATACTTGTATACTGCTGACAATTCTTAGAGTGTAAGGTCTTGGAATGTTAACAGTGAACCTCTCGATGATGCACAATGCCGTTCTTATAGTGTCAGCCACAGGAGTCTGATGAAGATCTCCGTAATTCTCTCACGCTTTTATTCGAATCCACGATGAAATGTGGCACACTTCTTCGGATCTCCGTCATTCCTTCTGTTACTCCTACGTTGTGGAGGTACCAAACCGACTAACAATACTCGAGAAAAACTTGACCAAGTGATTTGCGAGTCAGTTCTTTCGTGGACCAACTAAGTTTAATATTCTTTAAATTAATCTCAGCCTGTAATTTCAATTTTATACTAGTTTTTCGCGGGGGTTCGACTTTAGGTCGCTCCGAACGGCTGGTACTCTTTCCAGTAATTTATTTCCTCTAGTGTAATCGAATAGTAATGGATCTCTTCACTTATTTATGCACTAGATGTTGAATTTATTTTATTTGAGAGTCAGTTGCCATTCCTTCGACCAAGTATCGTTTCTCTACAGTCCACCCTGCATTTCGCTAGTCTTATAATTTCATAAAAAACCTACGGACAACAGAGTTTTCAGTCTTCTGATTGGATTAATGCCCATGTTTACATCTCAGAGCAGCACTTACACAAAGCATCCTAAATTAACTGTTCTACATATTCCAGTTTCTGTCTTCCGATAAATTTTCAGCCTGCTGTCTCAAGGAACCTGTTCTCCGGAGTCTTCTTTTAGTTATTGATTTTTACATCATCTTCTCCTCGCCTATTCTGCGGAGAACTTCCTATTCTCTTATCACATCGTCTCAAACGCTTCGATTATTATGTTTTACAGATTTCCTACAGATATATTTCATGTCAGTTCAGTTCTGTGTTCAAGATATATATTCACCGAAAATTTTTCCTCAAATTAAGTTGTACACCTGATAATGCGAATAGCAGCGTTAAAAAAAGCGAGGATTATCCTCTTTCCATCACGCAAATATTTTTGCATTATTTTTGCTACCAGAACACCCTTTAAGATGTTGCAAAAAAGAACACCTTTTAAGATGTTGCAAAAAAATTAATGAAAAAATTCGTACAAATCGGTTTATTGCTTCTCAAACTATTCGCCATTAAAATTTATATATTTTAATATGCGCCCTAGGCGATTCTGGCCAAATTTTTTTCCACTCCCATAATGGTAACTTATGAACACGGTTTCCGCAGGATTCAACAGCTTTTTTCGTTGACAAAAATAACTGAACACGCACTTTTATTTGAAGGGCTTATTTCAATAGTGGTACAAGTCCATTACCTCCACTTTTCTGATTATAGTGCTTATGACATTAATGATCCAAACAAACAGAAAGAAAGGTTCATCTCTAGCAAGAAGCCATATGCTTGAATATTTCTGGTATCTCAACTGCAGATTTTTTGGCGCTCATTTAACTTTAGGACTCTGTATCTTAAAATGTTTTCCTGCATCAAATATTCAACTGTCTGACAAACTTTGTGACAGCTGGGGTCATCATAATGAAGCATCAAGTTTGGCAGTTTTTCTTGATTCATCGATAATTTGTGGCAAACAAATTACTGTACACCATTCAGCATTAACTGTTCTTCCGTCCTCTAAAGCAATGGTTGTCACACATCCGGTATTATGAAGTAATAAGTGATCATTTTCCTGGATGAATGTCGCGAAAGAACCACTTTTCTTAATTTCACTTCATTCTGGGCCTGCCGGAGTGGCCGAGCGGTTATAGGCGCTTCAGTCTGGAACCGCGCGACCGCTACGGTCGCAGGTTCGAATCCTGTCTCGGGCATGGATGTGTGTGATGTCCTTAGGTTAGTTAGGTTTCAGTAGTTCTAAGTTCTAGGGGACTGATGACCTCAGATGTTAAGTCCCATAGTGCTCAGAGCCATTTGAACCATTCTCCTCATTCTGGAACATTCAGAGTTAGATCCGCCTCGTAGAAATACCTCCAAGTTTCGTGTCTTGTACGATTCTGCATCTCCTCCAGTTTCTGAACACATCAAATATACGAGACTCTTTTAACCTTCCGTAAAATTTTACGGAATCTACCAGGAACATATCTTTCAAACAGTTACGTCGACTGTAATGTAGCTTTTGATATACCTAAGTATCTTTTCTCTCACGTATCGATCCACTTCAACCACGCTGGAGCGACAGTCGATTCTGGTCGGCCTTCAGGAATTCATCGCCAACACAAGCACGACCACAGCGAAATTCTGCAAGCAATCGTAAGCAGTCTCTTCTGAACATAATTGGTCACCAAAAGTTGAACGAAGCGATTCGACCCATTGTTGTTTAGTTAGGCTTTTACAAAAATCGTAAACATCATTCAGCGAAAGCTTTCACTTGAAATTCCCTTTTTTTCCAAACACTGTTCCTTTAACGGCAAAAAAAAAAAAAAAAAAAAAAAAAAAAAAAAAAAAAAAAAAAAAAAAAAAGTTGTTCGAATGGCTCTGAGCACTATGGGACTTAACTTCTGAAGTCATCAGTCCCCTAGAACTTAGAACTACTTAAACCTAACTAACCTAAGGACATCACACACGTCAATGCCCGAGGCAGGATTCGAACCTGCGACCGTGGCGGTCGCGCGGTTTCAAACTAAAGCGCCTAGAACCGCTCGGCCACAACGGCCGGCATTTAACCGCACACTGTAAACTACTCGACCAATTTCTGAGCTGTCCTAATTTTAACAATAGCAAATGACAAATTTTGAAACAGTAGTAATCCCAATCCTCAAAGCATGATCTAGCGATCATTTGTAAAAATTTAAAAGGTGAAAATCATGCACATGGTTTCTTCGCTATTACCGTCCTTACACCTGTATTTGTCTGTCCAACTTCTGTAATTACCCTTCCTGAAATGTGCATTGCTTCTCACTGGGATATTCATAAATGTAATATCTACAGCCTAACTAATCAACTAACTAACCAACCAACTAACTAAGAACTTAGACATTCCTAAGCCTCTCACACAGCCACTTCATTGTACGTTGATTCTTGCCATCGATTCAGTCAAAGTTCATCTTACTCTTCATAATTCTTAAATTCCGACCTGCTCTTTCGTACGCCTTACAATCTAATGTCTCATTTAGGAATGTGTGTCTCATGACGCAATCCAGTTAGTGTCTTCCTGTATCTCCTGGCATTTCGCAAGTTCATCTTTTTCACTTGTGATATTTGAACAGGCCTTTTATGTATACTGTAAACAGTAACCGAACCAACAATACTTCTTTGGAGTACTCCAGAAGTTACTGTTATACGTGTCAGCTCCGTCTTGTGAAGAGCGCCAACAGTTTTATCTTTGCCCTCAAAAGATTCAAACAGTCGCAAAACTTTCTGCTTGTGGCTTCAGTTCCTCTATACAGTGATCACTCAGAACATCATGATCACCGACCCTCTATCGATATAGACCCGTCCAGGTGATAGCAGCGCCACCTGTCGAGAAATGATTTCTGGTCAGACACAAGCACGGTGCATGTAGTGTTAGTGAACGTGCTGTCCGTGAGTAGAATGGGGAAGGCGCGCTATCCATCTGAGTTTGACCGAGGTCAGATTGTGATGGCCAGGAGGCTTGGCACAAGGATTTATGAACTGCACGACTTGTTGGGTGTTCGAGGAGTACTGTGGTGAGTGTTTTCAACACATGGCGAAACCAAGGTGAAACCGCGTCCAGATGTCTTGGGGTTGGGCGCCCACACCTCATTACAAATGTCGGACGTGGTGGGCTGGGCAGACTCGTAAAACAGGACAGACGACGAACTGTGGCGGAACTAACATCAGACTTTAATGCCGGCCAGAGTACAAGAGTGTCTGAAGACACAGTGCACCGAACACTCCTAACGATGGGCAACCGCAGCCGACGACCCGTGCATGTGCCAAATGTTATGTGAATTTGGTCGCTTATATTAAGGTGGGCCAGTTGTGCTTTGCCCACCTTGGAGTGGTGTTGTGGCCGTCAACTTGTACTGAAATGGACTTGGAAATTTTCTAAGTTGGTGCAGAAGATAGACTATACCACGGTATTGCTTCAGTTCACAGGCTACATATCGTAACCCATAAACCAAAAGATCATACACAATACATATGTCAGCCAATAGTACTGATTCCTTAAGGATGTTACAAAGTGAGCACTCATGGTAGTTCCAGTCTGGTGTGTTCCAGGGAAGAGTGATAGTATTGCTGTTTTACTCCGTGTACAAAAGCGATCCATTGAAAAGAGTGGACACCAATCTGTGACTGTTATACACTGAAAAGTGTCGTCGTTCTGTGACTGTAGGATGATTCAGTAGGACCTGAACAGAATTTATGTGTAGTACGATGAACGAAAGCTTGCTCTAAACACAGATGAACGCAAATTAGTGCCGACAGACAGGAGAGATGGGCAGGAGAAAGATTCCTATAACATGAGAATTCAGTATTAATAGTATGCTATTTGACTCAATCATTTCGATTACATGTTTATGGTACGATGCAAAACAAAACTGAAATGGAAGGGCACAGAAGTTCAGATGTAGAGAAGGCGAGATCCAGACAACGATTTATTGGGAAACATGTAACCCATCTAAAAAAAGACCGCATACACTCGCTTGTTACTGTTCGGTTCGATCAGCACGAGAGTGTTACGGCAGCACTTCGTGAGCTTAGATGAGACTACTTGGAAGGAACAAGACAATATGTTTCACGGAACACTATAGAGGAAGTTTAAGGAACCAGAATTTATGACAGGCTGCCTAACGATAATACTGCCTCCAACATCTAAAACCCTAAGGAGAAAATAAGGTAGATAGGAGATGCAAGGGCAATCGTATTCCCTCCGCTCAATTTGCGAGTGGAACAAGAAAGGGAATGACTCACACTGACTCCGCAGAGTCATGATTTGTATCCAAATGAAATGCATCCTGCCACTAAAAGAGGCATGGTGGTCTGTGCAGTGTCGAAAATGGACTTTGAAAATTAAGTGGAGTGTAAAGATAAGAAATGAGGAGCAAGCACTGTAAGAGAAGACAGAGACTGGAATATATCAAACAAATAATAGAGGTCACAAACTGTGATAAAGCCTGCGGAATCGCTGTGGTGTAAGGTTCAATGGCCATTCCACAATACTGTTGTCGACCTGTTCGTATAGACTGATGCGCCTCGCGCTAGTTTATTGGACTGGCACGCCGTCAAGAGCAGGACTGAAACTACGCGCTGAATTAACAACGTTTGGCTAGCCCGAGTGAGCTTTTAGGCGGTATCCCATTCTTGTTTAGGTAAATGAAGGGCTCGTTCCCAGTCTCCGCCTCAACTACATAAAAAGGTAAAATACGGTAACAAACAAAACAATGTCTGCGTGAAACACAAACAGTTGGACCGCACCATTTTTTTCCCCTTTAGGCTGACTCACATTTGTGGCGACAGAAAGGGCATCTACCTATAAAAATTAAAATAGATAACTGTTAAATCCCCCCCATGAACCATGGACCTTGCCGTTGGTGGGGAGGCTTGCGTGCCTCAGAGATACAGATAGCCGTACCGTAGGTGCAACCACAACGGAGGGGTATCTGTTGAGAGGCCAGACAAACGTGTGGTTCCTGAAGAGGGGCAGCAGCCTTTTCAGTAGTTGCAAGGGCAACAGTCTGGATGATTGACTGATCTGGCCTTGTAACAATAACCAAAACGGCCTTGCTGTGCTGGTACTGCGAACGGCTGAAAGCAAGGGGAAACTACAGCCGTAATTTTTCCCGAGGGCATGCAGCTTTACTGTATGATTACATGATGATGGCGTCCTCTTGGGTAAAATATTCCGGAGGTAAAATAGTCCCCCATTCGTATCTCCGGGCGGGGACTACTCAAGAGGATGTCGTTATCAGGAGAAAGAAAACTGGCGTTCTACGGATCGGAGCGTGGAATGTCAGATCCCTTAATCGGGCAGGTAGGTTAGAAAATTTAAAAAGGGAAATGGATAGGTTGAAGTTAGATATAGTGGGAATTAGTGAAGTTCGGTGGCAGGAGGAACAAGACTTCTGGTCAGGTGACTACAGGGTTATAAACACAAAATCAAATAGGGGTAATGCAGGAGTAGGTTTAATAATGAATAGGAAAATAGGAATGCGGGTAAGCTACTACAAACAGCATAGTGAACGCATTATTGTGGCCAAGATAGATACGAAGCCCACACCTACTACAGTAGTACAAGTTTATATGCCAACTAGCTCTGCAGATGACGAAGAAATTGAAGAAATGTATGATGAAATAAAAGAAATTATTCAGATTGTGAAGGGAGACGAAAATTTAATAGTCATGGGTGACTGGAATTCGAGTGTAGGAAGAGGGAGAGAAGGAAACATAGTAGGTGAGTATGGACTGGGGGACAGAAATGAAAGAGGAAGCCGCCTGGTAGAATTTTGCACAGAGCACAATATAATCATAACTAACACTTGGTTTAGGAATCATGAAAGAAGGTTGTATACATGGAAGAACCCTGGAGATACTAAAAGGTATCAGATAGATTATATAATGGTAAGACAGAGATTTAGGAACCAGGTTTTAAATTGTAAGACATTTCCAGGGGCAGATGTGGACTCTGACCACAATCTATTGGTTATGACCTGTAGATTAAAACTGAAGAAACTGCAAAAAGGTGGGAATTTAAGGAGATGGGACCTGGATAAACTAAAAGAACCAGAGGTTGTACAGAGATTCAGGGAGAGCATAAGGGAGCAATTGACAGGAATGGGGGAAATAAATACAGTAGAAGAAGAATGGGTAGCTTTGAGGGATGAAGTAGTGAAGGCAGCAGAGGATCAAGTAGGTAAAAAGACGAGGGCTAGTAGAAATTCTTGGGTAACAGAAGAAATATTGAATTTAATTGATGAAAGGAGAAAATATAAAAATGCAGTAAGTGAAACAGGAAAAAAGGAATACAAACGTCTCAAAAATGAGATCGACAGGAAGTGCAAAATGGCTAAGCAGGGATGGCTAGAGGACAAATGTAAGGATGTAGAGGCCTATCTCACTAGGGGTAAGATAGATACCGCCTACAGGAAAATTAAAGAGACCTTTGGAGATAAGAGAACGACTTGTATGAATATCAAGAGCTTAGATGGAAACCCAGTTCTAAGCAAAGAAGGGAAAGCAGAAAGGTGGAAGGAGTATATAGAGGGTCTATACAAGGGCGATGCAGTTGAGGACAATATTATGGAAATGGAAGAGGATGTAGATGAAGATGAAATGGGAGATTTGATACTGCGTGAAGAGTTTGACAGAGCACTGAAAGACCTGAGTCGAAACAAGGCCCCCGGAGTAGACAATCTTCCACTGGAACTACTGACGGCCGTGGGAGAGCCAGTCCTGACAAAACTCTACCATCTGGTGAGCAAGATGTATGAAACAGGCGAAATACCCTCAGACTTCAAGAAGAATATAATAATTCCAATCCCAAAGAAAGCAGGTGTTGACAGATGTGAAAATTACCGAACTATCAGCTTAATAAGTCACAGCTGCAAAATACTAACACGAATTCTTTACAGACGAATGGAAAAACTAGTAGAAGCCAACCTCGGGGAAGATCAGTTTGGATTCCGTAGAAACACTGGAACACGTGAGGCAATACTGACCTTACGACTTATCTTAGAAGAAAGATTAAGGAAAGGCAAACCTACGTTTCTAGCATTTGTAGACTTAGAGAAAGCTTTTGACAATGTTGACTGGAATACTCTCTTTCAAATTCTAAAGGTGGCAGGGGTAAAATACAGGGAGCGAAAGGCTATTTACAATTTGTACAGAAACCAGATGGCAGTTATAAGAGTCGAGGGACATGAAAGGGAAGCAGTGGTTGGGAAGGGAGTAAGACAGGGTTGTAGCCTCTCCCCGATGTTGTTCAATCTGTATATTGAGCAAGCAGTAAAGGAAACAAAAGAAAAATTCGGAGTAGGTATTAAAATTCATGGAGAAGAAATAAAAACTTTGAGGTTCGCCGATGACATTGTAATTCTGTCAGAGACAGCAAAGGACTTGGAAGAGCAGTTGAATGGAATGGACAGTGTCTTGAAAGGAGGATATAAGATGAACATCAACAAAAGCAAAACAAGGATAATGGAATGTAGTCTAATTAAGTCGGGTGATGCTGAGGGAATTAGATTAGGAAATGAGGCACTTAAAGTAGTAAAGGAGTTTTGTTATTTGGGGAGCAAAATAACTGATGATGGTCGAAGTAGAGAGGATATAAAATGTAGGCTGGAAATGGCAAGGAAAGCGTTTCTGAAGAAGAGAAATTTGTTAACATCCAGTATTGATTTAAGTGTCAGGAAGTCATTTCTGAAAGTATTCGTATGGAGTGTAGCCATGTATGGAAGTGAAACATGGACGATAAATAGTTTGGACAAGAAGAGAATAGAAGCTTTCGAAATGTGGTGCTACAGAAGAATGCTGAAGATTAGATGGGTAGATCACATAACTAATGAGGAGGTGTTGAATAGGATTGGGGAGAAGAGAAGTTTGTGGCACAACTTGACCAGAAGAAGGGATCGGTTGGTAGGACATGTTCTGAGACATCAAGGGATCACCAATTTAGTATTGGAGGGCAGCGTGGAGGGTAAAAATCGTAGGGGGAGACCAAGAGATGAATACACTAAGCAGATTCAGAAGGATGTAGGTTGCAGTAGGTACTGGGAGATGAAAAAGCTTGCACAGGATAGAGTAGCATGGAGAGCTGCATCAAACCAGTCTCAGGACTGAAGACCACAACAACAACAACAAACTGTTAAATCATGAAACAGCGGGCTATCAGAAACTCCTAGGAAGTTCTAGTTGTCGAATCTGAAGACAACAAACAGATATCCGAAATATTACATTCCCCATTTAAAAACGTATACTGGCATATGAGTAACATCATGCCAATGATTTACCGCCTCACACATTCAAAAATGAGAAATATTTAAATAAGCATCCGCGGTATTAAACAACAACAGAAGGTATTCAAAGCAAACAAGACACTGGACCACGATGGCGTTCTTCTTTTTCTTGTGCCATTGCACCGCAACGGCGCGGGGTCGGCCGGATTTAGCATGGTCCGTTTAAGGGGTGGCCGGACGCCCTTCCTGTCGCCTTTCCATTGCCCCCCGCCCCGCCGCCAAGCACGGAATATTTGTACTCCGACCGTCTGCGTGTAGAGTTATTCATGTGAAATTGATAAAACAGTTTTCTAAAGGTCTGAGAATGTGTAACTGAGGCGGAACTTGGGTATCACCCCAGTTTTCATCTACTAGGATGTGGGAAACCACCTAAAATCCACATACAGGTTGGTCGGCGCACCAGCCCTCGTCGTTAATCCGCCGGACAGATTCAATACGGCGCCGGCGAACGTTCCAGTCCAAAAAGCGCTGTGCTACCTGGGCGGGCACCGTGATGCAATTCTTACCACGATATCTGCAAACAGTACATGCAGAAAAAGAGTCAGATTACTTGCAGGCAGATTTGCGAAAAGCGTTCAATACTCTATCACAATGACGACTAATAGTCAAGACACGATCATGTGCAGTATATTGGAGTATATTCAAAAATAAGCGACTAAGAATTCTTGACTGTTGGAACCCAATACGTTTATGGGACGCAGCATATTCAGCACCAGCGGAAGTAGCACTGTTTGCGCCCCAAAGCAACGTAACAGTACTGGTAAGGTTCTCAATACATATAATGATTTATCAGATAATATCATTAGCAATTACATAGTCCGCTGACGACAGTGCTGTCTACAAGAAAGCAGCGTGGTTGGATGATCGTGAGGAATGCAGAGCGACATGGACAGTATTTCCACTTCCACTTGTAATATGGTAAGCTTCTCTAGGCTGTTTCAGCTTTTAATAACTAAAGCAACATTTTTTTTTTCTGAAGGCAGGGTGGTTTTATTCAGGATTCCAAAACACCGTATTATTCCCCATTCTTTTCGCTATGAAACCCTATGTTTCAACATAATTTCCCTTCACTGCGATAGCCATATGCCACCTTACTGGGAGGGCCTTCGGCCTGCATGGTACCACTCTGCTGGTCGACGTCGGAGCCTGCGGCCATGTTCGACAAAAAGTTGACATGATCAGCCTCGTAACGCGCAAGCAATTCCGCAGAGATGGTAGTTTGTAGCTCTTTATGGTCTTCTGCTAGGAAGCGAGGAACCCAATGGGCACACACCTTTGATTACCCCAATTAGTGGATGCGTGTGGCAGCACTTCCAACAGAAAAGTCCAGTTGTGCAGGAGGTGTTTGATTGTGATCCGTCGTTCACCTTGAAAGATTGCCCGAAAGTTCCAACGTTGCAGGAATCACAGCTGTGTGCGTGCGGACGGCATACGGGAGATTGGACAAGTTCGCGCGATCATGATGACAGATGCCTAACCCAACGACTCACCGTGCTTTTGTTCATCGTCAAGTCTACATAGACATTCTGGCAAGCGCCTATGAATATCTGAGATGTCCTGGTTTTCAGCCAAAAGAAACAATGTCAGCTCTCTGCTTGGAACGCACCTCCGTACAGAAGCCATTTTGAAGGCTACATATAGCGTCGCCAGCAATCAGAACTTTATGAAACTATGGGGCTGAAGCGGGAATATAGCACGCTGACCAACAATATCCGCATTTTTTCTACCGAAACTGGCCGAGGAAAAAAAAAATGTTGCATTGCTTATTGAACGTCTCTCGTATTTAGGGGTAACACTAAGTGGCGTTATAATATGAGACGAAATCGAAAATTCAGCAGTACGGTAGGGGAATGAAAGTCTTATCTATGTTAGAAGTGTTCTGGGAAAGTGCACTGCCTGACTGACTGACGGTGAAAGAATACATGACACATGTTGCTCCCATTCCAGAGCACTGCTTCAGAATTCGGAGACCCTACCAAGATGGCGTCACAAGAGACACTGGACGATCGTAGCATGTCAGTACAGCCCATACGAAAGTGTAACAGATTTTCTCAGGATACTTAAATGTGAACCTTTGGATGACAGGCAATCTTTTTTAGCGAAACCCTATTAGATACAATCACACAATCCGATTCGAAGGACCCTGCGTGACGCTACTAAACCCCCCTGCGAAGAACATATGTAAATTTAAAATCAAAATCAAAATGGCGTATACAATCCGAAAGGGCCTAAGTAGTGCTCTGACGAGCCTCTAATGATCAGATAATCAAGTTTACCAAATGCATCTTGTTGCCCCTAACTTGCAGCCTTAGCCCTCCCATCGACGTAAGACCGTGTTCTTAGGCACTAGGCACTTTGGAGCTATAATTATCGTTGACGCCTCCATAGCACCCTGAATTAACACATTCCAAAGTGCCTCGCTTAATAGCGCCTCGCTGAATAACACCACGGATTTAGATGTTGTAGGCAAAGTAGTGTGTCCAGGATGGACTGGAGTGGTTTCTCAGCTTGGTAACTGAACTGGACGGCTTCCACTGCACTCTGGGAAAGAGTATGGAAGAGGTATTTCATAGCTTGAATATGAGCACATGTCATATGTCCCAGTCCGCTCAATCTCGTATGAATCTCCGCATCCTGATAGTGAACTTATTCGGTCGGCGCACCAGCCCTCGTCGTTAATCCGCCGGACAGATTCAATACGGCGCCGGTGAACGTTCCAGTCCAAAAAGCGCTGTGCTACCTGGGCGGGCACCGTGATGCAATTCTTACCACGATATCTTGCAAACAGTACATGCAGAAAAAGAGTCAGATTACTTGCAGCCAGATTTGCGAAAAGCGTTCAATACTCTATCACAATGACGACTAATAGTCAAGACACCATCATGTGCAGTATATTGGAGTATATTCAAAAATAAGCGACTAAGAATTTTTGACTGTTGGAACCCAATACGTTTATGGGACGCAGCATATTCAGCACCAGCGAAAGTAGCACTGGTTGCGCCCCAAAGCAAAGTAACAGTACTGGTAAGGTTGTCAATACATAAAATGATTTATCAGATAATATCATTAGCAATTACATAGTCCGCTGACGATAGTGCTGTCTACAAGAAAGCAGCGTGGTTGGATGATCGTGAGGAATGCAGAGCGACATGGACAGTATTTCCACTTCCATTTGTAATATGGTAAGCTTCTCTAGGCTGTTTCAGCTTTTAATAACTAAAGCAACATTTTTTTCTGAACGCAGGGTGGTTTTATTCAGGATTCCAAAACACCGTATTATTCCCCATTCTTTTCGCTATGAAACCCTATTTTTCAACATAATTTCCCTTCAATGCGATAGCCTATGCCACCTTACTGGGAGGGCCTTCGGCCTGCATGGTACCACTCTGCTGGTCGACGTCGGAGCCTGCGGCCATGTTCGACAAAAACAAGGATAACTCGCAGAACAGTCCATTTCTATAACCCATCAGCGTAACCTGACAATAAAGGGTTAGTCATAAGTATTCCTGGGTTTCAGCAGACAGAGAGAAGAATAAAACGTGTCATGGATGGATCATCTCTCCAAGTTTCGATCTGTAATACGCGTCATGATGTAATTGAAAAACGCATCACTAGGGGCACGGGTGACAGAAAATGGAAACAAATGTTCAACCGATATGGTCACGAGCCCACGAGAGGCGCTGCAGGCAATGTCGTGCTGTTAGCAAAGGCACTGCCTCCATAGACCATTAACGCCATATTTCGCCACATTGCCCTAGCGGATACGTTAGTCGTACGTCCCACATTGATTTTACGGTTATTTCATGTAGTGTTGCTTTTTGTTAGCACTCATAACTCTTCGCAAACACCGGTGCTCTCGGTCGTTAAGTGAAGGCCGTCGTCCACTACACTGTACGTGGTGAGAGGAAATGCTTGTAATTTGGTATCCTCGGCACACTCTTCACACTACGGACTGCGGAATATTAATTTCCCTAAAGGCTTCCAAACTGAAACGTCCCTTGCGTCTAGCTCCAACTTCCATTCCGCGTTCAGAGTTTGTCAATTCCCGTAGGAAACCTTTTCAGATGAATCACCCGAGTACAAATGACAACTTCGCCAATGCATTCGCTGTGCTATTACTTTTGTCACCTCAGTTGCTTCTAATTAGTTTGTGCCTGCAGAAAGGCAACCCAATGATCATATTTCCAAAGCGAGCTTCCTGGGAACAACAGCGACTCCAATGAATAACAAACATGTACTGACATTTGCCACGTAACAAACGGTACCCATATTGAGGACCCGTAATGAGAGTCAAAAACTTGGAGAGATGTGCTATTCACTGATATGTGTCTATTTTATTTATGTTTTGTAG
This sequence comes from Schistocerca piceifrons, assembly GCF_021461385.2. Lineage (NCBI taxonomy): Eukaryota > Metazoa > Arthropoda > Insecta > Orthoptera > Acrididae > Schistocerca > Schistocerca piceifrons. The sequence continues at coordinate 137,393,057 of NC_060143.1, read as the reverse complement.
TTTTCTTGCAGTCATATTCTGAAAATCCTGGCACTTCAGAATTTTGGAAATTAGTGATAAGATCTTATGGGACCAAACTGCTGAGGCTTACACACTACTTGATCTAACTTAAACTAACTTACGCTAAGGACAACACACACACCCACGCCTGAGGGAGGACGCGAACCTCCTACGGGGGCAGCCGCGCAGACCGTGACAAGGCACCGCAGACCGCGAGGCTACCCCGCGCGGCGCAATTAAGAATAACGCTATGGTTGCAGTGCTGCTTTATTATTTTGTTCACCCGTTTTTTAAAAATTGCGTTTGGAGCTCTTCATTAAGTCTAATAAAATAGCTCTTGGAGTCGTTGGAAAGCAGGCACGCACCGACTCCATCCACATGTAAGAATTGATATTTGATCCACATCAAGTGCTGAAAGATCTGCATTTGAATAGATATCTAATAGTTTTGTTGCTTGCTGAAAACCTATGAATATCACTTCCGTGAATAGTCACTTAACCATGTGGGATGCCGACTGGTATGGACCAGACGAGAACGTTTATGCACGTATATGTTTCACGCAGTAAGTGGAATTGTCATTGGGTGATCTATGGAGACTTACCAGCTTCAACTCAGACGATCTTTAAACACAAAGATCTATACATCTGCAGCTGCAGTCCAACTTGAACAGCAAGGAAGATAAAACTGGAGACGAGGGGTTCTTCAGAGCGCCAGGACATGTCGGCAGTTCACGCTGAAATATAAATGCTTCGAGGGGCTGCTTTCGGACTTCTCCGATGTGTTAATCTAGTGAGCTTGTCAAAAATGACACTCAGAAATCTCATACTGCCGCTCGTACAAAAAACGCTGTCCCTTTGTATCGATGCGAGAGCGAATACACCTTATATAATGGATGACGAAGGAGGCATACTGTTGACTCTATTGGAAATCTGAAGTAAGTGTACAACATCCAGCATCTAACAGACTTAGCGCCAGTTGCAACTTGCTGTTTTAGAGATCGAGGAAGCGTATAGGCTAATATAGCAAAGAAGACCACGAATAAAGAGCACAGTAATCTACATCTGCATCTACGTGATTACTCTGCTATTCACAATATAAAGTACGTGGCAGAGGGTTCAATGAACCACCTTCAAGCTGTCTCTCTACCGTTCCACTCTCGAACGGTGCGCGGGAAGAACGAGCACTTAAATTTTTCTGTACGAGCCCTATTTTTCTTATTTTATCGTGATGCTAATTTCTCCCTATGTAGGTGGGTGCCAACAGAATGTTTTCGCAATCGGAGGAGAAAATTGGTGATTGAAATTTCATGAGAAGATCCCGTCGCAACGAAAAACGCCTTTGTTTTAATGATTGCCACTCCCCTACTTCGCGATTGTACAAAACGAGCTGCCCTTCTTTGTACTTTTTCGATGTCATCCGTCAGTCCCATCTCATGGGGATCACACACCGCACAGCAATACTCCAGAATAGGGCGGACAAGCGTGGTGTAAGAAGTCTCTTTAGTAGACCTGTTGCACCTTCTAAGTGTTCTGCCAATGAATCGCAATCTTTGGTTGGCTCTACCTACAACATTTGCTATGTGATTGTTCCAGTTTAGGGTATTTGTAATTGTAATACCTAAGTATTTAGTTGAATTTACAGCCTACAGATTTGTGTGACTTATCGCACAACCGAAATTTAGCGGACTTCTTTCAGTGTTCATGTGATAATTTTACACTTTTCTTTATTCAGGGTCAATTGCCACTTTTCGCACCATACAGATATCTTATCTAAATAATTTTACAATTCGTTTTGGTCATATGATGACTTAACAAGACGGTAAATGACAGCATCATCTGCAAACAATCTAAGATGTCTACTGAGATTGTCTCCTATGTCGTTAATATAGATCAGGAACAATAGAGGGCCTATAACACTTCCTTGGGGAACGCCGGATATTATTTCTGTTTTACTCGATGACTTTCCGTCTATTACTACGAACTGTGACCTTTCTGACAGGAAATCACGAATCAAGTCGCACAACTCAGGCGATATTCCATAAGTACGCAGTTTGATTACAAGACACTTGTGAGGAACGGTGTCGAAAGCCTTCTGGAAATCTAAAAACATGGAATCAACTTGACATCCCCTGTTCATAGCACTCATTACTTCTATGAGTATAAAGGGGTAGTTGTGTTTCGCAAGAACGATGTTTTCTGAATCCGTGCTGACTACGCGTCAATAAATCGTTTTCTTCGAGGTACTTCATAATATTCGAATACAGTATATGTTCCAAAACCCTACTGCAAACTGACGTTAGTGATATGGACCTGTAATTCAACGGATTACTCCTATTTCCCTTTTTGGGTATTGGTGTGACTTGAGCAATTTTCCAGTGTTTAGGTACGGATCTTTCTGTGAGCGAGCAGTTGTATATAATTGCTAAATATCGAGCTATTGTATCAGCATACTCTGAGAGGAACCTGACTGGTATACAATCTGGACCGGAAACCTTGCTTTTATTGATTTAAGCTGCTTTGCGACACCTAGAATATCTGTTTCTATGTTCTTCATCTTGGCACTTGTTCTTGATTGGAATTCAGGAATATTTACTTCGTCTTCTTTGGTGAAGGATTTTCGGAAAATCGTGTTTATTAACTCTGCTTTAGTGGCACTGTCATCAGTGACTTCACCGTTGTTATCGCGCAGTGAAGGTATTGATTGCGTCTTGCCACTGGTGTGCTTTATGCATGACCAGAATCTCTTTTGGGTTTTCTGCCAGATTTCGAGACAGAGTTTCGTTGTGGAAGTTATTGAAAGCATCTCGCATTGAAGTACGCGCTATACTTCGAACTTCTGCAAAGCTTTGCCAGTCTTGGGGATTATGCGTTCTTTTAAATTTGGCATGCTTTTTTCGCTGCTTCTGCAACAGCAGTCTGACCCGTTTTGTGTACCATGGGGGATCAGTACCATCACTTACTAATTTATATGGTATATATCCCTAAATTTCTGTCGATACTATCTCTTTGAAATCATTCCACAACTTTTCTACGCTTACATCACCAGATCGGAAGAAGTGCAGACTGTCTCTTGAAACGGTGTTAAGAGCATATTTATCAGCTTTTTCAATTAAGATATATTTTGCGTTTCTTTTTGATGGTTGTAGGAGTTACGGTATTAAGCCTAGCAGCTACTGCCTTTGGTCGCTAATCCCTGTATTCGTCACTATACTCACTATTCGTCCAGGATTATTTGTTGCTAAGACGTCAAGTATGGTTTTGCAATCAGTTACGCTTCGAGTGGGCTCATAAACTAATTGTTCAAAATAATTTTCTGAGAAAGCATTCAGTACAATTTCGGATGACGTTTTATCCCTGCCGCCGGCTTTAAACGTATAATTTTTCCACCATATAGAGAGTAGATTGAAGTCACCACCGACTTTAATTGTATGAGTGAAGTATCTATTTGAAATGAGACTCAAGTTTTCTTTGGACTGTTCAGCAACTATATCTTCTGAGTCGGGGGAGTCGGTAAATAGACCCAATTAATAGTTTAGACCGATTGTCAAGTATAACCTCTACCCATACTACTTCGCGAGAACTATCTACTTCAATTTCACTACAAGGCAAACTGCTTCTGACAGTAATAAATGCTCCAACACAAATTGCATTTAATCTATCCTTTCTGTACACTGTTAGATCGTTTGAAATTTTCTTAGTTATGATGCTACTACCTTTGAAGGTGAATATGAAACCGTTTGGAAGCTTCCTTGGTCGGCCCACAAGGACTTCGCCAAGTCTGCGTGTGGTATATTGACCTGAAATTGGAAAGGCGCCACCAGAACACACACTGATGAAGCTGTATGAGGATACCCCGTGCTCATAACACCGTTTCAAGAGACAGTCTGCACTTCTTCCGATCTGATGATGTAAGCGTAGAAAAGTTGTGGAATGATTTCAAAGAGATACCCCGTGGTCAAGGGGTAGCGTCTTTGATTCATAATCAAAACATCAACGGTCCTGGGCTCGAATCCCGCCACTGTTTAAATTTTGACTAATAATCAGCATTGGCGGCCGAAGACTTTCGGCATAAGAAGTCATCCCTCATTCTGCCAACGGCCTTGTCAAAGAGGGCAGGGAGCGGATAGAGATTCAGGTGTGCGAAACTGCCCCTAAGGTGGAAGAATCAGCAATAATCAACGTCATGAGGATGCAGAAGGCAATGGAAACCACTGCATTAAAGACACATAACGTGTATCCACAACACATGTCGCCTGTAATTGAGGAAGTGTCATGATGATCTCTCCATTGGCAAAAGATTCCAGAATAGTCCCCCATTCGTATCTCGGGGAGGGGACTGCTAAGGGGGAGGTTACCAAGGATTGAATAATCAACGGAAGGATAATGTTCTACGAGTCGAGGCGTGGAATATCTGAAGCTTGAACGTGCTAGGGAAACTAGAAAATCTGAAAAGGGAAATGCAAAGGCTCAATCTAGATATAGTAAGGGTCAGAGAAGTGAAGTGGAAAGTATCCAAGGATTTCTTGTCAGATGAGTATAGAGTAATATCAACAGCAGCAGAAAACGGTATAACGGGAGCAGTATTCGTTATGAATAGGAAGGTAGGGCAGAAAGTATGTTACTGTGAACAGTTCAGTGACAGAGTTGTCCTTATCACAATCGACAGCAAACCAACACCGACAACGACAGTTCAGGTATACATGCCGAAGAGGCAAGCTGAAGATGAAGAGGTAGAGAAAGTGTATGAGGACACTGACAGGGTAATACAATATGTAAAGCAGGATGAAAATCTAATAGTCATGAGGAACTGGAATGCAGTTGGGAAGGAGTAGAAGAAAAGGTTGCAGGAGAATATGGGCTTGGGACAAGGAATGAGAGAGAAGAAACACTGATTCAGTTCTGTAACAAGTTTTAGCTAGTAATAGAGAATACTCTGTCCAAGAAACACAAGAGGAGGAGGTATACTTGGAAAAGGCCGGGTGATACGGGAAGATTTCACTTAGATTACATCATGGTCAGACAGAGATTCCGGCATCAGATACTGGATTGTAAGGCGTACCCAGGAGCAGGTGTAGACTCAGATCACAACATAGTCGTGATGAAGAGTAGGCTGAAGTTTAAGACATTACTCAGGAAGAATCAATACGCAGAGAAGTGGGATACGGAAGTACTAAAGAATGACGAGATACCGTTGAAGTTCTTTAGGGCTATAGAAACAGCAATAAGGAATAGCTCAGTAGGCAGTACAGTTGAACAGGAATGGTCATCTCTAAAGAGAGCTATCACAGAAGTTGGGAAGGAAAACGTAGGTACAAAGATGGTAACTGTGAAGCAATCGTGGGTAACCGAAGAAATTCTTTAATTGATCGATGAAAGGAGGAAATACAAAAATGGTCCGGGAAACTCAGGAATACAGAAATACAAGTCGTTGAGGAATGAAATAAACAGGAAGTGTCGAATTTAAGACGAAATGGCTGCAGGATCAATGTGGCCTTAATTTGAGGAAGAAATTTCTGAGAGTGTACGTCTGGAGTACAGCATCGTGTTGTAGTGAAACATGGACTGTGGGAAACCTGGAACAGAAGACAATTGAAGTATTTGAGATGTGGTGCTACAGACGAATGTAGAAAATTAGGTGGACTGATAAGGTAACGAATGAGGTTTTGTGCAGAATCGGAAAGGAAAGGAATATGTGGAAAACACTGATGAGGAGAAGGGACAGGATGACAGGACATCAGTTAAGACATGACATGACTTCCACGGTACTGGAGGGAGTCGTACAGAGCAAAAACTGTAGAGGAAGACAGAGATTCAAATACATCCAGCAAATAATTGAGGACATAGGTTACAAGTGTAGCTATGATTTTTCTTTGTAGTTACCTCCCTCAATTTGATTTGATTTGGCCAGCACCTCCATAGGCAAGTGCGAACGTGCGGTCCTTGATTGGTTTCAGAATAAGTATTGGCTCACCATCTCTCCGAGCGCCAGGGACAGCTCCTGCGCCCGAACTGCGGTTGCAGTCGACGAAGAGACTTCTATTGACTGCCCTATTGTTATGCCACAACAGGGCGTAGTAAATTCTGTCATGGCTAGGTGTCGTGTCACGTCACAAGAGACAGACAGTAGCCAATCACATAGAAAATGAAAGAAGATCAGGTTTTAACGTTCTGCTGACAATGAAATCATTAGAGACTACTAGCTCGGAATGGACTGGAGTCGAAAGGAAATCGAATTCATTCTTTTCACAAGAACCAGCCCGACATTTGCTTTAAGCGATTTAAAATAAGCAGAGAAAAACCTAACCCTGCATGCCGGTCAACACTTGCCTGACGGTGACTGGCGAAACGTGGCGGAGCCGCGAATCCCTGGGCGGAAGGAGAAAGTTCGTGCTGCCCGCAAGGCTGTACCCTTACGCCTCCGTAACAGGTTTGCGGTACTGCCCACTGTTGAAAGTACTTCTGAGCCAGCAAGGGCGGCCTCGCCGGTTGCGGCAGTAGCCGGTCTTCCTGAGAGGTCCGGACAAGCGCAGAGGGTAGGATTGCTTGTCACTGGGAATTCCGATGTTAGGCGAGTGATGGAGGCCCTTAGGGATATGGCAGCCAAGGACGGGAAGAAAGCCAAAGTGCACTCCGTGTGCATACCGGGGGCAGTCATCCAAGATGTGGAATGGGTCCTTCCGGATGCCATGAAAGGTACAGGGTGCAGCCAACTGCAAGTGGTGGCTCATGTCGGCACTAATGGAGTGTGTCGCTATGGATCGGAAGAGATTCTCTCTAGTTTCCGGCGGATATCTGAGTAGGTGAAGACTGCCAGTCTTGATAGCGAGATGAAGGCAGAGCTCACCATCTGCAGCATCGTCGACAGGACCGATTGCGGACGTTTGGTGGAGGATCTGAATCAGAGGCTCAGACGGTTCGGCGACCGTGTAGGCTGAAGATTCCTCGACTTGCGCTATAGGGTGGTGAGGTTTCGGGTTCCGCTAAATAGGTCAGGTGTCCACTACACACAGGAGGCGGCAACACGGGTAGCAGGGGCTGTGCGGCATGGACTAGGATGTTTTTTAGGTTAGACAGTCTCGGGAAAGATCAAAAAGGGCTTCAGTCTCAAAGGGTACAAGGCAAAGATATGACGAGAATCGACCAAGCAACAGTCGACATTGTAGTCGTAAATTGTCGTAGCTGTGTTGGAAAAGTACAAGAGCTTCAAGCGCCGATAGAAAGCACTGATGCTGAAATCGTTATAGGAACAGAAAGCTGGCAAAAGCCGGAGATAAATTCTGCCGAAATTTTTACAGAAGCGCAAACCGTGTTCAGAAAGGATAGATTAAATAAAGTAGGTGGTGGTGTGTTTGTGTCTGTTGGTAGTAGTTTATCTTGTAGTGAAGTTGAAATAAAAAGTTCTTGCGAATTACTATGGGTAAAGGTTATACTCAACAGCTGTACCAAAATAATAATTGTCCCCTTCTACCAACCTCCCGACTCAGATAATATAATAGCTGAACGGTTCAAAGAAAACTTGAATCTCATTACAAATAAGTAACCCTCTCATACAGTTATAATTGGTGGAGACTTCAATCTTCCCTCGATTTGCTGGCGAAAATGCATGTTCAAAGCCGGTGGTAGACAGAAAACATCTTCTGAAATTGTACTAAATACTTTCTCTGAGAATTACTTTGAACAATTAGTTCATGAGCCCACACGAATTGTAAATGATTGCGAAAACACACTTGACTTCTTAGCCACAAATAACCCTGATCTAATAGAGAGCGCCATGACGGATACAGGGATTAGTGAACACAAGGTCATTGTAGCGAGGCTCAAAACCAAATCAACCACAACCACTATTAAATAAACGCAAAATATATCTATTTGAAACAGCAGATAAAAATTCGCTTGATGCCTTCCTAAGAGAGAGTTTCCATTGCTTCCAAGCTAATTATGTAAGTGTAGACCAGATGTGGCTCAAATTCAAAGATACAGTATCGACAGCAGTAGATAGATTCATACCGCATAAGTTAATAAAAGACGGGACTGATCCAACATGGTACACAAAACACGTCAGAACACTTGCACAAGCAACGAAAAAAGCATGCCAAATTCAGAAGAACGCAAAATCCCCAAGACTGGCTAAGTTTCACGGAAGCTCGAAATTCAGTGCGGACGTCAGTGCGAGATGCATTTAATAGTTTCCACAATGAAACATTGTCTCAAAATATGGTAGAAAACCCAAAGAGATTCTGGTCGTATGGAAAGTACACCAGTGGCAAAAAAAGTCAATACTGTCACTGCGCGATAGTGATGGAAATGTTACCGATGATGGTGCCACTAAATACAGTTTTCGTTAATACGTTCACGAAAGAAGGCGAAGTAAATATTCCATAATTCGAAACCAGAACAGCTGTTAGTATGAGTGACATAAAAGTAGATATCTTAGGTGTTGCGAAACATCTCAAATCACTTAAGAAAGGCAAGTCTTCCGGTCCAGATGGTATACCAATCAGTTTCCTTTCAGAGTATGCAGACACATAGCGCCTTTCTTAGCAATCATATACAATCGCTCACTTGACGAAAGATCTATTCCTAAAGACTGGAAAGTATCACAGGTCACATCAATATTCAAGAAAGGAAATAGGAGTAACCCATTGAATTACAGACCCAAATCACTGACCTCAATTTGCAGTAGGATCTTGGAGCATATACTGTACTCGAACATTATGAATCACCTTGAAGAAAATAACTTATTGATACATAACCAACACGGATTCAGAAAATATCGTTCTTGTGCAACACAGCTAGCTCTTTATTCCCCTGAAGTAATGAGTACTGGCGGAAGGGGATCTCAGATCGATTCCATATTCCTAGATTTCCAGAAGGCTTTCGATACCGTTCCTCACAAGGGACTATTAATCAAATTACGTGCATCTGGAGTATCGTCTCAGTTGTGTGACTGGATTAGTGGTTTCCTCTCAGAGAGATCACAGTTCGTAGTGATAGACGGTAAATCATCGAGTAGAACAAAGTGATATCTGGCGTTCCGCAAGGTAGTGTCATAGGCCCTCTGCTGTTCCTGATTTACATAAATTATCTAGGTGATAATCTGAGCAGCCCCCTTAGACTGTTTGCAGATGACGCTGTAATTTACCGTCTAGTAAAATCATCAGACGAGCATTCCAATTACAAAATGATCTAGAGAGAATTTCTGTATGGTGCGAAAAGTGGCAATTGGCACTAAACAAAGAAAAGTGCGAGGTCATCCTCATGGGTACTAAAAGAAATCCGATAAATTTTGAGTATACGATAAATCGCACAAACCTAAGGGCTGTCAATTCGACTAAATACCTAGTAATTACAATTACTTAAATTGGAAAGACCACATAGATAATATTGTGGGGAAGGCGAAACAAAGACTGCGCTTTGTTGACAGAACACTTAGAAGATGCGACAAGCCCACTAAAGAGACAGCCTACATTACACTTGTCCGTCCTCTGCCGGAATATTGCTGTGCGGTATGGGATCCTTGCCAGGATTGACGGAGGACATCGAAAAAGCGCAAAGAAGGGCAGCTCGTTTCGTTTTATCGCTCAATAGGGGTGAGAGTGTCACGGATATGATACGCCAGTTGGGGTGGCAGTCACTGAAATAAAGGCGGCTTTCTTTGCGGCGAAATCTATTTACGAAATTTCAATCGCCAACTTTGTCTTCCGAATGCGAAAATATTTTGTTGACACTCACCTACGTAGGGAAAAATGATCATCATAATTAAATAAGAGAAATCAGAGCTCGAACGGAAAGATGTAAGTGTTTCTTTTTCCCACGTGGCATTTGAGAGTGGAATGGTATAGCAGTAGTATGAAAATGGTTCGATGAACCCTCTGTCAGGCACTTAAGTGTGAATTGCAGAGTGACCAATCAGATGTAGATGTAGAAGGGAAGCTTTAATATACTTAAAATTTACATAATGAGGAAAATGATGACGAATGTTTAAAACTGGTGTAAAGTGGGTTGGGAGAAAAGAGGGAAAATAAATTACCTAAACGATACTGCTAGTTTGAAGGGGTGTTGTTCAAGCAAAGACAGGAAGATTCAGATGAGTGGAGGGAGTGCTGGAGGGAAAAACACATACAAGTTCTCACTGATTGTGTACATTAAAGTTAAGAATTTTGTGGAGCCCAAAAAAGTCTGAGAAAGCTAGTAGAGGCTGTCATTTTCAATATTATCGACAGGAAAATGCAGGGCCAAATAAACACACGTAACAAGTGTCAAAGAACAAAAGTTACAGACCGGACGAATAAGGGTCCAATGCAAGCCACTTGAAGTAATGAAGTTTTATAATTAACTGCTTGGTCCATTACTGAGAACTTATGGGGGATTTGTTTGTATCCGGTTGCATCAGATTATTTGAATCACATATTTTTGTAAAACGTATTAAATTGTACCGTTTAAGGAAAACCACTGGTACTGCAATAAGAGATAAAACACTTAAAGAGTCTTTGTGAAGCTGGGTAAACTGAAGGCAGTTTTATCAGATAATGGGTTGCAATTTGTGTCCGAAGTATAAAAAATGGAATGATAGAATGTGGGGCTCTACTAAGATGTATAGCAGCTTAACACCCAGCCAGTAGAATGAGATGTTTTCACTCTGTAGTGGAGTGTGCGCTGATGTGATAAAAGGCAAAGGTCCCGAGTTCGAGTCTCGGTGCGGCACACAGTTTTAGTCTGCCAGGACGTTTCATATCAGCGCACACTCCGCTGCAGAGTGAAAACATCTCTTTCTGGAAACATCCTCCAGGCTGTGATTAAGCCATGTCTCCGCAATATCCTTTCTTTCAGGAGTGCTAGTTCTGCAAGGTTCGCAGGAGAGCTTCCGTAAAGTTTGGAAGGTATGAGACGAGGTACTGGCAGAAGTAAAGCTGTGAGGACGGGGCGTGAGTCGTGCTTGGGTAGCTCAGTTGGTAGAGCACGTGCCCGCGAAAGGCAAAGGTCCTGAGTTCGAGTCTCGGTCCGGCACACAGTTTTAATCTGATAGGAAGTTTCACCCAGCCAGTAAATTGGCAAACGTTCTATGCGAGAACTGGAGAGCTATGAACAACACTTTGTAGCCAATATCACAGTTCCTGGGGAATTAATAAAAAAATAACTGAAAGCATAATGAATTTTTTGGACTATGAGAGTACAGGGTTCACTCCTGATGAAATTATGACTGGAGTAAGGACAAAGAATTTTGCTAAAGACATCATTAAGTTTCTACCCAAAGTAGACATGAGCGCTGACAAAATGAGAAAACTGGTAAAGTAATTTATGTAAAAATAAATCTCACCTAGCAAAAAGAGACAAGATCTGAAAGAGATACCAAGGAGAAGACAGGGCACCTGGCAGTAGTGAAGGCCTTTGACAAGTCTAGAGAGGTAACATCTGAAATTTCCATACTCTTTCACATACACTGTGGACCATTTGAGGTACGTGGTACATCCCACAGTGATGCCTATTATTTAATTTTTCCAAAATCTCAAAAAAACTCTGTATTAGAACATAGTGGATCTGGAATTGTACAGAGGATTGACTGAGGTAGTAGACCTCAGGAGGATTCACACTTTTTTGTAAATCATGTACTTGGCAAGCACGAAGTTCTGAGCCATCGAGTTCTGTTTTCTATTTTCGTTTTTATGTGCTACATTTTTTCAACTATCCTATCTATCTTTTAAAATTATCTTTTATTATCATTACTATCTCTCTTGAAAACAGGTCGTGATGATGATGATGATATACTATGTAAGTAATGGGGAATGTTATTTTTGTTTTCAATATGCTATTTACTAGTATATAATGGATGATGCTTACGTCATTGCTTTTCAGTGTTATGCAATTTTGTCCGTAAAACGTGACATGGGTTATTATATTGATTTTATTCATGTATATTTTAGTATGTTGGTTGCAATTATTTTCTGTGTGAATTTCAAAGTACTTACTGTACTCACACATGGAGATATTCACTTACTTTGTCAGTAAATGAGTTACAAATGAGATAAAAGATGAAAAATAGAGACCAACGATTTAGACAGAAGGTTAATGAACTAACTGATAGCAGTGTTACAATGACTGAAACTTTAATAGGATAGCATGATTAAATTATATGGAAGTAATTTTTCATTCTACATTTATTAGTTGTTTCATCATCCAATTACTAATTCTGCAGTTGTTATTTAGAAGTCACTACAATTGTACACATGAAGGAGGAGGTGCAATAGAAAGAACAGATCAATCTTACTTGTTGCGAAGCAGAGATTGGAGAAGTTCACTCTGTATGGTTTGTGTAGGAGTATGGTAACAATATATCAGAATTCAAGTGCTTTGCTTCTTGAAACTAAGTATGCTAAGGGACATTCATTTTTATAACTTTTTGATTAATTGCTTGGACGATTATTTTTTATATATATCTACGAATAAGTGTGAATGTTGGTATGAGTGAGAAATAGTATGATATAGTATTAGTTACACGATCTGTAGTCTTGCAGAAGTGTCTATGAAACAAACTTCAAGGATTTAATTCTGATGTCTATGTTTGCTATTCAAAGAATTACAATTAAGTTGCTAAAAACTTACCAGACAAGAATTTATGAGGAAATGTAATTGTCCTTTTTTGCCAGCAAGGACTTACAACAATTTATTTCAGATGGGATAATGTGACACTATCTATGTCATATAAATGGGAAATGTTATATGGTACAATAAGTTCCAAAGCGGAGATGACAGTACAAAGAAGGGTTCAGAGAGGCCATAGGCATATGGCATGCTCCAATGTGAGGATGCTTTGAAGGGCAGTGTAGAGTTTTTGCTGCAACCTGAACCACGAAAAATGGACTAAATGGTGATGATGTAGAAGCAAAAAGATAGATTTCAATAAACACAACAAGGGAGTCATTGAGCTGCCTAATCTGAGATGTAACATAAGGGACCGATCAACACCTGGTGGCGAGCATTAGCAACTGGAATAAACTAAATTAGTGTTTTGTTTCAGAAGCAAAAAAAATATACTCGTAAATTTGTGTGTTAAGATTACTCTCTCATGAATAGCAATAGATGTGGACAGACCAAAATGTGGAAATTTACACAAGAATTAGCTTTAAATTAATATTTTTCAAAATGTATTTAACTCAGTTCAAATCTGAATACCGGATTAATATTTTGTAATACAATGACTCTTATTGTTTGTAACACATGAATCATACAGATTCATTAGTTTTCATTCATAGGAAACTCAAGAGGGTTCAGTAATACTTATGTATGCATTCTTCCATAATATGACAGTCAAACTGTAAAATGTTTTGATGTGATAGTAACAAACCATTTTTCTTGTTGCAGATATAGACGAAAACTGACGTTAATTCTTACTTTTTTCTAAAAGTTTTTAACAGTTTACGATTTTTCAGTATAATTTTGATGTAGTAATATAAATCCAATGTATGAGTGTTTTCCTTCATTTCTAGATCTGAGTTTTTGGTACTTTGCTGCTATAATTATGAACACAACAATTCAATTTCAGAATTAATCATTTCACTACGTTCAATGAGAAACGTATCATGTATTCGATTTTTTTTTGTTTTATCTCACTATACAATAATTACATTAAAGTTTGCCAGATAAAAAATTCAGATTTGTAGAGGCACCTCTAAAACATACAAGACCAGTGTCTACTCTTTTTATCACATCGAGTATTTATTGCAATATTATTTTTTTCTTTTCTGTAGACAACTCAAGAGCTACACATTTCTAAGCGCTTCTTTAATATCTCCAGAACACCGCAATACTTCCGTGGAGTCTGAGGCAGTTCAGCCAATGTTATCCGTTGAAATCCAGCACATTCAATACATCAGCACACAACTGAATTTTTCTTTTTCTTTGGTATCAGTTCGTTGAAGAGTTTACTTTGAAGCACGTCAGTATATGTGTCAATGTTTTATGAAAGTAATAACCAGTGCCACCTCTACAGTGGTGTGTGTCTGGGCAAAGTTATATATATTTTATTACACTTCAGTGATTCATTTTGGATTATTTTAAAGATTACTTAAATAACATAAAAATAGTAGAATGTGGGGTGTAAAAGACAGTAATGATTTATAAATAATTTTGTTAACATTTGATAGAGAGAGATAGGACTTTTTTTTGTTAACAAAGACGAATGTGTGTAGTTGAGAGCCTGTGGTCGGCAGTACACATATAGGTTCGAGTTCTCAATGGCGGTGGATAGTGGCAAATATGAACTTTATGTAGAAGCTACTCCATTAAAAGGAAAGCCAATGCCAATATTTACAGAGCAAGCGTTTTTAGTTAGTATGCCAGCATAAACTTCGGAGGGACCTGGACAATCTACTAAACTACTCTTTAAGTACTTAACATTTTGTAACGCAGTTCGATCACGGAATATCGGTTTTCGTACCAATGAATAAATTACAGCTATTTGCGGCCAATTAATTTTTAAAGAGTTACTGTTTCCGCGTCATCACAAACATCCCTTAGTACCGCACTGACTACAAAATATATTTTACTAATGAGTTTTCATTTTATTTTCTGAGCAAGTGTTTGTACGTAGTTTCATAACACTACTATGTTTTTTATATAATGTGGTCTGCATAAAGTGTTGTTACGCCTTACTGAAGTCGACGAAATCACCTCTGTTAATCATATTTTCTTACTTGAAACATTTATTTCAAAACACACATTAAAGTAGAAAGTTTTTACTAAGTGTGAGTGTACCCATGTTAGTTGTAGTGACATGATGAATGTCCAGTCGGCCTTCAGTCCACATTCGTTAGTAGGAAAAGTGAATCAGATTATAAAAACCGACGGCCGCGTTACAGAGTCCAGAGTCTTTCTACTGTACTATCACCCTTGATACCAGACAGAGAAGCGACAATTACATAGTTAATCGTTTATGGACTTAAAAGTTCCAACCTGACTGTTGCAGCAATGCTGCTTAGTGATGGCAGTTAATTCTGCGAAATGTTCCGCACTATGTCTCTTCGGCTAGTCAGGAATCCGTCATATCGCGTTATACCAATAACAGGATAACTCTCACCTCATCCAAAAATCCTCCTGCTGGTCTGGCACAATAAATGAATTTTTTGGAGTTGGTTACGAAGTTATAGAACTTAAGCCTGACTTTGAATGAAGAGCGATACCTCTCACTGCACCAAGGAACACAAAGGCTCCATAGATGGTGGTCACAAAATGACGCATTAGAAACGTCGTCACTCATTCCTGGACATTTCACGATGTTCAAACATAGCTAGTAACCTGTACAGGACCCAGTTAGTACTACTGATATTCGATTTCATCGGCTTCCTTAAAGGCAATTTCAAGTACAACAGGAAAAATAAAGGCGACCGTTTTTGAAACTCATCATTAACCCTCTTTGGGATACTTCTAAGACTTCTGATCTCTTCGTCTCGTAGTTCTCTCTCAGTTCTTTTGTATCAATGTTCTTAATATCCAAACAAGACACGACACCGGTCCTGAACTTTCCGGCATTATGATAGTCTGAGACGGCTGATTATTCATTAATGGACTTCGCAATTGGAATTTGTTGAGCTGGCGGGAAACGGATGTTTCAACCAAAATTCATTCTAAAAAAAATGCAATATTCTGATACTAAAATTTGTTCATTTTAGAGTTATTCTCCAAAATTTCTTCTGGTTGGTTGAATGTGTTTGCTCCCAGATAGCACAACCATACTACTGTAATCATAAATTATCTGAGAGCTGAGAACCACAGTGTTCACATGAACAACTATAGAGTGAAGGTGCATCCAGGCACAGGTTTGCATTACATGAACAAGCATAATACAACTAACGTGGGTCGGGGGCTCCAAAGAAAATTTCTTGCTATCGGCTGTACCATACTAGTGATCCGCACGGTTAATCCGAGATCCCTGCTCCCCATGACACACTACGTTCCACAAAAAGCTTCATAACGGTAGCTGAAATAGACCAGAGCTCAGGGTTACAGAGAACTGCGGCGTTCACCAGTCTCCGGCTCAGGAATCTTGAGTTAGACAAATTCATACCCAGCTGGTCGAGTCTCGCTATGGTCGCCATTTAGTACGACTCCGAGTTCACAGGTGGGATTTTTAATCCCATAACATTCAGGCAATACAGAATATGGTTTAATTTCTCCCAATTTTCTTAACTGATATGCAAAATGGTTCAAATGGCTCTGAGCACTATGGGACTCAACTGCTGAGGTCATTAGTCCCCTAGAGCTTAGAACTAGTTAAACCTAACTAACCTAAGGACATCACAAACATCCATGCCCGAGGCAGGATTCGAACCTGCGACCGTAGCGGTCTTGCGGTTCCAGACTGCAGCGCCTTTAACCGCACGGCCACTTCGGCCGGCAACTGATATGCAGATGATAAATTTATTTGTCGTGGTAAGATTATGGCCAAAAGGTATTCTCTGACATTTATCCACAAGTTCTCCACATTTTATCTTTTTACTTATGACGCACGTGTTTTAATTGGTTTTGAATTTAATATGAAAGGTACCACTTATAAATAGCACTAACAAAAGTAATCAAACTAGGAATAGCTACAGCACAGCCGACAAATAATTCACTTTTATTTGTAGAGAAAAACTAGTGGCCATAATTTACAGGTAGGTAGACTTAGGTTGAGGGCCTAGAAAACGATCGAGCCCAGGGAGCAGACGGAGAGGCACAGGAATCTGGGAAAGTGACGGATTGCAAATAAATAAAACGCCAAGATAACACGTCTGGAAAATGGAAGAAGATACAACCCTTACCACAAGACTGGAACATTTGCTTCACAGTTTGACAGGGAGAAGTTGGCATATATGTTAATTTGTGGGGGATATGGATGGCAAAAGGATATGGTTTAGCTTGTTCTTATACGCAAAAGAGCGAAATATGCGTAGAGTGTGGGGAACATTTTTCCAGAGACGTACAGCATCAATGGAGGGAAGAGTGGAGAGACCATGTCCTGTGATTGTGATGAGATCACAGATACGTGATCTTTGATGCATACTACTTAGAAGCCAATGAAGGCACATGGAACTTTTGTAACTGGTCCGTTAGTCGGATGAGGATTCTAAGCTTGGCAGCCCCTTTGTTATTATCTAAACGAAGTAAGCTAGGAGCTGGAACCAAATTTCGTTCTTTACCCTACATTCATTCCACATTTAGCTGCAGTAAAGCGATCATCATCATCATCATCATCATCATCATTCACTCGACCCAGAAGCATAACCTCGCAATACAAAATATTAGTCACCCACTTAAAAGGGGACACTATCCGCTTCTGAAGCAATTTATATCGTTTAGAACTAGTAGCAGGTTATCTTATGACCCTCCACCAACGACCGAAGTGAGGCACTGAAGTGGTGTGCATGTGCCAGACGGTTGTATGGAATCAACGCGGTACGGTAGATCGAAGTGGGGACGTGACAGACAGGAGCACATTCACATGACGATGCTATGAATAAAGTTTTCCCATCCGTTGGAGTACAGTCATAAACCGTCCAACGTGTCTACAAGGAATGGTGCACCACTCGCAGCTATGTAACACGGCGTAAGAACAATCGTCGTAGAAAGATCGTAACCAATAGGGATCAGAGAAGATTGTCACATCTTGTCAAAGACAATCGATTTCAAACCCGAGAGGAATGCTACTGTAAGTTAATGCAGGTCCATCACAACCAGTTTTCGAGGGAACGTTGAGAAGTGAACTGTAAGCAACGAAGTTGGATTTGGGCGAATGCTCACCAAGACTCATAAAGCTGCACACCTTTAATGGTCCAAACGACACAGAAAGTGGACAGTAGCTAACTCGTGGCCCGTAGTATAGCCCTACGAGTAGCGATTTTGCCGCTTTTAAGATGACTGAAGGCGAGGGCACTGAAGGCCCTGTGAGGTGTTTAACCCGTAATGTGTGGAGCGTGCAGTTCAGATTGAGTAGAGGGTGTAGTTCAAGTCGGAAGTATGCCGTGATGTTTTTAGGGGGAAGTTTTTGGTAGAATAACTTGGACTCACTCATTCAGTTTACCGCGAACGCTGAAGTAGGGCTTTTATTTCAACATTTTCGGTGACCAAGCGTTGCCCTTTCCTCTACATCTTCATATGAATATATTGTGGACACGCTCGTCTTCTAAGACGACAACGGCGCTGTTCACAGGATTCCACATACATATGCCTAACTCGACTAAATCTCGGGTATATAATCTCACCTCGACTAGCTCGCTAAATAACCCGATCTTTATCACACGAAAAACGTCTGGGACTATTTGGAACGGCGGGCAATCAGTAACAATCAACATCTCCGCAGTTTTGTAGCTCTACGGGATCTAATTATCATTAAGTGGCCTCAGCTAGATTTGGCATACCTGAATAAACACGGTATTAGGCTGATATTCCTGCGGGCAACAAATTTTTGTCCTGTGTGCTCACTTGACTTTTCACAGCAGGTCTGTGGATGGATAGTATGCTAGAACCCTGCCACAGTAGACAATGTAGGAAGACGGTATCTTCTCCGACGTACAGTGGAAAGGACAGACTTTGTCGCGACAGCCTACAGTTGTGAAAGACTAAATAAATAGCATAAAGTGAACGGTTTTTGTGGTACAAGAAATTGTTGTTCCCTTTGTAACACCATAGCTCTAGTGCTCTACTGATTTATTTTGCCTTTTGTTTTATTTAATGTTACATCGTTGAGCTTCTGTAAATGTGTTTGATTGAATAGATAACACAAAATTGTATACTCTTTCCTTTGTTAAAACTTTGATGTCATGATTTGATTCTATGTAATGTAGTATATCTGTCATTTAAATTCTTTGTCCCATTTGGAGGGAACAAAACTTACTATATATAATTGTAATTTCTGAGTAAATAATTTTTTGTAGAAATGTCAATATGTGCAAATGTTCTGCTTTATTTAATGTATTTGGTTGCTGTTACGTAAACTGCTGATCCTCACTTAGGGTTTTTAGTTAATTTGTATGTAAAAGGTGTTGTGGTTCCCCTCGGGAACGGAACTGTGTAGCGCGCGCAAATTGTGGTTGGCCTAGGTAGAAAAGGTGGAACAAGAGTCAGTCGGGGACGAGCTACCAAATTGTGCACTGCCATGTGAATGTTACATATTGTGTTGGTTCCGAGAGAGGCTTTTTCTGCTACTTTCCAATGCCTCGGATGAATGGATAAATAGCAGGAATGATTCTGGAATTGGTATTCATCATCGCCACCAAGAAGGGCCAGAGTCCAGCAATTGTGCCTGCAAATCCGCCTACCAACTTGCAGTTGCCACCACATTGCGCAATCACTGTAAAGGAGTACTATAATGATGTACAGTGAAGGATCAGCTTATTGGATGTGTTAGTGTGCTCAAATATAAGGCAACTTATGACTGAATTTATGCACCTACCTTGACTTTTTCCCTATCACAACACTTTTCAGATTCCTCTCCGTTTGAACTATGAATACAGAGTGTCCTATTTTGTGAAAAAAAATGAAAGCCTCAAAGTTAGACAGTCAATTACATAATGTTGTCTGATCTTTGATAAGAAGGAAATATTCAGATTTACTTTGGATTTAGTGAAATTGAGGGAGATAGTAGATGTAGTTTTGTGAAGTTTCAAAGTCACCCATTTAATCATTTACTTGAAAATAGAAGACTGTGGTAATAAAAATATTTTGCTGCTTCTTTTATAAAGTAATGCTCTTAAAATTGAGGCTTATAGAGTTTTGCTTAGTTAATGATCATAGTGCTACCTGTATTAAATTTGAAAAGGTGAGTCAGTTTCTTGCAAATTTGTCAACATTGTGTTTCACTGCAGTAAAAGTGGAAAACTGCATTTATGGAAAATTATATGTTCATGATTACTAAGTGTTTGTCTCTCTTGTGTATTGGAAGTGCATATTAATAGTATGACAGGATCCACAGTTTGTCTATTGTGCTAATGCTAGGTAACAAGTAACGGAAAGATCACTTTTTATGAAAACCATAATTTATTTATTCGAAGGACAATGAGAAGTAACCTGTTAGTGAATTTCAACTAACTTTCATTTTAAATAGTAAAGCATTTAACTGAGAGAGACTTAACCTATGTCCAATTTATGATCCTGCTGTGAATGTTAATAGTAATGTTATAAAGGCCTGAAAGTAATAGTGTGTTTCGGTATCTGGTATAATTCTGCCAATAGTTTGTGCTGCTCTAGCTGTTAGTTTCAATCTTACCGTAAACATATGTATGTGTCAGAGTTCATTGCACTCGCGTGTGGCCAAGTCTAGGTTGTGTTTGTCCGTTAAAGTTACTCATACCTACTTTCTTAAACGAGAACGTTAATCCTTCTCTTGCCTAATTAGGCTGGCGACCGTTTTCCTTATTCTTTAAACAGTATAGCTAGGCAAAAATATTGTTTTTTTTTTGTCATCAGTCTAATGAGTGGTTTGATGCGGCCCGCCACAAATTCCTTTCCTGTGCTAACCTCTTCATCTCAGAGTAGCACTTGCAACCTACGTCCTCAATTATTTGTTTGACGTATTCCAATATCTGTCTTCCTCTACAGTTTTTGCCCTCTACAGCTCCCTCTAGTACCATGGAAATCATTCCCTCATGTCTTAGCAAATGTCCTATCATCCTGTCCCTTCTCCTTATCAGTGTTTTCCATATATTCCTCTCCTCTCCGATTCTGCGTAGAACCTCCTCATTCCTTACCTTATCAGTCCACCTAATTTTCAACATTCGTCTATAGCACCACATCTCAAATGCTTCGATTCTCTTCTGTTCCGGTTTTCCCACAGTCCATGTTTCACTACCATACAATGCTGTACTCCAGACGTACATCCTCAGAAATTTCTTCCTCAAATTAAGGCCGGTATTTGATATTAGTAGACTTCTCTTGGGCAGAAATGCCTTTTTTGCCATAGCGAGTCTGCTTTTGATGTCCTCATTGCTCCTCCGCCATTGGTTGTTTTACTGCCTAGGTAGCAGAATTCCTTAACTTCATTGACTTCGTGACCATCAATCCTGATGTTCAGTTTCTCGCTGTTTTCATTTCTACTACTTCTCATTACCTTCGTCTTTCTCCGATTTACTCTCAAACCATACTGTGTACTCATTAGACTGTTCATTCCGTTCAGCAGATCATTTAATTCTTCTTCACTTTCACTCAGAATAGCAATGTCATCAGCGAATCGTATGATTGATATCCTTTCACTTTGTATTTTAATTCCACTCCTGAACCTTTCTTTTATTTCCATCATTGCTTCCTCGATGTACAGATTGAAGAGTAGGGGCGAAAGTCTACAGCCTTGTCTTACACCCTTCTTAATACGAGCACTTCGTTCTTGATCGTCTACTCTTATTATTCCCTCTTGGTTGTTGTACATATTGTATATTACCCGTCTCTCCCTATAGCTTACCCCTACTTTTTTCAGAATCTCGAACAGCTTGCACCATTTTATATTGTCGACCGCTTTTTCCAGGTCGACAAATTCTATGAAAGTGTCTTGATTTTTCTTTAGCCTTGCTTCCATTATTAGTCGTAACGTCAGAATTGCCTCTCTCGTCCCTTTACTTTTCCTAAAGCCAAACTGATCGTCACCTAGCGCATTCTCAATTTTATTTTCCATTCTTCTGTATATTATTCTTGTAAGCAGTTTCGATGCATGAGCTGTTAAGCTGATTTTGCGATAATTCTCGCACTTGTCAGCTCTTGCCGTCTTCAGAATTGTGTGGATGATGCTTTTCCGAAAGTCAGATGGTATATCGCCAGACTCATATATTCTACACACCAACGTGAATAGTCGTTTTGTTGCCACTTCCCCCAATGATTTTAGAAATCCTTCCGTATCCCACTTCTTTGCGTATTGATTCTTCCTGACTAATGTCTTGAACTTCAGCCTACTCTTTATCACTACTATATTGTGATCTGAGTCTATATCTGCTCCTGGGTACGCCTTACAATCCAGTATCTGATTTCGGAATCTCTGTCTGACCATGATGTAATCTAATTGAAATCTTCCCGTATCTCCCGGCCTTTTCCAAATATACCTCCTCCTCTTGTGATTCTTGAACAGGGCATTCGCTATTACTAGCTGAAACTTGTTACAGAACTCAATTAGTCTTTCTCCTCTCTCATTCCTTGTCCCAAGCCCATATTCTCCCGTAACCTTTTCTTCTACTCCTTCCCCTACAACTGCATTCCAGTCGCCCATGACTATTAGATTTTCGTCCCCCTTTACATACTGCATTACCCTTTCAATATCCTCATACACTTTCTCTATCTGTTCATCTTCAGCTTGCGATGTCGGCATGTATACCTGAACTATCGTTGTCGGTGTTGGTCTGCTGTCGATTCTGATTAGAACAACCCGGTCACTGAACTGTTCACAGTAACACACCCTCTGCCCTACCTTCCTATTCATAACGAATCCTACACCTGTTATACCATTTTCTGCTGCTGTTGATATTACCCGATACTCATCTGACCAGAAATCCTTGTCTTCCTTCCACTTCACTTCACTGACCCCTACTATATCTAGATTGAGCCTTTGCATTTCCCTTTTCAGATTTTCTAACTTCCCTACCACGTTCAAGCTTCTGACATTCCACGCCCCGACTCGTAGGACGTTATCCTTTCGTTGATTATTCAATCTTTTTCTCATGGTAACCTCCCCCTTGGCAGTCCGCTCCCGGAGATCCGAATGGGGGACTATTCCGGAATCTTTTGCCAATGGAGAGATCATCATGACACTTCTTCAATTACAGGCCACATGTCCTGTGGATACACGTTACGTGTCTTTAATGCAGTGGTTTCCATTGCCTTCTTCATCCTCATGTCGTTGATCATTGCTGATTCTTCCGCCTTTAGGGGCAATTTCCCACCCCTAAGACAAGAGAGTGCCCTGAACCTCTATCCGCTCCTCCGCCCTCTTTGACAAGGCCGTTGGCAGAATGAGGCTGACTTCTTATGCCGGAAGTCTTCGGCCACCAATGCTGATTATTTATCAAAATTTAAGCAGTGGCGGGGATCGAACCCGGGACCGAAGACGTTTTGATTATGAATCAAAGACGCTACCCCTAGACCACGGGCCGGCCGCGGTGGTCTCGCGGTTCTAGGCGCGCAGTCCGGGACCGCGCGACTGCTACGGTCGCAGGTTCGAATCCTGCCTCGGGCATGGATGTGTGTGATGTCCTTAGGTTAGTTAGGTTTAAGTAGTTCTAAGTTCTAGGGGACTGATGACCACAGCTGTTAAGTCCCATAGTGCTCAGAGCCATTTGAACCATTTTTTGCCTAGACCACGGGTTACTCCTTGTTTGTTACTGTTCGAATATTTCCGATAAGCCACCTCCATTAGGTACAACACGGTCAATATAACAAAATTCCTCTCAGAGGGTAACACTGCTCTGTTGCGTTATGCCATAATTTCTTTAACAAGATAGTTTTATTTCACAACCTGCCTCCAACTTTAAGGTATGGTATAGTTGTAGCAGACAGAAGTATTACACCTTGATAAGAAATTTAGGAGCAAGAACAGAAGGTCACGCAAGAAAAGAAGGCCAGTGCGGAGAGGTTTGTGGGATAAGACTGAGTAGTGAATGTGTGTCGTGCGGTGTACGCAGGGAAACCCCGCCACCGCTGCACCAGCCTCTAGAGGCGGATGGAAGCCGCATAGCGACGCCTCGCCACGGCACGGCGGAAGTGAACCCCAATGCGTCGCGACGCGTCGCGCACTTCTGTGCCCTACCAGTGCCGGCTCCGATGTCACCGGGTCAGCCTTCCCACGCTGCCCTACACACACGCCTGCCCAAACTATGTAACTGGGTGGTCCGTGTTCTTCCGCGATGGCGAAAGGCTAGAAACGAAGAAAAGGGAGGTGGGTGGGGGGAGGTGCGCTCAGGCGACGTGTCCCATCGAAAGGCACTGCAATGTTAATGGTTTGTTGTTGTTGCCATCAATAAGAAGGCTGGTTAGATGCTGCTCTCCACGCTAACTCGTGAAGGTCTTTTCATATATGTGTAGCTGCAGCACCCTACATCCATTTGAACATACTACTGAATCCAAGCCTTGGCATCGCTTGACATGTTTTACTTTCCACCCTGCCCCACTTCCCACCATTACCAAATTAACTGTCCTTTGATGGATTAGGCACGTTCCTCAGCAGTTCGACTCAGTAATACTTCATCAGAAATTCGATCGACTTATCTGATCTTCAGCATTCTTCAGTAAGGCCACAATTCAAAATCTGCCGGATTCTTCTTGCTTCTAGTGTTTACCGTCCAAGTTTAACAAAAGGCTCCACTTCTGGCAATACCAGAAATACTTTCTGAGACTTTAAATTAACATCTTTTTACAAAGGTGAAATGTTTGCTTACAGTTATTTGACTGATCGCTTAAATAACGAGAAAAATGAATTCTGGCAGGACATAAAGGTAACTGTAAGTAAACATTTCATCTATGATAAAAACCTGTGGGAACTGTTTGATATGCTACGTACTATTTGTAAAATGACAACTGTATAATTCCTTTCTCCTGCCCCCCCCCCCAAAAAAAATGAAAAAATGAATGGAATAGGATAGGTACCAAATAGCACCAGAAATAACACTGCCATACACTGTTAAGTGACTTGCGGCCTATAGATGTAGATGTAATACTCTACGTTTAAAGGTTGTAACGATTGGATGTTTCCGTGATGTATAGAAGTACCGTTGTGCGTGTATAGTGACAGGGAGCTGGTCGAAACAAACAATATGGAATAATTTATGTAGTTAAAAAAGAGATTGTTATGGATTATAAATATTGACACAGACAGTTAATTTATGTACAGAATGGACCAAAGTTAATAGTAAGTAGCTGTTGTAAATTGTGGAATGACATACTAAATGCCTAATTTGATATCAAAAATTTTATGTGCAGAAAACGTTTTTTTTTCGTCGGAAATCAAGTTAAATCGTTTAATTACTTCTGTGGAAAATGATATTAAAATTCATGACATTTCAACTGAAATTTTCGGCAGTTTATATGATATGTTATATAATCACAGTGACTACACGAAAGAGCGCAGGCTTTCAACGGGTTTTCTACACGAAAGTGTATTGTTTCTAAATAATAAATTAGATGCTTTACTGACGCCACTGGAGATGCCTTGTTAATACGGGGAAAAATTGTCCGCGTTCATTGATCTAAAGAGTGATCAACTAGTTTCCGTTTGAGGGCGTTACTGCAGCGTATCTGCAAAATGGCGAGGTTCTGATGCGGGTATATAAGCGCCGAAGTGTGAGCAAGGGTTTAGTATGGCATTAGTGTCTTTCCAACGTGCATGCGGTAAACGCGGCTACGTGAACTATGGCGACGTCATTACCAAATTCATTCAAACAGGACCAATGCACTATTATTCTTTTCTTGGCTCCTGAAGATAAACGTTCATTGGAGAACGAAGGATATGTATGGGGCAGCATGTCAGTCGAAAACCGCCGTTGAGGAATGGTTCTCCAAGTTCCGCGCTGGTGTCGATACAACACAAGACGCCAGTCTATCTAGAGTCTAGCCTCATACACTACCACTCAAGTGGGAGACACTCGAGCATCCGCCCTATAGTCCTGATCTTTTCCCATACGATTATCACGCCTTCGGTCCCTTAAAAAAGGCTTTGATGGTTCGACGATTCCTGTCGGACGAGAATCTGCAGCAGGCAGTTACAGACTTCTTCACGCAGCAGGTCACGGTGTTTTACCAAACGGGTGTCTTCAACCTCGTGCGTCGGTGGGATGATTGCCTCAATGTTCACGGCGATTTTGGCTGATTGGTATACCGATTCTGGACTGTACGGCCTTCGGACGGTAGCTTTTTGATCACCCCTTATAAATTAAAAAATTAATGTGCGGCATCAACAAGGCGTTCTTCTTTGAAACAACTGCAACTGAAATTATTCCGTTATGGACTGTTTCAATAAAAGTTTTTGTTATAGACAATCGATATTGTTTCAAAAGACAAAAGTTCTAAAATTAATAAATGTATACCGATTGGGCAGTTTCGCAGTTGTGTTCTGTGCAGCGGTATAGTTTAATCTTTCAGAATAAAAGTTAAATTCTCAAATTCTGTCAAGTTTTTTAGTTTCCACTTATTTCTACCTTCATCACATTTACCGAAATTTTCATGAACTACTCCAATGGTAAAAAGAAAAACTTCGGTAACAGCGGATTGGAAAGTAAATTTTAAACTGTGTGTGTTGGCAGAGGAATTAAGTTGTCGGCACAGGAAAGTGAAATGATTCTACAGTTCCTAACAAATAAGTACAATCTGGAAACGACACAGGCAAACCTGAACAAAACACAAAGGCTTCTACAAGCCGCTTTGATTCATAGATATTTTTGCGAAGAGAGAAAATGAAAGAAGAATGAAATCGCGTTTATAACTGATACAGCTGCATCCACTTTTGAACGGGCACTGCAAAACCATATGTTTGCGGTTCAAAGCCCCCAAGAAATCTTACCTCAATTCAAAATCTAGCGTGAGCCCCAACCACTGTTACTAGAGTTTTGGAGTTCGAAAGCAAACAAAGAAGAAACTAAAATGTATAATTAAACGCTGTTGAAAAAAATAACCGAGCCTCTCCCCCCCCCCCTTCCCCCCGACATATTCATTTTTCAGAACAAGAAATGTTAAATGGTCATCAGTTTAGATTCATGCAGTTTTCCTGATATGTCACCAGTGCCTGAGAACATCTGTGATGTTGCATTTCGATGCACGAGGTGCCTTGGATGGAAACTTCAGACTGGGGTCATTGCCTTCAACAATGTTCGAAGCGTCATAACTAACCTTGTCGCCACTGGTACAGCGTGTCGGTATTTTCTATTTTCCTTTGCCATCAGTGGCCCAACAGGATGAAGTTTTACTGCGAAACCACGAGTACAGTTTTTAAACAGAATACTCCTTCCCATTTTCATCCTTTCCCCACCACGCTCACAACTGTATTACACAAAAACTGTCAGTTATCCCAGTACTTGCATTTCTTTCTGCTGCATCGTCTTTGTCTCAAAATAATATCGTCTGCGACGACAGCTGCCGCTAGCAATACAGACATTTTGATCACTGGTATAGCTTGCATGCTAGGTGCGTTTTCACCTGTGCGCCTTGCGTCGACACGCCGTGTGCCTGAGTTTAGTACACACGCAACAAGAGACGCCGTACAATTAGCTTTGACATTTCTGTTAAGCTAGGTTGATGACCACTTAACGATTCTTTTTCTGCAATACGAAACGCTTATTTCAAGCTTGACGTTTACAGTCCAAGAATATGCCAATATTTCTGAATATGCAACACTGTAGAGGCATATCGAAAGGAAGCGCTGAAAGAGTAACAGATTTCCGTTTACAAAGACGTCAGTCACATCAGTATTGGCGTGGAGGAGTAGTCGGACGCTGCGTGACATTTTTAAGTGACGTGAAATTTTTACACTGTTTGGCGCCTTTGGACGTTAAATGTATGGTTGTGCAGTACCGTTCAATAGTAGAAGAACAATTTCAGAGTTCTTTTATTAGCTTTCGTCGGCGCAAATTATTTGTGAGTCAAACTGGTTTGTAAAGGATTCAGCAAGGCTTCCGCACATCAAGGAGCTCAGAACCGCTCCTCTTCACCATGTGTTCGTCGCAAGTACGAAAGCAGGCTTTTTATTTTGTTCAAGCTTCCCTTCGTGTTTTCAAGTTGTTCTTTTTTGTGAAGATGTGTAGACAGTAATCTCGTCTCACTCTGTCTTAGTAATCAGCGGAATTAACCAACCACAAACAAAGAAGTGCACAATAATACTCTTTAAATTCCTTAGGTCTCTCGCTACACCACTCGGCCAAAGTGCTAACGCGAAGGCAAAAT
Source organism: Schistocerca piceifrons (assembly GCF_021461385.2). Taxonomy (NCBI): domain Eukaryota; kingdom Metazoa; phylum Arthropoda; class Insecta; order Orthoptera; family Acrididae; genus Schistocerca; species Schistocerca piceifrons. The sequence goes on along the minus strand of NC_060143.1, from coordinate 137,365,182 downwards.
GAATGCACGCGAAAAACGGAATCTTTTACCAGCGAGAAGAAATGAAAAAGCACGAACCGAACAAAACCGCGGATAGTCGCACGACTGTTATACGCGTCTCCCTGTGTTATGTGGAAGACTCCTGAGTCTGCGCACGGTGGCCTGTAAGCACAAATCGAAGACATGCGGAGCTTGCACAGTTGCATCCACCCCCTTGCGTCTTCGAGCGCACGGAAAATTGCACACGTGTGTACGACGCAGCAGTATTTAGTACATAAAGAGAAACAGAATTTACACAGAAAAATTTCGCGACAAGCGCCCCTAAGCGGGAAGAAAGTTTTCATTGTGGGAGAAACTTAAAAGAAATTGGATCGTTCAAACGACGGAGAGCTGTTCAGTATTGTCGATAAAAAATTTGTTGCGCAAGGGCATTTGAAGAGTTGGTGTTGCATTATAAGGGAGGAAATTATTTGACAAGCGCCCATCAAATGGCCCGTGAATTGCACACTTCGAAGAGAGATTTGAATGTGCATGGATTTCTCTAATATGTCAATAAGTAGGCTTCTGCAATGTAGTTCCACATGCAGAACTTTATCCTTATTACTTTATATATTTTTTAAGTGACCGTTTTTCCTTCTACTGTAAAATATAGCAAAATTTTCTGCTATCGAATGTGATTCACCATGCCTCCGCATGTCATACGAAAAGTCTAGAGGAATACCTATTAATGGGTGAGGAATGTCTCTCTTCCAACCTGGACGGATGGGCGGCATTACGGTTCAAGCACAGTCCAATAATGAAAGCCTGCCACACAGAGTATTAACTTTTTTCACTGCTGGGTATGCGTTATTAAAGTATTGTTGACCTAGGTAGAAGTAAACGAAACTAAGCCGCGGTGAATTCGATCAAACACCTTACTATTTCGCCAATGAAAATGCAGTAGTGACACGCAAGACACGTGATTCAATGGCGCTTCATAAAAGAGAGGTTAGTGCCAGTACCCCCCCCCCCCCCCTCCCTACCCCCTCCTTCTGGTCTGACCGTGCCAGTTTCGCGCGAGCACTCTGGCTCGCTGGGAAGGTTGAGCACAAAACGTTGCTACAGGGCCAGCGTGGCGCGGCGGTCACGGGTTCGGAGCCCGGCCGGCTTCCCACACGCGGCCAGCAGACCGCAGCCCGCCAGCTTGGGTTTCCTCGTCCCACGACACTCTGGTTACCAGGGCGCCACCAGCACACGCGCACCCGTCCACTTCTTACATAACGACGAAACCTCACGGCGACATTTAAAAAGGAAAAGCCGTGGTGAAGGGGTGGGGGGAGGTGGGGGGGGGGGGGGGGAAAGTCGTTTCCCTGGACGGTAGCCAGCTGCGGCTTGTTCACAGATAACCATTCAGAGTGATCTGTTCGGCGGCGATGCAGTATTCGGTCGACAAGTGACATTCAGTGGCGCTTCCTTCTGTTCATCGACCGATTTACAAGAGATTTTCCGGGATTTTGGAACCTCACTTGGAAACTGACAAAGCACTTACAACAAAAGAATATCAACATCAGTGGACAGCTACAACACACGCACTGCATTTAAGGCACCGAAGATCGTCGTGCTGTGTGGCGCATTCTCGTTTCCTCTAAAGGAATTATTCCCAAGCTGGGGAGTAATTACCCTTTCGCGAGTAAAATGAAATTTTCTGAGAGCTATAAACAAAGGACAGTTAGACGGTTACTCACGAATCTGTCTTTGTTACTAAACGGCTGATCCTTGGTTCATGGTGCTTGGACTCAGTTGCAGGTTGCCTATCTAACGGCTTCAAAGGGCAACAAAAATTTCCGTGCGGTCTCCCCCCCACCCCCCCCCTCCCAGTCGGAGATTCGAGTCCCGAGTCCTCCCTGTCCTCCCTCGGGCAGGGGTGTGTGTGTTGTCCTTCGCGTAAGTTTTAATTAGTGTGTAAGCCTAGGGACCGATGACCTCAGCCAGTTTGGTCCCATAGAACCTTACCACAAATTTCCAATTTCCAAAACAAAAGTTTGATTTTCAGTACTTCATATAATTATTGACCGAATTAAAAATTTAAAATGCTGTCAAAATATACTCACTAAGAGGTACAATCTCTTATTAAAAATTTAACACGGTAAAGCTAGCATTACGAGTGCAATCAGAAACTTTGTATGTGTCTTGAGGCAGCGTACCTCACGACATGCAAATTTCGCAGACTATTTTCATCCAGTATTTGAAAATGAGAGCGCTTAGCGATTTCCAGCAACCTTCACACATAATTTCAAATAGTTTAGAAACGTTTTCTTGCTGCTCCCCTCCCCCCCTGCCCCACCCCCTCACCCCTCCACACACATACACACAAAATAATGAAAGGAAAAAATTTATCAATTACTACATTTTCGCTGCTCCTGCAGTAAAACATCAGCATCAGATATGCCGCTTTAATTTATTACTTCTTTACTACTGACTCTATTCGCAACACATTTTGCAGGTAGTGTCCTCAAATATCTCTGTATGTAGTTGCAAAATTATGTCTCTGTACGACACATAGTTCAGGATATATGACTTCATAAACATAGAGATGCTTGAAAAACTAGCTTTTGCTTAAAACGGAGCGGAAATTACTCAGACTGTACTCATCTACAATTTGATAATGAGAGCACTCCGAACAAACTTTACACGTAATTTCAAACCTTGTCTTATCTTTTTCTCGTTTAAATGCTTAACGTCAAATATTTAACAAGTTACATTAGTTGTGAAGTAATCAGAAGTCTGAAGCTGTTTTATACACGGGAGTTCAATTCTTTAAATAACTGTGGCTTTATTGTTATTATTAGGCCCTAGCACCATCCTCATCAGCAGCAGTGACGGCAACAGCTACAATCATTTGACATCTCTAGACTCTTCCATGCACTGTGGTCTTCAACCGTGCTGCTGTTTCTTCGGTCCCCTTTCTGCATTTCATCGCGTTCTCGTCTTCTTTTCTCTCTTGGAATCCATTCACGTGACTAAATGCCCTTGCCATTTTCATTTCATTTTCATAATTACGTATTCTGCTCAGACATGTTTCATGATCCATTCGTTTGTTTTCCTGTATCAGTAATTCCCCACACCCATCTCTAAACAGCTCGCTAAGCATACCTTCGTTTTTCGTTAACATTCCATGTCTCACTGCGATAAGCCAAAACTGGTTAAACACGTTAGCTTTAATCTTCCAATTTCAAAAACTTCGCAAACTTCGTTTTGGGAACTTTATTTAGTTTACCAAAGCCAGTTCGCGCCATTTGTTGTCCCCTGTTCATTTCTTGCTGTCCATCGACTTGCGCTTGCAATTAAACTGCTGTCTATTATTATTTCAGCACCATAAAGGTAGGAAGTGAACTACAAGTTTGGATATGTAAGTGACTGGAATTTCAGTGTAATCGATCACAGCAGGTAAGAGTAATACGCTCTGCATTATTTTTATAAGGAAAAATTACGCAGCGCGTTTCTCATTTAATCATAATTCTCATTCAATCATAATTGAATGTTGGTTGGTTCGTTGTTTGCCAGGAGTTTGCGTCCTTCCCTATGTAAGACGGAGAAACGTCTACCACGACGTGCCAGAATTCGACAGCTGCAGGACCGTGGCCCATCAAAATTGCGGTTCACAATGCTGTGATATTGCTGCTCGCGTTCGGCGATATCACAAGACTGTCATGTGAATATCGTGTTGAGCGGTGCAGGATGGCCCGACTCAACGTCATGTAGGGTCTCAATGGCCCCAAATGATTGGCGCCCGAGAGGGCAGACATACTGTTCGCTTGGTCGTGCAGGTAAGTATATTCACATCACGTAACTTGAGTAACGAAATGGGATCGTTTGCAGCGAGACAAGTATCCACACGGACAGTGCAATGATGGCTTGAACACCATGGACTGTCGAAACGGCGACCATTGTTGCAGCTTCCTTTGACGCGACAACTGAGAGAGAAGTGCCGTCTGTGGTGCGCTGATAGCAATGACACAGGCATGGCGCCATGTTGCCTTTTCAGACAAATCCCGTTTCTGCGTACAGCACCACTGTAGACGTAACCGTGCGGAAAGACTCCAAGGAGAGCGAGCGTTGCCAGATCGCATTCACCATCATTATACGGGTGCAGCACCTACCGTGATCGTAAGGGGTGGCATTAGGTAAGCAACTACATCACATTTGTTTCGCAGACCCGGTTGTTTGTGCAGCAGTCTTTACATTTCTGATGTGTTAATGCTGACGGCTAAGGGCTTACCTTTGATGTTTCCGTGTCGTTATCCTTCTAACAACGTAACACAAGAGCGCATGTTTCCTGTTCTGTCCTGATCTACCTGTATACAGATGGCGTTCGACTGTTGTCCTGGCCAGAATTTCCCTCAGGTCTCTTAGCCACTGAAAACATCGAGAGATTGACACATCGCCTATCGCCAGCCGCTACGATTGATGAACTCGGGCAAACAGTTGAAGCAGAAGAGAATGACATATCGGATCTGGCATTCTACTTCAGTTCGACTCGATGTCCAATCCGTTTAGAGCAGTGGTCCTGAAACTGCAGTCCGCGGGATCCATGCACCCGAATCAAGTATTCGTACAATCCGCGGTTCTCAGCCTATTCTATAATAAATGCATCCAGCAACTAAGAGCATAGCTGATGCTACCGTAGCTCGACATGTGTGAGCAGCTCATATGCCTTGCCTTCTATTTCTTCTATTTTAAAATTTTGTGACTAAAGCTTTATCGCTTGATATTTATTTTACACGTGACGTGCCAGTTTGAGTGTTTTACTTCGGATGAAGGCACTCTTACAAGGGAACCTCCCCATCGCACCCCCCTCAGATTTAGTTATAAGTTGGCACAGTGGATAGACCTTGAAAAACTGAACACAGATCAATCGAGAAAACAGGAAGAAGTTGTGTGGAACTATGAAAAAAATTAGTAAAATATACAAACTGAGTAGTCCATGCGAAGAGAGGCAACATCAGGGACACTGGGATTACCTCCCTGCTCCGTGGTCCCGTGGTTAGCGAGAACAGCTACTGATCGAGAGGTCCTAGGTTCAAATCTTCCTTCGAGTGAAAATTTAATTTTTTATTTTCAGTTTATGTGACAAACTCTTACGTTTTCATCACTATTTTGGGAGTGATTATCACATCTACAAGAAAACCTAAATCGGGCAAGGTAGAAGAAACTTTTTATCCATTCGCTAAGTGTACAAGTTAGGTGGGTCGACAACATAGTCCTGTCATGTGACGCACATGCCGTCACCAGTGTCGTGTAGAATATATCAGACGTGTTTTCCTGTGGAGAAATCGGTTGACCTATGACCTTGCGATCAAATGTTTTCGGTTCCCATTGGAGAGGCACGTCCTTTCGTCTACTAATCGCACGGTTTTGCGGTGCGGTCGCAAAACACAGACACTAAACTTATTGCAGTGAACAGAAACGTTAATGAACGAACGGACAGATCATAACTTGGCGAAAATAAAGCAAGTAAAATTTTCAGTCGAGGGAAGACTTTAACCAAGGACCTCTGGTTGTACAGCTACTCACGCTAATCACGGAACCACGGCGCTGCTGAGCTCGTGTTCTCCTTGATGTTGCTTATCTTGGGTTTGGACTACTCAGTTTGTATATTTTACTAATTTTTTTCACGGTTCCACATAACTTCTTCCTGTTTTCTCGATTGATCTGTGTTCAGTTTTTCAAGGCCTATCCACTGTGCCAACTTATAACTAAATCTGAGGGGGGTGCGATGGGGAGGTTCCCTTGTTAGTAGTGCCGAAACCTAGGTCAAAAGACTTAATTTTTGCGACCAATGGCTGTTATTGCTTTAATTTTACTTTGTAAACTGTAGCTCACAACGCAGCCATGTTCAAAACTTTTGGTTATAACCCAGAAACCATAGATTTTTCGTAAATAATCTCCGCATTCAAAGCACATAAAATTTCCTACAGTTTTCACTATACAGCCTTTTATCTCCGGTGAAACGTAGGGGTTCTGGCGTTAATTTAAAACTGGAATGTCAGCGGAGTCCGCAAGAAACCATTTTTTTCACTCCAGGTCTCTAATTTACTGTTAAAGGCTGTAATTTAGTGAATTCCTCCTAGTTTTAAGTTTAATGTATACAGGTTTTATCTGTAATGCCATTTCCAATACTAAAGGAAAAATCATTTCCAAATTCACACTGTATTTCAGTTCCGTGCAAATATAATTCTATGTTGTACGTATCTTAATTTTATTTATTCTCTCCCTTCACTAGGGCCAGTCCGAGGACATTTTTCATACACGTGACTTATCATCCTTCTGTGTCAGTTTTCGCTACTAATTGTGAAATGAACTTTATACTGATTGTGAAATGCTCGTTATAAAAATCTTACACTTTGGCGTCCCTCATATCTTGGCGCCCAAATGGCACACCAGGACGAGATTACCGAAGCAAGAAATGCGTTTCTCATTGTTCTGTACGGGAAAAGACATACGACAAACTTCAACGATTTGAAAACAGGCGATACATATCTTCACCGTACAAGAGTAAAACCCACATTGCCTCACTACTGCCCACCGAAGCTGCTACCTGACAACATTTACTGACATCACGCGCAGCAGTGATTATCCGGTCAAACCACACTCGATGATCAACAAAAAGTCCGAAACGAGTGGGGGTGGAAAACAACAAGGAGTAGTCTCGTGCAAGTGCCAACCACTTTGTACTATGCACCAGACTCGATACTCCAGCCATTTGTTGTAAATTTAAAAATGGGTATCATTGCTCCCCGATCTGAATACCGCAAAGGCTGTGTGAAAACGTTGAAAGCGTTGACATAGATGAACATTAGCTCGAAGAAAGAGACAGAGAACTGATTGACGAAATAGCTTACGTGACGCGGAAGGTATGCCTAATCTCACGATCTATTTTGTAATAATTCACCTTTCCATGAGATACGATCACAAGTTGTTGTTTTCCAGATGAACAAGCCCCAAGGCTGATGACAGAATAATCCCAATCTGAGCCAGGACTTGCCGCCTTCGGAGAACCTCAACCGCAACCGTCTAAAAGTGCGACACATTTAATTTCTGCTCATATAACAATGTAATATATAATATGTAATATAATATAATAATATGTAACATTTTTTTACGATTTTTGGTTGGAATTTCAACTTTTTTGTAACTGAATTCGTGCAATATCTGACGTATTGAATAGCTTGAATATTACGAAATTTTTGAAAAAAAAAAAAACATACTTATATCTTTATATATATGATCTAATAAGGTATGAGCGGAGAATTGGAAGGAATCCATTGTCAACCTTTAAAAATAAATTCGAGTTTTAGAGTGGAAAAAATGGTGGTTTGCGAAGACAGCCGGAATACGCCAATTTTCAACTAGCGCTTCGGCCTCAACGGCTCGTGGGAAAAAAAAAAAAAATACCGTTAGAGTGAGACCTGTAGGAAATTTTATGTACTTTCATTTAGAAAGGGGAGGCTATTTACGAAAAGCTGATAGTTTTCCAATTATAAGTTAAAAATGTCCAAAAAAAGATTTCTTACCTTTTTTGCGTATTTTCAATGTTGCGTCACCTTACCTCAGATTTGGGTTCACCATCCCAAAAAACATATAGAATGGAAGAAATCATCACCATCCCACGCCTTTCCTGGTAAAAACACAATCTGACTGTAGAATGTGATCCGGCGCCAACTTCTAGCACACTTACAGTAGGTAGTCTATTGGGGGCTCACAACACACTAATTGCGTCACCTTATAATAAGAGAACCATCGACCTCACCGTCGGTGGGGAGGCTTGCGTACCTCAGCGATCAGCCGTACCGTGGGTGCAATCACAAAGGAGGGGTATATGTTGAGAGGCCAGATAAACATGTGGTTCCTGAAAAGGGGCAGCAGCCTTTTCAGTAGTTGCAGGGGCAACACTCTGGGTAATTGACGGATTAGCCTTATAATATTAAGCAAAACGGACTTGCTGTACCGGTACTGCGAGCGGCTGAAAACAAGGGTAAACTACAGCTGTAATTTTTCCCAAGGGTATGCAGCTTCACTGTATGGTTAAATGATGATGGCATCCTTTTGGGTAAAATATTCCGGAGGTAGAATAGTCCCCCATTCGGATCTCCGGGCGGGGACTACTCAGGAGGACATTGTTATCAGGAGAAAGAAAACTGGCATTCTACGGATCGGACTGTGGAATGTGAGATCCCTTAATTGAATAGGTAGGTCAGAAAATCTAAAAAGGGAAATGGATAGATTAAAGTTAGATGTAGTGGGAATTGGTGAAGTCCGGTGGCAGGAGGAACAAGACTCTGGTCAGGTGAACACAGGGTTATAAATACAAAATCAAATAGGGGTAATGGAGGAGTAGGTTTAATAATGAATAAAAAATAGGAGCGCGGGTAAGCTACTACGAACAGCATAGTGAAAGGTGTATGTATCTGTAATAGAATCGCGTCATACATACAGCAGCAGTAGCAATAGCAGTTTGAGGTGAGAGCTGGTGAGGAATGGGTTATGCGGCTAGAAATGGTTGGATGGCTGCACGCTACGCTATTGTGGGAAGTATTGTGAAATCTGTTTACCCACGCTGGAGGCCGACCGCAGCTGTGTGTCATTGCGCCCGAATCGGTGCCTTGGTGACTTCTAAATTGTATGAGCTTTTATAGTTCGAAATTTTTATCTGTTGGGCTCATTGATTTGAATGGACGTGGATCTGTAGTACATTTATCTAATTTGGGGACGTACCACATTGCGTGCATTTCCACCGAAAGGTCAAAACGTGGTCCTGTTGAAGTAATTCAGGTCGTTCTGTTTCTACAGAGGTTGCCGAAGGTGCTGGATATGTCTTTCTCCGACTTCCGCTCAGTTCAGACCAATCACATGCGCGAAGCTGTAGAAATGGGAGCAGTTGCACGATGTGTAGGGGGTGACTAAAACCACGTTGGAATTTACCTTAGAAGCTAGGTTCAGGAAAGGTGTCTCGTTTCGGGATATGAGAGTGCCAGAAATATGATTGAGTAGTGGTTGTAATCGGATGCAGGTATATGCTTGAACGGAGAGAGGTGACTGCAAATGATTGACATCATTTCGAACATATAGCGTAACACTATAGATCTGAGAAGCTAGTGTACATTTTAATTCTTACGACCTCAGTCAGCACATCATCTATTACTACTGTTTGTGTTCCTTCTCAATCAGTCATTGCATATAACTCGGTGGATATATCGCGGAACCTCTGATATGATGTCGAGACAGAGTGCGTTACAAATACTAAAGAATTATCTAGTTTGGGGTGTGTGTGGGAGTCGCAAATACCACGTACATACTACGTTCCTTAGCCGAATCACTTTCAAAGTTCAGTGATTTTATCCCTAGGCTGCATTGTTGGCTGATAATACGTATTCCTACGATCACCGTCACGGTATTTGTCCAGAAAAAAACACCTCAATCAGAGGTAACGTCGTACCTCGATTCGTAAAATGGGTATAGGTTTTAACATGGATACTTGTGTGCACCTGTAGAACCAAGACTGATTGTGACAGTAGCATGCAGTAATTGCTGGGATCGGTTTTTTCTTTAACATCTCGCAGATTACGTGTCTCTTTATAGGACAGAGTGGTAGGTAGGCATCAAAAGAAGAACTTAAGAGACATGCATGCCCATTGCTGATTTTCGATCAGTATTATTTGGTGTCGCAGGCAATCAGTTATTAACGAAGTAATATACTTAGTAGTATTGGTAGGTGCGTGATATTTTCGCATTTGAGCATCATGTTTATTAAAGTATGTGTGTTTGTGGAAAGGAGTTGACTATGTCCTGTTGTAGGGAAGGTAAGGATTTGACTTGGAGTACTATGATAGCAAAGGGGGGAGTATGTCCAGTTGTAAGGACGGTACAGCTATTTCCAGAGCCACTGCCGACATGAGGGTGTATTTCCGATACTTCGCGCATTCTCGAATGCTGTTCAATTGATAGCGCGATCATAACATTTAAATGTAAGTATAATGATAAACATATATGCGACCGATTTTCCGTAATGATGAAAAGTCCGTGGTGGTAATGATTCACGTTTCCTGTTAGCAGCAGCATCAGTGCGAATGCAGAGGCCTGTTGGATTGTAGGAATGTATATGAGTTAACTTTGCTCTTGTCTAGACGACCAGATAGCGAGCTAATATTTGGTACGTGTTGGGCGGCTTTAGTGATCAAGTGGAACTTTGAGAAGATGGTATGATTGCGATGGAGTGTTATTTCCTCCCATGTAAATTGTTCTGCTGACTTTTTGTGAACATTCCGCTCGTTTATTTAGTTGAGAGAAGATCGACTGTGGTGTGTGGGAGACACGTTTGCCTGTTCTCTAGACATAGGAAAGACCTTAGTTGACTTGTAAACTATATGAATGATTTGGGATCTGTTACATGATAGACTTCGGTATTCGAGAGTGGAAATATCAGTTTCCTCTATTTGTTTCTAGTTACTCAGTGGTCTAGAGGACGATCCACATAGCTAAAATTTCTGGTTTGTAGAGAAATAATTTGGAGTTTATGTCTTGGGAATTATGTTGCGTGAGCGATCGGGAGGCTACTGCTGTGTGCCTGATATCGAGAAGTGCCGCGATAATCATATAATATTATGGTGAAAATAACTGTGTTCTTGTAGTCGACGAGTCTGGAGATGGGTGTAGAAAGGCAAGCAAGCAGACAGGTCCAGACTAGAAACAGTAGCGCATTTGTATCGATGGGAAAATGAGCCTGTCTTTGCACATCAGTTCTCAGAGTGATTTCGGTTCGCTGACATAAAATGGATGATTTTGTATGGTCGGGGATATGAATTGTATGTTAACTAGATCGAGATGGTACTCGGTGATGGAGATCGGTTTCACGGTCCAATATCCTTGCGAGTCTTGTATGTATTTGATGATCTGTAGACAAGTTTGCGAGGTTTAGTTGTCAGTGCAGTATGGTGATCAGTGTAAAATAGTTTATTACCGCTGAATGTCATGTCTGTAGAATGACAGAAAAGGCTGACAGTGCTTGACTGGGGTGGGGGGTGGGGGGGATCGTGACATATAGACAGTGTGGGTGTAGGCACAGGATAATTTTTTCATAAAAGAAACTGGACTGTGTATATATTGTATATATTGTACTGTTAAGTTATTATGGCTTACATTGTGTAAACTGTGTATCTATTGCATTGTAAAGTTAGTACGGTTTATGTTATGGGATGACTCCAGAGGATGACTGTGTGTCCTATCTTGAGGGAGGTGTAGATTCAGCACGTGGACAACCGCGGGAGATATTTTACGCTATAGATACTGTAGCACAATCGTCAAGAGTAGACATTACATGCACACTGATTGGTGTCAGACTGTAGCAGCAATCGTAATATTTAATTGTAGTTACACTGGTAAATATCTTCCTGGCTTCCAATATTCTTGTGAGTCTCGTATGTATTTGATAATGTGTAGACAAATTTGTGGGTTTAACTGTCAATGCAGATTAGCGATCTGTGCAAAATAATTTTACCTCTGAAAGCCCCAGAAAGAAAAGGTGGATGGTGCTTCCATACCGATGGCATCAGTAATCTGGCGGGTAAATTCAATAAGAGCCAATTATAATGCTTCATCATTTGTGCTGGGATGTAGGAGCCTCTAGGTAGCGGAGGGAACGTTTGCCTATTTTGAGAGCAGGAAGAGCGCAATCGATATTATTTTCATAAAAAGGTTCTTTTAGGGTAAGAATTTTCATGCATTCAAGCTGAGACATCAAGAAAGCGAGCGTTAACTATTTCCGGGGCGCTATACAATTCCCGAGAGGTCGACTTGGTTGTTACTTTTTTCACAAAGCCATGTGACATAAGAATAACATTGAGAACGTTTTAGATGCTGAGTCGCCACGCAGCGAGGCGAGAGCCACGCTGGGGAGGGTACGCACGGCTGAACGCGTGCATCAATGCGCCCAGTGCTATTCTGCCTTCAGTGGTAAAGACAAGTGGGGCCTGGAGATGTCTCGCGTATGAGACTGGTGTGAGTGGGTCTTGGAGTGCTATGACAACAATATAACCATGACTCTATAGAGGCATGCAACTTTCACCTGCATTTGAAGACTGCGGCTAGCTGCAGCTGTGACAGAGCACATGGGAGCCGAGTGGTGGCCGGTGTGTGCTTTGACAGCCGATGGCCGCCTCACTTCACGGGGTTTGTGTTGCGAGCAGACCAGCTTTGATTGTATGTGCGCTCTGTAAATATGTCTTCGCTCCGGTGCGATCTCGTCATCATCTGCGTCTAGGTGATAGGAAATTCTCAAGTGTGAATTATGAATGGGGATGCCGCCACCTCATGCTTGCGGGCACATCTGACAGATGTGTCACTTATCGCTAGCTCCTGTGTACTCTACTGGACAGGGGGCGGTGGACTCTGCTTGCGTACGTTGATTGCATTATTTCGCGAGCAGGTCTGTAGGCCATGCTATGAACTATTTGGACAGTTGACGAGTACAGAGCGTGTCTACATATCAGCGTGAAGCATTATTTAGGAGCAGTTTGCTATTGTGTACTGAAATTAAGAGTTGGTTGTGTGTTTGTGGGCTGTGCAACCTGACCCCAGGCACATCAGGGTGGGTGTTTTGTATCAGTGTGATAGATATATTTCATCCCTAAATAAGTTGTTTCAAAATAAACAGAGTATACTCCTTCCTTATTCTCCCCAGCAGCCCAGATCAGGCTGAGTCATTTTCGCGCCATTTTCCCTCCACCATCTTGGATTAGGTCACAGGAGGGAAGACAGCATCATCTGGTGGCAGTACTGTGTACTAGGTCAGTTGGACTCTAAATCTCGTGGTGGAGAGACTGTCTGCAAAATAAAGACTTGTGTCCAGATCCATTTACCCCCACCATCTTGGCTTACGTCACGACAAGGACGATAGCGTCCTCTGCTGGTGGTACTTGGTGCTAGACCTCGTGGAGAACACACTTTTTGACACCATCATGGATAACTGTACTTCAGTCATCACCTGACGTCACGGTAGCGCTCTCTGATGGCTATGATACGAACTAAGCCAGTTGGGCTCTGGAGCTTGTGGTGAACACACTGGGTGACGCCATCTTAGATTACAGTACTTGTGACACCACCTGACGTCACTACAACATCCTCTAGTGACATCGATATGAACTAAGCCAGTTGGGCTCTGGACTCAGTGTCGAATACACTGGGTGGTGGTACTGCCTCTAATTTTTTAAATAAAGACTGGTGTATGATTTCAACAGTTTAAAATTAACAAGCATGTTTGCAGGGTCTTTTAGATGGATTATTATTTTAACAATTTAAGAGTTGTTTGGCTCTCTGGACGTAAATGTATTGCATTATTGACGATTGGTTTGCATGTACACAGTGCAATGCGTTATTTTTGACTGTTTACAATTAGCAAGGATGTGTGTAGAGCCTTATACAAGAGTTATGTAGGAGTAGTTTGCAGGTCCGTATGCTGTGGAGCATGTCAGAGCGTCTGTTCTGCGATAAATATACTCCACCCCTAAATAAATTGCTCCAAAATAAGTAAAGTACACTTCTTCCTCTCTCCATGAGACTAGTGCAGGCTGAGTCCTTTAACAACCAAGCCCTAGGAAGAGGTAGCGTTTGGTTGACTTAGGTTAGTGGAAGTGAGCTTCATCTGCAACAATTTTCTTAGGTTGGTAGTGAAACCCCAAGTGACCTTTCTTTACTGCCAGAATTCAAACATAGTGCCAGTACCTAGGAGGAGGTGGCGGTTGGGTGGCTGAGGTTAGTACAAGTGTCCTTTCTTTCCCATAATTTTCTTAGGTTGGTAGCGAAACCCCAAGTGAGCTTTGTTTACCACCAAAATTCAAACTTGGTGCCAGTTCTTAGGAGGAAGTGGCGGTCGGGTGACTTAGGTTAGTGGAGGTAGGCCAAGTGTCCTATCTTCCCGTGATTTTCTTTGCTTAGCAGAGATAACCAGCGTATGGTTCATTATCCTGCTGGAATTTTAACTTCGCACAATTTTTCTGGGGGAGGGGGATGGGGCACTTTCCCGCCAAAATTCAAACTTCCCGCCAAAATCCGCCATCTTGATTAATGTCATCGCCGTCATATTGGATACGTCATCGGCGCCATCTTAGATAATGGTACTTTGGGGTAGAACCAGCTTTGTTCCAATACTAATGAAGCAAAAAGGAATACAAACATCTCAAAAATGAGATCGACAGGAAGTGCAACATGACTAAGCAGGGATGGCTGGGGTCAAATGTAAGGATGTAGAGGTAAGACACATACTGCCTACAGGAAAATTAAAGAGGCCTTTTGAGAAAACAGAACCACTTGCATTAATATCAACACCTCAATTGGAAAACCAGTTCTAAGGAAAGAAGGGAAAGCAGAAAGGTGGAAGGAGTATATAGAGGGTTTATACAAGGGAGATGTACTAGAAGGCAATATTATGGAAATGGAAAAGGATGTAAATGAAGATGAAATGGGAGGTATGATACTGCATGGAGAATTTTACACAGTGCTGAAAGACCGAAGTCGAAACAACTATCAGTTTAATAAGTCACAGCTGCAAAATTCTGAAACGAATTCTTTACAGACGAATGAAAAAACTGGTAGGAGCCGACCTCAGGGAAGATCAGTTTGGATTTCGTAGGAATGCTGGAACATGTGAGGCGATATTGCCCCTTCGACTTATCTTAGAAAATAGATTAAGGAAAGGCAAACCTATGCGTTTAGCATTTGTAGATTTAGAGAAAGCTTTTGACAATGTTGATTGGAATACTCTCTTTCAAATTCTAAGGTTGGCTGGGGTCAAATACAGGGAGTGAAAGGCTATTTACAATTTTTACAGAAACCAGATGGCAATTGTAAGAGTCGAGGGGCATGAAAGGGAATCAGTGGTTGGGAAGGCAGTGAGACAGAGTTGTAGCCTAACCCCGATGTTATTCAATCTGTATATTGAGCAAGCAGTGAAGGAAACAAAAGAAAAATTTGGAGTACGTATTAAAATCCATGGAGAAGAAATAAAAAATTTGAGGTTTGCCGATGACATTGTAATTCTGTTAGAGACAGCAATGGACTTGGGAAAGCAGTTGAATGGAAGGGACAGTGTCTTGAAAGGAGGATATAAGATGAACATCAACAAAAGCAAAACGAAGATAATGGAATATAGTCGAATTAAATCAGGTGATGCTGAGAGAATGAGATTAGGAAATGAGACACTTAAAGTAGTAAAGGAGTTTTGCTATCTGGGGAGCAAAATATCTGATGATGGTCGAAGTAGAGAGGATATATAGTGTAGACTGGTAATGGCAAGGAAAGCGTTTCTGAAGAAGAGAAATTTGTTGACATCAATTATAGATTTAAGTATCAGGAAGTCTTTTCTGAAAGTATTTGTATGGAGTGTAGCCATGTATGGAAGTGAAACACGGACGATAAACAGTTTAGACAAGAAGAGCTTTCGAAATGTGGTGCTACAGAAGAATGCTGAAGATTAGATGGGTAGATCACGTAACTAATAAGGAAGTAGGAAGTACTGAATAGAATTGGGGGGGGGGGAAGAGGAATTTGTGGTACAACTTGACTAGAAGAAGGGATTGGTTGGTAGCACATGTTCTGAGGCATCAAGGGCTCACACTAAGCAGATTCAGAAGGATGTAGGTTGCAGCAGTAACTTGGGGATGGAAAATCTTGCACAGGATAGAGTACCATGGACAGCTGCATCAAATCAGTCTCTCAACTGAAGATAACTACTACAACAAGATCGGCACATATGTGGCCGGAGATGCCGCCCCAGAACGTCAGTACAGTATTGGCTCTTGAGTAAAAAAGGTTGACGACCACTGCTGTCACATCGAGTGTATGACCACACAATATACGGCCAGGTGTGCGAGGCTGCCTAGGCTGCAGACATCAGCATTAAAATACCAGTATTTCTATAGCTCCAGTGTTCACGGGCGTCGCGTCGGATGACGTTGTGCAAGCTGCACAATATTTCTACGAGACAGCTGCTCTTCATCTTGAGGTGCCTTCCGACGTGTTACTGCAGTGGCTCGCCAATATACACGCTGGCTCGCTAGAAAAGCGCAGTCGCCAAGAGGTGGGGCTATAACGTCATCGTAGACGAATCACAGAGAGCGGCAGTCCGCAGCTCGTGTTCTAGTGGCTAGCGTTGCTGCCCCTGAATCACGGGGTCCCGGGTTCGATTCCCGGGCGGGTTGGGAATGTTCTCTGTCCGGGGACTGGGTGTTTGTGTTGTCTTCATGATATAACCATCATCATTCTTGATAGTGGCTAGATTTGACTGCGTAAAAAATCGGAGTGTGCAAAAATTGGGACTTTGTACGGGCGCTGAAGACCGCGCAGTTGAGCGTTCTCTAAACCAAACATCATCATCATCATCATCATCATCATCATCATGGAGAGCGGCGATGTCCAAAGCCTTCTGCAGGAGAAACAGGCCACGGTCTTCTTGTGCGCAACGCAGGAAAAGCGCAGCCGCAAATTGGGAGGTCTCCATTTTTCTCCACTTACATGGTGAAGCAAATGCTCGTAGGGAGTTATGGTGTTCCAGAAATGCAGGAATGGTTTTCTACCCATGTGGTCATACTACAAAGGTGTCGTCCGAATATCTCCAGAAACATTAGGTTTCAACGCCGTTGACTGAAGTGCTTTTTCCTCAAAGTCTTCCATAAAACGGTTAGTTACTATGGGAGACTAAGGGCTTCCAATAGCAACACCGTCAGTTGCTTCACAAAAGAAGTGGAGAAAAATGAAGATCTCCCGTTCTTAGATGTCTTGCTCCGGATAAAAGAAGACGGGTCCTTGGGTCACACTCACCTAAGAGCTGCCGTCACCCATCTCAACGCAGTGGCGTATTACGGACTCTCGTTCACATGGCTAGAGTTATCTTAGACGCAGGGAGCTTATCGGCAAAGCTTAGCCTCTTCGCTCTGTTTTTGCACAAACGGGTACTCTGATAAACAGATTCGTTAAGAATTTCAGTCTTCACGCACTAAACCTCTAAAAAAGCCAGAAGAAACGGAGAATTCCACGAGGATGGTTTTTCTACCCTATGTTCGTGGCGTGTCCTTTAAGATCGGAAGCCTGTTCAATAAACATCAAATAAAGTGTGTCTTCCGCCCTCCAGCGCGAGTGCAAACGATGTTGCAATCTGTTAAAGACAACGTAAGTCTACGGAGACCAGCGAAACATAAAATCCCGTGCCAGTGTTGGAAATCATACATTGGCCAGACGTGTCGCACTGTTAATGATAGATCCGCTGAACACAGACGTCACACCATACTGCGTCAGCCAGAAAAGTCTGCTGTTGCTGAACACTGTTCGTTCGCTTCCACGTACTGGGGCTCCATCATTAAAGAAGCAGTTGAAATATTTATAAGTAACGACTTGATTAATTCAGACACGGGATTTCAACTCAGGAAAGCTGGGGAACCAGCAATGGCGGTACTAAGGCATCATCGGCCGCAGACGAACGAATCCGAGTCAACACAGACGGGGAATCGAAGTCCGCACAGTTGTAAACTGGGCGCCAACACACTGTTCGTACGCGTGCTGGGCCGCAATTTTTAGCCGCGCTTTTCCTGCGTTGCGGATGCGAAGACCGTGGCCTGCTTCTCCGGCAAGCAGGCTCTGGACATCGTCACTGTTTATGATTCATCTACAATGACGTTATAGCCTCACCCCTTGGCACCAGCGCCTTTTGGCCAGCCAGCGTATACAGTATATTGGCGAGCCACTGCAGCAACAAGTCGGTAAGCACATGAAGATGACGAGCAGCTGCCTCGTTGAAATATTGTGCAGCTTCCACAACATTATCCGACGCGACGCCCTTGAACCAATGAAACAGTTATCAATTCGGAAAACGCTCAAACAGCAAGTACATTTATAGTCAAGCCTGCGGAAGGCTCCACTCGGACTGATAGCGCCAATGTCGCCGCAGGCAGCTCCAAAGTTGCCGCACTCTTCTCCTCTGCTAATGACGTGTCCGAAAACAGAGCAGTGTCTATAACATTCGGCTCAGACAGTATTTCGGAGACTTCACGGCTCCAAACCAGCAGTTCAGGTTGCAGAACCAGTTTCGGTTATAGCACCACATTAGCAAGTTACATCTGAGTTCAGCAAACAGATAATCTGTGGTCATCAGGAAGCCACCGGCCGACTATCCTGCGTTCACCAGCAACAGGTGTTTGTTTTGGACTTTGCGTCTATGTGATCATTTAACTTTCTTAGTGTGGACTTTGAGTATAGGTGACCACCTCACTGTGTTAGTTTGGACTTTGTGTCTAAGTTTTCCTTTGACCCTCTTACATCTGAATTTGTGTCAAAGGTGACCATTTGGCTCCCTTCTTTGCATCTATGTGATAATTAATGGAATTGTGTAATTCAGCTTCAAATTCTTCTCATGAGTTAAATCATATACATTGTGACTTTAATAAATGTGTTGATTTTAGTGAGACGGTCATTGGTAGTTACTTAGCCATCTCTGCAGAAACTGCCTGTTTACACTGCTATCACAAGAAAATGGCGACGGGGATGTTTGACCGTGTGTTCTGTTGCAAAAAAATGGCGACGAGGATGTCTGAACACGAGTCATTATTTTCATTTACAATTGAAGTTACATTGTGCAGTGTGTGAGTATATTGCTGAACTATTCTCAGTGAGATTTTTTGGTGTTCCAACCACTTCTTTGTCTCTGTACAAATTGAACGCTTTTACGTTTCAGTATGGCAACATCAGACCTATATACCTCGATGCTGTTACTACTCTTGACGCAAAACACGCAATTGACAAAGGAGGCTATTTTAGCCAATTTTTTCCACCTGGATGCTAACCCAGACCAAGCGAAAAGGCCACCACTTCTACCGCTTCCAAAGTTAAAGCTCTGGCGGAACTACATTGCCAATTTGGAGCAAAATTTTGCTGCTCACAACATCGTAGGTGACGCAGATTAAAAAGTTTTTTACTTGCATGCTCTGGTGCTGATGTCTATCGACTTATTCAACAGCTTATCCTGAACGCAGATCAGTGAACTAACAGACACACATAAAAAAAAGTTTTGCATCACCCCGGTACCCAGAACTCCTGTAGACAGACGTTGATTGTGGATATTGTATCACAGACACAGTCCCTTTGACTGTTCAGAGAAATCAATAACACGCCCAAAGATGTAAACAACCATGCGTGTGCAGCGCCTATTAGACGGAGGGGGTCCGACAGCCGATCAGTTCCAGTCATTCCACCAGGAAGGAGGTACACGGCTCGTCTTGTCTGTAGTTCAACCATGCCTAGACGATCAATACCGTGGTTCGATTGCGTCCGCGTTGCTACTTTGTGCCAGGAAAGGCTCTCAACAAGAGAAGTGTCCGGGCGTTTCGGAGTGAACCAAAGCGATGTTGTTCGGACATGGAGGAGAAACAAAGAGACAGGAACTGTCGATGACATGCCTCGCTCAGGCCGCCCAAGGGCTACTACAGCAGTGGATGACCGCTACCTAAGGATTGTGGCTCGGTGGAACCCTGACAGCAACGCCACCATGTTGAATAATGCTTCTCGTGCAGCCACAGGACGTCGTGTGACGACTCCAAATGTGCGCAATAGGCTGCATGATGCGCAACTTCACTCCCTACGTCCATGGCGAACTCCATCTTTGCAACCACGACACCATGCAGCGCGGTACAGATGGCCCCAACAACAATGCGGAATGGACCGATCAGGATTGGCATCACGTTCTCTTCACCGATGAGTGTTGCATATGTCTTCAACAACACAATCGTCGGAGATGTGTTTGGAGGCAACCAGGTCAGGCTGAACGCCTTAGACACATTGTCCAGCGAGTGCAGCAAGGTGAAGGTTCCCTGCTGTTTTGGGATGGCATTATGTGGGGCCGACGTACGCAGCTGGTGGTCATGGAAGGCGCCGAAACGGGTGTACGATACTTGAATGTCATCCTCCGACAGATAGTGCAACCATATCGGCAGCATATTGGCGAGGCATTCGTCTTTATGGACAACGATTCGCGCCCCCATCGTGCACATCTTGTGAATGACTTCCTTCAGAATAACGACAACGCTCGACTAAAGTAGCCAACACGTTCTTCAGACTTCAACCCTGGCGAACATGCCTGGGATAGACTGAAAAGGGCAGTTTACGGACGACGTGACCCACCAACCATTCTGAGGGATCTACGCCGAATCGCCGTTGGGACAATGTGGACCAACAGTTCCTTGTTGAACCTGTGGATAGTTCAAAAATGATTCAAATGGCTCTGAGCACTATGGGACTTAACATCTGTGGTCATCAGTCCCCTAGAACTTAGAATTACTTAAACCTAACTAACCTAAGGACATCACACACATCCAAGACCGAGGCAGGATTCGAACCTGCGACCGAAGCGGTCGCGCGGTTCCAGACTGTTGCGCCTAGAACCGCTCGGCCACACCGGCCGGCCTTGTGGATAGTATGCCACGACGAATACAGGCATGCAGCAATGCAAAAGGACGTGCTACTGCGTATTAGAAGTACCGGTGTGTACAGCAATTTGGACCACAACCTCTGAAGGGATTGCTGTATGGTGGTACAATATGCAATGTGTGGTTTTCATGAGCAATAAAAAGGGCGGAAATGGTTTTTATGTTGACCTCTATTCCAATTTTCTGTACTAGTTCCGGAACTCTTGGAACCGAGGAGATGCAAACCTTCTTTTGATGTTTTTATTATTGGCGTAAATGCTTTTGATTTATTTGGTTCAGACATTAAGTGCAACGTAAAAGCTGTTGCACACGAATTTCCCCTACAAGTAATCATCAGCTATGTGAAATTATGGACATTTGTTCAACGACGCACTGGAATTTGTGAATAATGTTCACACGCACATTACTCCCAAGGAAAATGCAAAACTTAAGTTTTACTGTGCTCGGCCCGTAGCCCGCACCACTCGCGACGAACTTGCGTCGAAACTCAACAGATTAGAACAAGTTGGAGTTTTGAAACTCCGTTTCTGCAAGTCAGTATTCACAAGAAAAGTGAGTGGGAAGATGAGAGTTTGTGCCGACTTTAAAGCTACAGTTAACGCTCAAACGGTGACTGATTCGTTATGCTTCCATGACCTGACGAGCTTATGGATAGCCTAGTAGGAGGACGACTATTTTTCAAAAAATTATTTAGCCGATGCGTAACACGCACGTTGGCTTGTATCAATACCAGCGCCTTCCCTTAAGAAGCGGCTCTGCTTCTCCGTTATTTAAACTCTTTCTTGAACAAATGACGTCGAAAGTTCTGTCCTGTTCGAATTATTAAGGTAACATCATTACATCCCGACAAACGCCGGAACAGCATCTCAAACTTTTGGAGTCTCTTTTACAAGTTTTAATTAACTAGCGCAGTTTAATATTTTTTGTGGGGTCTAAAATTTAAAAACCTCTCTCACACCGGCCTGATTTAGCTTCACTGATCAGGATAGTAAAAAACATGCGAATATTAAGGGAATTTTCATTCACAAAGCAGGCTTATCACATGCACACAGTTCAATACTGTTCTATCCTGATCAAATTGAGCTTAACTTAAATTCCATTAGGCAGTGAAGCAATTTCAAAGTCTCGGTGGGACGAAAATTGTCAGTCGATCTCCTGGAACATTTGTAATAATTATTAGCTTTCGGTGATCACATGGGGAAGACTGGAGATCTGCTGGTAAGACCGTGTTAGCCTATTTATTGAAAGTACCTAACTGGATATCTTGAGCACACAAAACGGCAGGTTCGTCCAGTGTAAATCAGACGTTCCCCACTGATCCCGTGCAACACAGCGTAGTAAGCAGACACTGTCAATAATAATCAGTTAAATATTACGCGAACACACTTACTTTAGTTTAGTTCATGTATTAAATTCCTTCTCATACAGAATCTCATCAAGATGGCGACTAGCTCAACAATACATACATATACATCTTCCTTCTTTCACGGCTAATCGGCAAGATCTCAATCATTCTTTTTATAAGAGAAAACATAGATAGCAGAGAAGCTATTCCATGGAGTAAATGCACGCTCCAAGGAATAATAGGGCTTGAAACTACTTTGCATTGATAATCATCGTATATTAAAGTTTAGGAATCGGTAAGATAAGAAGAGATATTTCGAGATATGTACTGAGTTATATAATTTATAAAAAATTTCTGAAAATATCGCGGAGAGACCGCTGCAAGAGACATTACAGCAGGACTCAAGTGTAATTTACAAAAATGTTCTTTTCCCGGGTTCGATTCCCGGCGGGGTCAGGGATTTTCTCTGCCTCGTGATGACTGGGTGTTGTGTGATGTCCTTAGGTTAGTTAGGTTTAAGTAGTTCTAAGTTTTAGGGGACTGATGACCACAGATGTTAACTCCCATAGTGCTCAGAGCCATTTGAACCATTTGAAAAATGTTCTTTTTCAGTACTAAGATCGAATGTTTGAGATACCTCCCCCTACAAATGAACGAGAACACCACGCGTTCTTGCAAACTGGCATACTATATCAAATTCATTCCGAATGGAGAGCAAATAACCGCTTCTTTGGATCACCTCCAGTATAAAAATCTTTTCAGATATTGAAATTGCCTTGCTTAATCGCAAAGTTGATACATCATCAGATACAACAGGGGCAGTTTTATCTTGCTAGTCTGGCGACACGGAATGTCCCTTAGCATTCGCGTTTGAGACGTTGAACAAGATCAAAGTCAACTATAGTGAGTTGCAAAAGGAAGCTTTAGCCATAATTTACAATGTACAAAGTTTCATCAATATCTGTACGGTAGAAAAAATTTTCTTGTGGCTGACCATAAGCCGCCGACTGCTCTTTTTCATCCGCGGAAGATCTACCTTTTCATAAAACCCAGAAGCTGCAACATTGGCCACTACTTCTTTTCAATTATCAATAAGAAATTACTTACCGTACTACGACACAGCACGCGAACGGAAACATTTTGTCACGTATACCCATGAAAAATGATACGGATTTCGACGTCTCAGTACTTTCTTGTCTTCAAAAAATTTGACATTCAGATTCGCCAGCACTGCAAGCGTTTCCCATTGATACTCAGTGGATCACGGATACCCCTGAGCAGGATCATTCACTAGGATTGCTTAACTGCTACGTTCGGATCGGTTAGCTTCATAATCCGAAATCAATCTAAGATGCGGTGGTTCGTAAATAACATGCATAACACAATCGCCTCTCTCTTCACAGTGGTTTAATTTTACTGCATTCTCCCAGTGAACAAACGCGAGTACTGATCCCCACATTTTTGCAAAAACATGTGTTGAAACTATTCCATAGAGGACATTGGGCAATCATTCGGACTAAGCAGCTGGCGCGCCAACATTGCTCATGACTCAGACTAGATATACAGACAGATGATACGACAGCCCGTTGCCGCGCATGCGCGAATAGCCAGGCAGCGCTGCGCCAAGAAATTTTTAATTGGCGGCAACCACCTATCCTTAGCTAAGTACTCAATGATTTTTCTGGTCCTTTCTTGAACATAAGGTGGCTCATTATCGTCGATGCATAACAGTAAATATCCTTTTGTTATTTCACTGCATTCGAATACTAGCACTAGCACTATCAAAGTACTCGCTTGTGTCTTCTGCTTAGGTTTGCCATTTCGTCGGAATTTCAACAGTTTTATCAACAGAGTGGTATTCATCATATCCGAACGGCACTGTTGCCTCTTCAATTGAAGTGTGAAGCCAAATGTTTCGTTCGCCCTTTCAACGCTCAGATATCCAAATTTCGTTTCTCGCATTGAGGTAATGTGCTCTGTTGTTTTTGAGCTCTTTTCGCACTGAGCCTGCTCACAATGCTTCGCCAGCAGAACTCTTTCATTGTCATCGCCACCGCACTCTGCTGTATCTCTTTCACCCTCGCCACTACGTTTCAGACTTTAAGTTCGCAACGAAGCTTCAGAACTGGAAACCTTGTGCCGTCAGTCAGACGTCTAGTCGTGCTCGTTATACCATTCATGGCGCACCGGGCAACTATCGACAGCATCAAAACCAACTTTGTTTCCATGATTATAGTGGTCCATCCGTAGATTTTAATTTTTTAGACACGCTGCCTGCTACCCAGCCCGCTGCCCGGAACAGCCCTTTGCGGTGCCTCCCGTCCTGGCGCATAAGTCTTTCGAGGTCTCAGCGATAGAGGTCGACCGCTGCCCGCCTAAGCAGCCGCTGCCGCAGCCCTCATACCCGTCGCCGTTCACAGTGGCGGATATCGAGCCTGCACCACCCGTACAACCTTCTGCGTCCTCAGCAGCGCCAATGCTGCACCTACCTGTGCCGTTGAATGGACGCCCTTCCTCCAGGTTCTCGGCAGATGTTCCCAGTGATTCACGGGACGCGTGTTGATTAGCACCATCTGCCAATGCGTCACAGCCAACCCCATCAGTAGCACCATAGTACAAGCTCCACCCCGTCGTCACTAGCAAGCGCACTGTGCGGCGTTCCATCCCTCGCTGTCGGGAGCCACGCATACAGGCCACCAGAGAACACAGAATGACATGACCTCACTACACACAGCTCTGATTGGCTGACGCTTCCTTTCAAACAGCCGCAATTTAGAGCTCCCACCAGAGATCAAGTTCATCTGTAATCAACTGCAGTGAGGACAATACATACGTGTAACTCGACGCTACCAAACACTACTAATATTCAAAGACCTATACACGGTGATTTTTTCCACTGTGTACAAACTCTAGGGATCGATTGATGAAAGGAACAAAAAAAGTCCGGAAATGCGTAATAGAGACCATTTATTCAATCGTACTTTGTTATAGAGACTGTGGTCTAATACGCGCTGCGCTGTGCAGCCGCAGTTACAGTATGCATGGTTTCCTCGTGGAGGGTGGTGCTGTTCCTCATATGCCATGCCCTAGCGCCCCCTCCTCCCATAGTAATTGGTAATGTTGTATCTGGGGTTCACTTCTCTTGTTGACTCACCTTGTAGTGGATGTGATACAGCGTTGTACACAATGGTTCTGTATTCCAATCGAGAGCTTGCCGACATGGTGTTTATTTACGGAAAGGCAAACGGCAACAGGCGGCGGGCAGCAAGGTTATATGAGGAGACCTATCCCTGCCGACAACGACCACAGTACTCAATGTTTGCAACTGTGTCCTGCCGTTTGCCTGAGACAGACTCGTTTCAAGCAGCAGGAAATCATGAAGGACGTACCCGAAATGTTCGAACACCAGACTTGGAGGAAAATGTGATTAACACTGTGGAAGGCGACAGCCGTGTCAGTACCAGGTATTTGGCCCGTCAGTACAGGATAACCCAGACGACCATGTGGAACATTTTCCATAACAACTGTTACTATCCTTATCACTTACAGCGAGTGCAGGGCATACTAGCGACAGACTTTCCACATCGGGAGAAGGTTTGTCACTGGTTTCTTCACCAGGAAATCACGATTCCGATTTTGTGTCATCCATCCTATTTACAGATGACACCACCTTTACGCGGAGCGGTATCTTCAACTGTCATAACAGTCAGGTTTGGGATAGTATGCGGAGCCCCCATGATATGATGACAGCGAATCATCGGCATCAGTGCAGCCGGAATGTGTCGGCCGAAATAACTGGCGACCGTATTTTGGGACCAGCCTTCCTTCCGGAACTATCAGCGTTTCTTGCGAGTGACTTTGCCTCCCCTGCTGGAACAAGTGCCCCTGATGATTCTAAGGGTTATGTGGCGGCTACATGATGCTGCTCCAGCCCACTTCCCCGTTAACCTCCAGATGCATCTCAATCGTACCTTCCCTGGCGATGGATCGGACGAGGGGGTCAAGTTGCATGGCCTACTCATTCACCAGTACTCAACCCGTGCGATTTCTGGTTATGGGGCCATCTCAAAAGTATCGTTTATGCCGAGCCCATTCCAGATGTGGCGACACTGGAGCAGCGTATTCATACCGCCTTTGACACTGTTCGGAGGCAGCCTGGCCGATGCAAACTCGTGAGACAGAACATGCTAAGGCACGTACACGCATGCGTTGAGACACAAGGAAACCATTTTCAACACATACTGTAACTGTGGTTGCATGGTATAGCGCATATTAGACCAGTCTCTGTAACAATGTATTATTGAATAAATAGTCTCTATCACGGAAACCATGCATTTCCGGACATAAGTTCATTAGACCTTTTTTTGTTCCGTATCCTCTCATCCTCAGAGTTTGTATACGGTGAAAAAAATCACCCTGTATAAGTGCATCTGAATTCAAGACAATTTGTTTCTGTCGAGAACGTTACGTAATTGTATATATCTCAGCACCACAGAAGAACCTACAGCATTCAGAGTAACGGATAATTCCCTTATTAAGTGTACACAGTGTAAATAAACTTACAAAATGTGTCATCTTTTGTAGATACCTGATTGTATTTATTGGCCACTTCAACTACCGACATAGCACGTTCCGAAATGCGTGTGGCTGCTCTATGCCCTAAACACGCCAGTTCACCTTTTCAGGCATATGAAACGTGACTTCGTCAATTGAAACCAAATTTTGTGAAATACCGTCTTCCTCCAGCAGCCTCTGCAACTCATTGAAAGACCGGAACAAAGCTCTCTGTCTTGAGCAGACAGCAGAGGAAAGAGCTGCAGCTTGTATGATTTTACACACGGAGATTTGCCAAGAATGTGCCAGAAAGTTGACTGCGGTATATATAGTCCTCACGAATGATTCCAGCACACGCTCTACCATCTCTGTTGACGGTCCTGGTCGACATGTTCTCTTCTCACAACGTAAGTAGCCCGTCTCTCACGGCAAGTGTTGTATGCCTCATGGATTGTTTTATTTGTTCCAGATATTACTTGATATTTGGTACGAAATCGTCATTGGACCGTCACATTTGACTCAAATTTAGCGAATTTAAGGACATAGAACGCACACCACGCTCAATTATACGCCTGCCTCATGCCGGAGCCCTTTTTAAATATGTCACGGCGAGTATTACGATCGAAATTTGGACAGATGCCCTGTCCACTAATATGTGCCATTTTTCTGCATGACGTCTCTGGTTTCTGAAAGTCCTGAAGTACTTATCAATAATCCTATTCTTATACCTATAGACTTTAAGATATTCAGCACATCAATGCATAATATTTCTTGTTTTGCACTCATTTCAAATTGAAGGATCGCAATTTGTGTTTTTCGTATAATTATCTGCGTAATCTTCAAATCGTCACAAAACTTTGGCAGTACCAGTCCTTCTACAGATAGTAGCTGATGCGTGGCCTGTCTCTTAAGTCTTATGCTGTTTGATGATGGCCTGGAAAGAGGAAAGAAGGTTCACAAGATAACACAAACATAAATATATTGTGGAACATTAATATGCGTGCTTCAGTTTTCAATACAATATATATATTTATATTCGTAAGTCACAGTGTTTTAAATGGAACAATGTCCGTTGACATTAACAAAATGAAACTAGACTAAATCAGAACGATTCTAGTACAAGGAGTATACGACCAACAGCAGTTTGAAATTTTTTTAAAATATTCACAGACTTGCAACACATTCAACTACTGACTAGGAACACGTGGTATTATATCAGCATGACGACTGTCCAGCGCACAGTGCACGCGTGCTACAGGTTGTCTTCGCCGTTATTTCCAAATCGTAGGCTTAGACGAAGGGTTCTCTACAATGGTAGGCCTGTTCACCAGATTTGACCTCCGTGAGTATATATTTTTTTTATTGAAAGTGAAACTCCTCCAGCTATATTTAAGATTTCATATTTATTTGGCTACTAGTTTCGACGTTGCATCAACGTCATCTTCAGGCCCGTACACTTTGACGTTATCAACTGTGTGTGGCTGAGTACTAGAAGTCCGCGGTGAGACCAATATGTGGTCCACATGCTTGAGTATCTTTCTCGGAAGAAAACTAACAGGCAGTGTTTACAAGGACGCACCGACTACACAAAATGTTACATGAGATGAAGTATTACTGATTTCTATACTGAAATTTCTGACCAAATGCTAGGACGTGTGCATCGATCTTTACATGACAGACTGGAAGCCAGTGTTGAAGCTGGTCGTCAGCATTTCAAATACCACCTTTGAATGCCAATTCTGTCTCTTCTTCAGAGTTCAAACCATTTGTTTCATTTAAAAATGTAATTTCCTAAAATAAATATCCATTCTAGAGAATACTGAAATCTGGTTGTGAACTGCAACTGCTGGCCCTCGGTTGCACTTCATTTCTGTGGACTGTGACGTTGTTACGGTAATATTTGGGAGGAACAATTTTTTTTTTAAAAATGTTCTGTTCTTCTTGCTGCTTGCTTAATGAAAAAGTAAATAATTAATTGTGACATTATTAACTGATGCTTCTACCGGAGTTCAACTCGTGAGCCCCACGCGCTTCAGCACGAATAACAAATTAAATAAAGCAAGAATAACGCTGTTCATAGGGCTTCACAAAGCGTCGTTGGATTTACAAAATTTTGACTTCGTCACAGCCCAGGAGCCAACCAGTGCATCCGTCGCATTTAATCCTAAGTGAAGGTCGGCCGGTGTGGCCGAGCGGTTCTAGGCTCTTCAGTCTGGAACCGCGTGACCGCTACGGTCGCAGGTTCGAATCCTGCCTCGGGCATGGATGTGTGTGATGTCCTTAGATTAGTTAGGTTTAAATAGTTCTAAGTTCTAGGGGACTGATGACCTCAGATGTTAAGTCCCATAGTGCTCTGAGCCACTTGAACCATTTTGTAATATTAAATACGAAATATTCACAGAAAATCTATTAGAACAGTTCGATAGTGCTCACTGAGCGCTACACAATGAGATTACGTTTGTCTGAATCACTTACGGCATTAGTGGATCATTAATTTTTAACATTTAATAACTTTTAAACCAAATCTTTTAGCTGTGGTGTATCTTCACTCAGGCACTCGTATGATTTTTGTCTTTAAAACCACGTGTTTCCCTTGATTTCCGCACCGTGTGTTCAGAGCGTCCGGCTAGCTGACCTGTAGTCAGGATTTCTCATACTTAAAGCTCTGCCAATCACCGCGTGTCAACGATGCCGCCACTTACTGACTACGTTGCAAAGCTCGTCGGCCTAGCATCCCCACAACAGTCTAGCCATCATGGCCAGACAACTGCCAAACCACACTCTCCTGGCTGTCACAACACCCGCCGCAGTGTTGTGACAGGACGTGCGTGCACCGCCGCGTCTGTTGTTAAAGTTTTTCATGGGCATTATCGGGATGTACCATCTCAGATACTGCACATCAATTGCACCTTCCATTTCAGAAGTGTTTAGAGGCAAATTTCACGTGTTAGAACTTGTACATAGTACATAACGCGCAGAGCGACGACTGTTGCATAGTATCCGTTATTGTTCGTAAGCCATGAAAAATTAGGACGTTCTGTTACGCTACAGCAGGGACAGCACGTAAGTAGGCGAAGTGTAATACAGGATGTTACAAAAAGGTACGGCCAAGATTTCAGGAAACATTCCTCACACACAAAGAAAGAAAATATGTTATGTGGACATGTGTCCGGAAACGCTTACTTTCCATGTCTGAGCTCATTTTATTACTTATCTTCAAATCACATTAATCATGGAATGGAAACACACAGCAAGAGATCGTACCAGCGTGACTTCAAACACTTTGTTACAGGAAATGTTCAAAATGTCCTCCGTTAGCGAGGATACATGCATCCACCCTCCGTCGCATGGAATCCCGATGCGCTGATGCAGCCCTGGAGAATGTCGTATTGTATCACAGCCGTCCACAATACGATCACGAAGAGTCTCTACATTTGGTACCGGGGTTGCGTAGACAAGACCTTTCAAATGCCCCCATAAATGAAAGTCAAGAGGGTTGATGTCAGGAGAGCGTGGAGGCCATGGAATTGGTCCGCCTCTACCAATCCATCGGTCACCGAATCTGTTGTTGAGAAGCGTACGAACACTTCGACTGAAATGTGCAGGAGCCCCATCGCGCATGAACCACATGTTGTGTCGTACTTGTAAAGGCACATGTTCTACCAGCACAGGTAGAGTATCCCGTATGAAATCATAATAACGTGCTCCATTGAGCGTAGGTGGAAGAACATGGGGCCCAATCAAGACATCGCCAACAATGCCTGCCCAAACGTTCACAGAAAATCTGTGTTGATGACGTGATTGCACAATTGCGTGCAGATTCTCGTCAGCCCACACATGTTGATTGTGAAAATTTACAATTTGATCATCAGAATCGAGGAAGTACAGTACATACTGACGAAACTAAAATGAGATCTAACATGTCCACAAAACATCTTTTCTTTATTTGTGTGTGAGGAATGTTTCCTGAAAGTTTGGCCGTACCTTTTTGTAACACCCTGTATATCACTTACTTTGCTCGAAGCAGTTTTCTCCAAACGCTATGGAACTGTGAGATATTAAATGTCTAATGTCAATACTACGTGCGTTGAAATTTAGAGGGTTAAACGCCCACCGGAACCTGCGGCCCACAGCTGTCCACCTGCCAGTCTAGTTCACATGGCCACATAAAATGGAGTTACATTGACAAGCCGAAACATTATGACAACCGCCCACCGCGACGTTGGATGCCGCCTGGTGCCGTTACGCATACGTGACGCGGTAACAAATGTGTGCCGGACCTCCTGCGAAGCTCTTGCTTTCGCGGAGTTTCTTCTGTTTAAACAATATACCTTGCGGCGCGATGGTTGGCGAGCGCCCCCTTGATATGCGGCAGAGCCCGGCGATCTGCAGGGGGCAGGAGGTTGCAGCGAGTCTGTACAGGGCATCGCAGGGGATCAGTCGGCCCGTGGTTCTGCCGCAGTGCCCATAAACAAAGGCTTTGTTTCAGAGTCAGTCCGCCTTTGCATTGTGTCAAGGGACCTGGCTTGTACATCTACGGTAGCTACCAGGATTAATTTTCAAGTGGTGAGCTATTTGTCTGGCGGATCGTTTTCAAACCGTGACCGCTCCGTGTGGCCACTCTATTTGTTGGAGGGATGTTATTCCAAATCGTTGGGGTGTTGAGTTTTCATCACTGTTAATCACGACTGGAATTAACTGACTAGTGCCCTGGTAGGTTTTGCTATCAGTTCTTCTCTGCTGTCACCTGTGGCCGATATTCGGAGCATTTGTGTCTTATCTGAGTGAATTGCTACTTTCACGATTTTTCAGTGAATTCCTCGTCTGTTTGATACAGGTTAACTTTCAAATTGTTCAAATGGCACTGAGCACTATGGGACATAACTGCTGAGGTCATCAGTCCCCTAGAACTACTTAAACCTATCTAACCTAAGGACATCACACACATCCATGCCCGAGGCAGGATTCGAACATGCGACAGTAGCGGTCGCGCGGTTCCAGACTGTAGCGCCTAGAACCGCTCGGCCACTACGGCCGGCGTTAACTTTCAACTTAAGTTGGATTTTGCTGTGCCACTTTGAGTGTGGGCGGCTGTAACTTACTGGAAACCTTGACCCGCCAAAGGCTGTATTCTTAGTAGTTAAAACTGTGTGCATGTCTTCGTTCTTTACAAGGTTAAAGTCCTAAGCGTCTCTGCAGACTACCTTGTATGAATATTAACAGGAAACAAGCTGTCTGACGGCAGAATTAACGTTAACTGTGGCTGCAGTTTATTACGCAATACCGAATTTAAGTAACGCTGAGTCAAATCACCTCCACTTGTTTTCTACCTTGAAGGCCCTGTATTTTACCGTGTGGTGATATGTTTAAGTGAAATGTATAATCATGTTGGTTTTTTGTGTGTTACAGAAGCTGATGTCAGTGTACAGCCCGTGTTGGTTGTTGTTTCCGGTCAGGTCTCGTCTCGCGCACGAAGTTCAGATTCGCGGCCGATGTTGAAGGCCAACCGTTAATAGTGTGGTAATTTGTGTTTATTCAGGCTACTCCATTAAGTAATGATCACCCGATATTTGTTGTCATGCTTTTCTCTGTAAGCTGCAAATTCTTTCGTTATTAATCAGGTTCCTCAATTGTGTGTGTGTATGTATGTGTGAAATCTTATGGGACTTAACTGCTAAGGTCATCAGTCCCTAAGCTTACACACTACTTAACCTAAATTATCCTAAGGGCAAACACACACACCCATGTCCGAGGGAGGACTCGAACCTCTGCCGGGACCAGCCGCACAGTCCATGACTGCAGTGGCTAAGACCGCTCGGCTAATCCCTCGCGGCTCCTCAATTGTGATAGAGACTATTTCTGTTAAGACAATTTACATTTGAATCATTTGAAACCTTCTAGCTTACTATAAACTGTGTTACCATACTGACATTCGTAAGGGACCATCATTTTGTCTGGGTAAAAATTCGTCTCTTCAGCTTACATCAGTAGTTAAGTTTCTTTTTACTTATAATTGTTAAGTTAATTCTATGTAGCAGTAATACTGTTTTTATTAAAGTTATGGGGCGTAAGGCTGTTTTTCTAGCACGCCATTAACAACTGCTTGCATAAACGGGCGATAATTTTTTTTAAAATTCTGTTGTAATTGACTTTGTAACATTGAGGGCACCACTGATTGTCTATGATAGTATTATTCCGTAACTGTGTTCTTACCAGTGTGTGCATCTGGCTTTGGTCAAATAAATCTCCTTTTTTACTGTATTGCCGGCCGCGGTGGTCGAGCGGTTCTAGGCGCTTCAGTCCGACTGCTACGGTCGCAGGTTCAAATCCTGTCTCGGACATGGATGTGTGTGATGTCCTTAGGTTAGTTAGGTTTAAGTAGTTCTAAGTCTAGCCGACTGATGACCTCAGATGTTAAGCTCCATAGTGCCCAGAGCCACTTGAACCATTTTTTTTACTGTATTCTCAAATTGTGGCTCAGCATTCTACTCCAGCAGCCTTGTGCCCTGCTCCCTATCTTGTCAAAAAGTAAGTAAGCGCAGCTGACAAGGACGGGGGATCACCCTAGCGATAATTGGGCTGCAAATGGGGAAATCCATTGAGATAAACAACTTTGGCAAAGGACAGATTATTACGCAGAGCCTGTGAACGAGTATCTCGAAAACGGTGAAGCTGCTCGAATGTTCACGTGCTATTCTCTTGAGCATCTACGGAAAGAGGTAGGACATTGAAACTACCACTAGGCGCTAAATGGTTGGACGTCCACGATTCTTAACAGAACGTGGGTTTCGGAGGCTTGTCTGCTCTGTAAAGTAGTCTGTGGCAACTCTACCGAAAGACCACAATGCTGGTGCACACACAAGTGTTTAGTAGCATACTGTTCAGCGTACATTGTTGAACATGAAACCCCGCAGCAGACCACGCCAACGAGTTCACATGTTGACCCACCGACATCGTCAATTACGATTGCAGTAGTCACAAGACCATCGGGATTCGACCGTCGATCAATGGAAACGTGTCGGCTCTTTGGGTGGATCACATTTTTGCTATCGCTGTCATCGAGGTGAACAGCAGCTCGAAAAGTGCAGCGCATCACGGACGCAGGCTGGTGGGAGCAATATTATGCTATGGGAGGCATTCCCTGCGCTTGCATGACAGCTGCGAACCATCTGCATCCCTTCATGCTTGATGTCTTCCTCGATAGCGATGTCATCTTTCAGCAGTATAACTATCCGTGTCTCTGAGACAGAACCGCACTACAGTCATTTGAGGACCATTATAGTGTCATGTTGATGTCTCGGCGACCAAATTCGCCTGATGTAAATCCTGTAGAACCCATCGGGGTCGCTGCTGGTCACCATCATCGCGTACGCACATCAGCGATTCGTTATTTACGCGAATTGCATGATCTGTGCGTAGGCATCGAACGCCACATCGCTCATAAGCCTGCCGACAATCTGTGGGATCCCTGATATGCAGAATCAGTGATGTGTTTCGTTCCAAAGACGGACAAACAAGCTATTAAGCAGGTGGTCATAATGTTTTGGTTCAGTAGTGTATATGTCAGTGTAAGAATTTTTGGCATCAGCTTCGCACGTTTAGTTCATTTCTTGCATCAGGGGAAAGTATTCTATTGACACTGGTCGTCTCTTTTGGGTTGTGGTGCAATTTGTTTCACCAATTAAAAAATATTCAATATGACACACGTTCCAGTAGTGTCTAAACACTTAACGCTACCACTCAAGTCAATGCTCACGTCAATGTATACTTGCCAACTAGTGAAGTCTGAGAATATCGAGGTATCAAGGACGATTCTGCAATACATCCGTAACAGAAGGCACGCAGACAAACCACATGCTTTAATGTTTTGCGATTGTGACTATTAATTGTTATTTCTTTTCGCACCCTACCTGTGGTACATGATTTACTGTATCAGTATAACAGATACAGGGTTATTACAAATGATTGAAGCGATTTCACAGCTCTACAATAACTTTATTATTTGAGATATTTTCACAATGCTTTGTACACACATACAAAAACTCAAAAAGTTTTTTAGGCATTCACAAATGTTCGATATGTGCCCCTTTAGTGATTCGGCAGACATCAAGCCGATAATCAAGTTCCTCCCACACTCGGCGCAGCATGTCCCCATCAATGAGTTCGAAAGCAACGTTGATGCGAGCTCGCAGTTCTGGCACGTTTCTTGGTAGAGGAGGTTTAAACACTGAATCTTTCACATAACCCCACAGAAAGAAATCGCATGGGGTTAAGTCGGGAGAGCGTGGAGGCCATGACATGAATTGCTGATCATGATCTCCACCACGACCGATCCATCGGTTTTCCAATCTGCTGTTTAAGAAATGCCGAACATCATGATGGAAGTGCGGTGGAGCACCATCCTGTTGAAAGATGAAGTCGGCGCTGTTGGTCTCCAGTTGTGGCATGAGCCAATTTTCCAGCACGTCCAGATACACGTGTCCTGTAACGTTTTTTTCGCAGAAGAAAAAGGGGCCGTAAACTTTAAACCGTGAGATTGCACAAAACACGTTAACTTTTGGTGAATTGCGAATTTGCTGCACGAATACGTGAGGATTCTCTACCGCCCAGATTCGCACATTGTGTCTGTCCACTTCACCATTAAGAAAAAATGTTGCTTCATCATTGAAAACAAGTTTCGCACTGAACGCATCCTCTTCCACGAGCCGTTGCAACCGCGCCGAAAATTCAAAGCGTTTGACTTTGTCTTCGGGTGTCAGGGCTTGTAGCAATTGTAAACGGTAAGGCTTCTGCTTTAGCCTTTTCCGTAAGATTTTCCAAACCGTCGGCTGTGGTACGTTTAGCTCCCTGCTTGCTTTATTCGTCGACTCCCGCGGGCTACGCGTGAAACTTGCCCGCGCGCGTTCAACCGTTTCTTCGCTCACTGCAGGCCGACCAGTTGATTTCCCCTTACAGAGGCATCCAGAAGCTTTAAACTGCGCATGCCATCGCCGAATGGAGTTAGCAGTTGGTGGATCTTTGATGAACTTCATCCTGAAGTGTCGTTGCACTGTTATGACTGACTGATGTGAGTGCATTTCAAGCACGACATACGCTTTCTCGCCTCCTGTCGCCATTTTGTCTCACTGCGCTCTCGAGCGCTCTGGGGGCAGAAACCTGAAGTGCGGCTTCAGCTGAACAAAACTTTACGAGTTTTTCTACGTATCTGTAGTGTGTCGTGACCATATGTCAATGAATGGAGCTACAGTGAATTTATGAAATCGCTTCAATCATTTGTAATAGCCCTGTAGTTCTGCTAGGTTTTAATTGACTGTGAATGCCAGCGCACTTAAAGACTTGTTAAAGATTGTTGTCATCTATATTCATAAGAGACACAAATTTTTCGTCTCTTTCTGCGCTCCACATAATATTTCTTGTATTCTTGCCGAATTTCGTGAACTGTTAAACAGATAATATAGTACCAACCGAAAAAAAGCCTGAAAATCAATCATAATAAGTCTAAAGTAATGTATAACAGACATATTAAACGAGCAGTTTTCATTAACAATGAAGCCAAAAAAGCCGTTGACGAGTTTCTACCTTCAGAAAAATTGAAGACAACGGCTGAACAGGCAATAAAAGAAATATAAACAAGAGTAAAAACGGCCTTCAGTGATTTTGGTAAAAACATTAGTGTTTTGAACACTCAGCTAAGTGTGTATCTGACATGGAAAGTTTACAATCACTGTATAACATCAGTTTTTGGCTTAAAGCAAGAGACTTGAACCTTCAGTACGAAAATCAATAAAAAAAATTGAGGATCGTTCAGCGAGAAACGAAAGATATAAGTTGAGAAATTATTAAAACAGAAAGAGGAAGGAGGGGTGGAACGAAAAACGGATCAACAAACAGACTTCAGAATAAGAAATAGTTATGTTCGCAATGAAAATAAAATGTAGATGGGCGGGACATATAAACAGGCGAACTGATGGTAGACGGAACAACGAATTTCTCCGCTGGGTTCCAAGACGTATGGAAAGACCGGACCGATGACGTAATGGAAGGTTTGTAGTTGACCTTACAAAATATCTAGCAATAACATGGATGTGTGCAGATGAAGACAACAACGCACGGAAAAGTTGAGAGAAGGCATTTACCCAGTAGCCTCTTACTTATAAGTAAATTTCCGACTAAAGGATTTCAGCCTCGACTATAGAACCCTAACTTTATGTTAATTTCTTTCATTTCAACTTTGTACATAGTGTTTCACATACCTCATTAGTGGAGTCACCGGTTTGCTGCTGCCTGATTTGATTAAGTAAGTGAACGCTGATTCACAGCAATGTTTCACTAATCTATAATTTATCTTCGAGTTTCTTCGTTACTGCCTTGTTATAACAATGGATATTTTTCTTACCTGTGAAAGAAAGTAGCTATTAGAAACACTAAAATTTCTAGATTAAAATAAAAATACTGCACAATGCTAATCGGAGATATAAAAACCTTTTTTAAGGTTTATGATTATAACAGAAATTTTGCTCGAAATCACCTTTTTTTTAAAAAAAGAAAAAATGCATGGTATACTAGCAAGCCAAGACCCGAAAAGTATGGCGAGACACGTGAAAATCGTTAAACCTCTTCTGCAGAGCTGTGCTCATAGTCTCTACCCAGACCCCCGTGCTTTTGAAATTGAGAGTCTGGGTTCAACACGAGCACCTCGCATTCTGACCACGTCCCAGTAGAGTCTCTTGTCAATATCGCCATTTAAAAGTCCGTCAGTAGCAGACTCTGACTCATCGCACTGTCCGTAGCGCGGGTTCGTGAGCATTCTGGCCATATCTACAAGCCATCAAACGATCTACCAAAATTGTTACCGACTGGGTGCAAAAAGCGGCATGGCGTGTGTATCTGAATTGGGTATTGGAATCTACACTTTGTTGGTTCCATTCATTCCTACGTTTTTTCCTCATCAGTCACCTGACTGGTGTGTTGCAGCCCGCCGCTTTTCTTCTGCTCCAATATCGTCATATCGAGTAGCACTTGCACACAAAGTCCTCAGTTATTTATTGAATGTATTCCAATCTCTGTCTCCCCCTACAACTTTTATCGTCGACTGTCCCCTCAGGTACCATGGAAGTTATTTCTTGATATCTTAACACGTATCCTGTCAGCATGTCCACTCTTCTTGTCAATGATTTCCACATTTTCCTGTTCTCACCGACTCCTCAGAGAACCTCATGCCTACTAAGTAGCGTCCCTATTTTGAATTAAGTTTGTCGTTTATCTAGTTTCTACTGTTTCTTAAGTCTTTCATATTTGTTGGTTTCACCATTTTTTGTGCTCACTAGATTATTCATTTCATTCAACAGGCCCTGTTATTCTTCCTCAGTTTCATAGACCATTCATAGCAGTGTCATCAGCGAATCTCATCACTGATAACCTTTCACCTTGAACCTTAATCTCACTCCTAAATATTTCTTTTGCTGTCTGATACCATTCCTAGTCCGGGCACTTTGTGTGAGGTTACAAGCGGCGTGTCCGCTAAGAATTGTAAGTGTATGGATGGTGTTTGGTTGAGCAACTGAGCGAGGCAGGCAAGTTGCCGTGATGTGTCTGGACTAGGTGAGTGAAGCTGGATGTTGGCACGGCGGTCATACGGCCGTGGAAGAACTCGCATGGCAGGTAGGCGCGACTCGGCAACTTGGAAATGCCGCTGAGCCAATAAGATGGCGAGGCTACTAAGTGAGTTAAACTAAAACCCAATATATTCACTACAAATACCAAAACTGTTTACAGACATGGTACGAAAAATCTAGAGACGGCGTCTGATCCGCAATAGAGAGAAAAGCCCACTAAAATGTTCACCACGTGTATGAAATTGTTACTAGCAAAATTATCCACATTTTACATTACAATAGTTTATAAAATCAATAACAAATGATGCAGACACTATACAGTATGTTTCAAAAGTCCGGGAACGCTTTACGGGAAAGCAGCACCAACCAGAAAACTAGTGTACATTTGGCTCGTAAGGTTCGCTGATACTAGGTGTTCGTGTGACAAGAAGCGAAGTGGTCGACCACATGTGAATGCAAGTCTCACTGAACAAGTGAGAGAAGCTTTCACAAGGAGTCCGGCAAAATCTCTAAGCAGAGCTTCACGTGAGGTGGAGATGTTAACAACGACACTGTGGAGTGTTTCGCATAAGAAATTAAACATGAAACCATACAGACTACAGTTGGCGCAAAAGTTATATCCTACAGACAAAGACAAGCGGTTCGAGTTTTTCTGTGAATTGAAGGTTGAAGGTGATGGTTTTGTGAATTTGAACATTTTTTTCGGACAAGGCAACATGTCGTACAAATAGGAAAGTAAACATCAACAATTGTAGGATTTGGGGAACAGAAAACCCGCATAGCATTGCTGAACACGAGCGAGATTTTCCGAGGGTCAATGTTTCTTGTGGCATACCTAACAAGCAACTTTATTGGTCTTTCTTCTTTGACGAACAAACTGTCACTGGAGAGTCCGTGGGTGCCTAGAGTCCAATTATCGCGTCGACGTTTCTAGGATCACACATGGTTCCCACACGGAGTGTATGTGAAGTGAATGTTTCCGGAACAAAAATTACAAGTTTGCTCTTTTCAATTATGTAATAATACCCATTCAACTAAAATAAAGTTTTTAAAGTGTTCCCGGACTTTTGAAACGCGCTGTACATGCGTGTGACTGCACCGTTAAGTAGCTCTTGGTGGCAGCTAAGCGATGAACAAGCTCCTAATATTGCTAAACAAATAAGTAAATTGTTATAAATTATTTCATTAAAAAGTGCCCGAATTATGATTTCTCCACATGTATGCTATTGATAATTGGTAGCATGAGAGTCCCATCCTATTTTTCTGTAAGTCCACATGTTTATTTAATAAGATTTTGGTAACTTTATATACATAAGATGGTCATTTGACTAACGTTGGACTCCAACATAGGAGTGTATAAATTCGCTATATTGACTAGATTTATTGCAGTTCTGTTAGTGCAGTGTAAAATTGTATATAGCTAGTTATTATTGTTAAGTTTGAAATTGAATAATGTGATATGAGGTTTCTATTTAAGTAAGAGGATTTGCTATACATATTTAAAATGAATAAATGTCATAATATGTCGAATTTCACAAATGGTGATCAAGGTATAAGTTGCTGTATTGAGTCAGATAGTTGCCATGTGACCAAGGTTTTACATAGCTGGCAATCTTTGGTCTTTTGTTGGTGTTTGGTTGAACTGATAAGGCGTTTGGATGGTAGTGTGCGGCCACAGAACAACTTGGGTTTAATTGTGGTATTCAGACTTATATTTTGATTTCCACCTGTTCGGGACGTTGATTAATTTGGAACTCTAAATGCTAGTTAACTTAGTTAAAGACGGTCATCAGTGACTGCTCAATTCCGAGCGCAGTAAAATATGTTCACGTTTAAAGACTTGTGTGCAGCTGTAGAACTTTGTGATTCTCACTGCAGATATTTTGCGGTTTTGTTGTTCTGCGCAAGCATTTACTCCACATTTGCTAGGGACTGCGAAATGCTCTGCTTGCGCTACAGATTAATCATTCAATTGTATTTTGATTCAGTTGTGATGAGTTAACAGTCTATGTGAGGCTATCATTCGGATTCAAACTTGTGTGGGTTATAAACATATAGTCAAGGATAACCAGTCTGTTGTAGCCCATACTATTATTCCGCAGGATCTTTTTTAACATTTTTCTTTTAATGACCACTATCCGTAAATTTATTTTTAAATTATATCGCTATTTGCTACTGCTAAAATAAGATTCTTCATGAACAAGCCGTGCTTTTACAAGGGCTCAAAGCAACAGGTGCATACCGAAGGTCATGTACTCGCCCTCTGCTGGTTAGGCAGCAACAAATTGATTTTGATTGGCAATTAATTTCATCTTACTGTTGCCCGAGCCGCAGTAAAGCTGCGTTCCTTTCGGTCTTTCATTCTTATTGTTCCCTTCTGGTTCCTGTACATATTGTATATTATTTCTAAATCCCTATAGCTTCCACTGATTTCCTTAGAATTTCTAACATTTTGCACAATTTTACACTGTCGAAAGCTTTTCCTAGGTCGACAAATTCTCTGAACGGATCTTTATTTTTCTTAAGCATTGCTTCCAATACGTCAGAACGGCCTCCCTGGTGGTTTTACATTTCCTAAAGCTGAACTGATCTTCATCGCTCAGAGTCTAAATTTTCTTTTCCCTTCTTTTACATATTGTTCTTGTCAGCAACATCGATGCTGATTGTGCGCT
Organism: Schistocerca piceifrons; assembly: GCF_021461385.2. Classification (NCBI taxonomy): domain Eukaryota; kingdom Metazoa; phylum Arthropoda; class Insecta; order Orthoptera; family Acrididae; genus Schistocerca; species Schistocerca piceifrons. The sequence continues at coordinate 137,324,516 of NC_060143.1, read as the reverse complement.
AGTTCTCGCACTTATCAAAGCTTTCCATCTTCGAGATTGTGCGGGTAATATTTATCCCAAAGTCTTTCCAGAATCATACATTCTACAAATCAAACTGAATAGTCATTTTGTTGCCACTGGCCCCAATCATTTTAGAAATTCCGAAGCAATATAGCTCTGCCTTTCCCCTTGTTTGACCATAAGTCTCCAAAAGCTCTGTCAAAGTTTGGCTAATAATGAAGCCCCGATGTCATCCATATCGACTGCCATTTTTTCTTCCATCATGTCATCAAGCAGTGCCTGCCCTTCGTACATGCCTTGAATGTACTCTTTTCCCTCTATACACTCCCTCCTTTGTTCTGAACAGTGGTATCCCCACTGCACTCCTAATGTTACCACTCTTGCCATTAATTTCAACGAAGATTGTTCTGACGTTCTTATATGCTGAATCAGTCCCTCCGACAACCATTTCTTTGTCGATTTCATCACATTTTTCCTGCAGCCACTTCGCCTTGGCTGCCATACATATCCTATTTATTTCATCCCTGGCTTGCATTATTGTACCGCAGTCTTGCCCTGAATATTTTCGTACCTCCTTCTTTCGTCGATCAGCTGATTTGTTTCTCTGTTACCCAATGTTTGATAACAGTTACCTTCCTTGTGGCTACGTCTGACTGTCCAATTCTGTCACTGCCGTTTTTAGAGATGTCCATTGTCCTTCAGCCGAAATGCCTACTGTCAACTTCATTATTGTGGTGTCGACAGTCTTAGAGAACTTCAAACGCACCTCATTATTCCTAAGTACATCAGTATCCCAACTTTTTTCCCCACTGATTCCTTCGAACCATTCTCTTAATCTCAGTTTACTCTTCATCGTTTGAAAATGGTTATCTGAGTCTACATCTGCTCCTGGGTACGCCTTACAATCCAATATCTGATTTCAGAATCTCTGTCTGACCATTATGCAATCCTGCTCGAATCTCCTCTCGCCTCCAGGCCTTTTACAAGTATACTTCTTCCTCTTGTGATTTCTGAACCGTGTATTCTCTTTTACTAGTTGAAATTTATGGGACAACTCAAGTAGTCTTTCTCCTCTCTCATTCCTACTAACAAGTCTATATTCTCCCGTAACTCTTTCTTTTATTCCTTATTATACTACTGCGTTACGGTTCCCTGTAATTATTAGATTATCATATCCTTTGACATACCAAGTCACCCATGCAGTATTCTCATGAACTGTCCCTACTACTTCCTCTTTTGCATGTGACATCATTACATACAACTGAATTATTGTTGTTCAAGTTGGTTTGCCGTCGATTCTGAAGAGAACATTTCTATCACTAACTCATTTTGTGCCCAACCTTCTTATGAGTGATGAAGCCTTCTCTCATTATACAATTTTCTGCTGCTTTTGACATTACCCTACATTCGTCTGATCAGAAATCCTTATCTTCTTGCCATTTTACTTCATTGAACCTCACTATATGCAGACTGAGCCCTTGCATTTTCCTTAACAGGCTTTCGAGCTTTCTTACCACATTTAGACTTCTGACATTTCACGCCTCGACTCGCAGAACGTTACCTCGTCACTGTCAGCCCCTTCCGGAGGTTTATATAAGGACTAATCCGAAATCTTTTGCCTCTGGAGAGATCATCATGACAGTTTCTTAATTACGGGCCACATGACCTGTGGAGGTATATAATGTGTTTCTAATGCAGTGGTTTCCGTTGCCTTCTGTAGCCTCATGCCGTCGATCATTGCTGACTCTTCCTCCTTTTAAGGGCAGTTTTCTATGCTAAAGGCAACCTTTGTCCGTTTCTTCACCATGTTTGACACGGTCGTTGGCAGAGAACGGAGGCTACTCCTTATACAGGAAGCCTTTCGCCGCCATTGTTGATGACCTTTATTCAAAATTTATGCAGTGGCTGTGATCGAACCAGGCCGACTAGTTTTCGTTACTCGTCAAAGACGCTAGCCCTAGACTACAATGCCCAACTAAAGTGTAATTAAGGGCTCTCTCCCTCACTCACCTGCCATAGTTCTTAACATTCATTATTTGTATCCTTGTGCGTCAATAAAAATTTTATCAATACTGTGGTTCTCGCTATGATAATGATAAATTCAGGAGGTCCTACTGCCACAGCCTCTGATCATGGAATACACGCAGTTACTTCTGCGTCCGTACCCCGCTGCGCGAAGTTTGATTACTGACGATAACGTAGATGATAAAAATGCAATTGCTTTTACAGCATTTTAATTAGGAACAATAAACTGCAAAACTCCAATGTCCTATCGGTCTTATCACTGCATCACATCGCTCAGTATGCAAGATGCAAAGTAAGTGCAGATGCAGAGCTAAAAAGGTACAGACTCATTTTGGCAGGAGGTCTGGAAAATGCGTAAACGATCAGGATTTATTTAACAACATGAAGTTATACCAGATTACATTAAGCAAAATTTCAGCATCTCAGATGACGAAGATCGTACAGATAAAGCGGAAAGAGCAATTATATAACAAACGTACTTATGCAAACACCAAAAGATATCGTAGGTACGAAGAAAGGAGAGAAAGGTATCTCACATAAGAAAAATCACCTACTATAAATGGAAGGCGACACTGACGTACCGAACTGAAGATTCTCTACAGAGGTTTTTTTGACAGTGCCCCCATAGGTGAATATTTCCCCATCCAGTTATTGTCCAAATATTTTGAAAAAATTTATACTTAGGATACTATATAATTTGCACTTTTGTTTCTGCCACATTAATTTTCGTAGATCACAAATATATAATTTCTGTTGGTCAATGAACGAGTCGTTGTACAGTGTTTTCACCCGCTCTCAAAAAGGAATAACTTGCAATCTCATTAATACATGTTTAGACTGATAATAACGCTGAGAAGCCAAAACGTTATGAAGATATGTCTAATATTACCTTGTTACGACTTTGAGCCGCGAAACAGCACCGATTCTGAGGGGTTTGAATTCGACAAGTTCTTGGTAGTACTTCGGAGATCTGTGGCACCAGATATCCATGCACAGGTCAAGCAATTTCCGTAAATTGCTGGCCAGTGGTTTGTATGCGCTGGGCTGTCGTCCCATAGCGTCCTGATGTGTTTCATCGGCTTCAGATGAAATCAGTTGCCGGTCTTTGTGGCCGAGCGGTTCTAGGCGCTCCAGTCTGGAACCGCGTGACCGCTACAGTCGCAGGTTCGAATCCTGCCTTGGGAATGGATGTGTGTGATATCCGTAGGTTCGTTACGTTTAAGTAGTTCTAAGTTCTAGGGGACTGAGGATCTCAGATGTTAAGTCCCATAGTGCTCAGAGCCATTTGAACCACTTTTTTGAAATCAGTTTGGTTGTCTAGGCATCAGCGTGAGTAAACAATGATGCTCCTCAGATCGCTGTAGAGCGATTCTAGCCGTGAGTAGGACAGTTATCCTGATGAGCGATGCCCTCCCCATCTGGGAAAACATAAAGCTTGAAGGTATGTAGATGGTCCGCAACAATGTTCACGTACTCCTCAGGCCCCATGGAAGCCCAGATCAATGTCGCCCAAATCGTGATACCAACACCACTGTCCTGTGCCCGTGGAACAGAACGTACACTATGTGATCAAAAGTATCCGGACGCCCCAAAAAATATAAGTTTTTCATATTAGGTGCATTGTGCTGCCACCTACTGCCAGGTACTCCATACCAGCAACATCAGTAATCATTAGACATCGTGAGAGAGCAGAATGGGACGCTCCGTGGAACTCATGGACTTCGAACGTGGTCAGGTGAATGGGTGTCACTTGTGTCATACGTCTGTATGCGAGATTTTCACACTCATAAAAATCCCTAGGTCCACTGTTTGCGACGTGATAGTGAAGTGGAAACGTGAAGGGACACGTACAGCACAAAAGCATACAGGCCGACCTCGTTTGTTGACTGTCACAGATCGCCAACGGTTGAAGGGCGTCGTAATGTGAATAGGCAGACATCTATCCTGACCATCACACAGGAATTCCAAACTGCATCAGGACGCACTGCAAGTACTGTGACAATTAGGCGGGAGATGAAAAACTTGGATTTCATGCTCGAGCGGCTGTTCATAAGTCACAAATGCCAAACGACGTCTCGCTTGGTGTAAGGACCGTAAACATTGGACGATTGAACGCTGGAAAAAACATTATGTGGAATGACGAATCACGGTACACAATGTGGCGATCCGGTGTCAGAGTGTGGGTGTGGCGAATGCCCGCTGAACGTCATCTGCCAGCGTGTATAGTGCCAACAATAAAATTCGGAGACGGTGGTGTTGTGGTGTGGTCGTATTTTCATGGAGGGGGCTTGCACCCCATGTTGTTTTGCGTGGCACTATCACAGCACAGGCCTACATTGATGTTTTAAGCACATTTTTGCTTCCCACTGTTTATGAACAAGTCGGGGATGGCGATTGCATCTTTCAACACGATCGAACAACAACTGTTCATAATGCACGGCCTCAGGCGGAGTGGTTACACGACAATAACATCCCTGTAATGGACTGGCCTGCACAGAGTCCTGACCTGAATCCTATAGAACACCTTTGAGACGTTTTGGAACGCCGACTTCGTACCAGGGCTCACCGACCGACATCGATACCTCTCCTCCGTGCAGCACTCCATGAAGAATGGGCTGCCATTCCCCAAGAAACTTTCCAGCAGCTGATTGAGCGTATGCCTTTGAGAGTGGAAACTGTCATCAAGGCTAAGGGTGGGCCAACACCATAGCATTGGCGATGGAGGACGCCACGAACTTTTAAGTCATTTTCAGCCAGGTGTCCGGATACTTTTGATCACATAGTGTATTTCGAGGAGCCGATCCCTGAATGATGGTGAATTAGTGCATTGCCACAACATGGTGTAACAAAAAAGTGATTCCTCCAACCAGATGAGACATTTCTATTGATCCACGGTACAATCTCTATTCTGTGCTAACTGAAATAGTAACTGACGATGTCTTTTGGTCGACATGACAAAACATTGGGGTCGCCTGTTGCGGAGCCTCACGTCAGCAATGTGCGCTGAACGGTGTGCTCCGAAACATTTGTGCTTGCAATAGTATTGAACTCAGTCGTGAGATGCGCCACAGATCGCCAGCTTTCCTGCTTTACACAGCGGACAAGCTTTCGACTTCCATGTTGTGTAATGAGGCGTGTACGTCCAACATTTCGTCGCCAAATCGTGGTTTTACCGTCCTTCAACCGCGATTCATAGATGCTCAGGACAGTAGCAAGCGGTCGGCCGACCAGCTTCGCCGTTTCCGAAATGCTCATTCCCAGCACCGGACCGCAACAATCTGGTCTCTCAACAACTGGATTATGTCAGTGGATGTCCTCATTTTCGGCCCGTATAGTCGGTAGAGTGACTCCTCCTTCGTCCCTGCCCCGCTGCACAAAACTTAAAGGTCCAAAATACCTTCCGCATTTTGTGTTATTGCCAAGTAACACAACTCGATGTAAATTGTACCGTACACAGAATGAACTGCAACGGCATAGTAAAGAAGGTAACAAAGAAATACGCAGTAATACGAACAGAAATGACACTATTGTTCTATAGTTCAACGACAATAATAACATTACACTGAAGTCACAGTGATTTATGATGTTTGGACACGGTTCTTAATAGGGTGTGATCACCTAGGACAGCAATGCAACATGCTTCTATGCTGGCCACAGGGTTGATAAGGATTTTTTGTGGTAGGGAGTTCCATTCCTCCACTAACACGGCTGACAAGTGCTGGATGGTCATGTGTGAATGTGAACGTGTTGCAATACGTCTTCCCAACACACCCCACACGTGTTCGATGGGACCTAAATCGGGGAAACGGGCAGGCCACTCCATTCGCCGAATATCCTCTCGTTCCAACTGCGCAGATTCATGCGGTCGCTCATTATCATCCATAAAAACGAAGTTAACACGAATGCACCCCTGAAAAGACGCACATGGGAAAGAAGTACAGTGTCACAATAACGCTGATCAGTAAGCATACGGTGTTCAAATATTTGGATGACAGTACACCCATGCAACATTATGCCTCCCCATACCATAACAAATGGTTCAAATGGCTCTGAGCACTATGGGACTCAACTGCTGTGGTCATCAGTCCCCTAGAACTTAGAACTACTTAAACTTAACTAACCTAAGGACATCACACACATCCATGCTCGAGGCAGGATTCGAACCTGCGACCGTAGCAGTCGCACGGTTCCGGACTGCGCGCCTAGAACCGCGAGACCACCATGGCCGGCCCATACCATAACAACTGGACAACCAAAACGCTAATGTTCGACAATATTCCTGGGTGCATTACGTGTTCCCACCACTCGCCATATGAATTTACGTCCATAATTATCGAAAATGCTCGTTTTGGGAGTGATTATCACACTAAATACGTTTGACATCACCTTACTGTCCACCTCTTAGTAAGAGAAGGACACACTGACGATTCGAACCTTGATTTTCCATTAAGGTCATGGGAAATCCATATAGCTTTTTTTTAGAATTTCGAATAACTGTCCAACTCTATTCAATCAGTGTGACTGCTATGTCCAGCCTTGGGAGTGTCATATGCATCCACGCTCGCAGTTTCTCATTGTGGAAGTTTACGCATGGGGTTAATTTTCATCCGTCTCATCGCCGAATCAAAATTTTTTGAGCCACTGTCAGAATTAGTAACTTTCACATGTCGTGATCAAGTCTGTACTCGCAGTGGGTAATATATCGTTGCACGTACAGTTCCCTTTTAAAAAACCTGCACCTTTATGACTTAGAGTGACGTGTCCCAGTCATGCTACGACACATTGGCACCATGTAACTATGTTTATGCTGTGACCAGGATTATATTTCGTGATCAAGATTCAGTTAATGAATTCAGTTAGTCAAAGGATAATAATCTATGACAACAATTATAAATTTTGGCGAGGCATTCATTGTATCAGTGTCACTATCTACTCAAGCGACGATGGAATATATGCATCATTGTAATAATGAACAGATGCAACAGTATTCCAGGGATGGGAACCTCTGTAAACTTTCCGTTTTATTTCTCGTCATGGCCTCTAACTGCTAGTACTGCAAAAAGCACAGCAGCACAAGAGATGAAAGAGGTGTTTGTTCAGAACGCGCTGGAACGAGGTGAGATACAGGATTACACACTGAGGAGTAACATTAATATAACATTTATCGAGAAAAATGTAGCTAAGAGACGATCCACCGAATGTACTAGTGGCTGCTCGTTCATACGATGACACCCTTTTTGAAGACTGGCTGTGTGTAGATGTCAGTAGGTCATCCTCTTAGTAACCATCACTCTCATTCCAGTCACATGTTTCACTGATCTGTTTATTTTCTGTATAATGTATTCGCCTTTGTCGTTTGCTTTTCTGAGAAAGTGTTTGTTTAGATTTAAGGCCTCGCTCAAAAGCGAGCTTTCTGGACATTTAGGTACGATGTGATATAAATATCAAAACGATTCTCCATTGTTGTTGTTCGTCTTTGAAAGTCAGAAATCTGAAGAAAAAGGATAAAACTTTATTGAAATGACACAATGTTAAAATAGTTACATAGATTTTTTCTACTTTTCTGTTATGTTACGTTATTATTCCCATTAATTATCTGGACACAATCAGTAATCTCGAAAAAAAAGTGTGAAGTTGAGGTTCTCCCGCTCCCACAGGAACTGGGACCACGTTCGCGCTCCTGGTGCGCCCGCCGTTAAAGCTGCCACTGTACGGGAAATGCGCAGTATCAGAGTAGCACGCTTTGTCGTTTCTTGTAAGTTCTCCAGAGGGTTTCTTTCAAACGTGTATGGCACAATCGTTAATTAATACCGGCTAGTCCTTAATACAAGCTATTTGGATCCTAGGTGTACAGGTGATGAATAACGTCCAGTAAGTGAACATTAGCCGTCTACATTATTACTTCTTAGGTGGTATTTCTGAACACGTCTGTTAAAAACATCATTACAAATTGAACTGCAAATAAATTGTTAGGTAATTCTGTTGTGATTTAGTTCTATTGTAGACAGGTTCGTATGTCGACTTTCGCGCATTTATGACGGTTGTTAATGGCGCGTTGTTCTTCTGCGTGTATGTGTATGTATGTGTGGGAGGTGTGGCAGGAGAGATCACGCGCCTTTTCAAACATGCGTTACTCGCCGTGAGTTTCTCGATGATCGAAACGACTGGAAGTAAAAAGATGAAGTGAAATCCCATCTCAACTAAGTGTTGTAAGACACGAGATATTATCAATGAAAAAAGCGCCATTATTGCTCTTTCTAATGAGCATCGAGGCAGAAGTAAGACGTCACCGGCTCGTAATACGTGATAAAGAGCTGAAGCAGACAAAAAAGGCAAGAACAAACAAGGAGTAATGATGTAACTTGTTAAATGGCTAGCATTTAACAATAAGGAAACCAATGAATTTATATCTGAAAGCGTGACAGCCACCAAGATGGAAATTGTTAAGACCTTCGGCTAGGAGTGTACATGGAAGAGACGCCATCGTCCTTAACGAAAGATACGAGTATGCACTGTTGGTACCAACAAGTGGGCGCTCCCCGACACGGATCTTTATCGATGAAATTTTTATTGCCCTTTGGCGAGCGCCCGCTGTGGTTTCTCCAGCGCAGGAAGGCATCGGCCGTGCAGTGGCGGACAATAAGAAGAGGTGGCCGTCGTGGGCGTCGTTTTGTCGCCAGGCTCGCACAGGTAGGCCGTGGAACGAGAGAGTCCAACATCGTTGCTGGTGATGGTGCTCGTCGAGAAGGAACTGCAGACTATACACAAAGTTGCCGATCTCTGTAACAGCGTACCCACAAATAAATACCTCAGCAACATATGAAGCATATCCAAACAATAATAGTGGGACTAGGGTCATTTTCATAACAATAGAAAGACTGGTAAAATCAGTTTCACTTCCGTAGAAATGTAGGAACATGTGAGGCAATACTGACCCTAGACGTTTATAGATTTTCCAGATTTTTTGTAACGTCACGTGGAAAACACTCACAGCAGGGATCAAATACAAGGAGCGGAGGAATTTTCTCTACAACTTTTAACGAAACAAGGCTGTAGTTATAAGGCAATGCAGGGCGCCTACGCGTGCATCTCTTCACCAGGGAGAAAACCAGGCGCCTCTTAGCCGCGACTGGCCTGAGCCGCTTCAGTAAGGCGCTAACGATGTGATGCGTATTTGAAGTTTAATAAAACGTCTCTCTCGATCACTGGTGTGCCACTGGGCCCCACCGGCACTTCACACTGTTTTACTTGTTTGTTTTAGGTGTCATCGTTTCGGCCATATGGCGAAACGATGCAGGGAATCTAGGTGGCTCGCGATTAGACATAAGAAATAAGTGCATTAATTTTATTAAGTAGGGAGCGTTCTGCTCTCTTTTGTTGAATTCGAAAATATGTGCAATGGCTAAATAAGAGACACACAGTGTCACCGGCCAGCAAGCTATGCGATCCTTAATTGATCAGGGAGCACGCTCGGTGTTCAAATGTCTCCAAGCGCTATGGGACTTAACTTCTGATGTTATCAGTCAACCTACACTTAGAACTACTTAAACCTAACTAACCTAAGAACATCACACACATCCATGCCCGAGGCAGGATTCGAACCTGCGACCGCAGTAGCTGCGCAGTTCGGGACTGAAGCGCCTAGAACCGCTCGGCCACAGCGGCCGGCCACGCTCAGGGACAGAAATATATACAGAGAAAGATGTGAAGTTGCGCTTGTTGAAATCGCAGATCTAGTGGTAGAGCCAGCTATAATTTTCAATTGGAGGCCTTAGACGACCTGCAGCAGAACTTAGTGGGAAGACATTTTGGCTAGGCCGCTAGGGCAAGCTGTCGTCAATGTTGATCTGTCAGGAGGAGCGTCTGTTGTGTAAGGCAATCCAGTTAAACCGCGAGCAATGAAATTACCAATGACATTAATACCTAATTCGTATGATTGTTTGTCGAGTGGCATTGGGAAGTCGCCGTGGGTGAGTGTGGAGCCTGTCTTACCAAATGGTATGTTGTGAATAGTAGTACCACTGGAGGATAACGTTGTATTACATGCATCATGTTGTTCAGTAGGACGAAGTATTGTATGTATACAGGAAAAGGATAGAGGCTGGGTGATACCTGTCAGCGTGGATAATTTCGGCACCAAGGAAGTTACATTGCTATAGGGAACTTTAGTGGCAATGTTCTGGAAGAGGAATATTGCTGCACAGAAGGCGTAGGCTATGAAAGAGCACAGGATGCCACTAAGATTCCACTGTGTGAGAAAGTGAAGCATTTAGGGAGCATAGAGGGCACTGATGGAAGAACTGCTGTTAGTTTTTCGAGATTTGTTTTTTCTGTGGGTGCTGTTGCCTGCAATGTCCATGACACGACACAGGATTCGTACGGAGAATGAAGCGCTAGTGCACTGGAGGCTTACAGAATATGCAGCCATTTTAGAGGGAGTTTATCAATCAACAGTCAGCCAACGGCATAACACGGGGGGGGTAGGAGCCCTTGGGCCACGTTGGAAGGGGGGGGGGGGTGGTAGGAATTGTAACTGTACGGAAGAAGTCTACAGAAGTTTCAAGGGAGTATCGGTTCTGCACTGAGTACCGCCATTTGAACAGTAAGACAACGACAGATGCTTACCCTGTTTCAAACATCACAAAAACCATTTATAACCTTGGTCAGTGCCCGAATTTCTTGACGATAGACATGAGGAGTGGGTACCATCAGTTGGAGGTGGCTCCAGAGAATAGATCAAAGACTGCGTTTCCAGTATGTTGGGGAGATTACCAGTGTAGAAGAACTCCGTTAGTTTGAAGAATGCACCAACGGCATTTCAGCATTTGTTGGCCGGATTGTTGAAATGGTTAAAGCCTCGTCAATGGTTAGTGTCTCTGGACGGTATAATTGTTTTTTCAAGAAATATGCAAGAACATACACAAAGAGTGAGGCAAGTGTTCAAGACGTTACAGTCTGAGTATTGAGAAGTGTCATTTTGCATTGGAAGAAGCAATTAGTAAAGTTAATGTAACGTTGACACGATATTAATACAGGTAGTGCAAGATTTTCCAGAACCCGGAACAAGCAAAAAGTTACAGTGTTTTCTGGGCCTCACGAATTACTATAGAAAATTCGTGGGAGGATCTGCAAATAGAGTACGACCGCTTACATAATTACTAAGGAAAGTCGTCAAATTTGTGTGATCTGAGGAGTGTCAGAAAGAATTTGATGGGCTGCAGTATTAACGTTTAGTCCAGTTTGGTATTCTCAGATTTTCGGAAGGAATTTATATTATCTTGTGATGTATCAAACAATGCTATCAGATGCGTTTTGAGCCAGGAAGTCGGTGGAGAGGAACACCTTAAGAGAAAATTTTAGCATGGTGTATGGAGTACCATACTTCCATGTTACCTGTATAGTAGGAAGTTTAACGTAGTGACTGACCACGCTGCTTTAAAGTGGTTACTAGGTTTGAAGGAGCCAGCCTGTAGACGGACGAGATGAGCATTAAAACTAAGTGAATTTGAATATGAAGTAAACCATCCACCAGGGAAAAAATACGGACATGCGAATGCACCAAACAGGACGGTAGCGGTGATACCTTGCTGAGCGGCATGCAGCACAGAACACTGAGTCAGAATGTAAGCAGCACAGTAAGCAGCTGCAGTTTAGTATGTGTGACAGATTGTTGTGTAGACCACGTGTGGATGTACCATCGCAGCTAAGAGAAGAGATACAGAGAGAAATGCATTATCGCGTCCTTTTTTTGTCATGGACGGCGCAGAGCAATGAATCGGAGGGACTGGAGAAGTACTGGTAGAGAGGAAATTGAAGTAATATCAATCAGAGCGTCGGGAATTTGAGTCGGAAACAAGTACTGTTGCACAGGTTGCCAGAAGCAAATGAAGCTATTTTGTTTTATTGGGGTGGATGTGCTAGAACAATTAAAAAAAACTCCGGCAGGGAACTTGTTTGTGCTGACTATAATAGACCAGTTTTCTCATTAGGTCATGTGCTACAGATGCCGGACTAGCAGGCAGTCACAATTACGCATGTGTTGGTGAGCAGATGGGTGTTGAAGGTTGGGGTGCCAGAGACAGTAATTACGGATCAAGAGACGAACTTCATGTCAGATCTAATGAAGGATTTGTGTTGATTTTTGAAAGTGAAGAAATTAAGAACTACTCTATCCTCAGCCAAATGGAAGGACGGAGCAGGTTCATCGTTCGACTGGGGGATGTTTGGTTATTAACTCCCATCGTATGGATTGGGATACGTAATACTTATCTTTGTGGTGAGTGCATTTTCAAGAACGACGAGAGAGGTTTGGAGGAAGGTCCAATAAGCTAACACTAAGGCACTGTAAAGACAAGTGGGGACACTGAAGCATACAGGAACTTTACCTCAGTACAAGGTGAGCCAATGGGTGATGATGTCGAGTCTGCAGAAGATAAAGAAATCTGTGAAACGGTACCAGGGACCATACAAAGTGGTGGAACCACATCATCTGTGAATGTGAGGCTACAATTGACAACAAGGTATACGATTTTACATGTCGCACGTCTACAACTATTCAAGGGTGTCCCAGGAGCGATCACAGGGGGAATATCAGTGAAACCAAGGAAGGAAGCAGAGAATAAGACGCAGAAGAAGGAGCAACAGGAGAAGGATGTCCGTGTACCTCACAAACCGTTTGCGCTACAGCCAAGGAGATAGTCAATATTTTTGTGATTTTTAGGATTCTTGCAATTTTGGTTATTTTCATTTTGTGTATTGTGTAGATTATTAAAGTAGTTTTGGGTAGGATGTACCTATATGTTAGGGAAAGGGTTATCTTTAATTATTTTGTGGGGCGTACTGATCAGAAACAGCAAGCCTCTGGGAGGGTGTGGAGACGATAATGGTTCCAGCCCTCAGGTTATAGTTCAGCGAGGGCGAGGAAGGAAGAATGCTAGTTTTGGTGGTGCTGTATCTCTTTGCCTGGGGTGGAGTAGGGGCGCTGCAAGACTATCACCTGGGTGGAGGAGGTTTGTTTTCCAGGCAGCAGGATGTGGTGTTATCTAATCACTAATGGATGTTAACTTTGCTATTCCATGTATGGGAACTATGGAAGGAGATGAGGAGATTAGAAAAGGTATTTTGAGGTCTGCAACAATTACTGCCCGAACTGTAATTAGTACCAAAGCCAGCAGCCGAAACCTGGTGTTACACGGTGCACTGCTATCCAGTAAGGCTAAAAACAGTGGGGAAGTTAGTATAATTAAAAGAGGATGGTGTGTTACTGATATTGTGAGGTGGGGATTGGCATGTGATAATGACCAAGGCTAAGCACCGGCAGTGCCAAAGTAGGGTGGTCATCTTATGTCCTACTCACGAGATCCAGATGGGAGGAAGCACATGCGCCATGCAGTTGTTCAAGGCAAGGTAGGAGTCGACCTTGCAGAAAGGAGGTGATGGAACCAAAGCCATATTTACAGTGAACGATTCTACACTGGGTGTACTAAGTGTACGACAGTATAATAGTCTTACCAAGCTGGTTCCTAGGTCAGATGACAGCCGCACAGGACAGGCGGATCACTGTGGGGCAACTAATGCAGCACGTTGAACAGTATTGGGATGACAGACGAAAGGTAACCGTGACCTTGAGCTCGCAACACCTATTGTCCTACTCAGATTTTGCTTTTGCGTAGCTTTTATTTATCTAAGAGAACGAGGCATACAGAAACCCGATCCGTGGACAGTTCAGTTAATGTGGACTGGACCACCTGAGCTAGAGATAGAGAACGATTTCATAGGAAGATGGGATGCAGCCATAAAATTTAATGTAGTAAAAGTATAGTATTTATAATTGCTAGTCTAATATAATCTTTGGAGTATGTTACTAGTTTTATAATTCGATGGGGAAGTAGTCACGGTACGGAACCGGAACTGAGCAAGACCCAAGGAGCCAGGTCTTTCCCGTGGAGGGGGGAATGTAGTACTGCTACCTAGTGTTACATGAAAATTGTAGAAATTTGTAAGAAAAGCGTCGTGAAGTACTGGGTTAACTACCATGCGCCGGGAAGCACAGTGTGGCGACATATGGGTCATAATAACATGTACAAAAAAGGATTGTGAGATGGGCTAGCCATACTTGACAAAACCAGCATTGCCCAGTGGTAATAGCTGGAGTAGGCAGGACGATGCCACCACACCAGGGCAAGACCTCTGTTGTGAGCTACATGAATGGGGGCTGGGGTAACAGTCCAACAAATGCACCTCAGAATCACATAATAGCTGTGAATTTTTCGGCAGATTCATTCAGAGCCCAGGAGCACCCCAGTGACACCAGGGCCGCACCAGATGGCGAAGCGACTGGGCACCGCCAGCTGCACAAATGGATTCAGAGATCGGGTCAGGCCAGCCACCTTCTGCACTGAGTCTTCTTTTGGGGCTTGGTGCCACAGCACCGTCAACCTGCCGTCCACACATGCTGTCGCCAGACTCCTGCCAGCGGGCAGCAGGTCGTAACCCATGCACGGCAGTCCTCGCTTGCCTCTGTGGTGGATGCAAGCCGATCCTGAGTTGCCGGGTGCAGCCTGAGTTGCAGCAGAAGAAGGAGAGCACCACTGACGTCGGGACCTTGGCCCATTGTCAGACTGCCGGCCATTGCCCGTCCTGATGTCAGCAACACAGGGCGCCTATGCGTGCAGCTCCTCACCAGGAGCCGGCCGGTGTGGCCGTGCGGTTCTAGGCGCTTCAGTCTGGAACCGCGTGACCGCTACGGTCGCAGGTTCGAATCCTGCCTCGGGCATGGATGTGTATGATGTCCTTAGGTTAGTTATATTTAACTAGTTCTAAGTTCTAGGGGACTGATGACCACAGATGTTAGGTCCCATAGTGCTCAGAGCCATTTGAAGCCATTTCTTCACCAGGACGGATACCAGCCGCCTGTTAATGCCGCCGGCCTCAGTGGCCACAGTGGGGCATGTCCGACTCACATTGCTAATGATGTGATGTATATTTGAAGTTTAATAAAATATTTCTCTCGATCACCGGTGTGTCACTGGGCATCACTGGCCCATTACTTTAGCACTCACCCTACAGAGTGCTCTCTGTACTCTGCGCTATGAATCTTGAAAATCAAATTATGTATGAAAATATAGCCATAAGAAACCTTTATTTAACTTTATATATAAAGGCGTTTATTAAATTATCGGATTCGGTACAAAAATTTTGTTTATGTTTACCCCATTTTGGATGCTGCTGTCCCCTTTGTAGCTCCTTCTTTCAGTATTATTCAATTATCACATACACTTTTACTTAAGCTGATATACAGTTGTCATGTGGCGACTTCTTAGTTTGTTTACGTTATAAATTACACCAAAAGTAAAATTACAATTATCGTACATATTCAGAAACTACATCTGAAGCTGCAAATAAAAGTACTTTACGAACATAAACGAAAATTTTACGAAAAGTGTCCAATAAGTAATTTAACACTTTTTTCCGAGTTCGGTTGAAAACATGTGAGACTTGTTGTGGGACATCATGGAATGTCCCGCTTCAAAAAATGGTTCAGAGCACTATGGGACTTGACGTCTGAGGTCATCAGTCCCCTAGAACTTAGAACTACTTAAACCTAACTAACCTAAGGACATCACACACATCCATGACCGAGGCAGGATTCGAACCTGCGACCGAAGCGGTCGCGCGGTTCCAGACTGTTGCGCCTAGAACCGCTCGGCCACTCCGGCCGGCTATCCCGCCTCAGATTCGATATTTTCATGAAGTTTCGATAAGTGGTGGCACTATACATAGCCTTCAAAATCTGTAACGGAGGTTCCTTCCAAGCAGAGAGCTGAGTTCCTTTTGGCGGAAAATCAGAGCATCGCAGATATTTTTAGGCGCTTGCAGAATGTCTACGAAGACCTGGCACTGAACAAAAGTACGGTGAGTCGTTGGGCGAAGCGTCTGTCGGCATCGCAACAAGGTCGTGCAAACCCGTCCGTGTGGCGGGCGGCCCAACACAGCAGTGACTCCTGCAACGTTGGAACGTGCAGACACACTCATTTGAGGTGATCGACGGATCACAATCAGACACTTCACTGCTCAACTGGACGCCTCTGTTGGTAGTGCTGACACACTCGTCCACCAGTTGGTGTACTCAAAAGTGTGTCGCTGTTGGGTTCCTCGTCGCCAAACAGAAGACCATACAGAGCAACGAAGGACCATCTGCCCGGAATTGCTTGCGCGTTGCAAGCCTGATCGTGACGATTTTTTGTCGAATATCGTTATTTAATATATATTTTTTGTGGGATCTAAAATTTAAAAAACCTCTCTCACACCGGCCTGATTTAGCTTCACTGATCAGGATAGTAAAAAACATGCGTATATTAAGGGAATTTTCATTCACAAGGCAGGCTTATCACATTCACACAGTTCAATACTGTTCTATCCTGATCAAATTGAGCTTAACTTAAATTCCATTAGGCAGTGAAGCAATTTCGAAGTCTAGGTGCTACGAAAATTGTCAGTCGATCTCCTGAAAACATTTGTAATAATTATTAACTTTCGGTGATCACGTGGGGAAGACCGGAGATCTGCTGGTAAGACCGTGTTAGCCTATTTATTTGTAGTAACTGGATATCTTGAGCATACAAAACGGCAGGTTCGTCCAGTGTAAATCAGACGTTCCCCACTGATCCCGTGCAACACAGCGTAGTAAGCAGACACTGTCAATAATAATCAGTTAAATAATACGCGAACACATTTACTTTAGTTTAGTTCATGTATTAAATTCCTTCTCATACAGAATCTCATCAAGATGGCGACTAGCTCAACAATACATACATATACGTCCTCCTTCTTTCACGGCTAATCGGCAAGCTCTCCTTCATTCTTTTCATAAGAGAAAACATAGATAGCAGAGAAGCTATTCCTCGGAGTAAATGGACGCTACAAGGAATAATAGGGCTTGAAACCACTTTGCATTGATAATCATCGTATATTAAAGTTTATGAATCGGTAAGGTAAGAAGAGATATTTCGAGATATGTACTGAGTTATATAATTTATAAAAAATTTCTGAAAATATCGCGGAGAGACCGCTGCAAGAGACATTACAGTTACATGCGAGGAAACCTGGGTTTATCACTTCAAAATGGCAATCCGTGGAATGGCGCCACATCACCTCCCCTCCCAAGAGGAAAAAGTTCAAAGCCATTCCCTCAACCGGTACAGTCATGGCGATAGTCTCCCGGGACTCTGAAGGGGTTATTCTATTTGATACCATCCTCATGGTGCAACGATCAGCTCTGAAGTGCTACCCTCAGGAAATTGAAGATACGGCTTCAGCGTGTTCGTCGGCACAAAAATGTAACTACGAACTTCTCCTTCGCCAGGACAACGCTGACCCTCACACAAGTCTGCGCACCCGAGAGGAGCTCAGAAAACTTCGTTGGACTGTGCTTCCTCATCCACCCTACAGCCCGGATTTCGCAACTTCCTACTCCCTTCTGTTTGGCCCAATGAGGATACACTCCGGGAGAAGCAGAAAGCGGATGATGTGGAGGTTATTGATGCAGCAAGACGTTGGCTCCGACGTCGACCAGTGGAGTGGTACCATGCGGGCATACAGGCCGTCACAGTAAGTTGGTCTAAGGCCGTCATACTGAACAAAGATCATGTTGAAAAATAGGGTTTTGTAACCAAAAGAGTGGGGAACAATATGGTATACTGAAATCCTGAATAAAAACACCCTTCTTTAATAAAAAAAATTGTATTGCATTGCTTATTAAACGCCGCTGGTAATTTGATGAAGCTCATTATTTTCATAAATTAAATCAGAAAAAGAAGTGTTTGATAACTTCTTTTTTCAGTGGGTGTAAACACCTTCATGGAGCTCAACGCCAATTATCATGGATACCAAAGACCAACTTCACTCTTCAGGTACCCGCGATTAATTTCCCTTCCCCACAACATCCGAGAAACTTGTGGAAAATGTTAAACATTTGCATCTTTCAGGCAATCAGCTCTGCATATATGGCTGTATTGACTCTGACCTTTAGCAGAAGCATTTCCATTGGAACTGCCCCTTCTTCATAATCGCAACACACTGTATGGTGCTGTTTCCTGAACCTACTTCGAGTACTATCACTAATCGTTCCAGTCTTCAGAAAACGTCCACTGACGTCAAGGAAGTCCCAGATTTTCGGCTTACGGTAACCGAAGGTTGTCCAATCATGCCTTTCGGATGCTTATCTTATTAAAAGAAAATTCCGTTCCACATTGCGGCTGTGTTTCGTGTTGTCCTTAAATTATGCTTGCCCCACAAGAATAGTAAACTATATGTTACAGCACGAAAATACAATTATTTCACTGATGGAATAACTCATAAACGAACACAAAGGCCATAATTACTATACTCTCATGTGGTGATAATGCGTACGCTATTAACTATTCGGGTTATAACTTCACTTTGAAGCATTTCGTCTGCCAAATGCAAGATGAGGAAAGGAAGGTAATCTAAAAACATACTTTCGATGCCTTTGGCATTACAGACAAAATATGAGTACATATTCTGATCAAGAATGGGGAAGTAAATCACACTTGGCCTCTCAACTAAAACGTCACTCTTCCCGAAATGTAAGTCCAGTCTCTTAATTAGCGTGTCATTTTGCTCAAGTCCGTCAGCTGAAATTTACGAGGATGAAAATTGCCGTCGTGCAATAGCAAAGAACAGCCAGACAGACCGAAATATAGTAGGGTAACGAGAGGTCGCTGCCCTCAAAGTGTAAGTAGTCGAAATTACGCTCTGTACCCAGTGACAACCCAAACCAGCATACAAAGCATTTTTTACTATATTATGGTAGTATACTATGATAGGTCTCCGCCTGAAATTAATTAATGACCGGTTTCTCATTAAATGTTTCAACAGCTGTATTTCTACGACTTCTTGAAATAAATGGATAACTGACACTCAATATGACTCGACGATACCTCAGCAAGAGCCAACATTAATTGAAATATTACTTAGACACGTGCTGTGGAGGAAGGACAGACGTTAAAAATCAACGCTGCAACTGTAAGTCCAGAGCTGCAAATTGTGTCGGGAGAGCAGCACACAATCAACGAATTGGGCTGATGATGAAATGAAATTGTGAATAGATAAAAGTCTCGTAAAATTGTGGCTATTTCTAATGAATTTCACACAACCAGTGTGAAATCAGAAAAAGGAACAGATATTCATTTCCACCACTGGATGCTACTTAGTCAGAGACCACTGTTACTAGCTCAGTTAGCTGTCGTGTTGTAGTAACCATTCATAGAGGCAATACTCAGCAGACGTTGACTCAAAGTGGCCATCAGAAGCATGGCTGACAAATGGCGATTGAATATTGAATGCTTAAATAAAGGTTTGGTGCTCTTAACTTTTAACGGTTTTCGAATGTACAGAGAGCTTGCCTTGAGACTGTAGCGTGGTTATTTTGGTGGCGCGGTTTAGCGTGAACAACGTCCTATTCCTTCTAAAAATTCACATTTAAGTGCACTGATCATTTCTGTTACACTTTCGTATGACCTCTACCGACGTGTTACGATCCCAACAACACGATTATGAATTCCTTCGATACCTGTTATCTTGTTTGCCAGGTATGGACTCCAAAAGCTGGAACAATACGCTATAAAATTCGTCGCACTAGCGTCTTGCATACAATTTCCTTTATGTCCCAGAAACCTTCCAAAGAATCAATGTCTTCCATTCGTCTTTCCTAACACCTATTTCACTTGTTCGTCGCATCTCCTACGCGTTCTTAATATTACCCCTAAACACTAATAGGATGTGATGCACTCCAGGTGTTAGCCACTAAGTCGGATGGTCTGGTTCTGTCTCTTTATTATAAGCATTACTTGGCATTTATGCGCATTTGAGGAGAGCCGCCATTCGTTACACCAGCAAGACTTTCAACATTTCCTTGCTCTTGCCGCACAACGAAGCTTTCTGACGATAACAGCACCGTCAGCGAAGAATTTGATTGTGCTGATGATTCAATATTATAAATAGATTTATGAATGTTGAAAACAGTAGGGGTCCTACTGTATTATGATTCCATGTGGCACAGCCAATTGCACTTTCTTTTACGTTAAACATTCGGCGCCATTGCAAAGTAATCGGTTTTATACAGGAAATATTCATCGAGTAGATAGCATATTTTTGAAGATACGTCGTATAAGTGTATCAGTATTTTCTGAATCACTCGAAGATACAAATCTTCGCGCGGCTGGTGATGTAGTTTGCCTGAGGGATCGATATTCGTGCCCGTTAAAATAATTTCTTTAGTTTTAATGGCTTATACGACAAATCTATGACTATATAAGACATGCGATTCACATCGATGGATTGTGCTTATCCCGACACATGAAACATCTGGTGTTTATACGTATTTTGAACAACGTCATGACGAGGTGCAGAAGTGCTGAAAGTGATTGCATTTACAGAGATGATATGATAGATTAGAACATTAAGATTTAAATTTTTCTTACTGATAATGGCACACTGAACAATTTCACATTTATTACCTAAACACCAAACTGATTTAGATGTACCTTAAAATCGTTACAGTCGCTTCGTTGCCACGACAAGTGCAGGGCCGCATACGAAGCGAACACTTGAATGGAGTTTACGCCCTAGCTTGTAACTTGCTCCGCTGTACGGATCTGACGCGTCAGTGTAATAAGCGTCAGACCGTTCGGTGCTTGTAAGCTGACAGTGCTTTATCAGACGCAAAAGGTAATACAGTGATTAAAACTGGACCATGTCTTCGATTACCAATTACACGGTGACTCTAATCACTTTCAGGTGAGATAAATCAGTATCCGCTTTGCAACATTTCATATCGTAAACCTACACTGTCTATCGTCACAAATGTTCATTATACTCTAGATCGAGGCGCACATTAAACTGTCGTGAAACATGAACTGTTGCAAGAAATGTATAGTTTTCACAATGACACATGACGAACATAGAACACAACTTGTGTTGTCACGATGTATCGTATCCTGCACTATTAAGGAACAGTTCGTGACAACAGGTAACAATAAATTCGCAGAACAGCTGGTACCAGCATACTAACGTCATCTGAGTGCCTATTAACAAAATTTAGTTAGATGTTGTGATCACAGTAGGATCTAAACGCTTTTTGGAAAACCTGATAACAACAACCATCTTGGGGAATAAGAGACTCTGCTGATGTTGTGTACAAAACTGTAGACTGTGCTGTTCCCTGCAGCATGTGTGTATATCAGTGACTGAAACTGTAATGGACGCTGTGAACAAGTATGTGAGCTGAAGTTACTGTGTCGAATTCCTTTAAATATAAGAGAGTAGCAACACATCTACCGTCCAGTCAACTGCGTTTTTACTTCGCCAATGAACATTTCGAAGCACAGCTTCATCGTAAGGGCTTCATTGCTACGCAAGCACACCAGAAAAGTGTATTTGTGAGTCGGCTGGGGTGGCCGAGCAGTTCTAGGCGCTACAGTCTGGAACCGCGCGACCGATACGGTCGCAGGTTCGAATCCTGCTTCGGGAATGGATGTGTGTGATGTCCTTAGGTTAGTTCGGTTTAAGTAGTTCTCAGTTCTAGGGGACTGATTACCTCAGAATTTAAGTCCCATAGTGCTCAGAGCCATTTGAATATTTTGTATTTGTGAATTGTGTTGGTTTCTGTCGCATGTGATATCGTAACTAGGTAACTTCCACACTGTTATCATTATTGGGTAAACAACATTGTGATATCATATACATTAGAAATCAACAAAAATCACAGACAGGCGTTTCTCGCATTGTAAATCAGTTCTGGGGAAGTATGTGCCGAGTAAGTGGATTAAGGACGGAAGACTCACCATAGTTTAATAACAAAATTTTGGAAAATGCTGAGGAAGCAAAGACTGTTGCTTTCAGTTCAAAACAGAAACGAGGAAATGAAGACCGACAAAAGCTAGTAAGATTTATGCGGCTGTAAAAAGATCGCTGCACGAAGCATATAACAACTACCACCGTCATACTTTAGCAAAAGATCTTGCAGAGAACCCGAGAAAATTCTAGTCCTACGTAAAGTCGCTAAGCGTGTCGAAGCTTCTATCCAGTCACTTATTGACCACTCTGGAATGGCAGAAAAGAGAACGAAAGAGAAGCCGAAGTTTTTAATTTCCCGTTTATGAAATCGTTCACGCAGGAGAATCTTACAACCTTACCGTCATTTGACTATCGCACAGACTCCCATATGGAGGGCACAGTAGTAGGCATCTCTAGCGTAGAGCAACAAATGACAGGGTTGAAAACAAATAAGTCTCCAGGTCCGAGTGGAATCCCAGTTCGGTTTTACAAATAGTACTCTACGGCTTGGCCCCTTACTTAACTTGAATTTATCGCGGATCTCTCGGCCAGTGTAAATTCTCCAGCACTGGATACAAGCACAGGTGACTCCTGCAAGTAAAAAGGATAAAAAACGGACCCGCTAAATTACAGACGATAGCCTTAATATTGATTTTCTGCTGAGTTCTGGAACAGATCTTCAATTAGAATATAATAAATTTCCTTGAGACGGAAAAGATTCCGTCCACAAATTAGCACGGTATTAGTATGCATCGCTCGTATAAAGCTCAGTTTGCCCTTTGCTCACATGATATCCTGCGAACTATGGATGAAGGGCAACAGACAGATCCCATATACAAAGATTTCGGTAAAACGTCCGATACGTTGCCCCACTGTAGACTGTTAACGAAGGTACGAGTATGCGGAACAGGTTCCCAGATATGTGAGTGGCTCGAAGACTTCTGAAGTAATAGAAACCAGTACGTCGTCCTCGAGGGGGAGTGTTCGTCAGAGACAAGTGCATCCTCAGGAGTGTCCCGGAGAAGTGTGACAGGATCGCTATTACTCTCTACATAAATAATTTGCCGGACAGGGTGAGCAGCAACCTGTGGTTGACTGCTGATGATGCTTTAGTGTACGGGGAAGGTGCCGTCGTCGAGTGACTGTAGGAGGTGTGCCGAATGGCAGCTACCTCTAAATGTAGAAAAATGTAAGTTAAGCGGAAGAACAGGAAAAATAAACCCGTAATGTTCGGATACAACATTAGTAGTGTCCTACTTGACACAGTCACGTCAGTTAAACATCTAAGCGTAACGTTGCAAAGCGACATGAAATAAAACAAGCAAGGAAGGATTGTACTACGGAAGGCGAATGGTCGACTTCGGTTTATTTGGAGAATTTTAGGAAAAGGGGGTCATCTGGTTGTAGGACACCAGAGCGCCCCGATCTTCAGCACTACTCGAGTGTCTGGGATCCCCACCAGGTCGGATGAAAGGAAGACATCGAAGCAATTCACAGGTGCGCTGCTAAGTTTCTTACCGGTAGGATCGAACAACACGCAGATATTACTGAAATGCTTTGGAAATTCAAAAGGACATCACTGAGGAAGGCGTCCCTCATTTCGAGGAATACTATTGAGAAAATTTAGAGAACCGGCATTTGAAGCTGACTCTACCGCCAACGTAGGGTTACATTTCGCGTAAGGACTACGAAGATTAGGTAAGAGAAATTAGGGCTCCTGGGGAGGAATATAGACAGTCGCTTTATCTCGCACTATTTGCGAGTGGAACAGGAAAGGAAATGACTTGTACCTTCGCCAGGCACCATACGGTGGCTTGAGTGTTGCCTTGGATGGAAGTGAAACGTGAATGATAAACAGTTCAGACACGAAGAGAAGTTTTTCAAGTGTAATGCTCCAGAAGAAGAATGCTGAAGATTAGACGAGTAGTTCATATAACTAATGAGGAGATATTGAATGTAAATGGAGAGAAAAGGAATTTGTGGACCAAGTCGACTAAGAAGGATATGTGCTGATCATCAGTATGGTATTGGAGGGAAGCGTGGGGGTAAGAACAGTGCAGTGTGGCGCACGAAGAGCGGCGCCGATATCAGACTGCTCATTGTCATCTACTGTTTCGAAGCTGCTGCGACTGCTTTTTGTATTGTCAGTACGAAAGCCGCTGCGAAATGGAGAAGATGTGTGAAGTAAATACCTCAGCGAGATGTATCCTCTTCAAGAAAGAATCGCAATAGTGGAGACGTACGTGTTTACCTGTTCATTTAAGGAAACGTGCGGCATTTTTTGCAAAGAAGTTTCCTGGCGTTTCCAAACCAGCAAAGAGCAGTATACAGCATTTGGTGATGAAGTGGCGTGCTACAGGATCAGTTCCAAACGCGAAAAAGAATCGAGCTCCGTCCGTGCACCTATTGTGGTCGCGGATATTAAAGGACGGATGATACACAGTCCAAAGAAGTCGACACGTAAATTGCCACAAGAAGTGAACGTTTCACTTAGGTCTTGTCAACGTATGTCACGTCACAGCTAACCCCCCATGAACGTACGTATGCTGCCTTTCAACAAGATGGGGCAACCTGTCATAATTCACGCGAGTCAATCTCACGAATTTATGATAGATTCACAGAAGAAAGGACTGTCAGAAGAGGATTGTAGCCGCCACATTCGCCGGACCTAAACACTAGTCACTTTCATGTGGCTACATCAACCACTTAAGAGTGGCATGTTGGATCCGCAATTGTATCTCGTGAGTGACGAACCCTAGCTCCACGTGACAGGGCATGTAAACTCCCAAAACACTAGATACTGGTCAACAAACAATCCCTATATGATTAATAAGGAACCACTTCAGCATGAAAACTTCGGAGTGTGGCGTGCCGTGCCAGCAATTTGGATTGTGGATCCCATATTTTTTTTAAACAGCAGTAAACACTGCTGTGTATGTGCGAATCTGTCAGGAATTTTACGCACAGCTAACCCCCCATGAACGTACTATGCTGCCTTTCAACAAGATGGGGCAAACTGTCACACTTCACGCGAGTCAATCTCACGAATTTATGATAGATTCACAGAAGAAAGGACTGTCAGAAGAGGATTGTAGCCGCCACATTCGCCGGACCTAAACACTAGTCATTTTCATCTGTGGGGCAGTCTAAAGGGAAAAGTGTAACCAAGTAACTCAGTAAAGTTAGAAGACTTGAAGGAAAATATTCGTAATGAAACTTTGACAATCGATGCGGTAGAGGTGCGCCAAGTGTATATTAAAATATTAGGGGGTGCGCAAAAGTGTACTGAAGCAAGGAGGTCATTTTCAGCACCTAATGCAATGGAACGTAAAAGATGATCAATTCAGTGAATGTAGACCTTCCTAGGGATAGAAGGGATGTCCCACACAATGAAGATCAGGGAAAGGATAATTGAGAAGAGGTTACGTCTAGAAACTGAAGTGTGTGAAGAACAGTTTGAATTTATGCCGGAAAGGGGAACAACCGATGCAATATTTGCACTAAGGCAACTGATGGAGAGGCACAGAGAGGTACAAGCCGAACTGCATATGGCCTTTATCGAACTTGAGAAGGCATATGACAGACTGAAGAGGCAAGAGATGTCTGAGAAGTAAATGCCTGCCGGAAAAATATATCAGGCTGGTAGAAGACAAATATGAAGGTGCAATGACACAAGTCAGGAGCAGTGCAGGTGCAACAAAGGCATTCCCAGTGAGAGTATGACTACATCAGGGATCTGCTCTCAGCCCATATCTCTTACTAGTCAAATATGTGAAAAAAGAGGCACTCGGAGCATGATGTTTGCTGATGATGTTGTAATCTGTGAACACACACAGGAGGCACTTCAAGACAAGCTTGAACAGTGGAGAAAAGCTCTAGAGGAAATGGGAATGAGAATTAGCGGGGTGAAAACAGAGTATATGTGTACAAAGGATGCCAAAGATCTATTTTTTTACCTGCAAGAAGAACAACTGACGCTGGTCGAGAAATTTAAATACCTAGGCTCTTACACGCAAAGTGATGGAGGACTAGAGGCCCAAATACAGCAGAGGATAAATAGTGGATAGATGAACTGGAGGAAACTGAGCGGAGTACAGTGTAGTACGAAGGTTAGCTGCAGAATGAAAGGAATCATTTTCTTTGTTCCCTGTGCATGCATGCTAGTTGCTTTGTCCGCTGCTATCTTGTTCCATTTTAGCATGCTAAGTACGGGCTGGAGTAAATTCCTCATCTTTTAAATACTTTTACAGGTCAAATCTTTTCCCGTGTGTAACAAGGCTATTTCCACTGACAGTCTGGCATAGTAGATCAGTGGCTCCCACACTGGAAAGGCTGCTTCAACTTTCTTATATGTTTGAAGAATACATCTAAATTATGTTAAAATTCACCCTAAGTGGCCCGATTAAATTCATACAACAGGTTCTCGCAGAAACACCTGCTGTACGATGAGAAGACAGACGTTACCTTGGTCATTGTGACGGGAAAACTGCTCTTGAGATAAATGCATTGCTGATCTGAGAGTACGGAAGGAAGCGGCAGTCAGGCAATCAAGTAAAGTGAGACTGATATCTTTCTTGTTCCACCAGTAGGATTTCGTCCATTCTTTCATCAGATTACATTTAGAAAATTCCACCAAATCAATCGCGCTCACGCCTGTCAGACCAAACCCTAAGTGTTACACATGAAAAGTATTCGCAGTCGCGAATATGGACACTCATCAGCTGTATAACGGAATGACGACAGTGAAAATGTTTAGCCCGGACCGGCACTCGAACCGTATTTCCCGCTTATCGGGAGCGGTCGCCTAATCGTTACGCTCTACGAGCATGACCCGCTGCCATACCCAAACTTCTGTAAGTCATCAACGATGTGTCTACTACAACCTACTTTTGTACATCCATTATATACTGAAAGTCGCTTGTCCGGTGTCAGCGGATAATACAATATTGCAGTGCTTGTGTTATTCAGATCAGACCTACGACATGTCCCAAGGAACAGGCACTGCGGCGACTGCAGTCGTTAAGAAATACATGAAATATATTCGCTGTTGCGAATATGGACAACCATCAGCTGTATAATGGAATGATGACCATGAAAATTAGCGCTGCACCAGGACTCGAACCTGTATTTCCCGCTTATTGCGAGCAGTCGCCTTACCATTTGACTATGCATCCATTCCTAAGTAATATTGCACCATAGTTATCAACAACACAAGTACTCCAATACCGTATTTGTCCGCCGACACCGGGGAAGCGACTTACACGTAAAATGTCTTCCCTGTCAGGTCCCTGACGATACACCGATGCCGCTGGCCGCGTCTACGTTGATGGCGACAGACGTCTGGACCGGCATGACCTAAACCCGTCGCTTTCTACCTCTTCACCATGAAGACCATCCACACCGCCAATACTGTCCATCTGTAATACCAAGAACAGCCCCCGCTACTTGATGGAACAGGCACACCGTCTCGCCACTATCAATGTCAACGGCAGTACTCCTGCTTTCGAAACTCATTTGCTGCGGATCGGGATGCTGTTTTCCTTCAAGAAGTGCGACCAGGACTCTGTCTTGATAACTACGGATATGACGTCTACGCCCTGCCTTCAGAAGTGGGAGGAGGAGGTACGGCTATTCTGTTAAGGGAAGTGATCATGATAACCGATGCATCGCATTTACCGTCAGCCCATGGGGTCGCACTCAAGGTTGGTACATTCATCAGTTGAAACTGTACGCGCCTTCCGGAACCGACCAATGGAGAGAACGCCGCACCTTCTAAACCGCGAAGACATAGCAATGCTTTTCCAGCGCAATGCCGACCATTTGGTAATAGGCGGAGATTTCAACTGCGTGTTTAGACCATCCGACCAGATGCCGCACTGTACCACCTGTCCGCATTTCAAGCGCTTGTAACGGACTCGGCTTTGTTGGTCACATGGGCCATACTACACGACGATCCACAGGAATACATCTACTTTACTAGCCATTCCGCGGGAAGTTTGGATAGAGTTTACATCAAACGTGGCCTGCGGTCGACAGTTGTTGATGGTGACATGTGGCCGGCAGCCCTTACTGTCCGCCTAGCGTACGTGTGTACTCTCTCACTCCCCCGCCAACGTGTCCGGCGGAGCCTCAATGTGGCCCTTCTTGAGGAGTAAAATTGCATATGCGCAGGTGAGTCCAGGTGAAGCAGATGCTATCGGTCCACCCCCTTCCGTGTCAACAGGTCCGTCAGACAGATCTGTCCACTTTCTGCCATGTTTACTTCAGTGGTGGTTACGATGTGTCAAACCCGGCTTGTGTCGAACATTATCCAGCTATGAACGTGATAGAGCGCGCTGGTATACCGCGACCACTCATTTCTACTACACTGCGCTCCGTGATCTGGCTGAGCGACCGCCGTCGTCGGGACAACAATCGGCAGGACACCAAGACACTTGCTACGTATCACCGCGATATGACTCGCGGCTCTTCAGGTGCGGGCGAGGACAACTGATTATATCAGTGAAGAACGATCTTCTTTGCACCATATATTTCAAGACAGGAGGCGATACAAAAGGCAGCTCACTACAGAGGTAGAATGAACGACGAGCCAAAACACAAATGGATATCGTCCGAGCGTTAATATAGTCATATATTTCTCTACGAGCAAAATTACAACTGGATGTTGGAATTAGGGAAGTCCTATTCGACTAACCCATCTCTAGAAATCCACAAGATGATGCTACTCTCTTATTGGAGATGACTTTGGAAGAATTACTAGAGGTTATGTTGCTCAGTGCTCCCAGCAAGACGCTCAGCCATAACGGACTCTCCTGAATTTTATAAACGGTTTTCTGATTTATGGGTCCAACGTTCGTTTCGTCAGGACGTATCGAGAACTCCTGAATCCCACTTTTCAAGTACCATCTGACTTCACCGAGGGCCTCTTCATATCGGTGCTCAAACCCGGCGAAGGCTCTCGTCTGCTTGATCTTCGCCCACTGACAATGCTAATCACAGACTACAAACTGTTGACACGCATCCTCCGTGAGAGGTGAGAGGTTCAAATCTACGGTAATGGCGGTCATACCACCACCACCTCTCTAGGTGGTGGTGGTGGTGGTGGTCATACACACTGATCAAACCTGCCTCGGAGGCAACACTGACTTATTTTCGACTGTGAGCACCTACAGGGACGTGGTGGCGCCGATGTAAACAAGCCGTCTCCATGGCGCCCTTGTTGCGCTGGATTTTGACCATGCTTTCGATCGCGGATTCCTGCATGCACTTATGGAACACATCGGTATCCCCCGCGTGACGACATCTGTTATGCTTCGTTTGATCCATGGTGTTGTCACAAGGATTATGGTAAAAGGCTATCGGTCCACCCCTTCCGTGTCAACAGGTCCGTCAGACAGATCTGTCCACTTTCTGCCATGTTCTTCGCCGCTGCCCTCGAACCAGCTCTTCACGGACTGCAGCGTCGCTTGGAAGGACATAACCTCCGCTGTTTACCCTTTCCATGCGGCGCGAACGCCGATGATCTGTTGTTCTTAACAATGACTGGTGACTAAATACGCACGGCGCTTTCCTGGCTCCAACAATATGAGGCATTGGCAGGGAGTGCGATATACTTACGGAAATCACGATACATGGAGCTGGGATGAGGCATGCCTGTGGAACAGGATGTACTCCTGATAAAGGTCCCAATGCTCAAATATTTAGGGATATCGTTACATCAATAAATACAACATACGGCGGGTTTTACGTGTCGTTAGGTTTTACAACGACTCCAAGCATAGGCTCGCCTCAACAAATTTAGATCGTTGGACCTCATGTAACGACCTCGGTACGTCAATGTGTTAACCATTACGCCCACGTACTACTGATGAGGACACGATGGCTTCCAGGATACAGGCAGTGTTCGGACACATGGTGAATGCTGGTGTAGTTTTTAAGATCCGTTTTGTTACTCTTACTTTACCCCCATGAACCACAGACCTTGCCGTTGGTGGGGAGGCTTGCATGCCTCAGCGATACAGATAGCCGTACCGTAGGTGCAACCACAACGGAGGGGTATCTGTTGAGAGGCCAGACAAACGTGTGGTTCCTGAAGAGGGACAGCAGCCTTTTCAGTAGCTGCTGGGGCAACAGTGTGGATGATTGACTGATCTGGCCTTGTAACACTAACCAAAACGGCCTTTCTGTACAGGTACTGCGAACGGCTGAAAGCAAGGGGAAACTAAAGCCGTAATTTTTCCCGAGGGCATGCGCCTTTACTGTATGGTTAAATGATGATGGCGTCCTCTTGGGTAAAATATTCCGGAGGTAAAATAGTCCTCCATTCGGATCTCCGGGCGGGGACTACTCAAGAGGACGTCGTTATCAGGAGAAAGAAAACTGGCGTTCTATGGATCGGAGCGTGGAACGACAGATCCCTTAATCGGGCATGATGACTGGGTGTTGTGTGATGTCCTTAGGTTAGTTAGGTTTAAGTAGTTCTAAGTTCTAGGGGACTGATGACCATAGATGTTAAGTCCCATAGTGCTCAGAGCCAGAGCCTTAATCGGGCAGTTAGTTTAGAAAATTTAAAAAGGGAAATGGATAGGTTAAAGTTACATATAGTGGGAATTAGTGAAGTTCGGTGGCAGGAGGAACAAGGGTCATAAATACAAAATAAAAGAGGGGTAATGCAGGAGTAGGTTTAATAATGAATAAAAAAATAGGAGTGCGGGTAAACTACTACAAACAGCATAGTGAACGCAGTATGCGGCCAAGATAGACACGAAGCCCACGCCTACTACAGTAGTACAAGTTTATATGCCAACCAGCTCTGGAGATGACGAAGAAATTGAAGAAATGTATGATGAGAAAAGAAATTATTCAGATAGTGAAGGGAGACGAAAATTTAATAGTCATGGGTGACTGGAATTCGATAGTAGGAAAAAGAAGAGAAGGTAACGTAGTAGGTGCATATGGATTGGGGGTAAGAAATGAAAGAGGAAGCCACCTGGTAGAATTTTGCACACAGCACAACTTAATCATAGCTGACACTTGGTTCAAGAATCATAAAAGAGGGTTGTTTACATGCAAGAAACCTGGAGATACCGACAGGTTTCAGATAGATTATATAATGGTAAGACAAAGAGTTAGGAACCAAGTTTTAAACTGTAAGACATTTTCAGGGGCAGATCTGCACTCTGACCACTAACTATTGGTTATGAACTGGGATTAAAACTGAAGAAACTGCAAAAAGATGGGAATTTAAGGAGATGGGACCTGGATAAACCGACTAAACCAGAGGTTGTACAGAGTTTCAGGGAGAGCATAAGGGAACAATTGACAAGAATGGGGGAAAGAAATACAGTAGAAAAAGAATGGGTAGCTTTGAGGGAGGAAGTAGTGAAGGCAGCAGAGGATCAAGTAGGTAAAAAGACGAGGGCTAGTAGAAACCCTTGGGTGACAGAAGAAACATTGAATTTAATAGATGAATGGAGAAAATATAAAAATACAGTAAATGAAGCAGGCCAAAAGGAATACAAACGTCTCAAAAATGAGATCGACAGGAAGTGCAAAATGGTTAAGCACGGATGGCTACAGGACATAGAGGACAAATGTAAGGATGTAGAGGCTTATCTCACTAGGGGTAAGATAGATACTGCCTACAGGAAAATTAAAGAGCCCTTTGGAGAAAAGAGAACCACTTGTATGAATTTCAAGAGCTCAGATGGAAACCCAGTTCTAAGCAAAGAAGGGAAAGCAGAAATGTGGAAGGAGTATATAGAGGGTCTATACAAAGGCGAGGTACTTGAGGGAAATATTATGGAAATGAAAGAGGATGTAGATGAAGATGAAATGGGAGATACGATACTGCGTGTAGAGTTTGACACAGCATTGAAAGACCTAAGTCGAAACAAGGCCCCGGGAGTAGAACTACTGACAGCCTTGGGAGAGCCAGTCCTGACAAAACTCTACCATCTGGTGAGCAAAATGTATGAGACAGGCGAAATACCCTCAGACTTCAAGAAGAATATAATAATTCCAATCCCAAAGAAAGTAGGTGTTGACAGATGTGAAAATTACCGAACTATCAGTTTAATTAGTCACAGCTGCAAAATACTAACACGAATTCTTTACAGACGAATGTAAAAACCGGTAGAAGCCGACCTCGGGGAAGATCAGTTTGGATTCCGTAGAAATATTGAAACACGTGAGGCAATACTGACCCTACGACTTATCTTAGAAGATAGATTAAGAAAAGGCAAACCTACGTTTCTAGCATTTGTGGACTTAGAGAAACCTTTTGACAATGTTGACTGGAATACTCTCTTTCAAATTCTGAAAGTGGCAGGGGTTAAATACGGTACAGTACAATTCGTACAGAAACCAGATGGAAGTTAGAAGAGTCGAGGGACATGAAAGGGAAGCAGTGGTTGGGAAGGGAGTGAGACAGGGTTGTAGCCTCTCTCCTATGTTATTCAATCTGTATATAGAGCAAGCAATAAAAGAAACAAAAGAAAACTTCGGAGTAGGTATTAAAATCCATGGAGAAGAAATAAAAACTTTGAGGTTCGCCGATGACATTGTAATTCTGTCAGAGACAGCAAAGGACTTTGGAACAGCAGCTAAACGGAATGGACAGTGTTTTGAAAGGAGGGTATAAAATGAAAATCAACCAAAGCAAAACGAGAATAATGGAATGTAGTCGAATTAAGTCGGGTGATGCTGAGGGAATTAGATTAGGAAATGAGATACTTAAAGTAGTAAAGGAGTTTTGCTATTTGGGGAGCAAAATAACTGATGATGGTCGAAGTAGAGAGGATATAAAATGTAGACTGGCAATGGCAAGGAAAGCGTTTCTGAAGAAGAGAAATTTGTTAACATCGAGTTTAGATTTAAGTGTCAGGAAGTCGTTTCTGAGAGTATATGTATTGAGTGTAGCCATGTATGGAAGTGAAACATGGACAATAAATAGTTTGGACAAGAAGAGAATAGAAGCTTTCGAAATGTGGTGCTACAGAAGAATGTTGTAGATTAGGTGGGTAGATCACGTAACTAATGAGGAGGTATTGAATAGGATTGGGGAGAAGAGAAGTTTGTGGCACAACTTGACTAGAAGAAGGGATCGGTTGGTAGGACATGTTCTGAGGCATCAAGGGATCACCAACTTAGTATTGGAGGGCAGCGTGGAGGGTAAAAATCGTAGAGGGAGACCAAGAGATGAATACACTAAGCAGATTCAGAAGGTTGTAGGCTGCAGTATGTACTGGGAGATGAAGCAGCTTGCACAGGGTAGAGTAATAGGGAGAGCTGCATCGAACCAGTCTCAGGGCTGAAGACCACAACAACAACTTTACCTTTCCACAAAGGAGGTGTTGGACTCAGTCAAGTCAAGCACAGAGCACTGGCGCTGTACCTTCGCTCAATGCGGCGACTCTGGCTTTCACCAACACACGATCTTATTGGCACCCCGATTGCAGATGTGGTGCCACACATGTTGTGCCCACCGGTACCTGCTGGAAATTTGTCGGCCCCGCTCTTTAATATTAGGACGTTTTTCGTCGAACACCGCCATATGTTGGGAGCTATACCGGATACATGGAATCCGACAGCAAAGGTTTATTTTAGTGTACTGCAACGCTGGAATTCGGCTAACAACATTGAACGATGACACCCCACGGTCGAATAGACGCGGGTTTGGTGAGTCATCCACACCTTTCCTGTATACGTTTGTGCGGTTTACGTAGTATGTGGTCACTAAAGGGAAATTTCCGACCCGACGAAGGCTTCATGCCACTCACCTAACTGATGATCCCATGTGCACCGGTTGTGCGACGATAGACACGGATGAACACAGATTGAACTGTGGCCCCACAAGTGAGCGCTGGGAACTGGTCCACCAGATACTGGGTTTCCTCCTACGCCGCCCCTTTGCTTCGAATGTACCCATGGACGTCTTTCATCCCGACGCCGTCTATTTCCAGATGACCCGGATGAATATGGTCGACCGGGTAAAGGGAATGGTGATACATTACATGTACCGCGACGGCGAAAAGGAAGTCCTCGACTTGTGGCGATAGATGATGGACGAATTCATTGTCTTAGCGAACAGAACAGAATGCCAGAACTTTTTTGCTATTTGGGGTCGTCGTTCATGGACCCACTCCCCAGCTGGGGTGTGCTGCGTGTAAGAAGAAGTTAACTTGCAGATGTGATGTTTCCACGATCTCCATACGGTAACAGAAACAGTCTCAGACTGTGTGCAGCAGTCCCGGACACCCCGACGGTTGACAACTGGTTATCACTGTTGAGATGACGACCGTCTCTTACTGGCCACCCGCTTTGATAAGGTGATGCCAGCGGGTAAGATGGTCCTTTTTAGCTCACATGATGTCATAATTTTTGCCATATGGCTCCACTATATTGCTGAATTTTAATTAATCAAAAAACATTGTCACGGTGCACCTTGGTGGTAGGAAGGGGGGGGGGGGGCTGAGACATCGTGGCCAGGTCTCGAAATTCGACCCCTGCCCGTCTTGCCTCCTGCCTGCCGCTGACTGTGATCCTTAATAAAAAGAAAATTAAAAATAATAAAACATTGGTAGGCTGCGGCGCTCGTTTAGTATCGACGCCACATGTGGCGATATCTAGAAGTGTTTCATTGTTTTTGTTTCTAACTTCCGCACTCAGTAAAAAAAGGACAAAGAAAGATAAAAAAAAGCTAAGGCGATCGCTCGCCATAAGCGGGAAATCCGGGTTCGAGTTCCGGTCCCGCACAAATTTTCACTGTCGTCAATCCATTTACCAGCTAAAGGTTGGATAACCTTTTCTAAACGGCGAATACAATTTTATGTAGTTCGTAACAGCTGCAGTCGCCGCAGTTCCTGTTCCTGTAGACAAGCATAGTTCCAGCAATATAGGCACTGCAGTATGGTATTGAGCGTAAAAGTCTGCTGACGGCTTTTTAAGAAGTAGGAGAGCTATAAGAAAAGTGGGTGATATGGCAATGGTAATTCCTTGGGTGATCGCATGTCGTGTCGTAAGCGGACAATTTGTAGCGGTGAGGAGGTGTCAGAGACTGCGGCGGCGGCGGGGACGCTGGCGATGGTGTGCACGCGATACGCGCACGCAGCCGCGACTACGGATGGGCTCAGCTGCGCCGGTGGTCCCGTCCCGCCCCGCACCATGGCGCACGCGCCCTGCGCATAACTCAATGCGCGGCCCGCACAGCATAATGAGGCCGTCTTAATGGCCACCGCGAGGGAGATTTATCTCTTCAGGATACGTCGCCTGTCGAGATAGCGTGCCCTTGTCACCGATACGCCGTGATAGCGCCATACGCCTTCTCGGTTGGGGCTTCTTAACACTTATATCCAAAGAAACGTTTGCTCAACAAACGAGACACTGTAGGAAAAGTTTGTATGGCACTCGTCGACCGACTTAAACGTTGCGTATTGCACTGGGGACTTATCTGGACACATAACATATTGCCTTCTGAGCCGAGCTTGTAAATATTAATGAGTGTTGATCAGTTAATTTGTCACTTACAAGGGCAGTACCTCAGCTCGAATGGCTAAAAACGAATTAAAATTATTTCATAAATATGTGTGGTCCATCACCCATCAAGGTCATTACCCTGAACTCTTTTCAATCGATCTATGAAGGATAATGAATCTAAAGACTTTTCCTGTTACGGTTTTCATTCTCAAGATTTGTTTCACGAAGACTCCATGCTACACTGTCATGTGCAAGCTTCTTAATCTCGGCGTAACTACTACAACCTACATCCATTTACATCCTCTTGCAGTATTTCAGCCTTGTATGGTCTTCTTCAGCATATCCCCCCCCCCCTGCCACCCGTCTTCTTCAACATTTCCTTCCATTACGAAACTGACGATTCCCTGATGCCTCAAAACGGTGTGTCCTGACAAGCGACCTTTCCTTTTCGTCAAGTTTTGCCAAAAATTTCTTTTTTCCCCAGTTGGATTCAGTACATTCTTATTACTTATTCGATCTACTCATCTAATTTTCAATATTCTTCTGTCACATTTCAAAAGCTTCTATTCTTTTCTTGTCTGAACAGCTTACCGCCATGTTTCACTCTCGCAAGACGCTACACTCCATTCAAAAACCTTCACAAAGACTTTCTAACATTTATACTTACATTCGATGTTAATAGGTTTTTCTTTTAGAGAGAATCGTTTCTTGCTATTGCTAGTCTTCAGTCCATATATATCTTCTCTAATTCGGCCATCGACAGTTATTTTACTACTCAAAGCGTGACATTCATGGACTACTTTCAAAGTCTCATTTCCTAATCCAGTTCCTCAACATCGTCTGCTTTAATTCGACTGCATTCCATTACCCTTCGTTTGGTTTTGTTGATATTCATCTTATAAGCTATTTTCAAGAGACTATGCATTTCGTCCAACTGTTCTTCCAAGTCCTTTGCTGTCTCTGACGGAAACCCTAAAATTTTTATTTCTTCCCCTTGAAGTCTAATTCCCTTTCCAAATTTATCCTTTATTTCCTGAAACGGTTGCTCATCGTACAGGTTGAATAACATAGGGGGGAGGCTAGAATCCTACAGAAGCACAGATCGGTTCAGAAACAATCCTGTGTAACACACGGTTGGGGCCACCAGATTCACAAGAGTCACAAATGAGTTATTATTTGACAAAAAGCGAAAATGTGAATGCAAAACTTACAGACTCATATTCCCCAAAACATAAATTGCTATTATGTCGTACGTTCTTCCATTATTCGTTATCTAAGAGCAAATTTGGAGGTTCAATGAAGTAATTGACACATAGCAGAATGGAACATGTCCTGGTTAAGATCTGTTAATCACTGTGATCACCGTGGCTTTTGATATTGAATTACTACAGTGCGGACACGCCTGAAATAGTGTAGCTTGTTCACACATTGGTCTTGTCAAGTGAGCATAATGCTACATTCCGCTGTGTTTTAATTATTTCATTCAAATTCCACCTTTGAATTAATGTAGGTTGATTCTTACAAACCTCACATACGTCTCCTTTGTAGTGCTTTCCGTATTTGTCTGTTACACGGTACTGTTTCTACAGCGATTTCTGTTTCTGTAGTTTTCAGATTCTTTAACCTTCAAACATCGATTGCAAACGAATGCAGAGCTCTACAGATAAAAGGAAGGAGGAAGGATGATAAGGGTTTAACGTCCCGTCGACGACAACAGACAGAGTATAATTACGCTTGGATTGTGTAAGGATTGGAAAGGGAGGAGGCCTTGACCTTTTGATGGATCCATCCCGGCATTCGTCTTAAGCGTTTCTAGAAAACCACGAGAAACCTTAATCTGCAAGGCAGAAGGGAATTTGAACTACCCTCCTCACGAACACGAGTCAAGTGTCTTACCACTGCGCCACCGTTTTACAGATAAACGATATTGGTGAGTGGCAGAACAGACAGATCTACGTATTAAAAAAAAATTATTCCATTTCAGTTCTTCGATTTGGAGTATTTTCCTTGTGACCGAAATGCTCCGCTCCAGAACATTATTTTCATGTCACATCCTAATGGTATTGGAAGACTGGTCACTGTCTATCAACATAACTTTTCTTTATGCATACCTGCATGTTGTCCATGTGCAGGTGAGTACACACAATAACGAAAAAAATAAAAAAGTTTCTGGAATCGTATGAAAAGTCAGCGTTAAAGGATATTAATGACAAAATTAACTAGTGACATTACTATCCTGTGGGAAAGTAAAGGACTGCACGACATGTTGAATGGAACGAACAGTCTACTAAGCACTGATAGTAAATCAAAAACGAAAATTTTATTTTCCGTCCGCATACTGAAATTCATGTCTTTTATTTCCTTTACATTCACTTAGTTTATTACTTATTAAATTTCTGAGGGTAGCATCTGCTTTCCCTGTCAAGAGATTTTTTTTATATCTGTAATTACAGGGTTTTTGTCATCCTCAGAGAGATTTTCTTCACCTACATCTAACATTGCCTGGAAAGTCATCCATAAAGAAAAATAATGATACTAAGTTGCTACGTTTAGGAACTCATATACTAATGTATTCTCGATCAAATAGCTGTTTTACTAAATCATTCGCTTCATCTGAAACCTGTACTATCTCTGCCCTCTGCAATCTATTTCCCGTTATGTTCGGAACCATTCACGATTACTGCCACTAGCAAGAACACTGGAAATCTTTAATATTAGCAAAGTTCTTAAAGAAATAGCAGATACATATTATACGAAAAAAGACATTATTGTATTTGAACCGTAAATTCATGCTGCGCTTTGATGAGTTAACGTTTCTTGGGCTATAATTATCAACTGTATCCAAGCTCAGCACTCCCTACCCCTGGTACGTGGTTTGACGAGCGCGGACACGCGACGAGAAAGTGGTGGGGTGAATTAGGAGAGCTTAAGCTTGGGCGGCCCGTAGCGGGCCGGCCGGGGAAACAGTTATCCCGGGGAACAAAGCGCGAGCTGGCCGTGTGGGAAGGCAAAGGCAGGTAGGGAGGTGAGGCTGGGCGCTATCGGGGCGCGCATCGCGGGTCCTGAGTTATGTCCCCGGCAGCAGCATTCCAGCGCGCCGCTGGCTCTCCGTCACAGTGACAAACCTGCCGCCTCGCTGATCCTAACAAAACCACCAACA
The DNA here is from genome assembly GCF_021461385.2 of Schistocerca piceifrons. Taxonomy (NCBI): domain Eukaryota; kingdom Metazoa; phylum Arthropoda; class Insecta; order Orthoptera; family Acrididae; genus Schistocerca; species Schistocerca piceifrons. Next base: position 137,285,998 of record NC_060143.1, on the reverse strand, counting down.
GCCAGTAATGTTACAACGGCGCCTGCCACACACAATGCGAGGCAGCGCCAAAACATCGAACGCATTACGAAATGATAAAGGAAAAAAGTACTTGTGGAGAAACGACTAAATAATAAAAATTAAAACGGTCTAGACGGTGAAAGTATTGAAACTCGGACACATCAAAAAATGGTAACGAAGAATAAATTGAAGAAATACAGAAACCTGCTATTTTTATGTAGGTTTATTTATGGCAAGTCGCGTTTTGGGTTTTTACCCATATTCATTTGGCGTAATACATTTATATCTTCATCAATTCTACGTTTTTGTTGACAATATTTTGAAGCTACAGGTGCCGTTTTTGTCTTTTCCTTCTGTGGTGCGCTTTGTGTTAGGGTTTTTCTTCACTTCGTTTAGGTTCAAAAATGGTTCAAATGGCTCTGAGCACTATGGGACTTAACTTCTGAGGTCATCAGTCGCCTAGAACTAATTAACCTAACTAACCTAAGGACATCACACACATCCATGCCCGAGGCAGGATTCGAACCTGCGATCGTAGCGGTCGCTCTGCTCCAGACTGTAGCGCCTAGAACCGCACGGCCACTCCGGCCGGCGCCTTTGTTTAGGACTGTGTCAATCATGGAAGCATTATAATCATTGGCAACTGCAATCTGTTTCACTACATTTACTTCTTGTTGCATGTTTTCTTGGTTCACAGGTATTTTAGTTGCCCTGATCTGTATGCTGCCTGTTTATGGATGTCTGGGTGACAAGAGATTGCAGGAATTGTGGTGTTTGTCATTGTATTTTTCCTGTAAGTTTTACAGCAGCGTAGTGAGCAAAACATTTATAAATTTTGACCAAAGAGAAAATAGTCTGTTCGAAGAAGGACCTAAATACCACCAAAGCCTACGCTTAACAACCATACACTAAACAGATAATAGTTGCAATTAAAAATGCAGCACATGCTGAAAAATTGAATAGAATTACAAAAGCAGGAATAAGTCACAAACTCAGCAAACTTCTTGAGAAAGAAATGAAGGAAGTTAAATTTAGATCTAAATATACAACAAACGATAGAAAAACCCTAAAATCCATAAATAAAACACAAAAAACTCTCCCAAGATGCTCAGTTCTTATCACCTGACATTACCAACCATTACTCAAATATACCCATACAAGAAGTTATAACAGTATTCCAAAAGAACATTATGAAACATAAGAAACTTGCATACACAGACATCACTGAATTTATGGAACTCCTCCAGCTAACTCCAAGTTACAACTACTTTAACTTCAATGACAACATTTATAAGCAACTAGATGGCCTATCAATGGGATCATGTATATCAGGTTCCATAGATGACATATACATAAATTACTTGGAACAAAAGTTATTTAGTAGCCACGAACTCTGTCTAAAGCAAATAGAATTTTATAGGAGATGTGTAGATGACACACTACTGTTACTGAAAGGGGATGACACAAACATAACAGACATTCTGAATTGCTTCAATAACCTGCATGAGAAAATTACATTTACAATGGAAAAAGAACAAAACAAAAGCATCAGTTACCTGGACCTAAATAGTACAAGGAACAACAACACATGCACGTTCAAAATTTACAGGAAAAATACAATGACAGACACCACATCCACTGCAACCTCATGCCACACAGACATCCATAATCAGGCAACATACAAACCAGGACAACTAAAGTACATTTTTTGAGTCACCAGTCTTGTGACTGGTTTGATGCAGCCTCTTCATCTCGGATAAGCACTTGCAACCTACCTCGTCAACTATTTGCTGTGTGTATTCCAGTCTCTATCTTCCTCTACTGTTTTTGCCCTCTACAGCTCCCTCTAGTACCATGGAAGTAATTACATGATGTCTTAAAAGGTATCCTATCACCCTGTCCCTTCTCCTTGTCAATGTTTTTCACATATTCCGTTCCTCTCCGATTCTGCATGGAACCGCCTCATTCCTTACCCTCTCATTCGACATAATTTTCAAAATTCATCTGTAAAGCACCACGTCTCAAATGCTTCGATTCTTTTCTGTTCCGGTTTTCCCACAGTCCATGTTTTACTACCATAAAATGCTCTGCTTCACAGGTACATTCGTAGAAATTTGTTCCTCAAATTGAAGCCTATATTTGATACCAGTAGACTTTTCTTGGTCAGGAATGCCTTTTTTCGCATTGCTAGTCTGCTTTTGATGTCCTTCTTGCTCCGTCCGTCATTGGTTATTTTGCTGCCTATGTAGCGGTATTCCTTTACTTCATCTACTTTGTGACCATCAATCCTGATGTTAAGTTTCTCGCTGTTCTCATTTCTGCTACTTTTCATTATTTTCGTCTTTCTTCAATTTACTCTCAGACCCTATTCTGTACTCATTAGACCGTTCATTCCATTCAGCAGATCATGTAATTCTTCTTCACTTTCATTCAGGATAGCAATGTGATCAGCGAATCGTATCACTGACATCGTTTCACCCTGAATTATCCCACATCTTTGCATATTGATTCTTCCTGACTAATCTTTTAAACTTCAACCAACTCTGCATCACTACTGCTTTGTGATCTGAGTCTATATCTGCTCATGGGTACACTTTACAATCCAGTACCTGATTTCGGAATCTCTGTCTGACCATGATGTAATCTAATTGAAATCTTCTCGTGTCATCTGACCTTCCAAGTATACTTCCTCCTCAACAGAGTATTCGCTATTACTACCTGAAATTTATTACAGAACTCAATTAGTCTTCCTCCTCTCTCATTCCTTGTCCCAAGCCCATATTCTCTTGTAAACTTTTATTTAAGTCCTTCCCTACAACTGTATTCCAGTCCCCCATGACTATTAGATCTCCCTTTTGCGTACTCTATTAATCCTTTCAATATCGTCATATACTTTCTCTACCTCCTCATCCTCACCTTGCAACGTTGGCGATTATACCTGAACTATCGTTGTCGGTGTTGGTTTGCTGTTGATTCTGATAAGAATAACCCTATCATTGAACTCTTCACAGTAACACAATCGCTGCCCTATTTTCCTATTCATAACGATTCCTACTCATGTTATACTATTTTCTGCTACTGTTGACATTACCCTATACTCATCTGACCAGAAATCCGTCTTCAAGCAAACAAAGCAGAAGCTCACACATCGGAAACATTACGAAAAAATGGCATTGTACAAAGAAATACATACTTTAAAATCGGATCATTTCCCGAAACGACTCGTGTAAAATAGAGCACATAGTTATTTACAAACAAACTCACTGTTTTCACAGTTGCAGGCTTTCAAGAAAAATATTTATAATGGACAAAATGAGAATCTTTAACGAGTTCCCATTAGAGCTATGATTATCAGAAGATGTTGTTGTCTGAAGAGAAAACTTGTAACTTTGGCGATTTGTCTGTACCTTGATTTGTAAGGGTCATTATTTCTCCTGCAGCGATGCCTTTATTTACTAGAAAAGCACTTCAGGTTACCACAGAAACAAATGAAATTTTTTGACTTTAATAAAAGTTCACAACCTTTCTTTTTCATTAAACACCACCTCCAGCTAGCCAGTGGTTCCACGCTCTGATAGTGAGGTCTATTCCTACCGAGGACGTGCACGCTTACTAAACTGCAACAATGGACTAGAAAACTGGAAGGTTATAAGCAGAATTCCACGACTGTGCATGGCCACACCCTTCCCAATTCTTGAAGGATTTACAGATTGGAATACTAACTTTGTTGATTGTCAGAGATCGCTAATTCCTGACTTCAGAAATGTTAAACCTCTTAAAGGTCACCTTCGCACCAGAGGACTCACAATTTGTTTCCTGCACCCGCGAGGACTACCGCTGTCCCATCTTGCGAGCTCTCAACCGCACCAAGAAATTGTTTCAGTATTTAGACCTTTCATGGGCAGAAAACAGGCATTTTCATTGATCCTTTCCAGCCCTTACTAACAACATTGTTCAGTAAGGAGCTGCTTTCTAGAGCAAATTTTAAAAGTTTACCTCCAACAGGTGCTGGATAACACCTACCATCAAGTGAAAGTCACTAGACCTTAATAAGACAGCACAACAGGCTCCGACCACAATCCATTTAGAAAAATTATTGAAAGATCGACTTATTATCTCAAGGCTAGCTGAGGCCCCCTTTCCCACAGACCGGGAAACCACCTCTGGCGTCCAAAATAGCCAACAGCACGACCCCACAGGTGCGGCCACGAATTATAGGTTACAAGGTTATCAAGATTGGCTTATCCATTGCTTCAAATATTATACAGCAGACATGATTATTCTCGAACATATGTAAGCCCCCCCCCCTCCCCCAAGATTATTTATTTGGTCTTATAGATTATTATAGGTGATTAATATTTGCTACAGTCTGGCTGGTTAGTAAAATTTGGCGTCGGAAATTAATAAGTAGCCAGTTATAGAGGGCGAACTCACTCCCAAGGTACATGCGCCGATAACTAAAATTCTGATCATGAGCCTACCATGCCCTGTCTATTCACCCACAATGTTCTATGATTCTGTTCCTTCCAAAATGCCGTATCAATAATGAACAAGTTTTAATATATGAACATTTTTGTACGATACGGTCATTTTATTCTACTTTAACTTCAAGTAAGGCGTCCTTGGTGGTTCACACTGCTTTCACACTATAACTGCAGCCACCTATTTATCAAGCGCTTATATGAGCTTGCACAGGATAGAGTAGCATGGAGAGCTGCATCAAACCAGTCTCAGGACTGAAGACCACAACAACAACATATGAGTTTACCGTTGCTAGTTCATTACTGTATGATCGCCTTTTCATTGCATCACTATTCCCTCGAATACGAAACACGAAACATAATTCTGAGCTTCTAAATTCTAACTTTTCTCACATTCGTATGCATTCTACTCGCTTTTCAAATCTTGTGTGACTTTGAGTATTCTTTCCACAAATTATTTAACTTTTTACGCACTCAGGATCTGCTTTATGAGCATGCTCCATCTTACTGCCAGGATTCCGCACCATTACAAAACTAATTCTCTTTTTTTACGCGCGAGGCGCGAGCTGTGACCTTAGCTGCAGGCTTGCTCATGCTCGATTGAGTCATTCTTTCGTGCCAAAAGACCTCCAGGCGCCGATCTCTCCCTTCTAGAACCATGCGGCATCCATGTCGGCGATGCCATTGCGCTGTAACAAAAGAGTGTAAGGGTAGATTCGATCCTTCCAGTATAAGATCGATATCAGTACCCTTACACATGGTGCTGTGCAATCGAACTCTATTTTGTCTCTGAAGCATGATAATTTCTCAGTGCAGTATTTCAGCTAAGAATTCACGTCGTGGATCGAGGGTAGATGAACGCTCACCTTCATTTGCAAATGTAACATTTCATCCCCAGTAACGGACAAGCTTTATTCACCAGATCATGTTGCCACATTCGTTATTTTCGGTCTTCAGCCGCTGTTCCACGCAAGGTGACGCAGTGGTTTATAAACTGGACTCTCATTTCCCGTCCAGTCATACAGATTTACGTTTCCCTAAATCGAGTGAGATGGATTCCGAGATGGGTCGCTTGAAAAGATCGCTTGAGATCCATTTAGGGTGGCTTTGCGGCCGAGGGATCGTTCTACTCTTAACTTCCTGCCTTCCTTTACGGGCTGTAGGCTGTAGACGAACAACATCTGTTGATATCACATAAGCGATTTATTAGATAAGGCCAGCCAACTCTCAGAGAGTTCTGTCTTCAGGGAGGTATCGTAGCAAGATGACTGAAAGGAACTGCAACGACCTATTCGGTATTTCTACGTAGTGTAGGAACGAGAGGAGTGCGAAGTTTCGCGCACTTCCGTGGCCAGGTTCTACTATCTTCTAACTAGTTACAACACTAAATGTTGCTGGGAGAAAACCTGACGCCAACGAAAGATTGTAACTCTTAAACGAGCCCGTAGACTTGAGTACATTACTCAGCATATATTGAAAATTTCCAAGACAACCTACTCTACACGGGTTTAGGAAGATCCGCAGTGCATCTCTACGGAATTCCTCCAGACGCCGACTTGAAACGTCACGTCCCAATTCACGAGCGTTTACAGACACACACTCAAATGAAAGTAAAATCACTAACATAATTAAAATACGAATCTGACAATTACTCCGCTAAGCATTCGTCTCTACAAGCTCGGAAATGATACTTTACTAAATATCCAATAATCTCCAAGCTGTATACTTCGGGAGATTGCTGGAGGTTATACTAAGAAGTCATACGAAATGGAACGAACACATGAAACCACTATCACAGGAAGTGAACGAAATATCAGATTAGATGGAAGGATTCTGGGATTGTGCTTCTTTAACGTAAATCGCACACAAGAAGCTTGTGCTGCTGCTGTTGACGCTGCAGTGTTTGGGGTCGTTGTCAAATAGGGCTCATAAAATGGAATTCGGCGGCGAACAGTAACATGTACAGCCCCTAAGAAAGTATGGCCAGGACGCAAAAAGAATAATATTTGGAAGAAAGGCAACGAAGTTCTCGCGAAACCCTATCAGATAGGCATACGGAATATTATTCGAGGTAGACTTTGTAAAAACGTTGGATGCTACATCGTAAACATTGCAAAGGGATCAAGAGAATAACATAAGAGATATTAGGGTGAATAAGAAAGCACATACGCGAATGGAAGAAGTCAGTTACATGTTAATACCTGTACGACGTGCCCCGGCCATGCACTCCTCACCAGCTTTCCGAGTATGTATACAGATGTACACTTACTAACGAAACTACGATCATACGTAGCAGTCTTCATTTCTTACCGGAAAGTAGTTGATTCATACCAGAGCAACGCTTATTAATGACAGTACGATCATACAGGGTATCTTGACAGGAAGGACGCAGCACGTTATCTTGGACGGAGAGTCATCGACAGATGTTGAAAAAAACTTCAGGCTCGCCCCAGAAATGTGTGCTAAGTCCTTCACTGTTCATGTTACATATTAATGACCTGGTAATAATTACTAAAATTAACCTCAATCTTTTGACAAATGATGCTGCATCTATAACGAAGTACTACCTGGAAAGATCTGCACACACACTATGTGATCAAAAGTATTCGGACACCCCCAAACACATACGTTTTCTTATTCGGTGCACTGTGCTGCCACCTACTGCCAGGAACTCCATATCAGCGACCTCAGTAGTCATTAGAAAACGTGAGAGAGCAGGATGGGGCGCTCCGCGTAACTCATGGACTTCGAACGTGGTTATGTGATCGGGTGTCACTTGTGTCATACGACTGTTTGCGAGATTTCCACACTCTTAAACACACCTAGGTCCACAGTTTCCGATGTAATAGTGAAGTGGAAACGTGAAGGGACACGTACATCACAAAAGCGTATAGGCCGACCTCATCTGTTGAATGACAGAGACCGCCGACAGTTGAAGAAAGTCGTAATGTGTAATAGGCAGACATTTACCCAGACCATCATCACAGGAATTCCAAACTGCATCAGGATCCACTGCAAGTACTATGACAGTAAGGTGGGAGAGAAATACTTAGATTTCATGGTCGAGCGGCTGGTCATAAGCCGCACATCACACCGGTAAATGCCAAACGACGCCTCTCTTGGTGTAAGGAGCATAAACACTGGACGATTGAACAGTGGAAAAACGTTGTGTGGAGTGAAGAAACACGGTACACAATGTGGCGATCCGATGGCAGAGTGTGGGTATGGCGAATGCCCGATGAACGTTATCTGCCAGCATGTGTAGTGCCAACAGTAAAATTCGGAGGCGGTGGTGTTACGGTGTGGTCGTGTTTTTCACGGAGGTGGCTTGCACCCCTTGTTACTTTACGTGGCACTTTCACAGCACAGACCTACATTGATCTTTTGAGCACCTTCTTGCTTCCCACTGTTGAAGAGCAATTCGGGGATGGAGATTGCATCTTTCAACACGATCGAGCACCAGTGCATAATATACAGGCTATGACGTAGTGGTTATACGACAGTAACAGCCCTGTAATAGACTGGCGTGCACAGAGTCCTGACCTGAATCCTATAGAACACCTTTGGGATGTTTTTGAGTGCCGACTTCATGCCAGGTCTCACCGACCGACATCGATACCTCTCCTCCGTGCAGCACTCCATGAAGAATTGGCTGCTATTCCCCAAGAAACCTTCCAGCAACTGACTGAACGTATGCCTTTGAGAGTGGAAGCTGTCATCAAGGCCAAGAGTGCCCAACACTATATTGAATTACCGATGCAGGGCGCCACGAACTTGAAAGTTTTTTCAGCCAGGTGTCCGGATACTTTTGATCACATAGTGTATATTCGGTCAGATCTTGCTAACATTTCAAAGTGGTGTGAAGATTGGTAATTTGCTTTAAATGTCCATAAATTGAAAATGTGAACTTCACAGAAAGTTAGAAACGCAACAGCTTAGACATAAAATATCGGTGCGTTATAACTGCCGTTAGACCACTCTTACAACCTGGTGAAACAATTTGTGAGGATATGAAATGGAATTATCAGGTAGGCTCAAATGTAGAAAAAGCAGATTGCGACGTTCAGTTCATTGGTAAGATACTGGGAAAATGTAGTCAGTCTACAAAGGAAATTGCTTGTAAATCACTAGTGCAACACATCCTACAATACTCCTCAAGTGCGTGGGACCCATACCAAACAAGGATGACAGGGGATATTGAACGGATACAAAGGACAGCACAAATGCTCTTGATACACGAGATTGTAGTTGTTGTTAGTGATCGCGCTTTCTCTTTCATGGCTTTATCTGGTCGCTAATAGCAACAGTTCACATGTTGTTTAAAATGTTCATTTGTTTACGAGTTTAGAGCATAGATAATCAGAACATCATACAAATACATCGTATTGTATCACATGAATACAGATTAACACTGGTGCTCAGCTGTCGAATGTGACACAGTACTATGTATTAAGTCCTTTTATATGATGTTCAAAAATGGCTCTGAGCACTATGGGACTTAACATCTGAGGTCATCAGTCCCATAGAACTTAGAACTACTTAAACCTAACTAACCCAAGGACATCACACACATCCATGCCCGAGGCAGGATTCTAACCTGCGACCGTAGCAGTCGCGCTGTTCCGCACTGAAGCGCCTAGAACCGTTCGGCCACAGCGGCCGGCTTCATATGACGTTCTGAAGTCCTTGTCCGCAGCTCGTGGTCGTGCGGTAGCGTTCTCGGTTCCCACGCCCGGGTTCCCGGGTTCGATTCCCGGCGGGGTCAGGGATTTTCTCTGCCTCGTGATGACTAGGTGTTGTGTGATGTCCTTAGGTTAGTTAGGTTTAAGTAGTTCTAAGTTCTAGGGGACTGAAGACCATAGATGTTAAGTCCCATAGTACTCAGAGTCATTTCGTTCTGAAGTCCGAAACACGTAAACAAATAAACATTTTTAACAAGAAGTGAAGTGTTGTTAGTAGCAACCAAACAAAGTGGCGAAAAACAGAAAGGCGTGTGCGTTACTCACGAAATGGTCGCAGGCCTCCTGCACGACTTGATGTCACAACAGCAGCTGGTCGTTGTTGTCGCCGACGTCGTAGTCGTAGTTGTCGTCTTAAGTCCGAAGACTGGTTTGAAGTAACTGTCCACGATTAACCTATGTAAGCCTCTTCATCTCAACGAACATCCACTGGAACCTGCTTACTGTAATCAAGCCTTGATTTCTCTGTATCACCTCTCCCCGCCACATATCTCCCATTACCAAACATATCCCCCATTACCAAACTGGCTATTCCTTGATGTCCAAGGATAGTTCCTATCAACTGATTCCTTGTTTTAGTCACGCTATGCCATAAATTTCTTTCTTCCCTGATTTGTTTCAGAACTTGTCCATTCCTAATCCGACCTACCCATCTAATCATCTACATTCTTCTGTAATACCACATTTCAGAAGCCTCGACTTATAGGAAAGCCCCAAAAAACATTGAAAAACCATAATGTACCGCTCACTTAGGGGCTGTGAAGATAAAATTTGATCAATTATATAGGGCACAGATGCATTAAAACACACAGCCTTCTTGTGCTCCATATGCAAACAGAACGGGAAGAAACCCTCATATGTTGCACAATGGGAAGTAGTCCCTGCCATGCACTTCACTGTGATTTGCAGAGTACAGTTATAGATGTATATGTATGTCTACATGGTATACTGAGAAGAGGCGTGCGAAGTCGTGCGCGCATCCGTGGTGATTTGTAGTAAGGGGTCATAGGTTTGTTCGACCCACACGAGAGTGTCACTTAAATGATTGAGTATTCCGCGAAAGTCGACTTACAATGTTTCGAGAAACATCATGAAGTGGGCAATCTAGAAATATTCTACAGCTCAATACTTATCGCTTCGTAGGAGCCGCGAAACAAGATTAGACTAATTGCAGGGTGCACAGAAACATTTAACCAGTAGTTCTTCCCACGCTCCATGTGCGAATGCAACGGTAAGAAATCCTACCTATTACATGGTACAATGGGAAGTACCTCCTGTCATGCTCTTCACAGTGGTTTTCCGAGTATGTACACATAGACCGCAGTGCCCCAGACTATCCCGTGACTTGTGCCTTGCCCATGTGTGGCGGTCCGCCATTTCCGGGCCGGGCGTGCTGCCACCGTCCACTTGCCACGGCGGTGACTCACCGTGGTCCTTAATCACATGGGAAGGCTATGCTCGCTCTCCTTTTTAGAACAAAAGAGCTCCAGTGTCGCGGGGGGCAGGTTTCCGCGCCATCGGGCCGTCGCGTCGCATCGGTGCGCCCGCGTCCGACCGCCGTAGCAGCGGTTCTTTTTTGTTGTCGTTACCGCGGCGGGCGCTCTTTTTGTTGGTACCTGCGGCGGACCCGCGACGTGGAAGGAAGGAAGGACACCCAATACTGGTGCCGTTGCCGGTGCTGGTGCGGTACCTGGCCGGCACACGATGCACTCCCAGAACGGACGGACGCGCCCGACCGTGCCGTCGGCGCGCTGCCCAGTCTGTCGCTCCAGTTTCCCTCCTCTTCCTCCTCCTCCTCCTCCTCCTCTGCCATCACCAAATATGCCTCTCAGTGAGGAGGCTGGCAAGGTACGTACTGCTACCCTGACAAGGACGCCTCCTCCTGTTTGCTACCTAACAGGGATCCTTCTACGACAGCGTACATGTTCCCCAATAAATGAAACACGTGTGGGATATCATTCCATCTATGTAACGAAATCAATGTCTTCTTGGTACTTGACCACAATAGTATTTAGGTACAGATATCCTCATTCTCCTACCGTCGACCTACCGAAATAAACAAGAGAATTTACGTCATATCACAAAAAATCGTCAATCCGTCATTTTATTGCTTTCATATAATTGATTTATTCTGTTAAATCTCGGTTTCCCGTTGGGATGTTCGGCTGAGGACTACTCACGAGAATGTTGTTATCATGGACCCGAAAGATTTTAGATATATAATGATAATACAGAGATTTCAAACTACGAAACATTTCCATGTGTAGATGTGAACTGTGGCTATAGCTTGTTGGTAATCGTCTGCAAATTAAAGTTGAAGAACTTGCAGGAAGGTATGAAATTGAGGAGATGGGACCTGGCTAAAATGAAAGAGCCACAGGTTGCTGAACGTTACAAAAGCTGCACTAGGCAACAATTGACTGAAATAGAGAATAGGAATGTAATGGGAGATGAATGTGTAGTTAAGAGAGATGAAATAGGGAAGGTACTAAAGGATCACACAGGTAAAAAAGACAAATCCCAGTACAAATATAAATCTTACAGTAACACAGCATATACTGGATTTAATATGCGAAAGGAGAAAACATTTAAATGCATCAAATGAAGCAGGCAAAAGGGAATACACACGTCTAAAAAATGAGATTGGCAGAAAGTGCGAAGTGGCCACGCAGGAATGGCTAGAGGAAAAATACAAAGGTGTAGACTAATGCATAACTAGGCGAAAGATAGATGTTGCCTATAGGAAAAGTAAAGAGACTTTCAGAGCAGCTATGTAAATGTCAAGAGCTCCGTTGGTAAGCAAGAAACAAGCAAAGAAAGGGAAACTGACAGGTGGAAGGAATATATACAGTGTGTCTCTCCTAAGAGTCGTCAGGTGCATGGTATTTCGCCAGATATTTGAAATTTTGGTTTTGCAACGTCTTGCTCGAATCACACAAAACAAATACTGCTCATCACGTCTTTCATGCGACGGCCAGCGGCGATGCAAAGCGTTGGTTTGTTTCCAGTTACAAAGAAAATAATTTTTGTAGTGGAATTTTACATGCCCTTTGGGCAGGGCAGACCCAGTTTAGTCTAGTACGATATTCGTTTGACTGATGTGTATTAAAAGAGACAGTAAAACATGAGAAAATAACCAATACTCCAGCAGCGACATAATCGCCCTGGCCCTCGCTGGCCGTTACTCCCTAGCAGAAGAGCACTGCTCAGTCGCTGCTCTTTAGTACTGGTTATTCTTCATGTTTTACTGTTTCTGTTAATATACATCAGTAAAACATATACCGCACTAGACTAATTTGGTAGCGCTCTATCAGATGGGCACGTAAAATTCCGATTCAAAAATCATTTTATTTGAAAGGTGAAACAAACTGACGCATTCAGTTTACACTGGATGCCGTATGAAACACGTGATGAGCAGGATTTGTTTGTGCTGACGCCAGTTACACGTTGCGAAAACGAAATTCCAAATATCTAGCAAACTACCAGAGTAAAAGCGCCTGATGACTCTTAGGAGAGACACCACGTAGAGTAAGAGTCTATAAGAGTGAAATCTACTTGGCGACAATTTTATAGAAACGGAAAGAAAATAGGTGAAGATCAGATGGGAGAAATGATACTGCGAAAAGAATTATACAGATCACTGAGAGACGTATGTGGAAACAAGGCTCCTAGAATAGACGACAGTTCCTCAGAATTATTAGGATCTTTGGGAGAGCCAGCCATAATAAAAATTCCACCTGCAATGTAAGACATACAAGACGATCAAAATAGCCTCAGACTTACGGAAGAATGTAACAATTCCAATTACAAACAGGGTATGTGCTGACCGGGGTGAAAATTACTGAACCATCAATTTAATAAGTTATGTTTGTAAAATACTGACACGAATTGTTTAGAGAAGAATGGAAAAAGTGGCAGAGGTCGAGAACGAAAAAGATCAGTTTGCGGTCTGGAGAAATGCAGTTACAAGACAGACAATACTATTCCTATGAGTTATTTTAGATTATAGAACGAAGATAAAACATTTGTAGGTATAGGAAAGCTTTTGACAATATTGACTGGAGTACACACTTTGAAATTCTGAAGGCAGCAGGAATAAAATGTAGGTAGTGAAAAGTCGGACTTGATGGATATAAAGGTAAGCAGTAGTTCAAAAGAGAGTGAGATAATGTTGTAGTCAATCCCCAGTCTTATTAAATTTGCACACTGAGCAACCTGTGAAGAAAATAAAAGTTATTTTTTAACATTAACCTGCCGCCGAAAACGACGATACCAACCTCGACCGACAAGGAAGTTTACAATTGGCCAAGAAGAAAACAAATGCTTAAAAATTCAGTTTGAAGAGCGAAAATCACACTGTTACGTTAAATGTACATGGTAATTCTATATATTACATAACAAACACAAAGAAAAGAAAAGAAAACGAGGGGGATGTTATTGTTGGTTTCGGAACGTGCACAGGCACTTTCAGCTATCTAACAGAGAAGGGGTTTCTTCCTCTATACATAATCATAATTTTCGCAGTGTGTAAGAGTTGCTCTTTGAGCGCATCTGTTGAGTGCAGGTGACTGTATGGGTGTGTGTACGGTGTGGCGTCATGTTCGTGCTGCATGACCATGAAAGATGGGAGGGTGTAAAGCATCACGACAACGCATAGCCTACTGGATCTCAAATTCAACACATTTGGAATTAATATAGGACATTTTCTCAAAGTCTGGCGATCTGGAGCTTGATGCCACCACCTCTTCCACTTTGCCGGTCAACACTGGTGGTGAAAATATTTCCATTAGCATTATAACCGACTGCCTGTGGGTTGAGCACCACTGCAAAGGTGTGCGTTAGCAACCTCGGCTGCGGAGGCGGTGTAAAAGTTAAAAGTTCTGTTATTTAATATTGATTATCAGTTGACTTGGAGTTAACACGCTAAGAAACTAGTAAACAGAATGCCATCAGCATGTTACGCCCTTAGATTTGCCGCGTAGTCCGAGGCGTCTTGTCGCGGTTCGCGCGGCTCCCCCCGTCGGAGGTTCGAGTCTTCCCTCAGGCATGTGTGTGTGTGTGTGTGTGTGTGTGTGTGTGTGTGTGTGTGTGTTGTCCTTAGCGTACGTTAGGTTAAGTTAGATTAATTAGTGAATAAGCCTAGGGACCGATGACCTCAGCAGTTTGGTCTCATAGTCCTTACCACAAATTTCAAAAAGTTTCCCTTCGGTTTCTGTCACCGATGTGTAACAAGCAGTGCCTTTTGGTCACAAACTATTTGTACAAATACCCATTTTTTGATTTCAGAATTCCTTTCTGGGGAGTAAATTCACAAAATACGAACACAGTTTTTAAATTACAGAAAAGGGCCATAATACCAATAATAAAAGAAAATACTGATGGGGACCATTGCAAAACACTGGAAGTTTCAACCACACCACGTAAGTAAATATACGAATAAGATATGCTCGTACAAAAATCTTGATAATTACTCCACAAACAGCTATATCCTTTAAAGTGGAACAAGATCCACACTGAAATCATATTTGTTAAGGAAGAAAGTAAAAAAACTCAAAACAACGTTTCCTAACAAGGAAGAATATTGTGCAATAAGTAGTCCAAGGAGATTAAAGAGATTAATAAAAGTTATTTAAAAGCACGCCAATACAATGAAGGATTTCTTGGAAAACACTGGTTACAACTTTTGTCTCAATCATGGCTGTTCAACATATAGCACGCGCGCGAGCCATAATGTGGCCAGCGGTCACAAAGAATCCGACCCGCTATAGCCCAACGAAGTAGTAGTTTTCTCAGACACAGTAATAAGTGAGGACAATGGTTTAAAATCAGCCTGCTTTGTCGATTGCGCGCGGGCACAAACGAACACGCATGTGAGGCAAGGGAATGGTTGCCTATCTGCTAACCTACTAGCTGTCCTCCTCCATACCTGCTACCTGCCATGCGCTTTGGAAGCACATACGACTGCGAGCAGTTTGTTTTTTACGAATGAAAAATGTAAAGTCTAAAACGACATCTTCGCTAACAGAAGGCCATCTGAGCGGAATTCACACAATTTCTACATCGAATATACCTCCAAATTTCGAGGAACTGTGCAAGCAAAAAAAAGTTACTTGTTTCATTAAGTTTTCGTTTCATTCATTTCATTTTCTGCCTATCTAGAAAACTTGTGTTTAACAACGAAAGCAGGATCATCACTTGTCGTTAAAGCAGAAATCTTTATTTCTGGTACTGCGTGACCATCATCAGTGCTATAGATAAAAAAATAAAAAAATAATCAGACTGCACTGTAACATACTACATAAGATCAACTATACAAGTAAGAACATACAGAAGAGATCGTTTGAATCAACATATCTAGTATTAAAGCCCCGTGAATTCACAAATACAAGCAGTAAAACTGCAATATTGCACGTATCGATGAAGAGTACTTTACACACCAAAGATACAAATACAAACTGGCTAGCTGTGTGCAGGGATCTACGCAGCTACGCTCATTGCCAACACTGGACGCAACAGCGCTCTCTTTACTGTTCATTACTACAAAATCTTTTATTAATGAAAATATAAGACACAACGAAATATAATCGACGCACACATCAAGAACCTTACACCCAAAAATCTGTAGGATTAACAATAAAACCATAAAACTGTAAGTGCTCACGCCTTCTGGCGTGTGTTTCAGGAACCATGTCGCAACTTACGTGGTATAGCATTAACCATATTAAAACACAGTATTGCAGTCATTATGTTAACATCATGTTGAAATAATTCCAGCGAAACCGAAAGAATTGGGTTACACTGTTATGCCCTTTGACATTAACTTTTATACTTACACAATTGCAAGTGCCTGTATGACAGACAATGCTCGAGTACAATGTACGTATAAAAAGTATACAAACCCGTTTAAAAAATTTAAACAAGCACATTACTAATTCGTCATTATTCATATTGGGGTAGAATGACGGTCCTCACACTCTCTAGCTTTAATTTTAACACTCATACATTTTTGAATGATGAATATAAACCATGTAGATATAAGCATACATACAAAATAATCTAAAACCTTTTAAAACCAGCACAGAAATTTCTCATAATCATATTCAGGTAAAGTGACAGTGACGTCATGTACTGCCATACAGAGCTCTTGGCGTTTGAATATGACGAACGATTACTCCCGTTACTGAGATTTAGCCTACAATAACATAACAGCCTGCAGTTTTGAAATGTTTCCTATATAAACATAAAAGGAATAATAACATTCATAAATATGAGCAGATGCAGGAATCAGAAGTATACCGACTGACATGTTCTACACGTGATGTCATTTATGTTGGGCAAACTGGAAGGAGGCTTGAAGTGACGTTCCGTGAGCATGTGGCATATGACAGGAGGGATATAACAGACAAATCTAGTTTTGTGACACATTTGACTGCTACTAACCACGCCCACTTGATACGACGTCAAATTAAATTTGTTGCAATGAGGTACAAAGGGAGGCTACCACATTCTCCTTGAGGAGATACGAACATTTTGTTGCAAAGAGTCGGACAAATGTACACTACTTAACAAGCTGGCATTAAACGGAGGATGGGGCCCATCAGACGAGCAGACGTGCCACAGACTATACGTAGTTCCGTTATATTATGCCACTGGAACAGAACACTAAGCGACTCGCCATGTTTGCCACTAGCGCTGACTATCGGCAAGTTACCAAAATACGCTGTGACGGTATACCTAACTAAACTTCCAGGGTTTCTCTTCAAAATGAAACAAGTATGATATCTGTCAATGTTTGGTTCTTGTGGAATAAGTAATTAAAAGTGTTACGGGACTTTATGTACACCCTGTATTTAGCTAAGAAACGTATCATAACAGCAAACTGTAATGTGGTATTGTAGACTAAGTCTCAACTGCAGTAAAAGGGAGTAATAGTTCTTCAGATTCAAACGCCAAAAGTGTGTTACGGCAATACACGATGTTAATGTCACTTTACAAAAAGATTAAGGGAATTTTCTATGCTGGTTTTAAAAGATTTTAGATGGTTCACACCTACATCGTTTTTATACGTCATTCAAAAATATGTGAATGTTAAAATTAATGTCATAGGGTGTGAGTATAGTCACTCTACCCAAATATGAATACTGACGAATTTGTAATCTGGTTTTTTTAAAGTTTTTACACGGTGTTGGAATTGTAAGTGTAAAAATTCTTCTAGGTCGCCCAACATAAATGACATCATATGCAGAACATGTCAGTCGGTATACTCCAGATTCCTGCATCTGCTCATATTTGTGAATGTTATTATACCTTTTACGTTTAGGTAGGCATAACGGTGTAACCCAATTCGTTTGGTTACGCTGTATTTCAGTATTGTGTTAATATAATGGTAGCAGTACTATGTTTTAGTATGGTTAGAGCTACACCACGTACGTTGGGACTCGCCTGAAGGCGTGAGCACTGACAGATTTATGATTTTACTATTAATCCTACAGATTTTTACGTAAGGTTCTTGATGTGTGCGTGGATTAAATACTATATTTCCTTATGTCTTCTGTTTTCATTAATAAAATTTTTTGTAGTGATGAGCATTAAAACGGGCACTGTTGCGTCCAGTTTTGGCAATGAGCATAGCTGCGTAGGTCCCTGTAAACAGCGAGCCCAGTTGCATTTGTACCTTCGCTCTGAGAAGTACTCTTCATTGATGTGTGCAGGTATTGCAGTTTTACTGCTTGTATTTGTGAGACCACAGGGCTTTAATACTAGATATGTTGATGCAAACGATCTCTTCTGTATGTTCTTACTTGTATAGTTGGGCAGATACAGTATTTTATTCTTATTTTATCTGCAGTACTGATGATGGTCGCGTAGAGATTGAAATCTATTTGTAATATAAATAAAGACTTCTACTTCGACAGCCAATGCTGATACTCCTTTTGTTATTAATACTGATGTGATGGTCGTGGTGCATGCAACTCCTGATGGAGTTCCCATCAAAAAAAATTATGTTTTATTTCCATTTGGTTAGTTCCTTTACAAAATCTTCACTGACCTGGCCCGCCACAGTGATAAATTCAATAATGCCAGTCACTTCGAAATTTAGTTGGGCGCATCTGGTCTACACTACACTTTCGCAACATAACATTTTTTTCTGGAAGCTATGAAATAGATAACACTAATATCTCACATATTTTCTAAGCTCAGTATCTCGTTCATTATGGAGGGATGCGACTCAGTTTTTGAGGCGAGAGAAATCAAATTTGTGATTCATTAAACGGAAACAAGACATATTCTGACGTTGTTCTGATACCAACTAATACTGTGTGTACTATGTGCGCTGGCTGATATTGAGAGGTGAATGAAAAATGTAGTACTAATCATTCCATTATGATATACTTTCTTTGCTAGAATGTAGGGTATAAACGAAACAGCATTCTACACCAGGAATAAACTAAAAGGGATTCCGCTGTTATTAACCGGCTACTCTTGTATTTGGGAGGATAAAAGCTCTAAACATAAGTCATCCTGATTTATTTCCGTGGTTTCCCTAAATTACTGCAAGCCATTTCCTGGATGGCTCATAGTTTAAGGGCTTGTCAAACTAGGCCGGCCGGCGTGGCCGAGCGGTTCTACGCGCTTCAGTCGGGAACCGTGCGACCACTACGGTCGCAGGTTCGAATCCTGCCTCGGGCATGGATGTATGTGATGCCCTTAGGTTAGTTAGGTTTAAGTAGTTCTAAGTTCTAGGGGGCTGATGACCTTAGATGTCGAGTCCCATAGTGCTCAGAGCCATTTGAACCTTTTTTTTTTTTTTTTGTCAAACTAGGCCTATAAGTATGTATATACTTGTATACATTGCGTTTCACTATTCTTACTACAGGCTGTAGGGGCTATAGAGAGGACTTAGTAGATAAGATTTTGGTAAGGAATCCATATCTGGAAATGTGTCATTTGTATGTAAAATAAGCTTGAAGATCGGTTCACTTCCCGACCTCCCGCTTCATGGACGCAGAAGCGGAGGCTACGAGCTCTAACCTTCGTGCTCTACAGAAGCTGCTCCATGTGGCAACCCTGTTGTTCGTTGCACAAAATGTATCTGCGACGCATACTTTCACACACACGATTCACAAATCCTGGCGTGTGCTGATTAATTTCTGCTGCCGCTAGAGCTCGTACAAGGAGATTTGCTTCCGACTATACAGGAGTCTCATACACAAGCCTCTTCATACAACCCCGCAAGACAAAGTCGAAAGGAAATACATCTGACGTTGGCTGTTTCGACACCACTACCTGGTGAAGTGAGCTTCATCCGTAAAGAGAACGTGGCGTGGAAATGATAGCATGTCGGAACAATGCTGAAGAAACCAGTAACAGAAATTAGCACGTAGAGGAAAACATGCCCGAGTCAATGCATGCATGTTCTGTCGGTGGTAAGGGTGGAGTTGCTGTTCATGCAGAACACGCCAGACGCTCGCATAGAGCACGTCCGACGAATGAGCAAAGCCGAGAGCGCAGAGCGTCTATGGACCACCACAGTCAACCCTCCTAGTTGCAAACGTACCTCGCAGCCGTTGTGTAGTCTGACGAAAGTAGCATGTGATGGTCTGAGGGCCTCGATACATGCGTTCTACAGTTCTACCATTACATCCAGCTTTACCATAAATTACCAACGTCTCTGTGTACTCTTCAAAAGTTTATTCCACCATCTTACACTGTCTCGGTCGTCCTATCGGCTTAATGGCGGACTAACAAGTGAGCAGAATTCAAAAGCAGTGATTCTACATAGGGGACTGACGATGGCGCCGTCTTCTCAGGTTATGTGGGTGTCATGAACCGGGAGATTTGAAACTGATGTTTTTTCCTAACTTATTTTATATCCAAACGGTTCATTTGGGACATGGATTCCTCATCAAAAATTCATCCGCACTACACAACTGATTATACGAATTATGTTTTTGTTACTAACCTGTAATACCATAACATACCCACACTGTCCAGTCACATTAATATAGCCACCGGCTATGTCCGATGTCAACGTGCAGTACCTACTCACAGACGGCAAGGGGCAACACTGGCAGTGTAGGCTACATAAAGCATGTCGGGGACGGTGGACGGGGGCCGGGGCTGGGGGTGGGGGTGGCTGGGGGGTTGGGGGGTAGTGGGGGGTGGAGGAACAATGTAGTCATAGTGTCAATCCGAAAAGGGAGCGATTTATTTCATGTCAAAAAGGCTTTCGAGCCAAAGGTGGAAGCATTTCCGAAATAGCTCCATTGGGCTGATGGCGTGAATGTCTGAAAGCAAACAAAGTGCAATCCGGAGGGAGCGTAACGGTCTGGGGAATGTTTTCATGTCATTCCCTGGGTGATTTCATTCTGGAAGGCATAATGGATCAACATAAGAGTACGTGCGCAACCATCCCTAGGGACAATGTCCACCCCTACACGCAGCTCGCCACAGTAATGGACTCGGCATGGCTCCACATCCTTGTCGGTACCTTCCAGAACTTCACTCTCTTCCTGCACGTCTTGCGTCACAAAAGATGGTTGTTTCGGATTTTGATGGTTGTTTCTGATTTTGAAAGGGGGATCACATTAACGTGACTGGACAGTGTAATACCCTTGTAAAGTGATCCAATTATAAGTAAAACTGACACAGATAAAAAAAAACAGGACTGAACTACTGCCTGACTGGTACTGAAGCGCTATAGCCATGTAAAGTCTGATATTAATAGATACTATTCCTACATGCGCCAGGTAACATTCTACTGCGAAAATTGTTTCGTGATTGACAGATTAATCTGAAATCATGTCTATCATCAATCCAAGCTGCAATAAACGCAGAACTGCTGTATCAGGGGGGATGACACAAGTTATCACGTTCGGTTCGACATGTTACAACCGCAACTAATATGAAAATCTATCTAAATATGGCTAATCATCAGCCGAAGCTGGTTATAAAAATAATTATTGTGATCAAAGCAATGAATGAATTTGGATCGCAATACCGAATTTGATCGTCGTACTTCTCCTCTTGAAAAAGGAATATCATGATGTAACTTCCTGTCTACGACAAAATTATTTAAGACACAGAACACGCTCGAAGTTGGGTAAGATAGGGTATGAAATCAGCAGCGCCTTTATCCAATGTGCAGTCCCAGCATTTACCTAAACCGAGGCAAGGAAAATACAGAAAACCTGAATCTGGGTAGCTGAAAAGTGATCCGACCCGCAGGCCTTCCGAAAGTGGTCCAGTATCTTAAGCCACTTCACCACCACGCTCACTTTCTACATTAGGCATTACAATTAATGCGGGCCGTTGCCGAATTCGTTCGTTTCTGGCTAATTAGTTTTAAAGAGGCCGAACATTTTGAGGTTAATTTTTTACCCATGATCCAGTTTTGGTAAAGCTGTTAACAACCTCCCTCGTTACTCCTGAGCAGCGGCAGACAAAATAACACCAAGGGTAACATGATACATCGCGTAACTTCAACCGGCACCACGGACGCTATCAGACGGAAGAAACAGCCGCAAAGCACGTTAGCGCGCCTACCACTCTGGCTCCCAATTCCCCAGACGGCGTTATTTTTAAGCGCTGCGCTACAGCTGCTGAATGGCCGACCGCGTATTATAAATACAGGACTCTCCTCTCGTCGCCTCTCCGGTGACGTGTCGGCCACACGGCGTGACGGGTACAAATCAGTCGGCACTCCCCACGGCTTTCCCCTGCCACCCTCTTTTTATGCCAGGCAGCTAGGTTCCCTCGCAGTGCTACATCTGTATTTGTCCCTCTATAAGAGACACTCGTTGTGGCTAGATGTGCACATACCTCTAGCTGCAACACACTCAGCAGCATGACGGAGGGTTCCTGTATTAACATATTATGTGCTCCTGTTCATAGTCCCTTCACGAACTCTGCACAAAAAACTTGCATACATATATTTATTCTCATCACTCAAATACGTTGTGGCCTGTGCAAGATGGCTGTGACGAATGCGGCGAACATTTCGTAATTTTGAAAGGTAAGTGTTTCTAAAGGTCGACAATAATGTTCTTGAATTTCGCAGGCGGACATTTTGAGAATCTTCTTAACAGTAAACGATCCTCCTGTTTCTGCAATAGAGCTAGTAAGATAAAACGGAAACAAAGCAAATTATAACCCACATTCCTGCAGAATTTTACATTTGCTCTGACATCATTTTTACGCTTGTGGGTCCCACATATTAAGAAACGTCCTCTGTGTGAACCAGTAGCGAATGACTCCGCCCCTCTCCCCCCTACCACTGAAGAAGATTCTCAGAATTTTAATACAGAAATTTTCTGAAAATTCTCTGGTGAAGTTTCTTCTTACGTTTAAGTGTATCTCAGTGAAGTCTGTTAACTGGTAACTCCTCCATTTCGTCTGTCAATCTGGTTCAGTAAGAATTCTAGCGACACAATGTAAGTGGGTTATACGATATTTTTATATTTAACGTTTTCTACAGCTAAGTCCGAACAGGCCTTGGGAGGCTCAACGGTACCGACCGACTGCCGTGTCATCCTCAGCCGAGAGGCGTCACTGGATCCAGATATGGAGGGCCATGTGGTCAGCACACCACCCTCCAGGCTGATGTCAGTTTTCATGACCGGAGCCGCAACTTCTCAATCAAGTAGTTCCTCTACTGGTCTCACAAGGGTTTAGTGCACCCCGCTTCCCAACAGCGCTCGGCAGACCCAGATGACCACCCATCGAAGTGCTAGTCAAGCCCGACATCGCTTAACTTCAATGATCCGACGGGGAGCGGTGTTACAACTATGGAAAAGCCGTTCGCTAATGTTTTCCATCGACACGTTACAAACTCTCGAAATTCTTTCACCGAAAAATTATGTATCATATGCATTTCACACTACTTTATTCAAGTGTTCGTTCCTTTTAACATCGCTCCGTGTGATCATCCTTATGCATTAGACCAACAGAGCTCAGTTATGATTTATCGCTGATACTGTACAATAATATTGTTAATCATTATAAACTGCATCCAAACCACATAGACCTAGAGTTTAGGCGCCATACTAGCTTAAGTATTCACTGAATGACGAAGCTTCAGGGAACAGAGAAAGTAGGTAATTCGACGATAAATAGTATAGTTTATTTTACTACTGGCGAGTCATGACAACACAACTGATAATTCAGTCATGGTAGCACGAGCGGATGATCGTTGCTGAACCTCGAGATCAACCAAACTGCCGCTCAGATAACTTCAGAAAGTGCCCTACCGCAGCCGAATGATGTCACGTCGATTACACACTCTCTCTCTCTCTCTCTCTCTCTCTCTCTCTCTCTCTCTCTCTCTCCCACACACACGCACACGCACACCTTAATATCTTACCTTCCTTGAAACCAGTGAATTTATATTATTTTATTATGCGGGTAATGTCTCCCGAATTGTTCTTATGTTTATGTGTGATGATTTGTGCACTATTTGCACTATTATTAGAACATCTAAAACCATAATAAATTTGAGTCTAAACACGACTCTGCTCTGACTAATATTTGTAAAGCATCCTTCCTCCACTGCATTTTAAAGTGTTTCTCAAATCAGGTTTTTAAGCGGAAAGACTAGAAATACATTTACCCCGCCAATAAAAAAATACGGTACATCTGATGACTTGGTGTATCACAGTTTTCATGCCAGTTACCACTTTTTCTAAAATTTTGACAAGGCAGTGATTCATATCTCGTCCAAAGAGAGGATGTATTTCCACAAAGTCTGATGTATGTCAGGATCCAAATTCGTTTCTGAGAATATCCCCTCTTCACAATCACATATTGACTTATGCGTGTTAGATTCTATTAAATTGTATTTGCCAGATATTCCTCAAACAAAATCTTTAGTTGCTGAGTGATAAATCTGGACTGTAGGGAAAAAAAGCAAAGGACCGCGTTCTGGCGTCTTCTCATATACTGCCAATGGCGTCACTGGATGCGGTAGGGAGAGGAATGAGGTCAGCACACGGCAGACCCACCCATTGTCGGCTTTCTTGACCTTGGACTGCTGCTTCTCAAGTAGCTCCTCAGTTGTCATCAAGAGGCTGAGTACACCCCTTTACAGTCCTTCCACCATGGAAAAATCCCTGGCAGTAACGGGAATCGAACCCGGATCCTCCGCATAGCAGCAAAACATGCTGACCTCTGAGCTACAAAGACGAACATTGCAAAGAAAGCTACTCTGAAATCAATAAAACAGGATGTCAACACGGAATCCCCTGTTACAGCCTTCTAGTTCTCGAGAACTAATGGGGAAAACCCAGTATCAGAAGATCACAGCTTTGGGTATATATTCCGATGCCGCCGGAAGAGTTGTCCATTCTGCATGGAAAGACGATGCGTGTAACATTCGGCATGGAAAGAAGTCACATGGAAGCCGAAATAAAGAAACGTATATCATACTGTGGTTTACCTTGTTGCTCTCTGTGTGACAGAAACGGATGAGGGACATATTTTGAATACCTGCAAGTACACAACTGCTCGTTGGTAGTCATCAACGAAGAATGTCGCAGCGATATCGAATGTCGCCTTCAAAGAATGATGAAAATCCGTTTGAGCTGATGCAGACACATACTGATAACAGAAGGATGCACAAACTGCGAGCAGATTCGGACGTCGGCACCTCAGACGACCCCAACAACAGTTAACTTACACTACCAGTCAAGGTAACAATCCAACCACCCAAGAGGAACATACTATAAGGAGTAAAAACAGGGCGATAAAGATGACACCTTCGTTCCCTGCTATGACTTCTCAGAGGACGCACTACAACGGAATTAGGAGATGACAGAAGTGAACACAACTGTAGACAGAACAGCAATGTCATTATAAACGATGCCAAATTGTGCACCACATGTTTCGTTCGTTGTGTAACACACACAAATTAAAGGATTCTGCACCTCGTTTTCGACAGAAGACGTAGAGGCTCTTGGCTCTCATTTTAGACATTACGCGTAGCAGTTATCACTAATTCGGGAAACAGCAAGAACATCTTATTGGAAGACAAACTGCAAAGACGATAAGCAAGAGCAAACAATGCATTACAATCACTACTCGAAAAACACCTTTATTGTTTCGTTACGCAAAGGAAAAATTTAAAAACACTGGACAAGTTTTCCCATGGGTGAATAATTATGTACGGGAATACCGTCCAGGTTGTAATGGTAACATTTGGTATCGGGTGAAGAAACATACAGGAAGAAGAACGAAGAAAGATTAGAGTTTATCAGTCCATTGAACGCGAGGTCGTTATAGACGGAGCTCAAGTTGGATTTGGCAAGGAAGGAGAAGACAGTTAGCCGTGTCCTTTTGAAACAAATTTCGCGGAATTAACCTTAACTGATTTGGAGAAACCAAGAAAACCTAAATTTTGAAGACTGGACGGGGAAATGAGCACTCGTCCTTCCGAATGTGAGTCCCATCAGCGAACATCTAGACCGGTAAACTTGTCTCAGAACTTTCAGTCAGCTGTGACCCACAGTTTCTGATGTAATTACATTCATAGACATTTATGTAGAATCTCGTAGTGCAGCTGTAAATGGTCTCGAGAAAAAATTACGTAGATGATACGCAGGTATTTCAATGTTCAGTTTCTCTGCTGAGTTACATTACTGTGATACCTCCAGTGTGCAACTCGTACGCCACACTCGTGATGTACGTATACAAGCTACACGCACGTATTTCGCTGGCTTCTGTGGCTAGTTAAAAATCTAATATTCCAAAATTGTACATAAGAAGACTTTTAAATTCTTCTCGGGTGCTCTGTCCGGTTCAATAATTAGTTGTGCATGAGATTTCGGCGTTGATATATAACGGCGAAGTTAAACGTTCGTGTGCTTCTCTACTTATATATACAATGAAGAGCCAAAGAAAGTGTTGCACCTGCCTAATATCGTGTAGGGCCCCCGCAAGCATGCTGAAGTGCCTCACCGCGTGCATGTAGAAGTGCTGCAACACGACGTGGCAAGGACTCGACTAATGTCTGAAGTAGTGCTGGAGGGTACTGACATCATGAATCCTGCAGGGATGTCCATAAGGACAGGGGGGATGGAGATCCCTTCTGAACAGCACGTTGCAATGCATCGCACATATGCTCAAAAATGTTCACGTCTGGGGAGTTTGGTGGCGAGCGGAAATGTTTACACTCAGAAGAGTGTTCCTGGAGCCACTCTGTAGCAATTCTAGACGTGTGAGGTGTCGCAGTGTTCTGCTGGAATATCTCAGGTCGGTCGGTATTCACAATGGACATGAATGGATGCAGGTGAACAGACAGGATGCTTATATACGTGTCACCTGTCGCAGTCGTATCTAGACGTATCTGGGATCCCATATCACTCCAGCTAAGAACCCCACATCATTACAGAGCCTCCACCATCTTGGACAGTCCCCAGCCGACAAGCAGGGTCCATGGATTCTTGAGGTTGTCTCCGTACCCGTACACGTCCATCCGTTCGATACAATTTGAAATAAGACTCGTCCGACCAGGCAACATGTTTCCAGCCATCAACAGTCCAATTTCGGTGTTGATGGGACCAGGCGAGGCGTAAAGCTTTGTGTCGTGCAGTCATCAAAGGTACGCGAGCGGGCCTTCGGCTCCGAAAGCCCATATCGATGATGTTTCGTTGAATGGTTCGCACCCTAACACTTGCTGATGGCCCAGCGCTGAAATCTAGAGCAATTTGTGAAAGAGTAGCACTTCTGTCACATTGAGCGATTCTCTTCAGTCGTCATTGGTCCCATTCTTGCATGATTTTTTTCCGGCCGCAGCGATATCGGAGATGTGTTGTTTTACCGGATTCCTGATATTCACGGTACACTCGTGAAATGATCGTACGGGAAAATCCCCACTTCATCGCTACATCAGAGATGCTGAGTCCTATCGCTCGTGCCCGACTATAAAACCACAATCAAGCTCACTTAAATCTTGACGACCTCCCATTGTAGCTGCAGTAACCGATCCAACAACTGCGACAGACACTTGTCTTATATAGGCATTGCCGACCGCTGGGCCGTATTCTGCCTATATAATGAAACGACAAAGTTAAATGTTCGCATGCCTCTGTGCTGAAAGAGCATCTTTAGCGGCTCAATGGCACAATTACAACTCCTGAATATTGCACAGCAACACGTGGCAGTATCTGAACACCACTGGACGCGCTACAATGGAAGAATGCACCGTCCGAATTAACCAGTGGTAACAACACTAGTGTCCTCCACAGCAGTTCAGTGGATTCTTCCTAGTAATGGTCCAGCGACGGAAATACATTTTATAGACACTATTGCAACTGAACCGCTGTTGATTTGATCGTTTTTATTGCATCATAGAACTGTTAGACACCAAAGTGCGCGGCATCGAACTAACACCAAACATTTCGTGAAAATTAGTTGAAGTCGGTGTTATTAACTTGTGCAATGCTCTTGTGATATTCTCAGGGACTCCTAATCCGTATCGCAGGCACTCTTGATCTATTTGATGAATCCATCCTCGGAACCTATGGTAATCGAGGACAGTCTTCCCTCCGAAGGATAGGATGATTCATTAAAATAATGTACCTCGGTTGACATTTAGGTGTTGTTAGATGCATAGAACAGATGCATATGAACCATCCGCCACGCATCTTCCAGCAGGTGTTGAAAAGCACTGAAGGAAAAAAAAAAAAAAAAAACTTGAGATACGCGTGGAGACATGTAAAACGCCTAGCATATTTACATACTTCATCTGTTTCAAACAATGATTAACTGTATTCTAGTAGATAATCATAATAGTGTGGCTCGATACCACACTTGTCTGCTTTTTCCGGATTTTTCCGTCAACAGAATGGTGAGCCGCTATTAAATCTACCAGGTGCGTGGACATTACAAGATGTACGTACATCACAGACTTTGGAATGAGTTGTGACGACACTTTTCGCAGGTGTTATCCGTAGAGAGTCTATACAAGGGAGATGAACTTGAAAGCAATATGATAGAAAAGGAAGTGAACATAGATGAAGAGGAGATGGGAGATGTGATACTGCAAGAAGAATTTGACAAAGCTCTGAAACAAGGTCCCGGGAGTAGACGACATTCTGTCAGAACTACTGACAGCTTTAGGAGAGCCAGCCGTGACAAAAATCTTTCACCTGGGGTGCAAGATATATGAGACAGGCGAAATACCCTCAGACTTCAAGACGAATGTTATAATTCCAATACCAAAGAAAGCAGTTGCTGACAGGTGTGAAAATTTCCGTACTAAGTCATGGTGGCAAAATATTAACACGAATTACTTACAGAAGAATAGAAAAAACTAGTAGAAGCAGACTTCGGGGAAGATCAATTTAGATTCTGGAGAAATGTAGGAACGCGCGAGGCAACACTAACCCTTATCTTAGAAGATAGGTTTAGGAAAGGTAAACCTACATTTACAGCATTTGTAGACTTAGAGAAAGCGTTTGACAATGTCGACTGGAATACTCTCTCTGAAATTCTGAAGGTAGTAGGGGTAAAATGCTGGGAACGAAAGGCTATTTACAACACTCGCAGAAACCAGAGGGCAGTTATAAGAGTGGGGGCCATGAAAGAAAAGCAGTAATTGAGAAGGGAATGAGACAGAATTGTAGCCTATCCTCGATGTTATTCAATCTGTACATTGAACAAGCAGAAAGGAAACCAAAGAAAAATTAGGAGTAGGAATTAAAGTTTGCCAATGAAATTGTAATTCCGTCAGAGATAGCAAAGGACTTGGAAGAGCCGCTGAACGGAATGGACAGTGTCTTGAAAGGACGATATATGATGAACATCAACAAAAGCAAAAGAGGGCTAGTGGAATGTAGTCGAACTAAATGAGGTGATCCTAAGGAAATCAGATTAGGAAACGAGACAGTTAAATAGTAAATAGTAAATAATAAATAAATTCGTCGCCAACCGAATTTCAATTGCTTCTTTCACTACTGAGTCCCAGAGCACTGTATTGACACTGAGCACTCTATGGTGTACGATAATGTCGAAATTTTATCCTCGACTTTATCTTTCTGGGACTCAGTAGTGAAAGAAGCAATTGAAATTCGGTTGACGACGAATTTAATTAATTGAGATAGCGGCTTCAACTTGGAAAAATAATGGAATACGCCAATTTGTGTAATTAGATCACGAAGACGTCGCGACGGTACAGCTCTGCGTGACACATCGATATCACCCTGTGGATCGACTGCGCAGCTATAGATTTAATTTCCATGCGTATGTTGCAACTCTTTGCCGCCTATCAACGTCTCTGGCGCCTTGTATACCTTTGGCCGCATACGCAGTGGTTCGTCCTCGAGTTTAAAAGGACGGAGCAAGTGCTGGAGAGTTATTCACCTCAGCTCACTCTGAAGATGGCTGGACGGTATTCAGCCGAAATATTAGAAGAAGAAACTGAATTTATGCGGCGGCACGCCCGAAATTTTATGGAAGTCTTCTCAGTTGTTTTGAGTATAAAATTTTGTCTTTATCAGACTCAACCAATAATAATAATGTGGTGTGCTGACAGACAACAAGTCAAATATCCGGTATTCGATCCCCAGTCCAACCTAGGATTTTTATTTGTCTTTTGTGATTTCTTGCACTTTTGGCTGTGTTTGTCACTGTGACAAATGCCAAGTCGCGCCGTGGTTCGGAGTCCATGTTAAAATCATGTTCGTCTATAACTGGCTGGGTAAGTCAGTTTGAAGGTTAGAGGAAGCAAGAGCTCACCACCTAAAAATTGGACCAGGCATAGTCAACTATTATGGTGTTCAAACCAACATGTAGGTTCACCATAGCTTTACTTTTAAATGTTAGATGATGTGCCAAATCAAGTCTCCAACTTTTAAGTCCCGTGAGTTTCAAACAGCAGAACCGAGCTGCTGCCAAACCACCTCGCGCCGTTAGACTAAAGTCTCTGCGGAGGTCCTTGACAACTAGCCGCCTGCGAAATTAATCTTAACACTTACTTCCCGTATACTCGACGCACCAGAATCCCAATTCCACTGGTTCCTTAGCTTACCTTAGCAAATTTAAAGCTGCCAACAAAACTATAATCAATGCGTAGCACCTGGCTGAACGTCAAACTCGTTAAAAATACTCCCAGTTGCCGAAGATTATTCAGCATTTAGCCTACCAACTTATTCAGTATTTAGCCTACCAACTTATTCAGCATTTAGCCTACCAACTTATTCAGCATTTAGCCTACCAACCAGTCAAGGCAGCTTTAAAAGATTGATTGGTCTCCACCTCCGAAACTCACGTTCATATTAGTGCAGTCCTCCAGTCTGACAACTGAATTTCCTAACCAGCGCTGTCCCCTCGTCACTATTATTCACATCACGCTGCTTGAAAAAGTTTCTATTCGTCATAGATTGGCCTAAAAACTCGCACAAAATAATTCTGGGAGTACTTACTGGGAGACAATCTACACTCAGCTTCGTGAAGTTCAAAACTTCAGCGGTGGTTTTTCGACAGAGGAGATGCCTCTATGAGACAGTCGATTACTTCGTCCTCAGAGATGATGCAGAGACGCGCAAATCTTTCTCTCGCAGTCGCGGCTGGAAACCACCCACTCTTAGATGTGTGGCGAGCGTGACAAATTCTGCAAACATATTGCATTACTGATTAATTCAGAAACGTCTGCTGGACGACCTCAATTTAACAAGTCCCAAACTACTTCAGAGTCCGACTCCGTAGCTAAATGGTCAGCATATCTGACTGCAGTGCGCAGGACCTGGCTTGGATTGACGGTATTGTCAGGTGTTTTTCGTTGGTGGGAGGTCTGGAAGGGTGCACTAAGCCTCGTGATACTATCTGAGGTTTTTAAATTATTCCAGAAAATTTATGAATCATTCAATTAGGCCTTCAGAAGTAGAATGCGGGCATTCTTGTTGTTCATCCTCCCCCTCCCCAACAGCACTTCTCTGTAAAGTGTTCCATCTTGCCAGGACTTCTCGCAATACCGTTAACGGCGCAGAAGAACACATGAAGACAACGGAAAGGCACGGGAAATTCTAGAACCAATAAATGAGTTTAGAAGACTCCGACCACAACTTCAGCACATATTATGAATCCCCTCTCCCTACAGTAGACTATGCGAGAGTTAGGGGTACCCAAATAACTGGCAGCAAAGCGTGTTCTTCTAACTGATGGGGCTCGTTGATATCTGCCGCACTCTGGTTCTTGTGTCACTGACAGCCTTTACAATATCCTCGAGGGGCGGCCTCTATTAGGCCAGATTCAAAAGAAAGGTAAAATTCCTGCCTCACTAAAATCCTACTGAGACAATAATTCCTCAGTATTTTCGTCCCTGCTGTCTGGAGAATGATATGTTACATCTAGCTGGCGAGCGACCATGACCCAAGATCGCGATTACAGCAAACCATGGTCCCAATGGCTAGAAACAACGTCACCGGTGCAACAGTCTCGTGCGTCACACCTAATGTTTGTCAAGAACTCCCCGAGTCCAGATACGGTAATAACAATACAACACAAACTCATTCCTCCGCGCTCAAAAAGGAGCCGTTTGAACGGTAGCTTTTTATACTTCTCCTCATTGGGCATAATCGTAGGGCCTTCCCTAAATGCATACTACATCCATACGTTTCCTTTACCAACTGATGAATGCTGCTATGATACAACTCAAAGGAAATTTAAGCTATATTAGCCCAATTTGCACGGGAAAATCGTATTCTGTAGCGCCATTCATATTAAGCAGTAATTTAGTGATAGTTTTCTCAGGTAAATCATTTCGCTGTCACAAACAGAGAAAGCAAAGATAGTTTGAGAAAACTGGACGGTTTGCGCACTGAGGAACTGTAAATCTTACTCTGCATATGTAAAGGGATAATGTTTTCCCACCAATCATTGCTTCTAGCCGCCGATCACTCTCACTCTTTCTGAGTTCGCTGAGCAGCACTCGTAGATGCAGAGATACGTTCTTATTGTGAGCACTCAGGCTACGTGGAAGGCTTTCTATGACGAGGGGTTGTGGGGAGGGGTGGGACCTTCCCGTCCGAAACAAACGAGCGGCGACAACTGCTGCGGCCCTGTGGGAGACGGCTATTTGTCGCGGAGCGGCCCGCGCCCGGAAGGAAGGAAATAATTACTGCTGCAGATCGTTAATGTCCGGGCGCTGTGGAGGCGGAGGCTGGCGGGACGCCACCCGATCTGCAGCCAGGAAGCGCCAAGCCAAACATTTGATTTACTCCCGCGCGGCCCGCATACCGCGACGCGTTTGTTTTAGGGCCGACAAAAACAGCTGCCGTCGGGGAGCGGCCGTGATTCATGCCGGGCGCCTCTCACTGCGTTGGGGAGGAGGGCCAGAGAAACTGCAGCGACCAGCTCCAAGTGCGCCCAGGTCGCAAAAATTGGGCCCATTCTGCGCGAGGCGCTCACTGGCCTTTTCGTAGTATCAGCAGCTTCCTCGCACCAGCATACAGATTCTGGAGGAATCTTCATACGGTGCGAGGTGGTTTTGTGACGACTTCGGGGACAGCCATCATGTAAGCTTACGAAATTCTGCTGTTTGAATTTCGAAGTTCTTGAGAAGTTGATGACTTGGTTAGAGGTGACTGAAACGAATAAAGCGAACTGTTCCCGTGGAAAGTAATTCTTACACATTTGAATGACTGTACTCTCTCAAGGTTTGGCTGTTATCTTGAGATTGAATGCTCCAGAGATTCAATAACTTTCGATGGGAACCGGTAGGCGGACAAGTGAAGATGGAAAACGCCATAAAGCTTACGATCTCGTATAATTAGGCAGCAACGGGGCTCAAAACAATTGAATACTAATTTATACTGATTAAACTTGTGTGGCGCGCAGAGTGTGGCTCATGGGCTGCGTATGAGTTTCCGTCAATAAAACGCTCCTTTCTCTTACTTTTTCCTAATTTTTGAGGGATCGCAGCGTAACGCACATGTAAGTGTTGCACATCGTCGAAGTTACAAGGATGAGAGCGTTTTCCCTTAGACAGCGCTTACAAAATGGAACATTTCTGGAGAGTTGGAGCTCCTGTCCATTAATTTAGTAAACCCAGTGCACGAAAAGGTCTGCAGAACAAGGAACAGTGGCCAAGTATGAAATCGCTATCATCGCTGACACAATTTTCCGTAAAACAGTGCATTGGCGACGACCAAATGGTTCAAATGGCTCTGAGCACTGAGGTCATCAGTCCCCTAGAACTTAGAACTACTTAAACCTAACTAACCTAAGGACATCACACACATCCATGCCCGAGGCAGGATTCGAACCTGCGACCGTAGCGGTCACGCGGTTCCAGACTGAAGCGCCTAGAACCGCTCGGCCACGGCGGCCGGCGGCGACGGCCATTAAACGCAAACAACGTCGACAAATTGTAGCAGTAGTAGACAAGACCGTTCATCGAAATCTGACCGTACTCAACTGTGGCAAAATGTACTCTGAGGTTTTCCTCGTAAGAACAGTAAAACCAGTGAAAGTAGAGTCATCTTTGTCGAATACCATAAGAATGAGTCATAGAACCGATTTTCTAACAACCTGTATGCTTTTAATATCCCTACTGCACTGCATGTACAGACAGCGCGTGATGATGATGACGACGACGACGACGACTCAGCATTTCTCTCCTGTTCGACAAACAGGAATCTGGTTACGAGGCGTCTGTAAAATGCCCTTAACAAGAGGGAAAATTGAGCAAAGAAATCGCACATTCCTGTTAGTAGAGAGAAAACGTAAGCAACCATGCTCGCTAAACGACCACTGAGGAGACTAGTTCAACAGCAATACTGCAAAGTCGAGCGCGCGTGGAGATACGCCAAGGAGTACCTCGGCGCCACACTCGGCAGGCGTTTGAGGTCGAAATTCCATATCGAGAGACTTCGCAAAAATGCATACAGCAGGCTGAAACTCTAGTACCCTGTTCTCAATGCCGAAAGATACGTGTCCTGTATGGGGCTACGCATGCATATCAACGATAGAATGCCCACATAAAGACCAGAATATAGCAACAAGATGATCTTTGCACGTCCTCATGGTTTCTCACACAGCAGACCTTCATCTTCCTGCAAATATCGAAACACATCGGATGTTGTGCCGCTCGCTGACAGAATTTTCACACCAATATGAGGGCATCACGGAAGGAACTGATGATCAGACTAGAGTATTACCATCAAGATAATGATCGGTACAAAAGCCAAAATCGCTACTCCTGGAGTATTAGAAAAAAATAATACGCCCTTCTAAGACGAGAAGAAATACTCAAAACAGTAGCATATCGGGACAGAAACCCAAAAGACGGAATGGAACGTCGCACAACAACAAAGTTCACAAGCTTCACTTCCTGATGAAGAGGAAGAAAGCAAGAGTCGAGCGAGTGGCTGAAAGTTTTGGCGGGCTCGCCTTTGTCGCCAGCTCGAAATACGCGGCCCAGCACGTCAGACATTACGACAGTCTTTCATTCCAACTCTCGCTTATATTACTCTCGGCGGAGCTTTGCTGTGCAGGAAAATCTATGGCGAACCGATCTACGCCTCGAGGCATTGGCAGATCAGCAACGCACAAGATGGAGACTAAAGAATCAAAAGTTGGATGCGAGAGAGTTTGAATATTCTCCCGCGTGTACTACAAGGCTCTGTCAGAAGCACATGGTATAAGGCAATAATGTGATGCTAACTAATTCAAAACTGAGAACTATGAAGCTATGTAACTCCGAGAAATGGTTAGACCGACAAAATCAGTACACGATAGAACATAAATTCACGTGCCGTGCATCGACAGAAATATTAAAGTGGACTAACGGTAGAAATGCAGTAAGTAACCGTACTGGTGCTTAAGGGGCTCCGGAAAGGCTCAAAATCATGAAAAGTTCAATTTTTACTTTTTTGCGTTTTCTGAAACTGCAGACTATTACCTTTTAATAGATATATAATTTATTCAATTCCGAAGACTACAACTATTTTTAATTTTTTTTTGAAATGTGTTCTACATGGGCGTGACCCACTGTGGCGCTGTTAAACTGCTGTCAAATGGTGTTATTATTAACGTCCGTGTTCATCAGGTACATTTTTGTGATGTGAGATAAAGTATATGTTGTAGCTAACCTGTGATGGTGCAATATATATCGCTGGTGTGATTGTCGATTGTTTCATGTTTATTTACTCTGTCGTTATCTCGAAAATATTCGTAATTAATTCTGTTTCTTGAGTCTCTGTTTTGTTGAAGTATAATAATGAGTAAAAGTAAAGTTATTAGAAATCCTCTGAAGGCTTTTAAGAAAAAGAGAAATGTTGGAAAGCCAAAGGTATGTGTAATTACTGTAAACAATAAAGACGATAACCAAGTGAGTGAACCTAACCTCTCAAGTACACCTGCCCATAGCAGTCAAAGTGGGAAAGAAAATACTTCACAGAAGAAGCTTGGTTCAATGAGTGAAAACTATGAATGTTTTATGGGCGAATCGGATGTGAATGAAATATTTGATATGTCGGTTCTCAAAGGAATTTTTTCAAACTGTGTAAGATATATTCATTGTAGTGAAGTTGGTCTGGAACTCTCCATAATAAAGCACGTAGCACTTGCTAGTGAAATACAACTGAAATGTGATAAGTGTTCATACATGACCACCTTTTGGAACAGTGTTGCAGTAACTGCAACTGAAGAAAATGGTAGCAAAATCTACGAACACAACAACGAGCGATGCTTGCTTTAGACAAGGAACGCCTTCGGGCTGCAGACAGGGCTGTAAAGAGTCTAGAAATACAAGCAAGAGTAAACAGGAGGAGGAACAAGAGGAAGCTGGAGGAGGAGTTTGCAGAGGATGAAGATAATCCATCCAATGGACCTGGAATGCACTAAAAAGTTAATCCAATCTTTGTCGCTCGATTCCCAAAACTTTTATTTTCTCATACTAATTACATGTATTCTAAGGATCTTCCACACATATTTGTTTCAAACTTTCAGTAAATTTTACACAGTACCTTCTGCATAATTTAACACAGCTTTTTTCCAAAAAACTGTATATTTTTGAATATATAAATAAAAAATTGCAAAAAAATGTTGTGAATTTTCATTACAATTGAAAAAAATCATCTTTAATAACTGAACTAAAATTTTGTAAAATCCCTGTGTTAAGTTGTAGCCCATATTCCAATAAATAATCTGTAAAAAGTTCAACTTCCTACCTCAAATACTTTGTGAGGAAAGATGTAATTTATAAGCGTTATTTTAACATTGCAAGTATAGGGCGTTCCGGAGCCCCTTAAGACACAACAATGGGATTGCTCACTTCACCAAATATGTGGCGTATCCTGGAGCTAAAAGATTACGTACAAACAAGCTCTTATGTCCTTTTGCACAGTAGAGTACAGTACGCCCAATTCGCTCAAGAAGGTCCGAGACTGATTTTATTCGTGGAGTATAGCGACGTCGGCGCAGTAACTATGATGGCAGCTTGAACAGTAAACAACAGTCAGTTTTGAGTAGGCAGTGTTATATACTGAACGTATAGCAGTAATGTGTCATTGTTACTGTGGAAAAATTCACAATGGAGCAACGAACTGAACATTTTTAAATCAAGAAATTCTCCAGACTCCAGAGTGAATTTTCACTCCGCCTCAAAATGAAAATTAATTCTGCAAAAAGTCTCCAGAGTGTGGCTAAATCATGCCCCTACAGTATCCTTTGTTCCATGAGTGCTAGTCCCACAATGTGTGCAGGAGAACATCTGAGAAGTTTGGAAGGTTGGAGATTAGAAATTGGCAAAGTAAAGCTGTGAAGACTGGCTGTTAGTCGTGCTTGGATAGCTCAGTCGGTAAATTACTTGCCCGCGAGAGGCAAGGGTTGCAGGTTCGCATCTCGATCCGACACAGATTTAATGTGCCAAGCATTTTCATTCCCCAGAATGTTTTGCAGACGAGAAACATGTGTGCAAAACCAGTCCCGCACACTTTGACTTCCGAACAAAAACAACGACGCGCAGTGAAATACGCGAACAATTTGTTTTTCTGGGAAAAATCATCACAGGTGACGAGAATTGGTGTATCATTGCGAATCTGCCACAATACAACAACGTGCAGAATGGATCTCTGATTGTTCACCAAGACGGAAGAAGGTGTGAAAATGCCGTTCGAGTTGAACAGCTTTCCGGAGAAGAACTTATCTTACTGTTTCACATAGTTGTATGAATGTTCTGTGTGCTGTACTCAGTGAATGGGAGACTATGCAGAACACCTGAAGCACTAAAATCACCATCTTAACTTTCTACATTTTTTTTTATTAATCCAGCTTGGAAACTTTTTGGATTGATGGGATGCACTAAAAGAAAGATACAAATTTCTCTAAGACTACAAAACGTACCTACAAGCAGAAACAGACAACTAAATTAGGATATACGAGGGGTAGAAAAAAAAATAGAATAAGATTGCTGTGGGAGGAAATTGTGTAATACGCATTTCTGCCGCTAGGCATATATAGCGCAACTTATTGCCTATTCAGTGCAACCTGTGTTTGTGTTGTCGACGTGTCTTAGTCTGTTCATCTGCAGTGACTTTTTGCTAACGCTGTTTTGATCTTGTTTCGTATTTTATGATGGCAAGTTTAAGTGAACAACGTGCAGCTGTGAAATTTTGTTTTTTACTCGGTCAAAATGATGCTAAAACTGTTAAAATAATATTGAAAACAGCTTACCAAGACGACACTATGGGAAAAAAACTCACGTGTACGAGTTGTTTGCTCGATTTCAAAACGGTGACATGTCGATTACTGACAAACCTCGTTCTGGAAGTTCATCAGCTGCCCGAATCGACAAAAATATTGAAAAAATCCGAGAGCTTGTGCTCACAGGCCGTCGACAGACAACTGATCAACTGTTAGAGATTAGTGGGTTATCTTGGAGCTCGGTTCAACGTATTTTAACGAAAGATTTGGGAGTGAAAAGGATTGCTGCCAAGTTTGTTCCTCGGGTTCTAACTGACAATCAAATGGAACGTCAAGTTGAAACATGTTGTGCTTTGAAACAACAGCTTGAAATTGATCCAGATTTTCTGTCAAAGGTGATGACGCATGGAGCTATGGTTACGACCCAGAAACAAAGCAACAGTCAAGTCAATGGAAGATATCATCGTCACACCGACCGAAAAAATGTCGTCAAGTCAGATCAATCATCAAAACAATGTTCATTTGCTTTTTGATGCCAAGTGCATAATTTATTCAGAATTTGTTTCCCCAGGACAGACCTGGAATCAAACATTTTATTTGGAAGTTTAAGAAGATTGCACAACAGCATTCGTCAAAAAAGACCAGATTTGTGGCGGGCAGGAGACTGTTTCCTCCACCATACACACAGCCATCTCTGTTAGATAGTTTTTTTGCAACAAATGGCATGGTTCCGCTGTTCCAGGCACCTTACTCGCCTGACCTGGCTCTGTGCAACTTTTCCTATTTCCACGCATGAAAAGGGGCATGAAAGGACACTGATCTGATAACACTGAAGAAGTCAAGAAAAAGAGGGAGGAGCTGTTTCCCGTTTCTAAAGACGACTGCAAAAATGTGTTTCGAACAGTGGATGCGTCGGTGGGACAAATGTATTAGTTGTAATGCAGAGTATTTTGAAGGGGTAAGGATGTTTCGAAAGCAATTTGAAAATATATAGCTTATAAAAAATAATTTCAGTTTTTTTGGGTACACCCTCGTATAATTCATAAAACTCAATACAAAATCCTCCAACGGCAAAAGGAAAAGGCTGTTAAAGAAAATAAACACAGGAAAATAGTGTGAGCTGACAGATCAAAAGCCAGATTTCTATTGTATTCAACTTTTTGTGACAATTAAATTAATTTTTGATACAATGTAAAAAGTTTCTACTGTCGTTGTTATGCAAAACAGAAAAACGAACAGAAATAACATACGCTGTTGAAATTAAAGTAGGGAAACTGATTCGTACAAGACGACGCTAATGGCTGATAATAAAGACAAGACCGAAAAGTGCTGTTTGACACTTTTATTGCAGAGACATTAATCGAAACCCGTCAACTACAGAATGATAAATTAGGGGCTGGATACTCACGAAGACGAACTTTAGGACGCTAAGAAGAAAAATAAGACACAGGAATATCACCATTAAGACCAACAGCGAACATACCTCCCAAATAGAGAAGTTGAAAAATTTCTTTTCTTATGTAATTATTGAAGATTTTATACGAGGCCCCAATTCTATGAATGCTGTAGTTGCCACTTTTATAAGAAACGTAAAAAGTTTATTCAAATCTTAATCTAATAGTCGTTACTCGGTTACTAATTGAATGAAAAATGGGACTAATTTATAAAAAGAATAAAAATAAATAGTAAACTAAAAAAAAAATAAATGTTAGACATGGATGTAACAATTTTAACGACCAAGTAGACGTTTTTGGACATGAGAAGGAAAAATTTGATCAAAATCTTCCCTCCGCAATGAGTCGACTTGTTGTAGAACTTCCAGTTGCGTCCTGGACAAATTCTTATTTGCTAGTGTGTGTCCCACACTGATGCAAGATCCGCTTGCTTGGCTCTGTCGAGCACATCCTCAGGTACTGCGGGTTCTCATTTTCATGTACTCCTTGACCTTGTCTAACCATCGTTTCATGGGACGACAACTGAACCGACTACCATCTATGTCATAATAGAGCTTGGTTTCTGTCATTTAGTTGTTGTCCGTACCACCTATATCATGTTTCTCTCAATTTGTTGATGACGGATATTCCACCTGTTGGCATACATTTACATTTTTCATACGCTGCATCCTTGTGTTTTCAATGGACTAACGTAACATTATCATCTCCATACCACGCACAGTGTTCATGTTTTGTTGTGCTGTCCAATGTTCTGAGCCATTAACTAGGTAAGTCGGCTATGGAAGGCTACCCAAACAACACTAGTGGAAAAAAATCGAAGCACCAAAAAATAATTAATGTAGAGTAACGGAACTTAGGGAATGCATTAGTCTAGATAACATATTAAAGTATTTAACACGGCAAGATCACAGGTTAATGTAAGTGCCATAGTAAATGTGAAATGCTGATACAGTAATAAACGATGTAACCGCCAGAATGTTGAATGCAAGCACACAAGCGTGCATGCACAGTGCTGTACAGGTGCCGTATGTCAGTTTGTGGGATGGAGTTCCGTGCCTGTTGCACTTGGTCGGCCAATATAGGGACGGTTAATGCTGTTCGTGGATAACGCTGGAGTTATTGTCCCACGATGTCCCATATATGGTCGATTGGAGACAGATCTGGTGATTCAACATGCCAAGGCAACATGTCGACTCTTGGTAGAACATGTCGGGTTACAACAGCAGTATGTGGGTGGGCGTTAACCTGTTGGAAAACACCTCTGGGATGCTGTTCATGAATGTCAACACAACAAGTCGAATCACAAGACTGATGTACAAATTTACAGTCAGGGTGCGTGGGATAAGTACCAGAGTGATCCTGCTGTCAAAATACGAAATGGCACCGAGGCAGAACCATCTTTCATCAGAAGACACACGTGACTTCCATCCTGCCCTCCAAAGAGCTCTCGCCCCACACCACTGAAGTCACAGATGACGGTGGTTTGGGGTCAATGTAATGCACGCTACAGGGCGTCTGGCTCGGGGCTGTCCCTGGAGTAACCCATTGGTAACAGGTTCGTTGTGTCGGTATGGTGCTAACTGCTGCTCAAATTGCTGCTGCATATGCAGTACGATGTGCAGGAGCTATACGCCGAACACGATGGTCTTCCCTCTCGGCAGTGTCCGAAGCCTGGTCTTCTTGCAACCGTACATTCTAGTGACCATCGTTGTCAGCAATCATGTACAGTGGCTACATTTCTGCCAAGTCTATCTGCAATATTGCAAAAGGGAAGTCCAGCTTCTCGCAGCCATATTACACGATTTCGTTCAAAATCACTGACGTGTCAATAACGGCATCTTTGTCGCCTGAAAGGCATTCTTGACTATCATCTGCTCACCACGACCAATTTCAAACGTAACTAGCGGTCACGACCGTTACAGCCTATATTTAAAGCAAACCTGCTTTGCATCCTCATAGTGACGCTACTACCCGCACTCCTATGCGACCAGCGCGAAATTGGGTAGATATCACCTTTCAGATGTAGAAACCCACCTACAAACTTTCGTTTATGTCGCACAATTCCTTCTTGGTGTTGCTATTTCTTTTTTCTGTCAATGTGTATCCACAGTGAGCAAATATATCGATGTGCGGTTTTCGCTAAGTTATAGCGGACAGTGTGAAGAATTTTCTCACATACTCAAATGACATAACATGTGTGGAACTTTATTAAATAATAAAAGGAAAGTAGTGCCATCGAGACAAGTGGTCCTACAAACGTTTGTCCTACTGTACTAAATGCAAGCAAAACGCATCTCAGGTATAGATTGTGAGTTTCTCTGTGCGCTTGAAGACCATCTACCTGTGCTCTGTTGTAGCGAGCAGGCAATTTGCTCGTGAAACTATTCAGACTTTCGGAAGCTATATGGCAGTCGAAAAAGTTGATACGGTTTTTGTTTATGGCGGTTTTCGCCAAACTGTTACAGCAGGAGTGTGTTTGTGTGCTGAAAGGTGTTCTGATCATACCAAGCCATCTTTGCAAACATTAGAGGCACTGGCAGTTTCTGTGGAGATAACACGTGGATTTTGAGCAACAACTGTCAGAACAATTATTTCTTTCGCTCCGCTTGTTGCAGGCATTCTCCGTATCTTCTGCGAAGTAATTCTGCACCCCATCAATAATAGTTTTTTGGTTCATTCGCTGAAATGTCATTCTTGTTGGAAATCGTCCTT
This sequence comes from Schistocerca piceifrons, assembly GCF_021461385.2. Lineage (NCBI taxonomy): Eukaryota > Metazoa > Arthropoda > Insecta > Orthoptera > Acrididae > Schistocerca > Schistocerca piceifrons. The sequence continues at coordinate 137,243,974 of NC_060143.1, read as the reverse complement.
TGTGTATACAACTCAGCTGTTCTTTTTGCATTCCACCTGAATTTTCCATAAAGAAGCAGCGTATCCTGTTTCCCATGGTTAGCCAGACAACTTATTTTCTTAAAACTAACAAGCATTCGACATAGGTGAAAGACACAGACAGAATGAAAGCTACATTTTCCTTGCCCACATTTATACCAGTATCGCTGCCGCACAACACAGTTTGCTACTTATCCGACGTGACGTATTTCATTATGTGGATATGAAATAAAGAATTTTCGCGTTAAGAAGAACGGTTCCGAAAATATTTCCGGTGGAAAGCTTACTTGAACCATCCTGGATACACATACCGTCGGCCATGGCCTTGCTGAAGGAATCATACTAGCATTTGACTGAAGTGATTTCGGAAAATACAAAACAAAAAAAAGTCTGTGTGGTCGGACAGTGGATGAGCATTCATCCTCCCGAAACTGAGACCTGTGTCTTATCTCATTCGGTTTATACCTCTTGCGTTTGCACATACTTGGGACAATTTAGTTTGATAACAAAAATTATTATACAGTGTTCTTTTAGTCTCTCACTACTTATCATCGCGCACGCAAAACACACACACCACACAATTTCACATGACTTCGAGATAACATTAATGCGGGCGTGCCTCAGTTACATCTTCAATCTTCCCTTCTGCTTGCTTTAGATAATGAGTTAGCACCCCCTGTTGTTATTCCGAGATTTTTTCTTTGCTGAAATCGCCAGACTATTACAGAGAGCCAGCTAGAGTTTAAAAGGACACTGGCAGTACTCTGTCTTTCCGGTTCAGTGAGAAAATCATGGAATTTACCTATTGGAACGGAACAGTGATCAGTTGTATCAGATTCGTGTTTTTTAGGCCGTTTCCCCTTATCAAAAAGCTGCTTCGCTAATGTAGCTGTGGACCGATGATTAACAGTTCATTCTCTGACAATGTCATAATTAGCTCATGTAGTAGGATGGTATGTGTTCCAAGATATGGAGTGCATGGGCCAGTGCAAGGACGTGCTTTCGCGATATCGCGATCATATAATTTCTCCGGACGTTGGGCATTGGTTCCGGATTATTATCACTGAGTCCTCCACCGAGTGTATCACGTGTTGCGCTAAAGAGAGGTCATGAGGAAAGTGCTTGTCAGTTACGTGATACAGAAAAATAAACAAAACAGAACGCAACTTCGTCCTAGAAGAAATTAACTTATCATTAATTTTTTAATACGAAGTTTAACAACTGCACATACCCTACAGCAACAGAAATCTATAAACTTCCATAATTTTCATAGTGGGTGACTGATGCATTAACTAAATTAACTACATTCACGAAATGATGTTTATATATATAACTGTTTCTTCGTATCAGCGACAGCGGGTTTTCTTGTCCCATAGAGCAACACTAGCTACAATATAATCAGTTAGTTACTGATAGAACACCACAAGAAAGCATCATTATTAAAAATGAAATAAAAAAATTCGTAGATTACGGCGAGCGCACCAGAAAAATTACTTTTATAAATAGCTTTAACTGAATGCTGCACTACACTTCAAAGTGACAAAGATACATAATATTATTTTTAAACATAGTCAGCAAGTCTCTGTAAACAACGGTGGGAACGTTGTGCCAGTCGTTCAAGTCCTCGGGGACAGAAATACGCTACTTGGTCACGGAGACATTCGGGGACCGCTGCGTGAACGTTCTCACTATCGGAAAATCTGCGATTGCTGCGATCCAGTTCCTCGATTGCCTGGAAGTTGTCACCTGTATTCAATGTCACAGGCCTACCTTTCCGATCAGCATCACTCATGTCTGCGCGGCCCTAGTCAAATCGTTAGCACCATTTCACTACGGCTGGACGAGACATCGGTTTTGGTCCACGTATCACCAGAAATTCACGGCAAGTCTCTGTGTAATATAGACGTTTTGCTCACAAGAATCGTACTGCCACGTGTATTCCAACTTTAGATTATGTTTGCAGTTACCGCGCCGTTTCACTCCCACGCTGTGAAGCACCTGTTCTCCGTATTGCAGCATAACTGTCTGCATGAAACCCAAAACATGTGCTCCTTTCCGACAGTTCACCATTCCTGTTGGGCAACGGCCCGAGCGTGGGACGGCTTGTGTAACCAACTTTTTAAAATCCCCTCATATATTCGCTGTCCTGCTTATATTCTGCACTCAAACTGCAGCCCCGTAAGTCTCTAAGAATCACACTCATCCATCAAAATCAAAACTCTACAAATGGCGTTATATTCTTTCCTTGCCCCCAAAAATGTCACTTCTGTCCATTTGACGTAGTCGAGAATTGATACCAGCCTCATGGATTTCTCAGCTCCTGAGCAACTGCGTTCATGCTTTCAGCCAATTAGTACAGACTTCAGGGAGTGACAGGCATTTTTACTTTGTTTTATGCTGCCTCTTGGCTGTATCTTTCGCTACCATTGTTTCTGCTTGTGATGAGAAGTTTTCTGTGAAGACAGAGCGTTCTGCGAGCACTGGAAGTCTTAAAAATCTTCGGCGTAAGGGAGGTGCTTACCCTTGACGCAGCCGAAACGGTAATCTTCGATTGATAACAATAGCCAGGCGCCGCACCAACCACTTGATTGCGAAGATCTATAGTGCCCATAAGATGCATCAGTGTCTAAAATTCATCTCCAAATTAAAATCCTGAAGAGACAACGCGAAAAGCAAAGGAATAATACGAGCAAACAGTTATCAGGATGTAACGCACATTTATTGGCATCGAACCGTCGAGAGTATCAAAGCAAAGGAAAACGTAACATCACTTTTTCCTGTTTCCATCTACTAACAGGATAGTTTAAAATAACCTACTGAACACTGTTATTTCACGTGGTGATCAAATGAAAGAACACCATGGTTCACAATATGCGAGGGGAATAAGTACTGACAAATGACATACTGAAAACTGAAATTAGTCCTCAGATGAGAGACTTGCACACGTGATACTTCAACAGTGCTTCATAAGTATGTGAAAGAAGCCAGATAGTATCATATAATGATACATATGGGACACCAGTTTCATATCAGCGGAGCACATTAAGTACTAGAGGGACACAATGATCTATGCCAGATCCCCTATTGTCTGTGAATAGGGTAGTTTTATTTTTACTAGAAAGAAAGCAAGAAAGAAAAGCTAGCACCATCTTCCTGATAACATATGCAGATATAGTATTTATGGGCCTCTCAGACTACTTTAGTTATAATGAACATGAGCTTACAATTAGAAAAACTAATGTCATACAACTCTAAGGGCCTTGGAAGGATATTAAAATGCAGGGATTAACAAACACAGCAAGTAGAGGCATCTAAGTTCCTCAGCGTTATAACTGACAACAAATTAAATTTCTTCAATTACAGCCTCAGCCTGGCAAAGGACTCAACAATGCAGCCTCTGCCTCACATTAAATCACATCTTGTTCTTATTTTATCTGCCGCTTACCTCGTCTAGTTACAAGCTCCGCTATACCCGAGTTTCGGCCAATTGATTTTATTTAACACTACTCTCTTTCAAATTCTGAAGGTATCAGGCGTCGAATACAGGGAGTGAAGGGCTATTTACAACTTGTACAGAAACCAGATGGCAGTTATAAGACTCGAGGGGCACGAAAGGGAAGCAGTGGTTGAGAAGGGAAAGCGACAAGGTTGTAGCCTATCTCCGATGCTATTCAATCTGTATGCTGAGCAAGCAGTAAACGAAACAAAAGAAAAATTTTGAGTAGGAATTAAAATGCATGGAGAAGAAATAAAAACTTTGAGGTTTGCCGACAACATTGTAATTCTGTCAGAGACAGCAAAGGACTTGGAAGAGCAGCTGAACGGAATGGATAGTGTCTTGAAAGGAGGATATAAGATGAACATCAACAAAAGCAAAACGAGGATAATGGAATGTAGTCGAATTAAGTCGGGTGATGCTGAGGGAATTAGATTAGAGATGAGACACTTAAAGTAGTAGATGAGTTTTGCTATTTGGGGAGCAAACTAACTGATGATGGGCGAAGTAGAGAGGATATAAAATGTAGACTGGCAGTGGCAAGGAAAGCGTTTCTGAAGAAGAGAAATTTGTTAACATCAAGTACAGATTTAAGTGTCAGGAAGTCTTTTGTGAAAATATTTGTATGGAGTGTAGCCATGTACGGAAGTGAAACATGGATGATAAATAGTTTGGACAAGAAGAGAATAGAAGCTTTCGAAATGTGTTGTTACAGAAGAATGCTGAAGATCAAATGGGTGGATCACCTAACTAATGAGCAGGTACTGAATAGAATTGGGGAGAAGAGGAATTTGTGGCACAACTTCAGTAGAAGAAGGGATCGGTTGGAAGGACACGTTGTGAGGCATCAAGGGATCGTCAATTTAGTACTGGAGGGAACCGTGGAGGGTAAAACTCGTAAAGGGAGACCAAGGCATGAATGCACTAAACACATTCAGAAGGATCTAGGTTGCAGTAGTTACTCGGAGATGAAAAAGCTTGCCAGGATAGGGTAGCTAGGAGAGCTGCATCAAACCAGTCTCTGGACTGAAGACCACAACAACAACAACAACAACAACAACAACATTGCGGCCGGATGCGCTTCCTGTCGCAGCACTCGTCAGCTACCTAATGGAGAGAAGTCGTATGTGCCAGCTGTCTGTGAACTGCGTTAACGTTGTTCTGCGTGTGAACGTATTTTAACTGTTTGTGTATCGTATCTTCTGAGGCGGAAAGTGGGGACCAGTCCAGAATTTGCCTAAAAGAACATGGGAAACCGCTTAAAAACCACTATCAGCCGCTGCGCCAGAGACGGTCGTTAATCCGCCACGCTGATGCGACTTAGGTCGGGGTCACCTTCAAGTCCTGTACGTTACTATACACGAGTAGGTCACATACGTAGGAAGACGTAGGAGAATAGCTGAAATTCGCAGTACGAAAGGATGCGAATGAAAATCGGCCGTGCCATTTTCAAAGGATTTAGAGATATCAGACACCTACACCTGGATGACCGGACGTGGATTTGAATCGTCGAATGCGAGTCCAGTTTGCTAACCAATGCACCATCTCGCTCGATATACACAGAACACAGTACATTCCTGCATTGCAGTCTTGTCTGCCCCCAGGAAAGGTCTTCGTTGCACCAAGACAGTGACTTTAGCCTTTTGCCTAGACTGCGTTTTTAGTGTAAGGGCAATAAAATCAAATCATTGCGATGTGGACGGAACGTAGTAGTGAAAAAGTCGTAGGACAAGTCAAGTTGATTTGGACACATATGGAGGTACAGAAACATCAGCTTTTCTCGCTTTACATTTGTGAGTGGAAAAGAGAAAAGAACAATAAATAAATATAGGAAGTACCATCTTTCATGCTCTGCGCATTAAATGGTAGCTTGCTGAGTATGCACGCCGACTTGGGTTCTTTCGTAATCTAAAAGCCCTTGAATATTCTCAAGTTCTCTCTCTCTCTCTTTCTCTCTCTCTCTCGCGACAGATACGCGCAAGCTGGCAGTCGCACGTATAGAAGCAGCAACACATGTGCGAGGAAAGACGTGCGGCGAGAGACGCTGGCAAAGAAGAGGAAGAGGAGGTGGAGGATGTAGGCTATGCGGCGCATTAATAAGGGCATCACCTGCCGGCAGAAGGAACACATGTGCCGCGCCCCATCCATCAGCACCCGTAATGGGCTCCTACTGACTGTCTGCAGAAAACATAGCCTCGTCGCGCCTACCCAGGCCACGCTTGCCACGGCGGATGCAGTCACAGACTTGCACTGCTTGACCCTACCTCTATTGCTAAGCGTTCGCTTCCAACTTCCCACAGTCACAGTTCTTTATGTTGTCCGAGTCGCCTTTATTGGTGGATTATCCAAAGACTATGTGCCGAGAACGACAAATGACGTATTATGTACCAAAACTTTCTGGCGTACTACGTTCCTGAAAACCGGAATGACGTTACGTGACTATGGGTTATTTTAAGTTATGTTTTTAATGTACTAGCCTCAAAGTAGTAACTGAATTACATAATTGTTTTTGTGTCTTCTGTTTCATGTCACTAAGCGAGAGCAGAGAAGAGTAGCATCGCCTACTTCCTTTGTAACAAGTGTGACAGCGCCTGTCGTGGGAAACCTATCAACCCACGGCCAGCCTACACAAGAAGATGCCGCTAGATTCAATTGCATCGGTAATATTTAATTCTCATGCACTGTTAAATAATAAATAAATGATTTATTTTAACTGCATCGCATGTCTACATCCACATCTACATCCATACTCCGCAAGCGACCTGACGGTGTGTGGCGGAGGGTACCTTGAGTACCTCTATCGGTTCTCCCTTCTATTCCAGTCTCGTATTATTCGTGGAAAGAAAGATTGTCGGTATGTCTCTGTGTGGCCTCTAATCTCTCTGATTTTATCCTCATGGTCTCTTCGCGAGATATACGTACGAGGGAGTATTATACTGATTGGCTCCCCAGTGAAGATATGTTCTCGAAACTTCAACTAAAGCCCGTACCGAGCTACTGATGCCTCTCTTGCGGAGTCTTCCACTGGAGTTTATCTATCATCTCAGTAACGCTTTCGCGATTACTAAATGATCGTGTAACGAAGTGCGCTGCTCTCCGTTGGATCTTCTCTTCTATCAACCCTATCTGGTACGGATCCCACACCGGTAAGCAGTATTCAAGAAGTGGGCGAACATGTGTATGTAACTTACTTCCTTTGTTTTCGGACTGCCTTTCCTTAGGATTCTTCCAATGAATCTCAGTCTGGCATCTGCTTTACCGACGATTAATTTTATATGGTCATTCCATTTAAAATCGCTCCTAATTCCTACTACCATATAATTTATGGTATTAACGGCTTCCAGTTGCTGACCTGCTATATTCTAGCTAAATGATAAAGGATCTTTCTTTCTTTGTATTCGCAGCACATTACACTTGTCTACATTGAGATTCAATTGCCATTCCCTGCACCATGCGTCAATTCGTTGCAGATCCTCCTGCATTTCAGTACAATATCCCATTGTTACAACCTCTCGATATACTACAGCATCATCCGCAAAAAGCCTCAGTGAACTTCGCTGTTATCCACAAGGTCATTTATGTATACTGTGAATAGCAACGGTCCTACGACACTCCCCTGCGGCACACCTGAAATCACTCTTACTTCGGAAGGCTTCTCCCCATTAAGAATGACATGCTGCGTTCTGTTATCTAGGAACTCTTCAATACAATCACACAATTGGTCTGATAGTCCATGTGCTCTTATTTTGTTCATTAAATGACTGTGGGGAACTGTATCAAACGCCTTGCGGAAGTCAAGAACCACGGCATCTACCTGGGAACCCGTGTCTATGGCCCTCTGAGTCTCGTGGACGAATAGCGCGAGCTGGGTTTCACACGATCGTCTTTATTGAAACCCATGCTGATTCCTACAGAGTAGATTTCTAGTCTCCAGAAAAGTCGTTATACTCGAACATAATACGTGTTCCAAAATTTTACAACTTATCGAAGTTAGAGATGTAGGTCTATAGTTCTGCACATCTGTTCGACGTCCCTTCTTGAAAACGGGGATGACCTGTGCCCTTTTGCAATCTTTTGGAACGCTACGCTCTTCTATAGACCTACGGTACACCGCTGCAAGAAGGGGGCAAGTTCCTTCGCGTACTCTGTAAAATCGAACTGGTATCTCATTAGGTCCAGCGGCCTTTCCTCTTTCGAGCGATTTTAATTGTTTTTCCATCCCTCCGTCACGTATTTCGATCTACCATTTTGTCATATGTGCGACAATCTAGAGAAGGAACTACAGTGCAGTCTCCCTTTGTGAAACAGCTTTGGAAAAAGACATTTAGTATTTCGGCCTTTAGTTTGTCATACTCTGTTTCAGTACCATTTTGGTCAAAGAGTGTCTGGACATTTTGTTTTGATCCACCTACCGCTTTGACATAAGACCAGAATTTCTTAGGATTTTCTGCCAAGTCAGTACAAAGAACTTTACTTCCGGATTCGTTGAACGCCTCTCGCATAGCCCTCCTCACACTACATTTCGCTTCTCGTAATTTTTGTTTGTCTGCAAGGCTTTGGCTATGTTTATGTTTGCTGTGAAGTTCCCTTTGCTTCCGCAGCAGTTTCCTAACTCGGTTGTTGTACCACGGTGGATCTTTTCCATCTTTTACGATCTTGCTTGGCACATACTCATCTAACGCATATTGTACGATGGTTTTGAACTTCGTCCACTGATCCTCAACACTATCTGTACTTGAGACAAAACTTTTGTGTTGAGCCGTCAGGTATTGTCACTTTTGCTAAACAGAAAAATCTTCCTACCTTTTTTAATATTTCTATTTACGGCTGAAATCATCGATGCAGTAACCGCTTTATGATCGCTGATTCCCTGTTCTGTGTTAACTGTTTCAAATAGTTCGGATCTGTTTGTCACCAGAAGGTCTAATATGTTATCGCCACGAGTCGGTTCTTTGGTTAACTGCTTAAGGTAGTTTTCAGATAATGCACTTAAAAAAATTTCACTGGATTCTTTGTCCCTGCCACCCGTTATAAACATTTGAGTCTCCCAGTATATATCTGGTAAATTAAAATCTCCACCCAAAACTATAACATGGTCGGGATATCTACTCGAAATATTTTCCAAATTTTCCGTCAGGTGTTCTGCCACAACAGCTGCTGAGCCAGGTGGCCTATAGATACATCTAATTACCATGTTTGAGCCTGCTTTAACCGTGACCTCCACCCAAATTATTTCACATTTCGGATCTCCGTCGATTTCCTTCGATACTATTGCACTTTTTATCGCTATAAACACGGCTCCCCCTTCACAGTCCAGCTTGTCTCTGCGGTATACATTTCAATCTGAGTTTAGAATTTCATTACTGTTTACAGTCAGGAACCGCGCGACCGCTAGGGTCGCAGGTTCGAATTCTGCCTCGGGCATGGTTGTGTCCTAAGGTCAGTTAGGTTTAAGTAGTTCTAAGTTCTAGGGGACCTGAGTCCCATAGTGCTCAGAGCCAGCCACTGTTTACATCTGGTTTCAGCCAACTTTCTGTCTCCAGTACTATGTGGGCATTGTGACCGTTTATTAATGAGAGCTGTTCTGGGACCTTTCTATAGACGCTCCTGCAGTTTACTATTACCACATTAATATTGTCATTCCCTGTTGCGGTTTACCTACTGCTACCTTGTCGCGTCTCAGGAGGCGTCTTGTCGGGCCTAGGGAGGGAATTCTCTAACCTAAAAAACCCACATGTGCACTCCACACGTACATCGCTGCCCTTGTAGCCGCTTCCTGCGTGCAGTGCACGCCTGACCTATTCAGGGGACCCTACATTTCTCCACCCGATAGCGGAGGCCGAGAAATTTGCACCCCAGATCACCGCAGAATCGTCTGAGCCTCTGGTTTAAGCCTTCCATTCGGCTCCAAACCAGAGGACCGCGATCTGTTCTGGGAACGACACTACAAATAGTTAGCTAAGATTCCACCCCGCGAGAGAGCTTTCTGCCTTCACCAACCGCCTGTATGAACTGAGGATGACTTCTGAACCCAGACGGCAGGAGTCACTGGTGCCGACAAGAGAAACAATTTGCAGTCGGGTGCACCCAGTGTTCTCTATCGCCGCCGGCAGGGCCTCCTCCACATCTCGGATGAGACCCCCCGTGAGGTTTAATATCCATCTGTCGATCTGTAAACTTTTATCCGCCAAGCTGTTTATAATTTGGAAAGATTTATTTTTCATCACCGCAGAAAATTTTGTTTTATACTGTGTGTGATTTACTGTGTGGAGTACAATAAAGTTGAATCTCGAGATTATTTTGTCATATACGACAGCGTGAAAATATGTTGAAAACAGCTATTTGTATCGGCTAATGGACGAAACCATGTACATTGTATTACTTTTGAGCTACATGCGCACAGAAATACGATGCATACCTGTCCACATGTACTAGCGATGTATTAGAATGTCAAACGAAGCATGAGGCTTAAAACAGGTGCCTGGAAATGACCATTTGGCCAAATGAACGTATAATAAACAGATTATAGCCTGCGTGGATCACGTTTTTATTCTCAAAATTTCCTATTTCGTATATGCCAAGGGAATTAGAGTTCAGGGAGAAGAAATAAAAGCTTTGTTTTTGCTGATTACAGAATTCTGTCAGAGACGAAAAAGAAACTGAAAGAGTAGATAAAGGGGTTTACGTTTTATTTTTATTTGCTGCTATTTACAAATGACCTGCGATCTAGTAATTAAGACAGGTAGTGTTTTTACAGTATCAAAAATGAAGGTTGTTTGATTTCTTGCTATTTAACAATATTGCAGTTTTAAATATCTGCAAACTTCAAACTAATTTGGAATCGGAAATTCTTGAAATCAACAATTTATGTATTGAGAAGATAGGAAAATAAAAGATAGGAAAGAGTTTAGATTTGTAAAGAAGGGAGCAACTGAGAATGTCATTGAGCCTGTCGCTCCTGGGCATTCATTGCCCTATCTACCAGTATTCGACATCCGAGGGCGAGAACCTCAGCAATATTTCGAGCCTGTCGCCCTCAGATGGTGTGCTCCTGCACCTAGGTTAGCGTCTTTAAAGGAGGTTATAAGATGAATATCAACAAAAGTAAGAAAAGGGTACTGGAATGTGGTCGAATTAAATCAGGTAATGCCGATAGAATGAGATTAGAAAATGAGAGACTAAAAGTAGTCGATGATTCACCTCACTTGAGCATCAACATAACAGACGATGATCGAAGCAGAGAGCATTATAAAATGAAGGCAGGCAATAACAGAAAAGTGTTCGTGAAAAAGAGAAATTTGCTAACATCGAATATAAAACTAAATGTTTGGAATTCTGTCTACATCTACACTACTCTGCAACTCACACTTAAGTGCCCGGCGGAGGGTTCATCGAACCACTTTCACATTATTTCTCTACCGTTTCATTCTCGAATATCGCGAGAGAAATACGAACACTTAAATCTCTGTGCGATCTCTAATTTCTATATTCTGAAGACGAAGTCGGAGACTGAAATCTGTAAAAGATCTCGCCGCAACGAAGGAAGCCTTTCATGAAGGTAGTCTGGAGTGCAGCCTTGTATTGAAGTGAAACGTGGGCGATACACAGTTCAGACAAGAAAGGAACAGAAACTTATGGAATGTGATGCTAGAGAACTGTGCCAAATATTACGTGGGTAGACAGAGTAACTAACGAGGAGCATCGAACCGAATTGGAAAAAAGAAATTAATGGTATAACTTGATTAAAAGAAGGGAAATGTTGACAGGACACAGCCTACAGGGAAGCGGGAGAAAGGGGGCTATAGAAGGAGAACAAGATAGATATTTTAATTGGGATGTTGAAAATACTCCGACAGTACATTGTGTACAGCTTATTTTCCAAAAATGGCACTTCAGAAAACCGCTTTATTACACACGGATCGACGTGGCGTGAAAGCTTCTTTAGTTTATGATTAACAAAAGCTGTTATTTTTCAAAAATAATCAATGATTGCAGGGTATGTTGCAAAATTTCAAATTACTACAAAAGTTGATTATATGGTTTTCAAGAACATGAATACGATTCAACTTCTATACACATTTCCTTATATATATGTTTCGAAAATATTCCCTCTAAATCCCTCGGCCGGGGTGGCCGAGCGGTTCTAGGCGCTACAGTCGGGAACCGCGCGACCGCTACGGTCGCAGGTTCGAATCCAGCCTCGGGCATGGATATGTGTGATGTTCTTACGTTAGCTAGGTTTAAGTAGTTCTAAGTTATAGGGGACTGAAGACCTCAGAAGTTAAGTCCCATAGTGCTCAGAACCATTTGAACCCTCTAAATCTAATTTGTCAAATTACCTTTTGGGGTGTGTTTTACCTCTTAAAAGTGAAATTACGCGAAAGCGAAAATGTAAGTATTGCTTTATTTTGACCCCTCTACATACCTGCCAAGCTTAATCGAGGTTAGCCGCTCGGTCTATAGGCGCCTTGCCACGGTTCGCACGGCTCCCCCTGCCGGGGGTTCGAGTCCTCCCTCGGGCATGGGTGTTTGTGTCGTCCTTAGCGTAAGTTAGTTTAAGTTAGATCAAGTAGTGCGTAAGCCTAGGGACCGATGACCTCAGCAGTTTGGTCCCATAGGAACTTACCACAAAAAATTTTAATTTAGGTAATTTATTTACACCTGGGAATATTTCCTTGTGAGTGTCAACGCATCCACATTTTGATTTGTGATTTTTCTTTAGCTTTTTACATAAATCAGCGTAATACAAAGATGCGGCGCGCTAATGCCGATGTACAAGACGCTTGCGACTGGAGCGGCGCACCAGTGGCGCCGTGTGACGACGCCCGCCCGCGAGGCACGACACGGACGTAACGAGCCGCCCGCCACCTGCTAACGAGCTGCCGCTGGCGGCTCCGTTGATGTCGCCTGCAAATTAGAAAGGCCGCTACCCCTTTTCTGACGCCGCCGCGCCGGCATAAATAACGAACAGGGCGCAGGGCGGCGCGGTCGCGTCGCGTTACGGGAAGCGCATTCCGGGGCCAGGCGCGCGCCACGCGGCGCAGCGTCTGCACGTCGCGTTTGGAGCTGCTGTCCTCAATCCACGCCGGTGTCGACCGCAGACGGCCCGTGGGAACGCGGCCGCGACATCCCGGCAGGTGCCTCCCACGCTGAAACCAGCTCCGGACTCTGCCCGTCACGTGTTCCGACTCGTCCAAAGGCTGGCAAGAGCGCTTCCTCCAACGGCAGGTGAAATTAGCTCATCGGTCCAGTCCACATTCTGGGATGAAGCTTGCTAGCGCCTGACGTATGAAGTCGCCCTTCAGTGAACGCTATTTTTACAGGGCGTTGCTCAACTATCACACTAAATCAACAACGAAAGGCAGAATTATAGAGAAAAAAAAACCTGCCATCGCTACAATTAATTGGTCTACCATGCAAATGTTATCAAGAGAATTTTGTACAACTATATCACTAATGAAATTAAATCGACTCGGATTGATTGACACTCCACAAGTGGAGACCAAAAGAGACATGAACTACACACTGAAGTGACAAAAGTGATGGTGTACCTACTAATATCGTGTCGGACCTCCTTTTGCCCGGCGTAGTGCAGAAACTCGACGTGGGATTGATTGAACACGTCGTTGGATGTCCCCTGCAGAATTATTGAGCAATGCTGCCTACATAGCCGTCCACAATTGCGAAAGTGCTGCTGGTGGCAGGATATGTTGCAAGAGGAGATAGAAGATGACAGACGACGTAAAGCGAAGGGCAAGTTATGCGGACCTGAAGAGTATGGCAGAAGACAGGAGAGCATGGAGAGTTTATATGTGGAAATCTACCTTTGGACTGAACGCTTAAGATGCAATCAGAAGTACACCTATCCAATTTTTTCCCTTATTCTTGCTTTTAGCACTCTCTTCTCCTTATCAGTCCTTGCTCTCAAAGAATTAATTTTTCTGTTTGATATTCATTAGGTTCAAATAAATGTTTCAGCAATTTATGCCTTTCATTCTCCTCTGCCTTCATTGTTTTTTTTAGATTGTGTTTCCAACTGCTATTGATATAAGTTTCCTCAAGAGGGGTGTAAGTTACATGGCCCAGTTACATTAATGCGACCCCCGCTTACGTCCGACGTCAGCGTGTAATAACCACTTACAGAGGGCAGATAGCAGCACTAGCAATTGAGGGCATATCAAGCGTGTCGCGGGGGTGGGGTTCAGGGAGGGGAGTTGGGTGGCGGGGGTGTGGCAGTGCAGTCTTTGTCGTAACCCGAAAACGGAGTGGTCTATCTGACATCCAGAGAGTCATGACCATTGGCTTACGGGTCAAGGATGGAGGCACTTCCGGCGCGACTAAGTTCGTCAGTTGCCGCAGTTGAAGTACGAGGGCTATCCACAAAGTACATTACGTTTTGGAATTAAAAATACACAAAGTATTGGAAATTTTTTTATTATATGCAGATGAAAGCCACACTTAAATACTACTTTTCTACATAGTTGCCATTTAAATTAAGGCACTTATCGTAGCGATGGACGAGCTTGGAAATTCCTTCGTCGTAAAATTCGGCCGCCTGCGCCTTCAACCACGTGGTTACCTCTTCTTGAAGCTGTGCGTCGTCATCAAAACGCTGCATAGCCAACCACTTCTTCATTGCTGGGAATAAGTGGAAGTCGCTCGGTGCAAGGTCGGAACTGTATGGCAGATGAGGAAACAACTCCCACTTAAAAGATTCGAGAACTTCACGAGTGGCATTTGCCGTGTGGGCCCGGGCGTTGTCGTGAATCAGCAAGATCTTTGAGCCCAACTTTCCCCTGCGCTTGTTTTGTATTGCTCTTCTGAGCTCGTGCAGAGTTTGGCAATATCTTTGAGCGTTTATTGTAGTGCCTCTTTCCAGCAAATCCACAAAAATCACACCTTTTCTGTCCCAAAAGAGGTAACCACGTGGTTGAAGGCGCAGGCGGCCGAATTTTACGACGAAGGAATTTCCAAGCTCGTCCATCGCTACGATAAGTGCCTTAATTTAAATGGCAACTATGTAGAAAAGTAGTATTTAAGTGTGGCTTTCATCTGCATATAATAAAAAATATTTCCAATACTTAATTTATTTTTAGTTCCAAAACGTAATGTACTTTGTGGATAGCCCTCGTATACTGCGCATGGCAAAATGACGCTATCAGAATCGGCGCTGAGGCAATTATGATGCACCATGGGCCATAGATGACAGAGGTGAACGCCGGCTGCGGAGATTTGCACGGGCGAATAGACGAGCAATTGTTGAGCAACTGACAGCCCAAATGAACCAAGAGGCTACCAACAGTGTCTCCTGAACGACCGTTCAGCGAAAGTTGCTGCTTATGAATCTCCGCAGCAGGCTCCTGTTTCATGCACCCGTCCTGACTGGTGTTCATCGGTGACGAAGGTTGGAATTTGCACGCCAATACCACAACTGGACGTTGACTGAGTGGCGAGCGGTGGCCGTTTCAGCTGAAACACGCTCCGTTGCACACATGGCCGTTGACGCGTACGCAGTTTAACGTCTGAAGACAAACACCCTGCAACAATCGTCGGAAAGATCCAGGCCGGAGGAGGTAGCGTTATGCTATGGGGAATGTTTTCGTGACATTCCCTTGGTCATCTCATCATTCTGGAAGACATGGTGTATCAACACAAGTATGCAGGGTGGTCCATTCATCGTGACCGGGCGAAATATCTCACGAAATAAGCGTCAAACGAAAAAACTACAAAGAACGAAACTCGTCTAGATTGAAGGGTGAAACCAGATGGCGCTATAGTTGGCCCGCTAGATGGCGCTGCCATAGGTCAAACGGATATCAACTGCGTATTTGTAAAATAGGAACCATTTTTATTACATATTCGTGTAGTACGTAAAGAAATATGAATGTTTTAGTTGGACCACTTTCTTCGATTTGTGACAGATGGCGCTGTAATAGTCACAAACATATGGCTCACAATTTTAGACGAACAGTTGATAACACGTAGGGTTTTTAAATTAAAATACAGAACGTAGGTAGGTTTGAACATTTTATTTCGGTTGTTCCAATGTGATACATGTACCTTTGTGAACTTATCATTTCTGAGAACGCATGCTGTTACAGCTTGATTACCTTTAAATACCACATTAACGCAATAAATGCTCAAAATTATGTCCGTCAACCTCAATGAATTTGGCAATACGTGTAACGACATTCCTCTCAATAGCGAGTAGTTCGCCTTCCATAATGTTCGCACATGCATTGACAATGCGCTGACGCATGTTGTCAGGCGTTGTCGGTGGATCACGATGGCAAATATCCTTCAACTTTCCCACAGAAAGAAATCCGGGGACGTCAGATCCGGTAAACGTGCGAGCCATGGTATGGTGCTTCGAAGACCAATCCACCTGTCATGAAATATGCTATTCAATACCGCTACAACCACACGCGAGCTATGTGCCGGAGATCCATCATGTTGGAAGCACATCGCCATTCTGTCATGGAGTGAAACATCTAGTAGTAACATCGGTAAAACATTACGTAGGAAATCAGCATACATTGCACGATTTAGATTTCCATCGATAAAATGGGGGCCAATTATCCTTCCTCCCATAAAGCCGCACCACACATTAACCCGCCAAGGTCGCTGATGTTCCACTTGTCGCAGCCATCGTGGATTTTCCGTTGTCCAATAGTGCATATTATGTCGGTTTACGTTACCGCTGTTGGTGAATGACGCTTCGTCGCTAAATAGAACGCGTGCAAAAAATCTATCATCGTCCCGTAATTTCTCTTGTGCCCAGTGGCAGAACTGTACACAACGTTCAAAGTCGTCGCCATGCAATTCCTGGTGCATAGGAATATGGTACGGGTGCAATCGATGTTGATGTAGCATTCTCAACACCGACGTTTTTGAGATTCCCGATTCTCGAGCAATTTGTCTGCTATGCTACTGATGTGCGTATTAGCCGCGACAGCAGCTAAAACACCTCATTGGGCATCATCATTTGTTGCAGGTCGTGGTTGAGGTTTCACATGTGGCTGAACACTTCCTGTTTCCTTAAATAACGTAACTATCCGGCGAACGGTCCGGACACTTGGTTGATGTCGTTCAGGATACCGAGCAGCATACATAGCACACGCCCGTTGGGCATTTTGATCACAATAGCCATACATCAACACGATATCGACCTTTTCCGCAATTGGTAAACGGTCCATTTTAACACGGGTAATGTATCACGAAGCAAATACCGTCCACACTGGCAGAATGTTACGTGATACCACGTACTTATACGTTTGTGACTATTACAGCACCATGTATCACAAAGCGAAAATAGTGGTCCAAAAATGGCTCTGAGCACTATGGGACTCAACATCTGAGGTCATCAGTCCCCTAGAACTTAGAACTACTTAAACCTAACTAACCTAAGGACATCACACACATCCATGCCCGAGGCAGGATTCGAACCTGCGACCGTAGCGGTCACGCGGTTCCAAACTGAAGCGCTTAGAACCGCACGGCCACACCGGCCGGCAATAGTGGTCCAACTAAAACTTTCATATTTCTTTACGTACTACACGAATATGTAATAAAAAATGGGGGTTCCTATTTTAAAAAACGCAGTTGATATCTGTTTGACCTATGGCATCGCCATCTAGCGGGCCAACCATAGAGCCATCTGGTTTCCCCCTTCAATCTAGACGAGTTTCGTTCTATGTAGTTTTTTCGTATGACGCTTATTTCGTTAGATATTTGGCCCGGTCACGATCAATGGACCACCCTGTATATCCTTGGGGAACATTTCCACCCAAACATGCAGTTTGTTTTTCCTTGGCACGATGGCATCTATCAGCAGGACAATGCAACGCATCACACAGCTCGCAATGTAGATGTGTGGTTCGAAGAGCACAAGATTGAATTACCGTACTCTCCTGGCCACCAGTTTCCCCACATTTAAACCCAAGCGAGAAACTCCGAGGTCACCTCAATCGGGCTGCTCACACCATGGACCATCAACCGAGAAACCTAGACACAGCACTGAAATCGGCATGGCTCCACATCCCTATAGGTGCCTTCCAGAAACTCATTGACTTTTTTCCTGCAGTTCCGCGCTGCAAAAGATGGACACTCAGACTTCCGACATGTGGTCACATTAATGCGACTGGGCAGTGCAGAGTAGCAACGCCAAACAGTACGTAAACGTGCCGCAACAGAACTGTTAAAGGTGCGGCATAGCCATTTTTAAATTAGTTTCGAAACTACAGAAGTAACTTTCAGGTTTTCAAATTATACAAATGTACCTTGTAAAGTAGATAATCTCCTGTAAACGAACATGTATTTATCTATTCTCAATTCTAGAAGGTATGCACCATAGGACCATCGACAATTGGCTAAAGAAATTTACTCACCCTGCACAAATACACAAATATGTTGTTCGCGCTAAGACGTTCAATCAGCTGGTGCCACGAAGTTTGTTGGAGCCCTTAGTAGATGGTGGAACTAATCTTCCATTGTCGATAGCGCCGAAACATGAATGGTTCCTGAGAAAAGTGTCCTGCGTAACTGTAGCTCGTGCGTAAACGTGCCCCGGTCTCCCATAATCATTAATAAACTGAAAATAACATCACTAAATAAATACGAGTTCTGTGTAGTTATTTTGTCTACTCACATAAGAGAAGTGGACAGACAACCCTGGGAGGGTATAGTTTGTTTGTAAAATGAAAAACGAGCATCGCTTGTAGTGTGGGAATGTTGCCTTTACCACAAGAACGCTACAGCGGACAGACAGGATGACTAAGGAACAATTTCACATCTAGCAGTGTAGAAGAGTGTGCAAGAATCAACGGAAATTCTGTCCATAAGCGTTTCTTGCTTTAGTATCATTACTTGCTTTAGTATCATTACTAACTCAAATCTGTATTCCATGTAGTGCTAAAGCATCCGGTGGAAAATAAACACCCCGGGTAATGTCTGCGAACTGCGTAGCCCGTGATTCATACGGCGCGCACGGATGGTCGGTATAACTTCGTGAAACATACTGTAGTTGCCTCTTGTGACGTAGTCAGGTACACAGAGAGGGAAATCACCAGCTCGCTCTTCAGTTTGCTGACCTATGATGAGGATAAGCGCATGACCACCATCCGTCGACCTACCTTCCCTCGGGCCACTATCATCCACCCAGCCACTCCATCCTTTACATCCCTAGAACACAATTTATCCTTAATACGGCTGTAATGCACTTAGACGTGGTTCGCAAATTTAATATTTGTTTTTAACCACTTAATTTAACAGTAAACAGTAATTTTCTACCACTGAGACATTATTTATAGTAATCCGCGACTTTTCCCTCCCCTGGAATGTGGCAACTGCTAGTCGTAAAGAAAAAATGAACAGGACTTTCTTTTTTTGCAGCAAATTTAACTTAGCTTAAATTTGTACCAGAGAACATTTTCACTTGAAGCTGCGGTTTTCGAGTTATTTACAAAAAAAAACCTAAAAAAAATTTGCGAGCTACGAACCAGCATCCAGATCCCTTCGCAATATTCGCTTGGAAAGTGGTTGACAAATACCTGCATTCACTGACAGCAGCAATTCGTGTTGGGTGTGAAACCGATTGTCATTAACAAGGCGTGATACTCGTCTCCGATACCTGTCTTTCAGGATGGTATTGCGACCGCTGTTATTAAACAGTATTATTAGGTTGGTTCATAAATTCGCAGCGTTCTTGCTTTTGAGGTTGGTATTTCGGTTGCTATGGGTTTATTTACTATTGTCTTTTTTATTTGTAGTTCACTGTTGTTACCTGAGTTTACATATTGTCATTTTGTCATCTGGACATAGTGAGTGGAAGTGTGGATGCTAGAAATTGGAGTGCCAAATGGAGAAATCGGAACATTTCCGACATATTCTTCTGTCTGAGTTCAATAGAGGATGATGACAGCAGCAGAGGCAGCCAGACACATTTGCGCCGTATATGGGGATACCGCAATTGGACAGAGCATGGGAATAAATTGTTTTCTCCTTTCAAGGGCAATCGTTTTGACAATAGTGACTCTCCACCTTTGGAGTTTGATGAATATCGTTTAAACGCAGTAATTCACAGTGATCCAAGTCATTGTAACCGAGAACTGGCAAATGTGATGAACGGTGATCATTCCATCATCGTGCGACATTTGCATGCAATGAGGAAGGTTCAAAAATCTGGTGTACGGATATCACATACGCTAAGCCAAAATCACAATAACAAGCAGCTGCCCATAAGTGCACCTCTGCTTGCTCGTCATCAATTGGCTCGTGAACTACATCGAACATTCCTATCCCGTATCGGAACAGATGATAAGAAATGGTGTCTTTATGTTAAGGTTGGAAAAGAAAGGAATGGTTGAGTCCAAACAAATCAGCAGTTCCCTATACAAAGATCTGCACGCACCCACAAAAGATAAAGTTACACAGCTGGTGGAACTGCGACAGTGTGGTGTATTACGAATTGATTCTCCGAGGTGGAATCAACACTGCTGACATTTATTGTCAACAGCTGAGACGTCTTGTAGACGCAGTCCAAGAACAACGAACAGGAAGACTGCGTGAAGTGATGCTATTCCACGATAACGCCCGTCTGCGTTTGCTAGACTGACAGAAAACGCTATTCAGGAGTTGGGCTGGGAAGCCTTTTCGCACCCACCTTATTCACCTGATCTTGCGCCTCAGATTTTCACCTTTTCCGGTCTCTATCGAACAACCTAGATCGATCTTCCTTTCCGGATGAAAATGCGCTCCGAACATGGCTCGACGAGCTCTTCGCCTCAAATCCACGTGACTTCTACAGTGGCAGAATGGAATAGTTACGCCAGCGTTGCCATATTGTTGCAAATACTGAAGGACAACATATTATTGATGACTAAAGTCTGTTATGTGTACCTGTTGTGTTTATTAAACTTATAGAAAAACGCTATGAACTTACACTGATCAGCCAGAACATCATGACCACCGACCTACTATCGACACAAACCCGTCTACGCGATAGCAGCGTCACCTGATGAGGAATGACGCACGCACGGTGCATATAGTATTAGTGAGCGGGCTGTCCGTGTGTAGAGTGGGGAAGGCGCGCGATCTATCTGATTCTGACCGAGGGCAGATTGTGATGGCCCGGGGGTTCGGCACGAGTGTTTCGGAAACTGCACGACTTGTTGGTTGTTCGAGGAGTGCTGTGGCGAGTGTCTTCAGCCCTTGACGAAACCAACGTGAGTCCACGTACAGACGTCGTGCGGTTAGGTGGCCAGCCTCGTTAGAGATGTCGACGTTGTAGGCTCGGCAGGTTGGTAAAACAGGAAAGCAGCGAACTGTCACGGAACTAATATCAGATTTTAATGCCTGACAGAATACAAGTGAGTCCGAACACACAGTGCACCGAACACTCCTAACGATGGCCCTCCGCAGCCGACAACAAATGCTTGTGCCAATGTTAACACCATGACGACGGCAACTTCGACTGAAATGGGCACGTGACATTGACACTTGACGTTGGCGCAGAGGCAGAGCGGCTGAAGAATCCCGATACCTTCTTCATCTTGCCGGTGGGAGGGCGCGAATCAGTCGTCTATCAGGGGAACAGCTCCTCGACACCTGTACTGCGGGACGGAGACAAGCTGGTGGCGTTCCCATTACGCTCCGGGGAACATACACCTGCTCTTGATGATCATGTTTCCCGACGTCAGTGGCATTTTTCAACAAGGTAATGCGCCATTTTACAAGGCTAGGAGTGTAATGGAGTGGTTTGAGGAACACAGTGACGAACTCCAATTGATGTTCTGGGCCGGCCGGGGTGGCCGAGCGGTTCTAGGCGCTACAGACTGGAACCGTGCGACCGCTACGGTCGCAGGTTCGAATCCTGCCTCGGGCATGGATGTGTGCGATGTCCTTAGGTTAGTTAGGTTTAAGTTGTTCTAAGTTCTAGGAGACTGATGACCTCAGAAGTTAAGTCCCATAGTGCTCAGAGCCATTTGAACCATTTTAGTGTTCTTGGTCCTAACTCGCCAGATCTGAACCCCATCGAACACATCTGCGATGTGATTGAACGTGGCGTCAGAGTTCACCGCCCCCTCCCCGGAATTTACGGATTGGGTGACTTGTGTGTGCAGATGTGTTGCCAGCTACCTCCAGCGACCTACCAAGGACCCATTGCTTCCATACCACGACGCGTCACCGCTATTATCTGAGCAAAGATGGACAATCGGCTATTAGGTAGGTGGTCATAATGTTCTGGCTTATCACTGTATGCACCAACCCAAAACAAAGATGAAAGTGGCGCACTATTCGTTGTAGACACTTCGAGCACTCTGCGTCGTTATAAATTCACAGTGGCGGTGTGGTCATAGGGAAGTCCAAACTATTCAGCTCTTCTCTGCCATTCTTTCAAGTCCATCAGTTTTACAGCACTGATTCCATACAACTGACTAGCGCACACACCCACACGCACTTCTCTCTCTCTCTCTCTCTCTCTCTCTCTCTCACACACACACACACACACACACGACACTACTGCCATGACTTACGTCAGCGCCAATGTCACATGAGCGCTTTCTGCAGTTGTATACCATCCACTGCGCACCAAATGGCGGTGATTAATATTTTGTCTGGTGGGCATACTACACTGAGGACACAAGTCATGCTATACCTCCTATAATAGCGTCGGCCCCCCTTTTGCCCGGTGTAGTGCAACAACTCAATGTGGCATGGACTTAACAAGTCGTTGGCGTCCCTTGCAGAAATACTGAGCCATGCTGCCTCTATAGCTGCCCACAATTGCGATAGTGTTGCCAGTGCAAGATTTTGTGCACGGGCTGATCTATCGACTATGTCTCATGAATGTTTGATGGGATTCATGTAGGGCAATCTCGGAGGCTAAAACATTCGCTCGAGCTATCCAGAATGTTTTCAAATCAATCGTCGCGAATAACAGTGACCTGGTGACATGGCGCATTGTCATACATAAAAATTCCGTCGTTGTTTGGGAGCATAAGTCCATGATTGGCAAAAGGTGGTCTCCAAGCAGTCAAACATAACTACGACCCAGTGCCTTTTCACGGAAACACAATCCACACTATCATGAAGCAATCGCCAGTTTGCATAGTGCATAGGGTCTGCACAACACTCTAACCCTACCATCGGCTCTTACCAACTGAAATAGGGACTCATCTGACGACGTCACGGTTTCCCAGTCGTCTAGGGACCAACAGATATGGCCACGAGCCCAAGAGAAGCTGTCGTGCTGATAGCAAGGGCACTCGCGTCCGTCGTCTGCTGCCGAAGCCCATTAACGCCAAATTTAGCCGTCCTTTCCCAGCGGATACGTTGGTCGTACGTCCACCATTGATTTCTGCGGTTATTTCAAGTAGTGCTGCTTGTCTGTTAGCACTGACAACCCTATGCAAACGGCGTTGCTCTCGGTCGTTAAGTAAAGGCCGTCGACCATTTCGTTGTCTGTGGTGAGGGGTAATGCCTGAAATTTGATATTCTCCGCACACTCTTTACACTGTGGATCTCGGAATAACCAATTCCCGAACGATTTCCGAAGAGGAATGCCCCAAGCGTCTAGCTCCAAACTACATATCCGCGTTTAAATTTTATAATTCCCGTCGTGCGGCCAGAATCACGTTGGAAACCTTTTCACATGAATCAATTGAGTACAAATGAGAGCTCCGCCAATGCACTCTCCTTTTATACCTTGTGGTCGCGATGATACCGCCATCCATATATGTTCATATTGTTATCTCATGAATTATCACCCCAGTGTACTAAGCTTGTTACACTGCACCCACCTGTGTCCTGCTACCTTGACTGGCTGCGCATTAGTACCACCCTGGGAGCTATGCACGTTAGCGAGTCACGAGAGGGGCGAGTGCGGCACGAGGAACTAGAGCGGCGCAGGACAGGCCAGGCCAGGCCGGGCTACGCGGTGCGGCATGTAAGGCGAGCCGCGACGTTCCGCGTGGGGCCGCTTCCGTCGTCGGCCGGCCGCCACGCCACGGCACGCCACGCCACGCGCTCCCAGCACCGACGGTCGTTAGCGTCGCGGCCGACAGCAGCCAGCGCTGGCGGCTACTGTTACACCTCCACTGACACCTGGCCAACACCTGCATACTGCGTGCGCTACGTCGCTCCACCAGTACCCTGTCACGTGTACCGTCAATTTCACCAATGCAGGTCGCGTAACTCACGGCTATCCTTCATTTGGACGTTTGTCTCCCGGCGAGTCTTCAATGACAGTTTTAAAATTTATTTATATAAAAAAAACTTAACTACGCGATCAGGCCCTAGGAAAATTAAAAGAAACCTCTAAGAAGAGAGAAGCAGCTATATGAACGTCAATCCAGTACTAGACAAAGAAGAAAAGTGCAATTTTGTCATATGATGACATGATGGAGACCGTGGCTGTTGTTTGATGACAAATGTTGATGGTGTTAGGACAGCAACCAGCTACAAATTTGCTTTCAGTTCCTTTATTCAAAGGGCACCGTTACCGGTTTCGAATCGTTGTGATTCATCCTCAGACGGTTTACACGCTTTCTTTATGACATGTGGTGTGTTTTTTACAGATTAATTGTCCTAAAATATAAATAATACATAATTATAAACACGCCAAACACAGATGGTTGCGTTACAGATTTTCGTTACATGTGACTTACGTGAAACGTTGGTTTGGACGTGATGATTGGGTGTTGTGTGATGTCCTTAGGTTAGTTAGGTTTAAGTAGTTCTAAGTTCTAGGGGACTGATGACCATAGATGTTAAGTCCCATAGTGCTCAGAGCCATTTTGTTGGTTTGGAGTGTTTGTTTCCATAAAATTCGCCCAACAGATGTAAATGCATTCCTACTGCATTCTTATTGTTGCACATGTAAATTGTTCTGACTAAACACTTTAGATTTGTCACTGAGAAGATTTCTACCACGCACCGCATGTTTTGATACATACAAAGAGCTTACAAACATATGAGTATCACAGATGCTATGATATATCGTAACATTTGACGATGATTTCCTATGTTTGGAAAGGATCATATATTCATCTACGCAACTGTAATGCCTTTTGCACTAGTACAGAGACATTGAATTTTTGAGTCGAGATATATATATATATATATATATATATATATATATATATATATATATATATATATATATAGAGAGAGAGAGAGAGAGAGAGAGAGAGAGAGAGAACTGTATAGGTAAGATAGTATATTATTTAATTACATTTAGCATCGTGAGAATTATAGAAACATATAAATTTGCTACTTGATCTGCAGATAGGTGTACTAATATTATTTGCTTTGGAGGCTGAAAAGTAATTTTTGGAAGTTTTTCGGGAAAGGGGTGTTAGCTAACTCTGTTTCTTCGTGAAGGATATAGTTGGGCTGCTGCTTGTGTGTGTGTGTATTTCTAATTCTTCTAATACGAGGTGCATTCTAGTTCTAAGGCCTCCGATTTTTTTTCTAATTAACTACTCACCCGAAATCGATGAAACTGGCGTTACCTCTCGACGTAATCGCCCTGCAGACGTACACATTTTTCACAACGCTGACGCCATGATTCCATGGCAGCGGCGAAGGCTTCTTTAGGGGTGTGTTTTGACCACTGGAAAATCGCTGAGGCAATAGCAGCACGGCTGGTGAATGTGTGGCCATGGAGTGTGTCTTTCATTGTTGGAAAAAGCCAAAAGTCACTAGGAGCCAGGTCAGGTGAGTAGGGAGCATGAGGAATCACTTCAAAGTTGTTATCACGAAGAAACTGTTGCGTAACGTTAGCTCGATGTGCGGGCGCGTTGTCTTGGTGAAATAGCACACGCGCAGCCCTTCCCGGACGTTTTTGTTGCAGTGCAGGAAGGAATTTGTTCTTCAAAATATTTTCGAAGGATGCACCTGTTACCGTAGTGCCCTTTGGAACGCAATGGGTAAGGATTACGCCCCCGCTGTCCCAGAACATGGACACCATCATTTTTTCAGCACTGGCGATTACCCGAAATTTTTTTGGTGGCGGTGAATCTGCGTGCTTCCATTGAGCTGACTGGCGCTTTGTTTCTGGATTGAAAAATGGCATCCACGTCTCATCCATTGTCACAACCGACGAAAAGAAAGTCCCATTCATGCTGTCGTTGCGCGTCAACATTGCTTGGCAACATGCCACACGGGCAGCCATGTGGTCGTCCGTCAGCATTCGTGGCACCCACCTGGATGACACTTTTCGCATTTTCAGGTCGTCATGCAGGATTGTGTGCACAGAACCCACAGAAATGCCAACTCTGGAGGCGATCTGTTCAACAGTCATGCGGCGATCCCCCAAAACAATTCTCTCCACTTTCTCGATCATGTCGTCAGACCGGCTTGTGCGAGCCCGAGGTTGTTTCGGTTTGTTGTCACACGATGTTCTGCCTTCATTAAACTGTCGCACCCACGAACGCACTTTCGACACATCCATAAATCCATCACCACATGTCTCCTTCAACTGTCGATGAATTTCAATTGGTTTCACACCACGCAAATTCAGAAAACGAATGATTGCACACTGTTCAAGTAAGGAAAACGTCGCCATTTTAAGTATTTAAAACAGTTCTCATTCTCGCTGCTGGCGGTAAAATTACATCTGCCGTATGGTGCTGCCATCTCTGGGACGTATTGACAATGAACGTGGCCTCATTTTAAAACAATGCGCATGTTTCTATCTCTTTAAAGTCCGGCGAAAAAAAATCGGAGGCCTTAGAACTTGAATGCACCTCGTATATCCACAGTGGCTCCTTTTTCTGCTAGATGCAAAATTTTTAAGTAGTCCTGAATGTATCCCACTGAATGGTTTTCTTCAGCAATATGGGCTGCAAATGCTGATTTGTTCAAGTTACCAAGTCTTAAAGCATCAATATGTTCTTTTTATCTATTTAGGTTTGGCTTCAGTGGCACACTGATTTGGCTTGAAGTGACTGCTGTGAAGTGGATCTGTGGTTTTTGTCTGCATTTTGTTGTGGAGTTTTTCTATTATTGTGGGTTTATATCCATTATTATGAGCAACTGTTTTAATTATATTGATTTCATTTTGTTGGTCTGTGTCACTCATTGAAGAAGAGAAGGCTGATAGGTGGAAAGAGAAGACAAATTGGATGAGGATAAGAGGGATTATGTGGTACTGCGATAGGTATTTCACAAAGCGATGAAGGGCCTATGTCGAAATAGGATACCTAGAGTAGA
Source organism: Schistocerca piceifrons (assembly GCF_021461385.2). Lineage (NCBI taxonomy): Eukaryota > Metazoa > Arthropoda > Insecta > Orthoptera > Acrididae > Schistocerca > Schistocerca piceifrons. The sequence goes on along the minus strand of NC_060143.1, from coordinate 137,217,246 downwards.
CGACATTGCCCCAGAATCGGGAGAACCAACTATGATAGCACTTACCTGTAGTGAATCCATAGTACAACTGTACACTGAGGTGACAAAGTCAAGGGATAGCAATGTGCACACTTACAGATGGCGGAAGTATAGCGTGCACAAGGTATAAAAGGGCAGTGCATTGGCAGAGCTGTCGTTTGAACTCAGGCGATTCATGTGAAGAGGTTTCCGACGTGATTATGGCCGCACGGTGGGAATTAACAGACTCTGAACACGGAAAGGTAGAGGTAGTCGGTGCTAGACGCATTGGACGTTCCATTTCGGAAATCGATAGGGAATTAAATATTCCGAGGTCCGTAGTGTCAAGAGTGTGCCGAGAATATTAAATTTCAGCCCTTACCTCTCACTTCGGACAACGCAGCGGCCGAGCCCCTTCACTTAACGACCGAAAGCAGCGGCGTTTGCATAGAGTTGTCAGTGCTAACAGACAAGGAACCCATCATGAAATGACCGCAAAGATCAGTGTGGGACGTACGACGAACGTATCCGTCACTACAGTGCGGCTAAATTTGGGGGTAATGGACTATGGCAGCAAACGACCGACGCGAGTTCGTTTGGTAACAGCACGACATCCATCGTGTGCAGCGCCTTTTCTGGGCTCGTAACCATATAGTTTGTACCCTAGACGACTGGAAAACCGCAGCCTCGTCAGATGTGTCCCGATTTCAGGTGGTAAGAGCCGACGATAAGAGTTCGAGCTTGGCTCCATAATGGTGTGGGGTGTATTTACATGAAATGGCCTGGGTCCTCTGCTACAACTGGACGAATCATTGACTGGAGTACACCATTTGCTACCATTCATGGACTTCAGGTTCCCAAAAAAAGGATGGAATTTTTATGAATGACAATGCGCCATGTCACCGAGGCAACTGTTCGAGATCGGTTTTAAGAACAATTCGAACGAATGATTTGGCCATCCAGATCGTCGGACGTGAATCCCATCGAACATTTATGGGTCATAATCGAGAGGTTACTTCGTGCACAAAATCCTACACCGGCAATACTTTCGCAGTTATGACTCAATATTTTTGCAGGGGTCTTCCAACGATTTATTCAGTCCAAGCCACATCGAGATGCTGCACTACGCCGGGCAAAAGGAGGTCCGACATTATTAAGAGCTATCCTAAGACTTTTGTCACCTTATTGTGTATGTAATATATATCAAATCTATGTTGTCCATGTGCGTAACATTAAGAACCTTGTACGTATTAGGCCACTGGGCACATTCAAAAATATGTAAGCAGCAAAAATGCGTTGTTGAACATTAATGACTCTCCATTATATACGTCGTGATGTAGCAATCAGAATTACTAGTGGCGTTTAACAGGTTCACAGAGCTCTGTTCACTGAATAATGGAAGTCAGGCGCCAATAACCTACCAAAGACTGTAGTATCTTGTTACGTATCCAGCACTACCAACCAGCGATACACTTGTGGATGAGAAGACTTTTGAAATCATTGTACGTTACAAACCGTAATACACCTTCCACATGGTGCGCACTACATATATTATAAATTACAAACACTAATCCATATAGCGAGTACAATTTGGAACGTGGATTAAGCGTTAGTCATGTGAAAGAAGGTTGTATACATGGAAGAATCCTGGAGATACTAAAAGGTATCAGATAGATTATATAATGGTAAGACAGAGATTTAGGAACCAGGTTTTAAATTGTAGGTCATTTCCAGGGGCAGATGTGGACTCTGACCACAATCTATTGGTTATGAACTGTAGATTAAAACTGAAGAAATTGCAAAAAGGTGGGAATTTGAGGAGATGGGACCTGGATAAACTGACTAAACCAAAGGTTGTACAGAGTTTCAGGGACAGCATAAGGGAACAATTGACAGAAATGGGGGAAAGAAATACAGTAGAAGATGAATGAGTAGCTCTGAGGGATGAAGTAGTGAAGGCAGCAGAAGATCAAGTAGGTAAAAAGACGAGGGCTAGTAGAAATCCTTGGGTAACAGAAGAAATATTGAATTTAATTGATGAAAGGAGAAAATATAAAAATGCAGTAAATGAAGCAGGCAAAAAGGAATACAAACGTCTCAAAAATGAGATCGACACGAAGTGCAAAATGGCTAAACAGGCATGGCTAGAGGACAAATGTAAGGATGTGGAGGTTTATCTCACTAGGGGTAAGATAGATACAGCCTACAGGAAAATTAAAGACACCTTTGGAGAAAAGAGAGCCACTTGTATGAATATCAAGAGCTCAGATGGAAACCCAGTTCTAAGCAAAGAGGGGAAAGCAGAAAGGTGGGAGGCGTATATAGAGGGTCTATACAAGGGCGATGTACCTGAGGACAACATTATGGAAATGGAAGAGGATGTAGATGAAGATGAAATGGGAGATACGATACTGCGTGAAGAGTTCGACAGAGCACTGAAAGACCTGAGTCGAAACAAGGCCCCGGGAGTAGACAACATTCCATTAGAACTACTGACAGCCTTGGGAGAGCCAGTCCTGACAAAACTCTACCATCTGGTGAGCAAGATGTATGAGACAGGCGAAATACCCTCAGACTTCAAGAAGAATATAGTAATTCCAATCCCAAAGAAAGCAGGTGTTGACAGATGTGAAAATTACAGAACTATCAGTTTAATAAGTCACAGCTGCAAAATACTAACACGAATTATTACAGACGAATGGTAAAACTGGTAGAAGCTGACCTCGGGGAAGATCAGTTTGGATTCCGTAGAAATGTTGGAACACGTGAGGCAATACTGACCTTACGACTTATCTTAGAAGAAAGATTAAAGAAAGGCAAACCTACGTTTCTAGCATTTGTAGACTTAAGAGAAAGCTTTTGACAATGTTGACTGGAATACTCTCTTTCAAATTCTAAAGGTGGCAGGGGTAAAATACAGGGAGCGAAAGGCTATTTACAATTTGTACAGAAACCAGATGGCAGTTATAAGAGTCGAGGGGCATGAAAGGGAAGCAGTGGTTGGGAAGGGAGTGAGACAGGGTTGTAGCCTCTCCCCGATGTTATTCAATCTGTATATTGAGCAAGCAGTAAAGGAAACAAAAAAAATTGGAGTAGGTATTAAAATCCAGGGAGTAGAAATAAAAACTTTGAGGTTCGCCGATGACATTGTAATTCTGTCAGAGACAGCAAAGGACTTGGAAGAGCAGATGAATGGAATGGACAGTGTCTTGAAAGGAGGATATAAGATGAACATCAACAAAAGCAAAACAAGGATAATGGAATGTAGTCGAATTAAGTCGGGTGATGCTGAGGGAATTAGATTAGGAAATGAGACACTTAAAGTAGTAAAGGAGTTTTGCTATTTGGGGAGCAAAATAACTGATGATGGTCGAAGTAGAGAGGATATAAAATGTAGACTGGCAATGGCAAGGAAAGCGTTTCTGAATAAGAGAAATTTGTTAACATCGAGTATAGATTTAAGTGTCAGGAAGTCGTTTCTGAAAGTATTTGCATGGAGTGTGGCCATGTATGGAGGTGAAACATGAACAATAAATAGTTTGGACAAGAAGTGAATAGAAGCTTTCGAAATGTGGTGCTACAGAAGAATGTTGAAGATTAGGTGGGTAGATCACGTAACTAATGAAGAGGTATTGAATAGGATTGGGGGGAAGAGAAGTTTGTGGCACAACTTGACTAGAAGAAGGGATCGGTTGGTAGGACATGTCCTGAGGCATGAAGTGATCACAAATTTAGCATTGGAGGGCAGCGTGGAGGGTAAAAATCGTAGAGGGAGACCAAGAGATGAATACACTAAGCAGATTCAGAAGGATGTAGGTTGCAGTAGGTACTGGGAGATGAAGGAGCTTGCACAGGATAGATTAGCATGGAAAGCTGCATCAAACCAGTCTCAGGACTGAAGACCACAACAACAACAACAACATGTGAATTCGAATTATTGCCAACAGTTACGCAGGTGGTATGATTTACCAATGAATGTTACAATATTGTGTCAACCCCAAAAGACACAAACAGTGTAACACAGGTGTGAGAAGGTTTTTAGGTTTTACTATGACATTCCAAAAGAGGCAAGCAATGTGACATAGGTGTAAGACTCATAAATTTCAAAGATCTTTGGGTCGACATCTGTATCGTTGGTTGGTACTGATCGACATCGAATTTTACGCACAATAAGACGCTATGGACTATAAGACGCACCTTAATTTTAAGCATTTTTCAAAATAACATTTTTACCGTTTTTATAATTACATTAAAAAGCTAAACTAAAAATAATTATTAGTTTATAAAACAAATCTGACCTTTAAAATTCTTGAAATTCGTCTTAACTTCATTTTTTTCTTCTCCTTTTCCTCTTCGCCGTCATCGTTGCCCTCTTCATATATTAGACGGTCTTCACGGCCATCGAGAGCGTTACGTATGCCGCACTTCTTGAAAGATTTAACAATATGTCTTCTCTCACTCTAGACCATGACTGTTTTTACCACTGACACACTTATTTGATTGTAGGTAGTTTTACAGCCCCCTTCGGCGTGAATTCGTGTTAGATTTCATCCATCATCCATTTAATCCATTCCTCTCTCATATACACTTTAAATGGTCTATTTATCGAGACATCAAGAGGTCACAATTTTGAACTAAGTCCTCCCGAAATAACAGCAAGCTCTGTATTACCCTGTCTCCATTTCTCTTTCACAGAATTTTTCAAATGACAACTAAACTGGTCTAGGAGAAGAAGAGCACTCTTCAGCAATAAAGCACTTTTCCTTCTCTCCCACAATCTGTTAATCCATCATGTCATATCAGCCTCGACCATCCAATCCTTGTCACGTATGTGAACAACATCTGGCGGTATTTCAAATGTTTTTGGCATTGTTTTGCGCTCGAAAATGATCATTGGATTAAGTTTAGTACCGTCAGCAAAACATAAAAGGACAACAGTGTAGTGAGTTTTTTCATGTCGATTTGCTTTTATAGTTACAGTTCTAGCACCTTTAATGGCAACAGTTCTGTTACTCGGCACATCAAATATCAGAGGAGTTTCATCCATACTCGCTATTTGACTTTGTTCCACACTGGTTTTCTTTCGATGTTGAATAATAAAGCGATGGAAAGACAATACTCTCTCTTCATACTCTTGTGGCATTTTCTGAGATATTTTGTTTTGGATTCGCACGCTAAGTCCATGGCGCTTCATAAACCTGTAGCACCAACAAACTCCACCTTTAAAGTTCCATTATAGCGCTAGCTTACGAGCGTTTATTTGAATCATTTTTGTATTAACTCCAATGCCGTTTTGACGGTGTCCTCCTTTCAGTTTTTCTTTACTAGCCCGCCAATCGCGAATGGTTTTCTGTCGGTGGAGGGCCGAAATGCCGTTCGGTTACTCTGTTTCCATGTTCTTTTGCCTACGCTATTACTTTCAATATGAATACCTTTTATTGTTTTTCATTACGAAATTAACTACTAACAAAAATATTGTACTGTTACCGATCAGACAAATCACTTTCAGTTCAACTTCATTGGCACCGTACACTGCAATGACGCATCATTGGCTAGACAGTGTTCTGGGCTTTCGATGGTGTGGCGGGAGGAAGACAGTGTTAGCAAGCTTGTGAATCCCCGCAACTCATGTTCGTTGCATCGGTGCACTGCTACGCCAGTTTATCCAGTTACTAGATAGGTATACTTTTCTCCTGGCATCCAATATATGGTCATTTTTAAGACTGGCGGGAATTTTAAATTAAACACTGGGCACTTTTATATTAAATTCGTGTACAAGACGCATCTGAATTTTAGAGGTAATTTTTCGAAGAACAAAGCGCGTATTATAGTCCCTAAAATGTGGTGCGTATTTCAGGCTATTACAGTCTTCCGTAGGCGATTATTACCTGACTTTCGTTAGACAGTAAACGGAATTCTGTCTGACGTGCCACCAGTAATAACGATCGCTTGTATGTTTCACAATGAATCTTTGCTGCTTATATATTTTTGACTATACCTAACGGCGTAATATGGAGGAGATGGAGGGGGCAGGAGGAGATGGACTTTGAGGTGGGACAAGGAAATGGGCAGAGGGAGGGGGGGAGCAGATGGCCAGAGAGAGTGGGAGGAGAAGATCCACAGAGAAAAGGGGGGAGGGTAGCAGACGGACAGAGGGGCAGGAAGAGATGGACAGAGATTGGTGGGTGGAGAAAGTGGACGGAATCGTGGGGAGAAGAACAGATAGGGAAGGGAGGAGACAGACAGAGACAGCGGGAAGGAGGAAGTGGGCTAATAGAACTGAAATACATATCCGGCCATTGTCAGGTACTCAGAAAGTTAACTGTAAAAGAGTGGAATGACCGGCAGAAGCTGACCTGAACAATGAGTTTGTGTTTCGAAGAAGTGCAAGAACACGTAAAACAATACTGACCTTACGACTTATCTTGTAAGACAGGCTGAGCAAACACAATTCTCTCTGTACTTCTGAAGGTTTCATGGATAAAATATAGGGTGCGGAAGGTTATCTACAATTGAAACAGGATCCAGGCCGTAGTTATAAGAGTCGATGAAAATGAGAAGGAAGTAGTAGAAGGGGGCAGAACAGGGTTGTAGCCTATCCCCGGTATTATCCAATTTTAACCTAGATTAACCGGTAAATGAATCCGAGAAGAAACTTGATGACGGAATTACAGTTCATGAAGAATAAATAAAAACTTTTAAGTTTCCCGATGACATTAAAACTCTGTGAGATACGCCAATAGCTATAGGAAATCAATTGACTGGAATGGACAGTAAGTTGAAAAGAGGTTAAAAAATGAAAATCAGTAAGAGTAAAACAATGGTAAATCTGTTAATTGAAACACTTCAGGTAACGTTGAGGAAAGTAGAATCTGAAGTGAGACACTAGATGTGGTAAATGAGTTTTCCCTTCTGGGGAACAAATTTATTCGTCAATGACGGCATAAAATTTAGGCTGACAATAGCGACAAAAGCTTTCCTGAAAAAAAGAAAGAAGTTGACATCGAACATAAATTTAAATGTTGAGGAAGTACTTTCTGAACCTATCTGTTTGGAGTGTTGTCTTAAAATGAAGTGAAACAGTATGGACAAGAAGAGAACAGATGCTTTTTAAATGTGGTGCTTAGAATTAGGTTGTATATCGAGTAATTAATGAAGAGATACTGAATCGAATTGGGGAGAAGAGAGCTATATGTCACTAATTTTCTAAAAAAGGGAATGGATTGACAGGATACGTTCTGAGGTATCAGTCAATAGGTATTTCGGCCATGGAGGGAGGTAGGAGAGGAGGGAGGTAAAAACATTTTTTAAATAATGGCGACAGTTCTCGTACAAGAGTACATACCTTAATGAATGTTATAAATCTACTTGGACAATGATATTGGTTGCTTCTTTTTTTTGTAATCAGATTGACAACCGCGCTGAAACGCTTTCCACGAAGTACGAAGATGGAAAAACTATTAAAATGTTTCTCGCGATAGTCCATAACACAGGATAAGTAACAGGTATGTCTCTATGAAGCCAGAGTTGCTTCTACCCGTTTCTAAATTTTACTTTCACTTCTTCGTTTGGGCTCATTCCGATCAGTCTTCTTGTAATATGACATTCGTTTCTTCAATATTGTAGTATGGATTGATAATACACTAAGTACTTCCATAGTTAAAACATTCTCAAACCTAGCTTCAAAGTCTTTGTGAAGAACATCTAAATTTTAAAATTAGGCTGAAACGTTATCATCCTGGCAATTTGTCTGTGACAAATAGGAAACCTGGTAATATTCACGCCGTCCGAAGTTTTACTTCATTAGTCCAATTTTGGCCAGGAAAGCTCAAGTGATAGACTTTGTTTTTTTTTTCAAATTTAGACTGTCACTGCACGTTAACCTAATCATATCTAGTAAAAGAATCTGTTAATTAAGCGATGTCAATTTCCACTTGATTAAATATTCTTTTAAAACTGGATCTTTAGCATTTACAAACTCTAAAACAATTTCAAAAAGTGAGAAACACCTTGCCAAACAATAACTTTTCGACAGACATCGTACTTCATTTTGAAGAAGTAACCGATTAAATATTTCGTCATTTTCTTCACATAACTGCCCAAATAAGGCATTGTTTCGAATTTTGTTTATTGTGTTAATGGCAGATTGAAGATATTTATGCAATCTATCATTCAGATTTTCAGCACCTTATGTTGTCGGTGGATGACTCAGCGTATTGCAAGTACCCGAGGTATATTTCGTTTTAAATGACATTAACTCTACAATAGCACCCAGACATGGCAGGTGCTCATCTGCTGCCGCTGACAATATCTTTGATACAAGGATCGCTTTTTAAGTAAAATAATCTTTCCACATATGCAGCATTGATCCACTTTCAGTGTCTGTTGTCATAGTTCTCGCAAAGAGCAATTCGTCATGGATTTCTCGGTCCGCAGCAAAACAAAAATTTGTCAATTATAATACGTCATTACCAGGTAATGTTGACTCGTCGAGGCGTATGGAGAAATGGGTCGTCTGCAGATAATTACACATGATTTCATCAATACGTCTTTGAACAGAGTTGTTATTCAAAGGAATTCCTTTGAGTATATCACAAGCAAATTTGTGTAGATCAGTTGTTAAACCCTATTCAACCGCTGCGTTAACTGTTTGCTGATAGCATGCGGTTTTCCAGTTTTTGCCATAAGTAGAGAGATACTGTAAGACACCTACAAATCATCATCATCTCTTTGTGACATCGAAGCAAACATACTGTTTACCGTGTGTCTCTTTTGAAACTTGCCTTTAGTATTTCAGTTCTTTAGCTGTTTTCAGGGTGGCACCTTCTCAGATGATCCTGAAGGTTGAATGGTTTCATAGTGTCATTGCTTAACACTTTGTTTCGACCTGCCTAAATTGGACCCATTCTCAAGGACCACAATTTATATCTAATGCAACTCCGATTTGTTTTTCGCTGACAGGGACTCCTTGCAGCTTGGAGTCGACCCCTGGTGGTCAATACAGGCCACTTTGGGAATCACTGCTCTAAAGAATGGTTGTGATACTTACAGTGTAAGGAAAGAAACAAGGGAACATTGACTTGGAAGCGCTTTCCGAACGAACGACTTTCGTTGTGATTGCGCACACTTTCCGGATATAATAATTATCGGAAGTCTCCTGCAGGGTCATAAATTCTATATCAATCGTTATTTCGGCGATCTATCTATCCGCCATCTTCAGGATAGACGATGCTTCTTCTGAGTTCCATTGAAAACTGATACCAAGAGTGGAAACCGTCGTTTTACACTGAAGAGACAAGTAGTGCTGGAAGGAATTGACACCATGAATACTGCAGGACTGTCCATAAACCCCTTAAAGTACGAGGGGGAGGGGGTGTGTGGAGATCGCTTCTGAACAGCACGTTGCAAGGCATTCCAGATATGCTCAATAACGTTCATGTCTGGGGAGTTTGGTGGCTACCGGAAGTGTTTAAACTCAGAGGAATATTCCTGGATCCACTCTGTAGCAATTCTGTACGTGTGTCGTATTGTCCTGCTGGAATTTCCCAAGTCCGTCGGAATTCACAATGGACATGAATGGATGTAGGTGATCAGACAGGATGGTTACGTACGTGTCATCTGTCAGAGTCGTATCTAGACGTGTTAGGGGTCCCACATCACTCCAACTGCACACGCCCCACACCATTACAGAACGTCCACCATCTTGAACAGTCCCCTGCTGACATGCAGGGTCAATGGATTCATGAGGTTGTCTCCATACCGGTACACGTCCATCCGCTCGATACAATTTGAAACGAGATTCGTCCGAATAGGCAACAGGTTTCCAGTCATCAACAGTCCAATGTCGATGCTGACGGGCCCATCCCAGGCGTAAAGCTTTGTGTCGCGCAGTCATCAAGTGTACACGAGTGGGCCTTCGGCTCCGAAAGCCCATATCGATGATGTTTGGTTGAATTGTTCGCGAGCCGCGCGATGTGACATCTTATGAACACTGTTCCAAAAATCGGACATACCAACAACTGTCAGGGTATTGTCAGATTTCATTCCGTGTTCCCCGTTTAAACCATGCTCTCCTACTGCCGATTTTGCAGGCTGTTGGAGTTTCGTGTGACGGCGATGTTCCACACACTCGTTCTGGATTGTGTGACTCGAACGGCCGATATAAGCTTTCCCACAATGACAAGGAATTTAATACATACCAGGCTTCCTAAGTGCTAAACGCATGCGCTATGTACAGTACGTGGTCCTTTATATACTGAAGCACCAAAGAAACTGGTATAGCCACGCGTATTCAAATACACTCCTGGAAATTGAAATAAGAACACCGTGAATTCATTGTCCCAGGAAGGGGAAACTTTATTGACACGTTCCTGGGGTCAGATACATCACATGATCACACTGACAGAACCACAGGCACATAGACGCAGGCAACAGAGCATGCACAATGTCGGCACTAGTACAGTGTATATCCACCTTTCGCAGCAATGCAGGCTGCTGTTCTCCCATGGAGACGATCGTAGAGATGCTGGATGTAGTCCTGTGGAACGGCTTGCCATGCCATTTCCACCTGGCGCCTCAGTTGGACCAGCGTTCGTGCTGGACGTGCAGACCGCGTGAGACGACGCTTCATCCAGTCCCAAACATGCTCAATGGGGGACAGATCCGGAGATCTTGCTGGCCAGGGTAGTTGACTTACACCTTCTAGAGCACGTTGGGTGGCACGGGATACATGCGGACGTGCATTGTCCTGTTGGAACAGCAAGTTCCCTTGCCGGTCTAGGAATGGTAGAACGATGGGTTCGATGACGGTTTGGATGTACCGTGCACTATTCAGTGTCCCCTCGACGATCACCAGTGGTGTACGGCCAGTGTAGGAGATCGCTCCCCACACCATGATGCCGGGTGTTGGCCCTGTGTGCCTCGGTCGTATGCAGTCCTGATTGTGGCGCTCACCTGCACGGCGCCAAACACGCATACGACCATCATTGGCACCAAGGCAGAAGCGACTCTCATCGCTGAAGATGACACGTCTCCATTCGTCCCTCCATTCACGCCTGTCGCGACACCACTGGAGGCGGGCTGCACGATGTTGGGGCGTGAGCGGAAGACGGCCTAACGGTGTGCGGGACCGTAGCCCAGCTTCATGCAGACGGTTGCGAATGGTCCTCGCCGATACCCCAGGAGCAACAGTGTCCCTAATTTGCTGGGAAGTGGCGGTGCGGTCCCCTACGGCACTGCGTAGGATCCTACGGTCTTGGCGTGCATCCGTGCGTCGCTGCGGTCCGGTCCCAGGTCGACGGGCACGTGCACCTTCCGCCGACCACTGACGACAACATCGATGTACTGTGGAGACCTCACGCCCCACGTGTTGAGCAATTCGGCGGTACGTCCACCCGGCCTCCCGCATGCCCACTATACGCCCTCGCTCAAAGTCCGTCAACTGCACATACGGTTCACGTCCACGCTGTCGCGGCATGCTACCAGTGTTAAAGACTGCGATGGAGCTCCGTATGCCACGGCAAACTGGCTGACACTGACGGCGGCGGTGCACAAATGCTGCGCAGCTAGCGCCATTCGACGGCCAACACCTCGGTTCCTGGTGTGTCCGCTGTGCCGTGCGTGTGATCATTGCTTGTACAGCCCTCTCGCAGTGTCCGGAGCAAGTATGGTGGGTCTGACACACCGGTGTCAATGTGTTCTTTTTTCCATTTCCAGGAGTGTATTATACGCTGACGCCCCAAAAGCTTATGACCACTGTCCAGCGAGAGATTAAATTCTGGTTCATGGCGGAGTGGAAACTTGACGCAGTAAAGAAAATACAGTGTCTTTATAATTGAACTATAGTTACTTGAGCCACTGCAGACGGTAAACCATTTACAATACGGGTACACAACTTTGCAGGACTGATGTGCAGACAGTGCGCTGCAGAATCTGCGTTGTTAGTAGTGTTAGTGTCAAGACTTACCGTTAGGCGCCAGTACTGGTATGGCGTTATGGGTTGAAACACACGTAAGTGTACACTACAGTTATAGACAGTCAGTATGGGTAGATGAGCAGAGCTTTACTCGTAAAGCTGTTCTATCAAACTAACAGCAGTAGGTTCTGCTGCTCTTCATGAGTATCGATGCATTACAGGAATAGGTAGAAGAACGTGGTTCAGAAGTTCGAATTAACTGGCGTTTTGGGAATTGCTCCTGGGAGAGGCCGACAGCCAATTGTGTCACAAATTGTTGAAGAAGTTGCTCTTGCCATGGGTGAGAACGATGGACGCAGTGTGCGATATTCAAGTAGTGCATGACCTGTGTCACGATAGCCGAACATTTCACTGTCCAACATCCCAACTGAGATATTTCGGGCAGCATCAGAGCAATCTCTAATACAGTTTCAGGCTGTCGTGGATCCAGATGACAGTCACACTCAGCAACGTTTGTAGCCTGGAACTTAAACACGGTACGCAATTAACAAATGTAACTCTCTCATGTGGCGATTGAAACGTGTTTTGTTCAATGGTTTATTCATTATTTCTCTTCCGGATGTGCCTACAAATACTTCCATGAAGTTTCATTGTCCTTCGATCACTATCATCTATGCTCTCTCGCGTAACGAAAGTTTAATTATAACCACGCCGCATACAAGCGGGGAATCATTTCAGAGACGATAAGGTCTGTAAATCGGGAAATCAATTGACATAAGCGACTTTGGCAAAATCAGATTCTTATGACACGGCGGCTGGGAACCAACATCTTGAAAGCCGCGACGCTGTTCGGGTCCCCTGAACATCTAACACATCGTCAATTACGACTGCAGTGCACATGGGATCATCAAGATTGGACTATGCATTAATGGAAACGTGTCGCCCGGACGGATGAATTCTATGAGTGAAATTCATGTGGACTTCCACGGACCCTGTGGTAGTGCTCGGAGGCACCATGGCAGTTGTAGACTACGTGATCACCATTGCGGCCCACCTGCATCTCTTCATGCTTGGTGTCTTCCCCTCCTGGCATCTTCCAACAGGAAACCGGTCGTGTCCCAAGGTCAGAATCGTATTACACTAGTTTGACGAGCATGATAGTGAACTCACGTCGATGTCTTGGCCTCCAGATTTGCCTGATCTGAACCCGATGGAAAACATCCAGGACGCTGTCAGGCGCCACTCTGCGCCCACAAACTACCGGCACGTAATATACGGGAATTGCGGAAACTTCGTCGTTCTGTACCATGCAGAATAACCGTAGTTTTGCATTCCAAAGATGGTCCAAACGGCTGTTACGGAGACGGTCATAACATTTTGGTCAGGAAGCATGTTTATTACCAGTGTTTTCACACATCTGTTTGTTACTGATATATTTGTAGAATGAAAACCAAAATTCTTAAGAGGAACTTCAGCATGGACCTCCAGCGAACTACCTCCACGTGCCACCTGACACCATTATGGATTTGTTAAAAGACATTTCTGTACTGAACTTTTGAGTTAGTGAGATTACGTGTATTACGTGTATGACACATATCGAGAAAGAGGATCGTTTAAGTAAAAAAAAAAAAAAATCCTGACATATAAGGTGGATCTTTTGCTTTTAATATGGACATTGAGGTATTTTAAAGACGTCATAATTCACTACCTTTATTGCATCAATGAGGTTAAAACTCTCAGCATTAAAAATTTTTCGTTATCAATGACTACCGTATATCCCTATCTTAGATGACTCAGTCGGCACGAAGATTTCCGTAAAAAGTAAGCGTCGCAGTTCGAGTCCCAGCACAGTTTCAGTCTGTCAGGAAGCTACATGAAAGGATTCATTTCTAATGTGCAAAACGTGTACTCCATCATCCACAATCGCTGAATTTGAATATTATCCGCCTTATTAGATTACGTTGGAAAAACAATGACGGACAGTTCCTTTTCAGTCTGGAACCGCGTGACCGCTATGTGTGATGTCCTTAGGTTAGTTAGGTTTAAGTAGTTCTAAGTTCTAGGGGACAGTTGACCACAGATGTTAAGTCCCATAGTGCTCAGAGCCATTTGAACCATTTGACAGTTCCTTCTCGAGGAATGCCCCTACATCTCACTGAACATTTAACACTTACATTCATCCATTCACAAAAATGATTCAGGCTGGTCCTAGAGACAAAAGCAGTCGTACATCATACTAGTTTGCTGATCATATACTAATGCTTGTGAAAATCACAGCACCAAGAAGTATTCATGTTCTGACATGTACTTCATGCCACAGATTACATACACCACAAAACACAAACAAGTAGGCCTACAGAGCCGCAGACACACTTATTTTGTAAATTCAGTGTCTATGAAGTTCCTACGTGCTGCAATCAGAACCAATATCGTAGCATGGAATCAAAGACGTTCTGGATATATCGCCAGGAAATCTTCCCACACGTGGTATTATGGAAGTGCACAAAAAATTAACATTGGTTGCTGTAGTACCATGACAAACAGGTTTGCGGCCAAAAGCGTCCTACGCTCTTTCAGTGGGTGACTGTCAGGCGAATATGCATGACAGGTAACACGTTCTTTTGAGAACCCAAACATGTCGGCAGTGAATTGCTGAAATACTGCATGCTGAAGCGCCCGAAGTAGGAGACTTACACCCTACAAACTCTCTTGATGTAGAGGTTGTGTGTCAGATCTCACTTAATATACACTCCTGGAAATTGAAATAAGAACACCGTGAATTCATTGTCCCAGGAAGGGGAAACTTTATTGACACATTCCTGGGGTCAGATACATCACATGATCACACTGACAGAACCACAGGCACATAGACACAGGCAACAGAGCATGCACAATGTCGGCACTAGTACAGTGTATATCCACCTTTCGCAGCAATGCAGGCTGCTATTCTCCCATGGAGACGATCGTAGAGATGCTGGATGTAGTCCTGTGGAACGGCTTGCCATGGCATTTCCACCTGGCGCCTCAGTTGGACCAGCGTTCGTGCTGGACGTGCAGACCGCGTGAGACGACGCTTCATCCAGTCCCAAACATGCTCAATGGGGGACAGATCCGGAGATCTTGCTGGCCAGGGAAGTTGACTTACACCTTCTAGAGCACGTTGGGTAGCACGGGATACATGCGGACGTGCATTGTCCTGTTGGAACAGCAAGTTCCCTTGCCGGTCTAGGAATGGTAGAACAATGGGTTCGATGACGGTTTGGATGTACCGTGCACTATTCAGTGTCCCCTCGACGATCACCAGTGGTGTACGGCCAGTGTAGGAGATCGCTCCCCACACCATGATGCCGGGTGTTGGCCCTGTGTGCCTCGGTCGTATGCAGTCCTGATTGTGGCGCTCACCTGCACGGCGCCAAACACGCATACGACCATCATTGGCACCAAGGAGAAGCGACTCTCATCGCTGAAGACGACACGTCTCCATTCGTCCCTCCATTCACGCCTGTCGCGACACCACTGGAGGCGGGCTGCACGGTGTTGGGGCGTGAGCGGAAGACGGCCTAACGGTGTGCGGGACCGTAGCCCAGCTTCATGGAGACTGTTGCGAATGGTCCTCGCCGATACCCCAGGAGCAACAGTGTCCCTAATTTGCTGGGAAGTGGCGGTGCGGTCCCCTACGGCACTGCGTAGGATCCTACGGTCTTGGCGTGCATCCGTGCGTCGCTGCGGTCCGGTCCCAGGTCGACGGGCACGTGCACCTTCCGCCGACCACTGACGACAACATCGATGTACTGTGGAGACCTCACGCCCCACGTGTTGAGCAATTCGGCGGTACGTCCACCCGGCCTCCCGCATGCCCACTATACGCCCTCGCTCAAAGTCCGTCAACTGCACATACGGTTCACGTCCACGCTGTCGCGGCATGCTACCAGTGTTAAAGACTGCGATGGAACTCCGTATGCCACGGCAAACTGGCTGACACTGACGGCGGCGGTGCACAAATGCTGCGCAGCTAGCGCCATTCGACGGCCAACACCGCGGTTCCTGGTGTGTCCGCTGTGCCGTGCGTGTGATCATTGCTTGTACAGCCCTCTCTCAGTGTCCGGAGCAAGTATGGTGGGTCTGACACACCTGTGTCAATGTGTTCTTTTTTCCATTTCCAGGAGTGTATATAAGTCGAGATCTCACGTTGCAGACAATCATACTAGAAATTAGTCCGCTATGCTACTCAACAATAGGAACCACGACAGTAAAGTCAGTAGTAGGGCACAGCCAGTTCTATGCCACTTTATTCGTGTGGGTTGAATACATTCACGAAAAAACTGATTGATTCATGACCATTTGAATGTTTATCTATGACCCCCTGGGGATAATCAGTCCTCCCGAGAAACGCTCAACCCCCTCCTCCTCCTTCTCCCTTGCTCTTGGAAATCCGCAATTCTTTCCCCCTCCCACTGCTAATACAAGCACACTCTTGATATCAAATTAAATGAGTAATTAACGAAACTGATAAATCAATTAACCGCTTCCATTCCTGAATAATCCCTCAGCCCTCCCTTCCCCTTCCCTATTTCCCCGCTCCCCATCCCAGAAAAAAATTGGTGGGAAAATCGCTCAGTCCGTGCAGAACTGTTTGTGTGAAGGTGCAACTATTACACCACCCATCAACTACATGTTCCAACTTCGTAATTAGTGCTGCAGATTGGAAATGTTGTCTTGTTTATTTACTTTTGGAATATGCAGGTCTTGTAAAATACATTGAAAAGACAGAATTAAGTACAGAAATACACCTTTTTTCAATGATGCAGAAATCGACGTCAACATAACTCACTGCACGTAATTACACTATTTAAAAACTTCTGGTCGCATCTGCACACCAACCGCAGGGCAGACGCGCCAGTCGAGACACTGCATCTTCGCGAGCCCACATCACATCCTATTCGCCATGACCACACCACGCATCACTTCCAATAGCCGAGGCAGAACTGGAGATCCACACATGCGTCAATGTCTCTCAAGTGTCTACTTCCTATCGAACAAAGCATCAGGTGCTAATGTCCCTTTGATAACAGACTCACTTCTTGTTTTGCTCCCAAACACACACCTTCCATACCAAGTCAGTGGAAGCACCTGCTCTGTGTATTCGTCCTACTGTGCAGATACTGACTGAGGTAGTTCACAATACCGGCGACAGAGGAGGCTGGGAGAAGCAACCTCCTTATCTCTTCTCCCTCCAATCCCCCCCCTCCCCTCCCACTCCCCCTCTGGTTACTTCTTGTAGAGCAAAGCGTCGGGTGACAGCAGCTCTTTGATATTGATACCTGAGAAATTCTGGTTGAAACACGTTCTCTCTCTCCCTCCGTCCCTCTCTCTCTCTCTCTCTCGGATGGCTACTTTCTGCCCAGGGAGAATCTTTCATGTACCGCACTAACCCCTCTTCCCTTTTTTGTCCTGAACAAAGCAGTGAATACCTGGTAAGAAGCCAGCTGTGGATGTCGTGGCCCCCCAGTCTATCAGATTGATTGGCTAATTAATTAAGTCGATACACTGGGGGTGAGACACTTTTTCCTTACATACTATTGGTGGATACTAGGAATGGAATATTTGATGGGAAATTCTGGGATTCAGTCCTGCAACTGCCCAGTTTCCAGACCCTACTTTCCCCCTTTCTGGATGTTTTCCTTGTATCCTGTTGGTGGATACTGGCACACGCACGTCATTTGGCAGGAGGTCCATTACGTTGGATGTAGCTGAAAATTTCAAATTTCACCTCAGCTGCATGCAGTGTCCTTAAACAATTTGAGGGAGGCAGGGTTGGGGTTGAACTGGTGTGTGTACTCGCAGAGTAATGGAGAGGGTGGTTTAGCAATGGTACAGAAACTGGGAATCATGCTGCAATGTACTGGCTGATAGGATCAGGAGAAATTATGTAAATTGATTGAAAATACGTAAACGTGATGAAAATACGACAAAAAATGTGGAGGAATGAGAGTACTTACATGTTCGCTTGGGTAGATGAAAATCGTTCCAATCCTACACTGGCGGGATTGACAACTGCATACTATCTATGCTCTGTAGGTTTTAAGTCGTGCAAAATACCCATTTCTTGCACATGCTGCTGTGAATTGTGAGTCATGAAAATGAAAGACGCAGTGTCTAGAAATTTGGAGGTCAAAATGACTACCACCTAGGATATAGGAGCAGCAATCAGATACCTGGGGGCAATATGGACGCCGGCCGGTGTGGCCGTCCGGTTCTAGGCGCTTCAGTCTGGAACTGGGTGACCGCTACGGTCGCAGGTTCGAATCCTGTCTCGGGTATGGATGTGTGTGATGTCCTTAGGTTAGTTAGGTTTAAATAGTTCTAAGTTCTAGGGGACTGATGACCACAGATGTTAAGTCCCATAGTGCTCAGAGCCATTTGAACCATTTGCAATATGGACCACCAATATGAGGAATCAATGCTCTGGGTCTCTTCAAAGCAGAGCACAGAGACATCTGCTAGCCCATCACTCAGGAAGATGAGGTTAAATGTAGGCAGAAGTCATCACCTTCAGATAGCTGTTTGGAAATGCTCGAAAATGCTGCAAACTCACTTTCCATATGTTTGAGTTCTCCCACATTTTTATCAATATGAAACACCGCCTCTGTCTTTTATTTCAACCTTTCGGTGTGTTGTGGGATCAGGCTAGTTTACACCATGTGATGTTCAGCTTTCTGTGAGAGTCAAGGGATCAAATCTTGTTAAATTCGGTTTAGTGCGTGACACAGATCTCAAAGTCGTGGTAGCAAAACAAAACGTATGGATGTGCACACAGATGTAGTCGCACACAGATTCGCATAACACAAGGTATTAAAGTGCTCATGAAACACCACAAGACAATCAATTGTAACTAATAGTCTGTGGAATGTGGTCTCCGTTCAGTACTGGTGACAACACATTACAAAGGTCAGTGAAAGTGACTTTGATCACTGTCCGCCTGCTCCAATGGACCAATACATGTATATTTAATGGGATAATCAGATACGGTCGATGTCCACACGCAGATGGTATTCCTTTCCGATATATCGCAAGAGAGACGTGGTAAAATCTTATTGAGTTCTCTAACACGTGACGTTAGCGAAGTTTTTATAGTTCGTACTTTTACTCCATTGGATGTTACAAAAATATCTAGGAGAGATACGGAGATAAAGGTGGTGGGGGGCGGGGGATAGAGATAGAGATAGAGATAGAGAGAGAGAGAGAGAGAGAGAGAGAGAGAGATAGCCTGTGCTGTCAACGAAGACTCCGACACCATTACGCTGTCGTATTTCTAGCGTGGTAATCATAGGAATACGATGAGGGGAATATTTATAGACTGTCATTTGGCACCACTGAATTTCAGATCTTATGCTTCTCAATTTCTTTGTACAATCTGCGTATACTGCTTATACTCTGCATGGTTGTGAATTTACTTCTGTATGTTAGTGTGCTGTTGTTCTCTAGCTAGTCAGTGACAGATGGAGGAATAGACAGCCTTTTAACTAGAGAACAGTGCTGTCAGAACATGGTGAGATTTCGAGAGAATTAGCAGTGGTCCGTGATTTGGCCGATGACATGAGTTCTTCCTGCTCTGCAAAACGCTGGCTATCGTGCAAGACCGTACGTAACGTAAATAAAATACACGAGGGCTTTTTAATTGTAATTACGCCCATATTCCTCGACAAAAATGCGATAATGACGATGTTGCGGGAGGGTTTTGCTGTTGGAAAAGCTGTGGTAGGCTGCGTGAAATGACACCCAGCTGGTGTGAGTGTGGACATGCCATAATTTTTAGGACACTTTACAACTATAAAAAATAATCACGTCACTTCTCAGGAACGTTATGTTGTTGGAATGTAACATTACTGTGGACAGTGTTCTGACGTGCGCTAAGAAAATGACTATGTCCTCACTCATAAGGGAGGAATAGATTTGACGTGGAAAATTGTGATTTCAACACATCGAGATCCATAAGGGGTATGAAAGATTTATCGTGGAAGATTATGTCCAGTCATAAGGAGGACATAAATTTACGTGGGAAATTGGTGTTTCCAGAGCCACATAGGTCAGGAAGAGGTATATCCAATTCTTCACTCATTGTCAAATATCACCACATTGACGATACAATCGTAATATTTAATTGTAATTACATTGACAAATATGTGTCTGGTTTCCTAGGACCACTCTCCCTGGCGTCCAGGTGTGCGGTGGAGGTCGCCAGAATGAATGGATATTTCTGGCTTATGATGCGAGCCACCTCTGAGCCTCCCAAACTGGTCACGAAGTGTATAGGGATGCAGTTGACCTCACTGTGTTGCCCTTTGGGTGGGTGAATAATGAACTAATATTTAGTATGTGTTGGACAGCCTTCGTGATCGTGTGTGTTGTGAGTGTTCTCCGATTTTTACGGTGGATATTTGAAAAGATTCAATATCGATCACTGGAAAGTGTTGGCTCTGGGCGTATTGATAACATCTGAATTTGTACCATGTCAGTCATCGTGAACATCTTCGACAATCACCTCTCTGGTGGGCCGAATCCAGATCCACACCTGGCACGATTGCTGAGAGACGTGTCCATGGCAGCAACCAGTGGTGCACTTCTTTTGGCCTGGAGCGCTGCGTGTGGACATCGAAGCATGGGCGTGCAGGATATATTAGTGTTGCGATCTTTGATGTATAGCCTTGACAACTACTACTACTACAGAAAGGACCGTAGTGTAAATGTGTGGCGTATACTGCTTCTCAATACAATCCAGTCTACTCTGTCTTGCTTTGGTATTCGTTGTTATTACTATCCTATCACATGGTAGACCCTTCTTCCTCCTACTCCTACTCCGCCACCTCCTCCTCCTCCTCCTCCTCCTTCTCCTCCTCCGCCTCCGCCTCCACATTCTTTGTCCCGGTGAAGCTCAGAAAACCAGCTTAGTGATTATATAGTGCTTTAAAAACCTAATCACATTATCAAATTCCTAACTGGTCAATTTATTGTTCCTGCTAGTGGTATTGTGACTACACTGGTCCAGCATCAAGACGTACCTCCTGCAAATTGTTTAAGGGCACGGCATGCAACTGAGCTGAAATTTGAAATTTTCAGCTAATCCAACGTAATGGACCTCCTGCCAAATGACCTAACTGTGCCAGTATACACCAACAGGAAGTAAGGAAAAAATATGGAAAGGGAGAGAGTAGGGTTTGGAAACTGGGAAGCTGCAGGAGAGAATCCCAGAATTTCCCACCAAATATTCCAGTCCTAGTTTACACCAATAGGATGAAAGGAAAACTGTCACACACACACAGGGCATCGACTTAATTAATAAGCCACTCAATTTGATAGAGTGGGGGCCCTCTTTCCAAGACGTCCAAAGCTGGGGATTCACAAGTTATTCACCACTTCGTTCAGGACAAAAAAGGGAAGAGGGGTTCGTGCGGTACATGACAGATGCTCACTGGGCAGGAGGTAGCCACTTAGAGAGGGGAGAGAGAGAGAGAGAGAGAGAGACAAAGAGAGAGAGAGAGAAAGAGAGAGAGAGAGAGAGAGAGACAGGGAGGGAGAGAGCATGTGTTTCGACAGGAATTTCTCATGTACTCGTATTAAAGAATTGCCACCACCTGATGATTTGTAACCAGAGCGTGCGTGGGAGGAGAGATGTCGAGGAGGGAGGGACAGAGGCAAAGAACTGGCTTTACCCTACTTCTAGCGTCTAATTCACATGCGACCATCATTTTATGAAAGTTTGAAGCGAAGATCGTCTGGAAACATGTTAGTATTAACCACGTCTGCGACAATGTTCACACGCATTTTACATTCTGAAGTAGTAAGTGTGTCCCGTAAAAAACGTAATTTTTTAATGCAGCCTATGCTTTCTGTGATTATCTATGAAATGTGATTTTACTCATATGCCCTCCATGAACGACCCTGTGGGGACACTGGTTATTTCGGTTAAATTTATCATAATTTTTCGGCATACACGCATCTCAACTTCTGAAATCACACGCTGAATCTCGATATTGTGCGCTGGAAGAAGTGACTGTGGTTAGTTGGCGCAAACAGGGTATGTTAAATACGCCCCCCCCCCCCCCGCCGCAAGAAAGAAATCACGTAGTGTCAAATCACAAGATCTGGGTGGCCAGTTCACGTCACTGTGCGGGAAATCACTCAGCCAAAGAATCTCTCTCGTAACAAGTACATTGTCACAATCGATGCGTGACAGGATGCGCCTTCTTGCTGAGACTATACCTTTTCAGCGGTCACATGATTCAGTTCAGACCACAAAAACTCTTTAACATTTTGCGCTAGTGTCCGCCGTCCACTGTTAATATGTTTTGAGCGACAGCTTAGAAGAAGTACTGCCCAATTATGCCCTGAAACCAAATGCCACGCCGGCCGCGGTGGTCTCGCGGTTCTAGGCGCGCAGTCCGGAACCGTGCGACTGCTACGGTCGCAGGTTCGAATCCTGCCTCGGGCATGGATGTGTGTGATGTCCTTAGGTTAGTTAGGTTTAAGTAGTTCTAAGTTCTAGGGGACTGATGACCACAGCAGTTGAGTCCCATAGTGCTCAGAGCCATTTGAACTATTTGAACCAAATGCCACGCCACACCACATGGTCATTCGTTGTGGATATAATGGCTTCACCATACTCTAAGGTTTTCTGTGCCAAAAATCCTGCGATTTTGCTTGTTCACGAAGCCATTCAATAGAAAACGTGAGTCATCAGTAATCATTATTTTCTTGATGAAATTTTTGTCCGCTCTTTGTTTCGCAGGCACCCTACGAGCAAATGCTCCGCGCTTTTCGCGATCGTTTGGCCTTTAGTTCTTGTGCCAAATGGATTTTATAGGCCCAAAGGTGCAGACCCTCTTTCAGAATTCGTTGTATGAGTGTTCTGGGAAGATCCAGTTGTTGTGAACGTCGGCAAATAGATTTCACCGGACTTAACAGCAACGTATCACTCATGTCGGGGATGTTTTCCGCAGCACGAGTAACCCGAGGACGCCCTGAGGATTTAATATCCAAACCGTGCATGTTTTCTCAAATTCAGCAATCAGCCTCGTCGCAGTAGACTTATTCGGCGCATTACGTTGACCAAACATTAAAAATAATTTCGGAACAGATTCTGCACAACAAGCTGTTTCATAGTGAAGCGCTCCCTTACTAATCACAAACAAAATAGATGAAAATTGTGCAACGTGCAGTACTGTCAACTTACTGCAACAGAAATGGCAGTGCTCTAGTTTCCAACCTTGACATTCGACGGAGCTGAACAGTCAATATTTAGGCCAGGCGGACGACATGATGATCACCCGGCGCTGTGGTCATTTAGTATGGTACACTACCAGTTCGCATCTGTGTGTGATCGTCTTTCGTCAGTTCTACATAAAATCGACTACGGCAGCTTTGTGTCATGTACGAGTCAAAATGCTTCGATAAAATAAGCTCATTTCAGATATATCGATTATTGAGAAGACTCATATTCGTAGTTAGTTGCACCTTTTGACATTTATGAGGCATTTGCTTTCATGTGTTCACTTCGTTTAATGGCTCTTCAACAACTGAGCTCGGTGTAACACTAACTTTTCCATTCGCGCGAAATAGTGCACAGCTATATCTAAGTGTATAGTAATTCTCAGTTTTAATGACTTTTCCCTCATATAACATGTGACATACGATTCTCAACAACACCGTGGGGGTGATGCTCTTGACTAATTAGAATGCGTGAGCTAGTATACTGTTTCTGGAGGAAAGACTTTTTCAGTCTGGAGACGATGGGATAGTTTTTCTATAATCAATCTAAGTGGAATCTGCTCGGAGCCTACTATGCTGGAATAGATGCGAGTCACTTGCCCATGACAGCATGTGCTTTCCAGCACAAACTGGAAATAAACGTTGTTGAAGTACTGGCAGGCAGCGGCAGTTTGCAGAGGAGTGCTATCAGAGGGAGGAGGAAATGGTCAATGAGAGCGCCTGAAGCTGATTGGCTAATTGATAAACAATTTAGTGGAGCTGCTTAGAGTTCGTAAAATCATTGAGTACATTGAAGGCCGTCTTGGGTGTACGAGGCAAGTCGCGCGCCTTCTTAGTCAGAGGTGACATTTCAGAAGTCGAGAGTTAGTGACCCTTCATGATCAGACAAGTTACTTTTCCAGTATGAAAAACGTACAATATACCGGAAATGCATTTCCGTGCTCAGACGCTGAATTCCAGATTTCTGGGCGAGTGTTGCAGTTTAGTGAGTGCGCACATGTTCAGTACGAAGATATAACAGGGAGCGGAAGCAGTCAGTAGCTGGATACGGTGTTTTATGAACGAAGCAGACTGTACCAAGTCTAACTGATGCCAATACGGTACATTTGTTTATATGGAAATTTGAGTTCTGATGTTTTGCGGTGAACTTTTGAGCTACTGACTTTGTATTTTTGTCCTGTTGTTGCTTTGTGAAGATTATCGTCGGGACGTTGCTAGCAACCATCTGAAGGCTTATTATTGACTGAATATTAACGGCTTTCATTTTCCAGTCTAGTGATCATATTTCAGCGTCTTGATGAATGTGCTACATACACTACTGGCCATTAAAATTGCTACAGCACGAAGGTGACGTGCTACAGATGCGAAATTTAACCGACAGGAAGAAGATGCTGTGATATGCAAATGATTAGCTTTTCAGAGCATTCACACAAGGTTGGCGTCGGTGGCGACACCTAGAACGTGCTGACATTAGGAAAGTTTCCAACCGATTTCTAATACACAAACAGCAGTTGACCGGCGTTGCCTGGTGAAACGTTGTTGGGATGCCTCGTGTAAGGAGGAGAAATGCGTACCATCACGTTTCCGACTTTCATAAAGGTCGGATTGTAGCTCATAGTGATTGCGGTTTATCGTATCGCGACATTGCTGCTCGCGTTGCTAGAGATCCAATGACTGTTAGCAGAATATGGAATCGGTGGGTTCAGGAGGGTAATACGGCCTCGTATCACTAGCAGTCGAGATGACAGGCATCTTATCCGCATGGCTGTAACGGGTCATGCGGCCACGTCTCGATCCCTGAGTCAACAGTTGGGGACTTTTGCAAGACAACAACCATCTGCACGAACAGTTCGACGACGTTAGCAGCAGCATGGACTATCAGCTCGGAGACCATGGCTGCGGTTACCCTTGACGCTGCATCACAGACAGGAGCGCCTGTGATGGTGTACTCAACGACGAACCTGGGTGCACGAATGGCAAAACGTCATTTTTTCGGATGAATCCAGGTTCTGTTTACAGCATCATGATGGTCGCATCCGTGTTTGGCGACATCGCGGTGAACGCACATTGGAAGCGTGTATTCGTCATCGCCATAGTGGCGTATCACCCGGCGTGATGGTATGGGGTGCCATTGGTTACACCTCTGTGTCGCCTCTTGTTGGCACTGACGGCACTTTGAACAGTGGACGTTACATTTCAGATGTGTTACGACCCGTGGCTCTACCCTTCATTCGATCCCTCCGAAACCCTATATTTCAGCAGGACAATGCACAACCGCATGTTGCAGGTCCTGTACGGGCCTTTCTGGATACAGAAAATATTGGACTGCTGCCCTGGCCAGCAAATTCTCCAGATCTCTCACCAACTGAAAACGTCTGGTCAGTGGTGGCCGAACAACTGGCTTGTCACAATACGCTAGTCACTACTCTTGATGAACTGTGGTATCGTGTTGAAGCTGTATGGGCTGCTGTACCTGTACACGCCATCCAAGCTCTGTCTGACTCAATGCCCAGGCGTATCAAGGCCGTTATTAGGGCCAGAGGTGGTTGTTCTGGGTACTGATTTCTCAGAATCTATGCACCCAAATTGCGTGAAAATGTAATCACATGTCAGTTCTAGTATATTTGTCACATGAATACTCGTTTATCATCTGCATTTCTTCTTGGTATAGCAATTTTAATGGCCAGTGGTGTAGTTACAGGCCACTGATGAATGATTTTGGAGCAGTGACGAATTTAACCATGTCTCAAGTTGTATAGACTAGTTTCAATAATGGAGCAGTGCAGAAAATTAACCCGAATCCTCTAGTAAACGGTTCTCAGTTAATCCTCGGATTAATAAGACGCGCAATTTGTCTCGAGCGTCGCACATCGTCGAGAGTGTGCGGATTCTGGCCGTGGTCGCGAATGAGACACAGCGAACGCTACAGAGCTCCGAGAATGACTCGTAAGGAACGATTCACTTGGCGACCACGCCAGGATTCGAACGTGAAAGCGGAAAGTTTCATTTTGCCATTCCTTCCTGAGTGTGCAGCTTCCACACAAATGTTAGTGAGTTCTGCCCAAGCCATGTGTGAAATGCGCACGAACCTCCTACAGAATCCATAGTCTGTTATTAAATTCCGTCTTGGGCCGGGGGGATGATGGAGCTCGGGAGTGGTGAGACTGAGAAGAAGCGCTGGGGTAGCTCGGCGCGGCCCGGCACGGAGGCGGCAGACGGGGCTGGCGCCAGCGACCAGCATCGCCCGTCGCTGCCGCCTGCCGCCCACGCGCACTTAGCGCAGCACAATGGGCGCACCACAATACGGCCGCCTGCACACAAAGGCGCTATCGCTAATGGGCATCGCGGCCATCCGTACCGCGCATGCGGGCGGCCGCCGCTCGCGTGTGGTCCCGCACGCACGTGGCCGCAGAGGCGCTCGCCGGCCACTTCACGTTGCGAGCACAGCCGCCGTGGCGTCTTCTGTCTGGCGCAGCCTTCCTCTTACAACAGCTGCTGACAGATATAAGCTACTTGCGCTTAAGGTTGGATGACATCGTGTATACCGGAAAGAGTTAAATCAATTACTTCTTCTTGCCTGCGGTTTGCATCTTCTTTTGGACTGGTAAAAAGGCTTGCCATAGGAGTCTGTTAAGGTTCGTACATGTAAGAACCAGTTTGGAATTCGGAGTTCTGTACTCCGTCGACCACGTTGTGAAGTTTCATTTTATCTCACGAGTCATAGCGCCTAATTTATATCACAGAGTTACTTCCGTAGTACTGTCCACAGACCGGTTTGAAGCAACTCTCTACAGTTGCCAATCCTATATAAGGTTCTCCATCTCGGTCGGGTCTTGCTACCTATATCTGCATCTACATGGTCACCCTGCAATTCACAGCGAAGAGCCTGGCAGAGGGTTCATCGAACCGCCTTCAAACTGTGTCTCTACCGTTCCAATTTCCAAAAGCTCGCGGTGAAAATGAACAATTAAATCTTCCCGTGTGAGCTCTGATTTCTCTTAACTTATTACAAAGATCATTTCGCCCTATGTTTGTGGGCACCAAAGAAAAAAAAATCGCACTCGGAGGAGAAAGTTGGTGATTGTAATTTCATGACAAGATACTACCGCAACGAAAAACCCCTTTGTTTTAATGATTGCCACCTCGATTCGCATATGACATCTGTGACACCCTCTCCCCTATTTCGCGATAGTACAGAAGAGCTGCCCTTCTTTGAACCTGTTCGATGCCCTCTATCAATCCTATCTGACGCAGTTCCCACACCACACAGCAATATTCCAGACGAGGGTGGACAAGCGCGGTGTAATCAGTCGCTTCAGTAGACTGTTACATTTTCTGAGTGCTCACCAACAAATCGCAGTCTTTGGTTTGCTTTCCCCATGATATTATCTATGTGATCGTGGTAGTTTAAGTTATTCATAACTGTACTCCCTGAGTATTTAGTTGAATTTAAAGCCTTTACATTGGTGTGATTTATCACGTGACCGAAACTTAGCGGATTCCTTTTATTACTCATGTGGATGACTTTCACACTTTTCGTTATTTATAGTCGATTGCCTCTTTTCCTACCATACAGATATCTTGTCTAAACCATTTTGCAATTGGCTTTGATCATTTGATGACTTTACAAGACGGTAAATGACAGCATCATCCGCAAACAATCTAAGAGGGGTGCTCAGGTTGTGACCTAAATCGTTTACATAGAGTAGGAACAGTAAAGGGCCTGTAACACTTCCTTGGGGAGCGCCAGATGATACTTCTATTTTACTCGATGATTCCGACAATTACTACGAATGTGAACTTCCTTTCTGACAGGAAATCTCGAATCCAGTCGCACAACTGAGACGACACTCTACAGGCGCGCAATTTGATTAGAAGTCGCTTGTGAGGAACGGTATCAAAAGCCTTCTGGAAGTCTAAAAGTATGGAATAAATTTGACACCCTCCGTCGATAGCATTCATTACTTCGTCAGAATAAAGAGCTAGTTGTGTTTCACAAGAACATTATCTGAATCCGTTTTGGCTGTTTGTTAATACATCGTTTTATTCAAGATAATTCATAATGTTCGAACACCGTAAATGTTCCAAAGTCCTGCTGTAAATCGATGTTAGTCATATGGATCTGTAATTTAGCAGATGACTCCTATTCTCTTTCTTGGGTGCTGGTGTGAGTTGTGCGTCTCTCCAGTCTTCAGGTACGAATCTTTAGATGAGCAAATGCTTGAAAATGATTGCCCTCTATGGAGCTACTGTATCAACAAACTCCGAAACGAACCTGACAGGTATACTATCTGGACCAGAGGCCTTGCCTTTATTAAGTGATTTACGCTGCTTCGCTACACCGAGGATATTTATTTCTAAGCCACTCATGTTGGCAGTTGTTCCTGATTCGAGCTCTGGAATATTTACTCCGTTTTCTACGGTGAAGGAATTTTCAAAAACCGTGTTTAGTAACTCTGCTTTAGGTATTGACTACGTCTTGTCGCTGTATACTTTAATATGAGCAGTACCTGTTCGGGTTTTTTGTCGATTTCGAGACAGATTTTCGTTGTGGAAACTATTAAAAGCATTTCGCATTGAAGTTCGCACTCAATTTGGAGCTTCTGTAAGACTTCGCCAGTCTTGGGGGGTTTTGCGTTCTTTTAAATTCGGCATGCTTTTTTCGTTGCTTCTGCAACACTGCTCTGATCTGTTTAGTGTACCATGGGAGATCAGTAGCATCTCTTATTACTTTACTTGGCATATGTCTATCAATTGGCGTCGATGCTATTGCTCTGTCTGCAAATGTTACCGCCCCCCCCCCCCTTTCCCCCAAACACAAACACACACAAACTTCGCGCTACTACGAAATTAACTGTTCCTCGTCGTCGTGCCTTATCAACCTATCCTTTTTTTTAGTCAAGTTGTGCAATATATCTCTTTTCTCCACCTGTTCATTCCTTATTCATTAGTTGCTCGATCTACCAATCGCATCTTCGACATTCTTCTGTAGCATTACCATCAAATTGGCGTTGAAAATTTACTGTTCATCAGACGTTTACATTCTGGGTATGTCTCTCGCCACCCTATGCAATCCTTTTACTGAAGAAATCAAACAATACATCTGATAAGCGCCACCATTTCCTTAATCTTTTTTTCCACTGTTATTCGTAAGTATTATGTTTGTTTGATCGGATAAGTATACGTTTCATTGGGTTACATTGACTGTTATTTTATAACCTTTGGTTATCTAACAATGCCTATGCTTTCTAGTGGACGCTAGTAATCTCTCCGAAAAGCACATCAAGTTGCTTTCTCGCAACTGAAGAATAACACGTGAACCCGCTAATTATATTCTCTGCGTTCTTCTAAATACTCCTTCACAACAAAAATCTGAATATGTTCTTGAACTTTCTTATAGAAATCTGCACTAGAGACACAGAAGTATATGGTCTGCTGAAAACGGCAATGTACTTTTTTCTTACTGTTATATAAAATATATATAGAGTGTCCAAAATCATACCGACAACACACAGTATGTTGTTTTGGAAGGCAAACTAGTCGCTTTTTAATGTATCCGGCTTGGGCACTGGAGAGCTTGGAAGTCTGAGATGGGGGTGCGTCTTATATTACGTCAATAATCCCAACATGAGTAGCCCATCGCACTGTCTACATTACAAACTGGCCTCGAAATGGTTCAAATGGCTCTGAGCACTATGGGACTCAACTGCTGAGGTCATTAATCCCCTAGAACTTAGAACTAGTTAAACCTAACTAACCTAAGGACATCACAAACATCCATGCCCGAGGCAGGATTCGAACCTGCGACCGTAGCGGTCTTGCGGTTCCAGACTGTAGCGCCTTTAACCGCACGGCCACTTCGGCCGGCAATGGCCTCGATCTGCATACCTCCTATGACATTGCAGAGCCTACATCGACGGCACTGAGCCTCACATATTTGAGCCATTATGTGCGGTTGTCTCCGATGTATTTCAGTCGCTGCATGGACTCAAGCAGTAAAGTCCTCCGCTGACGTTACAGGTGTGTCATACACGATACTCTTCATACTACCCCACAGAAATTAGTCGAGAGGTGTCAAATCTGGGGACCGTCCTGGATATGTGACATTGAAGTGATTCCGCATATCGTCGATACCAAATTGTGCTGAAGATTCGTCGTGTTGCTGTCATATGTCCATCCGAACATTTGGTAACACTGCATTCAGTAAAGCAGGCAGAATGTCTCTAATAAATGTCACAGATCAGTCCTGATAGTCTGGCGGTAGACATGGTCCAATGATATCGTCACGAACTATCCCGGTCCAGATGTTAATACTGACCCTGTGTTGGTGATTTTGAACCACCGGTACACGCGGATTTTCGTCCGCCCAACATGCCTGTTGAGCAAGTTTGATATGCCTTCTCTAGTAAACGTGAATCCGTGAATAGAACCAACCTCAGTAATTGTGGCTGGAATATGCATTGTTGTAAATACCACTGCGCAAACGTACCGTGGCTAGTTCAAAAATGGCCCTGAGCACTATGGGACTTAACATCTATGGTCATCAGTCCCCTATAACTTAGAACTACTTAAACCTAACTAACCTAAGGACATCACACAACACCCAGTCATCACGAGGCAGAGAAAATCCCTGACCCCGCCAGGAATCGAACCCGGGAACCCGGGCGTGGGAAGCGAGAACGCTATCGCACGACCACGAGCTGCGGACCGTACCGTGGCTAGTCCTCCTCCCATAATGCCTAGAATTTCTGCAGATGGTGCAGATGAAGCCCCTGGTCATGGAAAACACGCCACGAGGCACTTTCACCCTTGGGCAACGCCTGTGCCACCTACCGAGTGCTGGTGGCTGGGTCCTCTTCGAACATTGTCAGCACGTCCTCCTCCAGCTACAGTGTTCGAGCAGTCCGTGGACGACCCGCATCACGCTTAGGCTCCTACCAGAGGACAGCCAGTAGACTGGGGATAGTGTTTGCAAGTACCACGCACAAAGTGCTACAGTGGACACACCTCAGGCAGAAAACATCAACATGCAACTCTCCAGCTTCGCTGAGGCATCTCTCTAAGGCCGCAAACGTGGAATCATGACCGGTATATCTGTTTCGAAAACGTACCGCATACAATTTTGCAGCAACTCTCCCATTGCAATCTGCTTTGCCGTAAGCAAGCACCATGCCGATCAAATCCCCAGCTGTGTACTGGTACATGTCGCACTGCTGTCAACAAGGTTGCTGCACCGGTAGACCACACATGGACAGGCTTAGGAGGCGAACAAGGGCTGTGTGGAGGAATGCAGCGCATGCACAGTAATGTTATTACGCTCAGGCCGTCCGCAGTAGGCAGATGGATGAAGGTTTGCATACCTTTCGTAAAAACCAAAATGAATCGGAACAAAACGACACAACCGTTCGTTCTCAGACTTCGACACTCTCCAGCGCCCAACCTGTGCATTTCCGGATATGAGTTCCTTCTTGAAACCCGATCAGTTTACCTTCCCGGTAAAGGATTGCTGGTGTAATTTAGGGATGTTTCAACAACGTTCAACACGAGTAACAATTGAGCATGGTTAATACCGAGCTCGGAATTAATATTCCTGATTGATAGTAAAATAAATGACGAATTCTGTGGCTCACCGGCGATACATCTGCGCCTTAAGTCTGGGCGGCAGCCCCGCATAGTAGTATTATTTCTGTATTTCCACTTTAGGTAAATTTTGGAGATATTGCATTTTACTGCCATGCAGGAGCAAAACTATTTTTAAATTGATCTTGTATAACGTGGTCAAAGGCCTGGGGAAATTGGAAACTGTTTGGTCCCGTTGTTTAGGTGTATTTAAACATTTTATTGTTCAGTAGTATATCTGCTTTCCTTTTTTTAAATGTTAGAGAATTTTTATGAACTTTAATTATTTATACAAGGAGAGTATTCATTATTTGAGCCCCTGTGATTAAGTGGAGTCTCAGCCTGACTATGGTTTGCTGTAAATTTTCCTTGATATATGAATTTAATATTGCATCTAAGAGATGCAATGTTACAGAAATGTTGGCATAAACGGGCCGACTGAGTACCCGTGTTTACTTTCACTGAGGAGTGATATCAGGTATTGAAATTCTCACTGATTGCTTTATGAAATTTGTTATTTATTGTAATCATTACAACTAGTTAACAATTGTGCTGCTGCTCCTGTATACTTCTGGGTTCCCCGTTCCATTCCACAGCCACTTGCGCTGCACTTGCGCCGTTTTAGCTCAGAGAGACTGATCAATCCGAATTTGTTAAAATTTAAATACGAGGGCTATTCGGAAAGTAAGGAACGATAGGTCGCGAAATGGAAACCACAGTGAAAATCAAAACTGTTTTATTTGCAACAGTTAGCTACAACTTCCAGCTACTTATCTCCATAGTCGCCGATCCGTCTTAGCCGTTTGTCGTAGCGTTGTACCACCTTTCCAATACCCTCGTTATAGAAGGCAGCCGCCAGTGCTTTCCGCCAATTCTCTACACTGGCCTACGGCTCGTTGTCTGTGCCAAATGTTGTCATCATAGCCAGCGGTTCATGTGAGCAGAGATGAAACTCAGAGGGAGACAATTACGGGCTGTATTGTGGGTAAGCAAACATTTTCAACTGAAAACGATGCAGGAGCATCTTCACTGCCCTTGCAGAATGTCTTGGAGAAGAAACCAAACGAAAGTTACGTAATGTTGGCTGCATAGCTTCAGGCGAAATTTCTCACCAGGCCCCCGTACTTGGCGGTAGATACTATTGCTCTGGGTATCTTTATGTGCTCCCTGTGTGCTCAGAACTAAAAAGAACGAAGTAACGCGAATGACGGGCATACTAGAGACACTGTCCAACACACCTGTGCAAAACTTCATCGGACTTTCACTGTAATTTCCATTTCGCGACCCATCGTTCCTTACTTTCCGAATTACCCTCGTATTTATGGCAGAAGGAAAAATAGTGCGTCACTGGGATTTAGAACGGTAGAAGTATTTGTTGACGATTAGTAATACGACAGTAGTTCAAAAGCTCGACTGCATTAATGTAGTATCTCTACGAGTTATAAGAGGAACCGATATTTCGTTTACGTTACGTATACTCGTACACTAGATTATTTGGTTTTCCTTAAGAAAAGTAGCGATACCCGAAAATGCACCGATCTCGTTCACAGCATCATTCTGCTGCGGAGTTTCAGCGATAGGGAAAGGTAATTACCAATATTTACCGCCGACCAGTACAAATAAAGAAATGTTAGTGTCACAAACTATGTTTCTGGATAGGTAACGCTAAATCGTAATCACAGAGCAGACATTATGAGCATCTGAAACGTTCTGACTAAGATACAACGGAAGAGATGCCTATGAAGCTCACTGTAGGAGCCCTAACAACGCGATGAATTAATGATGAGACGATATACTAGAAGTTCTGACGGCACCAAATTCGATCACTACGAAGGTCTGCGAGAATCACCACTATTTTTTTAAAAAAATTAAGCAGATATTCTATTCAGCGTGATACAATCGTTTGAGTGCCGTCAACTTAAATTGTCTCTTGGGGGTCCAGGCTCTGTCAATCAAAAACCTGCATAAAGAAACGGTGATAAATGAATAACACCTCCTGAAAGAAATATTGGTCCAACTTACGGCGCTTGTACTATTGCCAAGATTACGGTGATGACTGAAATGTACTATTTAAACAAATGAAGCAAGGAGATCATCATACGACTCATAGGGGGAAGCAGTTGATCTCTCTGTTGGGATGGGTGCACAAATAAACTTAACCTGGAGGAATGCAGAAGTTCGTTCAATAGTCACAACTGCTAAAAAACAGAACAATTCGTATGTCAACTGTGAAGCAACCTGCAACCATGGTCGGGCAGACTTGAAAGGCTGCAGTACAGCTACGAGTAGCAAGCAATGTGAAACCACCACATTATCTTTACGCACTACATGCAGCTCTCTGCTAAAAATGACATGCTGATTTCGTCTCGGTGAAATATTCTGGAGGTAACATATTACTCCTATCCGTTTTCCAGGCGAGAACTGCTCGTGATGAGCTACTAGACAAAAAAATAATTAAGGCGGACACTTGGAATGTTCGAACACTAAGGTAGGGTGGGAAACAAAATCTAAAGTAAAAAATGCAATGGCCCGCATAGGGGGACTTTTGAGGCAAGATGGGGTTATTCACATTGACTGTAGTCAACAGTGGTAGGTCACGTGACAGAATAATACTGAGTACGGGTACTGGCAACAGAATAACAGATTATCTGCAGAAAAATGCGGTTGTGGAATTAAATGGATATCCAACCAACACATTATGTAATCAAATAAGCGTAAATGCCAACGACACATGCGAGCGACAGTGAAATGATTAAAATTAATGAACTCGTAAAATATTTGAAAGAACACTGGAGTTTGATTATAAAGGGAGAATATAATGCAATCAAATGGTTCAAATGGCTCTGAGCACTATGGGACTTAACATCTTAGGTCATCAGTCCCCTAGAACTTAGAACTACTGAAACCTAACTAATCTACGGACATCACATACATCCATGCCCGAGGCAGGATTCGAACCTGCGACCGTAGCAGTCCCGCGGTTCCGGAATGCAGCGCCTAGAACCGCACGGCCACCGCGGCCGGCATAATGCAATCGGTAGTGAAGGTAGAGAACGGAAAATAATTGGGAACGAGAGGGGAGAAATATTAACAAAATGCTGTGCTGTGGGAGAGTTTGTCGTTATGAATACACTTTTCTAGAACCGCAGTGAAGATAGTATAAATGGATGATGGCAGGGGATGGAAGAAGGTATTACATGACTACATTTTGGTAAAACGAAGATTCAGGAATCAAGCAAAGAACTGCAAGACAAAGAAATAATGACGCTTCTATCATACAATGCCGGTGAAAATGGTGGAATGATCTTAAAGGAGATCTATTGAATGCAGAAGAAACATTCTAGGGTTGGAAAATGCAGAAAAGAGGAGGACAAGGACAAGAGACGAGATACTAGGACTAAAAACAGACGACGAAAATGTAAGTTTGTTCACAGTAAATAAGTCTCAGAAATAAAATAAACGGAAATGTAGAAAAGTTAAAGAAGAGTGGATTTAGGTATGTCATGAAACAGTTTATATTTCAAGCAGGGCAATGTACACTGATGGAAAACAGTTAAAAATCCTTGAAAGCCGATGCTGATTTTCGCTCGTTAATAGAATATGTCAGAATATGCCACCTGGGAGATAGCAGATGTAGTGGTAATACACTGCGCAACAAAATTAAAGGATAATTTTTCGAAATCCCGGAATACCCACCCATCCCGATGCTTAAGTTTGAAATTTGGCACAAGGGTGCGTGAAACCTTCCTCTCTAATGGTACAAAAAACGTGGCGCCCCTGCGACGTCACCCTCGGACTAGACAACGCGTCAAACAGCAAGGTTCGACACCTGCCACAAAAAGCCACAGCTCAGAAGTTCATGTGAGGTGTAAGGTGGTTTAATGACGTTACACTGACACCAATCGTGAACACGACTCTGCCCAACGTACCATGGACGTTTCACACGATGGAAAGGTCGTCTCACAGCCCCTCTTATCCATATTTCACCCCTTCTTTTGACACATCTGCGATGGAGGTTAGTTAGGACCACGACGCACGGCGATGAAATCACGCACTTTTCTTACGTGTGGCAGACACAAGAATCGACACGAAAACGCCTCAGGGGACTGACGTAAAGGACCTCAAAGAAACCACCACTTTCCCTGAGGCGTAGATTCCCACACATTTCGTGATCGAAAATGACAGTTCGCAATGCGATGAGGAACAGGAAGTCGTTTTGACAACCTTTGACACTGCTGATCCCCTCGACCGTTACAATCCTTCTCTAAGGACCCTGTGAAGCTACATATCCATTGAAAGTGATTGCTCCCCCTGTAGTGCAGCGCGACCGGACTTTTTGCTCTCGTGTACAGGCTGCAACCGCTAGGAACCATTCAAAACCATTCGACAAAATTTGAACGTGATCCGAAGTAGCATAGGGTACTCATGCTTTTTCCATCCTTCTGTGGCGTGATCACGCAGAAATGCAACATTAATATGTGTGTGAATAAAACGGTAAAGGGTCCCTCTAAGACCCCCCTCCCCCGCGTTCGGCAACACCCCAACACCTACGGTGCCACCCACGCTACTTTGTTCAGCAAGTTAGAAATGTACGTTCAGAAATTTCGACACCTAATCTCTTCGACACTCCTTGCGGTAGGTTTGTCTACTTTCAGGCGCTAGAGCAGTCGCCAAGCTGAAATGGCGTCGAAGTTTCTGACAGTTGTATTTGTGACGCCTTCAACAAAGTTGCGTAAGTGGCACCGTGGGTGTTGCCAAACTGAGGGGTCTTTTTACTCACGCAGAAGTTAATGCTGCAGTCCCACATGAGCACACCGCAGGAGGGCAGAAAACAGGAGGGCTAAAAAAGCATAAGTACCCTTTGCTGCTTCGGATCACCTTCAAATTTCGTCGAATGGTTTTGAACTCCAAAGAGGTGGAGTCACGTCCAGTAGGGATGCAGCACCACACTGTGTCTGAAATGTTTTCCTCGGCAACCCATAAGAAAACCGTATGATTTCAACGGTGGGTGTCGCCGTTCTGACCTCCATGCCAGAGACGTCAAAACAAGGTGTAAAATGTGGGTAAGAGGGGCTATGGCGACCTTCTCATCGGGTGACACGTCCACGGAAGGGATGGGCAGAATTGTGACAAAATTTGGTGCTAATTTAACGTAATTAACCAATCTTACAGCATACATGAACTACTGAGCTGTGGTCCTTTTCTCGAAGAATGTGTCGACACCTTGCCGTTTGAAGAGTCGTCGAGCTTGAGGGTGACGTCGGAGGACGCCATACTTTTGCACCATTACAGAGGAACGTTGTACTCACAATTGAGAAAAATTTCAAACTTTAGCGTCGTAATGGGTGGGAATCATGAGGTTTCGAAAAAGTGATCTTTAATTCTGTTGCGCAGTGTAGTTTCAACGTCATCCTCAGGCAGAAGGCAGAGTCACCTAGACACCAGAGCCCCATGTGTGTCTACACTTTCAAAAGAAATGCCCATAAGGCAAGCACTATGCCATGGAGACTCACTTGTGCGTCATACTGCCAACGTAGTTCGAGACGTGTCAAGAACAAATTGTGGCCTGTCGAAAGGCGTTATGGTCCTTTCGGAGAATTGCCGTGCAAACTGGACATGCCACGCCGACTGTGCAGCGATGATGGTGACAGTGGACACGCGAGCATTTTCACGCGCGTAGACGAAGTTCTGGATGTCCACACAGCACAGACCAGCTGTCAAGACACGCGTGTTGAAAGAACAGCAGTGGTAGATCCTACAGCTACGACAGAACAGATAAGAGCAAATGTAACGCTATCAGTGTTAACATGAACTGTTGCGAACCAGTTATTAGGAGTGGGACTACAGGCACATACATCTCTAGTCCGTCTTCCACGATACCACAGTATCAAAGTGCACAGGGATCGACGACTGCCATCAGGGGATCACCTGAAAGATCGAATGGCGCTCCCTGATCTTCGGCGAAGAAAACATATTCTGCCTGCATATAAGTGATGGTCGTTGGTGTGTGCGACGTTAACTTGGCGAACGTTGTCTCGAACAGTGTAGCCGTCCGAGACCCACTGGTTCCATTCCTGACACTACGGTCTGGGTTGCGATAAGCTAACAGCTCCCGTTCATCTTTGGCGTTTGTGGTGGGAACGCTGACCAGCATTCGATACTTGCAGAATGTGATTCGGCCTGTTCTTCTGTCGTTCTTGCAACAGGAAGGTGATCTGCTGTTCCAACAGGTTAAAGCTCACCTACACACTACCTGTGAAACTCAACGTGCTCTGCAAGATATACCGCAGCTTCCCTGGCCACCATGATCGCCAGACTTGTCTCCAATGGTGCACGTTGGGGAAATGCTCACAGAACTACGCGAAAAGATCGAGCAGGTATGGAATAACTATTCCATGACACAATTCCTGACCTTTATGACCGATTGTATTATGTTAGGGCCAGTACCTGCAAGGCTGCCCGCGTGTAC
Organism: Schistocerca piceifrons; assembly: GCF_021461385.2. NCBI lineage: Eukaryota > Metazoa > Arthropoda > Insecta > Orthoptera > Acrididae > Schistocerca > Schistocerca piceifrons. Next base: position 137,178,982 of record NC_060143.1, on the reverse strand, counting down.
TAATAGATGTTGCAACATGGGTCCATACTTGCTGTCTCAGAACCGCTTGAGCTAATGATCTCTAAATGAAGTCGTTCCTTGTACTCCATATGTATTATTTCCACAATAAATTTTGAATGAAACGGAAACTTCTCAATTGTTGTTCTATTTTTTCCGACAGTGTAGATCCTACACACAGAGTAATAAAAAAAGCGTTTTAGGGAGCTTAGAAGAAGGAGCATTGTGATTAGAGATGAAAAACTGGATAAGGCGAGAGTGTGAAAACAATACTTCTAGAAACTTTATGGTTTCCAAAAGAAATTTGGCGAATTGAAAAGAAAGACACAGTGCAAGATAATACTGGGGGAGAGTCACCTTTCATTTCTCAGTTACAAAATCTTCGCACGAACTGGGAAGCAACACATGCTCAAGTACTTATAAAATACCGTTGAAACTTTAATGGGCATCAGGACAAAAGGCGAATCACGAACTACACAATATCATGAAAGAAATTTATGAAACGGGGAAACTCCATTAGATTTTGAAAATGATGTAATTACTACGAATCTGAAGAACGTGAGACGCAGACATGTATAATATACCGCACAACTAGGCATAAAACGTACTCATAAGATTATCTTATCGAAGAACGGAAGAGAAAATTGAAAGTAGACTAGCAAAAGGCCAGTTTGTTTTTAGTAGAAGTTGGCGCAATTTTAGCACAATGGTTAAAAACAGATGGCAGACGTAGGAATGATAAACAAATATACGTGGCATTCGTAGATTTGGAGAAGGTGTTTGATGATAATAATAATAATGCTTTATACGAAGCAGTCAGCCAACACTGACAAAATGACACAAGAGGCCAAATTAAGGAAAAGCGTAAGGCTGGGTTATTCATTGTCATCACTAATATTTAAATTATATACTGTAGAGACAATAAGGAAAGTAATGGTATAATTCAATGTGGGAGTTATTTGTCATGGACAGAAAATAAGCATAGCAGGGCATAATAGGGTTAGCCGGTGACATAGCAATGGTTGCCCAGATTGGACGATAATTAAGTAGGGTGCTTAATCAAATCATATGTGGGGACACTAAGGGCTGTAACATTTTTTTAACTCTGCTACTACATTTTATGAAATGACACTTAGAGACCAGAAAAAGATCACGAAAACTTATGTTTGGAGAACAGTCCTGTACGCGTACGGAACATGGACAGTGAGGAAGATAAAAGTGAAACCTTTGACATGTGGTGTTCCACGAGACTTGAAAAGCACATGGGTTGATCAAGTAAGCGATGAAGAAGTCCAGCGACGAGCGATCGAGTAAAAGTGACTGATAAAAAACATAAATGAAAAGATACAGTGAGTGGCTAGCAATTACAATATGGGTCATTGCTGGAAACCAGTTGAAAGAATGTTCGAAGAAAAGAATCACAGACGTAGGCTTTGATATTGATACTTACTTGCCGTCGTCAGGGACGCTGTTGTGACAGATGGAGAGAATTTGTCATATGACTGCCAAAGACTGGCGTTGGCAGGTGTGAACATTACAGAACCACCAGTATAATAAGTCATTGTTACAAAATACTGACACGAATTATTTACAAAATAATGGAAAGACTGATGGAAGCCGATCTTGGGAAAGATCCGTTTGGTTCCGCAGAGCTGTAGGCATACGCGAGCAGTAATGACTCAAGAACTTTTCCTAGAACACAGGCTGATAAAGGCAAACCTGCATGCAAAGCATTTGAAGATTTAGGAAAAGCTTCTGACAGTGCTGACTGTAGCAATATAGGGTTTTGATATTTGGACAGCTAATTAAGTTACAATGGTCGAAGTAGAGATGATATAAAATACAGACTGGTAACAAATAGAAAAGCTTTCCAGAAAAAGGAAAATTTGCTAACACCTAACATGACTTTAAGTATTAGGAAGTCTTCTATGACGGTACTGCTCGGGGGGTACTGTGAACGGAAATGAAACGTGGACGACAAACATTTGAGACAAGGACAGAACAGAAGCTTCTGAAATAGATTTATTCAAGGAGATTAGCTGAAGATTAGAAGGGTAGATCGGAAAAGTGATAAACAGGTACTAAGGTGAATCGAGGAGCAAAGAAAATTATGGTATAACTTGACTAAAAGGAGGACACATCCCGAGGTATAGAGCAATAGTCAAGTTCGGTAATGGAAATAAGTGGGTGTGTGTGGCGGGGGGTGGGAGGTGGGTTAATGTAATCGCCGAAGGAGACCAAGGGTTAACTTCAGTAAGCAGGTTCAGATGGATGTATCCTGTAGTAGTTATGCAGAGATAAAGAAGCTCGCACAGTATAAACTGGCGTGAGAATCGCATCAAACTAGCCTTCGGGTTGAAGGCCACAACAAAAACACGATTGTTATGTATTTCCGAGTGCCCGATCCCGTCCTCAGTGGATCATCTAGTCGAAAATACAAACTATACTTGCGACAGTATCGTTTAATACCAAAAGGGAAAGCTGATTTTGGTAATGAATTAAGATTTGCTACGAGAAATTTGTTGCGAGTTTACACTCAAGACAACCTAAAGGTTTCAATTTCGGCCAGACATTTTACATTTGGGTTTTAACATTACCACCGAAACAATGTTAAGTCTAAGTACTCCAGTTATCAGATGGCAGAGCGTTGTTCGCGAAATGCTGAGTCGGGTCGAAGCCTGGTCCGTCAAATAGTTTTGCCAGGAAGTACCACTGTAATACTAATGCAACAAATACAAATATTTTTTTCAGGGTAGGCAAAACAAAACTCATCTGGGAAATATTTGTACGACTGACGTGGAATTTAACCCTGTTAATGAACAGGAGAACTTCTTATTACAGAAAATGCTGAAAACTGTCAATCAGTTGCTATCACATGTCTACCCATTTACGTCTTTCGTATGCTTGTCCCGAATACTTCGCTGTGTCATTATGCTTGAATAAATGAGAGGAGCGGACGTGTTTAGTGACCAGCTGATGTAACATAAAATGGCCTCACGGTAGAGAACACGTGTTCACTGCCGAGTGTTACGCGAGCACAATTCGTGGAAAACTGTTTTCGCAAGAGCTTTAGACTGGAAATGTTTTGCAAAACCTCCAGCAACGACTGAAATGTAAAACTCAGTGGTAAACAGGCGCTCAACGGGCTGCCTAAAAAAAAGGACCTGCATCTGTATCCTAACAAATTTGCTGTTGTGCACGAGTTAAATCGTCCAGTTGAACTTCCGCGTGTTGAGGTCTGCTGGTAATTTGTGAATGGAGTGGAAACAGGAATAAGGACTTTTGGAACCTTAGTTTTTCATTTCTTCGGTTAAGGTCTGGTTGAACCTGTCAGGGTATGTTAACTCACAGAATATGCGCTATTATGCATCAGAAAATCCCCAACAGTACTTTGAAGAGCAGTTACATTATCTCAAGATTGGTGTTTAGTGCGCGGTTTCTGTTGTCCTCACGATAGCACGCTTCTTTCACCAATCTGTTAATGTTAACCGGTATGTTCGGAAACTGTTTCAGTCATATGTTGATCAACCCACGCAACATGAAAGCCTGTACGGATATTTTCAGTAAGATAGATCAACGGCACGCACCGCCTTGACAACTTTGAGCATGAGGTGTTCAATGAGAAGGGGACAATCAGCAGAAGTATTGCGATCTCTTGGCCACCTCGATCGCCTCATCTCTCTCCCTGTGATTATTAGCTGTCGTGCAGATTGATGGGTCAGGTGTACTCAGACAATCATCACACTCTGTAAAAGCTACAATAGAACACTGAAAACATACTGCTGCTATCCTTCAGCCACAGCTGCTAAGTGTTTCTCTCAGTTTGATAAATCGAACACAGCGCTGCATGGAAATAACGATGGCCATTCCAGCATTTGTGATTTTGTAAAGATTTTCTGGGACAGTTTTATTTTGCCTATGCTGTAAATCCGATTCCTGACAAGTCTGTGGTGCCATCTGTTGGCAGCTATGTAACTATGCAAAATAGTTTTATTATTATGTTTTAAATCACCGCATTTCAATTGTATTTTATGTATACATAAATACAATTTGTTTGAAACTTCATGGCAGATAAAAACTGTGGGCCGAACCGAGACTCGAACTCGGGATCTTTGCCTTTCGCGGGCAAGTGCTCTACCAATTTGCTTATCATGAGACTTTGAAAACGAACTGTGAGCCGTTGTATAAAAAAAATCTTTGTGAAACACACATACACTGCCGGAAAAAATTAGTACACCTTTTAGAAGTTTCTAATTCACGCAAGGGTTGCAACAGTGCATGTGGAGTACATGAAATAATTACATTTACATATGAACAGCAAAAGGGGTTCTGAGGTACAAGATATCGACCCATCTGCAACCCTTTTAGAAGTTTTCGATTCACTTAAAAGTTGCAACAATGCATGTGGAGTAAATGAAATGATTACAAAAAAAAAAAACGGCCGGAGTGGCCGAGTGGTTCTAGGCGCTACATTCTGGAACCGCGCGACAGCCACGGTCGCAGGTTCCTCGGGCATGGATATGTGTGATGTCCTTAGGTTAGTTAGGTTTAAGTGGTTCTAAGTTCTAGAGGACTCATGACCTCAGAAGTTAAGTCCCATAGTGCTCAGAGCCATTTGAACCATTACCAAAAAATGTTCAAATGTGTGTGAAATCTTATGGGACTTAAATGCTAAGGTCATCAGTCCCTAAGCTTACACACTACTTAAGCTAAATTATTCTAAGGACAAACACACACACCCATGCTCGAAGCAGGACTCGAACCTCCGCCGGGACCAGTCGCACAGTCCATGACTGCAGCGCCTCAGACCGCTCGGCTAATCCCGCGCGCCAAATGATTACATTTACAGACGAATTACACAAGTGCTTCTGAGGTAACACGTATCGACACATCTGCAACACCCATATTAGTACGTGTCGTAGCCTCAACTGGCGACAATGCAGGCGCTGGCTCTGGCATCTAGTCAATCGAACAGATGGCGAATACTGTCCTAGGGTACTTTTTCCGCGCCTGCTCGATCTGTTCACGTACTTCTGTAAGAGCCGTTGATTGACGAGTCGCACGAGTCATTTCTCATCCCATCGTAGCCCACATGTGTTCGACTGGAGACAAGTCCGGAAGTCTTGCTGGCCAGGCACTTGCTGTTCGTGTTGCAAAGCTTGTTGAATTTCTCGGGCAGTGTATGGGCAAGCATTATCTTGTTGGAACAACACATCACCTTTCTGTTGCGAGAACGGCAAAATAACGGGTCTAACAACATTTTGCAAGTACCGAGCGCCGGTTAGCGTCCCCTCCAGAAAACTAAATGTGAACGAGAGTTGTAGCTCACCGCACTCCAGACAATAAGGCTTGGGATGGGGTCAGTGTAGCTAGAAGAAATGCACTCTAGGAGGCAGCGCTCACCAGCTCTACGTTGCACGCACAAACGACCATCACTTGCGCACAGACAAAATCGCTGAAGACCACGGCGCGTCATTACGTCTTCCAAGGAATCCTCTGTCGGCACCAGTCGAGCCGTACACTTTGATGCTGTCGCGTGAGTGGAAGATAGGCCAGAGGTGTGCGTGCCCTTAGTCTCACTGGTAACACACGGTTCGCGTTGACACGTCTGGGCTCACAAGCCCTCTTATCTGGGCTGTGGTAGCTGTACGATCTGCTATCGCTTCCCTTACAATACGACGATCCTGGCGGGCATCAGTGCTGCATGGACGTCCGGAACCTCGTCTACGGGTGTGAGAATGTTCATGTGACCAATGATGCCAGCAACGTTGCACAACTGACGCAGCACGTCCCACTTGGGTGGCAATTCTCCGAAAGGCCACTATTTGACCACTTTCAAACTCGCTTCGTAGGCTGTAGGAAACACGAGTGCATCTCCGTCGCGTGATTGCCTACTTGCTTCACACGTTTGCACTACACTGAGCCTTCTGACTGAGCATTCCCTATTAAAGAGTAGACATAGATGTCGCTCTCATAGCTATTTCACTACGTTATCAACTGGCGGACGATCCTGAAACATTATCAGTACATCTACTATCCCCAAGGTGTACTAATTTTTTTCCGGCTGTATATTTTGGCGAGTTGCCATCTTTCAAACTACTGGTTGTTGCTCGTGAGGAAAGGACTGCCACTTCACGTCAGGGGGAGGTTCTGTACTAGTCTTGAAAGTGGGTGGACATGTTATGGGGTGTTAAGCATTCAATTAAAGAACAGTTTCAAGAGGATAGTCTATAAGTGAAAGATGGGCATACCAGTACTGGAGAGTGTCCAAGAGAACTAAGCGAGTGAAGATTTGCTTATGAAGAATACCGAAGTATTGTCTGCTACACACCAGCTACGGTAATATGTCGGCGGACTGCTATACTTCTGATTAAATTATTTTCTTGTCTACTGTCTTTTTAAGCCTTTTATAAGCATCCAGCTACGGTTTACTATGACACATAACGTGTCTTCCGTTGTGTAGGAGTAATTGTAATGATGTTAATCGTATAGAGAATGGCGTACGTGGTTTGTCTGGGTGTGTGCCGAACATACATTGACCTTGTTATTACGATGAAGTAGTTCGACCGAAGTGTTTACCTTTGCATTGAATGACGATGGATATGAGGGGTCGACGTAAATCTAGTCTGATTATATATTTCGGCCGTTGACAATGCTGGACGACCAGCACTTCCTTTAAACGAACGTATGCGGCCATACCACAGATTTCTCAGTCGCAGAGTATAGTTGGACGGATCACCCTCTTTCACATTACCATTTTTCCTTGCACGACTGTGACATATGCTTTCACAAGGAAATAAAGTTGAAACAATGTAGCGTAGCCTTGGTCACTCGAGCTAGTTAACTGCAATTTCCAGTTAAGTTTGTGGCCTATTTTTACGCCTAAATATTTGACCGCTTCTCTCCAAGGGAATTCCCTTCGGTTAGGACGAACTGCCTGGCGAAGTGTTCTCTTCTGATAATGAGAGATATTTCACATAGTTCGTCTTCGTTTATGTACTGCCAGTTGCCTGATGTCGCCCAGTTAATTATTTATCTTATTTATCCCCATCTACACACTCACCCCTATCAATGAATTGTCACTAACACTTTCACCAATTAGCCTAGCAATATCAAGAACTATGAATTCGACAATTACATCGTTCGTTTCCGACAATTTTTAGATATGATCTCCTTCTCACCGTGACCTCTACTCCTAGCGGTGCTAGGGGGTAGCTTAACACAACTGTTTTTCTCTACAGAATAAGGCATACGTGTACTAAGTTTGGTCAGAATTTATCAACACGTCCCAACCTAGGAATGCAGGAGGTGAGCTAGTCCGAAAGTATTTTTCCAGACAGTAAATTTATATATACCAGATTTCGCTGAAACTACTCCAAATGTTCCGAAGTTTCCGTTTATATATCAACGCTCTCTGCCGCCATCCCCTCTCCTAAGTATAAAATGTCATTAATCAACCCAATAACATCAAAAACTATGAATTAGACACGAATGTGGTTCTTTTCCGGTTATTTTTACCCCATACACCACCCGACTTCACCTCACCCCTAACGGTTATATGGATCCCTAGGCCCAACAATGTATTTTTCTAGACTGTAAGCCATATACATACCAAGTTCGGCTGAAATTACTCTATGTATTCGAGAAAGTTACATGACCCGGAAAATTACATGTTTCCGACCCAATTAGGGGGCTTGAGTTACCTTATCCTCACAGTATTTTTCCTAGATTGTGCACATATAGCGTACTAAGTTTCGTCAACATTTTTTCATGTGATCCAGAGTTAAGCAATACGTTTGACTGAAATAGCTTCAAGCGTTGCAAAGTTATGCTTCGTCTACATCTACATCTACATCCATACTCCGCAAGCCACCTGACGGTGTGTCATCACTTTCCCATAACCACTTCCCTCACGAACAGAAATGCTGAGACTCTCTTAAGCCCACATGTATCATCTCCCGGTATTAAGCCATATACGTATTTTGTTTGTGAACACACACACACACACACACACACACACACACACACACACACACACACTTTTTCATCCATACAAGTATGTCCGTCATATTCAGAGAGCGAGAGAGCGGTATGGATAAGAGAAATGCTACCCGCATATGCCCCGCATTTGCGACTCCCTTTTCCGCAGCCGCAAGTTTTTTATCCACATCTGCAGATATTAAAATTTTATCAACCTCTTTAACCTGGAGTTCTGGCGGTAGGCTTAAGTCTGGTCTAAATCGCACTCTGTTGACGTTGGACCTCGGAATTTACATTCTATATACTAAGAGAGTAGAAGTAGGTCATGAAACAGCCTGTCATATTCTTGATACTTTCTGTAAGATAGAATTTTGTGAAATGCTCTTGGAACTTTTCACAACTTTGGGAAATCAAATGAAACGGCGTTACCTGTTGTCGTGATATCTCGCATACTGCTAAATTTTACGCACAACATTGATTCACGAAATGTACGATAATTAAACAAAAGTGCTGCTCTTCTCAATGCAATAAGCACTGCATTATGCACTTGTACATATACTTTAAAGAAACAATGATACATTCACTGATTTTTACACCACGCAAAATTTATTGCATGCTGTGCTAAAAGAGCAGAATCGTAAAATTTAACCACCAAGTATTTATTATTGCGGATATCTCCAGAGACGCGGATATCCGTATGAACGCAGCCTTTGTTTGCAAATCACCACTGTTGGTTAAAACCTTCGCGCAATTCTCTAAGCACAGAGTAGTTTCTTGACGACGTGCAGTCAAGTCCATTGCTACGAATTGAGATACTGGTAGCTGTAATATATAGGGGGTCCCATTTGCCTTTACCACATCGAGTAACTTTTTGTCCAGAAGTGAAATAAAAAATGTATCATACAAATATTGTTTATCTGCCAGAGGGACATCGACCAGCATGACTGTCTTTCTTTTAACTTTGGTCGTTACGAAGACATAAATAGTAGTACGTCACATATAAAAAATATCTTACACTTTTTTATTTAGTAATGCACTTCCTCTCATCAACACCTGTTGTGTGAGTATAAAGTTCACCAAGGAAGAGACGGTAGAAATGCTACTCATCCATAGAGAATGTAAGTTAAACCTTCATCTGAAGACGGGTGACTGAACGACCGGCGTGTTTCCTTGTGTTTCCATTTGTTTACTGTGAACTTCAGAAAGTAAATGAGTTACCTTACCCGACTACACGCGCTGTTTAGTAGTACAGGAGAATTAAAGGCATTTTACTGTTACGTTTTTAATAACACCAGGGGGTCCCTACAGTTTTAAATAGTGGCAGTATCTGGGATAAGTGTAGTCGTTGGGATAAGGGTTGTTGTGGGAAAGAAGAGAAAACCTCTTTAAAAGTGAACCGGACGATGTGAAATAATAATCATGAATTTATGACACATACTTGTATATATATTTCCGTGTGCCCAAAAAAGTGTATTGCATTCGGAATGTTTGTCCCGGCTTGCACGATGGGCACAGTTCAGGGACAGTCAGTAGGGCCACAGGACCCATAACTCGACAAACATTTTCAGTTACCGTAAGAACGTTAGGCCATAGTAGAATAGGTAAATTAAAATTCAAGGCGACAATGACAAATATGTTTGTCGTCACGGGAAGTATATTCGTTTAGTAAAGTCAACTTGTCCGACGGGCGGAAATAATGGACTGCCGCAGTGGTCACGGTTATTATCTATGACAATGCTGTATCCAGTTAATAAGCATTTTAAAACAAATAAAATGGTATTTGTAATAAGATAATATGAAAGGGGAGTCTTCTTCGTGATTAATACGGTAGCTTCGTAAAACACGAGTATGAAGCTGGACATCCATGATGCCCCTTTGGCTATGATAGGTAAGTCTCTTTTATGCTAAATTTTCCACAAAACATTAAGTTTTAGCGCAAATCGGTATGCAGTGTCAGAAGCCGGTTAAGAAACCTTAAGAAACCTCTTTCATCCCTGTATGATTAGGGTGCGTTGAGAAAAAAGGGAAGTTGACTTGAGAAATGATATATATGAGATGCTTACGTGATTGGAATTCTGCAATACGTTTTCGAACAGATCTCAAGAAGGGGAAGTCATCGCTGAATAAAAGATATACGGTACCATTTAAAAAATGACGTACTGCTATTCATATCTACGTAACACGCAAAGTTACTAGAAACGCAATCTTGTTGGTTAATGTGCCCCGTAGATAAACAATAGTTGCTTGATAATTTTTTTTATTTTGCTTCTCGACAAATAGTTATTTGTGTATAGCAGTGTTATCAGTACGGAGCATGAGCGAGCATTACCGGAGTTTGAAAATTGTTTCCCGATTGTTGAAAATGAGACAAAACCGGAAGACTGATGAAACAAAAAAAGAGTAGCAGAAGTCAATCACTCTTCGGCAAGTGTAAAACATGTCCGAGCCCTCTATTTTCTTTCTCTCCTCTCTCTCTCTCTCTCTCTCTCTCTCTGCCTGTCTATGCGTACCTCTCACTCGTCCCCCTCGCACCCGAAAGCGAACACACACACACACACACACACACACACACACACACACACACACACACACGCAGGCACGCACGCACACACACACACACACACACACACCACACACACACACACACACACACACACACACACACACATACACACACACTGAAGCACGCACAGACGACAGACAGACGAGTCCCGCCCACTTGTAGCTGTAACGCGAGGCCTCGCAAACACGGTGTGCAGTGCCGTGCCGGCAGAAATCACATTAAGGGTAGATAATTGAAACGCGGCTCGCATTTCATTCCATCTGGGCTTGCGGAGGCGGGGTGCAGCGGCGCGGAGGTTCCGAGGGAGCGACGACGCTGCGAACTGCTGTTCCAACGCGCCCCGGGCGACGCTGGGAACGCTACCCGCTCCACACCGCCGCGCCGCCAGCCCAACGGCTCCACCGGCGCGGGGGATCAACGCGCAGGTGCTTTGTACTCTACCTGCCGTCGCTGACGGACAGACGGTACTAGGCGTGAGGCAAACTGTACGAACAGCTTTACTAGACGGTACATGAAGTTACTTTCTAAAAATTCTCATTGCTGCCTCTTGCATTCCCTCCTCTTTCCTCACTACTTGCGCCTAATTGATTTTTGCTTTGTTCGGTGAAACCCTTATACTTTATAATTCAGTATGAGTAATATAGACGGAAAATGACCTCTGCATAGCAATTGCGTATTAAGTCTTGTTTCATGTTTTCTTTCTTCGCGTTTATACACTGACGGAAATGAGAGGTGTTACATTATGAATAACGTGGCCGAAAGTTACCAAACTGTTACTCTGGGACTTTCTTCCCTGTGGGAGATTACTGATTTAACTTTAATTTTTACTCGCGCTTATTTTCAATATTTTCAGTGCAGAAAAAATCATTACAACAAATAAAGAATTCTGTGAGTACATGATGTCTACTTGATTACAATGAGATGACAAAAGTCATGGCATACTACCTAATATCGTGTGGCAGAGATCCTTTTTCTCGGCGTACTGCACCAGCTCGACATGGCATGGGCTTAACAAGTCGCTGGAAATCCCTTGCAGAAATACTGAGCCGCGATGCCTCTATAGGCGTCCTTAATTACGAAGGTGTTGCTGGGGCAGTAAACTGTGCACCAACTCTCGATTACGTCCCTTAAGTATGCGACTCGGTTGACGTCGGGCGATTTGGTCGTACAAATCATTCGCTCGAACTGTCCAGAACGTTCTTCAAATCAACCGCGAACAATTCTGGCCCCGTGACATACGGCATTGTTATCCACAAAAGTTCCATCGTTGTTTGGGAACATGAAGTCCATGAATGGCTGCAAATGGTCTCCAAGTAGCCGAACGTTACTGTTTTCAGTCAATGGTTGGTGAACATAACCATTTCCAGTCAATGATCGGTTCAGTTGGACCAGAATACCCAGTCCATTCCATGTAAGCACAGCCCACACCATTATGGAGCCAACACTAGCTTGCACAATACCTGATACTTCGTGCGGTTTGCACCACACTCGACCTCTACGATCAGCTCTTACCTACTGAAATCGGGACTCCTCTGACCACGTCAGGGTTTTCCATTAGTCTAGGGTAAAACCGATATGGTCACAAGCACAGGAGACGTGCTGCTGATGATATCGTGCTGTTAGCAAAAACCCTCGCGTCGGACGTCTGCTGCCACAGCCCATTTAAGTCAAATTTCGCCGCATTGTCCTAACGGATACGTCGGTAGTACGTCCCACATTGATTTCTGCGGTTATTTCACGCAGTGTTGCTTGTCTGTTAGCACTGACAACTCTACGTAAATGCCGCTGCTCTAGGTCGTTAAATGAAGTCTATCGGCCACTGAATTGTCCGTGGTGAGGTATAATACCTGAAATTTGGTACTCTCGGCAACTCTTGACAATGTGGATCACGGAGTACTGAATTCCATAACGATTTCCCATGCGTCTTGCTCCAGCTAATATTCTGCGTTCAGAGTCAGTTCATTCGTGTCATGCGGCGATAATCAACCCGGGAATCTTTTCATAAGAAGCACCTGAACACAAATGACAGCTCCGCCAGTGCACTGCCCTTTTATACCGTTGTACGCGATGCTACCGCCATCTTTATATGTGGATATCATCATCGGATTATTTTTGCCACCTCAGTGTATTTACATAATTTATTAGTACACAATATGAGTCTGTGGAGTTGCGAAGTCTACCTGACCTCGCTACCCCCTTGCTGCTGCCACATGCTGCACGGAATCGGAGGTAAATCTATACCCATGCGTGAAAAGCGCATCCGGTGTTATACGAAGGCTGCCAACAGAAGCCAAAGCGTTCACCTACATGCATACTTTCAAGCGGTGAAGACTTTTGCAGCTGTACACTTCACAACTCCCGTGTTCACTGACTACGACATTTCCAGAAGAAAGAAGGCAAAATGTGGGGGAACTTTGTGCAAAGACATGTGAGTGTTTTAATTGGCAATATGAAATGAAGCTGTGCCTTTTTGATATCAGAATCAAATATTACAACAGGAACACTCGTGAGACTGTGTTAAACGATTTATGCTGTGCACGAAAAGAGTGTACACTGCAGACCTCAGTGGAGGTAATAAACAAGAAAATAAAAACTCTGCATCTACAGTACTGCCGACAAGGACATGTCACTGAGATTGCGAAGAGGAATGATGTTGGCAATGAGGCTGTTTAAGTATCAAAAGTATAGTTTTTTCACAGACATCGTTAATTTTAGAGGCACAAGATCTGTTACAAATTGGTAATTATTCTCGCTCTCCCTCAGTTTCGAAACGAATATTCGTCTTCTAAAAGACCGAGCGAGGACTCGCATTCGGGAGGACGGCGGTTCAATCCCGCGTCCGGCGATCCTGATTTAGGTTTTCCGTGATTTCCCTAAATCGGTCAAAGCAAATGCTGGGATGGTTCCTTTCAAAGGGCACGGCCGACTTCCTTCCCCAAACAATCCAATCCAGTCTAACTCGTCAGAAGACACTCTTCTAAAAGAAGTAACTTTTGGAAATACGTCATGCGTCTGATCATCCATTTTTCACCTCTAATGACCGTTTTCTTCTTTTCATATTTTTCACTGCAAGACCACACAACGCAGAGGCCGCAGATAAAGCAAGAAGTGTTGATTTCCTTTTAGTATTCAACGCCGTGATAGCTTGTTCTCTTTGTACATAGTACGGATGTGACCTCTGTGGCATGTCTTCTCACACATGACTTTCCCGTACACTTTAGCGTGCACTTTGCAATGCGCTTATAGGACTTGTAAATGGTCACCAATATTACCAGAATTTTACCGGTAAAGATCGCAATACAGCATGCCAAGAGGACTTGGACGTGCAGTTTATTATCATCGTTCGAACTTTGAGACAGGTGATATTATTGGCATGAGGGACTTGATAGCATTATATACTGACGGTAAACAAACCGTAACACTAAGGAGTTTTGCGAGACAAATGCAAGTTGGTATGCGTGTTGCTACCTTTTAAAGAGGATGTCTTTTCAGATTTCGCGCCAGCAGTATATAAACGGCACTAATATCGTCACTACGAAGATAAAAACCATGTTTGATTTAAACACACGCTGTGAGCGTTAGTTACGGTCGTGAGCGTTAGTTACCTTCAAGATTGGACGTGATGAGATGACGTCAGTCAAGAAAGCCTTTAAGACGACAAAGTTGCCACTATCACGACCTCACTGAATTTGCACAAGGTCATGTAATAGGGCTACGAGAAGCTGAATGTTCCTTCTGCGACACGCAGAAATACTTGGCAGGAATGTAGCCACTGTACATGATTGCTGGCAGCATTGGTCATGAGAATGTACGGTTGCAAGAAGACCAGGCTCCAGACGGCAACATGGCACTACCGAGAGGGAAGACCATCGTGTAGGGTATACGGCTCTTGCGCAACGTACTGCATCTGCAGCAGCAGTCTGAGCAGCTGTTGGAACCACAGTTCCAAGTCGGTTCGTCAAGGACAGCTCCGAGATAGACCCCCTGTAGTGGCATTCCACTGACTCCAAACCACCGCCATTTACGACTTCAGTGGTGTTAACCAAGAGCTCAATGAAGGATAGTGAGGTGGTCTGCTGTGTTTTCTGATGAAAGTTGGTTCCACCTCGGCGCCAGTAACGGCCGTGTGTTGGTTACGTTGGTTACAAGAAGGGCCCTGAGGGCCTTTAACGAACCTGTCAGCGTGCTAGGTACACTGGACCTACACCTGGAGTTATGGTCTGGGGTGCGATTTCGTATGACAGCAGAAACACACTCGTGGTTGTCCCACACACCCTGACTGAAAATCTGTACATCAATCTGGTGATTCGAACTCTTATGCTACCATTCATGAACAGCATTCGAGGGGGTGATTTCCAACAGGATAAAGCTCGCCCACGTGACGCTGTTGTAACCCAACATGCTCTATACTGTGTCAACATGTTGCCTTGACCTGCTCTATCACCTGATCTGTCTCCAATCGAGCGCATGGGGGACATCAGTAGTAGAACAAGGGCAGCACCAGCGCAAATTCTTGGTGCAGGTTGCCTACATCAGGGGCACACTTATTGTTCACCTTTGATTGACAGGTACTTAACCTACTGTTCTGCTAAAAGGATCCTTCATTTTGATTGACATGTCCTTATTACATAATTAAAATAATCAATTAATTAACCTCTCCCCCACTGGTAAAACCCCCTCTCCTCCCACCCCATTCCAGAAATTGGCGGGAAAAAGACTCAGTTGATCGGTCATTTGGAGGGAATTCGAATGCAGTGTATGGAATATTGTTTAAACAATTTAGACAATGTATAGAATATTGTTTAGTTATTTACCACAGTTGGAGGGAATTTGGTTGCAGTGTGTGGAATACTGTTTAGACAAAGTATAGAATACTATTTAATTATTTATGGCAGTGTATGGAGTATAGTTTATTTATTTATTTAAAGAATTTGTCCAGAAATCGATCGATGTGTATGGAATATTGTTTAAACAATTTATACTATGGGTGGAATACTGTTTGTTTAAACAATTTAGAAGATTCAAGGCAGTGTACGGAATATCTGGAAATTGGTGGCTCTTTGGGGGAGAGGAAGGATCTCACAACAGTAAATTCAAAGGTATAGTGTTTATTTATAAAAAATCAGTTTGTAGGGGGGGGGGGGGGGGATTTCTCTTGCTCATTATTGTCTGCTGTTTGGAAACATGTAGGTCTTATAAGAAGTAATTACATGGGGCAACCATGTTGCATAACCTAATGTTCAGCACTGCACTCTGGGTGTCTTAACCTAATGTTTGGCCCTTTGTTGATACTTAACCTATTGTTTTGTTAAGTGGTTTTACATGTCACCCCATTTCCTTAAACTATTCACCGCCTTTTGTACCAAATCAAGCAATTAGTTATGTCCAACCACAATTTCCTGGTACACTTTTCATATTTCACATGCATTCGAACGCCATTTCTGGTGCATTTTTCTTTTCACCCATCAAATGGTTCAAATGGCACTGAGCACTATGAGACTTAACATCTGAGGTCATCAGTCCCCTAGAACTAAGAACTATTTAAATCTAACTAACCTAAGGACATCACAGACATCCATGCCCGAGGCAGAATTCGAACCTGCGACTGTAGCGATAGTGCGGTTCCAGACTGACGTGCCTAGAACCACTCGGCCACACCACCTGGCCTGTCATCCATCCCCTTAAACTATTGTACTGTATTTTTCATAAAAATTATGCAATTAACCTAATGTTCTGCAGTTACCTGCTGTTCTGCTCCATGTCACCAACTCACGCACACCCTCCCCTTAACTGTTGTACCACTGACACCATGATGATACAAAAAAATTTATGCAAATTAATTAAATCGATGATCTTCACATGTATGGGGCAGTTTTTTTATTTGCAGCATCCTATTGGTCAGTGAACTCGATGAAATATAGTTCAAATAAAAGATTGCTAATAAAAAATACATCCCGCCACCGGCACCAGATGCCGACATTTCCACACATGCCCCCAAGAGTCAGGGTGCACCATCAGTCCCGCCGCGATGTGACAATGCAGCCATCAGCTGCCAAGCCACGCACAGGTGTCTGTTCAAGTCCCACAAGGATGAGGCGGCGGTATCCCATTCATACTTGACACTTGAGAAGTTCCTGTCGAAGTACATGTTCACCTTGGCACCCTTGCTGGCACGATACCTCTCTAACTGTGTATACTGACGTCACAGTTGTGCTATAGAAATCTGTCCCAATGCTTCCCAGAATAGCACAGGGTGCATTGTTCCAAGCGCTCCTAGTGGGACAGCCTGTTCGTCACTGAATTTACCCGTCAAACTGATGCTGCTGCCAGTGTGGGAGCACTATCCGCCATTGTTTTCTGCAGACGAGACTTTCAGCAGAAAAACAATTTTGTATGGATCGCCACATTGCACTGACAGTTAAACCGTGCAAAAGTTGTCAACAGATCATCAAATATATACAAGACTCACAAGAATATTGGGAACCAGGAACATATTTACCAGTGTAACTACAATTAAACATTATGACTGCTGCTGCAGTCTGACACCGATCAATGTACAGGTAATGTTTCTAATTGATGGCTGTGGTTCTGGAATGAATCTCAGTATCTATAACACACATCTTCCCAAGCATTACTTCCATGCGTGCGATATTCATTATCACATAGTGCCGGACACCTGTCCTTCATAACACTTGTTTGAGAGACTCTTGGTAGGATGCAGCACCTTCCAGAAGCGCCGATTCGAAGACTTTATCAGATAATTTCCTAGGACTGAAGAGAATCGAGACATATAGCCAGTGTGAGTGTAATCATACCATAATTTTTTCGGGCGTTGTACAGATATAAAAGATAACTGCGCTGTTTGTGTAAAATGTGTATATATTGCAGTATAATGTTACTGTGGCTTTTGTTGTAGCATGTCCAGATAAAATGAGTGTGTATCCTATCGTGAGGGATGTACAGATTCAGCACATCGAATACCACAGCCGTCAATCGGAGACATTACCTGTACATCAAATTGGTGTCAGATTGCACCAGCAACCATAATGTTTAATTGTAGTTACACTGGTAAATATGTTCCTGGTTCCCAATATTCTTGTGAGTCTTGTATGTATTTGATGATCTGTAGACAGCTTTTGCATGGTTTAACTGTCAGTGCAATGTGGCGATCTGTACTAAATAATTTCTCCGCTGAAAGTCTCACCTGCAGAAAACAATGGCGGATGGTGCTCCCCACACTGGCAGCAGGATCAGTTTGACGGGTAAATTCAGTGATGAACAGGCTGCCCCATTAGGAGCACATGGAACAATGTACCCTGTGTTATTCTGGGAAGCATTGGGACAGATTTCTATAGCACAACCTGTGACGTCAGTATACACAGGTAGAGAGGTATCGTGCCAGCAAGGGTGCCAAGGTGAACACGAACTCTCACAGGAATTTCTCAGGTGTCAAGTATGAAACGGATACCACCGCCTCATTCTTGTGCGACTTGAACAGACACTTGTGCGTGGCTTGACAGCTGATGGCCGCATTGTCACTTTGTTGGGGCTGATGGTGCACCCTGACTCTTGGGGGCATGTGCGGAAATGTCAGCATCCGATGCCAGTGGTGGGATGTGTTTTTTACTAGTGATCTTTTATTTAAACTATATTCCATCGAGTTCACTGACCAATAGGATGCTGCAAATTAAAAAAAAAACTACCACATACATGTGAAGATCATCGATTTAATTAATTTGCATAAATTTTTTATATCATCATGGTGTTAGTGGTACAATAGTTAAGGGAAGGGTGTGTGTGAGTTGGTGACATGGAGCAGAACAGCAGGTTAAGTGCGGAACACTAGGATAATTGCATAATTTTTATGAAAAATGTAGTACAATAGTTTAAGGGGATGGATGACAGGCCGGCTTGTGTGGCCGAGTGGTCTAGGCACTTCAGTCTGGAACCGCGCGATCGCTACAGTCGCAGGTTCGAATTCTGCCTTGGGCATGGATGTGTGTGATGTCCTTAGTTAGATTTAAATAGTTCTTAGTTCTAGGGGACTGATGACCTCAGACCTCAGATGTTAAGTCCCGCAGTGCTCAGTGCCATTTGAACCATTTGATGAGTGCCAAAGAAAAATGCGCCAGAAATGGAGTGCAAATGCATGTGAAATTCGAAAAGTGTACCAGAAAATTGTGGTAGGACATAACTAATTACTTGATTTGGTACAAAAGGCGGTACAATAGTTTAAGGAAATGGGTAACCACTTAACAGAACAATAGGTTAAGTGCCTACAAAGGGCTCAATGTTAGGTTAAGACACCCAGGGTACAGTGCCGAACATTAGATTATGCAACATGTTTGCCCCATGTAATTACTTCTTACAATACCTACAAGTTTCGAAACAGAGAATGATGAGCAAGACTACTCCAGCCTCCACAAACGGATTTTTTTATAAATAAACAATATACCCTTGAATTTACTGTTATGAGATCCTTCCTCTCCCCAAAAGAGCCACCAATTTCCATATACTGCCTTGAATCCCCTAAATTGTTTAAACAAACAATAGGCCACACATTGTCTAAATTATTTAAACAATATTCCATACACTGCAATCGAATTCCCTCCAAATGACCAATCAACTGAGTCTTTTTCCCGCAAATTTCGGGGAGGGGAGTGGGAGGGTAGTTTTAACAGAGGTGGAAAGGTTAATTAATTGATCAATTTAATTAAGTAGTCAATCAAATTGATAAGAGTGAGACGGGCCATTCCAATAACTCAGACCTTAAAGTGTACCTGTAGTAGTGGGGGGGTGGGGGTGGGTTGGAGGTTTCCTGAGGGGGGGAGGGGAGTGGGACGGGGGGGGGGGGGGGAATAACTCGTTATGGACCTGTCAGTCAAAAGGAAGGGTCTTTTTAGTAAAACAATAGCTCATGTATCTGTCAATCAAAGGAGAACAAAAGGTTTTCCCCTAAGTGCATACTTGCCCCTGATTTAGGCAACCCGCACTAACGAAATGCGCTGGTGGCGCCCTTGTTCCACTACTGACATCATCAGACGATAACTCCAGCGTCTTCCATGGACGATATTAACAGTCCCTCATTCATCTACCAAGTGCAACAGGAATGGAACTCCATCCCACAAACTGACACCCGGCATCTCTACAACACAATATATGCTTGCATTCAACATTCTGGCGGTCACACCGTTTATTAATGTGCTATGACTTTGCTCGCGCTTACATTAACCCGTGATCTTGCAGTGTTAATCACTTAAATAAGTTGTCTAGACAAATGTTGTCCTGAAATTGCATTAATCTGCATTAGTTATTTTTTAGTGTTGCGATTTTTTTCCGTTACTGTATTAACGTATCACAAGACAGATGATTACAGTGCAACGACAGCACGACGAGTGGCCACGAAATGGACTCAGCACACCAATGCATTGAGAGGCGAAATGCATCTATCCTTCCAGAAGCACTGCACTTCGAGATGTCACAGGCTTCTTCGACTAGCTCTGTCATACATAGATGATAACAGTTGAAATCTGGACAGAGTATCACTATGACCCAGCGAGAACAAATTACTGGACGCTGGGATCAGATCTCGAGTTCGTCATGCGTCGTTTACCGCTAACACCATACTACAGGCAACAAAGACTTATATAGTGTAGTACCTGAGCCAACTGTGACATTCAGTGGCATTCTGTGGTGTTCAGCGACGGGTCTCGCTTCTGTTTGTGGTGTTCATTTCGATGCTAACGTGCCCATCGACGATGTGGTGAAAGGTCGAAGAAAGTGACAGTCCTCGACATACGTATGTTTGTATGACCTGGAATCATTGCATGGGAAGTTATTGGGTCTGACACTAGGAATGATCTGGTAACTGGCAAAGGGAGGCCAGTACGTGGCAAGAACGATAAACCTTCAAATTCCAGCAGGATAATGCAAGACGCCATGTTCCAGTTCACAGCATCAACGTCTTGAGGGATGTACAGAATTTTGACTGGCATGCCTAGTCTTCTTATTTGAGATCATATAACATAGGATGCTATGAGAAGACGTATACTTTTACAGCAGTGTTTGGCCAGCAATATTCATGAACTGACACCGAATGTTTTCAGGAGTGGCAAGAAATTACTCAAGACGACAGTTAAAAGGTTGTTATTTCCGATGCCACAACGAATACGAGAGTGTATTCGTACCCGTGAGTGTCACACCTGATATTGATGTTGACATTAAACATATACATTTGGGCCAAATCATTACGGCCACCTGCTTAATGACATGTTGGTCCACTATTGGAATGCAATACACCATCTATCCTGTATTACATGGATTCGAAAAATCCTTGGTTTCCGGAGGTATGTGGCAGCAATGGTCTACACACATGTCACACAATTTCCGTACATCACAGGCCACTGGTTTGTGGGGACGTAGCAGGCGACTGATATTGTCCCAGATGTGTTCCATCGGGTTCAGAACAGGCGAATTTCGTGGCCAATATATCAACGCGAGTTCATTATCATGTTCCTCAAAACACTGAGGCGCGATTCAGGCCATGTGGCATGGGATGGGATGCAGATGATGCGAAATAACGTTCAAGCTGTCCACAGCAGTCATGGTGCCCCCGTTTCGCACTCATTTCTGCTCCGATTGCTCCGATGATATACTTTCCTTACCGTGGTCACGTGCTCACAATGCCGAGGTGACAGAATAACAGATCTGTTACCAAAATTATATTCATTATTTTCTTAACAACTTTCTCCTGGAAAGTTTCTAAGGGAACAAAAAAAAATGTTCAAATGTGTTTCAAATCTTATGGGACTTAACTGCTAAGGTCATCAGTCCCTAAGCTTATACACTACTTAACCTAAAATATCCTAGGGACAAACACACACACCCATGCCCGAGGGAGGACTCGAACCTCCGCCGGGACCAGCAGCACAGCCCATGACTGCAGAGCCGCAGACCGCTCGGCTAATCCCGCGCCGCCTTTCTATGGGAACCAAGGGATGAACTTTTTCGTTACATAGGTAAAATAATTTTATATATCTTACATAATTACCTTTTTATCTTGTAAAATATTTAAAGCCGGCCGAAGTGGCCGTGCGGTTAAAGGCGCTGCAGTCTGGAACCGCAAGACCGCTACGGTCGCAGGTTCGAATCCTGCCTCGGGCATGGATGTTTGTGATGTCCTTAGGTTAGTTAGGTTTAACTAGTTCTAAGTTCTAGGGGACTAATGACCTCAGCAGTTGAGTCCCATAGTGCTCAGAGCCATTTAAAATATTTAAGTTTTCACTATAAAATATGCGTCTGTGTACCTTGAGAGCGAACCAACCACTTTTTTCAAATCACATTTGTTAGGACGTACAGGTTTTTTCAGTGCCTGAAGAAAAAGAAAACTGTTTATGGCAAATCACTTATAATGTTCTCTCTTTTCGCGTGACTATTAACTATTAACTTCCTTTTGGAGAGCGATAAACAATATTCTAGCTGAAAAGTCGTGTTTACTGATTGATATTATTTCAGAATTATTTACTAACTTCGTAGTTTATCACATACTTCTAACTCTGTCAGTAGGTGATGTGACCTTGTCATGCCTACTCCCGTGACGAGCATTGTAAACAAAGTTATCTCCTCTAGCATCTAATGTAAAGCCTTATTATGCTAACGAGATTCGTACCGGAGTCTGCAATTACCCCACTTTCGCAGGATGCGTAAGATGTTCCAGTGTTGTAGCCTGAAGAATTACGGAAATTTGAAATTTTCCTTACCTTCGGGCGGCCGCAGGAAGATCCCTCGTTTCACCCTCACATGTTATTAGAACAATGAGTGACGCACGAAACCGAAGACAATATCGCCTTGTAAGTAGGCTGTTTAGGTTTTTTATATTGGTAACGCCACGTAGCGCTCTGTATGAAAATCACTGGCTGTGCTGTGTGCAGTCTGTGGCTGCTTTGCATTGTTGTAATACTCGCCATTGTAGCGTTGGGCAGCTGGATGTTAACAGCGCGTAGCGTTGCGCAGTTGGAGGTGAGCCGCCAGCAGTGGTGGATGTGGGGAGAGAAATGGCGGAGTTTTGAAATTTGTAAGACTTGATGTCATGAACTGCTATGTATATTATGATTTTTCAGCACTATTAGGGTAAATACATTGTTTGTTCTCTATTAAAATCTTTCATTTGCTAACTATGCCTATCAGTATTTAGTGCCTTCCGTAGTTTGAATCTTTTATTTAGCTGGCAGTAGTGGCGCTCGCTGTATTGCAGTAGTTCGAGTAACGAAGATTTTTGTGAGGTAAGTGATTTGTGAAAGGTATAGGTTAATGTTAGTCAGGGCCATTCTTTTGTAGGGATTTTTGAAAGTCAGATTGCGTTGCGCTAAAAATATTGTGTGTCAGTTTAAGCACAGTCATGTATAAATTTTTCTAAGGGGACGTTTCAGCCTTAACGTCTAACGGAAGAACACTCTCTGAACATGTTTCACTTGTAGCATGTAGCAAAAGTTGTGTTACAGTTTGTGCATCTGGTATGACGATTAGCAGAATTCCTCTGGAGCAACAAGATTCGGTGCGTACCCCTGTATTCACAATCGACGACGCGCTGGAATATCAGGACCGTACCCATCTTAAGCATGGAGAGGATGCATCAAAGTAGAAAACCATTACAAATCCAAACAAAAACTTAGATGCGACCAGCACAGTAATAAATATGTTGCGTTCAGGAAAGAAAAATCGGTCTACAGGCCAACGAGACGATGCCTTTTTAGAAGAGGGCGTTTTAGATCGCGAGATGCTGCAGACTTTACGATAAGAGACGAGGAATTGCAGTAAACTCTATCAGAAGAGCATAACCAAAGAACAAAGAATTCGGAGGCTAGCTAGATACAGGGGGTGTACAATAAGTAAAGCAACACCGTTTTTTTGCTCTGCCAATTTCGGTGAAAAAAAATGGGAAATTTGTTGTGGGACATCGTGGAATATTCCCGCTGCAGCCCTTATAGTTTCACCAAGTTCCGATACGTGGCGGCTCTATACGTAGCCTTCAAAATTGTGTCTGCAACGGAAGTACGTTCCAAGCAGAGAGCTGTCACTGAGTTTCTTTTGGCGGAAAACCAGAGCATTGCAGATATTCACAGGCGCTTACAGAATGTCTACCGAGACCTGGCAGTGAACAAAAGCACATGAGTCGTTGGACGAGGCGTCTGTCGTCGTCGCAACAGCGTCGCACAAACCTGTCCCATCTCTCGCGTGCCGGCCAGCAGCACACAGGTGTGACTCCTGCTGTGTTGGAGCGTGCGGGCACTCTCATCACAATCAAACGCCTCGTTGCTCAACTGGGGGTCTCTGCTGGTAGTGCTGACACACTCGTCCACCATTTAGGGTATTCAAAGGTGTGTGCCCGCTGGGTTCCACGCTGCCGAACAGGAGACCATAAAGAGTGGAACTGCTTGCACGCTACGAGGCTGATCGTGGCAACAAACAAAACAGTAACGAAGTGGCACCACACCGCACCTCCTCCGAAGAAAAAGTTCGAAACCGCACCCTCAGTCGGTAAAGTCAAGGCGATGGTCTTCTGCGACTCTGAAGGGGTTATTCTGTTTGACATCCTCCTTCGTGGTGTAACGATCAACTCTGAAGTGTACTGTGCTATCCTCAGGAAACTGAAGAAACGACTTCAGCGTGTTCGTCGCCACAAAAATGTAAACGAACTTCCCCTTCTCCAGGACAACGCAAGGACTCACACAAGTCTGCGCACGGGAGAGGAGCTCACAAAACTTGACTGGACTGTTCTTCCTCATCCACCCTACAGCACGGAGCTCGGGTCTTCCGGCTTCCATCTGTTTGGTCCAATTAATGATGCACTCCGTGGAAATCAGTACGTGGACGATGGGACGGTTATTAATGCAGTAGGACGTTGGCTCCGACGTCGACCAGTAGAGTGCTACCATGCGGGCATACAGGCCCTACCAGAAAAGTGGCCTAGGGCCGTCATATTGAACAAAGATTATGTTCGAAAATAGGGTTTTATAGCCAAGAATAGGGATTAATATGGTGTACTGGAATCCTGCATTCAGAAAAAAGTGTTGCATTAGTTACTGAACGTCCGTCGTATATTCAGATACTTTAAAAAAATGGTTCAAATGGCTCTGAGTACTATGGGACTTAACTTCTGCGGTCATCAGTCCCCTAGAACTTAGAACTACTTAAACCTAACCAACCTAAGGACATCACACACATCCATGCCCGAGGCAGGATTCGAACCTGCGACCGTAGCGGTCGCGCGGTTCCAGACTGAAGCGCCTAGAACCGCTCGGCCACCCCAGCCGGCCTGTTATTAATGGACCCATGTCTCATCAGTGGTTAATATATGACTAAGAAGTTCTAATTCGCCCTCTTCAACACGTCTTAAATGTGATTTTGACGATCCTATTTGTGTTTGTCAGTTGATGTGGTACCCAAGCAGCATAAAATTTGCAACAGTTAAGTGAATAGTTGATTACTGCAAATGCTAAACCATGTATCATGTTCAACTCACTTCTTCCACGACTGTAATTACCAATGATTCGCCCAGCCGGCTTAATACTGCTGACCGTTTGCAAAGTGGATGGCCTACCGGATAGCTGTCGTCACAGGCAAACACAAGTTCACTTTCAAAGTGATTTCTACGCTCGTAAATTTTTCATTCACAAAGACAGCGGCACTATAATGCAGCTGCATTATGCGAATAATCTCCACTGCTTTATTCACTTTAGGGTATAGCAAATGAATGTCCCTCGGTGCATAACAACAGGACACCATAATAAAATGCTATGAATCACTAGGAATAGAGCTTTTCACTTCGACAAGACAACTAATCCACAAGCACAACAGTAAGTTTAAGGTACGCCATTGCTGAGTCAGTGCTTTTGACCTATGGAGCAAAGACGCAAAGCATGAACGTTACATCAAATAGGCACGAAAGTATAGCACTATCACAAAGACTATAACATATGACCCAGATCTGCAACTGATGAAAACATTGATTACTGACGACTCGAAGGAGGATGAGATGGTAAGTTCGTGAGACAACATGAACAAAGTTATGAGACGATAATAGATGGAACAAAATTATACATTTACATGCACAAGGAGAAGTTAGGCAATCGATACCACGGATAAAACCACAAAAAAAGCTCCGGAACCGGCTGGAATACTGGCAAAACCACTGTTAAGAAGAATCCCTCGAACAAAGTTGAAGTAAAATTTATCAGTAAGCGTAAGTCACGGACCTGTTGATTAATCCATCTTAAAGACAGGTTTATATGATACTTGGGGAGTGAGAATTTTTAGAAACTTTTATGTAAAGCTTTTCAAGATCTTAAATTGGTACACGGCACAAATTCAAAAAAAATGTATTTTTATATATAATAAATTCTTCTCGGTTCGGGAATTTCAGACATACTAAGATTATTGTCTTTCTCCTGGCGCCCGAGGAAGTTAGACTGTTCAGGAGCGCTTACAATTACTACACTGACAACTGGTGCGGTGCGCAACCAGTGGTACTGTACCTCGGCCAAGTCTTAACGATGCTCATCTAGAAGACTCTTGTGATCCAGGGTTTTAGCGTGTAGCACACGAGCATGTACTATAGAAATTACACGATAACGCAAGGCTAACCGGATTTTGGGCATATGCTTTTGGAGTGTTATTCGTGACAAGTGAGGGATTAAATAGAAAAAAGGCAAGAAAGAGGGCTCGCGACAGCTGCAGTGGCAGCTACAACGTCGCAGACACGCCGTGACAGGGCTGCGGGATCGTTTGCAACGGCGAGCCTGACCGCAGACGGAGGCCACGTCGGCTGCAGACATGCAAATGAGGACTGGTCGCGCGCCTCTCACAGCTGAGCCTTCGGGCTGCGTCTTACTTTACTCGGGAAAGCTAATAAGGCTCGCCGCCCACTTCATTACGGACCCTCCCTTTTTTGTTCTCGAGATACTCTGGAATCTTCCAGTAGGCACTTACTGCAGATCGAGAAAGCTTGTTCGCAGAGAAATTCGAGCCATAATTATTTAATAATCTCGTTATTGTATCCTTTAGGTTCGATACAGCTCACCATCATATTCTATCCTGTGCAAGTCTTTTCATAGCTTCTGCAAAGTACGTCATTTACATCCTGCTTATTGTATTCTAGCACTGGGAGTCCTCTGCAATTTTTTTTTTTTTTTTTTTTGTTTCTCAGCGCTGGTGCGTAAGTTCGTAGCGTTTTTGTTTCGCATGTTGGTATTTCGGTTGCTATTGGTTCATTTATCGTTTTTCATTTTTTATCTGTAGTCCAC
The DNA here is from genome assembly GCF_021461385.2 of Schistocerca piceifrons. Taxonomy (NCBI): domain Eukaryota; kingdom Metazoa; phylum Arthropoda; class Insecta; order Orthoptera; family Acrididae; genus Schistocerca; species Schistocerca piceifrons. The sequence goes on along the minus strand of NC_060143.1, from coordinate 137,152,141 downwards.
TGTTGCTTTTTGAGTATACAAATTGTCATTTTGTCATTTGGAGATTGTGGGTGGAGCTGTGGACGCTAAAAAATAAAAAAAAAGTGCCAAGAGGAGACATTGGAACATTTCCGAAGTGTTCTTCTGTTTGAGTTTACTAAAGGGGTGACAGCAGCAGAGGCAAGCAGAAACATTTGCGCCGTGTATGGGGATAATTCCATTGGACAGAGCACAGCAATTTCCCGTTTTAAGGAGAATCGTTTTGGTTTAGTGGCTCTCCACGTTCAGGAAGACCTTCAGGGTTTGATGAAGATCGTTTAAACGCATTAATCCACAATGATCCACGTCAGCGTGCTCGAGAACTGGGAAAATGTGATGAACTGTCATCATTCCACCATTGTGCGACATGTGATTGCAGTGGGGAAGGTCCAAAAATCGGCTGTATGGGTACGGCATGCTCTAAGCCGAAATCACAAAAATCAGCGGGTGACTGTATGTGCATCTCCCCTTGCTGGTCGTGAACTGGCTCGTGAACGGCACCGACCGTTACTGGCGACCAGGAAAGGTGTCTTTATGCCAATACAAGGAAAAGAAGGAACGGTTGAGATCAAACAAAGCACCAAGTCCCCGTACAAAGACCTGCGCGCATTCACAGAACATAACGTTATGCATCTGGTGGGATTGCGACGGTGTGGTGTACTGCGAGATGCTTTCCCTGAGGTGTAACCATCACTGCTGACATTTATTGTCAACGACTGAGACGTCTAGCAGACACAATCTAAGAACAACGACCAGGAAGACAGCGAGAAGTGATGCTACTCTACGATAATGTCCGCAAGCATTCTGCTAGGCAGACAAAAAATATTATACAAGAGTTGGGTTGGGAACTTATTCCGCACCCACCTTATACACCTTACCTCAGATTGTCACAATTTCCGCTCTCTCCCGAACAACCTTCATGGAACTTCCTTTCCGGACGAAAATGCGCTCCGAACACGGCTCGACGAGTTCTTCGCCACAAAAGCACAGGATTTCTACAGTCGCAGACGAAAAGTTACCCCAGCGTTGACAGACTGTTGTAAACAGTGAAGGGGAATATTTTATTGTTGAATGAAGTCTCTGTTACGTGTATGTGTTGTGTTTCTTAAACTTACGGAAAAACGCTACGAACCTACCAACCTAATACTCCAATTACTAAACTACAAATTAACCATTCAATGATATCTCAGAGTGCGCATCATCAAACAGTCCCATCTTTTAGTCAAGCTGCGCTATAGAGACTTTTTTTTGCGTCGTTCGTGCCAGTACCTGTTCATTTGATACTCGATCTCATCTTCAACATTCTTCTGTAATAACATATCTACACCTACAAATAAATACTCTCCAAACCACTGTGCAGTTCATGGGAGAGGATATTTTGTACCAATACTACCGATTTTCTTTCCTACGACATTCTCGTACTGCCAAAGCAGAAATGGAAGATCCAAAGAAGAGCAGCACGTTTCGTTACAGGTTCATTTATAAGCGCGAAAGTGTCACGGAGATGCTCTGCCAACTCCTGTGGCAGACGATCCAAGAGACGCGTTCTGCATCACGTTATGGCCTACAGTTAAAGTTCCGAGAGCGCGCATTCCCAGAAGAGTAAACCAATATAATGCTTCCTCTTGCGTATATCTCGCGGAGAGACCATGAAGATGAAATCAGAGAGATTCCAGACCACACGGAGCCTTACAAGCAATCGTTCTTCCGCGAAGCATACGCGACTGGAAGAGGGAAACGGGGAAGTCACACTCGTACACAAAGTACTCCCAGGCACACACCACAAGGTGGCTTGCGGAGTAGACGTAGATGTATTAGATGTAGATGGTGTTTGTGCCTGTGTACTTGGCCTTATGTCTCTTGTCTTATTCCTATGATCCTTACGCGAGAGACACTACGGCTCAGCTTAGTGGTCACACTGTCGTCCTCGAATTCAGGCTCTCTAAATTTACCCAAGACGGTTTCGCGAGAACGAATTCATATTTCTTTCAAGGATTTGCATTTACGCTTCCCACGCAATACTATTACATTTTCATATCGGATATACCCACCTATTATGATCCTAGAACAGTGTCTCTGGATTCTTTTGATCTCTGCTGTCATGCATACTGGACGGGACAACGTTCTAGAAATGGTCGCATTAGAGTCTCGTATGCGATTTCCTTAACAAATGCACTGCATTTTCCCAGAATTCAGCCACAAATCTAAGACTTCAATTCGCTTTCCCTAACACTAAGTTTCCGTAATCGATCCACAAACTTCTCAGTTTGTCTTCGTTATCATTGATATGCAGGATGGAAAAAAAAACTAGGTACATAAAATTTTAGAGTGTTTAGAGGAGACAAAAAAAGCATTCTTTTATATGAGAAAAACGTAAGAGAAGCTAGGGGTCCTAAAAGATTTGACGCTAGTGATGTTCCGAAACGGTATTCAAACTGCTGTGTTTGATTATTTTAGAAATGTTGCTGAAATTGCCGAACGTTTTCATTAATGCAAATTGGAAACTGAGTGCTGATGGTTGTTGAACATACTCAAAATTACAAGCTGCTTCTGCCATGTGAGCAACCAGGTCTTCTAAAGTGTGTATCGGTGTCTTACTTAGCAAAGGATTCACCTCCGACAACATAAAGAAATGCATAGATGGTCAGCAAAATCTCTAAAATATTATTCATAACACGGCAGTTTAAATATCGTCTTTGAACATCACGAGCGTCAGTACCTTCTTGAACCCCTATCACGGAAACGGTGCACCTGTGACGTTTTTCTCACACACACAAAAAAAAAATGTTGCTTCCTATCTCATCTAAATAGTCTAAAGTTTTCTATACGTAATTTTTTACACTCAATATTAATGTTGTCATATTATTGTGGCATGGTGAATAAGTAAACTATACTGACATATGTACCTTTAGCAGTTATTGACTGTAACAATAATAGATAATCCTTTTTTTTGTAAATAGAAGTTTCACAGCTGCACTTTATTGTTTTTAAATTATTACTTTGTATTTCATTTTTTGCGACTACATTCGAGATGGCAGTCCAGTTCTCAAGAGCTCCCGTATAAAAATAAATCTAATTTTACAAAAAATGGTTCAAATGGCTCAGAGCACTATGGGACTTAACTGCTGTGGTCATCAGTCCCCTAGAACTTAGAACTACTTAAACCTAACTAACCTAAGGACATCACACACATCCATGCCCGAGGCAGGATTCGAACCTGTGTAGCGGTCGCGGGGTTTCGGACTGTAGCGCCTAGAACCGCAAATGATGTGACGTGCACAAGTTCACCATTCAGCATATAATAAGACACTATCGGATTCCTTCTCTTTGCTCTAGGAATTGAGTTACATTTCTCCGTTTTTAAAGAGAGTTGCCATTCATTACAACGCGTGGAAATTTTGACCAAACATTTCTGTGCTTACTTCACTTTCTTAAATTGTCCAATGACGCTACTTTCCTCTACACAAAAGTAGTCAGCGAACAATACTGTAATGCTAGGCCTACTGATTCGGACAGACAAATCGTTTATGTATACGGAATACAGTAGAGGGCCTACTGCGCTTCCTTGAGGCACAGCCGATGTTATTTTCGTTTCTGTAAGTATTCGCCGTCCAGTATAACGTAATGGGTACTATTAGTTAAATATACATAGAGCCATTCACGTATCGGCGAAGGTACTCCGTGTGACCGTATCTTGGTTAGTAGTCGACGCTGTGACACAGTACCGAACGTCTTTCGTAAATCTAGGAAGACGGAATCTACCTGCTCACCTCTATTTATTGACTGCAAGTCGTCCAACATGAATAAAGCGAGCTGTGTTTCAGACGAGTGTTTTTTTTATGAAACCTTGCTGATTCTTTATGAGAAACTTATTTCCCTCCAGGAACGTCATAATGTTTGGGCTTAGAATAAGTTCTAAGATTCCGCAAAAGACGGACGTCTGTGATTCTGTGCATCCGATCTTTTACCCTTTTCGTAAATAGGATTAATCTGTGCCCTTTTCCAGTCACGAGTGACTATTCGCTACACAAGAGTTCATTTCGTGGCGTATTCAATATAAAGTCTTACTGGAATTTCGTCAGAGCCCGGTGCAATGTTTCCTCTGTTCTAGCTTAATTGTTTTCATAGCTTGGTTGCTAACACTGATATCTATCATTCGTGTGGCTGTGCAGTAGTCAAACATTTGGTTCGGTACTAACCTCTTGCGTGAATACATTTTTAAATGCGGAATTTAAAATTTTTGCGTTCTGTCTGCTGTCTTCAGTTTCATCAGCATACAGGTACACGACAAACTGAACACAATGTTTGGACGCATACACTAACTTTACACATGTACACAAATTCTTAGGTTTTTCTGATCTTTCGCTAGGATCTGAATGTGGAATTTTTCCTATGTTTCCCTGCAGTCTCTTTTTGTAGGGAAGGAATTTCTGATATATCTTTTCTCTCCTTGTCTGTACTGTTTATCGCCCACTTTTCACTTTCTTAAATCCATACACGCCACACAAATACTTTCAGGAGACAAATATGGTTTCGATGTTAAGCCATTCCTCTTTTTCAAAAAGCTGTTCTTGTAACTGCTAGCCTACTTTTTATATTCGTTTTACTTCCGTTCTATTTTGCTGTCCAAATAGCAAACTTAGTCTACTAATTTCACTATCTTGTTCCTTAATCTAATGCCCTCAGCATCACCTGACTCAGTCCGATTATACTACATTAACTTTGCAATACTTTTGTTGATTTTTTTCCTTATAATCCTTTTTCAAGACACTATCCATTGCGTTCAGTTGATCTTTCAATATCTTTGCAACTCCTGACGGAATTACAATGTCCCCGGCACACCTTAAAATTCTCATTACTTATTACTGAAATTTAATTCCTTTTCCACATTTCATCTTAATCTCCTTTACTGCTTGCTCCACGTACAAATTGCACAACATACGATTAGATGAGCTGGCATTGAGTTCCTTTTGGAGGAAAACGACAGCATCGCAGATATTCATAGGCGCTTGCGGAATGTCTACGGAGACCTGGTAGTGAACAAAAGTACGTGAGCCGTTGAACGAGGCGTCTCTCATCATCGCATGGTCACGCAAACCTGTTCGATCTCGCGCGTGTCGACCGTCCGCACGCAGCTGTGACTCCTGCAACGTTGGAACAAGCGGATACTCTCATTCGAGGTGATCGACCGATTACAATCAGACACATCTACATATACATGGATACTCTGCAAATCACATTTAAGTGCCTTGCAGAGGGTTCATCGAAGCACCTTCACAATTCTCTATTATTCCAATCCCGTACGAGCTCTGATTTCCCTTATTTTATCTTGGTGATCGTTCCTCCCTATGTAAGTCGGTGTCAGCAAAATATTTTCGCATTCGGAGGAGAAGCTGGTGATTGGAATTTCGTGAGAAGATTCCGTCGCAACGAAAAGCGTCTTTCTTTTAACGATTTCCAGCCCAATTCCTGTATCATTTATGTGACACTCTCTGCCATATTTCGCGATAATACAAAACGTGCTGCCTTTCTTTGAACTTTTTCGATGTACTCCGTCAGTCCTATCTGGTAAGGATCCCACCCAGTGCAGCAGTATTCTATGAGAGGACGGACAAGCATAGTGTAGGCAGTCTCCTTAGTAGATCTGTTACATTTTCTAAGTGTCCTGCCAGTAAAACGTAGTCTTTGGTTAGCCTTCCCACAACATTTCCTATGTGTTCCTTCCAACTTAAGTTGTTCGTAATTGTAATACCTAGGTATTTAGTTGAATTAACGGCTTTTAGATTAGACTGATTTATCGTGTAAGCGAAGTTTAACGCGTTCCTTTTAGCACTCATGTGAATGACCTCACACTTTTCGTTATTTAAGGTCAACTGACACTTTTCGCACCATTCCGATATTTCTTCTAAATCGTTTTGCAGTTTGTTTTGATCTTCTGATGACTTTATTAGTCGATAAAATACAGCGTCATCTGCAAACAACCGAGGACGGCTGCTCAGATTGTCTCCCAATTCGTTTACATATATAAGGAACAGCAAAGGGCCTATAACACTACGTTGGGGAACGCCAGAAATCACTTCTGTTTTACTCGATGACTTTCCGTCAATTACTACGAACTGTGACCTCTCTGAAAGGAAATGACAGATCCAGCCACATAACTGAGAAGATATTCCATAAGCACGCAATTTCACTAAGAGCCGTTTGTGTGGTACAGTGTCAAAAGCCTTCCGGAAATCCAGGAATACGGAATCGATCTGAAATCCCTTGTCAATAGCACTCAGCACTTCATGTCAATAAAGAGCTAGTTGTGTTTCACAAAAACGATGTTTTCTAAACCCATGTTGACTGTGTGTCAATAGACCGTTTTCTTCGAGGTAATTAATTATGTTCGAACACAATATATGTCCTAAAATCCTGCTGCATATCGACGTTAACGATGTGGGCCTGTAATTTAGTGGATTACTCCTACTACCTTTCTTGAATATTGGTGTGACCTGTGCAACTTTCCAGTCTTTGGGTAGAAATCTTTATTCGAGCGCCGGCCGAAGTGGCCGAGCGGTTCTAGGCGCTACAGTCTGGAACCGTGCGTCGGCTACGGTCGCAGGTTCGAATCCTGCCTCGGGCTTGGATGTGTGTGATGTCCTTAGGTTAGTTAGGTTTAAGTAGTTCTAAGTTCTAGGGGACTGATGACCTCAGAAGTTAAGTCGCATAGTGCTCAGAGCCATTTTTTGAACAACAGGGGGTTCTAACTCATTATGGACGTGGAATGGAGAAGCGCTTACGCGCTGCATGAACTTCCCATTCCTGCACAACGCCTGAGGACGACTTTAACAGCCCCTTTGAGACGGCAAGGTTGGTACAACAGAAGAAGAAGACACCTTCGCATCACGTTTGGGCGACAATAACAGAACAGCTACCTCCTGGACACAGAGAACGCTGGGCGTTATAGAAATTACTGGAGAATTTTCCAGCAGGAATGGAAAGATAAAAGGACAATATGAAAAGCTAGGCTTCGATACAGGGGGCACGGATGTAGACGATACAAACGGCACAGATTACGAGTATGGACAAAAAAACCTCAAGACTAATGCTTCAGAATCTCCTATGCCCAACATCTTTAATAGAGAATGATGTGTAAGCCACCCCTACTTCACTGAATATTGTAAAATTCTGGATAGACATGTTACATGATGACATAAGTTACATGTTATGTGTACTTTTCAAATGCGTAAATATGTATTTTCTGCTTAGTGTACCAGTCGTAAATAAGTACTTCTCCGACCTGAGGATAACAACAATTTTGTCTCTTCTATTTACCTTTGATGTAGGAATTTGTAGTCGAGTTAATCACGAAGCAGAATCACGCATAGATACAATTACTTGTGATTACTAATAAGTGAAATAAAATTAAGGAAAGAAAGAGGAGAAGAAATGGACAAAGTTGAAATGGATGAAGGGGTGAAACCAAAAGAGTTTTAGAGAGCATGTAAAACCTTAATCAAAACAAATATCTCGCAGGAAAAGATAGCAACAGTTCTTTCAAGCCATAAAAACAACTTTTTATGGTCCAATCACTTAAAAAAATGGTTCAAATGGGTTTAAGCACTATGGGACTTAACATCTGAGGTCATCAGTCCCCGAGACTTAGAACTACTTAAACCTAGCTAACCTAAGGGCATCACACACAACCATGCCCGAGGCAGGATTCAAACCTGCGACCATAGCAGCAGCGCGGTTCCGGACTGAAGTGCCTAGAACCGCTCGGCCACAGCGGCCGACCCAATCACTTCGCTGTAGTGCTAAGTCCACTTCGAATACAAGTTCTGTAAGTTTACGTAACAGAATTTCGCGTGAACTACGTCGCCTGTGTTCAAAAGGATACGCATATAAGTTACCCAAGTATGTCTGTTACACTTGCGTGTAGGTCATACCGCCTTGTTACGATCCCAGCTGTGCATATCTCAATTCTTTCGATGTCTGCTGCCATGCCTTCTTGATAAGGACTCCAAACTTGGTATTCTTTGACTTCATTGCACTTTGTCCAACGTTTTCTACGTGAGTAGTTTGTATACCTATAATGCGGTGCTGGAAGCGGTACAAAACATCCATCAAAGGCGCCTGTAATCTCTAAGATATCGCAAGAGATCCTCTTATCACTTCTCAAGATGATAGGCGAACATTTTCGCGAAACAGTTCCTCCCCACATTCCTTGACGGTTTCCAGTTACAATTTCAAAAAACAGTAAATATCTCGGCATAATCTTGGAAGGGGATCTAAAGTGAGAAGATACACTTTCGTTTATTCATTGTGTTCCGTAGTTCCCATCAAGAAGGAGACCATCCCGGGATTTAAAGTATAGACAAGCGTATCACAGATATTACGTGCTGTACTAACAATATGGTTTGAAGTCTTCAACGAAGGAATTAATGTAATACATCAAAACATATCGTTGCACTGTAAATCGATCAGCGTAAGTTACTGACTGTCCGGCACACACAGAAGGACCCAAAAGTATAGAGCCAGTTTAATTCGCTACCACTACAAGGGCATTGAGAAACAGCTGAAATTGCTGCAACATCAGTCAGGTTCTATAAACAGGCGGCAGCTCAATTAGCTTACATTTTAACCACGATATCCCTAGAACGAAAAGCTGTGACCGGTGGATGGAAGAAAGCCCACGTTATACACGTTTGCAAGAAACGTAGCAGAAATAGTCTATGAAACTACTGACACAGCAAGACAGCAATAAAAAAAATTAGAATATTATTTCCGCCTAAAATAAAGCAAAATTTAGCCCAGTTATTGGTCCTGCCGAATCTATACCACTGCGATAAATTTCAGCGCTGTACAAATAGAGAAAAAGCCTGGTCGACTGCAGATAGCCAATAGGCGAGGACTGTCCGCTTCAAGTCGTCCGCGTCGCACCCGGACACGAAATTCAGAATATGCACACGAGCTAAGAGCAGGTGGCTGGCATCCTCCTTTGTCGTTGGCGTCACCGTCCTTTTTGTTTTGTTATTTTTTTAGCGCGGACGGAAGAGGCGCACTACGAGCCGAAAACAAAGCGGGGCCGCGAGGCGGCACGGACGGGAGCTCGCGACAATGCCAGCGCCGGGGCGCAACCCGACGCCGGGCACAGCCGGTCTCGCAAGTCACACGGCAAACTTGCGCTGCACCACGCTTGCTACTTTTTCAAACCCTCCGGCCAAAATACCAGAGTTGCTCCAAAATAAATCGCCAACTCACTTCTAAAAACGAACTAGTGCCTCTAGCGATGCGGTGGGTGACCTGCCTCTAGCAGAGACATGTTAACATCCGCCGTCGTCGTCCTCGTCGTCGTCGTCATCGTCATCTTTATCTTTTTATCACTTATTGCTAAGTTCCTTCATACATTACGATCTTCCGATTTTTTGCCTCTTCTTGTCCTCGTTATTGCGTTATATTGTCGTTCTGTCCTCTGTTAGCTCATCCTGTACATTATATCTTCTCGCTAATGCCTGGAGATAAACCTCCAAAGTAGGGGGGAGTCGTGGGGTAGATTTTTTGCTCCAGCCGCTTGTTGCAGAGGAACCTTCGAACCGCGTACTTCCTACCGCTGCTCTAACTTCAACTGTATTAACTGAGCCTTGTCTCCATCTCCTTTAATCGACAAACTCATTTCACAGTTCTCGGTGGGTCCTTTTTTTTTTAACAGCGTCACAAGCGTCAAAGCGTTACACGTAGGGATCCTGTAGTCGATGCACACTACAAAAACCACTCAAAATTACAACGAAAGGTTATTAAAAAATCAAAGAACATGAACAAAATGCCTGAAATCAGTACTTTCGACAACAGTCTTAATGCTGTATAGAATGTAGTGAAACGAGAGCCAGTACAGCCAGCCACAGCACAAGACATCATAACTAAAGAAATGAATGGAAGGGCTGTAAATCATGAGTCATAGGTATCAAATGCTTTTAATAATCACTTCTTAAATATAGTTGGAAGCATAGGGGCAAATAGTTCAAGAGCAAAATCACAGCAGTACGTTGAAAATGAAACGTTCATAAAATTCAATCATATGAATGTATCACAAACTTCTCCTTCTGAAATTAAGAAAATTATAAATTCTCTCAAAAATAGAAGCACATCTGGTTTTTATGGTGTTTGCAATAGAGTACTAAAAATTTGTTCCCACGTAATATACTCAGTCTTATCTGAAGTACGTAATGCATCAATAACACAAGTAATTTTTCTAGAGACACCGAAATATGCCGTTGGTAAACCACACTTTAAGAATGGTGAAAAGAAGGACGTAAATAACTACTGACCTGTTTCACTGCTGACACCATTCTCCAAAAATTCTGAGAAGATGATGTATTCTAGAATAGTATCTCACCTTAGCAACAACAGTATCCTTAGCAAATCACAGTTTGCATTTCAGAAGGGTTGCTCAAATGAGAATGCCATTTACACATTCACGCACCAGATTTTACAAGCATTAAATAAACAAATAGCGCCGGTTGGTGTTTCCTGTGATTACTCTAAGGCATTTGAATGTGTCAATCATATTATTCTCCTATACAAATTTTTATGGGATTTATGGTATAGCCAACTAATGGATAATGTCATATCCAATCAAAAGAATTCAGAAAGTTGTACTTAATAATTCAAGCAATATAGTCCACGGACATAGTTCCGAATCACAGATGGGGTTCCCCAAGGTTCAGTCTTAGGTCCACGGCCGTACCTCAGATATGTAAACGATCTTCCGCCTAATATACTCCATACAGAATTAGTTTTTTTGTTTTTTTGCTCTTTTTGCAGATGACACTAGCATTAAAATCAATCCAAGCAAACGTACAGAAACAGGAGTGATAAACAAACTTCTTGAAAGTATCATTGACTTGTTATCTGCGACTGGTCTCACTTCACTTGTAAATAAAAGACACGACATATTCTGTTCGGCACAACTACACCAATGATAAGCATAACACATAATGGGGAAATAATAAATAGGGTGGAAACTTCAATATTTTTAGAAGTTCATACTGATGAGAATTTAAATTGGAAAAATACAATTTCGAACTCCTAACGCAACTTAGTTGAGCCACATTTCCGCTTAGAATCATTGCAAATCTTGGGGAGAGATACATCAGCAAGTTGACATATTTTGCATATTCTCATTCAATAATATCATATGGAATACTGTTCTGGAGTAAATCATCTTTAACAAAGAAAATCTTCCTTGCGCAAAAACGTGCTGTAAGAATACTACGTGGTGATCACCCGCGATCATCTTGTAGACATTTGTTCCGGGAGTTGGGCATTCTGATTACTGCTTCACAATATATTTATTCCTTCATGAAGTTTGTATAAATAATCCACTACAGTTCAAAAGGAAACATTTGTTCCGGGAGTTGGGCATTCTGATTACTGCTTCACAATATATTTATTCCTTCATGAAGTTTGTATAAATAATCCACTACAGTTCAAAAGGAATAATGAGGTACGTAACTACAATATCAGAACGAAAAATGACATTCATTACTCCACATTAAGGTTTTCTTTAGCACAAAAAGGGGTGCACAATGTTGCTACAAAATTTTTGATATGAAATGTCTGATAGACAGCAAAGTAAAGTTTGATAACAAACTTACAAAGTTTCTCCTTGACGATTCCTTCTATTTTCTATTTGTAAAAAATAAAGATAAAAAACCTTAGAAATGTTCAGAATGTAACCGTCTGAGTATGTAGAAATTAATTTGTGATGTGAATACAAAACGACTAGTTCCACATCATTACGAGCTATCGTGGAAAATGATCCGTGGAGCATGCAACTAACTAACTAGCTCTTGAACCCACACTATTTATATTACTGGAAAAACTCTTCTATTAGCTTCTTGATTATGAGAACTAACGGACTAATAATCACGCTCTTGAGTCCATTAGTAACCCTGTTCATATTCACCATCTTCTTCTCGCAAGGAATCCAACACAGACTCTCCTTATTTAATCTCCCATAAACTCATCACGCTAGTTGCTCAACCCATCTTCCTTTAAATTTTGTAAATGGCTTTTATCATGTCCTCAGTTCTGCTTTTATCCTCTGATCTATTTCTGTCTCTTCTCGTTACGCCCAACATACCTCTTTCCGTCGCTCGTTGGACAACCCCAGTTTAAGGAGTGTTTGCGCATTTAACGTCCGTGTTTCAGTTCCACATGTTAGTACTTACAGTACACACTGACTGTAGACTTTTAGAGTTTAAATTGGTAATTTACTTCTAAATACATCATTCAGTTTCCCAAATGAACTCCAAGCTATTTTTACCCTCCCGTTTATTTATTTAAGTGTCCATCCGTTTGTTTTTTCAGTTGTCCTAAGTATACAAATCCGTCAGCTGTTCCTATAACCTAGTTATCCTTACTATTTTCGTATAGGCAAACTGACTGTATAGTATTTTCGTCTTTTATAGTGGACTTACGCCTACAGCGATCCTTCATTTGTTCAGTGCCTCCGTCTTTTGCCGAAGTTCTTCCGATTCGAAGTATTGCCATCTGCACATCTTAGGTGATTCAGATAAGATCTCAGCATAATGATCTGAACACCTTTTCCAAGGTTGCGAAAAACTTGTATGGTGAAATCAGCAATTGTAAACTTTTCACTCTATTTACGTAGTTGAATGAAAGTTGTGGTCTTATTGTACGTGTTATTCAACAAACTGATTTACGTAGTTTCTATTCCTTGGTTCGCAGGTGGTGCCAGCACAGATTTTATTATGGCAACCAAACGCTTTCTCATATTCCAATATATTACAAACACGGTAAATGATATAGTCCATATACCCAATAAAATTGGTACACAATATTCGTTGCTTCTTTCTGTAACTTTGTTGACAGCCTGTAGCTAGTCCTCTTCGGCTTGGGATACAAACACAATTCAGAGATCATGCACTATTGTTCGATAGTGAGGCAGTATAAAGAAACGAAAAAGGTGTTGGAATAGTTAAAGAACAGGGTAAAGCTAATTTGGCATGCAATGTTTCTCAGAACATCTCATTAGCCATTTCTGAAACAGAAGATACACAGATTTCTTTAAAAAAAGGAATAAGCTGTAAGAGCTATTCCACAACAACAGAACACTTAATAGTGGATATTGTTAACCCTAAATGCTAATCTGCTACACACTCTTGACAGGGACATACCAACCACTCCACGAGGTGGTTCAAGAATCCTTTTAGCAGTCGATACCATCCTTGAGAAAAAGCTGTACAGATCTCTGGAATACTTCCTGTGGAGGTCGCCGGGCAGCCAGTTGACTTCGTGATACAGCCGACACATTGCACAGAACGACCCGAAACTTTTGGGTCAAAGTTGTACTGATTGTAAATTATCACACTATTTTGAAATATAACAAAACTAATGGTTTGAAATGAATTCTTAGCTTTTCAATAGCGAAGGCTCAAAGTAGTTATTCAGAATGACGGTCGCCAATCTCTACGCATGAATTACAATATAATGAGTTTAGATCCGAACTCTGGGTTCAAAATTATTGTCACCATTGATTTAACAATTGTGATAGCGGTACATACTTTACTCTTCGAAGTGTACATTTCACAGGTAAGTTGGTGTATTATTATTGGTGAATCTTCTCTCATATGATGCAACACCATCTCCTCAAATTCTAGTGTGCGAAAAATTCTTTGCTGAGAATTTTGCTCAGCTCTCTGTGGCATGAGCAGGTCAATGTCTTATTAGTTTCCATCCACGGCCATAAATTTCCTTTAAGTAGGATGACACGAGTTTAAAAACTTTTCTCTGTACATACCTTCGGCTCTCTGGGCACAATATATACATTAAACGCACATCTTCAAATTCCTGTAACGATTATTGCTCTATCTTCGGCAAATGACAGGAACTGTAAACAGTGGACACACGTCACAAACGACTGTCTATCACTTCTCATGGCATCGCTGCCAACTTCGATGCAGTAAGCAGTTCTTTGTTACGAAACAAGAGCAGTTTACAAAGAATTGTCTCATACGCACTGGTCATTCAACACTTTATATCACTTAAAATATTCGTTTCTGGCCACTGGATACTTATCTCAAAACACTCAGTTTAGGGTTCGCAACCTACTATATAATTTTAACCTTTAGGCTTTAGGACAGCCTGTATAGAATTCAGATCCGGAGATGTTGGTGTTCAACCAACGTGACGGACATCTTTACGTACGAGGATTCTTCTATGGGAGGAGATCGATGTGGATGGACGTTATCATCGATGGCTAGAATCCCCCGAGCTACTACATTCGCGATAGACTATTTAGTACACAAGAGCTTAAACAGTGTTCCTCTGACCACCAGCGAAGACGTGAATCTCTGTCCAACAAGATCTATCCTCAAACCAGTATGCCACCCCCATTACCAAAGAAGTCTCTTTTTATGGTATTTCTGAGATTTAGAGGTTTCCCCTTTCTCTCCAGAGAATCATTCCACAAAAAGGAACGAGGTTTACCTGTGCAGACCACATTTTTCCATTCGTTTATGGTGCCATCCCAGTGTTGCTGAATCAACAAAAACGCGCCCATTTCGCCATGGCTATGAGCGAAACACACAGTAATGGAAAACTGGCATATAGACCAACTGCTCCGAATTTACAGAACATAGTTCGACGGAAGACCAACATCCCTCCAAAGTCTCTAATGCTTGTCTGTGGCTTAGTAGTAGCCGATTCGGATCTTGGTTGGTTGGTTGATTGCCTGGCTGATTGGGGGTTAAGGGATTAATCAGCCAGGTCATCAGTCCTTCGATTCAGGGGTAGTTGATTGGCAATTTGTAACACCTGTGAAGTAACTGCTCTGATGAGAAAAGTGCGTATGAGCAGTAAGACCGAGGTATTGAAGGCAGTACTGATGCCAGAGCTGAGAAAGAATTTATGGAGAAGTGTATGGATCGGGTAGGTACGTGGATAAGATCAGAGTAGGGGTCTCCCTGGGCCCAACCAAGGGCGAGAAAAGTCCTACCCCACATCCAGGCACCACCAGTCTGATGAAGGGCGAAGACAGTTACAGAGCTAAGAAGATCTTCAAGTCGCCAGATTCAGAAAGGCTTAAAATGTAATGAACATCGGATGAACCATCAATAAGAAGAGAGAAATAGGCAAGACAACAGGTGGGCGTCCCCAGGCCATGCATGTCCCCCACCAACAGCCATCCCACCCCCGCTCCATCATTGTCAAGACGTTAAAGAGCATCCATATTCAACAGAGTGCTATCTCTAAAACAGAAAATATGGTGCAGCAGAAAAGGAGACAAACTGCATCTGAAAGCACTTAAAACAGAGTAAAACATGAATGAAAGAGTGAGCTGACAAGGCGGTAGGGTCAGGTGTCCACAGACGAAGCATGCAAACGTGAGACGCTTCTGCCCCGAAGGTAGCTTAAAACCTTATACCTGAAAACAAAACCCACTTTCACGGAGAAAACGAATAACCATTCACGGTCCATGAATTGTTGCCAATATTTGAGACAAAGCATTCGGGAGTCTATGCTTAGCGTGTTGGGACAGGGGAAGGAGGCATTTCACCAGGATATGAGCTACTGCCTGTGAGGATCCACAAATACAATGTGAGGATAGCTCGTTATGTATGATAAAAATATGGGTTAGCCTGGTATGGCCAATGACGGGGCGACATAGGACAATGGATTCCTTCCAGGAGGAAAGGAGGAAGAGCACCATACAGCAATCGTCCCCTTGATAGAGCGGAGTTTATTAGAGGGGGCAGTAGGCAAATGTTATTCCAACTCCTAGTGAGAAGAGTCTTACTCGCACCCGCAAATCTGCAAATGGTGTCAGCAAAGCGAATGGAGGTGAGTAATTACTCGTGAATCCAAATGTGCAGCCAGTTCATTTCGTGGAATACCCATACGACTTGCGACCCAGAGAGAGACAACCAAGCAGTCATTATGGTAGAGTTCAGTGACAAGGTCATAAACAGCAGAGACCACAAGGTGACAGGACTAACATCAGACAATGGCCTGAACACTGCTCATTCAGTCGCTACACATTAAAATACAGTCAAGGGAGGTCCGTTTAATAAAGTGGAAGGCTCTGTTAACGATTATCAGCTCCACTGTAAAAATACTACACGTTCCTGACAACGAATGGTGTCCCTGATAACGAATGCTGTCCTTGACTGGTAGGAGATGTAAAATCATGTCCTGTCTTATCAGTGGTTTTAGAGCCATCAGTGTAAAAGATGGTAGCGCCCTGAAAAGCCCGAAGAACTGACCTTAAAGATCCCGAAAAGTTATGGGGGAAGGGGCGACTCAGACTTAAGGACCTTGAAACAGATCGGTCCTAAAAGACACTGGAAGCAGACTGCAGGGAGAAGAGGTGTCGATCCTGGCAGGAGGTTGTGAGGTGCATTCCCACTGGAAATGACACCGGAAGGTGCGTATCAGGAGGTCGGCGCTCCTCATACTTTGTATGCAAAAAGACTGGCACACATTGGATGATCAGCGAAATGTTAAATGGTGACTGCTTACGAGACCAAGAGTTGGTACCACAGAAACTGAAGAGGTAAAATCCCACTTACGCAAGGAGACTGTCTACAAGACCAGTCCAGAAGGCGTCAGTGGCCAGACGAACTCCGTAATGATGGCTTGGGTCTAACAATTTCAAAGTTGAGGACATCACTGAACTCTAATCCTAACAATCATAGTCAAGTCAGGATGAGACAAGCGCCCAGTAAATACATTACCTACATTATCGGGGGCTATGTAACTGATCATCTTGTAACAATGTTCACAATTATATACCACTGTTTGTTTTAATTTAATACGTTAGATACAACCACTTTCGAAAAATTTCGTTTATTTAAAAATAGACAAGATGTTTCTGAATTTACACCCTGTCTGATGCGTATTATTGCATAAAGGGTGTTGCTGCAAGTGAAGCAGCACTGAAATTCGATTGCTCACTTTATATTAACATTATTGATTATATTTTGTAATTTGTTTTGCACTATGAACTAGTTGTACACATTTGTTGTTGTAAACATATCTGGTTTCACTGATGTGTGGTTAAACTTTTATCTTGCGATTTTTTTACTGTAACTATCAGTATTAATGTTTCTTGGGTTTTGTTTACATTTAGTCAAAGATGTCGGTAAAGATGTTATGTCCCGTGACATTACGACCGCGCGGGATTAGCCGAGCGGTCTGAGGCGCTGCAGTCATGGACTGTGCGGCTGGTCCCGACGGAGGTTCGAGTCCTCCCTCAGGCATGGGTGTGTGTTTGTTTGTCCTTAGGATAATTTAGGTTAAGTAGTGTGTAAGCTTAGGGACTGATGACATTAGGAGTTAAGTCCCATAAGATTTCACACACATTTGAACATTTTGACATTACCACTGATGCTAAAGTTTGCTATGTTGCTTGTGTTGTACAAACGCACTATCTTTGATATAACTTGACTGATGAGGGATTTTCCAGTAATTGCTCGTCTTCTTTCTTCAGTGATGTCTGTATGTTTGACATAAAAAGTAACTGTCAGTATGCTAAGACAAATTCGTTATACAACTGTGGATGATTTCGGTATGGTTCAGCTTCAAAAGAATATGGGATATTTTTAATTAATATGTTGTACCCTGTACTAATACAAATGGTATTGTGCACCCACATATTGGTTGAGTTTGCGATTTTTGTATGCATTGTACTTTTATAATTTTTTAATGTTTATGTTCATAGACATCCTGGATGATGGTTAACAACCAAAACCGGTAGATGACTAATCGTTAAAATGCATTTTAGAAAAAAGAAAGGTGTCAGAAAAGGCTGTTGGATTCCTGTTCCCAACCAGATTAGATAGATGGCTGTGGATCATCTGTCCCGGAATTCACATAGACAAGGGGATAAAATGCTCCGTGACTGAAGAACCCTGCATAATCCGCAAGCAACTACCCTTTCGGACAGTTTGCAGAGCACATTGGTGAGGCTAAGCAGTCGGTAGCTGTCGAGAGATGTTGGGTTTTTACCACGCTTAAGAATTGGAACGAAGGTTCTATTGCGAAGGAAGACACCTCCAAGCCAAATACGGTTGAAGATCCTGAATAAATAAAGCCTCTGAGTATCATTCAAGTGTTAGATCATATTATGAATTGAAAAGAGCCTAGATCCATATTGTAAGACGAGACAAGATCCTGAAGCAGTCCCCAGGTTTCAATTTGTCTTTTCTGCAGTAGGATGGTGGTCTGATAAGAAGGTGTGGATGTTGCAACAAAGTGAGTCGCAAGGTATTCAGCAATAACGAGCGCATCGGCATAAGACCACCCTGAAGTACAAGACCTGGAAATGTTGTTGAACACTGGAGGATCAGAAGACTATGGAGCTTGGCCCGCAACTGGGACAAAGAAGCATATTTTTCCAGCGGGAGGCGTGGCGCTCTCGTCATTCCTTCTTACAGTATTTAATTAGATAGAAAATCTTAGCACAATGTCACTTAAAAGTGATACGGTAGACCTGTGAAAGATGTCAGTTGACACGTTGCAGGGCGCTTCGGCGATCTTGAATATCTACTGCAATGTCTTCAGTCCACCATGTCACCAGCCAGTGAAGGAGAGGACCTTAGACAGGTGAACAGCAGTTCCAGTGACATGAGTAATCGTGTTGGAGATGTCTTGCACAGCCTCGTCGATGCAATCTGACGGAGTGGGGGCAAAGAAGCATAGATACTTTGAAGCACACAACGTCGCAGTCGGTCCATATGGCGATGGCAAAGAAGCTATAACATCACCAGAACGTGGTCACTGTCTCAAAGATAGTAGCTTAGCGACCAATGCAGGGAAGCCACATGACGGGGTAAGAGATAGTTAGATCAATAGCTGGAAAGATTCAATGGCAGGCACTAAAGGGTGCATGAGCAGCTTAAGGTTTAGAAGACAAAATGTATCTTCCCTTATTCTCTGCGTGGTGACAAGGGGCCAAATACAATCATGGCTTGGGAACTCATAAATAACGGTTGGCTAAACTTGCATTGAAAAACTCAGTTTTGAATGTATATTGCGAATGATTTATAGCATAGTCACAACATGTTCGCACCAGTCGTGTCTCACGGAAGTTACACAATTTCCGACACGCCTTACGTTTCCACTATGACATGCGGCCACCACTCACAAGTGAGAAGAGCGATCGAGTGCCCCACCAAATAAACGATATCAGTTCAGCCGGTACTGAGCTGTTCCGCCAAACCACCAGGACTGGTACACAGCTTGGGCAGGTGACTCCAGAGACCAGCAGAACGGGCACACTGCCCAAGTTCGCTGACACCTTGTAACCTCCGTCTCGGCTGTCTCTCCACGCTCCACCCGCAACTGCGCCCTCCAGCGCACCTGGCGCCACGCGACCTCGTCGCGCCGCCGGGCGGCACAAACCACGAACTCCATCTTTACAAAAGGAGGAATATAGAAAATAAGCGGCATCAATGCCGCCGCGATACAGTATTTGTCGAAAAATTCTTTTGAAGTACAGGAACAAAAAGATTCGTTGGCTTGGGCACTCATAAATTACAGTTGGCTAAACTTACATTGAAAAACTCAGTTTTGAAATTACGTCGCGAATCTATTTATAGCCAAGGTTACAGTTTTCACCTCCTGTGAGAAACAGTGAAATATCAGATGTGCACCGTTAAAAATAAGATGATAATAGCTGTTAAAGCTAACTACGAGACCGCGTCGTGCACTCAGTTTCACGGTTTTTATGTAGATTTAATTCGTAAATTCTTTCTATCGAGGTGGAACACAAGCAGAGAAAATTTTGTCTGCAGGCAATCTACTACTCGCATTTTGCTGTTTTTTCACCAGTACAGTACAATGATTAAATATCACTTTCTTTTCTTTAACGAGACACAATGTAGACGAGGCGAAAGAAAATCTTTGAAGTTTTCTTAATATTGTACAGTATTAGCTTACTTGGTATTGAAAAGTGCTAATGCGTTGATTTTTTTTATTGGCTTTCGGGAGGTGCCCATTTAGCCATCTCATTAGTGGAATGTCACTGATGGCGGTACGAACGTAAGGACAACACAATACCCTGTCTGCGAGCGGAGAAAATCTGTGGCCCAGCCGGGAATCGGACCCGGTCCCTTTCGCGAGGCAATCAGCTGCGCTGACAGCGCAGCTACCGAGACAGACGAGGGCTTAACTTTCGCAAGCAACCCAATTTTATCCACCCCACTTCTAAGTCAGCACTCCCGCAGTCACCACGTGTGCGCGGTTGTGTGTGTGTGTGTGTGTGTGTGTGTGTGTGTGTGTGTGTGTGTGTGTGTGTGTGAAATTACAAGATCTTACCAAAATTTTGATCATCCTTGAGTATTGTTCCAGTAACAAGGCTAACGCGTGAAAAAAAAAGGACAAGTTCAGACAGACAAATCTGAAACTCTTACACTGAATTTTCTGAATAGAAACCATTTGGTCTTTGCTAGTTTCATTTTTATTTTGTTCTGCTGGATCGTACAAGTGTGAATAATGGCTACATTTCAAACATGCTGACTACAGATATCACTGTAAGCAGAAATTGGGTACTCTCTGCAGAGCGTCCTACCTCTGGATGACTCTCGCGGTTTTCTCGGTGTGGCGACTCTTTCTTCTTCCAGTCCTTCATGTCATCAGGGGTTAAATCCCATCGACTTCGGCGACGTGGTTCTTTCTTCATGGTTACTGATTTGTCAAAATGCGGTGCCATTTTTCCTATTTCGCTCACTACTCTTCTAAAATATTAGCTGTCGCTCGCATCGCATTTAAGCCTAAAAGAATAAACAAAAATAATTACATATACAAATGAACCAGAAGACATCAGCAAGTATTGAAACAGGATGTAAATATTGTTTAACTACAGATACTATAAATACTTCTGTGTTAGGCCTGAGTTTCATCTCTACAACCACAACAATAGCCACAAATCAGTCCTACAATGCTTAACGTTTCAATTTCACTAACATGTCAAAAACTGATTAAGTGTAAACAGATATTTTGGCTTTCGAATTTCTTTAGCAGAGGGACCACAGCGTCATTAAGTAAGTAGACTAGGAATTTTAGATGCTGTAGTACCGGTACTTATTGTTCTATCTGAAAAACAAAATTTAAAAGAAATAAATGCATGGCGTGACATAAAATATACCATGAAGTAGTTACTCGTTTCTGTTGCCCAATAAGTTACAAAACACTTGATTTTTTTGTCTTTTAGAGGTACTTATGGATAATATATCGTGTCAACGTGGGTCAAATGTATTTTGGAACGTACAAAAAGGATTCCAGCACAGGGGAATTTAGGCATTAAACGTTTCATGAGAGGAACTACTGCCTTTGTCATTGAACAGGGAAGGTTGACATAAAACTAAATACACAACATAGCACTGTGTTTTAAGAAAGCAAAATCGAAAACAACTGCCTGTTTCTACAGCGTAAGAACAACATCCGGAAGTGGCAAAAACTGAAAAGTCTTAACAGTGGAATAAATGATGAGTTGAAAATATAATAACTTGTCACTTAGCAGCAAGCAGTTATTCATTTAATCTACCAATTTTGACGCCTCTAGTACTGATATATTGCTAATTCTTCTTGACGTTCCATCTCATGATCAGTGTTATTTGGAAAATAATTGCTTCTAATGCGGGATTCTAAGTTTCTTCCATTAATTTTCAGTCGCAAGCAAATCAGGAGAAAGGATAGCACGCACTGCTTGCGCCGACTGTACGAATGCGATCTTACAAGCACTGTACACACCCAAACCACACTGCTGGACGAGAAAACGGTCAACTGTGTCTGATAACTTTTACGCCGTAGTGGAAAGACTTCTAAACCTACACACATACTCCGCAAGCTGCTATATAGTGCAAGATAGGGGGTACATTGTACCACTGCTAGTCATTCCCCTTCCTGTTCCACTCGCAAATGGAGCGAGGAATAAATGACTGTCTATACGTTTAAGTACAAGCACTGGTTTCTCTCATTTTCGCAGTCCTTACGCAAGATGTGTGTTGGTAACAGTGGAATTATTCTGCAGTCAGCTGCAAATGCGGGTTCTCAAAATTCTCAACAGCATTTCGCGAATAGAACATCGTCTTCCCTCCAAGAATTCCGATTTCATTTCATGGAGCATTTCCGTAATACTCGCGTGTTGACCTAGCCTACTGGTAACAAATCTAGGAGCAGGCCTCTCAATTTATTTGACATCTCCGTTTAATCCGACCTGGTGAAGCCTTCAAACAATCAAGCAGTTATCAAGAATGGGTCACGGAAGTGTTCCGTACGTGGTATTTTTTACAGATGAGTTACACTTTCCAATAATTCTCCGAACAAACGGAAGTCGAAAATTCGCCTACCCTACAACTAAGCTTAGTGCTCGTTTCATTTCTTGACGCTTTCCAAAGTTACGCCTAAATATTTAGTCGACATGACTGTGCCAAGCAGCACACCGCTAATACTGTATTCTAACATAACAGATTGTTTTTCCTACTCACTTGCATGAACATAAAGTTTTTACACATTTATAGCAAGCTATCAGTCAACATACCAATTAGAAATTAAGTGTAAGTCATCTTGTATCCTACATTCACTCAACGACGACACTTTCCCGTACACTGCAACTTTATCAGTCGCAGATTACTGATCACCCTGTCCGACGGACCGTTTGTGTATACAGACAGAAAGTGCGCTCTTATCACATTTCCCTGGAATGCTCCTGACCACCATACCTTTGTCTCTGATGAACTCTCGCCGTCCAGGACGGCGCAGTGGTTTTTACTACTAAAAAATCTTCGAGACACTCTTATCTGAGAACCTATTCCGTATATGCCGTTGCCGACGGGGCAGAAAAAACTAGTCGGCGTCTCTGAAGGGTGAAGTTGGGTAATACTACAGTTCTGGCTAGGCTCATTCAGGAGCTAACTAAAAAGAACTGCAGAACGAATGAAGTCCCTTATCAACCAATGGCGTTATTCAGGTGCTACGCTATGTTGTCTCTTTCAGGGTGGGGATGCTGCTGTTGGAGAAGTAATGGCCAGTAGACTGGCGTAAAACTCCCCTTCCCATATCAGACCCCCGTTCTCTGATGTACTCAGTTGTTCTCATAAGCTCGCCGACCTTCTTTGTGCGCGTCCATATCAAGCTGTGTACGTGATGCCAACCACCGCGGTCTCCATCAGCTGCTGACTTCGAGGTAAAGATTACTCGAGAAACAGATAAAGTATTCAGTAATCCACCAAGAACTTCGTCACCAGTAGCGACAGACAAGCGCCTGTGTCGGTGACCGTATGCAGACGATTTAGAAGAGGACGTCGCCTGTTTGTCATCACCGATTTCGTCCAGATTTGTAGTATATACAGGACTTGGAGAAATGAAAGTGACAGAAGTGTGATTTATAGATGGGCGAGTAACTAGAAAAAAATAGTATTTTGATGCGGCTCAAGAGAGGCGTGAGCCATGTTCGTTAGCGTAGGTTTTCAAGCGCAATTGGAGCAGTGCAAAGAGTACAGAACGGTAATCAGAGGGCCGTGGCGCCAGATCCTATGAGCAAACATTTTTTATTTTTTATTTTCATTTTTTTCGTTACTTACATTGCAAATAAACCAATATAATATGGCTCTGAGCACTGTGGGACTTAACATCTGAGGTCAGCAGTCCCAATATAATACTACATATATTGTACTTATTAATATTTTAATAAAAAGTGTTAAAAAGAAAGGCAAAGGAAAATTTTGAGACAGGAAATAAACTTCCAAGATGGGATTGTAAGGCGTACACGAGAACTTCATAAATAAAGTTGGCCTAATACAAAGCATTGAAGCTAAAATGGTTATAGGCACGGAAAGCTAACTAAAGCCGGAAGTAAGTTCAAAGGAAATTTTTTCAAACGATCTAACAGTGTTCAGCAAGGATAGATTAAATACAGTTGGTGGTGGAATATTTATTGCTGTCAGAAGTACTCTACCTTGTAGTGAAATTGAAGTAGATAGTTCCAGCGAAATTATACGTTTATAGCCGGTGGCAGGTGTAAAATGTCATCCGAAACGATACTCAGAATATTATTTCTCAGAATATTATTTTGAACAATTAGTTCATGAGCCCGCTCGAAGCGAAAATGGTTGCGAAAGCATACTTGACCTCTTAGCAACAAATTATCTTGGACAAATAGGGAGTATCACGACGGATACAGAAATTAGCGACCACAAGGCAGTGGCTGCTAAGCTGAATAACGTAACACACACAACCATCAAAAAGAAACGCAAAGTACATCTATTAAAAAAAAACTGGTAAAAATGTTCTTAACGCTTTTTTAAGAGACAGTCTCCACTCCTTCCGACCTGATCATGTAAGCGTAGAAAAGATGTGGAATGACTTCAAAGAGATAGTATGAAAGGCAATTGAGAGATATATACCACATAATAAGTGATGGTACTGATCCCCCATGGTACACAAAACGGGTCAGATC